>NC_138499.1:39196712-40449212 GCF_964252035.2 Podarcis erhardii | reverse complement strand
GGGCTCATCCACACTTATCACTTGTGCTGCTTTTTCCAGGCACAGGTCCGTGGTTTAAAGCTCCATGTTTTCTTTTTGCCCCATGAAAACTCACTCTCTAGCATTCTATCGGAACAAGCATCAATTCAGGCTTTCTGTGGATTATTGTTTGCTCTGGTTCAGCTTTAAAGAGCAGGTTTTTGTGGCGAACGGATTTTGTAAAATGCAAAATCTAGGTACCGCAGGACATCAGGTTGTTTCTTTGAATTTTATCATTTTATGTTTGTGACACCCACCGACAAGGTTCTCGGCAGTCTTGTACCAGGACCGCAGATAAAACAAACAAGGAAAGAAATGGTGATCAATTTTCCAAGAGAAAGTTCCATGTAAAGATGATGCTGAATTTTGCTCCAACAAGAATAGGGCCAGATTATCTGGGATGTGCACTGAAGGAAAACTTTGTTTGGGATCCCAATTTGACTTGGGCCCTTTCAGAGGCTGCTCACTTTGACTTGGATCCAAATCAGAACTGAACTTCAGCAAATCTGAAGTTTTGTATGCCTATAACAAATGGCTCTAACTTTTTTTCCAGGTTGGAAAAGACTTCAGCAAAGTTTGGGAGTTAAAAAGTTAGCATGATATGTAGCAGATATATTGTTACCTCCTTCATTATGGAGAAGAGGTGATAGTATTGCAAGGTGATTTTGAAGCAGCTCTAAATTAGATAGTCATGACAAGGACTAGACATAATAATCAGTGAGGGTTAACCTCACGTCCTCTCATAGAGCAATCTACTATCAGCCATCCTGTGGGAAGGAGTGAGAGGGAGGCTGACGAAGTCCAGGTAGTGCTCTAGCTGGGCTTTGCTCCTCCCAGCCACCACCCCAAGCACAGAGCAATCTGCCATCAACTGCCATGGGGGAGAAGGATCCTGATGACTTTTTTATATGTTAGAAATGCTTATTGTGGGCTACATCCAGCTCAGGGCCTTTCATCACAACATTTCTAGCTGCTTGATCCAATGTTTTTAAGAATGAATTTGTAGCTGATTGTCTGCACTTTTGGTCACTTTGGTCAATGTTATTAGAGAGTAAGTTCTGAGTTTTCCTTTCCACATAAATGGTGGCTTGTTCCTGAATTGAGAACATTTCTGTTGCTGTAGTCACACCCCTTGTTCAGTGAACCAGGAAATGTCATAATTATGAGCATGTGCACAGAAAACTCTAATCCTGTGGGAGTACAGGAGATTAGAAGAGGAACTTTGTGTCTGCCTGAGCTATGGCAAACCTGGTTAATGTGATGAAATTCTCTCCACAGTGAATGCTTGCTGCCAAAGACAGTACTTTGACTCAGTACTATTGGCCCTATCTACTGCATCTCTACTTTGAATGCTCGAACCACTCCCAGCAACCCCCAACCCCTCCAACACACAAATGCTTGAACACCTGCCACACTAATGAAAATATTGAAGATCCATTCTGGATTCTTCATGAAAGCTGGCTTTTTTGTGGTAGATGGAAAAGTTGCTGGTTTTCCCCCAGTATGTTATTCCAGAATACCAGCAGAGTGATGATACTGTGTTTTCAGATAAAAAATCTGAAAACCCCCAGCAACTATATCATTATAAATAGTAAATGTGGAAAGGTCTGAAGTAATTCTGAGAGAGGAACTACTTACTACCCCCCCAAACTGTCCTAGGGGTTCATCCAACCGTCTGCAGCAGATTTGGGATGGGGGGGGGAGCAGAAGGAGGAGGGGAATTCCATTGTGCAAGTGGAAGTTGTTCCACCAACACAATGACTTCACTCGACTCAACTCTTTGTTTGTAAAGTATGTAATTTAATTGTAAGCTCCCCTGGAAGGAATCCTATCCTGAAAGGTGGGATATAAATAACTGTAAAAATAAAGAAAGAAAGAATAAATAGAAGCAGACATAGAAAAATAAAGGTTATGGCATACATACAGTGTAAGAGAAACTGTATGATGAGATAAAGAAAATAAGGAACATTGTGGTTCTGGTGTTGCAGGCCCTGGTAGCTGCCAGCTGCAAATGCAAACTGGGGAGGCCTGGAAGGATTTTTGCATCCCACTTATTCCAACACATTTGTGGTTTTTACTACTCCCGCCCCCACTCCCAAATAAATACAGATGAACACCACTGTGATTGCTAAGAGTCAATGATGACCCTTGACTAAGCAATAAAGACTCAATTTGATTTTGACTAAGAGTCTTAACAGTGCCATCTAATGCATGTTTACTCAGAAATATGCTGTTCAACAAGAGTAACTTCTAGTCAAGTTAGTTCTGACTTCCAGCAAGCTGGGTTTGCTTATTTTTTCTGGAGCTCTGATTTTTTGTTTCAGTTGCTACTGTTTATGTAATGTGCAATTTGAATTCCAATTTAAGTGTTTATTAGATTGTCATGCACTTTCCTCATCTAGTCCAGCATTCTCTTCTCACAGTGACCAACCAGATGCCTGAATGGGAAGCCCATAGGCAGGACCTGAGTGTCTTTTATTTTTCCTAATTATTCCAACATTCAGGTGTCTACAAGTTCTAGAGAGGGAGAAGAACTTTTCTCTATCAACTTGCTTCATGTTACTTCTTACCTGCTTTTTTCTAAATTAAAGAGCCCCAAATGCTGCCAAGTTTCCTCCTAGGGGGTTCACTCAATCCCCTTGGTCATTTTGGCTGCCCTTTTCTGAATATTTTCCAGCCTTATAATATGCATTTTGAGGTGATGTGACCAGAACCATACATAGTATTCCAAATGTGATTGTGCCATAGATGTGTATAACCACATTACAGTATCAGCAGTGTTATTTCCAAATAACTCAGGACTTGAAGATGAACACCAGCTGAAGTGGATGTGGCATTTGACTCTGAATGCACTGAGTCATCTGAATGAGACACTATTGCCTTGTAGAAGCGAATATATTATGTGGGCAGTTCTCATATTTGTGTAGGCCAAAAGGACATATCTAGCCTGGTACATTTGCAAAAGAGCAAAAGCTCATAAGGATTCTTAAATTGTCACAGCTTCATTTACTTTCTTCTCTGAAACACTTCGGCATTACAAGTCAGTTCTCACATAACATCCTTCTTTAGGTAGAGTCATACCAGTGAGGAAGGGCACATAATACGATAGGAGAATAGATTAATAGTGGGTTCTTTGTCCCAACACACACACAGAGATAAATCTATTAAAACATCAACTTCCCAATGCAAATTTTGGGTGGAAAAAAGTAATGGCAAAGCTATTCTATAAGGGATTTGCCAGGATGAATGACTTACTCGTATATAGGACTCAGCTACATTGGCAAAGAAAAGTAACTTTATATGTGTTAAAACAAAAAAAATTCCTTCCAGTAGCACCTTAAAGACCAACTAAGTCAGTTCTTGGTATGAGCTTTTGTGTGCATGCACACTTCTTCAGATACACACATGCACACGAAAGCTCATACCAAGAACTGACTTAGTTGGTCTTTAAGGTGCTACTGGAAGGAATTTTTTTTGTTTTGACTATGGCAGACCAACACGGCTACCTATCTGTAACTTTATATGTGTTAAAACAAAACAAATTCCTTCCAGTAGCACCTTAAAGACCAACTAAGTCAGTTCTTGGTATGAGCTTTCGTGTGCATGCACACTTCTTCAGTCCAGTTCAGTTCTTCAGTTCTTCAGTTCAGTTCAGTTATATGTGTTGTTTATGCATTCTAACACTGTGACACCAGATGGTGCTGTGGAGTTTCATTTTGCTAACCCGATTTCTCATACAAAGTTTGCAATGCATTTAACTGAAACACTTCTTTGATCCAGCCTGTGTTACACTTTTCACATTACTATTACCGTACATTTGCTGAACTCTGCTGTACTTAGCTCTTGGTGCTTTGAGGAGATCCTGAAAGAGATGTTTGGTGGGGAGATGGGCAGGTGATATCAAAACGGTGATTGTATGCAGTGCTTGGAGGAGGAATGAGATATGGGGAAGTGATTCAGAGAGGAGACCCAGCTGGGAAGGAAGTCTGCCATGAGTCAGAGGTGTAGCCACCATCCAATGTAACTAGTAGACTTGCATGCTTATCATATTACTACTGCTATATAAAGCTACTTAGATGTTTTGAGAAGGACATGTTTACAGCTACTAGACATGATGGTTCCATGGAACACCCATATACAGAGACAGTTTGCCTCTGTCTACCAGTCTCAGGTGTGTGGGGATGTACTATGGAAGATGACTATTGCCTTCAGGACCTTCTTGTTGGAGACATCTAGTTGGCCACTGAGAGAAACCGAACCCTGGGTAGATGGATTTCTGGTTAGCTCCAGTGGGGCTCTTCTTATGTATATATCACAAAGAAGAGAACATAATTTGGAAAGTGGGAGTATGTTATCCCTTGTGTTCAGTAATCTATACACCACTCACGTAAGGCACACTACACTTACACCCTTGTGCAAATTAATTGAAAGAAAGCTTGTTTTCTATCTTACTTGTAATCCTGTACTCAAAACAAACACAAAAAGTCAGTTGATCATTATGGTGTTGGAAGCCTTCAGCCAATAGAAGGAATGATGCGCTCGCCACAATATATTGAGGTTCTACAAAACATAGTTATTCCAGAGCTGGAAAAGAGGTATCCTGATGCTACTGGGATATTGCAGCAGGACCTAGCCCCCTGTCACACATCAAAAGTGGTGAAAAAATTCATGACAGAGCAGCAAATACAGGTACTTGATTGGCCAGGGAATTCCCCAAACGTAAATCCCATGGAGAATTTGTGGGCTATATGCAAAAGTTGCCTCCGTGCTGTAGACTGTACGACTATGGAGAAGCTCATTCAGGCGCTGATTCAAGTGTGGTACAGGGATCCGAAAATCAACAGTGACTATTTGAAACTAGTAGACTCCATGCCAAACTGTCTTCAAATGCTGCTTAAAAATAGCGGAGGTCATATCCATTACTAATGCATATATATGTGAGTTTTGTACATGTATATGTGAGTTTTGTACTACATTGTTTGTTTCAATTAATTTGCACAAGGGTGTAGATTTCAGAGGCTAAGAGGTACCCAAAGTCACACACTCAGACCAAGGAAGGGTTTGACTTTACACCCAGATGTCCTAGGTGAAGTCGGCACATTCTACTTATTGCACCACAGTGGTGCTGGTGGTGATAATGATATTTCAGGGCAGAACTTTAAATACATTTTATCAAAATCGTTCGTTGGTCATGCCAGCTTAGCCGAGTCCCTCTGACATATCTATTTAGTCTTCCCACTTACATACCTATCCCTGCTTCTTTTTCTTCTATTTATTTAATTTTATTGAATTTAATTTAGCAGGCAGCTTACTTAAAAATAGCCCCAAGGCAACTCACAGCAATTCAAAATATAGAAAATAAAATAAAAGACAGCCATAACAATTTGAAAAACCCATCATAAATATCTCAGTGACCCTGAGCTCAATTTTTAGAATTATGTTGCACATGCAAACACATGCATTGTCCTATGGAACAGACCTACGCTTTTTGGAGCTTGAATTGAAACCCCCGAACACAGGTGTGTCAGTTTATGCCTTTTAAAAAATCTTACAGGTTACCAATGTGCATTAGTCCACATTAATTAAATCAGGAGAATGCTGATATCATCACATAATCACATCAAGATTCCTTTTTGCATTGTGATTCTACCAATGTGCTAAACTGTAACAACACAAAACAAAAAGATGCAAATTAAAAACTATACAGAACTGAATGTGTACCAATCCAACATTCTAGTTTAGAAATTCTCCATGTGAAATGGGAAGATAGAAGATGGAAGGGGGTAAATTCTTTCAGGCATATGTAGAACCTGATATAATTTCAAATTAAGCTGGGAAAGAATCCAAAAATATACCTTTTGGTTTGTGCATACTTTGTGCTTTCATTTTGTAAAAAATAGAAACAGGCACAATTATAATATTAGATTTATTTTTTCACCAGACATGTGAGGTTGGGCCCAGACTTGCTGTTTGGTGAATGGAAAGGCACTAGTAAGTTGGATCCAGCAGCGTTTCCTACTCCATAAATGGGATGTTCCCATTGGCAAAAGAGAAAGAAGTGGTTTTTGCTTATTCTATTCCTTTTTCAGCCCCCAATGCCAACTCCTACACTAATCTACAGGATTGACCAATTCTAAATTCTAAATTCTAAAAAAGAAAACCCTCCAACTTTGGGGGATAGTAAGATGCTGCAGAGAAAGGAGTAATTTGCAAATGAAATGAAATGAAATGAAATGAAAATCACCTACCCTGCACAGCTAAAGATCACACCTCTGGTCCTTTTTAAAACAACAACATCTATGCAATCTGAACTAATCAAAAATTACTAATTCAAAGATGAATCAGAGAGACCAGGTCTGCAATCCTAACTTCATTGAATTCAATAGGACTTACTTTTAAGAAGATGTGGTCAGTATACTACTGTAAGTGTCCCATCCCCCCGGCCAGGTTGCCATCAACCTAGCTATGAACATGGTTTCCCCCCAATTTTCCTGTTTCCCTGCCCCCCCCCCCCAGCCTTCCATCTCTACTCTTCACTTTAAAAACAACAACACAAAAACAAAAATAATAAAACAAAAATAAAAAACATGAATTATTATGTTTAAATAAAATCTAATTGTTCATTTAAAAAATCTATACTGCACCATCACTTAGATTTGTAACTTTTTGTTTAATTAATGGAAAACACATTCCAGCCAAATCTGGTATCAAGTCACTTAAGGCTGTAATCTGGTGGCCTCTGGGAGGGCCCATAGATCGGAACTGCCTCTCTTTTTGTCAGATAGGGAGTTCTGATGTCACAGAGGGAAATAAAATAGATCTTTCCTCCCACCACTGTGGATGTATTGAATCCCCTGGCCCAGAGATGGAAAGCCATGGCTGGCCAGATGCTGTTGGACTCCAACTCCCATCAGTCCCAGCCCATGTAGCCAATGGCCAGGAGTGGTGAAGGAGGACTCTGGAGGAAGAGTTAAAATAGAGATAAAAAGAATTGACAGGATAGGTCCATTGTTTGTATAGCTCATCTTCTCATTCAGACTGGAAAACTATTTGAAAATGTCCCTACAGACAGAAGTGGAAGCAAAAATGGTTAAATCAAAGATTTTAATGTAGTTGAGACAGGGCACAAGGGTTCCACCCTACTCCCACCTGAAAGACCCCAAAATGGAGGAACCTTCCTCTCAAACAGTCCAATGAGGACTAAGCATGCTCAGTGAGCCTATAACACTTATTTTTGAATGGGGGGGGGATAGAGTGGCCAGAACCCTAAACAGAAGTTCTCCCTGAACAAATAGGTAATAATAGTAAAAATTAATAGAAAGTGAAGGTTAATGTAAAAAAAATTGTTGTTCCTCTTCTTAATGTTGAATTCTCATAGCACATTCAACATCTCCAAGACAACATAACAAAGAGGCAGATGTTAATCTGCAGACCAAGTGCAGAGGTAGCGGAAACAATATAGATTGTCAAACAGAATCATAATTCATGGATGCTTTGGTTGTACTGATTCTTAACTCAAAGCACTATAATGACTCTGATTAGGTCAAGTCCTGCTTACATTCATAAAACCATTGATTTGATTAAAGGTAACAGCTGTTGAGCATGTTAGCGGTACTACTGGTGAACCTACACTCGCATCCCTTTAAGAAAACACATGGGCTGTGCACCTCTAAGCACTTAGATTGGAAAAAGCTACTGAATCTCAAGTGAAAATGCTCATCTGTTTCAGAGAGCATTCCACCACCCCACCCTACCCCACCTATGAGGTGTACTGGTTGTGTTTTTCAAGACACTTATGGAGGATGTGGAACACAGTTTCTCCAAGTCCCATAGACTCTGACTTCAAGCTCATAACCTGGGGCAGGGGGCAGAAAAGTACATTTTCCTGCTTCAAATCATTAGTGATGTGGATTGCCCTCCAGTGATTTGTGGGGCTGAACTCTGTTGGCACAGCTTTTGATACAACCTATAGTATCTAACTCTTCCTTACTTAGGTAGTGTGGGTAATTCTCATTAGCCTTTAAAGCACAAGTGTCCTTTAGAAGGAAAAAGGGCTGGAGATTTCATTTTGCCATATAATAATCTCCTTACCACATGTTCGTTGGATATTTTATGAGTAGTACAAACACAAGCATTGAAGCAATACCAGATTCACAGCAGTTATCAGTCTAATACCCCAAAATGTAAATGGCTGCATTTGTTAGCTCCCCCTCCCCCAGCACATGCTAACTGGATTCAGGCTGGGCAAACCAGTTCCACCACCTTCCCATCCTGCCAATGGGTGTGTTTCAGTGTACATTACAAAGCAGCTTTAGACAAAGAGCAAATTGCCCGTTTTTGTTCGTTGTCCTCCATCAATGGCCAGACTACACAAGCCTAGGGAGAGAGCCATCTCTCCACTTTGTGCAACACAGCAGCATGGCTTACAGGAATATATTAAAACTTAGGTGAAAAAGTGCTAAAGCTTTGCATTCCCTTGGAACCTTGCCCTTATTTTCATTATCTCTCCCCCCCCCTCCCCATTTCTGCAAAAAGGCTATTTGAAAAGCCCATGCAAACAACAGCAGCAATTTAAACACATTTGGATTTAGTTTGCTTTCTCGGTATTGTCCTTTTGCTTTATGGTAGAATGATTTTGGCTGTTTTCATTTCAGTCTGGAATGAGTGTTGGCTATTTTCCCTTTTCTCTTGCTTTAAAATGGAAAGTCCACAGAGAAAGCATCAGAAATGCAAAAACTGTATTCTGATTTGATGCTGTGCTTGTGTGTATTCAACTGCATGAAGATTTCCATGTGTACAGGAGTGATCTTATTTGTCTGGATGCTTCTACAAGGAAACATGAATAAGGAGACATATATTTTCCACACCTAACCTAAGACAGGGTGTGTGGTTTTTTTTTAAAAAAATGTGTGTTAGGAAAGTGTGAGCATTGCAATAGAGAAGAAAATGAATTCCAGATTGTGAGCCCCTTCTCGCAATTTTGATTTTGTAGGCTAACTTTTGTTCTTACTCATGACATTACACAGCCACCCATCATTAGACCATTAAAAGGTTGAATTTATTTGTGCCAGTTTCTTTGCCTCAATCTACCGAAAGTCCATGTTGTGTTTGAATGTTGCACAAAAAACAGGTTCAAATCCCTAAACTGACTAGATGATCCTCAATCACACATTTACTTTTTCCTTTAAACTAATCTACCTCAAAGGATTGTTGTGAGGATGAAAGGTGCGGGTAAACAAACAGTGCGATCAAAATGTAATAGATAAATACTAATTAAATATTAAGATCCCTTCCATTCTTACTCTCAGGTTGCTTTTATATGAGCTTGGTGGTATTAGGAGACACTTAGAAATGCATCACATTAAGAACTGTCCATCTGTACCCTCTAGTCATGTCATAAGGGATTGCACTTCCTTGAAACTCTGGTTTCAGGAGCAAACTAGTTCAAGAACACTCTTGAATTATTGTTATTTTTAAACACACACCCCATCCGAAACAATGTACTCACAAGCTGGATACTTCTTGCTTCACCCCTGATGCTGTGTCACTGCACTAAATGTGCCATGTGCTAAGGCGGTCCATGCAAACAGAACACCTACCTGCATAGTGTATGCAATGCATGGAGTCCCTGTATGCATGCAGTGACCCACACATAAGGTTTCACATGCTGGCAACTGAACTCAGCCTGCAGTCATTGGAACATGGAGCTATGACAAAGTGGCAGGAAGCATGACCTTGAAAGCAGGCCAAGTTTCTAAGTTTAAGGTGCTACTATTACTATTTACTCCTGCCAACCTAGCAGTTCAAAAGCACGTCAAAGTGCAAGTAGATAAATAGGTACTGCTCCGGCGGGAAGGTAAACGGCGTTTCCGTGTGCTGCTCTGGTTTGCCAGAAGCAGCTTAGTCATGCTGGCCCCATGACCAGGAAGCTGTATGCCAGCTCCCTTGGCCAGTAAAGCAAGATGAGCGCTGCAACCCCAGAGTCGGTCACGACTGGACCTAACGGTCATGGGTCCCTTTACCATTACCTATTATTATTATTTATAGCCCTTAACCCAGGCATCCTCAAACTTGGCCCTCCAGATGTTTCGGGACTACAACTCCCATCACCCCTAGCTAACAGGACCAGTGGTCAGGAATGATGGGAATTGTAGTCCCAAAACATCTGGAGGGCCGTGTTTGGGGGTGCCTGCCTTAACCGTTTGGACTAATTTACTTCTGAGATTGCCTTATCCTGTGTATTTCCCCACTCAACAGTTTCAGTCTGTGGAACTTGCACTGTTACAGTTGCAAAATATATACTTTCTGCAGCTGTAGCACCTACACCCGGACGTAGGAAGGGTGGGTGTGGTGGGTGTGGTCCGCCCCGGGTGCCATCTCTGAGGGGGATGGCAAAATGCTTTGCAGCACTCAATGTCTGTGAGAGACGCTGTGGCTTTGGGGTGCGCAGGTTTCCCGCTGCAGAATGGTCCGCCTCAGCTCCCCCTCAGCTGTAGGGTGGCAGGCAGACTCATTGCAAGGCACGCAATCTCTGCAAAAGAAGCTGAACAACTCTGGCTCCCCCCCCAAAAAAAGCTGAACAACTCTGGTACCCCCCCCCCCAAAATGAAATAAAGTCAAACCATTGTGGGGGGGAGGCAAGAAATTTTCCGCACCAGGTAACACCTGATCTTGCTACTCCACTGCACCTACACTGTAGAGCTCCCTGCATACTGACCTCAGGCAGACACTTTCACACTTTCCACCTCCTGCTTAAAGCATGTGTGCTTAGGCAAGCCTATTGAGGCATATGCCTTAATCTATTTTTAGTTTATTATTTTTATAGTTAGTTTTAGTATGTTTTCAGGTACCTGTTTTAAACTGTCTTTTATTGGTAATTTTAATGTGTTTTGCTTTGCAAACCACTGCGATGTTTCATCACAATCAAACGGTATTTACTTTTTGAGAAATAAAAAAGAGCCTGACTTTTGAGTAATGCACAAATAGGGATACACACACTTAACTACAGCGACCATAAACTGTTATGGTTCTTAAGATGGTGAGAGGTTGGGGGGGGGAGAGAATGCTGTGATATTCAAGGAACAAAACATTTTGGGTACACACACCAATTGCTTGAAGATGTACATCTCTCTAAAATGAACTAGAGCACCCAATGTTACTTAATGAGAATGTAGGCACTGCACTGCCTTTAATAACTGGTACAATAGTTATCCATTTTTAAATAAGATTCTTTGAGTCATGCCATTGCATAGTGTTGGCTGATTTTGTATCTACTATGTGAAGGGGATGTGGAAAGTATAAGCAAACTCTATTCACCATTTCCTGTTATTCATTCACTAAAGTCTCATTCTCAAACATTACTTGAGGGAGTTTTTTTTTTTTTCCTGTGCATGTGTCATTTAAAAGTATATAAGCATCTGTCAACAGAAGCCCTTTATTTCTCATAACAAGAGAACTCTGTTTATAAAGTGACACCAGCTGCTCAAGCCAAATGGGTTCTATTAGAGCTAATTTAATTTTACATAAGTTGATCTATTTGCATTTTGAGTCTCCAGTTACAAAACAAGGTGCTACTTTATAGACTAATTCAGCTTCAAGCTTCAGTGTATGGACAATGCTTAATCAGTGTGTACATCAGGAAATAAACATAATCACCAAGTATACTAATTAAGCCTGGAAATTTTGCAACATGCATACACTGTATGGATTAACAAGGCAATTCATTAAAAATCTTAATTGTGAATATTATATTTTCCGTACATTTTATTTCATGATGCTTCAGATGAATCTTCTGTGAATACACAAGCCAGCTATCCTTTCTAGAGTAGATGGTGAAATCAGACACATCTGTCTAGCATTCAGCCTGCAAGCCTCTATGGAAAATGCACTTTGTTATTATTCTGCCAGATATAACCTGATATGCTTTGTAGAGGAAGTGAATGAATGCAAATGATGACAATAATCAAGTGTGGATAAAAAAATTTGCAAAGAAACTCCCATAATTAACATGTAAAAACAGAACACCAAAAAGACTATTTGGATTATTGAAGAAGTAACTTTACATTTATTTATTTATTTATTTATTTATTTAGAGAGAAATAGATGGTTGTAGGGAGTTGTAGAGTTGTATTTTATTTTTAAGAAAGTCATCGATAATTGTCTGCACTATCTGTAGAGCTTGAGTGTCATAGCGGACAAGATACTGTGCTGTGAACCTGCCTATCTATCTATAAGGTTGATGAATGAAGAACAGATTGAAAATAAAATAGCAAAGATTATCATTGCATTATATACATAAGACCATTTTTGGTGTGGCCACATCTGGAAATGTGTGATGTTTTGGTTGCCCTGCTTCAAAAAGGATGCCACACACAGAGAAAAGTACATAAAAGAGTAAATATACTATCATGGGGTTAGGGTGCACATCCAAGTCAAAATGGGGGGCATTTAGTTTGGTTTGCAAACCTGCCTAATTATTTCTTCCCAAAACAATATGTGAAACAAAGTGTACCTATTCTTTGAAAAATCAGACAACTTTGAATTTTGTTATGCAGTTCCTTAATGAAATAAAGTATAACAAAATGTGCATATTAGGGCAGCACGTGTATAAAAATTAGGGATGGGGAAAATTCTATTCAGTTTGCATTTTTAGGTATATCTACATCTTTCAGAATTCCTGAAACAGTATGCAAAGCAAAATGCAGTCATCCTTCAAAATTTGCACTTCTCTGAATTTTGCAAAGCATGTCTCCAACCAAGTAATGTGCATACTAGACAAAGTGTGCATAAAAGAGAAAAGTGTGAAAATAGCATACAAAAATGCATTATATTATCGTTGCTTGCAAAAATTTGGGGAAATTGCATACTAAAAGTATACACCAGGAGAAATTCCCACTTAAAATACTGGTGAATTTTCATATTAAATTGCACATGAGTCTAGATGTGGGTCCAGTTCAGAATTGGCAGAATTTTGCTTCCATTCCTACTTATGATAAATTAAAGTGCCTATATTTCTGCTATATCTGTTATTATAGATAATGGTCCTGATGCAGGCTTCCCATAGGCATCCAATAGACCAGGCATAGGCAAACTCAGCCCTCCAGATGTTTTGAGACTACAATTCCCATCATCCCTGACCACTGGTCCTATTAGCTAGGGATGATGGGAGTTGTAGTCCCAAAACATCTGGAGGGCCAAGTTTGCCTATGCCTGTGATAGACTACTGTGAGAACAAGATGCTGGACTAGATGGGTTGATCCAGTAGGGCTTCTTTTATGTTCTCAGGGTCATGTCTGTGTTCCCTGTTGCATCCAAGAATGCAACAGAGAGATGCTCACCACTTTTACGTAACAGAAAAAAATATGGGACAGTCCAATATGCGCAAAGGTCTATGTATTCACTGAAACCATACAGAGCTCTTGGATCTAATGGAGATACTGTGCCATCCTCTACTTCTCTCTTTATTGTGGCTTTAAGAAAATGGAGACAGATGTTTTTAGGAAAAGTTCATTTCAAGTTTAGAATCATTTGTTTCACTTTATCAATTATAAAGTGTTTTGGTCTTAGAGCAATCACATTGCCATGTCACCAAACCATGCAAAATGCATTCTGTCATCAGCTGAAGGTCCAAAGTATAATAATTTTTTTCATCATGGGCATGAAAAGTGCAGCCAGAATAAATTGTATCCATGGTAAATAATTCCTTCCATACCTTAAAAGTTGGAGGATTTATTTAGACTGTCGCTGACACAGAGCATCACCATATGTCATAGCTGGCTTGACATGGCGTAAAGGCCATTTTAAGCAACTGATGGAAAAGTCATTAAGTCTCATCTTTGTTAAAAGCAACAACAACTTCTTGGATTAGTGAAAACAGCAGGAGCATGGGGAAGTTTATTGAAAGGAGGAGGAAAACTGATTTCGGGGCAATTTTGACAGGTTAAACACACCCATCTTACCACTTGTTTACTCTCAACTGACCTCTCCCAAAGGGAGTTTTTATTTTAAAAGAAAAAAAAAAATTAACATGTAATTAGCCGTGAATGAAAATGTGTGTAGCTTGCAGTTTGAGCTTTAAATACCACATTGATAAAATAAATGTACCTTGAGATAAAAGTGTTATAATGACTCCATTGTTAAAATAAGCATACTGTGAGATACAACTTTCATTAAATTAGCTCCCAGGTGTAATACTTGTGATTATTATTTTTTAGAAATAAGCAAACAAGAGCGGGGATACAACTTTCTTATGTAAAAGTTAGGCATGAGAGGGCTCAACTGTGGCAGTCTTAAGTAGAAGACTAATGAGACTGTAAACTGGGGTGAAAGGGGCTAAAGGGAATGTGGAGCCTAAAATCCAGTGGTAGGGCATAGGTCTTCTATGCCAAAGACTCCAAATTCAGCCACTGGAATCCCCAGGTAAAGCTGGGAAATAATATCTCATTCATGCTTCCAATCACATTCTAATCAAATCAGAACTGTTCCAAAATCCCATTCCCCAGTTTCCCAAAATAGGTTTATCTCCTGAAATCTTATGAATTCAAAGGGCTAAAGAATGAGCGCAAAATGAGTTGCTGTGTGATGGATAATAAAAGAATGTTTGGCAGTAGTATAAAGGAGGCAGAGGCACTAACTTATCAAGATGATTAAGGGGGCCCAACACAATGTCCTGACTTCAGGCATGCAACATTGTGAGGAGCGGTCCCCTCAAAAAACCCCAACAGGGAGCCCTGAAGTGTCTTGGGCCCCTGGAGCTGAGGCCTATGAAAGGAGGAAATGAAGGCAAGTGTCCTAAACCAACATATTTGGTGGGGGGAAATTTAATCTCCACTGACCTGCTGTCTGTGGAAGCATGGAGATATGATTGCATCATTTGAAAATATTATTGGATCACATACCGGATCACACACCAGCTCAATTGCAAATATTATTTCAAATAATGTTTTTTGATCATTTAAAACAGCTGGTTGCATGCTGAAAATAACCTTTCATATGTAACGCAGGAAACAATTCATTCCTTGTTGAAATATACTACTTAATACTGAAATATCAGGGTTGTTAATACTAGGAGAACATCTCTAATCTCTGACTAAATTTTACTTTGCAAGACAACTAGCATTCTCATAAATGCAATAAATAATTCAAAGCATCACCAGTTGAGTCATGACAGGAGAACCTCAAAGGATTAGGGAAGACAGAGCTGAAACAGCATTCTGTAGAAGTGATCAAGGCTTACTTATGGCTGGTGAGAAAGATTGCACTTTCTGAATCCTTTTCAGTTCTGCTTCTTCTTTTCTTTTCTTTTCTTTTTTGCATCTTTGGACATGAACACACTGAGCATCACATCTTCAGAACTTGAAGGGTTTTGAGCAGTTACATCCAGGACCATCCTCATGTTTGAGGGGAACCTTGACAAAATGTTATCTGATGGTCCCCTTCTACCTCAGTAGGCTCTTAGTTATGGGCTTAGCTGACAGTAATGGTGGGCGGCCATTTTCCTTTCCCACAATGCTCTGGAGTGAAAAAAATGGCTACCCACCACTACCAGATATGCCCATAGCCAGGAAACCATGGCAGGTCCAGCAGGCTCTCTTAAGGAGCTGGGGCTCCAACAATAGGCCCAGCATAATCTTCATCATTCAGTTAAGGAAAACAATGTGTGAGCTATCTGTGTACTATCTGAAACCCAAGGGATGCATTGGTTGCCAGATGCGGAATATATTGGCATTATTTTCAGCTCTCCTACTCCACTAGAGACTAGGTCTGTTCTGAAATGTTTTGAGCAGAACAGGTGATGATATTCCTTATGGAGAATGGGAACTGTGAGGATAGGTGCCTTTTGACCAGGCAGGTGCATTATGTGACCCATGAGAGCAGCAGAATAACCAGACTGACAACAGTGATGGGATAAAATCAGGCCAAAACTTTATTGACAGCAGCAGGCATGGCATGGGTCTCAGGATCCGTTCATCATTCCATAAACCCCACGTTAATGGAATGGATCCGCTGGGTTTGGATCACACCAAACCTGTATGATGGGACTCAGCCAGTGCTGAACCTTGCTGTGCTGAAACCCAAGCAAGCAAGGTCTCACTGGGGGACCAAGGTGCAGATTCCAACCAGGCAGACACCTCAACCTGAGTTTGCGTTTGCCATGGTCAATCCTCTCCTCAGGCCCCTTATGCCCCCCCCAATACTATGTTGATCTTGCCCAATGCCATTTCTGCCCTCATACAAACAATGTTCCTCCGCCTAACAAAGGAAGGCCATAATTTCACTGAGGGAAAAGGTGAAAAAAGCCCAACCCAACGAAGTGCCAATCAGGGTGAGGGGGGGGGACACAATTTCTGGCCCTGTCAACCAGTGACCCAAAATTGCTCAGTGAAGGCTCTAACCCGAAGATAGGTGGACAGGAAGCTCTCAAAGCAAAGTGGCTTTCCCCTTCCCTCTGCAGCAAAGGATCATGGGACAGCTTTTTCCTATGAGCCCATCAAAAAAACCTTGCCCAGTATTTTGTTGCAATCTATGGGCCACAGCACCACCAGGCAAAGGCGTCCCATGCTTATTGGAAATGGAACGGGACTCATTATCTGCGAAATAAATGTGCGTGCTGTGCAGCTTCATTCAGAGCAGATTTCAGTGGTACCTCGGGTTACAGACGCTTCAGGTTACATACGCTTCAGGTTACAGACTCTGCTAACCCAGAAATAGTGCTTCAGGTTAAGAACTTTGCTTCAGGATGAGAACAGAAATCGTGCTCCAGCGGCACGGCAGCAGCAGAAGGCCCCATTAGCTAAAGTGGTGCTTCAGGTTAAGAACAGTTGCAGGTTAAGTACGGACCTCCAGAACAAATTAAGTACTTAACCCAAGGTACCACTGTACATGTGAAAAGATATGAGCAAGTTAAATCTGCTCTAATAAACAAAAATAACATACTCATATACTCTTTATTAAACTGAATAAATGCCTGTACTACCAAAGCCACAGCAAACAACAGTTTACATCCTATGAATTATGGTGTCCAGCTGTTTGGACTGCTTATGCTGTGGGTATAGCTGGGTTTAATCATCACTGCCCTCAAATGGAGAGGGCATACCCCTCCCCACCTTCTCACTATATAGAAGGGTCTGGAAACTTCTGTTTCAGTGTATCTGAAGAAGTGTGCATGCACACGAAAGCTCATACCAAGAACTAACTTAGTTGGTCTTTAAGGTGCTACTGGAAGGAATTTGTTTTGTCTCAAATGGAGACATTCAGATAACATGGGTGCCTTATAGGAGAATAGATATTTTCCTGCTGGTGTCACCTTGGACAGAAGGAACTGTGCACATGTGCTCAAGATCTGCTACTTGGTTCTGGGGAATTATCCTGTGCTCCATTCCCCTTCTCCCTCTGCAACCTGGCAAGGTATAAAACAACTTACCAACGTTCAGCTATACTAATTTTAAAAACAACAACAACAACAACATTTACATCTTTTAACAGTTTTACTGAGCTTTCCTTCCAAGCTGACAAGCCATTTACATGAAAGTCAGGAGGGTGTCTTAATCGCCACCCATGTAGTCACATCTTCTGTCTTTTTGGCATTTGTATGCTAATCACACAAAAAGCAAATAGACCTAGATTGGAAATCAAAGATTGGTTGTATACAGGTAATCGAGTGCGTGGATGCTTTATTTAAAGATAGAAGGCTTCTGAACCAGGCTTTATTATTGAACTAAGACTATCTATCCTTTTTGACACTTTTTAAATTAAGTTCTTCCCCTAATTTATGTTTTTGTCAGCTTTCTTCCCATACCTAGTTTTAAACTGATTTCCCCCCTTTTGCTCTGTGTAATTAACTACTGTAAAGTATGTGTATGTGTGTGTGTTTGTGTGACAGAGAGAGAGAGAGAGAGAGAGAGAAAGAGAGAGGTATTTTTTTTAGGACCCTAGGAATTCAGATTAACAAATGGGTCATTTGTATATAGCTGCAGAATTATGAAGGCTTTGGAAGCATCTGGAGCGCCAAAGCATTTCACCTGATATACAGTCCCAAACCTACTTTGCCCCAGAATTTCCTCTCCATACTCCCTCCATCTTGTATTCCACACATGTTTCAGCAAGATCACATCCTTTGGGTATAAAATTAGGAGGTCAAAAACAAACCAAAGGGATAATGTTGAGGTCAAAAACATCAATGCATTTCCCCCCACTGCTTAGAAGGATAAACCCCATGCAGCTCTTGTACCACAATGCAAACAAAAGCCCCTGTAAAGATGGATTTGCACCACCAGTCATGTCTAACTCGTCACAGGCTGCTCAATCTACCTCCTTATTATGGCTAATCCAACCTGGCTCACAGCATGGTCTGCATCCTGTTTTGACTTAAGCAGAGTTGTAGGGAGCTGGTTCCGACGAGCTGAGCTTGGTAGCAGCTGCAGCATGATGACTAGTGGCAGTCAGATAATCAGCTGTGATGTCTTGTTGGAGAAAATTTGGGGCAATGTAATTTCCCCAGTTTGACATCCTCTCTTGCCTATAAAATGTGGGTTGGGATTGGCATTATTTGCACATGATTTTGCTGCTTTTAGGCACTGTCTGCTCTCCTTTGAGGAGAATTCTGATTGGAGATGTATTTCTTATGAAGTGTCACAACAGACAGTGTGGTTTGGAGGCAGAAGCATACAGGAAAAGATCTGTGCCATAGGAGCAGAACCTCTTCCTTTACTCCCAGGATTCCAGTACTACTTCCATAGTTATTTAGTTAATCATTTTTAATAATCATATGTTCATGGTCAATTAAAGAATACTTGAAGGGGTATGGAGGGGGGGAGGATGACAGTGAAGATCCATGCTGCCCCATCCAATGTAGAGGTGAACGAAAACCTTTTTTCATTCCAAGGGCCACGTTAGTTTCTCATCTGGGAACTACAGGTCCGTGGTGGGTGGGGCCTGAGACAGATGTGGGTGGGGCAATGAATGTAAATTTTACTCTTGCAGAGTAGGCTAGTTTCAACACACATTCACATACAACTCGCTACATTTAGGCAGACAAGAAGCATTATCAGAACTCAAGGACACATTCCATCCATGCAAAAGCACTCAAGGGGAATGTAAAGCTGGGGAAGGGTAGCAGTATAGAGATAGTCCTGAGCGCTGGATACTGAGGTTTGGGGGGCATCATTGGCCCCCAAATCTGAGTTTCCAAACCCCTGCAAAATGATATGAAGTCAGAAATACTACCCAGGAAGTGCTGGGATTTAAAACTGCCACTCTTCTATTGGCACTACATAAGAGTTTGTTAGATTAATTTTTGCAAGCACCTAAATCAAATTATGTTTGTACATGTATTTATATGCAAATATTGTTGTTACATTTGTACTTCTAAAATAGGATTTTGGAGCCAAAAATAAGCATTCTGCATTCAAGAGGAATCAGATCGTGCCAAATAAATAAATAAATAAACAAACAAACAACACCGGTTTCTAAATACCACTGAAAATCAGGTCATGAATTTTATTCAGTGCCCATGCACATGGAAGTAGTAGGCCCAAAACATCACCTACTCCCCAAAATGGAACCATGCCTTCGATCGGCAATGGGGATCCTGTGGCCCACCAGATGTGGTTGAACAAAAACTCTCACCATCCCCGACCACTCACTGTCAAGGCCTGGTGCGAGTTGGAGTCCCACAGCATCTGGAGGGCCACGGGTTCCCCATCCCTGACTTCCAAGCAATGATTGCAGACATAAATTGACAATCTAAAAGTGTGAAACAGCTATAATCAATCATCACATGCTAAACTGCCATGGATCATTGTCTCTTATCACCTTGGACAACTATACACCCATCTGAGCCCAGCTGAGGAAGGATAAGCCTGAGACAATTTGACTATCACTGAAGTCAAAATTTTTGAGAATTCAGTCAACATTTTTATAGCAAGGTACAATAAATGCTTGATTCAAACAAATGCCATTTTGTCTCTTAATGCTTAAAAAATCACCCCATGACTAATAGCATTAAAGCAGTATGAGAAACAGTCCCCTTTCATGTGTCTGTTTCAGCAATATCACACGGGTGTGATTTTTTCTGTACCTAAGAGCGGACATGGTATTAAAGGGTGCTGTATCTTTTACCAATTGCTCAAGAGAAAAAAATGAACTCAGGCATTTCTCCTTCCATTATAAAATAGCTAGCATGTTATTTCAAAGTTTTCAAGAAGAAGGGGCGGGGGAGAGAGAGAGAAAGTGCTTACACAATTGATGATGTTATTGCATGGCTATAAGGAAACAAATAAGCAACTTAGGAGTTGCTTGTGAAAGTGGCCACAGAATGTAGAAGATAATTATGGCTAACAACAGAAATCATAACAAAGCCAACTAAAGGAACAAGCTAGCAAAAAAAAAAATAATGGCAGTAAAAAATATAAAAGAAGCAGAAGAGTAACTAACATATCAGCTAAGGCCCGGTGAACCTCTAAAGGCCGAAAGTCTTTCTAAACAAGCATAGCTTAATGCTGCAGTTAACTAGTGATACTGCCAAAACCTGAAATTACTCCATTCATAAGTCAAAATTACTAGGTTTACTGTCAAAAAATGTGTCATGAGCCCTGGCAATGAAATTTAATATTTTCATAATTAAAGCAAGATTGGTTATGAGTTAATTTATATTTTCTGTGTCTGAGAACATAACAGAAGAAGAGTGATGCTGGATCAGACCAAAGGCCCCTCTAGGCCAGCATCATGTTCACATGGTAGTCAATCAGATGGCAATGGGAAACTTGCAAGCTGGACATGAGTGCAATAGGACTCTCCCCATTCATGTTCCGCAGCAACTGGTATTCAGAGGCATACTAGCTTTGATGCTAGAGTTGTACATAGCCATCATGCCTAGTAGCTCATGAATTTGTCTGGTCCCTCCTCCCAATTTTTACGCCATACTAGTGGCCATCATTACATCCTGTGGCATCAAATTCGACAATTTAACTAATTACTATTTTTGATGAGGTAAGCTTGCCCATACCTAGTTTTAACTGTAAATAATGTTACCAGCATCTTCTCTGCATGTCTCTGCTGAGAACTGTAAACAGGATGCCTATTAGAGTTCCATAAGTATTTTTAAAGGATGCGGCCCATCTGCCAATCAAGAAATTATGAAGATGTCCAACTATTTTATGGGAGCAAGTGAAATTTCCTATCATCATTCACTAGGTCTGAACTTGGATTGATGGCAAAAAAGACACACTGTATATGTTGGTTTCTATTTCCCTCACTGTGCAGCAAAATGCTTGTCACAAGACAATTGTTTACATTCCACAGTCAGAGTTACTGTTGGGTTCCCACTGGAATGGGAGACTGGATGTGACGTACACTGGTTTCCTGTTTTTCAGTGTTCTCTCGGTTTCTTTGTTAGAGAGACAGTTGGTTCTCTGCTCTCACAGAGGCAGGATGGATGTTTGTATTCTCTCAGCATAGAGTGTAAATAAACTTTAGCATGTAGCACAATACCTGCTTATCCTTTCGTTCTGCGGACTGGACGTTATCTGCTCTGCTGGGCTCAAAGCAATATGAGCCATAGTGTCAGCTCCAGATGGGCCGGAGCTGGCCAAACAAACTGACATTTTTGGTTATGGGCCCAGACATCGGAATCATGACGGAACGGGAGTTATCTGCTCTGTGCGTCAAGAAGATTGAAGGGAGGTATGTGCTCATTGCTCCGGGCAGCCTGCCAGCTCCTAATTAATGGCTTTAAGGCTGGACTTTTAACTTTTTAAGCCATTTGCCGCAGCAGAGGCTCAGAGGCTCGGCAGAGGCTTGAAAGCGAAAGTGCTTTTGGAAGCAGCTATACACATGACTTATTTTTCAGAAATCCATGCTGACTATTGGTGATCACAGTATTCCTTTCTAGGTGCTCACAGACTGTTTGCTTAATGATCTGCTCCAGAATCTTCCCTGGTATTGATGTCAGACTGACTGGGCGGTAATTATTTGGGTCCTCTCTTTTCCCCTTTTTGAAAATAGGGACAACATTTGCCCTCCTCCAGTCTGCTGGGACTTCGCCTGTTCTCCAGGAATTCTCAAAGATGACTGCCAGTGGTTCTGAGATCACATCTGCCAGTTCTTTTAATACTCTTGGATGCAGTTCATCTGGCCCTGGAGACTTGAATACATCTAGACTAGCCAAGTATTCTTGTACTGTCTCCTTAGTTATTCTGGGCTGTGTTTCCTCTGCTGAATCATTTGCTCCAGATTCTTCAGGTCGGGCATTGTTTTCTTTATCAGAGAAGACTGAGGCAAAGAAGGCATTGAAGAGTTCAGCCCTTTCTGTGTCCCCTGTTTGCATTTCACCATCTTCTCCTCTGAGTGACCCCACTGTTTCTTTGTTCTTCCTTTTGCTACGAACATCGTAATGTCAGCTCCAGATGGGCCGGAGCTGGCCAAACAAACTGACAGTATAAGCATTAAGGGGAAGGTATCCAGAAAAAAAGTTATTACAGTAATCATATAACACTTAGATGGTTGTGAAGATGCATAAAATATTATTGTAAAACAAATTTTCAGTGTCATTCAAAGTGGAATCAAGTAATGCTGAAAAATGCTAGGTTCTGCATATGGTTTACCATTCTACTGCATTGGGCCTCTCTCTTGTAGTAGTAGTTTTTATTTTGGTTTTGTGGGTTTTTTTAAGGAAATGTACTGTGCTTCTTTGATACGGGCGAATGTGTAAATAGGTCTTTTCCCAAATGATGTTGTGAGGTCAGTCCTTTCCACTTTGGCCTTAATAATTCAATTTGTTTTAGTCATTCTCAATTCTCAGGCTGGAGAGTTCCATCACTAAAAAAGAGAGACGTCACAGGATGTCACTGTCTTTTCCGCTTCATTGTTGATTTGCTGTCCCCATGCAGTGTTTGTGCTTCATTGCCATGGTTTAATACCATGTGAGAAATAGAAAGTGAGAAAATACTGCATGACAGCTTCTGTCACAGCATCATCTCTTCATATAATATTCACCTCCCCAGCACAGTCCAGCATTGTTAGTTAGGCTGCATCTGCACTACAACACCTGTGTATCCACCAGTTTGGACAATTGCACTGTTGGCTTTGCCTGGAAAACATACCCATTGCAACTGCTTCTAAGAAGCAGTGGGTTGCACAAGCACTTCCTCTTGTCACAGTTATGGAATATTTTTTGCATTTTAAAACAGCTCACCTTTGTGCTTGCTCAGAGAAGCCCCACTGCAGGTGCTGCTAACTTCATTGGAGAAGTTTAAACACACAAAAGAAAGATAAAGGCAAAATTGTAAAATTACCTCTGTATGGCTTAGTAAAATAGGCACCGGGTTTAATGACAAAGTTTTTAATAGCTCTTGTTTATGAAGTTCAGATCAATAATAGCAATGAGCGCAGAATATATAATGAAAGATAATACAAAGATAATACAAAGCCGTGGTTTAGTGTTACATGGCTAAGCTACAGCAAGCCTTAGGATGGGACACTCTCCCCACTTCTCTCTGGCATGGCTATTAGGAGATTGGAAGAATTTCCTTCCATTTTAAAATTGACTGTCATTTAAGGTAGCCTTCCCCTTTATCCATTTTGGACTGTGTTTTACATCATTCCTAGCTACTAGCCATGCTGGCTATGGCTGATGAGAGTTGTAGTCCAATAACATCCAGATGGCATCAGCTTGGGGGAGGTTGGTTTAGAAATACACCCAAACACTATACTGTGGTCTCAACAAGCTGGTGTTGTGAAATATAGTTTCCAAGTTGGCTTGCTCAGCAAACCATAGGCAAGATCACCACTGTCAAGTTCAGACAACATTGCAGGTTGTGGTTAATATAATAGGGAATGAAAGTTTCTCAACTTCTTTTTACAGCTGTTTCATGAGGCGGGAGAAAGTCTGAGAGCCTGAGGCTTTACTAGGGTCATTTTTTAAAATTATAAACTATGATTTTTTAAACTGCTTTGAGCTGCCCCCCCCCCACATCAAGCAGTATATATATATTATGAAATAAAATATTAAATTTAGTGTTATATTTGAACCAGCCCACTGGGATCAAGAGTCACATACCACCATGTCTTTTCCACAAAGAAAAGACTTACATTTTTCCATTAAACCTAAACTCATATTTCAGCATGGGCTTCTTGCTCTGAATGCTCACTTGCAAGAAGAATTGTTAAGTATCCAAAACAAGATAGTATGCAATATTAGATTCAGAAATTGTAACTGGGGGAAAAATTATCCCCGTCCCCCAAAAAATACTCCGGAACAATGATTAAACATTACATGATTTTTTTAAAAAAATACTAGCAAAATTTGTCTTGGTAATTTGTAACTACTTGAAGTTTGTTTTATGGAAAGGGGAGAATTGGAAAATTAAGCTGCACATTGCTAAAATCAATCCATAATATATCTGAGTCTTGCTAGAGGTCATGCAAAATTGTTCCAAAGGGATGTACAATTATGTCACTGAACTGTTGATTTGTATTCCTTTCACTGTGTTCTCTCTTTTTTTGCATTTATGTCCCTGGTATTGAGATGTTTGGAATATATAAGAGCGAAGACCTGCATTTTTCTTTCCAGTAACATAGTGCGGGTGGCGGTGATGGGAAATTAATTATGCATCTTGAATACTCTGTAGATATTATTAGTATTAATAACACAAGTACAATATATAAAACTACCAAGGTATCTAATGACAAGACCATTAAAATGACAGGAATATAATGATAAGAGTTGCATCCAATGTCTTCATGTGTACAATTACTATACATCTATGAGTGTCTGTATGGTTTAGAATAGGTCAGCATTCTCATTATGGACACTAATTTTAGGATACTGAAAATTGGTCATAATAATTTACTTTGTCCTTGAAAACAATTTATGGTAACTCGGTTTGGATCTTTTTTTCCTGTGTGAATCAGTATTAGTGTGCAGCAGTGCTCAGGGTACAGATTCATTTCCCAAGCAGAGGTTTGGTTCAGCTCCCAGTTGAAGTTACTGCTGTAAACATTATTTTGCTTATTCCTGGAGGTTTCATATAAATATCCAAGAGCCATCAATGAATTTCTTTCCTTTCTTCACAGGCCATGTATGAGGTTCAAAGTGTGATATTGTGTAGAGTGAGGAACCTGGTAAATATCAACAATGCACTACTGCACACCTACTTTAAACCTGATAGAAATGATGGGTCATTTAAAAAAGTGTCATCTGGAGATTATATAACAAGATATCCAGTTGCTTTCCTTTTCTAATTTTTCAAGGGCAATTTTAAGCCAGGGCCATTTTCCTAATGAAATATGATAAGCGCTATGGCAACTGTAGGCACCATTGTCTTGCTGTAAACTAATGAAACACGTTTCTCCTATGGCACTGTTATTTCCAGTTTAAATTCACTCAGGAATGCAACCTGAGCTATTGCCACTCTTCTTCTTCTCTCAATCTTTCTTCGTTTTTAAAGAAATAATTTTATAGGAAGAAATATTCCCAGCTCCTCTCTCTCCTGCAGCCACCTCCCCCTCTCTCATAAAAAAACCTTTTCCAGGGGTAGAAATGTAAGAAGGCTTTGTTTTCTGCTCTTCCCTGCATTCATTGTATTCAGCAGTGCTTCTGTTCTGCTGCAGGTCATCTTCTGTTGAAAACAACATTATTATTCTTCATAAATGTGGCAAAAGTACTTAAATAATGTTGTCATTATGTTGTTCCACCCCATTTATTTCAATGCAAAGAAAACACAATTCAAATAACATTTTTTTTTTTAAAAAAAGAAATGTAATCAATTACACATATTTAACAGACTGAAAGGAACACAACAGAAAATGGATTGACTTCCATTCCAGACATGGGATGAATAAATCAACACTATCAATTTCTTCTCCCATTTCCTTAAGAATTCTCCACCATATCTAATGAGGCACAGGTAGGTTGCAGGTCTTTGAGGAAATGAAAGCAACAGATGTGCTTGGAAAGTTGGGCACTGCCTGATTTGCCTTGAGACAACTTGTTAATGGCACACTGACTCAGGAGGACAAAGAAGACCCCCACATCAACCTAATCTGCCTCAATATTTGGGATACACACGTCATCAAACATATAGCTCTACTAATGTAGTTTGCTAACATCAATTGGCATCCCAGCATAATTCACCCCAAATCACCAATTCTACTTCTACACCATGATCTGTTTGTGAACAATGGATTGGGCATATGTACTTAAGAGTTTTATGTCCACCATGCCACATTCCGAGTTCCAGGTCTCCTTCCTTGCTGCCCTAGAAGCTATTATCTTTGCCACAGTTTGACCCTACAGAAAGTGAAGTAATAATGTAAGATGTGAAGAGTGTCTCTCTCACTACCGTAATTACCACAGTCATCCCCTTTACCCACCCTGACATGCCTGGAATAAAGTGGTGGGCTTCTGGGTCATGGGTTGTGACACACAGGCAGCTTGTTGAGCTGCAGAACTTTAATCTGCCCCACCAAATATTTTTGCTTTTTCCTACTCCCTTCACTTAGAGAATATGGTTTCAGTAATACATAATAGGTTATTTTTCTGCATAGTCTTTGTTGACAATACTGAGAAGATTATCTAAGTCATTGTCCCATCTCAAAAGAATAATTAGTCATCCTGCTGGTTGAGAAAAAGAAAACATATGAGATTATACACGCATGTCTTGCTCATCTTCCTGTAGGTGGTTTCTTCATTAGGCTGACTTACGTTAACCCCTGTTAGCTATGTTTTATTTCTCACAGGAACAGGATGACCTCCAGTCTATAGATTTATTATGAACACAATGAATTGGAAATATAGAGGAATCATATGTAAGAGACTTTTTTATTATTACTTTGGATTTGATGGTGGTAAATGGCTTTGTATACATCACCATAAGCTCTTGCTTGTTGGTTTTTTTGTTTTTTGTTTTTTTCACTTCTGGTCAACACTAAATTGAGCAAGTTGCACCTTGGGGTGATAAATGAGTCATTAATAATATGGAATTGTGCCAGGTGTGTTTATTGTGTTTATGACAATTCACACAAATCTAAAGAATGGAAATTTCTAATCTTCACATAACAGATGGATTTAAGGCTGGGTTTCCTAGCCAGCGTTATTTTAATAGGAAGATTCTTTTTTCAAAAAGGGGGTGGAAGGAGGAAAGTTATTTGATCAAGTCATTAAGATTTTAAATGATGTAGAAGAATTCAGGCACATTGCTGGTGATTACTTCTTTCATTTGAGAATAACTGCTATGGTAGATGAGGGAGGACGAATGTAGGTGGTTCCTGGAACGTCCATTGGATTCCTTCAGAGGGACTGGTATGGAATACTATGAAGTCATTTGCTACCAGAGGTCCTCAACAATTGTGACTTATTTTCCATATATGGAGGTTGCATATTGACGTACCCCTCTCTTAATGTATTTTTCATTCTGGCCAATATTTGATGCATCAAAAAGGGATCAGATTATCCTGTAATTCTTCTAGTGATCAGTAGAGCACTTTATCTTAATACTTTTGCTAATAAATAGCAAGAATACCCCTAATTTCTATAAATGATCAGTTTATGCTGCATAATTAAATGGGATCTCAAATATATTGTATGTTGTATAAACTGTAAGCACCATTGCTTAAAATGACATTTAAGTATCTTTCATAAAATAATCATATCAGGTACCTGGTTGCCAGTTCATTTCTGGATCCTGTTCAAGGTGTTCACATTAGTATTTAAAGTCCCAAATAACCCAGTCTCCAAAGATCTGAAAGACTGCTTCATTCCCAGAATAATCTTTTAGACATTAAGGTTAGCAGAGGGGGTCCTCTTGGTAGTTCTGCAGCCCTCAGAAGCTCAGGAGAGGGCATTCTCTGTGGCAGCCCCTAAATTGTGGAATCCCCTCCCCCACAGAGCTATGTCTGGCAACTTCATAATATAATTTTTGGCAAATGCTGAAGACACAACTTTACTCTGGCCTTTGACATTTGAGATGTGTGTTTTCAGGGCTCACCCTATTCCTGTGTCTTTAATCTGTTGTAACCTGCCCTCGGTAAATGATGATGATGATGATGATGATGATGATAAAAAAATTTATTTATACCCCGCCCTTCCCAGTTCAAAAACTGGGCTCAGGGTGGCTAACAACAAATTTAAAACACTTAATTGTGAAAGCAGCATAAAATACAGTATGAAAACATGAATAACAATACAATTCAAAATTCAGAAATCAATTTAGGGAAAATAAGCATTATATAATCCCCAGAGCTAGCTGGCTGAATTGGTCCTACTTGGGCCAGCGAGGAGGCCAGGGGAGAATTAGCTGTGGGGTCTCAGAGCGGGTGGTCTTCATAAAGGGGAGGGGGAGGGAAGAGAAGGGAAATAAAAGATCAGGCTGATTTCAAATTAAAGGCCAGGAGGAATAGCTCTGTCTTACAGGCCCGACAGAAGGAGGTTAAATCCCGAAGGGCCCTAGTCACAAGGAACAGAGCATTCCACCAGGTCGCAACCATCACTGAAAAGGCCCTGGCCCTGGTGGAGGATAGTCTGACTTCCATAGGGCCCAGGTTCTCTAAACTATGGTTATTCATGGACCTTAAGGTCCTCTGCGGGGCATACCAGGAGAGGCGGTCCTGTAAATGCGAGGGCACTAAGCCCCCCCCCCCAAATGGTAGAATGATGAATGATGATGATAAATTGACAGCTTTCAGTGCTAAGATAAAAGTGTTACTCTGTACACCTCATCAGACTCAAATATAAATTGGATAGATAGATGACCCTTTGGGTTCCTTCCAACGCTACAGTTTCATGAAATATGTCATCATGATTCACATATAGCCCATACCAGCACCACCTTGCAATTGAAATTTGTTAATAAATTCACTTAATGCTTTCCCACTTCAGTCATTTGCAATCATCTGCAATTGTTCATTTTCAGAGAAAATTTGCTAACCTTCCAGAAGCTTCCTTTGAACATTTAAGAGATGTTAAGCAGTACATTTAAAAAACACCTCACATTTTTGTTGGATTGCTCCAAAAAAAACCCAACTTCTGAACTTTACTAATCTGATCCATCAAAATATATACAGCCAGTGAAAACTGACAATTTTTACAAATGTCTTGTGTGAGAGGTTCTCACACATAATGACTTGTGTGAGAGTTTCATCAGAGGCACAGTCATGCCACTCTCCTAAAACAAGTAGTGATATCAGTCAAATATGAGGGAAAGGGTTAAGATCAGTTCTTCTCAAGGTTGGATTAAAATCTGAGCTGGAGAAGAACTTAAATCTTCCCTCCTCTTTCATACCCATATGCTCAACTCCAAATCCCTTCTCTCCCTCCATGCACATACTTGGCTTGCTGCTCTGGCAGTGGCAGGGCATCAAATGAAAGGAATGCAGTCTCTCCCCCACCCCCCAGCCCCCAATGCCTGGTATGCTGTGACAGTGGTGACCTGGTGCCAGAAGTGTTGGAAAAAAATAAAGATATCTATCAGTAGCCCTGGGAAAACTACATCTCTCGGGATTCCTGCTACCTAGTGCACAGTTATAGCAACTTACCACACAATGGGGCCAGGGAGGGAAGGGAGGGGAGAGAAAGAGAATTTCCTGTTTTCCTACATTGTGCTGTCCTGCAACAAGGGAAATATGTTGGAGAATGGAGGGTGGTGGGCAGATAGGTGTGTTGGAGATAGGGCTTTTGGAAGCTGAATGAGTTTTATTATTATTATTAATATTATTAATAATAATTGAATTTATATACCACTCTATGACCAAAGGTTTTAGTCTTCATTACAGTCCTAGTGACATCATCAGACATGCAATAGGCTCTGATTTGGCTCAAAACTAGGCTTGGAACACAGCCAACTATTTTCTTAGTTTCTAGGAAAATAGTAAGATTTATTTAAAGAAAAATTTTGAACCTGCTTGAGGCAATCTGCCCCATTTCTAAAAATAGGCCACAGGCTACTGTAGAAAATTGAGATCTGTGCTCATGCTGCAAACTGCCCATGCATCCTGCAAAGTTCTAGCCCAGGTTAAAAATGAGCAACATACTCACTATGGGCATAGTAGTCTCACTACAGATGGCCTCAATACTGATATAACTGGGTCCACTACTTTCACCTAAATGCATACAATATGGTCTTTGACTGACCTTCTGTTTTGGAGCAGAATCTGCTAGAATACTGATGTTAAACAGAGAAGGAAGCAGAAGAGAAGATAGATGTTGCAGCAGCTGGCATAATAAAGGGATGTAATTCATGAGGCGAGGAAAGAGAGTGATTTACAGCCCCAAACTGCAACCCAGTTAAGTCAAAGTATTTGGATTCAAGTCAATTTATTAAATCCACAGGACAAAAATAAATGCTAATACTTGTATGTAACTGGGTTGTGGGGATAGCACACCCAGGGCTTGTCTATATAGATGAAAATGGTGACAGGAAACTTACATTGCTCTGCAAAGTCGCAATAGTGGCAGCAGTAGCAGCAAGATCATTCTGCATGAAGTATAGTACTTCAAAACAACTTATGAGGATTGTGTGACAAGTTTCTGTCATAGCCTAATGGACCACCTTGGGCACTAAGCTATACTCAGCACTTACAAGGGACTTCAGAATTGGCTGAGGTCCAGCGCCGAGGGCCTTCTGGCGGTTCCCTCATTACGAGAAGCAAAGCTACAGGGAACCAGGCAGAGGGCCTTCTCGGTAGTGGCACCCGCCTTGTGGAACGCCCTCCCATCAGATGTCAAAGCGATAAATAACTACCTGACATTCAGAAGACATCTTAAGGCAGCCCTGTTCAGGGAAGTTTTTAATCTGTGATATTTTAGTGTATTTCTGGTTTTTATGGAAGCCGCCCAGAGTGGCTGGGGAAACCCAGCCAGATGGGCGGGGTACAAATAATAAATTATTATTATTATTATTATTATTATTATTATTATTATTATTATTATTTATTATTATTATTATTATTATTATTATTATTATTATTATTATTATTATTATTACAGGTCCCCAGAAAGGCTAAAGACAGCTCTCATTCTAACACACACACAAAAATGGGAACAAAGGCACTATAAGCTTTCTAAACTAGCATCAACTGTCTTAACTGAAACTTTCTAGTGTCAGATGACTTCCCTACTTCATGTTGATAAGGTAGTTCTTATATCAAGGCACACCACAAATTAGCACCAGTCTTGTGCAAATATATCCTCTGCCTTTCATGCACTGCGTAAAATACTAAATTTTCTTATTTTAAAATCACTTGCTCCACCTTGTTATCATAATATGGTATGTGGTGAAGGTGTCAGGATAGGACTCAAGAGACCCAGATTCAAATCCTCACTCCGCCCTGACCCTCATTGAAGCTACATTCAGATGTGGGATTTATTGCATTAGTTTCAATGGTTATGATGCTCATGTTTCTGTCCCAAGTTCTAACATTCCTCTCACAATGCAGTTACTGATATGTTACGGAACTGTGGCATTTTGAGCAATATACAGTCATGTCATACTAAATTTTAAACAGCAGGAAAGAACTATTGGCCAGGGTACCACCCTAAATTTCAGAATGCAATTTCAGAATGCAAAACTCACTCAATTTTCCAGTTTAACAGGGTTGCAAATGAATGTTTTTCTTGAAAAAATTAACATGGAAATGATCCCTACATTTCCACTAGATTTACTGAAAAAGTTTTTTATGTCCTGTGAAAGATCACATAAAACACAGAAGTGATAAGATAAGGAAGCAACCAACAGGAAAATGGAATAAAGTGCTGTCTGAGTGCAGCATGGGGACTTTGGCTGAGTTACTGTCTCTCAACTGGACTAAGCTCAAAGGGTTCTTATGAGCATAATGTGGCTGTATCAAACTATGTGTCGCTCATTGCAGAAGGTAGAGTATAAATGCAATTTAAAAGCATAAGAGTACCCCACATCTACTTCCTTCAACTCTCTCTATTAGTCATTACTTTTCAAATTGTCTTCCTACTCCTGACAACTTTCTGCTTATTCAAATGGCTTCCAAAGATTTATTATTTTCCTCAGGCTTTCTCAAATTGATCTTCCTTTGTGCTACTCCTTTTTCTCTTTTAATGATCAACTTCCACTCCATCCTTCTTGTTGTGTTTTAGGTTACAAGCCTCTGAGCATCACCTGTTCCCCGTTGTCTACTTATAGGTGTTATCCAAATTAATAATGATATATGTTTAGTAATTTTAGCTGTTTTACACTGTTTTCAATATTGTATAATATTGTGTTTGAATACTAATGTTGTTTTGTAACTCACCCCAGGACCTTAGGATGAAAGGTATATAATAAATTGGAAGAAGAAGAAGTAGTAAATGGGGTTCAAAATAACATGCATTGTGAAGGACTTAAAGACAATACAAAGCTGATCAAACAGTTATTAATAAAACAGTAGTACGTTCTAATATTCAAAAGCTATAGAACATTCCATTTAAATAAAACAGGTCAGTCCTAAAATATCCTGGCAAAATCAATCTCTATATGAAGAAAAGTTGATGATTAAATTTTATTGAGGCAAATCTTTCATTGCACCATATTTCAGTGCAAACAAGTATATTTATTTTGTTTTTCTCATGAGGAGTAGATTATAGATATATCAAGTACTTGGGCACAATCATCATATAGTACATATTATTGCAAGAGTCATTTCTGCAAAAGGTTGCAGAATCTTGCCAATAAATGGACTGACTAGTCAAACTCAATTAACTTTGAACAACTGATATGTTGTTGTTGCTTTTAAAAAAGATAAAAAAGGTTAGTTATGGGAACAGCAGACCATCTTTTTTTAAAAAAAGCCATTTTCAAAAACATTGTTGAACAAGTTTTTATGATTTTCGATTACAATGCTTATGCTGAAAATTCAAAAATATAATATAAAATAAACTTAAACCAAATTTACACATGTTGACATTTGCATGTGCTGCTTTGAAGCACTGAGCATTCTGGAGTGTCCTGCTGTGTCCCCTACAGAGTCTCCATCACTATCATCAGTCATGCATAAAATAATTGTTTTTCTGCTTTTACAATGGGACCAAGAAAACCCATGCATTCTGTTTGAAATGAAAATGAAGGGCAACATCCTTAATCACATCATGAAGGGTCAGCTGTTGTATTCCAAACATGTGTATCAGTACTTGAGTGGAAAACAAACCCTCCTAACTGTAAGGCTTTCTATTCTGAAAATTAGGCTATTACACAATTACAGGTTTGTTGTTTCTTAGCATGTATATATTTTATTTCCTATACCTCTAAGCCACTGTCTAAGACTGTAGCTTTCCCAAGGAGGCTTAGGTCAGTAACATATATACAATTTTATCAACAACAAACATTAAAGCATACATTTCAAATGCCAATAAAACCACCACTTTAAATAAACCCAATTTAATAATATACAATAGTCAGCAACACAAACTCTAGCAGCAGCCCACTGTACAATAAAACCTTAAATTAAAAGTCAAGGAAAACAAATCTTAGTAACATGTGCTAGGAATAAACTACAGCTGGCAAACAAAATTAGCATTTTCTGTAAGCTAGATAGTGTGGGTGGTGGAACCTTGTAACAAAGATGGCCTTATTAGATGCAAGGCAGATTTTGGCATTGTCATGATTGCTATATCTCTCTCTCTCACACACACACACACACACACACACGTCTACAGCCAAGTTTTATGTAGGAAATCTTTCTGAAAGATGCCAGAATTAAACTGATTTTTCTTGACTGACTTCTAATTAATGCACAATATGGATAGGGCAGAAATTGGGTTTCACCCTGAATTACATGATCAACTTTTTGCTGTCTGTCTGAGAAATTATGTAATGTAACAAACATACCAGGGAATATATAGCCAATCTTCGGTCACAAATGTTACTGTTATCAAATGGAAGGCTAAACAAGCTTTTCAGATATGAACACAGACGCTCAGAGTGGATAAATGACATCCAAATGCTCAGGTTTGTTTCTAACTTTGAGCCCTGGCTAAACTAATGGGCTAAAAGGCTTTGAAAGAATATTCAATTTTAGAAAGGCAGCGAAGAAATCTAAGCCATCATGCTGAAACTGCACACTCCCAGAGGAAACAATGTATCCCAAAGCAACTGAATTTATTGGTGGTGATTGCAGATAATTGTTTTAGGATTTCAGACACAGGCTCTTGCTCTGTGGAAAGCTCATTTCTAATCTTGGGTCTGCCATTGTGTAGCTTGCTAACTGCACCATCTGAAGTAGCCAGCGCAGACAGCACCATTTTGAAAGCTGTGTACCTACCTACCAATGCCAATTGCATGGCATGTCTGGAAGGCCCCTTCTTAATTTGTTATAAGAGAAAGAGAGAGAGAGAGAGAGGTGTTAGGACTTTACACAGTCTAGAAACTGTGCCCTGCTGTTATGTATATCAGACTACTTCTCCATCATCCTAGGCATAATATTAAAGCACATGTGATAGTGCTGAGGGAAAAGCACTTATTCGTTGACTTGGGGAGCAGTGGTAGAGCTACCACCATATCTGAAGCCCTGTCACTCACACCAGCCGGGGCAGAAGCAGCTGCAGAACTAAAAAACAGAACAAGGAAAAGTTTAACGTCTTCCTTTATCGTGACATCAGCAATTTTTGGACTCTCCACTGTAGTGCTTGTAAGAACTTTACTATTATTATTTAGAGCTAAGCTATGCCTTCAGGTTGGGTAAAAAAGGGGTGGATAAAGTGATGTTCAGTTTGTCATTTTTGTATGTGGAGTACGCATGCACATTCAGCTGCCTAATGCTGTCTGCATCACCCAAGTCATAGTACTCAGAGAGATAAGACAGAGTCACTGCACTGTCTGGAGAAGTCACTTCCTGATTCACATGCAGAAGCCTTTTTTTCAATGGAACCCCACAACAGAAGAGCACAGCTGTATTGAGGCAGCACTGGGTGTTGAAATTTTGTGCCCTTAACAATTTTGCGCCGGGGCAACCACCCCTGTGTCCCTCCATGCTACGCCACTGTACAGTACTTCTTCACACAGCACATAGTGAAATAGTGCAATTTGCTGCTGCAAGCTAAAATGGTGGGCATCAACTTGGATAGCTTTATTGGGCAGGGGGTAGCCAAATTCCTGAATGACAACACTATCAATGGCTACTAGCCATGATGGCTGTGCATTCCCTCCTGCATCAGAGGGGTGATGTCCTTAGGTCTGAAACGTTCTTGGGTCTGAAATACATCAGGGGAAAACACAGAAAAGCTTCAGGAGTTCGATGCTCTGTTTAAAAAACACACCGTGTGAACAACAGGTAGAAATTCCACACAAAAATGGCTTGCACATAATGATGGTATATCATTATGTGTAATCGTAAGGAGCTGCTATTTGGATATGGGCAATGGCACTGTGCAAGTGTATGAAACCTCATCTGTAATGTTTTCCTGACATTAACTTCCCGTAACCTAATGCATATCAACTCTTCACAGAACGGTCTACCACCATGAACTTTTGTTCTAATATTATTCACAGAATACTATTTCCACACCAAAATACTGTTAGGGTCTCGTGGCTACAAGAAAACTCCATTTACTTTGAATAATAATAGCACTTGAAAGTGTCTGAATGGATTTCAATATGCACTTTACACTGATGACTGTGGTGAAACTGCTTATAGTGAAATTATTGGGGGGGGGTCCCCCTAAAAGATGGCTACAGCCTTTGTAAAACATTCCTGTTTAATAATATGCTTAATGTTCCCAAACATTTCTTGTGAAATCAGAAGAGCAAGTTTATTTTGCATTTTAGTGTTGTTTTAGTGTTGTTAGCCGCCCTGAGCCCGGCTTCGGCTGGGGAGGGCGGGATATAAATAAAATTTATTATTATTATTATTATTATTTGTTCTTTGCATTTACCTAACATATGTGGTCCTCTTGTCCATTTCAAATATATTGGTATATTACAGCACTGAAGTATGTAAGTAAAGAGGCTGAATACTATCCTGCAAGACTCAATATGTTACACTTGTAGATTATAAATTTAGCTTAACTCTTTCACATGCTGTTTATCCCTAATGTTTAGTACAGGTCAAACGTTTCCATCATGAACATACAGTGGTACCTCGGGTTAAGAACTTAATTCGTTCTGGAGGTCCGTTCTTAACCTGAAACTATTCTTAACCTGAGGTACCACAAAACAAATTCCTTCCAGTAGCACCTTAAAGACCAACTAAGTCAGTTCTTGGTATGAGCTTTCGTGTGCATGCACACTTCTTCAGATACACTGAAACAGAAGTTTCAAGACCCTTCTATATAGTGAGAAGGTGGGGAGGGGTATTACTCAGAAGGGTGGTGGGAATGGGTGATTGGCAGATAGCTGTGATGAGCCTGTTGACGACTCTTAACGACTGCAATAGGTCTTACAGGAAAAAGCAAGGGGTGAAAAGGTGAAAAATGGCTTTGTCATGTATAATGAGATAAGAATCCAAGGTCTTTGTTCAGACCAGGTTTTTCCATGGTTTTGAGTTTGGTGATAAGTTGTAATTCAGCAGCTTCTCTTTCCAGTCTATTTCTGAAATTCCTTTGTAGTAAAACAGCTACTTTGAGATCTTGTATAGAATGTCCTGGGAGATTGAAATGTTCTCCTACTGGTTTCTCTGTCTTGTGATTCCCGATGTCCGATTTATGTCCATTTATTCTTTGGCATAAGGTCTGGCCTGTTTGTCCAATATAGAGAGCTGAAGGACACTGTTGGCATTTTATGGCATACACAATGTTAGACGATGAGCAATTAAATAGTCCCGAGATGGTATGTGTGATGTTGTTGGGGCCAGTAATGGTGTTGTCCGGGTGTATGTGGCAGCAAAGTTGGCATCTGGGTTTATTGCAGGCTCTGGTGCCAGTGTCCGTGTTAGGTCTGGTTGTAGTATTATTGTGGGTTAGGAGTTGTTTAAGACTGGGTGGCTGTCTGTAGGCAATGAAAGGTCTTCCTCCCAGAGCTTGAGAAAGAGAACTGTCACTGTCCAGGAGAGGTTGTAGATCTCTGATGATGCGTTGTACTGTTTTAACTTGGGAGCTGTATGTGATGACTAGAGGTGTTCTGTTATTTTCTTTTTTGGGTCTGTCTTGCAGCAAGTTCTCTCTGGGTATCAGTCTGGCTCTGTTGATCTGTTGTCTAACTTCATCTGTAGGGTATTTTAGTTCTAAAAAGGTTTGCTGTAGATCTCTTAGGTGAGAGTCTCTGTCTGTAGAATTGGAACAGATGCGGCTGTAATGTAGTGCCTGGCTATATACAATGGACTGTTTGGTATGTTTGGGATGGTAGCTAGAGGCATGTAGATATGTTTGTCGGTCAGTTGGTTTACGGTATAAGGTGGTGTCTATGTGCCCATCCTGTATTTTTATAGTAGTGTCCAAAAAATGTATTTCTTGCATAGATTGATTCATTGTTAGGTTGATTGTGGGGTGAAAATCATTGAATTTCTGGTGGAAGGTGTCCAGGGTCTGTTGACCATGTGTCCAGATGATACAAATATCGTCAATGTATCGCAGGTACAAGAGAGGTTTGAGTGGGTAGGAGTTTAGGAAACGTTGTTCTAAATCTGCCATGAAGATGTTGGCATACTGTGGGGCCATGCGGGTGCCCATTGCTGTGCCGCTGATCTGAAGGAACAGGTCATCACCGAATTTGAAGTTGTTATGGGTAAGGACAAATTGGCAGAGTTTGGTGGCAAAGTCCACTGTGGTTTTATCTGAAATGGTGTTCCTTATAGCTTGTAAACCATCGTTGTGTGGGATGTTGGTATACAGAGATTCCACATCCATAGTAGCTAGTATAGTATTGTTGGGAAGATTATTTAAAGATTGTATTTTCCTCAGAAAATCTGTGGTGTCACGTACATAGCTGGGAGCACTGATGGCATATGGTTTCAGAACAGAGTCCATATAACCGGAGACACCCACTGTAATAGTGCCAATACCTGAAATGATGGGGCGTCCTGGATTTCCTGGTTTGTGTAAATGCCAACAGTGTCCTTCAGCTCTCTATATTGGACAAACAGGCCAGACCTTATGCCAAAGAATAAATGGACATAAATCGGACATCAGGAATCACAAGACAGAGAAACCAGTAGGAGAACATTTCAATCTCCCAGGACATTCTATACAAGATCTCAAAGTAGCTGTTTTACTACAAAGGAATTTCAGAAATAGACTGGAAAGAGAAGCTGCTGAATTACAACTTATCACCAAACTCAAAACCATGGAAAAACCTGGTCTGAACAAAGACCTTGGATTCTTATCTCATTATACATGACAAAGCCATTTTTCACCTTTTCACCCCTTGCTTTTTCCTGTAAGACCTATTGCAGTCGTTAAGAGTCGTCAACAGGCTCATCACAGCTATCTGCCAATCACCCATTCCCACCACCCTTCTGAGTAATACCCCTCCCCACCTTCTCACTATATAGAAGGGTCTGGAAACTTCTGTTTCAGTGTATCTGAAGAAGTGTGCATGCACACGAAAGCTCATACCAAGAACTGACTTAGTTGGTCTTTAAGGTGCTACTGGAAGGAATTTGTTTTGTTTTGACTATGGCAGACCAACACGGCTACCTATCTGTAACTGAGGTACCACTTTAGCTAATGGGGCCTCCAGCTGCCACCACACGATTTCTGTTCTCATCCTGAAGCAAAGTTCTTAACCTGAGGTACGATTTCTGGGTTAGCGGAGTCTGTAACCTGAAGCATCTGTAACCTGAAGCGTCTGTAATCCGAAGTACCACTGTATTTCTGAATTTTACAATGTATCTTACTCTCTACCCCCCCCCCCCAATAAAATCCCTGAAATATTTAGTTAATGGTATGGTAATTGCCACTGGGTTCAATGGGGCCAACTACCAGGGCAGTGTGTAGTTTCCAGTACCTGGTATTCATCAGAAGCATTGCTGCCTCTGATCATGGAGGCACAACATAGCCATCATGGCAAGTAGCCATCAATAGCCTTATTCTCCATCAAGTTGTCCAATCCTCTTTTAATCCGTCTGTTGGACATCACTGCCTCATGTGGGAGGGAGGTCCATTGTTTAACTATGCACCGTTTGAAGAGGACTTTCTTTTATCTGTCCTGAATCTTCCACCATTCACTTCATTGGATGTCCATGAGTTCGAGAGGGAGAAAAACTTCTGTATCCACAAGGAGTGTTAGTGTGGACAGAGAGTAATAAAAAGGCAGAATGTAACCTGCCAAAAATCTTGCTAATTTTCATGAATCTCTTTATCTTTAATACTAAGGTGCAACACATATAGTTGCACATAGCTGCAGATTTTAGTTGCTTCAGATGACTTTTAAAGACATATATTTTTGAACAGGCTTCCCCTAGCCCAGTGTTGGCAAACCTTTTAGAGATCGAGTGCCCAAACTGCAACTCAAAACCCACTTATTTATCGCAAAGTACCAACATGGCAATTTAACCTGTATACCGTATCTCATTTTTTCCTGTGTGTTTCACATTTCTTCTTTATGAATGCTGTTGTAATAAATAATCCTTCATAAAAGTTATTGCATTACATTCTTCATTAAATTATCTTTCCATTGATATATAATTTTATGGTATAACTCAGTGCTTTTTTTCTTTTTAAAAAATGTTTAGGGGTACTCTCATTTTGACTCAAGAAAATCACCACCGGGGAAAAATAAATACAGTTCAAATCGGGAAAAATAAATACAGTGAATTTCTTCTCCCGTTAAATTCACAAAATGTTTAAGGGTTTGCATCCCCCTGTGTCCCCACAGGAAAAAAGCACTGGTATTACTCCAAAACAAAGTGGTGTTATGAGCCATCCAAGCTCGGAAATACTTTTTTTTTTCCAGAAGGTTCCAATTCTGGCCACTTGTGTACACTGAAGGGCTGTACTAAGAGCCACCCTGTCCCAATTTTTAATATGAGATAATAATGATTGTCTGCGTGTGCACATACAAATAAATATAAATAAATAAATAAACCCAGCCAGATGGGCGGAGTAAACATATGTTGTTGTTGTTGTTGTTGTTGTTGTTGTTGTTGTTGTTGTTGTTGTTGTTGTTATATTTTGCCATTTCTTCGGCTGCTGTTTGATCACAGCCTCCACGGAATGAATTTGTCTGTTGGCTTCCGCGGGAAAGCCCAGCGAACATGTAAACCCAGCAGCTCCTTCTTAGGTTGCCGTCTTTATATGCTTACTGACCTGGGAGTTAAGCCTTGCTGAACTCAAGGCGTTTTCCTCCTTAGTAGGAAAAAGAGACTGGGGGGAGGCCCTGGCGCATCAAAAGCCAATGCCTGCTCAGCCCCTCACTTGCTTGCCAGGCCCTGATGGTGCAGGTCCTCCTCTCCTCCTCCTCCACCCCCGGCACAGAAGCTATGGGCCCACTGGGGTGACGGCGCATGTATCCACCGAGATGGCTCTGAGTGCCCTCTCTGGCATGTGTGCCATAGGTTCACCACCACTGCCCTAGCCCATAAGGTTGAACCTTGTTTTCATTTGTCTCAGTTCCCTAAATTCTTGTTTTTGTTTAGTTTTGCATGCTTTTATATGAGTGTTTTACTGGCTTTATGTTGTTTATTTACGTTAATGATATGGTTTATTATTTTTATGTTGCACACCGCTTACAGATTTGATAAATGCTACTAGCAACCCCTAGAACCATTACAGCTACACACATGCACACACACTATATTAGCAAAGAGATATAATGTAGAACAAAAATATTTGGGTTGGGGAAAAAACAGATGAGCTCAAGAAGGCTGTTAATATATTTTCTGAATGTAATAGGCAGTAGGGGAAATACCACAGAGCCATTTCCTTTGGTTTACATTGATGTTAACTGCATATCACCACCCATATTAATCTAAAGTAAAAGTTTCTGTAAGAATTTTTAAATGTTCTCAACCAATTGAGCCTCAGTGCTTAAACTAGGCCTTGAGATACATACAAGGCATGGATCTATTATATGCAGAAATAAAGAAGGTTATTTCTAAACTGCCAAATAAAGCTTCAGGGAAGTCTGGTTTTACTATCGGATTTTACAAAGCACTGTGCCTTAAACTAGTCCCAGATGTGCAGTTCAGGTTCGTGTACCTCATCTCTCCTTCCACCTTTATGTGAGGTGATAATATCTTTTATTCACAAACCTGGGAAAGATGTCCTTGACTGTACTAACCATAGACATTCATGTCGTTAAAGGTTGATTATAAAATTCTCCCAAGATCTGATAGATAGGGACCAATCCAGTTTTATAGAGCTTCCATTTGCACTGGGCTGCAGCCTGCCCATTTCAGCAGGCAAAGACTCCTGTCTCACACCTTCATCTTAAGAATGTTGGCCTTAAATTAACAGCCAACACACTTGATACATATGTGCAGATTCTGTAGACATACCTGCACCCTCCTAGAAATATTACAAAATGAGAGAACACGCGGGTCCTACTTGCAGTCAGATCTGTGAGCTCAAACATTTGGAGTTGTATTCAACTAAGCATTACTCACTGTAGAACCACTGAAATTAGTGGACCTCAGTTAATAATGCCAACTCGTTTCAGTGAGTCTAACTACCATATTTACTTGAGTCTAATGTGCCGTCGAATCTAATGCACACCTCAATTTTCAGAACCTTGAAACCCCAAAAAAGTATTTGCTGGTGAATGTAAATGTGCCATCGAATCTAATGCACACCTTAATTGTCGCAACATAATCTGGCCAAAAAAAGGTGAGCATTAGATTTGAGTAAATAAGGTAATGTTGGATGACTAATGTTGGCTACAGTTCTTTTATTGAGAGAGCTCAACTCACTTTCTCCTAGATATAAAAGTTTGCAGCTTATTGTTGTTTAGGTGGTGTTGCATTTCCCTTTGCTATTCTGCACCTGCTTTCTTTACTTTTAAAAAATTGATTTTGCAGAGATGCTTGGGGAATGTGATGTTTGCAAATTTTCTCTCGGACCAATTCTAGAACTTATCTATCCAAAGAGTTTTCCACTTCTCAGAAAGTTGCAACACAGTTCTTCTAAAAGGATCAAAACATATATTTAAATATGCATTTTGAAAGAAAATATCCATTAAAATATTAAAAGATACATTTAAATATGGAATTTGACAGGATTTTTTTTAAAAAAAATGCAGATTAATGTTGAATCAATGGAATGAGTACTATGGAATCAGTGGCAAAGACCTACAGAAATAATGAGGGAAACAAACAGACCCACCCATCTCTATCATTTTCTCACTTAGCATATGGTGAAATCAGATGACTGCAGTATCTCAAAGTACATCTTTACATACATGGTGCTGTATTCAACTAATAATTGTGCAAACAGATGTCAATTGACATCTGCTTGCACAATGGGATTTTGATTTTGCCTCTCTTCCCTACACACTTGTGCCCCTTGCCACTTCCCATTCTGCTCTAGAGGATTGAGGGAACCCCCAGAACAGATTTAGGGGATGCACAGGGGCAGAAGAGAGGAGAGAAGGTCCTGCAATGAAGGTGAAAATATTTATGCCCATGCAACAATATGCTTTGTACTACACTGAATATGACCCTTAGGCCCAGAAGTTTATAAATGGAGTCCAGCTCCTTAAATAAAATCTATCATTTGGGTACTTCATTTTATTTTCCTCATGTTTGCTTTTTCTCATATTTGCTCTGGCCATTTATATATTTGAATTATATACTGTGCTTTTATTTCCAGTGCTTGGCTACTGCTACTGTCTCTGTTTCCTAGTTTTCCTATTCTATAGCAAAAAGAAAATAAATGAAGAAGTGCTATCCCATAGTCCAGTGACGAAGCTGAAGGACTGTCACAGCACATAGGAAGAAAGCACACATATAACCAAGGAAACAGAAATGTGACTCCTCCCCTTTAACCATCCAGCTAAATAGGGGAAGTGATGGCAAGTCACACCAGTTCAAGGAGACTTTCAGACACATTGACTTTTTTTATACATTGAAGCCAACAAAGATCTTCTATAGAGGAAGAGAAAGTAGCATGTCAAGTATCTGCAGGAGGAAGAGGGGGGAAATGGCCGTTTTATGTAGATGATAAAATAATGTTTCTGCTTTAACCAGTCAAATAACTTCCCTTTTTATTATAATAACCATAATTATAATGGCGTTATCATCATTAATAGCTGTATAATAGCTACATAGTTATTAATAATGAAGCACAAAATCAATTTAAATTGTCAGAACTTTTGATGTTATCCTAAAGCTATTAAGACTGCGTTCCTCTGCACACCAACTGGGCAGTCTGTCCCTTCTGAGCCTGGGATCTGCTGCCTGGCTTTATTTTTCAGCTACTTTGAGGTGTCTTGAAGAGAAGAGACTGGTAGAGTGTCTTGCTGGCTCAAATGGGAAGGAAAACATTGGGAGGTTGACGGCAGTAACAGCAGTGGCAGAGGTGGATATACTGCTTGTTATGTACTGTCTGAAACAAAAACTTTTATAACCATGTGACCAAAATAATAATGAAGATACTGTTTCCTATAGCCATGCAAAACCATATGCTGATCGTCTTATATAATTGAGAGGCTAAAAGTCAGGGATGCTAACTTAAATAAAATATTGGGGGGAGAGGGTTCAGGTAAGCCCAGCCCCACATAATTGATCACATGCTGACACACGACAAGGTCTTTTCAGTGGTGGTTCCCTGGTTGCAGAATGGACACTTACCCCTTCCTTTGGGTGGGCAGCTACTGCAGATCTTCACTGTTAGCCGCCAATTCTGGGCAGCCATGAATGTAAATGGCCAGGCCCTCCCTAATGGGGGAGGGTCCATTATTATTATCTTCTGGAGGAATTAGAAAACATTCCCATTTACCCAGGCATTTGGTGGCTGAAGAATACTGCTTCTGGCAACCTAACTGCTTTTAGGATATTTAAAAACCCTTACAATTGAAAACATCTAAAAACAGTAATTGCTTTTTTTTTAAAGAGTATTTTAACTGTTTCAGAATGATTTTTTCTTTGTTTCTGTTTGCTACCCTGGGATCTTTGGGTGGGGGAGGGGGTGAGTGGGATATAAATTAATTAAATAAATAATAATCAGATATTTGATTGGTAATTATTTGCCTCCTTCTGCAAAGTGTACTTTTAAAAAACCTGAAATATGTTTTAGCTTCAAGCATGTCAACAGTATGAAAGCCTAGCCCAGAATACACACGTTGGAATTATCTTTGAAGGCAGAGCTATCCATGAAGGTTAGAGTATTTCCTAGTCTTACATCTTATAGCAAGGGAGGAAAACTGCTGGCACTTAAAATTGGCAGTGCTGCTATTCTTTTAAAACCCTATATCAGATTACTAATACCATGTGATGTCTTGCATAAAACTGGATAACATACATATCAGTTTGTATCCAGTACAAAGCTTCTCATAAATAAATAGGGCTAGAGGCATGTTTTGATGGCAGAGGGCAGCATTTTGCTCTCGTCTTATTGAGAGATGGCCCTGGTTTAGTAAAGATATGTTTTGCTGGCAAAAACTCCGCTGTCATCTGGTTAAGTGCTGAGATGTTGAGACATGAAGCTCAAGCAAACATTTCAGCTTAATCTTGAAGGGAATTGATTTACTTTGTAGAATTTCAAGGCTATTTATTTTACAGCACAGCCGCTTGTTTGTCTCTGATCAGTGTGACTTACATTTTTTTTATAAAAAAAAAATCAAAATGGGATGCTGGAAAGGGAGGGGGGAAATAAAAAGGCAATAAAAGAAAACAGAGCCAAAGGGGGAAAAAACAAGCAATAAAATAAGTGAACTCATAGAAGACAAAAGCACAGATTCACACTCCTATGTTGTTAAAAAATAACTAACAACCATTTCCTTTCCTTAGAAGCAAGCTCTATTGATTTAATTGACACCGTACCTCTAACAAGGTGGGCTTGGGATCATAGCTTGCCACCCCAATGAAAATACACGGGCCAATGAAAATACACGGGCCAATTTCTTGGCTTGCACTCAAGAAATTGCAGATATACCCCAAGGTTTTTATTTCCTTTCCTCTTCAGTGATGCGCGTGCAAAGGGGACAGCATTCAGCTGTTTAATGAGAGAACTCTTGAACTATAGAACTCCAGTTTATTATAAATATATGAAACTGAAGTTCACTGGAAATACACTTAAAAACAAGTTATGAAGAGTTTTGTTTCAGTCACTTAAACAGATTCCATTGGAATCCATTTCAGCACTTATCATTTTAGAATTAGTCAAGCAAAGAGGGAGACATCAATGGCATTTTTGGATTATTTGTTTGGAGTTGGAATATCTATGGTTTGAACAATCTGTATCTTAGAAACAGTGCACCATATCAATGAGCATACAGAAAACAGGAATGGGGAACATTACCTTAACAAACATCTAATGTTACTCTAAAATACTTCAGATTGCCTTTATTTTTGTCCTCAGCTATTACTTTTCTAGAATGCTGCTAACATTGAACCAGAAAACCCAGGACTGATAGCTTTGCAACTAAGGAAGGGTATTTTATTTCTGGCAGACCCATTCATTTGATTTATTTCATTTTTCAAATGCCATGCTGAGCAAAAGATTCCTATATTGAAGGGGGTTAGACTAGATTCCCCTCATAGTCCCTTCCAACTCTACAATTCTATGATTCTATGAACATATTATTATTCACACCTTCCTGTAATATATACTTTTTTGTAAACCCTGTTCAGCTGGCTAATCAAATCACAAAATTTAGATAAATGTGAATGTTGAAGGATAGTTGTGTTTCAGTTCTCATATTGTTTCAAAATGTATGAATTTGACAGATTCAACTTTAAATGTGAACTGAATCAGATTTCTTCCCCATCCCTCACAATAAGGTAAACAATTCAAAGCAGAAGTGGAAGCAGTTCGTGTGCGTGTTTTCTTTCAAAGAGTGAAATAAATAATACATTCTGTTCTTCCACCACATACTTTTTGTTGCTTTGTCTCAAACAAAATACTGAACTGACATTTCATTAAAAAGGATGAGTAATTTATACCAGTCAGTGACATAAAAGATCAACATGTACCCGAATAATGTGAAAACACACCCAGTAAAATGTGAATCATGCTTGTAAAATGCCCAGGTTCACAATTCTTTTTACACCTACGATCTTGTAATGCATTGATAATAGGCATAGACCTGTAAATTTTGTGTGAACTTTACAATCAGCCAATAAAGTGTTCCAATTGTTTGGTAAGTTTTTCTTCTCAACTACATATTTCATAATATGGGTTGCCACTGCATGAATCCATTATCATTATCATCAACAACAACAACACTTCCATGGCCAAAATTCTTCTTCCATCCTTCTAAAGTCTTTGTACAATGCAAGAAAGTAGCATGCTTGTTTCACTGCTATTCTTAACATTAAATATAACCTTTAAACGCAATATACTAAAAAAGACAATCAAGATGCTCAACCACCATCATCCAGAACTGTCCTATTTTAAAAAATATAGATTTGCAGTCAGAAATTCCAAAGCAGTCCCTTATTTCAAGAACAATTTAATCTCATGCTATGGCTTTACTAGAGAAAGTAATAAAATACAACAATATGACGGGAAGCTTCAGCTGACTGGAAAAGGCCAAAGGTTGCACCCAATGCAAGTTCTACACAAAGTAGACCCACTGAACTGAGATGACATGGCTAGCTTAGGTCCATTACATTAATTGGCTTACTCTGTGTATGACTAGTTGGATGCAACCCTACCAATCTAGTCCAACACATTAGTTGAAAACAAGTTATTCTAAGTCAGTTCCTTTTTATGCAATGATTTGAGCTCAACAGTATATTAGCATCCATAGCAATTTTCCACACAAATATCCATTATGAAATAAATGTTCTGCATGGGGAATATCAGAGTGCGTCTTACATTAAATACTGACAACCGGGCAAATAATGATGGTCCCAATCATTTGACAAAAGCTTTCCTTGTTCAAAATGTTTCAATATATTTGCAGGACTGTATCAGCATTGTGAAGCTTATAATGCAACCTTACACATGCAGGCTCATGTAGTAATTCCTGTGAAACTAATGACCGCTCCCCACTTAAAAAACGGGGGGCGCCCTTTGCGTGGACGCGCGCAGCCCTGGATCTGGAGTGGCCCCATCAACATAGGCTTTGCCTTCCCTCAGGTGGGATACCTGGAGGTCCCCGCCTACCCCAGTGAGTTGTCCAATCCCACCTGGGGGAAGTGTTGCCAGGGAAACCAGGCCAGGTAGGGGGAGGGATTACCTGCCCACACAATAGAGGGTGGATCTTAATTAGTAATCCTCACTTGGCTCCAGAGCTTCTCCCACCCTACCCACCCTCAGTTAATGTCTTCTTTTGCAGGTTAACTTTTCTTCATAGGTTTTGCAGGTTAACCTGTCTCCACAGGTATGCGGGCGCTGCTACGATAAGGTCGCTGTTAAAGGGCCGGAAAGGAATTTCCCTGCATTGGCAGGTTTCGCCTTTCCCGTAGCAAAACGTCACAACTTTGGCGGTATCAGGCCTTGGGCGGAATCCTTTAGTCCATCTTTCTCTTTGCGGCGGCAATACCAGGGTTCCCCGTTAAAGGGGTTTTTGAAGGGAGGCTTTGGCCGTACGCCGAAAGGTCGTCATTGCTCTCCCCTGCAGCGGCATAACAGGGGCGGCTATCTCTGCTTGAACATATGTTCTCCAGAGCCGGCCCATCCCCCCCCCACACACACTGGATAACCCTGATGCTCCCTAGGTCCCCGGCTGGGGACTAGGGAGGGAGAATGCCCAATGCCTGAGCCAAGGTCTACCCACATTTGAAATTTAATAAAGTTGTGGCCAATTTAATCCCATAGCACGTTGTCTAGAGTCGTTATTCCACATGACGTGGGGGACCACTCGGGATCTGGGGACTCCGCCTGTTCACGCAAATGGGAATGATTCCTAGGAAAGTGTGTATAGGATTGGAAATAGGAACCACGGATAGTTGAGATGTCAAGAAACTGAAATATTCTCATCTAAGCTGTTTGGGAGTGGGGAATTACACCAAAGTGCAGGATACAAAAGCCAATACTTATGCTCCAATTAGGTATGGAATATACTGTTATGAAAAGTTTGGATGTGCTCCATATCGGTCATATACGTAATGACTGTCTCCAAGAACATCCTTTCTGAAGACAGTGTTAATTGAAAGATATTTTGAGGAAGCCAGCATATGAGATATAAGGAACATTTAAGCAACAACCAAGTTATGTATTTTTTTAAAAAAAAATCAAAAGTTTTGAAGGCATATCATCTATGCTAGAACTTAGATCTAGGAAGCCAAGCACAGTGACAGAACTGCACATCAACATGAACAATTTGAATCTCAGAGAATTGCAGAGTTGCAAGGGATCATCTAGTCCAATCCCCTGCAATGCTGGAATCTCAGAATCCATGGCAGATGGCTATCCAACCTCTGCTTATAAACCTCCAATGAAGGAGAGTCTGCCACCTTCTGAGGAAGCCTGTTCTACTGTTGAACAGCTCTTACAGTGAGAAAATTATTCCTGATGTTTGTCAGAATCTTTTATTCTTGCTTGAGAATGGTCGTGTTATTTGTGTACTTTTTTTTTTTTAAGACCAAGCATTCTATTCTGCCTTACGAAAAAAATTGGTTTGTTCCCTCATATGGACATTAATGCAGATGTGTTGCATACAGTGCCAGTGGGGGAATTCTTTGTACAGGAGGACTCAAGCCCTTTTACTGGGATTCCCTCCCTGCCGCCTATGGAAGTTCTGTGGAAATTTCCTGCTACTGAATTATGGAGCTGACTAATCATGAGAAGGGAAAGTATTTTTTAATTCCCTCTGTTGCCCTAACTTTTCCCTGCAGAATAGCCATAGTGTGCAGCATTTGGGCTGCCATCAGATTCAAACTCCTGTCTGTCATGAATCCCGTAACTTTTGGCTATTTCTATTTGTTGCTGTCTGAAGTGGATAGTATCATGGAGTTATTCAGCCATCACTTTACATTGACTAGTGCCTTTGATGTACATCTAACATATGGGAATCATCAGCAAGTGTGATCATGTAGGTGTGTCATGGCAGTGTTACCAAGAATGCTGCTTTTATCTCTGTTTTCTCCTTGTTTCTAGAATGGCATAGGGTTGCCCCAGTGTTATGCTCTGCCTTCCTCTCCCACCCTCATTTATTGGGTGCGGCAAAAAAAGATTCCGTAACAGATAAGAGAAAAATGAGTTTATACCATTGTACTGTACCCATACATAGCAAACCCCATCAGACTCAAAGGAAACACATAAAGTGGAGAGGAAGACTGCACTAATAAATACACCCATGCACCACATCCAATGTCTATCATGGCACAGATATCTACAGAAGGATTCTGCAATAAATTCTTCTAATATAGTCCAGTCCATCTGTCATAAACATTAGGTCCAAAGGCCACAGGTGCAGATAGAACTACAAAATTATGCCCATACAGTTTAGGAAAAGGGTAAAAAATCAACACAAAAGCATTGATTCCACCCCAACCTCTTTCCCCTGTAATTAAACGTTTATTTGTTCATGATAGCCACTACAGTTTTCTTTTCCTGTTTAAGTAATATAATATATGCTTCATTTCCTCCCACCATACAGAGATGATTTAGTTATTTGAGAGGGGTAGCACACAGCAATTTAACAAAATGAGCAGAGCTTCAATAGGACATCTTGTTTTCATATCTGGAGATGGGATTGACATGACACAACTACAAATATGTATGCACAAATTCTCTTTATGGTACTGTTGGAAGGAAGGAACACTGAAATGAGCTGCAGACAAAGGAATGGGAATTTGCCAGTTATAATTTAAAAAAATAAATACATACTTGTACAGGAAGTTCTATAAAAAAGTGTACACGTTCTTTTGTTGTGTTAACCCCAATTCACGCAGATTACTGAAACTATAACTGTTCATTGTACATTTTCAAGCTTAAGATATACAACACTGGTTTCTGACACTGCAGTCTTACACAGCTAGATCCTATTTCTAGGCAATGATTCAACAAAGCGCATTGCAGTGGCCAAGGCTGCACATTCAGAGTCCAGTAAAAGAAGATATAATTCTGCCAATAAGCTATCTGGCAAAGACCCAGTTGGTTAATTCAGCCTCTTGATCCTCCCCTGAACAGGTGTGCAGCATGACTCTAAGTTTTCTCAGTGGACTATACTTACAAAGCAACAGTGGCTAGACCAGGTTGGGGAATCACAGGCACATGTCAAGATCCTGACTCAAGCAACAGCCAATGTTCAGAGGTGGAGGAAGATAAGTAGCAACATCTGGGGCTACTACATTGTTGGATGAACAAAACCAGGTACCCAGTTCTGAAATTGAGGCTGATGGCCATGGACCTATGGACTCCAAACCAGGACTCTCACAAACTTCTTCCCTTGAGCCTGGTTCACCTGGGGAGCCAAGTGTTTCCTGCTCCAAAATGCCTGCCCAGTGGTGTAAGGAGCACACTAGATAAGCCACAGGGAAAAGAAGTGCTTCCCTTCAGGCCAGAAGGCTGTCCCTTTAAGAAGTCACACTCCTCAGTGATGTGGCAGGGCAGCTTATGGTAAGTAATCTGGTCATGAGGCTTCAGTTTACCTGCAGCTTTTTCTGAAACCAAGTTGATCACCTGGAACTATATAAGGTCACAAGACCCTGTTGCCTTGCTGTGCGTTCCTGCTGAGGACAGGTCAGACCAGCACAGTGCTTGCATATGTGCCCAAATCTCCATTTTGAAAAGTGTGTGCATATGGTAGCTTGCTTCCAATGCACATGCAGCACCTAACTGGATCGTGCTGGTGATGCTAATTAATTCCTCCCTTGAAATAGCAAGAATTTCAGTGACCCCTTACCTAGACATATGAAAATGCTGTAATGACACGCACAGGACGTGTCTGCATTTTTCAGAGATCCAGTTTATCAATTCTTATATGCATCTATATAATAATCTTCACTATTTAAACATATGACACAGCTGAATTTGAGTGGCTAGGAGTTCTTCATCACACTGAAAATTGCCCTTCAGACAATGCCAACTTTGGATGGAGGAGCAACTTTGGGGGAGCATTGAGGACACCCTCTTCCTGAAAACAGGCAGCTTCCATTAAGCATGTCCCTCAAGATCTGACAGTTTCCCAATACTGGCCCTACAAAAATGTTCCAGAACTTTTAGGGGAATGCCAAAGAGTGCAGATGTTGCACACATTACAAACACAAACTATTTCTTGTTTTAGTTCCACCCTCTTTTTAAAGAAACGAAGCCATTTCTGCTGGCAGAGATGAGTTCCTGGGCCTGGGCATGTTCCAAGAATGCATGGTTAATTCTCTTCTGGAGCTTTATGGGGACCTGAAGCTGAAAGATAGTTTTGGTCAAGCCATTCAGCGAGCTTGGTGATTTGAACTCTGATCCAAATTTAACTATCCACTAGAGCACACTGGATCTTAAGCCTCTTGATCCTATGCTCTCTTCATAAATCCAAGTTAAATCAAGTATCAGAAATAATCCCAGTTTAAATGTTACAAATTTATAAGCCTGACAGCCTGGCAAGTAACTCGCAAGACTCCTGCAATCTAAACCCTTTGGGAATTAATGTTACAGAGAGCTCTTGGCCTCTGTTTCAGAAGTACAATTCTGATTTAAGCATACAAATCCACCAGCTCCCATAGCACATATGGTCCTTAGTCCAAAGGCCCATAGGTACTGCTTTGGAAATTAAGCCATTCTGTAGCTCTTGACTTGCAAAGGATCAATTTTGCCTGCCAATATGTAGTGCTCTTCACCACATACTGTGTCTTAGAAAACCTCTCTTGTTGCAATGCAAATGTGAGAGTTGATTTTCCAGGGTAGCGTATGCAGGAGTGAGCCTCATAAATCAGACAGCTGGACCAACTCCTCTAACTGCAGCCTTGACTATCTTATGTACATTACAGTATGATTTTCAAATGGAAAATGAATACCTTTGGGTTGAAGACTTTGGCGCCAAGATTCAGCCTCTGAGTTTTTGAAATGCTTTCAAGCAGGTGCAGATGCCACCTGCTCAAGCATAAATGAGAATAATTCAAATGACTAGTTAGGTTTTTATTATTAAAAAGTCATATAGGTTTTTGAAGGTAAACCTACTGACTATTAAACTGAAAGACATGTTACTGTAAAGCTGAAGTGAAAAATAGTGGGAAAACATTCACAGGGTAATGAGCATGATTTTCAGCTCCATGTTATACAGTATTAACTCCATAGACAATAGCATCTGCAGAGTCTCCCAAAATAAGGAATTCATTTAATTTTTATGTGTAGTCCAATGGTTCAATACAAGATGGTGGAGGACCATGTGCTATTGGTTCCTTGCTGATACAGCACAGTATATAGCATTGGACAAGTGTGATGAGCAAACAGGCTAAGCAACTGTTTTGTACAATTTTTAAGTGCTGCTTTGTGGGTAGGACTCTTGAACCTCAATACATCAAAGCGTTCCCAGCTGAGAACCAGAGATAACTAGATTCTCCTTGACTTTATTAATACTTTTAGAAGTTTTCTCAGTGTGCACTCATTAATGCGGGATTATCTAATTGATTTTTTATTTTTATTGTTATTCATGTTTTTATACTGTATTTTATGCTGCTTTTATAATTAAGTATTTTAAAGTGTTTTAAATTTGTTGTTAGCCGCCCTGAGCCCGGTTTTTGAACTGGGAAGGGCGGGGTATAAATAAAATATTATTATTATTATTATTAAAGAAAAGCTCATCAGTTTCGGAGAGCTGTCTCCCAGTTCAAAACACTGATACACACATGGACCTTGTTGTATTGTCCACCCCACCACTTGCCACAGGAATTGTTATTCCTAGGACCAGTCTTACCTGAGAACTGCTTGAAAACACACATGGGAACAAGAGTGAGTTTTAAGTCTGAAACAGGACAACAAATGCATAAAACATTTTCAGCAAACTGTGGAATAACTGATTGGAATAGAGGGAAGATACCCTTGAAGACAACTTGCTCAGGTCTTAGAGTTCATAGCAATCAATCAGAACTTCATTGAGTGTAAGGCTATAAAATGAAAGGATTTTTGTGTACAGGTTTTACAAAGGAGCATGGTCAACCTGAACATTGGCCACATACCTGCAGAACCTCACTTCCCACTGTAAGCTGGAGAATAACTTCTTGGCGAAATGGCACTCAAGTCATAATCAGGGCTGGCTCAGTCATTAGACAGAGTGAGTACTGCAAACAAGTGTTGGAGAACAGATCTCTGTATGTCATTCACCCTCTCTACATCTCCTAAACTAGCCTTCAGGTGCAGTGGAGGATGATGTTCTGTTGCTCATGTTGAAGAGTCAGCTGCCAGTTTAAGCAGCTTTTGTACATGGAATGGCGGTGGGGTGGAGGATGTGTTGACTTGTCCTTCAGTTCAGTCAAAAGAAGAAGAAAGCCTTCAGTCATCAGCCCTGCATTGTGGGTGAGACAAGTTCATAGGACAATGAACTTCAACCAAGTTCAACCAGGACAATGGCAGCATCTCCACTTATGACATTTCTGGGCCTGGAAATGGGTGTAAATGGTGACAGGTATTTGAAATTGTATCTTATAGGCCTATTCATAGTGGAATATCTGTCAAAAAAGTGGCTGTTCCCTTCCTCACTTTTAAGGGGCACCAAAAGCGTAGGGAATGTGGATACAATCACTGGACTCCAACTTCAGAATAAAGTCTAGGCTGACTGCGTCCCAGACCCTCAACCTTCTGGTGTTGTGCCAACAGAACAGTGAGAATGACGGGTCTCTAAAATATAGTATTTGGCTGAAGTCCGCCTATTATTTTTATCTGCAAATGTTAAGGCTTTTGATGCTCCATATGTTATAGAAGAGACCAGATGTTTATGTAATTTGGCTTGTAAACAAAATTCATTGAAGCAACACAAATAGTTGGCCTATTGCATTCTAGGGCAAGAGCAAAAGGCAGAAATGTAAAGAGGGAAGCCACTTGCTCCCAGTTTTTTCTACTTCAGGATCTGTGAATCATTAATCAAGAGGCAAACCTGTGACAGGTGAAGAGAGACAACAGCTCAGGGTGGGCGATTGCCCATCCTGCAATACGAAACAAATGTTCAATATTCTTCTACCCAAATGCACTGGAACAATGTGCAACATGTTAGAGTAATCTGATAATCTTCAGCAGGTAATAGTCAAAATACATGCTGCCCTCAAAGACAGTTGACCCAGATACCATTTTTCAGAAGCTATTGCCCAGTGAAATGTAGCCGCAAATCCATAGCTTGCACCTTACATTATCTAAGCTCTTGCAGATTCTTGGACCTAACCTCCTCAGCTACACAGCTGCAAGTAAAATGTTTTAGGTGTGTTTTAAGTGCAATATACAATGTGACACTAGATGGCGATGGTGAGCCTTATGGAAAATTCAATGTATTTTTTAAACAGCTTTTTTAAAAAGCATTTTCAGAACATTTTTTATATGTGTGTAGATTCCACCCTACAGTCAATCCCTACTGAGTGATGACACAAGGGAAGGGACTACAGCTCAGTGGTAAGAACACAAGTTTTGCATGCAGATGGCCTCAGGCATCTCTGGGTAAGGCTGGAAGAGATTCCTGCCTGAAACCCTGAAAAATTGTTTCCAGTCACTATAAATAATTACTAAACCAGGAAGCCAAGAGAGCTTTATACAGTTACATTTACCATTTTTCCACAACGAGGTACCTTCCAAATGTTTTGCATGCCTATTTCCTTCAGCTCTAACCAAAATCTCCAATGTCAAAACAAAACAAATTCCTTCCAGTAGCACCTTAAAGACCAACTAAGTCAGTTCTTGGTATGAGCTTTCGTGTGCATGCACACTTCTTCAGATACAAAATCTCCAATGGTCAGGCATGATGGAAGTTGTAGTCCAAAACAGCAGGTTGGGGGAAAGCTGATTTAAAAACTATAGCTCCATGTCAGGATGATTGCAGCACTAGTCTCATGAATTATGTGACTTTCATATCTTTTAAAAACTTTTTAACAGACAGCATCTCTTGAGGACACCTTTCATGTTCCACAGGAGGCTGTTTGATATCCTGCTTCTACCTTTGACTTACGATAATGGACAGGAAAAATCAGAAGTGTCCACGACAAATTATGGAATCACATATAATTAATGTTCAAAATTGTTTATGACTCTCTGAAAGGGACTGGTCAGCATGGGGCAGCCCAAGTATCACAGGCCAAGACTGGTGTGTAGTGGGAAGAAATGGGAACCTGCATATATTAGGGAAAGATTGATTCAGGCTTGCCACTAGTACATAGCATCAGGATCTGAATTCAGTTTTTTTTTAATGAAAAATGGGTAATATGAGATCAGAACCTCGAATTATAACTTGCAACCAAGAACAGAACTAAGGTTGAATCATAAGATGTTAAGAACAAAGTTTAAGCGTTATACCTGGTTGAGGATTTTGGGTTAAGGGGATAAGGCGTGGTGGAAGAGCTGTAGTAAGTTACCCTGATATATATTCATGAAGCCATATAAAACTATTGATTCAAGCAGCAGATTCCAAAATCAGACTATTCTGTTGCTTCCAGCCTCCATCTCACTGGAGGGAAGCCATTTTGGTATTACTAATCTAAACATATTTAAGACCAGCATTGAGTCTAGGTCACAACACATATTTCAAGGAGGAATTAAACATATTTAACTCTGCCATGCAAGGCATATTTAATTACTCATTAAATTGTTTTTATATATTTTACAACTCCTTTTATACCACCATGTGAGGACACTTGTCCTGAAAGGCAGGATATAAATCTATTAATAAAACTCATACGCCATTATAATGCCCCGCTCCTTTCCCTCTCCTCCCACCCCATAAATCAGTGCACGCACACACAACCCTCCTCTCTGCGTGATCCAGCTCCTTCCACTCTACCAGCATATTAGACCGTTCTCCCTCTCCACCAACATGTCCATGGCTTTGCTACTCACCTTCTGAGGTGCTTCTCTAGGCCAATATGGGAAGCAATGGAAGCTGTGCCCTGCCAGGCCACTGCATAGTGATATGACCTAGCACAGTTTTCAGTCCACACACACACATTCAGAACTGATGGATGGGTAGAGAGGGAGACCTTGCCCAGCAGATCATTGTTCAGGTACCCATCTCACCTCTGCCTTCTGCCCAAACAGCCCCAATGGTCACCAGCCACTACTGTAGATGCCACAGGGCAGTCTAGGAAATAGTCGGGGGTGGGAAACTTTGATGTACTGGACCACACAGCCTAGTGGAGCACGGCCTCCCCACCTCCCTTCCATTCCCAAGTCATGATGGACATTCATTGTGAAAAAGTTTCTTTAAAAAATGCTACCAAATGGATACGAAGAACAATATAATAAAATGGTAAAATTTCCATTATATTTCCTTTAAGAAGCAATAAACTGAATTTCTGTGCATCTGAGGAAGGGTTCCACAAAAACATTTTGTGTATTTTGCTTTACATAGAACAATTTTGACATGTGCGCACACAAACACACACACACACACACTCTCTCTCACATACGCTTTCTTTTGTTTGGTGCTGCCCCTTTTGAAACATACGATATAGTTGTTATTGGAATTTTAATTCCAAGTCTGTCCTACAAAGCATGCATTGCTTTATTCATACTAATCTGTTCTAACATGAGCATGGTATTCTAAGGTTTTACCATTAATACTGGCATAAAGAAACATTCAGTTTTAGTAAGGCTGGTTAAAGTATTCAGCGTAGGTTCAGTTCTGAATGCTCAGTTCCAGCACTCTGCACTGACCTCTAGTGGATTATTTGTTGTAAGTGACTGAATGCAAACTATTAACTTTACTGTCTTAACATATAGTAGAGTTATTCCCTCGTTGCATAATATCAATAAGCTCCAACAAATTAATGCAACTGGATTGGATCCAGAATTTGCTACCAGTTCCACCTGGGACATTCTCACCAATAAAAAGTCATTTTCACTAGTGGGCAAATGCCCATGCCTGATACCACATTGTTGCAGGGGGTTCCCAATCCCCAGATCAGACACTGAAGGACATAGGGTGCTGTAGGGAGATGGAAGGAAATTGATGCAAGTTATCTTGCACCTCCCTATTCTAAGAGTTCGGAAAGTTATGTCTTCCCCTTTTCTCTACCGAGTCAGAAGCCTTCCACAGACAGAAGGAGCTCTTCTATTCTCAGGAGGCAAAGTCAGGATCCAATATTAATCAGTACTGATTTTGCAACAACAAATGCGGTTCTATTGCTTATCGTAAGAAGCACGTCTCCTGAGTAAAAACCAGCAAAACTATTTCTATATTTTCTCCTGAACGGAACATAGTAAATAGCCATAATCAATCACATGATTTCTGGAGCAATTACACTGTATACAACAAGTCTCCTCCTGAGAAGTATTGTGGCTTAGCAATTTTTATGAGCTAAAGTAGTTGTGTGTTGTTTTTTAAAAAAACTTTCTTGAATTCATTTCTGTTCCATGATGCATTTCCTCCTATCTTCCTAAAGAGCCACATCACTGATTGCCATGGGGGTTGGGTAGTTTTAGAAGTATCTGCTTTACATAACACAAACAATGCAACTAAGCATGATTCTAAGCTCTATAGGCTGCAATTCTATAAACACTTACCTAGGAGTAAGTCCCACAGAACTTAGTGGGGCTTACTTCTGCATAGACATGGATAGGAGTGCAATATGAATGACCAGTTTCCTTTTTAAGTCAAATTAGTGTTTCTGGAAATGTGAGCAGAATTATGGGAACCTGTGGATAGATTACCTGGAGTCTGACCATGGTTTATGGGTAAAAACAAAGGGAGAATAAGGAATGATAAGCTCATGATAAGAAAGAATGACAGAGATCTTCCACATAATTCAGGGATATATGATTTTATACCAGCTTACCTTTACCTGGCGATTCGGTACAGTTGCCCAAAAGGTCCCCGGCTCTGTCATTTACTAATTTGCGCACAGTTTTGCCTTCCGTTCCAGGGATTTTGAGATTGACACAGGCAGATGGATCCCATTTCCTTACTATTTTCTAAATTAAAGACATAAGTATTTTCACTTTAGCCCTCATGTTTTGCACTGACAAAATAAAATTAAATCCAAAGCAGGCCCCTACTGGCACATTAGAGGTTTTCACACCAGATGCTGAGCAAACACATACTGTAATGTACAGTAGAGTGGCTACATGAAGAGTCAAGTCACTCAGATCTTCTCACAAGATCTTCCGTCAGCAGTATGACAAAGTATTCCCTAGCTTACTACTCCAACATTTTCTCCTTACCTCCGGTTTTGCAGCAAGGTCACATTCCATGAAAAACATCCTGCCCAGCTTGGTACAAAAGGGCCCCAAAGAATCAGAATGCAGAAGGCTCTGTAACTTGCTGACTAACTTTGCCCTGTGTTATTTACTAACTACACAAAGAAAATGCTGTCTATTCAAAACACATTTCAGAACTCTTTTCACAGAAAGTGAGTGAACAAACGGTCCCATGTCCCAAGCTGTGGTCACATCTCCCATGAGGCCGGCTGATTGTTGCAGAGCATGGAACCGAGTGATACCAATGCCAGTCACCACAAGGCACTTCTGTAAACAACTTTGTGTGAGTGAGTGTGTGTGTTTGTCCTCTTGTGAAGAAAGTAATAGTATGATTTCTTTGCATTATTATATGACAGAATAAAGTTACAAACATGTTCTGTGCACGTGGCCATTACATCTCGCTTCTCTTTAAGAAAGAAAACAAGCGCACACACAAACTTCAATCTTTAAACAGAAGGCCTAGTGGGTCAAAGTTAGCAGGACATGAAATTATCAGAATACAGTGGTACCTCGGTTTTCGAATGTCTCAGAAGTCGAACATTTCGGCTTTTGAACACCGAAAACCCAGAAGTAACTGCTTCGGTTTTCAAATACTTTTCGGAAGCCGAACACACCACGCGGCTTCTGTATTGAGTTTTCCAGACATAAATGCTTCTGGAAATTCATGCTTCGGTTTTCAAATGTTTCGGAAATTGAATGGTCTTCTGAAATGGATTACGTTCGAGGTACCACTTTACTGTATAAAGTTAGGGATATCCGAGTAAGATTGACCTACGTAACTCTATTGAGGAAATAGATTTCAGCTGTGCTATTTTTCTAGAAAAAATATGATGGAACTTTGTGGAGGGGGGGAGCGATTAAAAAAATCAATCCTCCTGTCAGACTGGGAATATCCCCTCACTCACACAGTTTAGGATATTCTACCATTCTTCTGCAGAAGTTTTTTCTTTTTCTTTCAGCACACATTTCAGTCTTTCTTTCGGCTCACATATATGTCAAACAAAGCTTTATTAATAAAGAAAACTGTAACACAATAACATACTGTCTGAGAGAAACTAAAACAACATCCTGAGGCAAAAATGGCAGTTGGTCTCTCTAACTGAACTTAACTGAACACCCGAAGGGAAGGGCCAATTCCAGAACACAACACTTAAGCTCTGCCCAGCAGATGACATTCTACTAATCAAATTAGACCCCAGTGCCTTTCTTACAGGAACTCACCTGAATGCCTCTCATGTTCTCTTATAATGGAAATGATGCCCACCTGAGAGGTGCTGGAACTGAGTTCCTGTGAGTTCCAACTGAAAAAAGCCCTGGATTTCAGCAAAGCAATTACTGCTGTATTTAGAATATCCATTTTTCAAAGTTTTATTATTATCAGTCAAATTTATATTTCTGATTTCGTCCTCGCTTTCCTTGAAGGGTATTTTTGAGTTTCAATATAACAGAAAAACAAGAGCAACGATGAGGCACCCACTTCAGCATTATGTCATAATTGTACATGTGTACATGGTGCTGTCTTTGAAGTTAAAGGACCTGCTTTCTTAATTAGATGTACAGGAAATACATGAAGACTAGAATACTCACCAGCTCTCTGGATTGGGACAGCTATCTATGTTGGGTGGGGTGTGTGCATGATTATTTCTCAAGTGGTGCTATATTTGCATAAAGGTTTTTCCCTATGGCATTTAAAATTACTATCTCACAATTTACCTTTCCACACATAGTATGTATAGGCTGGATATGCTGAAACATGGGGGGGGGGGGGTTGTTTCGTTTAAATATTCTCACAGGGAATAATTTTTCAAGCTGTAAGAGAATGTTTTGTCATTATTACATTTAATTTTAATTTTTACTTCAGGAATAGTATTTTGTAGTAATATCTTCTCACCCCACCTCCTATTACCACTATTCTACTTTTCTGAGAAGAAAGGTGGGACATAAACATGAATTTTAAAAATGTGAATAATGCAACAAATAGTAACATCAAAATTCATAAAGACATGCTTAATACATAGTAAAGAAGCCACATGATTTGGACGGTATCTAAAATTTCAATACTGTATAACCAGACTTGAACAGAGAAGTTCCTGTTCTAAAAAACAACCTATTGATCCTAGACAAGTCTCAGTCACACCGCTACCGAAAGTGGCCACACTTTTTCCTTTCCAGAACTTATTTATTCCAAAACTCACAGCTACATTCCCCTTCTATAATTACAAGGAGGGAAAGAATAAACCAATTATAAATCCCCAGAAACTATTTGGGGTGGGGCTTTTTAAATACATAATTTCCAATTAAAGTCTGTATCAATTCTGAATTTGTTAATATCTTCCCTCCCTGGCATAATGTGTCTTCAAAACAACAGCAACCCAGCAACAACATTGTAACATTTTTATCTTTTGGGGGGTTACTTTGACACTTGCTGCCCTCTGCAGCCACTTTTCCAAGATAAGCTAAAAGCACAGGACACAATATAGCAGCATATTACCTTCTAGCAATCCTCCCCAATGGTCAAAATCTTTCTCTAATGTTTATTCAGAAGTCACCAAAGGTTCCCTGAAACTTCTAATTCTATGCCATCTTCTCCTTTTGCTTCCTATTCCGCAGTATTACCGATAGATAGCTTCTTAGTTGCTCGTTAATTAGCCACTTGCCATTTCCCATGGAGGTGCTTTAATTACTGGTTTCCTCTCATTATTTGAAATCCCCAAACGCAGAAAAGCTGCTCTGTCTAGTTCACATTTGACTAGGTCTCCATCGCCTAATGGCCAAGACCAATGGCATCCAAAAGAGACTGAAAAGGAATAGGCAAATCTGTCCATTTTAGTTTCTCACAGTTTCTCATTTTTCCATTCTTAAAATCCATTCTTAACCTTACTGCAGCAGCTTGTGGGTTTTTGTTTTTTTTAAAGTCCTCATGAAAATTTAAGTACATGTTTGTGCAGATTTCTCCTAATACACACATTTTTTGCCTAATATGAACATTTTTGCAATAAAATCCCCATATAATGCATTTTTGTATGCTGTCTTGACTAATATATACATTGTAATGCACACTTTACCTTAGGATATGCATTATTGTACACATTACTTGGCTGGAGAGCTACACTGCATAATTCGTAGAAGTGTGAATTTTCAGTTTGTGTGTTGCTTTGGAAACTGACTTTAAATGTGAATTGAATTTCTCCCCCATCCCTCCTTTTCCCCATTGGTGAAAGAAAATCCCTGAGAAGCAAGAAGGCTGTCCATTCACCCACGAGGCACTTGCTTTCTGAGCAGCAGAGAAGGAGATGATGGCAACTGTAGCAAGGAGACAAGTGGGCACATTTCCTGCAAGCAAGTGATGAGGCAAGGGGGAATGACTGAGATGGAGATTGACTGAAATGAAGAACCCATAGTTCTCCAGTTCACGTCATTCCTAATGTAAATGCTCCCAAGCATCTGGTAGTTCTGGAGATGGCAGCTGATCCCAGTTTAGAATGCCCATCCCAGTTTACAAGCAGTTTACAGCTGCTGCCATGGGTGGATCTAGATACAGGAAAAGAAACACTAGAAATAAGTCAGAAATTAGATCATTATAACAAAGGAAATAAATCCTTATGGAAAACCACATTTTAAAATTTCCTGCTCTCTGGCACCATCTGGTGTTGCATGTTTATAGTGCATTCAAATTGCTGTTTTACTAATGTAGCTGAGTGACGTCTTCCCTAACAACAACTAATAATGGAGTGGAGTAAAGCCAAGGAATGCACAAAGGTCTTGCTTTTTTCATACAGAGAAAAAGAGAGTCACACGAGAAGGTACAAAATAGGAGGACCCATTGGGTTTGGCAGGTGGTAAGTAGCCTCAAGAGAGAAGAGCCCCACTTCTCCAGTGGGTAATTTATTTTCTCCGAATGCTAAACCATGTGAGTGGCTTTCATGCTGGTAGAAAACATCACCACCACCAGTTCAGCCAGGACTTGGAACTGGAGTCTGATTCTCCTTAAGGTCAGATATATCTCATCCCTACTTCCCTGTAGACAGCTGCAGCAGAGTTTTCTTTTCTTTTCATTGTAGTGACTGTGGTCTAAACCACTGAGCCTCTTGGGCATGCCGATCGGAAGGTCGGCAGTTTGAATCCTTGCAACGGAGTGAGCTCCCGTTGCTCTGTCTCAGCTACTGCCAACCTAGCACTTTGAAAGCACACCAGTGCAAGTAGACAAATAGGTACTGCTGTGGTGGGAAGGTAAACAGTGTTTATGCATGCTCTGGTTTCCGTCACAATGTTCCAGTGCGCCAGAAGAAGTTTAGTCATGCTGGCCACATGACCTGGAAAGCTGTCTGTGAACAAACGCCAGCTCTCTCAGCCTGAAAGTGAGATGAGCACTGCAACCCTACAGCCATCTTTGATTGGACTTAACCGCCCAGTGGTTCTTTACTTTTTTACCTTTATTCTATCCTTGTTTGCGCTGCTCATATGAAACCTCGAGTTCCTTGTAATTTCTATCACATTAAAAGTAGATAGGCTCCTCTTCAGAGCAACACCCTGACCTCGCTTGGCTTTCCCAGTGTTAGATTAGCCATTAAAGATCCAGGGCCCAGGCCAATGTGGAAAATTTAAACTTAAAAGACTGGGGAGGGGACATGGAATAAGGGGGGGGGGGAGAGAGAGAAGTTTACCCATCCTTAGCTGTAACTTTAGACTTTAGACTAAAATGAACTGTTTTTCTTGTCATTTCATTTCCAGGAAAGGGACTGTGTAGTTGAGAAAGACTGAATTCAAGTAGGATAAAAGGGCTGGGTAAACCACTCTTATAATGAACTTAGAAGTACTCCACCACCTGCCCACCCCCACTCAGCAAAAGCTCCCTGATGCTTTTGTCTTTCCCTACAGCCTGTTTGGCCCACAATACACATCCCTTCCACAGCCTGCCCTGCCAGGCTACTGCAGATGCACTCACAGAAGCAACTGTTAGCCCAACACATGTATATTTATTTATTTAGCACATAAACTTTCAATTGTTCAAAATGGAACATTTGGAGGAGGGTGTTCTTTGTTACTCGGCAAATTTAAATAATAAAAAGCCTCTAGCACAAAGGGTAAAAGAGAAAGAGAGAGAGGTGGAGATGGATTATTGCTCAAAGGCCTTTTAAAAACATGTTTTTTAAAAAAGGCTTGTTGCTTTATTTCTTTATTGTTAACAGCACAATTTCAAAGCCTTTTAAAGATCAGACTCCTCCTCTCAGTGCTGCCTGCCAAGATAGTACTTAGAGGACAGGAGGGCGTGGTTGCCGTTGAAAAGATTGTGTGGAAGCTATGGTGCTTAGAGAGATGGTCATATTGGAGGGGCTTTCCAAAAAGCAGAACCCTGCAAAGGAAAACATGAAAACCGTGTGTGTGTGTGCGCGCGGGCGCGCGCGCGCGCGCGTGTGTGTGTGTGTGTGCATGTGTGAAAATGGATGCAGATTAAATGAAAAGATAAGCAAATCAAAACTAAGGAAAAGGCTAAGAGTGAAGCAACAAACTTCTGTTTTCAGACTTAATCAGTAATAGCACCTAATCACATTTAGAATTTATTTCCTTCTTTTAATTAAATATCTTGGGGAAAACCTGTTGACATTTGCAGAGCAACAGCTTTTTTGTTTTGTTTGAATAAGGGGACAGGGTCCTCCCTTTTTTATTTCTGGCAACTGAACTTCAATTGTTTCTCAAATGAAACTGCCCTCTTTTTGCAGTCAATATCATCCTGCTAACTACTGAAACTGACAGAGGTAATCTAACCCTAAATGTGTTGCTTCGTTTATGGGGTGGAATGGCAGTTGATTGGCAAGTTCTATTCTCTTTAAAGGATCTGATTAGGAAAAACACATTTTCTCTTAATTTACAGAGTGTGGTTGAGCCCCTCAGGCAGGTGGACTAACACTTGCACCTGCAAGATTCTCTCTCATTACACACACACACACACACACACACACACACACACACACACACACACATTGCACACACAACAGTTTTGATTGTCTTGTGCAGATAACTGTTGCAATCATGAAGTTGCAATCATGAATTTTTAAAGTGCAAGAGGGGGAGCTATAAACTGCATGTGTGTCCAGTTCAAAGCCAGTACAAACAGGATTAAATGTTCACAATGACCTTGGTTGCTAGGCAGATGGGAAGCCTTTTATTAGTATTTTTGCACAAATTGGACCTTTTTCAAAGCATGTGGCTGCATTACTAGTGATGAGATAATTGATCTTGTGCTCGTCACAGAGAACTTAAAAATCATATTTTAACCTCTTCTTATGCCTTGGATTCCAGTGCATGTTAAAAAACATCATTAAAGTTCATCTAAATGGCCTCACCTGGCAGCTAATTTTCATCAGCACATTGGGACACCACCATCTTCATGTTCCAGGAATGATGAGAGGGAGGAACATGAGAGCAACTTAACTGGCTTGTGGATATGTGTGAAAGATAAATTAGTATTGTGTGATCTTCACAGTCAAGATCAGAAGGACATAGCAGACCTCCTTTTGTAAATCTGAGGTTTACAAAGGGGTGGGGACAGCAATGGCTACACTCTAATTTTGTGTTATGCTACAGCCCTACAGCAGCCATGTTGTGTTGTGCCATGCCATTTTGTTAGTAGCACCCACAGCACTTTCTCTAAATTCAGAATGGTGATCCAAAATAGTGTATCCTGTGCTGTGGAGGACAGAGGGGAATTAAACTTGCTATCCTCACTCCCAACACCAATGTTTTCAACATAACATGAACATGCATCCCATGCACTGTTAATTTACAGTCATAAGTTTGTTTCTGCATAATTGGGAACTAGAAATGAGCATGTGGAAATATCTTAAACACATACAGTTGTTGTTGTATAGAATCAATGAACACCTACATTTGAATGTGAAGAAGCTGGGAGCAGAGATGGACTGGGCAATGCTGCTTCCCTTCTACATGTTCCAAGCTATCCTTCCTCAGCATGAGGTCCTCCAGATGTTTTCAACTACAACTTCCATTCACCTCAGCAGGCAGAGATGGACTGGGCAATGCTGCTTCCCTTCTACATGTTCCAAGCTATCCTTCCTCAGCATGAGGTCCTCCAGATGTTTTCAACTACAACTTCCATTCACCTCAGCAGGCAGAGATGGACTGGGCAATGCTGCTTCCCTTCTACATGTTCCAAGCTATCCTTCCTCAGCATGAGGTCCTCCAGATGTTTTCAACTACAACTTCCATTCACCTCAGCAGGCAAGAGTTATGGGAGTTGTAGTCCAAATCATTTGGAGGACCTCATGCTGGGGAAGTCAGTTCTACACAACATCTGAAAAGTGCTCTACTTTCCATATTCCTATCTGTTAAGCACATTTAAGGTGGTGGGAAATGAAAGAACCCATGGAAGCTAGCCAGTAGAATTAACAAAATATAGCATGCATACCTCCTCTGGTGATTGGAAATTCATATTGAGGTGTATGCATTTCCCATGCAATCAAGAACCCTGTTTTTGAATGGTTCCCAGTCATTCAACAGTTGTAAAAATGCAGGATCGTTTGAAAGAAAAGACTGGACATTCTTAGATGGCAGGCTGGGCTCCTTGCTCTATTCTTCCCCATAATGTATTCAGATACCCAGACAGGACTGATGTGGATGCTCAAAACATATAAAGGCTGCTTAGGGGTAAAGAAGCAGCAAAAGGCAAGGCAAGTTCATGGCAACAATCTGCAGCATGTTTAGTGCATCAAGAGAAACTTGGTGGGGGTAGCTATGTTAATTTATTTGGGAAATGAAAAATATGAGGAGTTGGGGTGGGTGTTAAGCAGATTTTGGATGGTCGTCTGTCATGGGTGCTTTAGCTGAGATTCCTGCATTGCAGAGGGTTGGACTAGATGACCCTTGGAGTCTTGATCTACAATTGCTTCATAGCATTCCCTGGTTTGGATGGTATGATAGAAGACAATAACTATACTGAAACAGGTTCTTGGATAAAGTATATAGACTTCTCATACTTTCAGAACACCTAAAAGGAAGAATCTAGCAAAGCCACAAATTATCCTCTCCAATGACTAAACAGCTCCAGGTTGAATTACTGTCTCTTAACAGAGAGGAACAAAAATCCTGTATTTTAAGAGCATTTAGATTTTGGTACACAAACAAGTAGTGGCAGAAACCACTTTGTGCCACAAGAGGGACACAGAGGCTCAGGAATTGCTAACACAGACATAATTGGTTTCATAACTAAGCCTTTCGCAACACAGATCTATTTCATAATTTCTTTATTTATTTATTTTACTGATATTTAGGGGCACACTTCACTTGGCACTTAGTTGCAACAGTGATGCTTATTCTCAACCTGGAATCTGAAAGATAATTCACATTGGCAAGTGAGGATTCCCAAATTAAAATAAAATTACAATAGAAGGGCCATGACCCACTGACTTAACCTGTCATTGTGGAACAACATATTCCTTGTTCCCAGTGCTTTAATTACCCTATTTTTTAAAAAAAATATTCAACATTTGTTTGTACTATTATAATGGAAAAGGAATGACTAAAGCATTTTTTTGAAAGAGGATTAGAGCCAACTGCAATAGACTTTCTCAAGAAACTACAGGACAGATGTGTGTTGTGGCTAACATCTTTATGTGGCTTCACAAACCAGTGGTGGCAGTGTGCTGGATGCACAGCAAATGGGAGTGTGTACATAGCCAGCACAGATATCTTTAATCCTGGAAGCTTCCACCAAATTGTCTTGTGCATTCTGGGATTTACTTACTGATCGAGGCCAGTAAGTGACTTGCGTAAGTGTGGGGAGGGAATAACAAGGCCTCAAAGTTCAAAACAAAACAAATTCGACTTTTACTAAAAGGGTGTGCAAGGCAGCAAATGTGATATTATTCCAAATATTTTTTTTTTAAGGAAAGCAAAATATTTTGGGGTCTGTTAAAGGGCAAGGCTCTCTCATATTGCATCCTTATATGGATTCCAGGATGCCTATATGGATTTAAGTTCAGCAGCAGTGGAGCCCAGGTTGTTCAGGACTCTAAGGTTTTCAAAGACCTCAACATATAAATAGTTTTTTGGTAGCAAATTGACTAGTACAGAACTCTCTAGCCTAGCGTATTGTGTGTCCAGCAGAGAAACCTACCAGCAGCCTCAGTGCTGCATTCTGCTTTAGCTGTAGCTTCTGAACCATCTTCTAGGACAGCCCTGCAGCAGAGTGAATGGCAACAGCTTAAACAGGATTGTGTTGTTGCCCCAACTCTATTATTTTCATTGCCATGATCCTACACTTTGTCGAAGGGAAACTCCCCACCGGAGTAGAAATCATATATCAAACAGATGGAAAAGTCTTCAGTCTGAGCAGGCTGAAAGCAAAGAGTAAGGTTATTGTAACTTCTGTCATAGAGATTCAGTATGCTGATGACAACATAGTGTGTGCACACTCAGAGGATGACCTCCAAACCATCCTAAATATCTTTGCAGAAGTTTACGAAATGCTTGGCATATCACGCAACATCCAAAAAACCAAAGTGCTGCACCAACAAGTACAAAATAACCCTTCTGCAGCACCACAAATCCAACTCAGTGGTGTAACGTTGGAAAATGACAATCACTTCTCATACCTAGGCAGTTATCTTTCCACAAGGGCCAACACTGATGCCAAAATCCAGCATCGCCTGAGCTCTGTGAGTGCGGCTTTCTCCCGATTAAAGTGCAGTGTGTTTGAGGACCGGGACATTCGTAGGGAAACAAAAATGCTTGTTTACAAAGCTATTGTACTACCAACCTTACTGTATGCCTGTGAAACATGGACCACTATAAATGCCATCTCCAACTCCTCAAAATATTCCATCAACAGTGTCTCCGAAAAAAATTACACATCACTTGGGAAGACAGGCGAACTAATATCAGTGTACTGGAAGAAGCAAAGATCACCATTGTTGAAGCAATGATTCTTCAACATCAACTTTGTTGGACTGGTCATGTTGTGCGGATGCCTGATTATCATCTTCCAAAGCAACTACTTTATTCTGAACTGTAAAATGGAAAGCGTAATGCTGGTGGTCAACAAAAGTGGTTTAAAGACTGTCTCAAGGCAAATCTAAAAAAATGTAGTATAAACACTAACAACTGGGAAACACTGGCCTGTGAGCGCTCCAGTTGGAGAACAGCCTTTACCAAAGGTGTCATGGGCTTTGAAGTCACTCGAACTCAGGATGCAAGGGAGAAAGGTGCTAAGAGGAAGGAGCACTTGGCAAATCCACACCGTGATCAACTCTCCCCTGGAAACCAATGTCCCACTGTGGACCCTGGAAACCAATGTCCCACTGTGGAAGGACGTGTGGATCCAGAATTGGCCTCCACAGTCACTTATGGACTCATTGTTAAAACCATGTTTATGGAAGACAATCTTACTCGGCTAAAAGTGATCACCAAAGAAGAAGATCTTCTGTAAAGTATGGCACATGGCTACCCAATTCTGTATGAACTGTCATTAACATGTAGTTTAATTCAGGATTTGTTTTTATGCCGCTGATGCGTGTTAGCTCTCGGCGGGGGGAATAAAGAAAAAAGAAGAGAGGCAATTTAATCTTCAAAGCTGTTAATACAATCCATAAGACTCAGTGGGCTAATAAATATATTTGAAGGAAATGGCAAGCAGCATAGTAACCTAACATGGGTTCCATCTGCTATAGTAAAGTGTGGGGTGGCTTGGGACAGTGATCGTGCATTCCCAACATTTCCAACAATGTCATTAGCATCACTCACCAGAAAGCAAAGCCTGACTTGCAAAGTTTCAAGGAACAAGAAGAAGAACAGTAAAGTGACAACCATAAGCAGGAAGGAAGCAGAAAAATTCCTGTTGCAAATGTTTCTAAACATGGTGATTGAGGATGACTTCTCAATTTCCTGTAATCCAATTAATAAAAGAAATATATATTGGAAAGCTTTCACAGAAATAGATTCGTAAGACGACAGAAATGTTCCAATTCTTGAGCTGTTATAAAACGACTTGGTTCTTAAAGCACCGTTGCTGTGCTTATGAAAGCAGTTAAGACAGTTGACACTGAGTAACATTCAGCCTCAGGGACACATAATGTCAATGAACTCTTGTTTTAGAAAGTATGAATATTATCCCACTTATTCATTGCCCCCACCAACCACTAACAAGTAAAATACAATCTGCAATGAAAAAATATGTATCATTAAAACTACTTTTAAAAACAGTGAATCAGCAGCAGCATAAATTAACCACTTCCACTAGCTAGCCCAGTCAAATCCTGCTTGAAGCAGGAAGGACATCACAGCCCTTCTGAAGGCTGACAGCATGTAAGGTCCGACAAACCACTTGTGTGAACATAAGTCACAAGAGAAAACAATCAGCTCTGTTTTCCATTCATAATTTTAAAGAAGGTATGGGAAAACTCTGGCCAAATGAGGAACCAAATGATGGCCCACCTCAGCCTCTATCTACCCCACTGGACTCTCCCCAGGCTGCACCCCTCCCCAGCTACACCCTTACCCTCAGGTCACCTCACCAGTCCCACTCTTTTGAGTGGCTGGGCTGGCTGGGGGGGCAGGCCCGACGGGGATTCCCCTGCTCTCGCGGGGGCTGGAACCAGCCCCCCGCTCACGTGGGGTGGGCGTGAAGCCCGCAACCCCACCTCCTGGGGCAGGCCCAGAAGTGGCTTTGTCTTGTTGGAAAGTTTCCTGCTTGCCTGGATGCAGCATTGTGTGAGTCTGTAGGAACCAGCCTACTGAGCAAAGGTAAAATTCACATTTATTGTTCTGTCCACTCTTGCCTCTGGCGAGTTGCTCCCACAAGGGAATATTTTCTTTGGGCTGAAAAAGATTCCCCTGTTCCTACTTTAAAGAGAGGAATTCTTTGCATTCCCCCCCTGCATAGGGCCTCATTTAGCATGTTAGATCTGTGAAGCCTTGAAATAATAAAAGCTTTCATATTGTGAATATTAGTCCAATTCTTTATAAAAATAATAGTAATAAAGAAATAATGCAAACTTGAAGCCATCAATGTTTGGCACGTTGCTTAAGAAGCCTATTCCTTTATAAAATTGCCTCAGGGTTTAAAATGTTTCTTAGCAATGGATAAATTATCGTTTCAAGAAGTATACTTGAATATATTTTCAGAAGCTTCCCCACATCAAAGTTTGGAACATTATTAAACTGCAGCCCATATAGACAAATACAAGTAGAAAGTTGGAGCCAGGCTGTATTTTGAGAGTTCTCTCCCATTGTTCTTAATGGAAGCCATGTTATGTAAAGGAATCCCATTACAAAATAGTGGAGCCCCAAAATTTAATTAACAACATTGTAACATCTGCAGGAAATGATCAAGTGTATGTGTTTGGGGGGGGGGACAGTTTGATCCTAAACATGCTTCCTCTGAAGCAATCCCATTGTGCTTACTAGTGTTCTGACATCCTCTTTTCCAATAGTGTTCCAAATAGAGCTGGTTCCTCCCTACCCCAACACATAAATGCACTCTGTTAGAGTGATCAGACGCAAAAAGAGGCAAAGGCAGTGCTTTTTTTTTTCCAGCTGGAGTGCACTGCATCACAGTTCCAGCACCTCTCAGGTGGGTGCAATTGCAGGCCAGGGCTCCCCCCTTCTTTCCTATACATACTTCTGAGAAGCCCAAAACGAACATTTCAAGTCAAAACAAAAGCAGGACAGCATGTGCATGTCTACACTTTTTTTAAAAAAAATAAAATCTATGACTCCACCTAGCTCCTGGCTTCTCCTAGCCATAATTTGTATAATCCTCTCTTATTATCATCCAGGTTTGCGGCCATCACTGCTATTCGTGGAAGTGAGTTCTGTAGTTTATGTGCTGTGTGAATATGTACTTTCTTTTTCTGTCCAACTTCATTGGATGTTCACGTGTTCTGATGCTGATGAGATTCACAGACAGTGAATCTCCAGGCTCTCTGTCCAGACCCGGGGTGGGGAGGGTTGGGATCTAGAGTGTGTGTTCCTGGCATTGGGCAATTGGGACAGATTAGTGATTGCGCTGGTTTACCCCCTGCCTGACCAATCTAGGCGCCTTGCCCACACCCTCAAGCCTTACCAACTCAAATTTACCAACACAACAGGGCTAGACTGCTCTGGACATCCCATGAGATTCATCTGCTATAACAGCACAGTCTATCTCTTGGTTGATGCAAGTGATTTTATCCTCAAAATGCTTTGCAAACAAGTCACAGCGAGCTACCATTGGTTCCTACCACCTCCTTTGGGCCAGCCCGTAAAAGGCCCTGTATAACCCACAAAAGCTCTGCCTAGTGACATAATGAGGATGCCTTCTTTGCTGCCTTCACTGTCACTAGGTAGGCTTGATAATGAGCCCTTACCAGTGTTTGGTTGCAGCCATTCGACTCTTTCCTCCACTCGCATTCAAGCCGTCTCCCAGCTTGTTTCCTCACCCTAAGCTCTGGAGTATTCCAGGGAGTCAAACAGGCTCCACAAAATGGGGGAGGATGCTCAGGGGCCATCGTGTCAATAGCCTGAGCCATTCAGGTGTTCCAGAGACAGGGATGCCAGTCATATCAGCCAGAAACCTCCGCCCCCATCCATTTGGAATCCCACTGGATCCATCAGACTCTGAAGGCAGACCTTCCTAATATGTTCCCCACCTCTGCAGAGGGGAAATGGTGGTGACAGCCTCTCAAGGCAGTGATCTGATCATGACAAGGGACTGATGTCAATGTCCCCCACTTTCAAATCACCCTCTTCCTGCCTAGTCAAGAAAACAAGGTCCAAAGTATGGACTGCCATGTGCATTGGGCCAGTAAGATGTTAGGACAGCTGTTAGGATGGTTGTAATAGCAGGCATGAAGTCCTGAGCCACCACAGAGCCAGCTGTCTCGGCATGGATATTGAAGTCTCCCAGTACCAGCAGTCTGGGAGTCCTCAACACCACCTTTGAGACCAGCTCTGTCAGCTCAGGGAGGGAGACTGCTGGGCAGCAAGGCAGGTGGTAAACCAGCACAATCACTAATCTGTCCCAATTGTCCAATGCCAGGAACACACACTCTAGATCCCCCCCCCCCCCGGGTCTGGACAGAGAGTCTGGAGATAGAGAATCTCTATAGGTAAAGGTAAAGGGACCCCTGACCATTAGGTCTAGTCATGACCGACTCTGGGGTTGCGGCGCTCATCTCGCTTTATTGACTGAGGGAGCCAGCGTACAGCTTCCGGGTCATGTGGCCAGCATGACTAAGCTGCTTTTGGCGAACCAGAGCACCACACGGAAACACCGTTTACCTTTCCGCCGGAGCGGTACCTATTTATCTACTTGCACTTTGATATGCTTTTGAACTGCTAGGTTGGCAGGAGCAGGGACCGAGCAATGGGAGCTCACCCCGTCGCGGGGATTCAAACCACAGCCTTCTGATTGGCAAGTCCTAGGCTCTGCGGTTTAACCCACAGCACCACCTGCATCCCTAGGGAATCTCTATAAACCACAGCAAATCCCCCTCTCTGACCCTCGAGTCTGGTCTGATGCTGCACTGAGTGGGCACAGCTGGGTGAGACTAACTCCACCCTGTTCACCCACCCAGGTTTTAGTGATACATGTCAGATCAGCCTCCTTATCCATAATCCGATCATGGATAAGGGAGATTTTGTTCTGGGCTGACCTGCCATTCAGCAGCGGTCGCATACCTGAGGGCTGGTTGATATGATAACCACAATTCCCCAGGTTGGAGGAGGGGTTGGCACACAGCACAGTCACTAACTGCCTGTGCTGTGTGCCCCTTACCCTGCCTGCCCCTCCTCCCACACCATACCTCCCCCTACCCAGAACCACTGTAACTGGGCCTTCCCCTGCTCTCCCCTGCTCCTTTTCTCCCAGGCACATCCCACAAAATGCCCTTGCAACTCAGTTAAAAACAGTTAAAACACTAAAAAAAGCCAACAAATTAAAAGAATATAAAAAGGAATTTAAAAGGAATTTAAAAGGAGAAGTCCTCTCAGCAGTCCTCTTATAAAACCTGTCAGGCCCCACCCTGGGCCAGGTGGAGAGAGGCGGCAGCAGCAGGGCCCTCAGGCTCTCAGCAAGGTGGTCACTCCTGGGTAGCAGCAGCAGCAGTCATCCCAAGAAAGCCTGTCAGGCTTGAAAGGGGGAACTGCTATTCTTTCTGCTCCTTAAGAACATGAAGCTCTTCAGCTGAGTGCATAATGGATTGGGGCTAGCGCTTCATACCTCTTGTCTGCAATTTCACCCTTTCTCATTTATCACTCAAAAGACATTTACATTTCCAAATGTTGCCTTTATCCTGGGATACCAAAATTGAAGTCTTAGCTTCCCTTCTTTCATTTAATCCCCAGTCAGGAGCTGTATCTATTGCTATTACCAACATACCAGCAGGAAGAGATTCAATTCAAATCTCTTATTGCTCTCAATTACAAGCTTTATTCTGAATGAAGGGTTTGTTTGCTGCAACAGGGCAATTGAACCCTGTGATCTTTGAAAATATCTGCCATGACATTTACAGAAAACAGCTTAGCTAGCATGCATTTTTATACTATCACCCTCAAATAGTTATTAATTTTGAACAATCTGTGCCATTTTCTGTCATATATTGCTTCTTGCACACATAAAGCCAGCGTTTTAAAAAGATAATAGAAATACTTTTTGTTTTTGGATGGATGGACGGATGAAAAAATCAGGCACATAACATAAGAAATGTGGAAATAGAAAGGCTAAGTCGTACAATGTTTTCATCTTTTGCAAAATAACTTTCCTTTAACACACAGTTTACAGTCCATGCTGTATAATAAAAGATGATCAAATGTTTTGAAAAAAAGTTTTCCAAAAACAAATGCAACATTCTTTGCAGAGGGGGGGATGATCCACAATAAAGAAACATTAGAAAGAAATATTAAAATACTACTACAATGTCTGTCTATATTGACTTTTACACAGAAGTACTTTGACATGAAAAGAAGTAGTGTTTCTATCCTCCAAGAGAAAGATTATAGCTAATTTGCATATGCTAACTCAGCCCTGTAGCCAGCCTTCCTTTTTAGGTGAGACAGCCACTTTTCTAGGTGGGGAGACACCAACTATTCCCCTGCCCACAACTCCCTGGTGAAGGGTATTTGTGGGCCAGGCCAGGGAGATGGAAAGGCAGTGACTTTCCCCTTCACCTCTCAATGCAGAGAATGCACTTACTTACATGGTGGGCCATGTATATGTCAAGTTAACAGAAACTTTGTTTTCTCAAAAATTCAGTTTTAATCTTGTATCACAACACCAAAAACAAACAAAAACAGATTTAGAAACCAGGTAAGATCACATTAAAATGTATCCATAAGTAAGCACTTAGGGAAAGTGATGCTAATAACTATTTGCGCGGACAGGCGGAGTCCCCAGATCCCGAGTGGTCCCCCCTGTCATGTGGAATAATGACTCTAGACAACGTGCTATGGGATTAAATTGGCCACAACTTTATTAAATTTCAAATGTGGGTAGACCTTGGCTCTGGCATTGGGCGTTCTCCCTCCCCAGTCCCCAGCCGGGGACCTAGGGAGCATCAGGGTTATCCAGTGTGTGCGGGGGGGGATGGGCCGGCTCTGGAGAACATATGTTCAAGCAGAGATAGCCGCCCTCGTTACACCGCCGCAGGGGAGAGCAATGACGACCTTTCGGCGTACGGCCAAAGCCTCCCTTCAAAAACCCCTTTAACGGGGAACCCTGGTATCGCCGCCGCAAAGAGGAAGATGGACTAAAGGATTCCGCCCAAGGCCTGATACCGCCAAAGTTGTGACGTTTTGCTACGGGAAAGGCGAAACCTGCCAATGCAGGGAAATTCCTTTCCGGCCCTTTAACAGTGACCTTATTGTAGCAGCGCCCGCATACCTGTGGAGAAAGGTTAACCTGCAAAACCTATGAAGAAAAGTTAACCTGCAAAAGAAGACATTAACTGAGGGTGGGTAGGGTGGGAGAAGCTCTGGAGCCAAGTGAGGATTACCAGGTAAGATCCACCCTCTATTGTGTGGGCAGGTAATCCCTCCCCCTACCTGGCCTGGTTTCCCTGGCAACGCTTCCCCCAGGTGGGATTGGACAACTCACTGGGGTAGGCGGGGACCTCCAGGTATCCCACCTGAGGGAAGGCAAAGCCTATGCTGATGGGGCCACTCCAGATCCAGGGCTGCACGCGTCCACGCAAAGGGCGCCCCCCGTTTTAAGTGGGGAGCGGTCATTGCAAAGCTTTCTTGTTGAAGTAAATGAGATTGAGTCCTTAACTTTGTAAAATATTCAATGCATAATAGACCCTCTTTTGTAAACTTATAAAAATGCTTGAGAAACATGTGCCTGAATGGTTATCACCTGTTTGGTGGAAGAAGATGCACCTACTCCTGTCCAGGTAAATAACATTGCCAGGCCATAAAGTTGTACTAAATCAAACTTTGACCAGACCCAGTAATGTGGTTCTCATTGTTTTCTAATGACTTTTTAAAAAATGTTATTCAACTTTATATTGCTTACATAATCAATAAATTTGGTTTTATTGGTCTGTCTATTTCAGTACCCAAGTGTATGTCAGATGATCTCTTTTCCAAGAAACATTGATTAGGTTTTTTGATGCCATGACAGCATTTGAACACTTAGTTGATGACTGGCTGCAGTTCAAGTAATGAACTACAGAAATCATGGGTGGTTCTTCTGCTTTGAGGGCAGATCACTTAACTTGTGAAAAAAACACAATTTTTTCCAAGTGTAATATTGCAGATTTAATTAAGAAGGGTGAAAAACGTGGCCAAGGCCATGTTACTCATAGGCACTAGGGGTGTGGGGCACCTGGGCACTGGGCTCTCAGGGGCGCCAGGCTGAGAGTCCGGGGTCCGAGAGTTGAGTCCGGGGAAGAGCCCGCCCGTTGGTCAGAGTGCTGTGGTGGGCTCTTCTGCCATGAGTTTGGGGGCGACCGAGCCAGCGTGACGCTGAGGTGGGCGGCTGGCCAGCTCCACCCTCCTTTGCGCCTGGGACTGGGCAACCTGAGGGAGGGCACTGAGCAGATCTTTGCACCCCAGAGCCACATATGCTTAAGACAACCCTGAACATGGCCTATCCTGAAAAGCATGAACAGATGCAACAAAGCATATCTATTTGTTACCCAAGCGCACAATAAGAAGACACCAGGCAGGCTTTGTATCAAATCAGGCCACTGGCCCACCTTCTTCTACCCCAGGTTTGGCCAACACTCCATTCTTCAGATGCTGCTGGCCTCCAACTTAGTCCTGTCAATATTTCCAATGGTCAGGGATGGTGGGATCATCATCTAGAAAGCACCACACTGACTACCCTGGTCTACACTTACTAGCTCTCCAATATTTTATGCAGGAGTCATTCCCAACTTTACCTAGAAATACCAGGAAGCAAACATATAATCAGTGTAGCAATTAGAAAGCTTCTTTTTAAAAAACACAAAATGTCAACAACTTTCATGTTGAGCCTCAAACACCTGTGGGCTAAGAATTCTGATTTGAATCTCAATTCAAATTTTGTGGGAACCTGACCATCCCAAACTCTCTGTGAGCTGATTGCTAAAGGACTTGCCAAAGGTTGCAGCACCAGCAGTTTGCTAAATCAGATTTTTAATGGCAAGAGGATGTCTAACACAGGGTCACATTTATATGTAAAGCCTAATGGCCTGAATTAGCCTATGGCAAAACTTGTTGAATGGCTATTGCAATGTTTTCAACAACATTTTTCTGCATTATGACATCCAAATAGGTGGTTTTGCCTTGATTATTATGGAGTGCACCATGCCAGAATTAATGGGTTTATTTAAAGTTATAATATCAGTAACAACTCTACATTAAAAACTAATTATTTTTCTAGGCAAACTGCATTTGCCTTGATATGATTAATTGGATGCTTACTTTCAAAATAAGTTCAAAAGTTTAGTTTCATAACGTTTATCAGCAACTTGCAGGCTGCCTCAACAAGAAACAGCAACAACCATTAGATATGCTCCACAAAATTAACAAAGGTCATTATTTTGTAAGGGTAAGGATTTTAGGGGGAGATCAATCAGTGATTATCCCAACAAATAATTTCACACAGGCATAAAATGTCTTCAGAATAAGACAAAATCCTTGGGTATATCAAATTTAGTTTGTTCTGCTCTTGCTTCAAAACAGTTACAGCCTGAATATTTTGTTGTAGCTCTGTAACATTCTATGAGGGAAATAGGGGCAAGGATTCTTTGGGGAATCCATGACTATTTAAAGTGGTATGATGCTTTTTTAAATCCATAGTGTAGATGGGGCCTACATCCTCATTGCAGTGGGGCCCCTTTTGGGGTTGGGTCATCAGCAAAAGCCCTACCATGTTGACCCTACCATGTCCTCCGCATATCCTACAATTGTACAGTTGGAAGGGAACACAAGCATTAAAACTCTTTAATGTACTATAGGGTTATTGTTTCAAAAATCCGTTCTCATGCAGATGTCTTTTGGCCATGAGAATGAAAATGGCATAAGAGTATCACTACCTTATGAAAATTTTGGAGAGAGAAAAGGTACAGAATTCAATAGTTTGGCTTGAAAACTAGAAACAGGATGAGAAATGGAATATCTGCCCAATGCTTATTCATGTATTCAGAATCAGATTAATTTAAAGGATGGTGATGGGAAGTACACTAGAAGATTTGGAGCAAGATTTGAAGGTGACCTTCAATATTCAACCTGAATTTGACTTTTTGTTTTGTTTTTTAAACTGGTAGCAAGCTTAGAAGCCTACATTTATTTGAGAGGAAGCAATAAAGTGTAGTTCACGTATAAATTCAGTAAAAGACCATGTTGTAAAAATGCTCATCAAAAACTCTGACTGTGGCTATAATGTATGTCCTATTCATATGCATTAATCTGTTGAGACTATGATTGGTTCACACACATGAACCCATAATGAGATGAAGAAGAAGTAGACAGAGACACAGTTGCATGGAGAATTGTTAGAATGAATCAGGAAAAATCACAAGAGCAGGCAAAGTGCTTGTGTGATGGCAGAAGCTGGGGAAATACAGCCATTTTTGTAGAAATGACTGCAGCTGTTTCTAGGTATGCCTTGCACTGTCCACATCAGAGTTTATCTATGCAGTTGAGCCTTCATGTAGAAGATCACTGGGGGAAATGTGTGGCTACTTGGCTGTGCAAACCACCCCAAGATGTGTCCCTTGACTTGTTACTAGTTTGCCTGAAAGGGCTAATCATAAATGCTTTTAAACACAAGATGACTAATCAGATTTGAATAGCCAGGGATGATGAAGCATCGTATATTTTGTATATAATTTGCTAAGCAAATATTTATGCAAAAACAAATTACCCGTTTTATCGAGTTGCCCATACTGTGTGTGCCTGGAACAGCAATATATACTAACAGCTTCATGACACTTGGAGAGTTGTACTCACATAATGTGGACTGGAGTACTAAAACTTGCTTTCAATTTCTGAAAACAAAAATTGGATGAAAGCCTCCTTTCTAATTCCAAGCAGAGGAACCAATTATATAACTACTAGCAAAAGTGCAATAATTAGCCCTTAATAAATTACAGAGCTCCTACTAGTTTGTGGGTTTATTCTACATTTGTATCCCACAGTTCCTCCAAGTTGCTCAAGGTGTGGTACATGGTTCTTCTCCTCCCCATTCTGTCCTCACGAGAACCCTATGAGGTAGGTTAGGCTGAAAGAAGCTTACTAACTCAGAGTCAACCAATGAGCTTCATGGCCGAGTTAGGATTTAACCCCTCGTCTCCTAGGTCAACACTAATCACTACACCATCTCCAGAAATCCCTCTCGTGCATTTTTGAATGTATGGAGGAGAATTTCTAGAGAACCAGTATCACAGTAGGGATGGGGAACGAGGGGACCTCCATGTTGAAAGCCCTGCAATATTAACTGGCTCAGGCCTTGGGCTGGCAGGTGCTGTCACATGGGCTGTGAAAGAAGGAGATTATAGACTTCTGAACAAGAGGTGGAAAATGGCATGTTTCTTGGAGACTACGCATACTGACCAGATAATGCATATATGGCCTAGTGAATGTTGAAAATGCAATCAAGATATGCACATACCCTAAGGTTTTTGGGGAATTGTGCATGCTTCCAAATAATGTACAAAATTCAGTCAATACATGCTCCTTTCACAAGTCCTCTTGGAGAAATATGCACAGCTCCCTCTTCAGGGGGGGGGAGGCTTATATGCACATTTTCCATGAGACCTGGTGAATGTGCACAATGGCCAGTTGTTAAAAATATTAACCGTTCAACTGATGTTCCCCTTAACATACATATTTCAGGTCCTTTAATACAACTCATGTAATAAAAGAATGCTGTATTTGCTTATCAGACAACTGGTAATGCAGAAACAGCTAGGCAGCAAAGGTAAGTTTCCTTTCATTGTGCAACTTTTAATGTTTTAGCATTACAACCATTATTTATTTCATAAAATTGAAATACCACTTGATTGTAGAAAGTCTCAAAGAGGTTTAAATTATCCAAGATGGCCATAGCATCTCGCACACATTCCTACCCTGCTCTGTTGACCCCTTTCCACCCACCTGCCCTGTGCCATGATTTGAGTCCTTGTTGTCCTTGCTGGTGGTGAGACAGAAGTAAAGGTAGAAGTAAAGGTAGGAGAAGCAGAGGCTGCCTCATGATAGAGCTGCTGCCTTGTGTACAGAAGGTCCCAGATTCCACCTCCATATGGGTCAGAGAAAGCCCCTTCCCTAGAACTCCAGAGACATGCTGCCAGTCAGTTTAGACCAGCGTTTCCCAAACTTGGGTTTCCAGCTGTTTTTGGACTTCAACTCCCATCATCCCTAGCTAGCAGGATCAGTGGTCAGGGATGATGGGAATCATAGTCCAATAAAAACTGGAGACCCAAGTTTGGGATCCCCTGGTTTAGGCAATAACAGACCTGGCTGGACTAATGAGTTTGACTCAATAGAAGGCTGCTTCCCACATGGAGCATGTTAAGGCATAACATGACTCTCTAGCTTGCCACCTGAAAAGGCACCAAGATGCTGCCTCTTACCCTGTTACAAATACTCCAACACTTGTCCTATGCTCCAGTCATGAAAGAAAGCATCATATACAGCAGGCCGGGGGCAGACTTTTAAAAAGCTGCCTAGTAATTGTGCATCAATTCAAGCAGAAACCTGAATGAAATATTATACTTCTACTAAAATATCAATCCCCCGAGGGTCGTGTTAAAATGCAAAATAATTCACACCGCATTAATTTGAAACTTCTCAACAGACGACAATGTCTGTTTCTTTCCTAAATAGAAAAAGGAAGTGCCTTACTTGTTAGATGTTTGAAAAGCGGCTCCCATGCTATGGTGTTATACTGAGGGAAGTGTGCTGACAAACATCTAAAGAACTGTACTGCTACCAACTAGACCAGGGGATTTTTTTTTAATAAAAAAAAATTTCCACAAATTTTGAAACCGCATGACAAAGTACAGGCAGCAGTTTCTCCTTTTCCCCCTTTGTTTGTTCATATTCAAAACTCTTTTGATGCTACGGCACACAGATTTATTTGCTGTTTGCAAGTTACTTTGCATCTACTTCTTCTTTGTGCAAGATGTAGTTCATGGGACATAATAAATGCACTCTGCTATTTGTGAAACTATTTTACTTAATGCAAAGGTTAGCATATTGTGGAACTACAACTGGGCACCTTCCATCCTCATTCATTTCTCCATATTTCTTACTGTGTTTTAATTTGTTAAGAGGTGCCCAGAGTGGCTGAAGTAACCCAGTCAGATGGGCAGCATATTATTATTATTATTATTATTATTATTATTATTATTATTATTATTTGTTGTTGTTGTTCATGGAAACCCTGGGACTGCTAATATATTATGGAGACTCCTGCATTTCTATATTGCTTAAAGCAAAAGATTTGAGAGCTTCAGATATGCATCGGCTAGGAGGCTGGTCTTTGGGGAGGTTGATGGGGAGGATCCATATATTATTTTATATCACCTCATTTGATCTGGTGAATATATGTTTCCTTTAGTGTATGGTTATCCTAGCAGGTAGTTAGATGACTAAAATCTAAATACAAAAGATAAAAACCAGCAACGGTGTCCGCAAGTGTAAGGTCTTCTGTTCATGGATGGGACCCACTTTCCCCTGTAGCTTCCTGCATCACCTCTCATGTTACTCTCCAGATGGCCCCTCAACACCCCAGATTATTATTTCAGAGGACAGAAGAGGTATAAGTGAGGATCAGTGAAAGCTGTCTTCCACTATGTCCGGTCAAGTCATTCTGGAAGTGGAACTGTGCTCAGAAGATGCTCTGCCTTAGATTCAAGCCAATGTATTTAGGGTACAGATAAGGTTTTGCCAATTTCTCATTTTCCTGCTCTTAAATTTGCTTGCACTGATATATTCATTTTTATCCACACTTCCCCTAATATATTCATTCTTGTAAATGTCCTTTGGTTGGAGAGCCACATAGAAAAATTCAAAGCAGTACAAATTTCAAATAATGACTATTTTGGTTCTCAGATTGTTTCAGGAAGTGAAAATTTGATAAATTCAGCATTAAATGCAGATGGGATCAATTCCCACCCCCTACTCTAGGGGTGCATCCCATGGCAGTTTTGTATCTCTAGGAAAGCCATTTCAAATAGTCTCAGAACAGGGAACTATCAGAAGTAGTGGTAGTTTAGGTACATTCCAATAAAATTCAAATAAAACAATTCAGAACTGAATATGTGATCAGTTTGCTGCAGCTGAATTTCATAGTTTCAGGCAAAACTATAAGTAGGACAATTCAAATCCCAGCCAGGCAGGACCAGGACATGGCAGATCCACTGCCACATCTGCATCCCTAGCTTTCTGCAGGCTATCGTCATGATCACATGATCCACCCACATGATCCCATCAGTCCAATCCACCACCACCACAAGAGCGTGGCAGAGTGTGCAGCCTGATGTCTCTCTCACAAAAATTATGTATAGCTAAAGGAAATGTGTTTTCCAAAAGTAGAATAAGAGGACCATCCACAGCCCAATTCTTGGCAGGAAGTTCCAATGGTTTGCTACCAAGTAAAAACGATTGTGTGTGCAGCATTAATTCCTTCATGAGTCCCAATAAATTCCTAGCCATAGGGCAGCAAGTTTTAAAGTGCTTGTCCCTGAGACATTGTGTATTGAGGACTAAAGAATGCTTATTATTTTAATGTTAGGTTTACTATTTTAAAGCAGAGGTGGAAATAGAATCAGAGCAGGAGACACAGGATGTGCTAAGGAGCCAAATTGCCTCCTTGTCATACAGAGTATTTGCACAGCTTATAATGAACTCCCTATTTTTTTTGCTCCAGCAAAAGATAATTTTAGCTTTATGATTACAAGTCACAGCATAGACCCGTTTATGACTAAAGCATTACTAGCTTCTTTTCAGAGGAAACATCTTGAGGGTGGGGGATAATGTCTGAGTAAGATGGGAAAGAACAACTGTCTGTGAAATACTAAATATGGTAAAGTTATTGGTCAACATGGACAGATACAGCCATACCTCTAATGGGCAGCTTTTCATGTTTCAAAGTTCCGCATTAGCAACAGTCAGCTGGAGAATTATAGTGTGGCATCAAAGAGAACAGGGCCAGGAAGTATTGATGTATGCTAGTGCAGACTCTCCAAGTGTCCCTATTTTCCAGGGACATCTGATTTAGAGAAGCCATCCTGGTTTCTGATTTGATCCCAGAATGTTCCGCTTTTCCTTAGGATGTCCCTATTTCATTGGAGAAATGTTGGACGGTATGGAGTTATCCAACCTCCGAACTGTCTGAAGGTATTGGGAAGGGGTCTTTAATGTTTATTTTTTCTTATATATATTGGAAGCTGCCCAGAGTGGCTGAGACAACTCAGTAAGATGGGTGGGGTATAAATGGTAAAATTCCATCATTATGGAATGGGACGTCCCTATTTTCATTGGAGAAATGTTGGAAGGTATGCTAGTGCAATCCTAATTGTGGCTACTCCATAGTTAAGTCCTATTCAATTGAATAGGCTTTATTCCCAAGTTAGTGGATGTAGGGTGCAGCTGTAAGCAGAAAGAGTCTCAAAGTAAAGGGAAACAAGAAAAGCTAAGCAGAGCAAGGTTAAAACACTGAGCCAAGAAGAACATGTCACTTATCTGAATTCTCCAAGTTACCAATCTGAGCCTAAGAATAAACTCTACAGCTGCCCCAGGAACAAAGTAGAATTGCCTGATAGTTATATTATGAGCTGTTCTACATCTGCTGTACATCTGTGTGCCTTCTTGTATCCACAAGTGTGACTGTCGGCTTTCCCTATGCAGCTGAAGGAAAAGGAAGTTAAATACACAGAAAGAAAGTGACTCACCACTGAGAGTACAAGAGCCAGATATGTTAACCCTTTCTGTTCAGGCTGCTGAAGTTTCAATGCAAAACAGATTAATTTTACAATATAGGCTGAACAGTGTCACCTGGCCAAATTCTACCTACATAGGTCACCCAGTTCATTGTAAAGGAGGAACAGAATTTGTTTGAATTGAATTAGTTTGAATACTTGAGACACAACAATGACCAGCTTCATCATTGGGGGCTCTCCAATAGAGTGCATGGGGAACTACCCCAACAGCCTTAGTCTGCCCTCAGGATCCCACCACCCATCTGCCTTCTTAATTACAACCAGCCTGGGGTGGGAGGTGGGACAGCCTCTTCGTTTCCTCCCCCTCAGTTTCATCATTGCCTTTATAGACCTCATCAGGGAAGAGGATGTGGGAAAACACTAGAATTAGTTGGCTCTTCCTGTCATTGGCATTTAACTGTTTTTGACATTTTGTGTTTATGCTTTTCGTGTTTAAATGTTGGAACTGCTTTATAATTGTATACTGTACCATGGGACCTTATGGTAAAGTACGGGTAAGAAATCAAACCAAACAATTTCATAAGATTCATACACCACTTGATTGTAAATATCCTCCCATCCCCAAGTGGTTTACAAAAGATAAAACAAGGAAATCAAGAAAAATTGACAACCCAACAAGCTGAAGTACTAAAACAAATTAGATTTATGAAGCCAGAAACTAACAAAGAGGACAAGTGCTCCTCCCTTGTCCAGCCTCTTCCCTCTATTACTAATTCAGAGTCCCTGACTATAACTGAATCAGGGAGTTGTAGCTGAATGTCGGGTAACAAACCAGGGAATCAATTCAAGATCATGAGCCAGCAATAATACAACCCAGGATCTTCATGCCAAGGGCAGCACATAAGGGGAGGGGAGGGGAGGGGAGAGGAGAGGAGAGGAGGGCTTGGTCCCAACACTCCTTCACAACTGGCAGAGTGGATCAATGAAAGTGAAATGTTGCAATAGAGGGGTGTCCATTTCAAAGGAAATGACAACGTAGTTTTTTTAAGGTTTTAAAAGTAGTTTGCTTTGATTTCAGACTTCAAATATTAACATCTGCAGAAGAGGACATTATACATTAGTACATAAATAAATGCCCTAAAAATATCCATGGTGCCACATGGAAAACAAATTAGTCCCAGGAGAATTGTTGCCATTGTTTTATTGTTCTGAACAGAGATACTTTATGTCAAATATATCTATTTATACATACAGGTATAATTGCTTCAGGACATAAATTATGTAAGCATCTGGATATTTATTTTCTCCACAAAGCTCATACATGACAACTAGATATGTAAAACTAGCTAATGATCATAACCCAGGGGTTTTGATTTAGGAATTATCAGACTTTTTTCTTCTTCTTTTTTAAAAAGTACTTCATATTAGCAGATGATATCAAGCAGAAGAAAACATTGTTTTTTGTTTTGTTTTTAATGCTTCATCAAAAATCTTTCATTGCACTACACAAAGAGAAAAGACAAATTCATACTATGTTGTTATTTCCTAGCATTCCCCAGATTGTCGCCCCAGGGGGGAGGGATATCAGTGGAAACCCTGAAGCAGTTAACAGATCAAATCATGTGTGAGTTCAAAAAGAGTAAAGATTCAAAGAGTTGATTGCCACAGATGTTGCCACAGAAATTATGTACTTATGCGCCTGTTAAGTCACCTCTCTCAAATACCAGTCTTGATAACACAGAGAACTTGCCTTCAGAGCTTGTAGGGGGGTCACAGAGAAGTAATTAGCCCAGCAGAGGCAAGCAATTTCTTATGGTGGACCGAAAACAGGCCATTAGTAATTGGCCATTTCATGGATCTGAAGCTGTGTAATTGATGCCAATAAGATTTCTGATCACCTGTACCATTGTCACTAGTTGAAGCCAATTTTGTGAACTCACATGGTCATTTTCACTAATAGCTCTACTACTGGAAAACAGATTCCTGATGGTCAGTTTGTATTTACCAGATTATTTTTTTCAGACAACTCCTGAACACCCATATTCTTGGAAAAGTACAAAAACCCAATTTAATGTCCTGTAATGCACAACTTACTCATGGTCTTGCAGGACACCATTGGAAGAAGAAAAGGCTAAGGAGTAAACCTTACACAAATCCAGAGTGGGGTCCTTAAGATGGTTGTGTACCTCCTAGCAACTCCTGGAGCCAAGCTGGTGCCAAATATATTGTTGTGCCTTCCTTTGGACCACATCAGCAAAGTCAAGAGAAGGGTCTTCTGTGGGCAGCCCAGGACCTCCATATATAATGCCCAGGCTTGTGCCCTGGGGGGGGGGTCACTTTGGTGCTTCTAACACATCAGAAATAACACCAAAGGCAGCAGTTATTAATCACTAGTGCCTGCAGCCACAGCAGGCACTGCGATTCTCCAGCAGTTTGCCTTCACCCCCTAAGGCACACTCTGTTGTCTGTCCTGAACCCCTGATCTACCTGGCATCAAGTCAGTATGCCAAGTCCAAAGTCCTAGGGTCAATCCACTCAAGCAAAGGCCAAATGTGAGGAAATGCACTCCAGTGTCAGTCCAAGTTGCCAAGTGTGAAGCCCAGCACTCAGGATACAGTCCAGAGTCAAACCTGAAATAGTCCCATAGAGATCAAGGAGCAGCTGAGCATAAACAGCCTGTCAGCTCTGCTGCCCTTTTATACTTTGCATGCTGATTGCAGCATCTGGGCTTCATGAAGCATAGGGCCCTCACCTGTTCTAAGTCTACTCTAGCTGAGGAATCTCCCAGAGTTAGTGAGCCCCACCTGGCCAGCTAGGGAGCTTGGCTGTGGGCCATTGTCTGCCTCAGCCTGCTGAAGTGCCCTACCCACAGCTCCCTACACCTCAGAGCCTGCCATGTCTGTGAAACAGGGGGCCCTCTGACTCTGCTGATGGGTCCTGCTGCTCTGCTTCCTGTGTATTGACCCCCATCCCTTCACCATCCTCTGTCACCTTGTGAGTACTTCATTCCCCAGCCCCTGCTTGCCTCACTGAGATCCTCTTCCTCCTCCCCATCGTCCTGTCAGTTCATGACATTATCTCTCCAGACAGACAGATCCCAGCTACAATACATAACTAACTGGGTTTCACAGATGCCCAATGGGTTTCTTCAGGGACTGACTAGAACCATGTTAAGGACAACATGGGGCCCCAGATTGCTGCAGACAGTAACTGGTAACCTCTAGTGAGGGCAGGTGGTGGATTTTTGTGACACATGCTTCATGAAGGAATTGGGTAACAAAGACAGAGCTACAGCAAAATCCACTGGCTAAGTACACATCATACATCTAAGGCACAAAGTATCGTGGGGAGTATAGTTTGTTAAGGGTGCTGGGAACTGTAACCATGTGAGGGGCACAGTTGCTAGGATTAGAATTGCCAGGTCAGGAGCATCTGAGACCTTGAGACCCAGGGGCAGAACTTGGTGATGTCATGGCAAGTGACCCTCCCCTGGTGATGTCACAGGGAAGGAACTGCTGATGTCATTAAGCAAGATACATTAACCACAGTCACTGAGAACACATCATTCAAATTAAAACACAACGTCTAACAAACGAACAAATATGTCACTGGTTGGAAATTAAGACAGAAACCTTAGCTAAAGTAGGTGTTCCCTGGTCCAGCTGGAATGAGAGATGTGGTGCCCTTGCTTCTGCAACCTACACCTCACACCAGGCACTCATATGCACACATAACTCTCTCTTCCTCTCGAGTGCAGTCTAGGTTTTTCTCCCCTTCTGCTGCCCTGCCTCCTACCACTGAACCCTGGAAATTGAGGTTAATTGGAAGAGGGGAGAAGTGAAGAGCCTGCCACCAAGAGTCTATGCTCTAATTCATAGTCTGCTCATGCTGGGTTGAAGCTTGCAAGCTGCCCATGTAGCACAGTGAGAGAGGGGGGAGAGACTGAGATCCACTTGGAGATTCAATGCCATCACTTGCCAACTGGAGGGGACCAAGAAAACCTGGGCACTTCAGGTCAGCCCTGGAGGACTGGCAACTCTACCTAGAATTCTGTGGGGAAAGCCATGGGCTTTAAATGTTTGTGTTTATTCAATAAAAATGTTTATTGACTATATGGGAAATAATTGTGTACAACTGAAAATGCTGGCAGCATTAAGATAAATTCAACAGTATAAATAAGTTATGATGGATGTAATAAAGGGATACTGAATGGTATAGTTTCTGTAAAATATGCAGGGATGATAGGTAAGATCAACTATGGAAAGAGAAGAAGGAAAGTCATTGATAACTTAAGGATGTAAAAATGAGTCTTTAAATTGTAAAACAAAACACACACACACACACAAAATAAATTTTCATGATTTGAGCTGCATACACACAATACAATGTCTAGGTGCATTGCTCCAATAAGTGGTCTGGCACTTAGGTATTTCTAAAGCCTAAAGAATATTTTCAGCCCCGCTTTCTTTCAAGTGAAGAGTGGATGGGGCTTTAAGGAGATCTTTTCTCATTTGGAGCCCTTTGGGGTAGATTGTTTAAAGTCCCAAGGAAGGATGTGGGAGCATAGGGTCTTGGACAGTTAGTTGGTATTTCTCAGAGTTTGGGGCTGATGATTTCTGGGACTGGGTCTTGAAACAGGTGTTCTTCTGGCCTGCTTCTCCTCAGACAGACTTACCGTTCCACATGGAATACACAGGATTACTATCACAGCTTCTCCTTTATTGGTTCTTAGTTGAAATCAGGGACATGAACATCATGAACAGGATGGAGCGTCTTCCAAATGAAGAAGAGATGAATGGCTTAAGGCTTTTTCATTAAAACACACACACACACACAACTGAATAAGAAAGGTTATCAAAACATTTTAGATCCCACCTGTAGAAATCTTCACTCTCCTAAATAAGGTGACTTATTTTTTTACTTTAAAGTTATCTGCATTTGTTTCCTTCTGTGTGTATGAAATACTATTCAGACATTCCACAAGGAGGAGCCCTTGCCATATAAGAGACCACTTAAAAGCTTCATTCAAGTCCAACAGCATCACAAGTACAAAAGTACAAAAGTACAAAAGTGATTTAAATTCTGTTTGCAGAAAATCTGCTCATTGTTCTAAATGAATACATAGGAAGGTGATGAAGAAATGCAAATGTGATTTTCCTTGACCAAAAAAAAGTAGCTCCACATGCTCATGCATGGGCTGGCCCAAAGGAGTTATACAGAGTGACAGAAAGAGAAAATCTGCCCCAAAGTTTTCTCATCCTATCAATGTACCTGGCATACATCCCATTGAACTCAGCAAGATTTTTTTCTGAGTAGCTCTACCTACAATGGTGTCAGTTGCTGACATTTCACTATGGATTCATTATATTTGTGGTGGGAGAATAAGAATTTCATCTTTATAGTAAAACAACAGCAGCAGCAGCAACAACTGCCTACTAGGCTCTCTTCTAGGTATAGGAGGTGATGGTAGCGGCAACTGAGGAGGCATAAGACTTGAGGTGCCCAGGAGAAGCAGCGAATCCTTTGCATCTCACTGCCTCCACTGCCTTCCTAGACCAGCACCACCATTTAATATGCCCCCATCTAATTATTATGTGGAGTACATTGCAAATCGTTGTGCAATACATCTGTAGAGATTTCCTAAAGGCAGACAAAAAAGCTTAGATTGTATACCTTGTCTATGGCAATGTTCAAAATGCATGGCTTTTGCTGCATGATGTTCATTCGGCCCTACTGTGAGAAATGGCTCTTTAATGTGCAAGAACCTGTTCTATAGAATTCCCCGCCTATTGATATTTGGCTTGCACATTCATTGTACTGTTTTGTTTTATATCTGTTAAAAACTTTTTTGTTGAAGCAAACCTACCCCCACATGCAATTTTATTGTGTATATTTGTTCTTAAAACAGTTGGTTTTATCTCTATTTTGGTAATTTTATGTCTGCCTTGGATATTTCTTTTTTTAATTCAGCAGCAGGTAAATCTTGCTTAAATAAAGGACTTCTGATAAAGAAAAATCATGTGTCCACATAGTCCACCCTGCAGTTTTCTGGATGAAGAAAATAACTACTATGAATGGAAAGTAAAAGTGATTTCTAGTTAAATGCAGACTTAAAAACAACACAAATCAGAGAGAGGGCTTTCTTTTTGTACCGTGTTTCTAGACACAGGTCCGGGATTTCAAGGTTTGAGTGGTTTTCTTTTTCCTCCCCTTTCTACTTTCTCTGGGAAAACCCACATTTAACCACTGAATCAGAGGCTGTGGGATTTCATCCAGCATGCTCTTGGAATTTCAGTTTCAGATTACAATGATTATATACTGCATTGACCTGCTGCAACATTAGCGCGTGGGGAACGGAAAGCTTTCACTTGAAGAGATTCCAACCTGTGTTGTAAGGTTGCTAGCAGGACCCACCAATATTTACTGAAATGTTGTCCTTATTACTTTTTCCTCATACTAGTCGAATCAGTGATGGATTTGGCTTCAGTGGGAGCAGGGATTTAATTTTCTAATTTAGAAAACGGCAAACCAGGGGCTCCTCAAAAGCTGTGCAAGAGTACAATGTCAAAATGTTTCCACCATCTCTTGGCACTAAGTCTTCCTCTGCCAATATGTCGACTGAGGGCCAGTCAAGAGTCAGAAAGGAACAGATGGAATAAACAGCAGTATGGCATTTAAAACACATAAAAATGTGATTTTACAAAAGTCACGTATACTGCCGAATAGTGTTAAGAGAATCAAGAAAAGGGGTGGCGGGGTATGTTAACTAAACTAAGCAGATAAACTGAGTATTATGTGTATGAGGGGAAGAGATGTTAAAACGAAAGGAAGGATACATTGCCAAATGAGGGCTGCATTCACACAGCAGCCTGTTCCTTTCCCCCTAACTGTTAATTTCCATGTTATATATGAACTTTCACACAATGTAAAAGTCACTTCTGGAAAAGTAACGGAATATTTAGCATTCATTTTCCTGTTGTTTGATTCCAGAACAAAATAAATTGCAGTCCCCTTGACCTGGAAAATTGCAGGAGTAAACTGACAAAATTTGGGACAATATACCAGCATACAGCATACAGGAACGCGGGTGGCGGTGTGGTCTAAACCACTGAACTTAGGGCTTGCCCGTCAGAAGGTCAGTGTTTCGAATCCCTGCCATGGGGTGAGCTCCCACTGCTCAGTCCCAGCTCCTGCCCACCTAGCAGTTTGAAAGCACATCAAACTGCAAGTAGACAAATAGGTACCGCTCAGGCAGGAAGGTAAATGGCATTTTCGTGTGCTGCTCTGGTTTCTTCGGAAGCAGCTTAGTCATGCTGGCCACATGACCCAGAAAAACTGTCTGCGGACAAACATCAGCTCCCTCAGCCAGTAAAGCGAGATGAGCGCCACAACCCCAGAGTTGTTCGCCACTGGACTTAACTGTCAGGGGTCCTTTACCTTTTACCAGCATACAATTCTTTCCTGTTTTTTTCTATGAGGGAACAGAAGTACAGTGTTGTCCAATGACATTGTTATTGTGTAACAACATGCCCACTGATATGAATGAAATTTATTGTGACATGTTGGTGTATCAGTCAAAAAGCCACATTCCCATAAAACCACAGGGACTGCCATGTGAAATGAATATTCAAAACCAGGACAGAAGTACCAGCATTATAATGAAGAAAACTATTGCAATATTCCCCCTGTCTGAATGCACCCTAGGTACTCTACATGCTTGTTTTAACCACTTAGGTGTTCCAACAAGTTCTAGTCATAATGGATATAGAATGCTGCTTCAATAGCTGAATACGTGTATCTATAATTGTATGCCACATTGTTTATTTATTTGGCTTATTAGTTGCTCACTACAAAAAAATTAAAAGCCTCTGAGCAATTAGCAAAAATTAAGAGCCTAAGACAAAATGACCACTCCCCGCTTAAAACGGGGGGCGCCCTTTGCGGGGACGCGCGCAGCCCCTAGATCTGGAGCGGCTCCAACAGCATAGGCTTGGCTTTGCCTTCCCTCAGGTGGGATACCTGGAGGTCTCCGCCTACCTCAGTCAGTTGTCCAATCCCACCTGGGGGAAGTGTTGCTAAGGAGACCAGGCCAGGTAGGGGAGGGATTACCTGCCCACACAATAGAGGGAGGATCTTACCTGGGAATCCTCACTTGGCTCCAGAGCTTCTCCCACCCTACCCACCCTCATTTAATGTCTTCTTTTGCAGGTTAACTTTTCTTCATAGGTTTTGCAGGTTAACTTTTCTTCACAGGTATGCAGGCGCTGCTACGTTAAGGTCGCTGTTAAAGGGCCGGAAATGAATTTCCCTGCATTGGCAGGTTTCGCCTTTCCCGTAGCAAAACATCACAACTTTGGCGGTATCTGGCCTTGGGCGGAATCCTTTAATCCATCTTCCTCTTTGCGGCGGTGATACCAGGGTTCCCCGTTAAAGGGGTTTCTGAAGGGAGGCTTTGACTGTACGCCGAAAGGTCATCATTGCTCATCCCTGCGGCGGCAGCGTAACGGGGGCGGCTATCTCTGCTTGAACATATGTTCTCCAGAGCCGGCCCATCCCCCCCCACACACACTGGATAACCCTGATGCTCCCTAGGTCCCCGGCTGGGGACTGGGGAGGGAGAATGCCCAATGCCTGAGCCAAGGTCTACCCACATTTGAAATTTAATAAAGTTGTGGCCAATTTAATCCCATAGCACGTTGTCTTGAGTCGTTGTTCCACATGATGGGGGGGGGGACCGCGCGGGATCTGGGGACTCTGCCTGTCCACGCAATGTAAAAACAAAAAGAACCTGTTACAATTATTATTTTTTACAAAACAGCAAAACTTCAGCAGCAATAGAATTGTGCCTTTAAATTGTTACAACCTCCTTTGACAATTAATTTCTTACCTAACTCAGTTGCTCTGTGCCGTTTCATGCTGCTGTTTCAAGGATTTAACATGAGCCACATCTCCACCCTGCATCTGAAGTACTTTTGTGCTTGCTGCACAGAATTCTGGGAACTGAGAGGGTGAAGGGTGTTTAGAGGAGACCCCCCTACTCTCTTCAGGGCTACAATTCTCAGGATGGATTGTTAAACCACTCTGAGAATAGCTACAGTAATCTTCCATACTTCTGGGATTAAGAGGAAATAATTCCAGGTACCTCTTATTTTAGAACTATTAGCTATTAGCTGAGAGAATGTCACTATCACTCTGTGACACTGAACACAACCTTTCACTGACACCAATAACCAGCAACCAACAACCTTATCTAAATCAGCTTTTCTACATTCAAACTCAACACTTAATCTACTGTACCATACTGCTCCCTTTCTGTACATTAAAAGAACCCATGCCACACATATATCATTACACTATCACTTAAATATAATGCAATTTATGCTTGAAGACAACATTGTTTCTAGGCCTGTCTTTAATATTCTTCAGTGGGTACATTTATTTCTTTATTGCCATTGCCATGTCACCCTTAATCATTTCATGGTCCTATGGCAGGTGACAAATAAAGCAGTATATACAGCTGAAATGATAAAAGCAATTAGAACAATTAGAATATAACACCGATAGTCTAAAACAGCAGGCTAACAGCACTCTGTTTACAGTTCACACATGTGAATATGTGAGTTTTTGGCTGGCAGTGAAAGGTCAGCAGTGATGGCGCCAATCATAGCTGAGGGGAAGGAGTTCTATAGCTGAGGCGTCATCACAGAGAAGGCCCTATCCTACATCACTGCAGAATGAACTTGGCAGGACTCCCAGGATGGCCTCTCATGTCAATCTTAAGTGACAGGCAGGCTGGTCATGTTCTTTCTGATTCATGGCTTCTTGTCCTCTCTTTGGTGTATGGAATTGTATATGTAGTTGCTTTACTCATTAGTGACACCTACAAACATAACCCTATGCTGGTGTTAGGCCAGCTAGACAACCACAAAAACCTTAGGCCAGGACCAAACATTGGCAATGCGAGCAAAGTTGGACAGATGGTAGGTGAGGAAGGTAGTGAAGTCAAAATTCTCAGTTGCCAAATGTCAGCTGATGATGATGATGGTGTCACATTCTACCTCTGAAAGGAAAGGCAGAAGTAAAAAAGAACAACTGAAACTCTACCCTGGCTGGGAACATCTCTCTGGAGTCGCAGGCAAAGGCCTGAAATTGAATCTTGGACCTTCTACATAACAGAAGGCATTCTGATATGAGCCACACTCCTTGGATATTTATTTTGTGTAAGGCTTTAGCATCACTTGCTGGGTGTAAATAGATACATTTCTTATATTTCTACATTTGTTAAGTTTCCACCAATGAGGAGGTTGCTTTTGGGGAGTTTCAGAATGTAGTATAGAGTGTTCCTTGGGAAGTATGGGTATGTCTAATTCTGATTTTTTCTCTCTCCATTTTTTTTAATAACTGGGATGAATTTTGAATTCTGCAATGAGGAAAATCACAGAATTGGAGAATTGGAGAGTTGGAAGAGATCTCCAAGGGTCAACTAGACCAAGCCCCTGCAATGCAGGCATTTCAACTAAAGCATCCGTGGCCGATGAGAGAACTGGGTTTTTCAAAATGCAGATAATGTTATGTAATATTACACAGAATACAAATTTGGAGATTGTAATTGTTTTACACCTGCGAACCAACAGAATTCATTGGATTGAAATGCATATAGTTCTCAAAAAAATGCTGGCTTGTGTTTCACTAGAATCCAGTAATCAACAACATTACATTCTCCCATCTTTCACTCCTGAGTCATGTTTCATGTGGAATTCATCCATATTATTTGTAAATGGAGTGTCAAGTTGTCTTGTTCATGGAAAGAGAAAGAAATTCAACATGGCTCATATATAATTTGCACCTCATGTGTATACAGAATAGAAACAGCCCTTTTTAACAATGTGTGACTGGTAACAATTAAAAATAATAATACTTACAAACAAATAAAAATCTGCATTTTTCCAGCTTTCTATCAGCACAGTGTGTTTGGCATAACTTTAACAATACCAGGATATAACTTGTACCTTATGTGAAGAGAAGAAGATATATTCTCTTGCTGGTAACAATTTAAGCTTAATGCCTAATAAATAAAAGCATTTTTCAGATCTCTTTTAGCACAGTGTGTTTGGTGTGTGTTTCTAAGAAATGATCACAGAATTTCACCACTTCTTTAAACTGGAACACCAGGACAGCTAAAAAATCTGAGTCATTGCCTAAAATTGGTACAATTTAAAATAAGGCTATCCATGTTAACTCACAGTGGAGTTCTCTCCATGAATGATTCCCATTAGGCAAGGATGGAATTGCTACTATGTGCTCTACAGAAAGCCTTATTGGTAGTTGCACCTGCCCTGTGGAACGCCATACTGTCAAAGAGATAAATAATCATTTGACTTTTCATAGACATCTGAAGGCAGCCCTGTTTCAGAAAGCTTTTGGTGTTTGGTATTTTGTTGCATTCCTTTATATTATGTTAGAAACCACCCAGAGTGGCTGGGGTAACCCAGTTAGATGGCCAGTGTTCAAGAAATATTGTTATTATTTTATTATTATTAATGCATCACACAGCACTATGCTGGCAGGAACAGAGAGAGAGAGAGGTGGGGGGAAAGGGAGGGAGGGAGAAGGCACACAGCATTTCCTCAGTGCTGGCAGGACGTTAGCACAATTTAAACAGCAGCAGTACAAAGCTTTACAATTTGGTCAGTTAAAAATAACAGCAGCTAAACAACTGTACATCGTAAATCAGCTCTCTAATTTAAGATCATAAAATTAAGGAAATTAGGTGGAAATTAAGAAAAAGCAGCTGGAAGTAAATTTTCTTTAAATGTTGATAACAATTTGCAGACTTAAGCCCATCCACACAGTATTTTGGTTGTTAGAGAAAGTTTCCAATAGTTCAGCTACTTTAGGCAAGTGGGATTTTTTGGGGGGGGGTTAATTTTCTCAACAGCTCAAAACGTCAGCCCCAATTTAGGGTGAGGTAGGATGGAAGGAGGATGCGGGTGGTGCTGTGGTCTAAACCACAGAGCCTAGGGCTTGCCAATCAGAAGGTCGGCAGTTCGAATCCCTGTGACAGGGTGAGCTCCCGTCGCTCGGTCCCTGCTCCTGCCAACCTAGCAGTTCAAAAGCATGTCAAAGTGCAAGTAGATAAATAGGTACTGCTCTGGCAGGAAGGTAAACGGCATTTCCGTGCGCTGCTCTGGTTTCGCCAGAAGCAACTTAGTCATGATCCGGAAAAACTGTCTGCGGACAAATGCCGGCTCCCTCGGCCAGTAAAGCGAGATGAACGCCGCAACCCCAGAGTCGTTTGTGACTGGACTTAACTGTCAGGGGTCCTTTACCTTTACCTAGGGTGGAAGGATCATTCATGGTCTGTATCAATTTCACATGTGTCAATTCATGTTCGTTCTATCTAATTTCTGTATTAAACTTCATTTTTAAAATAAAAAACTCCATATGATTTTTTTTCATTTAAATGTCTTTAAGTACATATTTTATCACAAAATACATATTTATATACACATATCATCTCAATGTATGCTTCTCGAAACATATTTTATCCCAATATGCACATTTTCAATGCATCTTTGTATGTTTTATGAACCAAGAACCATACTGCAAAATTCAGAAATGTTATCCCCATATATTAGTCTGGGAGCTCCGAATTAAATCAGCTCATTTAAAAATGCAAACCAGATGAAATGCTCTTCCATCCTTAGGGTGATATTTGGGACAAAAGAGAGGATCAAACTGCCTCCCTTTCATGTTTCCGGGTAGGAACGTGATTTCTGGAGAGAACCAACTTACTTCATATTATATTATGCCAATTTAATATCCACGTAACTGTGATGTAGCATCCACTATCATAGTGTAACTATAGGGCTGAGCCAACAATAGGCATGCTAACAATGTCTATTCAGAATAAGTCCCACTGCTTTCAACATCAACCATCTTTTTTCCTGCCCCTCAGCTTTATCAGCATCTGACATACTAAAGAGTTCTGGAGAACTTGGAAATCTTGCTTATTAGTTTGTAACTGGTTGGTTGGTCCTTTGTTACTGCCTCACTATGGATTCCCACCCCCACCCCCGCTTAAAACTGTGTTCTGCTATCACTAGGTGGCAGTGAATGAACACTTTCTATACAGAAACATACATTTAAATAAGGCAAAATATGGGGCAGATTCAGAAATTACACTTTAAAACAACAACAACAACAACAACAACAACAACAACAACAACAACAACAACAACAACAACAACATGCAAGTTATCCTAGCTAGGCTTGGCTAGTTATGGGGTTGAGGGAACTAATTTGTGACAGGGTGCCTGTACTTATTACTGATATACCCTTATATTTACAAAGGGAAAATGAGAGGAGCTAAATTTTAATGTACAGTGGTACCTTGGGTTAAGAACTTAATTCGTTCTGGAGGTCCGTTCTTAACCTGAAATTGTTCTTAACCTGAGGTACCACTTTAGCTAATGGGGCCTCCCGCTGCCGCCGCATAATTTCTGTTCTCATCCTGAAGCAAAGTTCTTAACCTGAGGTACTATTTCTGGGTTAGCGGAGTCTGTAACCCGAAGCGTCTGTAACCTGAAGTGTCTGTAACCCACTGTACTATGAGAAATGGATTCATTATGGGAATAACTTCCCTGTGATGTAGTCCACTCATTCTCTCCATTGTAGATCCAAAAGAGGGGTGTGTATGTAGAATCGAGGGATGTGGATGATAAACATTGCACTTGGGCAAAAAAAATGAGAGGCACAAATACAAGATGGGTGACACCTGGCTTGAGAGCAGTACATGTGAAAAGGATCTAGGAGTCTTGGTTGACCACAAACTTGACATGAGCCAACAGTGTGACGCGGCAGCTAAAAAAGCCAATGCAATTCTGGGCTGCATCAATAGGAGTATAGCATCTAGATCAAGGGAAGTAATAGTGCCACTGTATTCTGCTCTGGTCAGACCTCACCTGGAGTACTGTGTCCAGTTCTGCGCACCACAGTTCAAGAAGGACACTGACAAACTGGAACGTGTCCAGAGGAGGGCAACCAAAATGGTCAAAGGCCTGGAAACGATGCCTTATGAGGAACGGCTAAGGGAGCTGGGCATGTTTAGCCTGGAGAAGAGGAGGTTAAGGGGTGATATGATAGCCATGTTCAAATATATAAAAGGATGTCACATAGAGGAGGGAGAAAAGTTGTTTTCTGCTGCTCCAGAGAAGCGGACACGGAGCAATGGTTCCAAACTACAAGAAAGAAGATTCCACCTAAACATTAGGAAGAACTTCCTGACAGTAAGAGCTGTTCGACAGTGGAATTTGCTGCCAAGGAGTGTGGTGGAGTCTCCTTCTTTGGAGGTCTTTAAGCAGAGGCTTGACAACCATATGTCAGGAGTGCTCTGATGGTGTTTCCTGCTTGGCAGGGGGTTGGACTCGATGGCCCTTGTGGTCTCTTCCAACTCTATGATTCTATGATTCTATTCTATGATTCTATGAAGTGGGATTAACATCCCCTTTAAAGGCATCCTTGATTTGAGCACAAATACTTAAACTTCAAAGCATTCTTGCTGAGGAAGGCTCATGTTTTAAAAATGTGTAAAGTAATCAATGCTCGCTGTCTCCTTATATTTGGAATCATCACAAAGTATAAGCCCCTGGACTGGAAAGTTTGTTAAAGGGAAAGGAATTTTTGTTTCTCCTAAAATAGTAAGCCACTAGTGTCTGTGTCAGGACCGTTCCTAACATGTACAATGAATGTAGGGAGCAAATGGGTGCTCGTGACATCTTCATTTATGCAATAAGACCATTAGCACTTTATTAGAATCTGACATCCATCACGTAATGGAATCAAGGTTTAGGATGTTATGTATGCCCCCACTGCAGTTATTCTAGTGCTTTCTGGTTCCCTGAAAGTTGAAGGCATATTGTACTGGGAGGAACAGAGGAACGATATGAAATCAAGCAAACTTGGATTAATTTTGATATGAGTAGCCTGCATCTAATGAGTGAGAAGCCTCTCTGCCATTACCCAAAGGCAGGCCAAATATATCCCATGCATTGTTCATGACTAAAAGTCTTCACCTCTCTAGCGTGTCTTTGTTCTTCAAACCTAATCTCTGACATCCTATGCCCCATAGCTGCCAAACTGAGCAACCATGCCTTAAAGCTCCTCTTGAAGTAACCCTTAAGTATTACTTCAGTTGGATGTTTTGTTTTGGTTTGGTTTGGTTTTTTAAAAAACCCTCTTTGTTGTACCAGGAAGAGGCCTGCTTGCTGGGGGTTTTAAGGTGTGTTACTATCAGATTCACACCTCTCTTAAGCCATTTATCCCATCAGTGTCATACCAACCAGGAAGGCAAGATTTTTAGTATTTGTTAATGAACTTCAGAGAGTACAAGGTGATGCTTTTCACAGTAGCTACTGGGACTTCGTTTCCCTGCACAGTTACCCTCCCATGGACCTCTGTCCAGAGGCGGAGCTAGCTGCTCTGGCACCCGGAGTGGCACACATGCTGTGCACCTGGGGGCAGGGCTAGCCACCTATGGCGAGCGGCCCAGGGGGGTCGGGTGGCAATGTCACCCACTCTCAGGGATGACACCCGGGGTGGATTGCACCCACCGCACCCCCTTCCTCCACCAGCACCTCTGTCCACTCTTCTTCTTTCATTATTTATCCCTTTCTGTTACTGAAAAGATGCTGACACCTCCAGTGCAATGAATCCAGCCTCCCAGTTATAAGGTCAGGTACTACTGCTAACCAACCACCACCCCTTCCTCCCGGGTATGGTCATTGGCTGTCCAAATGCCACCATAAGACTTTGCGTCTTCTTTTCTGCTGTGGTATAATGTGCTCCAAATAGCTTTGTTGTCCTCAAGTTTCCACAGTCTTGATTTGCCATGTGAACCATGGACACACTGATATGTTGACACACTGATATGTCTGCAGGGCTGAAAAGCAAATTTGTTCCGGCCAATGGGGAATCTGCAGAAGAACATCTTCTGTTAGATTGGCTTCTAATATGCTAACCAGATATGACTATCATCTTTTAACTGGGTCAAAGGGCTATATTTCTTACACTTAAAGGTTTCAAGCTATTTTAAAAATTAAGCCTTTTAGTTTGTCCACTGAACCTTCTCAAATTCCAGCAGTGTATTTTTAATGCATTTCTTCAGATGATTCCTTACGATTCCATTTTTGAATCTCCAGTGGGGTAATGTGCAGATCAAACATTCTGCATATGACTGCTGGCTGACCTGACCCAAATTATATTTCTCAGCCCTTAAGCCACATCTGTTCCCCTAAAACAGAGAGATAAAATAGACAGTATTCATCCTTTTATAGCAATTAATACTGGTAGATGTACCAAACTGAACTCTAAAGACAAGAAGACATTAGCTTATGGTAGGAAGATGTCTCTCTTAATGTATCTTGTGTCATTTATTCTGTGATAGTCCAAAAAAACATAGTAGGGCCATGCCTTTATTAGGCAAACAAAAGATCACTCAATAGTGTGCAGTCTCTTGAGTTCTCCTCTCTTTTGTCCTCACAAATTGTGTCTGTAATGGTGGCAGGACTGAGAGATGCCCCCCCCCCCCAAAAAAAATTCTCAAAGCCCAGACAGGCTCATATAGGGAGATACGGTACTTCAGGAAGTCTGAACCCAAGCCATATAGGGTTTTTGAGGTTAAAACCAGCACTTTGAATTATACCCAGAAACAGACTGGTAGCCAGTGGAGCTGTTGTAAAAAGGAGTTTCTATTCTCCTTATAGATAGCTACCTCTGCTCAGCAATCTGCTGCAACATCTTGTCCCATTGAAGTTCTTGAACACTTGCCAAAGACAGTCTCATTTAGAGTATGTTACAGGAATCCAAACAGGATATAACTAAGGCATGTATCACTGTGGCCAGATCAGATTTCTCCAGGAATGGGTGCAGCTGGCACATTACTTTTAAATGTGCAAGAACACTCCTGGCCACTGCCAGAATCTCTGCATCTAGGCTCAGGGTTAAATTCAGGAATACACCCAACCTGACTTTTCAAGAGGAGTGTTCTTCTTACCTCAGAAGGCTGAGTTCTTCTTACCAGATCCACCTTTAACTGCCCAGGACCACACCTGTCTTTTCTGAATTAGATTTACTCACCTTCACCTTGTCCAAAACTGACACAAGACACTGATTTGGCCCCAAACCAGCTTCCTCAAATTTAGACAGAAAAGATAGATCTGAAGAGTTTATTTCAAGCACCTTGGCATGGAATGCTAAACGTATGGTTTATATTTGAGATGCTTTATGACAAAGCAGCTCATGGTAACAGCCATACAACAGACTTGTGTGAACATCTAATACACCTTGTCTACATCTTGATCCAACTCAAAATACCTTTTTGTTTGTTTGTTATTTGGATTTTATAAACAAGAATGATGTTATACAAACAAGTATACCAAGTTTTCTCGTGTCATTTGTATATCACAAAAATAGCATAATAAATGCGGAAAAATATCTGCAACGATGTTTCATTACTAGTGGTCAATGTATAAGACCTTGTAAAAAGCTCACCTGAATCAACGACATTTGCATTGTAATTTGGACTGCACATTAGGCTGATGCACACCTGTAATATTTACTGAGACCTTTCATGGGTACCATAGGAGGCCCTGCATCTCAGGGCTCTATGTCGGTGATCCACAGCATAGGGTGAGGAATTTTTTCATGTCATGGTATGCATCACTTCTAATCCATCCTCCAAGACACTGTTGGGGGTTGAGTAAGTCAGTTTTGTCCCTGCACCTCAGCTTGACACTCTTGACATTCTGTCACTCCTGTAGGCCGATGAGCATGCTTAGTCTTTATCAAACTATTTGGGGTGGAGTATTTTAATTTATATTCAGATCCTTTGGGTAAACCTGAGTATACAAACCAGAACAAATGCCTTATCGTTAATAATGGGTCTACTTCTCTGCCAAACTGATAGGCACTGGACCACACAGGTTTGATATAGAAGATGGTGATTGTGATAATTAAATTGACCTAAGCACTGGGTATGTTTGCAAGCATGTCATTCACTTTGCTTTAAACAAAAAAGAGTGTCTGTGATAATTTATGTAATATTATGACAAAAATGTCATAACATTACAGAAATGTAATGAATGTAATGTTAAGAAAAAAAATAAGAAGCTCATCCTCTAAGAATACATTGTTTGCCTCAATTTAACCCTGAATATATAAAAGAAAAATAGACCCTGGGTTCTGAATGAATTCCACCCCCACTTCCACTCCTGAATAACCCTACCCCCTGCTGAAACCTGCTACCTCAAACATTCCTCTCGCTTTTGATATTTCTCTTGTATGTGGTACATAATGGTACCCACTTGGGGGGGGGGATGATTCCATGTGGATTTCAACATTTAAAAAGTTCACGCTTCAGCAATGATGCCCTTTTGAAGCACAGCTAAACAAACTGATTAAAATAGCTTGAAGAAATATGATTTATTTTGAAGGATTCTATTTTTAGCATCATCCAATCCTTTTTGCAGGTTTAGCTGCCAGAGCAGCAAAATGCTCTGTTTTGCCACATTTGCCTACAAAGATGAATGGAAATAAGTAAGAAATCTCAATGCCTCTTCCCACTAGTGAAAATTTCAAGTACTACTGGAGCAATCCTGAAGGTGCTTACAGAAGCACCTAGAAACAGACGTCACTGTGCTTTGGAAACACCCTCCCTGTGTTATGGTTCTTGCCTTTCCTGACTCACCAAAGCAGTCAGGGAAGGTCTGTTTGGATGTGTAACAAGAGTAGTAAATGCCACATTGAGGGAACGTATGGTACCGGTAAGATCACTTAAGATGATTCTGTGATGCCAAAAGTTTTTATGCCCTCTCCCCCACCCAAAACACCCAAATTGTCGCTCGCTCGCTCGCTCTTTTTTTAATCAAAGTTGTCACACCCAATTTTACACTTCAGTCAGGGCCTTCTCCATTGCAGCAGTCAAGTTGTGAAACATCTTTCCTCGTGAGGTTTGGTTGACCCCCTCTTGCACTTTTTCTACTGGCTAGTGAAGGCCTTTCTATTCTAGGTGAATTTTGTCTCATCAAGTAGATAGTTTTGATTCAAAGGCTATTTTTTGTTTCTCGTAACTGCCTCTATTGTATTTTATTGAAGTTGTAGTTTCATGGTAAGATTGTAATTTTAATTATAGGTGCCTGGAGTGGTGTATAGGGCATCAGAATGATGGGGTACAAAAATTCTTTTAAAGAAATATTAAATGGTCAGATGTCCCTATCCCTTTCCATTGCCCCAAACAGGGAAAACAAGTTCTGTAGTTTGGAATCAAAAACCAGGTGTGCATAGTGCTGATTGGCTAGTGACCATGCCATCAAAATCCTACCCTTCTCCCTGAAGCAATTCTGCAACATTAAAAAAACAATAACAAAAACAGATTGAGTGTACTCCTAATAATATAAATGCACTTGATAGTTTTTTTAAAAGACTGATAGAAAAGTAAACCTGACAACAAACTGAGCATTCAAAGTTGAGGCAAGCACAGCTGTCAGTTTCAGTGCAAAGCTGCTGGCAGTGGAGTTCTCCCTACCAGAGGAAAAACAAAGAATTGCTTCTTCTTTATAAGTACATCTGTACAAATCTGGATTCCTCTACAGATAAGTGTAGTAGCTGATAGTAGTGAGATCAGTTCCCCCCAACCTGGGCCTTTTCTTTTCTTTTCTTTTCTTTTCTTTTTCTGTTTGCCTTTTGAAAAAGTATAAGATACAGTAAACATTTGGCGTATTTTATGGGAGCTGCAGCTGACTTAACTGAGCTGTGACTAAACTGAACAAATGAAGCAGCTAGTTTGAACAGCTATTGTGGTTTCCCTTGTGATGAATAGCTTCTGTTTATATCAGAGGTTCAGATCTCCATGTGATACACTTTCTCTATGTTCTGGAACTTGTTTTTTTCCAGCGGCTGCTGGATTTTAGTGCTTTGAGCTGCCTAAAGCGCTCCACAGACTTGAAAGGAAACATCGGATGCAAAAAAAGGAACCAAGATCTTCTGATAAAAAGAAAGAACATCAAGTCCATGGAGATTTTCCCTCAAGTTCAAATTTTACTAAGCATACATACTAGGGTTTAAAATAAATCACCATCACTAAGAGACTGACAGGGCAACCTTATGGTTCTATTATGATGGTGGGTGCTACAGTTCATGAAGGGCATTCAGATTGCACACACATATAGTGTTGAAAGAAGATGTGGTTTGCAAGAACTTGCAGACTAGCCTACCACCACCAATGTGCACAGCACAAGGCCATGCACCCCACTGTTCATGTGCTCATCTGGCACCATGGACAAAATACGGACACAGAGCTTTTTCTTTTAAGGAGGACTGTGATTGGGCCAGGTTCTAAGAGCATGCATTAGTGTGTGCATGCAGAGTCAGTTTACACACCAGCAGAATGCACTGATGGCAGAGATGAGTTCACATAATGCACCAGTGTATGAGCAGGGGAGAGCAAGGTTAGTCTGTGACCAGGGATGGACCGATGTCTCATTTTTCAACTCTTAAGTTCAGTTCTCTACATTTACACATCAGTTTGCATTTTAAAAACTCCTTATGAAAATTTGTCAGCATTTTAGTTCACATGTCTCCTAATACACACATTTTTGCAAAGCATCCCCCCCAATGTAATACATTTTTACGTTACTTTCACTAATGTATGCAATTAGTATGCATTAGTATTTCCATTTATTCTAATGTACCTGGCTGAAGAACTTCATTGCAAAATTCAGAGAAGTGTCAATTTTGAAGGGAGGCTGAGTTTTTGTAATGTCACAAGAAGTGCTCTCCTATCTCTGCCTGTGATGTCCTGATCCCTATGCATTCTTGCAATGAGTTCTCAGGTTTGGGACTGGGGTGTGTATAACTCTTTACTAGGAAAAATAGCACTGGCTTAAAACAAACAAAAGTACATAAAAGCAAAAAAAAAAAAAGAAGCAAAAATTTAGGGGATTTGGTCACATAAAGTAGGGTTGAATTTTAGGGATCAGGCAAAATCTGGACAAAAATATGTCTTTTACTAAACATTGGAAGCAAGTGATGTTTGCAAGTGACTGTGTTGCACCATAAAATTAACCCAGATGAAATAAATGATCTTGCAGGTTACGTGCAGAACAGGGCATACAAAATGATTGGGGGTCAGGCAATGAAAGCATTGGGGGAAGTATAGCAGGTAGAGAGGACAAAGAAGAGGGTTTTAGAATGGAAAGTTAAAAGAAACATCAATGAGGAGGACTGGCTGGCAGCCACCTGGAAGAGGAATTCATATATGACAGGTTGGAATTATTCACTAAAAAGAGCAATTTTCAGTTAAGTAGCTTTCACTAAAATCCACTTCATTTCCAAGTGACTGGAAGGTGGCCAGAATAACAGTAATTACACTCATGGAAGGTGAACAAAAGTAGGTTGTGAGCAGGTGGATGGGCTGGTTGGCAACCTGGCCAGTGTCCAGGAAGTGAGTCATTCATACCCTCCAACGTTTCTTCAATGAAAATAGGTACGTCCCATTCCATAATGATAATTTTATTATTTATACACCACACATCTTATTGGGTTGCCCCAGCACTTGGGCAGCTTCCAACATATATAAAAACATAAAGCATTAAACGTTTCTTTAAAAAAAAACCCTTCCCTATATAGGATTACCTTCAGATAGCTCAGGGGTTGGATAACTCCATACCCTCCCAACATTTCTCCAATGAAAATAGGGACATCCTAAGGAAATCAGGACATTCTGGGATCAAGTCAGAAACTGGGATGGCTTTTCTAAATCAGGGATGTCCTTGGAAAATAGGGACACTTAGAGGGTCTGAATCATTTAGTCTGGGAGCATTTTGGTTTTCTATCTAGAGACAAGTTGTGCAGACAGAGAAGCCAGGCAAGGTTGTGAGGATTTAAACAGCCAGGGTGACACCCCATTGGCCTGTGTGTCACCTGACAACCACTTTGTTAACCAGTTAAAGTACCTCCTTCAGGCCAGCTGCCCAGCTATTGCCAAGCGCAAAAACTCCTCCATTTGGTGAACTGCTGTGGTGACCACAGATTGAGAAAGAATCTGAATTCAAACCAAACTTTGACAGTATGAAATAAGAAAATTGTGCAAATTAAGACTGAGAAATAAATGTGTGTTTCATTTCATTAATTTACTATGCTGTGTTTTCCAGTTTTGAAATGTGGTATGCTGAACATACAGAATTCCAAGCTTCTGGAGTATAAACATTTTGGATCTAAGGATTAAGGTTTCTTGTAACTTTGCTGCTCAATTACTCTTTCTTCAAACAAAATGCAAATATTTTGGATCCAAGGGTTAAGGTTTCTTGTAACTTTGCTGCTAAATCACTCTTTCTTCAAACAAAATCTCTTTGAAACAAAAACAGAAAAGCTAAAGATGAATCATTTTTTCAGCTCAATGGGTGGTTCTGAACTATTGCCTTCTGTGATTTGAGGTCTCTTGTGATCACTTGTATATTACCCCAGCCTCAGTTTACTACAATGCATTAAAGATCATCCAAAGTTCTCCTTCTGTTTTCGCTTGAAAGCATTTGGGTTCAGAAAAGAAAAAGCAATGTCTTGCATTTGTAAAAGAGCTGAATTGAAGTGTAGCCTGGATAGGATCACAAATCTGGGGAGAATATTTCAAGAATCAACTTGTAGGGTTAAAGCCAAATTAATTTGCCTGTTACACCATAAATATATATTGGGGAGCATTCCATGTTGTCTGTGGTCGATCTCTTTATAAAGCCATAAATTGTGAATAATGCCTTTTTATTCTAAAAGCCTCATGAAATTAATTGTCCACTCTATCTCAAAGCTGATTATTGAAAGCATATGATAGGCAAGGCATCAAGAGAATGCATGAAACTTTCTGCTTTCATAGAAATAGCATTTTTCAGGTTAGAGTAAATGAGGTTACAGGCCAAAGATTCCTGCAGCGGATATCTGCATGAAAAACGAGCAGTTACAAATAACCTAACCTTATTCTTTTTCTTCAGAGAAGTTGATTGAAGCCACGAGATTGTTTTTGCCAGTGTGTGGATTGTGGACTCCCACTCTTATGTGTTTTTGGTTGATAGTTTATGATTTAAATATTTCAGACACCTTAATGACGACATTGCAGGATTAGCCTGTCAAATTATTTCATAAAGCCCATATGAAATTGAAGACATGAGCTTGGCAAGGTCTCAGACTGATGAAAACCTGATGCAGAGTATCTAAACATAATTGAGGTGGGAGACAAAAATACCTACAAGCTGGACATAAGCAGAATTCTTTCATAGAAAGAATTCATAGAAAGAATTACTTGGAGTACTTGTAATAATAATAGGCACATGGACTTTATTGATATTGTTTTTTTCAAACCAATCAAAACGCTTGTTCCCACTGCACTAATACTCATGCATCATACCCTTTTGTTGAAAAAGAACCCAGTTATTCCATCCAATAGCTAGTAATAATGGTGACAATATCAGTATGTCATCAAGGACAATTAACCTTTCTTCATTGTGCTGTTATGACAATCAGACTTGATAGCTTTGAAAATCAACAAAACACAATTTTTAAAAAACCTATCCGGCTTGATTTATTCAGAAATGTGGTGTTAATGCTGAGGTTCATTTGCACAAAATAGCCCTCATTGAGCAATCCAATCTCCATCCCCAATCCACCATACCAGAGCTGCTTTGAATATGGTGGGGTCTCTGCCACTCTGTTCAGCCCTGCCACTCCCAGACTGGAGTTAGGATTGCTCCCGTATTTATTCACCGGTTGTCAAGTCTACCACATATCTGCCTCGTCCTTTGAATAGGCAATTCAGAATGTAAATGCACCTGCAATTCCCTGTGCCAGCTTTGTTGCATCTGCACTTGACAAGAGATGTAAAACTGCAGACAGGGGAATGGAAGCAGATTTGTGGTTGTTTATGTAAGCAGTTTGACCTATTCATATTATATTATATGTAATATGAAAAGCCTCAATAAATGTTTTGACAGATATGATATAGTGGCAGAGAGCAATGATTGTAGGGTTTTAAGCCAGCCATTCTCTCAGTTCACACTGGCAGGCAATCAACTCTTGTCCACCCCCTTCCTGTCTGGCACAGCTTATTAAACAAGATGGCTTGGTGGAACAGATCCCAAACAATAAGAATCCTGGGCACAATTCAGAGAAAACTAGATAGGATGCATCCTTTTTGTACAAAATTCAGTGCTTCTGATACCTGGTTACATTCCCAGTAATTTTTGCACAGTGGTTCCCTTTTAAGTGCTGTTCTCTAACGTTTGAGTTGAAATAAATAATAATAATAATAATAATAATAATAATAATAATAATAATAATTTATTATTTGTACCCCGCCCATCTGGCTGGGTTTCCCCAGCCACTCTGGGCGGCTTCCATAAAAACCAGAAATACACTAAAATATCACAGATTAAAAACTTCCCTGAACAGGGCTGCCTTAAGATGTCTTCTGAATGTCAGGTAGTTATTTATCGCTTTGACATCTGATGGGAGGGCGTTCCACAAGGCGGGTGCCACTACCGAGAAGGCCCTCTGCCTGGTTCCCTGTAGCTTTGCTTCTCGTAATGAGGGAACCGCCAGAAGGCCCTCGGCGCTGGACCTCAGCGTCCGGGCAGAACAATGGGGGTGGAGACGCTCCTTCAGGTATACTGGGCCGAGGCCGTTTAGGGCTTTAAAGGTCAACACCAGCACTTTGAATTGTGCTCGGAAACGTACTGGGAGCCAATGTAGGTCTGTAAAATAGCTGTAAAATAGTTGTATTAATCTTCATGTTCCCCTTTCAAGTACTGTTAAAAACTGGACACATGCTGACGGGCTGTTGGAAGTTGTAGTCCAAAACATCTGGATTTATGGAAGGCTGCAGCATTTGATACATTGTTGATGTTTGTACTGTGGAATTGCTTCAATGTATTTTATGGGAAGGAATTCATAACTGGAATCAAATAAATGAATACAGATTCTATTTTTTGCCGGATTTCATTTTGCACATCCTCCATGCTTTACTTTATGTTTCCCATTCATTTGAGTTCAGAGAGAGAGAGAGAGAGAGAGAGAGAGAGGGAGTTAGTTCACTGGAAGCTTTTAGGAACTGGCTTGGACTGACTAATTCTGCATCTGCCTAAATATTCGGCTGTGAAATGCGCAAGACTGATTTCTTTCTAGCCCTTCTGCAACTTGATTTCACAAGCTGTGTGGTGTAGCAAATCACTTTAAGAGTCGGACAAACAATATGAAGCTAGTAAATGTCAGAAAAACCAGTTTGCAACAGAGGGGCTGGATCAAGTTGGAAATTGCCTAGGAAGAAGATTTTACTATTTGGTCAAATTAAAACTGAAGGAGAATTCAAAACACACACACACACAACCAAAAGCAAACCAGTTTAAAGCACTGCCTCTCCCCCTCAATTAAACAGTTCTTTGGAAGAGATACTGCATATGTTTTTGCAGATTTAGTACAGCTGTAGAATCAACATGATGATAATTGGAGAACCATAGCACTGGAAATGTTCATTCCCCAAACAGATCAACTGGAAATCAAAGCACAAAAACACCAGCTTACTTTTTTTTATCAGCTGTTTACCTTTTTAATTGATGTCCTTTTGATTTCAGCTCCTTGCTACCCAGTTACTGAAACCTTTTTCAATTATGGATCTTCTGTCACACATTGACTCACCAAAAGGCTGGACAAAAGAACTGGCCAGATTTGTTGCAGAAACATGCATAGGAGAACACAGAAGACAATGGAAAGAATCTGAAGAAACGGCATGCACAGGTTTGGGTTGGAGAAGACTTCATGCAGACTTCATGCAGAGCTGCTCCCTATCTCCCTCAGAGCTGCTTCCACTGGCAAGGAAAGTGCCCCATGTGTGCATCTCTTTCTTTGGAACCCTGCCAACAACAATAAGCCCAACAGAGAACAATAGTGGGGCTGATGTCGTCTTTATACCAAGGATAGGGAACCTGTCGCCCTCCAAATACCAATGGGCTACAACCCCTATCATCCCTGACCATTGACCATGCTTGCCAGAGCTGATGGAAGCTGGAATCCAACAACATACGGAGGGCAAGAGGTTCCCCATCCTTGCCAGGGAATAAGTTCCATTGGACTCAACTGGACTTTTTTCTGAGTAGTCATGCATAGAACTGTGCTATTTGAGTTTAGGGGGGAAAGATGTGGCGTAACTAACAATTCACAGCATCAAGTTAGCCGGGAGAGTATCTATGCTGAGTGAGAGTCATACCCCATGCAACTCAAATAATATCTTGGAGACCTTGTTAGCCCTTCATTTTCAGCAGGTGATAATGTAAGCTGATTTGAACTGGGCACACAGAGGAAGTACTCAGAAACCAACTTCACACACATGCCAGTCTCATCCCAGATTCACTCAATTCACATGCTCCACATACTGATCTGGCACTGTGAGTTTTTCACCTCAGTGACGGACAATATGCCACTGAGTGTCAGGGACTGGGCAGAGATGGAATGGCAGAGACCACCTCCGCATCCTGACCCTTCCAGGTTGGAGGAGGAGGAAGGCAGTATATATTTACAACAAGCTTTGAAGGAGGTCGTAGCTCAGAGGCAGATGAAGGGAAAAGTGGGGAAATCATGGGACAGCCAAAACACACCCAGCTGACATGTTGTCATTAGAAAGCATTCCAGACCCTCCTTCTCCCAGAACCTGGCAAGCCTTAAAAGTAGGAGAGCAGAGAACTCAAAGACAGAAGGCATGTAGAAGCACCTGTAGAGGAGATGATTATGATGACGAATGAGGAAGTGGGAGAGTAGGGAGAGGGGTGGAGATTCACTCGGGACAATACCATTATTTGAGGGTGGGGTCTGTAAAAAACTTTTCCTTGTCTTTATACTTTCCTAGGCAACCAGCCAGGAGCCGCTGACAGCATCCTGACCATATATCCATGGTTGTAGTCCTGCTCATACCAGACTAGGAGAAGCCTGTGTGCTGCAGGGACTGCTACAGCTTCAAGGTCCATAGATCTCCTCTCTGTACTTTTTCCTGCATGGAAATTAAAGGTGATATCCAATGTCAGTCATCCTATGAGAGTTACTTTGTTGGCTATCACTCCAATCTCTGTGTAGGAAATGTAATGTATGAAGTGACTCTTGGGAACATTTTGGATTCTAGCGCCTGATGCTTTCTCTCAAGAAAGATAAGTAAGTATGAATAAGTTCAGAGTAACTAAATTGTGGGGGAAGGAAGGGTAACTATGCAGCTTTGTATGTGTATATGAGACTGCAGATTTATGCTAGCTGTCATTCCCGAAATGTTAAAGAATGACAACCAACATTATTGTGTGCTACAAGGCTGTGTAGCTTCCATAGTAAACAACAATAATAGCTTATTAATTAGTGTAAAATGTTCAGTCAAAAGAGCATTTTTTCACAGTAAAATCAGCCAGTGGCACACTTACAAGCAAAGCTAGCAATGCTACAGCAAACAACGTCCACTATTTTAAAAAGAGGTTTAGGAAAACAATGTATTCATGAGCCAAATTAGATCTGTCTATATGCTGGTCAGTCATTGAGTGTTCCCATTTTAAAAGTTTTAGCTCGAGAACGAGTTGTGCATTAAGTAAAGCCAAAATTCACACAGCTGAAATGACATACTGATAACTAACCAAGACAAGATTCTCGATTTGATGGCCTTTGGCCTGTGACAGCATGGTGGCTCTTTTTATCTTCCACTTTCCCTGGGGTGCAGTAAAAGAAAGAGAAGGACTCTTAGAGAGGACCTCTCTACACAGTCAGTCAAAGCATGCCTGGCCACATTTTAACCTTTGCACAACATGCCCATAAATTCCTTTTCAATGACAATGGTATGAGATCCCAGACATAAATAACCAGCAAGAGGAATAGCCTTACTGGGGAAGATAAAACCTCACAATATAGACAAGCTGCCCTTCCTCCATTCTAAAAGGAAAAACAAGTATCTAGCAAAACTAGTACCTGAGCTTGTTATTTTCTTTCTCCCTCCACTTTCCTTTTTCTTTTCACGCTTTTTAGCTTGCAAGTCTGTGGGCAGAGGCCATCTTGTTGATCACAGGAAGCCTCTGAAGAAGCCTTTTTTTAATGGAAGGATCGTAAAATAGTAAAATAAAAGTGAATGTGGCTTTAGCAGCATCACTTGCCACAGCACTGCCAGACTCCTGACATCCACTTGCAGAGAGGTGCAAGGGGACAAACCACATATTGGCAGCACAGGTAGAGCAGCCAAAAGTAATTTTTTTAAGTGTATGAATACATGAGGATGGGTAAGGTTCTTTTTGTATGACTTTTAAAACTATTCTTGTTTTTATGATAGGTTTGCAAATCACCATGACAAACATGGAAAAGGCGATTCATAAATCCCAAAATCACCACCATCCTTGCCATCATCTCCTGTTCCTCCTTGTCACCACCACTGTTGTCGAGGGCAGAGCAAGAAGCAAGTGAGCCAACCAAGCAGGTGGTGATGGTGAAGAGGAAGACTGGATCCCTTGTGGTGGTGGGGCCCCTCAGAAGAGGACCAACCGTGCTGGCCCAGGATGCTAACCCAGAGGCAGTCGACTGTTTGAAAAAGGGACAGTACTTCAGAGGGCTGAGCATTCCCTAGCTGGACTTGGCCAGAAACTAGGGTGCAACTGTTAGGAGAACTGTCCCGCTCACATCCATTTTAAACACATGGTTTCCCCCCAAAGAATCCCGGGAGCTGCAGTTCACCCCTCACACAACTACAGTTCCCAACACCTTTAACAAACTACCATTCCTAGGATTCTTTTGGGGAAGCCATGTGTGTTAAATGTGCTTTAAATATGTAGCGCAAAAGTGAGCTTCTGGGGATCTGCCACCTGCTCAAGGAGGTTCTGTGTCTTTCAGATTGAATTCTTGTAAACACATCAAATATTGCAAGGATGCTCTATGTCCACAATATTCACTCATTCAAAGGAAACTAATCTTGCTGGTGCTGCCCCTGGATTTTCAAGAGAGTTGTCCCAGCTCTTCACAGCTCTTCTCTGTATCATCTGTCTGCATTTTGCAAACATTCTAAATGTTATTAGTACAGCCCCTCTTCTCTTGAGCTCAGTCTTATCCGTGTTATCCCTGATTATATTCCTGATGTTCCATCGCCCTCCCACCGTCTGCTGAACAATCTGATTGCCTGTATTACTGTCTCAGTGAACATTGAGAATTGGCCCTGGAAAGTCTAATTCAAAGATCCTAAGAGTTTCTGGTGACAATCTGTCAAGTGATATAAATCCGGCCAAAAGTTCTCAAGTCACTGATGAAGGTCTGACTTTCTGAACAACTGTGGAGCAACCTGCAATAGCTAAAATGCAAAAACAAAATGCAAAAACAAAATGTGACATTTTAGTGTATCTTACATCTTTGTTGGAAGCCGCCCAGAGTGGCTGGGGAAACCCAGCCAGATGGGCGGGGTACAAATAATAAATTATTATTATTATTATTATTATTATTATTATTAATTAATTAATTAATTAATTAAAGGTTGCATTCTGTAATAAATTGTTATCCTTCTATTTTTAGAGGAACCGGCGCCCCATTCATTTTTAGTAACGATTGCACCACTGATAATATGTGTTAGGATAATCCCTCTCTCACATGCTAACCAAACAATGAATTAAAACAGGTGTCACCAACAACTCAGCCCCAAGAAGCACCGCCTTTTCCAAATGATTTTTGCTGGTTTAATATGTGTTCATATATCAACCTTTGATGTGTGTCGATAGTGATATGTCGTGCTTCCAATGTTTATTTTTGGGGGGATGGTTGTTATGGCTGGGGACGATGGAAGTTGTAGTCTAAAACACCAGGTTGGTGAAGGCTGCTTTAAGATAACAGTTGCAGCTTAATGCATGTACCTTTAGATGATTTATTGGGTTGGATCTAGATTAAGGGCTCTTCCACACTTCTACTTGTGCTGTGCCTAAGAAAGCATGGGTCTGGGACTTCCGGGTTAGCGCCATTGGCAAATGGCGGAGTTCCTCCGATCGGAGGAATGGGCTCCGTGGAAATTGGGTCTTCCCGCCGCGGCGAAGGTGGGGACCCAGTAGAAATCCCAGGCGGAGGAGCCTGGGAATGTGGGGTTCGGCAGAGCACCAAGAGCGCCTCCCCTACTCGCGGGGAAACCCCTTTTTGGGGCTCCGGAGCGAAGTGGGGTGAGCAGCGCGGTGCAGCGAATCGACTGCTACTTTCATGGAGGGAAGCCGCACAGCCATCGCCGGAGAGCGCTGACTTTTTCCTGTTGACATTCGGACTCTAAACAAGTACCCGTGAGTAAAAACGGAAAATTGGATCAAGAAATTCTTGAATTAGGCACTGAAGTGGGAAGGTTTAAACAGGAAGTCCGCCTTCCGCTTTTTGTAAATAGACTGAAGCAAAAACCTTACAATCTAAGAGCCTGGAAAGTTGTTTTTAAAGATTGAATCTTCCTGCATCTACAACCAATAAACCCCCCTTGGAAAGCAGGAGAAAAGGGGGGGGATTTGACTGTTTAAGCCTGCAGGAGAGAGAGTAAAGGAATATAAGTTTCCATCATCTCAAACCTGGGAACGGGGTGTCAGGACAGAAACTGTTGATTGAAAGTGGAGCATTTTGACAGATAGTAAAAAAAAAAGAGAGAAACAAATTAACTTCAATGCTGCTTTCTGCATTTTAAAGAAACAAAGTATTTGAAAATTGAAAGTAATTTTCTTTTGTTGGATACGTTTCAAAGATGGATACAAACAGAAATTGTGTCCCCTAGAGGGAGCTTGTCAGTCTGTTGCTGCAGTTTATTTGGAGACGTTACAGCTGAGAGATTGGGATCGTGGGACTAGCCGCTTGACCTTGAATAGAAATGTGTTGGGAGGAAATTTTGGTGTCTGCCCTTGACAAGACAAATGCTTTGCTGGAGCAGTTGCACGAGAGGATGAATTTGATGAATGAGAAGTTGGACTTGATGACTGCCGTAGCCAGTGAATATGAATTAACAGGAAACAAAGATAAAGAAATTATACAGCGACCAACTCAGGAAACTGGTTTGATTGGGCAAGGGCAGAGGAAGATGGAAGAGGTTGTGATCGCACCCCAAGCAACACAAATGGAGAGATCCAAAGTCCTGCAGGAGCAAAAGTTGCTGCATTGGAAGATTGAATTTGGAGTGTACCTGGAAGTGTTTGGAGTTAAGGAAGCTCTTAACTCTGGTGGGACTATGAAACATGTTGACAATTACCTTTTGGACAACTACTTTTTGAAATACAATGATGATGACAGGGAGTGGGACTGTGGGGAATGGGCTGGCTTGATGAAGGAAAATGGAGATTATTACCGGTTGGAATCCCTCGGAGACCCACTCCCCAAGGAGAAAGGGAAGAAATTAAGAAAGAAACCAACAAAAGACAAGGAAGAGTGCAACTACAAACAAGAACAAGAAAATCTGTAGAAGGGGCATAGAAAAGACTTAAGGGCCTCGGATATAAGATCACCAGATTGATGGACTGGATGGAATGTATAGAAAGGACTGACATAACCCGAAACCAGGAAGAAGGGACGTTGGATAATAATTAGGGAAAATTTTCCTTTTTTATTTTATTTATGGAATTAGTGTAATATTAATGAAATATCAGGGAAAATGCTGGAAAGGAACTAATTGGCTTTAGTAGAAAGGATTTAAGGAGTTATGTATAAATATGGCTTAAACTTTGAATCTTAAGGTTTTTAAGGTAAGATAATGTTAAATAAATTAAGGTAAATTGAATAACAGAATATGGTAAAAGATGGAAAGGATATGTTGAATTAATTAATGAGATAGGTTGGTAAGACAAATTATTTAAATAAAAATTGAGAAATATGGGAAGAATTTGCTGAAACAACGAATTAAGTTAGAATACAAAAAGGGAGGTGTGAGGAGGTCCAAGAAACAGGCAAATGAAATGATGTAATAAGGGATGTGTATTTGTCTTTTTCTTTTTTCTTTTTTTTCCTTATCTTTTTTTTCTGTTATTGTTTTTTTTTTTGTTGTTCTTTATTGTATTTATATATTCTGGAAACTTTGAATAAATATCATTTAAAAAAGAAAAAGAAAGAAAGCATGGGTCTGGGGGGAGTTCCATTTTACCTGTACTTTCTTCAAGCAGTTTTCTCCTGAGGCTGCTCCTTCCCAAGGGACAATCTGCTCGTTAGTCAGTGGTGGACTTTGGGCTTTCACATTTCAGCGGCGCCCCGAGTGGTGCCAAAACTTGGTGCCTCCTACCTCTCACCCTCCATGTTATATCTTTGTTGTGGTCCCCTTGCAGCATCCTCTTGGTTTGGCACCCAGTGCGGGTGAACCAGTCACACACTCCTAAATCTGCCTCTGCTTTAGCAACAGATCAGAACAAATGGCAATCCAGGGAAAACCCAAATTGCCAGTTGCTCCAGTTGAGTGCTAAAGAGTGACATTTCCTGGGGGAAAGCAGAAGGACAAAAGGCAGTGTGGATAAGACCTTAGGCATGCATCAGTTTGTCTGCTACCACTACGTATTACATTTATATGCCATCCTTCTTCCTTTGCATTTCAACTGAAACAAACGGCTGAATGCTATGAAAACTAATGCTGTGAAAGATCTGTGCCTACGATCCTGGATCGCTGCTGCCAGTCAGAGTAGACAATATTGAAACAAGTGGGCACATAGTTAGAGTTGGTCTAAGGCAGCCTCTGATATGTGTGCTCTGGCTCTTCAATGAATGCACGGAGCAGAACACGGGATCTTCATGGGACCTGTCAAGGCAAACTTCACAAAACCACCATAAATGATCCAGTGAGCCAGATGCTGCCTAATAAACAAGTTCACAAATTTTTGAAAACTGACCATGTCCAAGCGTTTGATAGGCTTGTCCACTGCGGTGTCATGGAGGGTTGTCTATTTTTGGAAAATGGAGCAACTTAGATAAAAAGCCATGAAATGAATTGTGGGCCACATAAAAAGGTACATCTATGGCTGTGAAGCATGGAATCTGAGCAATCTAAAGTTAGTTTATTTGGGCCTCCTGAAAAACACAATCGGGGAATTGATAGGGGTGTTTGTCCATTAAAACTAGATTGGCACAATACAGCATCACAACACAAAGAATCCCAATATAGAGCTGTCCTGAGATGCTTTTGCATTGCTCTAACGAAAATATTATACATGGCAGGCCGGCACAATTATGCATAACTTCAGAGTGACATCAACGAAGGATGCACTATTAAGTTTTTATAAGTAATGATCTATAAAAATGTCCTGCTGACCAAGGATAACATTGAATAAGTGTGCTTATCAAACTTTGTATGACTTCAACATTTAAATAAACACACCAGCAGAACAGTATGCATACTTACCAGATGTGATAAATACTTGAACTAATATAAACAATGCACATCGGTGCATATAATCTTTTTTTCTGAACTCAGTCTGTCCGAGTGTGAAAAAGCAAGGATGTTAAGTGGCAGCAAGGGCAGAGGGCATTGGAAAGGGCAAGATTTCATTTTGACAACTAGAAGAGCCCCTGTGACTTTTGCGAAAAATGGAGGGTGGTCCATTCATTCACAAATTCATCCTGAAATTATTTGCCTCTGGGAAATTTGTGGACACTTCCTACAGACTGGGATAGATGGGGTGGAGGTAGGCACTTAAGTCATGATTAGGGTGCTTCAAGGAAAGGTTGGGTTTGTTTTAGGAGAACCTTGTAGGTTGCTGTGCAGTTCCCCTGAAGTTGCAAACCCTTCACTCCCGTTGCTTTGGGTCTTCTGTCTCTGCCTACTCTCATCTAGCTGTGGGTGCAATTACATTGACATTGTGCATCAATGGAGGAGGGAAGACCTTGAATCACCCTGACTTGCCTCACTGTGATCATCATAAAGCTGATACACATTCCTAGCATTTACCACAAGGGCTGCTACAGGAACAGAGGAAGCTGTGTTATACTAAGCCAGGCTATTTGCCCATCTAGCCTAGAGATGCCGACTCTGACTGGCAGCAGCTCTCCATGGTTTCTGGCAGAGGACTGTCTTTCAAGTGACGTCGTCCCTTGTGCATCAAGAGAATGAAGGTTTTCTAAATATTTAATCTCATGATGGGGTCTGAATCATCAGGTATCCTTCTGATTTATATTGGTGAAATAACTGGAAATATAGATGTGCTATTCTTGAAAGACTTAATGAATAGAAATGTCCCTATTGGGGGGAGGGGAACAAAATTGCATAAGCCATGATCCTTCCCTGAGGCCTTGGTGCCTACCTGTAGAGGGATTCCTAAACCCAGAGCTTTCCATCCTTCCTCCACTTGGAATGCACATATGGATGCATGCAGCATGATGGGCTATTAGAACACACATTCACACACAATATATACTGAACATTAAAACTTTTTAATGTGACCCAAAATGATATGCTAACAAAAATAAAAGTATTTTACGAAATCACATCTCTCAGTTGCTTACATTCGCAGCTCTAAACTGAGTGTGTCCAAGAAGCACAACAACTAGTTGCAAAGCTTATTAAATGCCCCAAAACGAATAAGTGTCTAGATCCTAGGTCTCTTTTTAGCTCAACCAAAGCCAAATGGCCCTTCCTGACCCACCAGGTTCGCTCTGTTCCTAAGTTCCTATCCTGTTCCTCTGGTCAAGTAAGTTACAAGCTTCAAAGCTTGTTGAGCCTGAAGGGAAAGCTTATATGTGGAAGGGGATTTCACATAAGCCTTGCACTTTCTGTGTGAGTGCCCCAAGAGCTGAGGAGAAGACAAACAGGGATTTGCAATGATCTTCAGAGGCCTCTATTCGTAGGTGCTGAACCCAAAAGGTGAAGCTTGAGATCCCTTGTTATTGAGCTGACATCTCATTTCAGTCTTTTATTCTTTTATTCCTCCCTCTCAGTGGTGAAGCTGTCAGGAGTTGCAGGGGGTTGAAGACTGACTACTATTTCTGCAGCAGGGTCCTTGTATCTAGTATCCTAGAGCTGCCCAATCAGCATTAAATGAGATCTTTTCAGCCAGTGTATGCACCAAAGCTAAGCATTTAGGAACACTGGAAACACAGGGCACTTTGGTTTCAAGAGAATGATGAGCAAGTTCTGTTACCTACAATGGCACTTCAAGGAAAACACAACTTCAGTCACTCCAAAAGAAGCTCTTGGGGCCCTGCAAATCATTTACTGGTGTATGTGTACAGAATATGGTAGATCTAGCTGATCTCCACATTATTACAATGCATTCCTAATCATTATTATTGTATAATGATAAGATTATTGTATAACCATAGAAAGTTGTATCATCTCAAAATGGGTGTGGCTGTGAGGGTGTATGGCTGTGACAATATCATGAAGGATCCTGCCTTTCTGAATCTTCCACTTTCCCTCTCAAAAAAGCACTAGGTATCTCCACATGAGACAAATAATTTAGTTTGAAAATATTTAGTTTGAAAAATCCAATCTGACTGGCTTCAGCCATTCAGTTTCTTCCTAGCATTCTTTGACAAGAAATTTATTCCATCACAGTCCTCCAGTCTTAAATCCTGAGCTGATTGTACTTTTTTTGGTGGGGGATATATACTCAGTACCAATCAGCTGTAGTTTCCATGGTTTCCCTCTATTATACAAATTGCTGTATGAGTTCCAGACCTATTGCGTTGACCTTGATCCAAGGGTAAACACAGCTGGCAAAAAAAGTAACATTTATTCATTTGATTTAAAACAGAAACAGCTTGAAACAGGTACTTCTTAGGTGAAGAGAAATAGAATATGTTAAACTAATATTTGCACACTTGTAGGAAGTAGGAGGTCAATGCAATAACCACTTGTTCCTGTTACTATTTATAATGTAAATAATCAATGACTTGTCCTCTCTGACTCCTGGGGTTGGTTTTTTTTACAGAGAGAGTATTTTGACTGAAATATTCAAGGATCCTTAAGGCAGGGCAATGATGTCCACATTCCCCAAAAGTAGAAATGCATTACCTAAAAAAAAGGAAGGACACATGAGGGCACACGTTTGCCTAGAAAATTTGTATGCTAATTTATATAGCAAGATGAGGAATAATTAGTCTAAATAGAAATGCAATACATCTCGTAGGGCAGACTGATCAGGTGTGGTGGGTGTCTGCTCATTCTGCTGCTCAGGTGGTAATTGTTGATGGGCAACATAACGGCCTTTGTTCTCCTTTCTTATGGTTCCTTATTGTTGAACCAGACTTGAACCAAACAGTTTTTCAAAGAGAGGACTCCTTCAAATAGTGGATCATTCTTTGTAAAGTTATACATAGCCAAAGTGTTACTATGTGGCTGGTCACCATTACCTGCAAAGTCTCCTGGTGCCACCTGGTGGTACACAGATTATCTCACTGACTATTTTAGCCTCTTCAAAGTTATCTTACACAGTCTGTTGACCAGGCCTGTCCCCGTACCCACCCCTCCTCCTGCATGAGACAAATAAGTCTGAGAATCACTGCTTTAGAGGAAAAAGTCAAATGCTATTTTTTATGTTGCTAGGTAAACCTTTCTGATAGGGTCTGTGTCATTCTCCTCAGGTGTTCTCTAAGAATCATAAGAGTCTCAGGCAATTGTTAACTCTTGGATCCACTTAAGTGAGTGGTGTTCCATATGTCTTGGAGCACTTTGGATCACTTCACATTTGAGAGTGTTCAAAGAATCATAGAATCTTTGAGTTGAGAGGGTACCCCAAGGGTCATCTAGTCCAACCCCCCACAATGCAGGAATCTCAGCTAAAGCATCCATGACAGATGGCCATCCAACCTCTGTTTAAAAACCTCCAAGGAAGGAGACTCCTCCACCTCCCTCTTGTGGGAGTCTGTTCCACTGCCTTACAGTCAGAAAGTGTTTTCGAATGTTCAGTCAGAATCTCCTTTCTTGTAACTTGAAGCCATTACCTCAAGTCCAACCCTCTAGGGCAGGAGAAAACAAGCATGCTCCCTCTTCCATGTGACAGTCCTTAAGATATTTGAAGATGCCTATCATATCTCCTCTCAGTCTCCTCTTTTTCAGGCTAAGCATACCCAGCTCCTTCAAGTGCTCCTCATAAGGCTTAGTTTCCAGGCCCTTGATCATCTTGGTTGCCCTCCTCTGTACACGTTCCAGCATTGGACACAGTATTCCAAGTGTGGTCTGACTAAGGCATAATAGAGTAGTACTATTACTTCCCTTGATCTGGACACTATACTTCTGTTGATGGAGCCTGGAATGGCATTAGTTTTTTTTAGTTTTTTTCCTTTTTCTTTTTTACCCTTTTTTCTTTTTTGCTGTTGCATCACACTGTTGACTCTTGTTAAGCTTGTGGTCCACCAAGACCCCTAGATCCTTTTCACATGTACTGCTAGTAAGTCAGGTGTCCCCCATCCTATATTTGTGCATCTGCTTCTTCCTGCCAGGTGCAGAACCTTACATGTGTCCCTATTGAAATTCATTTTGTTAGCTTGCACCCAGTTCTCCAATTTGTTAAGGTCATTTTGAATTCTGATTCTGCCTTCTGCGGCATTAGCTAGCCCTCCCAGTTTTGTGTCATCTGCAAATTTGATGAGCATCCCCTCAATTCCTTCATCCAAATCATTTATAAAGACATTGAACAACAACAGGCCCTGGACAGAAGAACCCTGCGGCACCCCACTTGTCACTTTTTTTCCAGGATGACGATGAACCATCAATGAGTACTCTTTGGGTTCAGTCAGTCAACAAGCTACAAATCCACCTAACAGTTACCTCGCTCAACCCACATTTTACTAGCTTTCTCATGAGTATATCATGGGGAACTTTGGCAAAAGCCTTATGGAAATCAAGGTACATTATGTTCGCAGCATTTCCCTGATCCACCAAGTTTTTAATTCCATCAAAAAGGAAATCAGATTGGTCTGGCATGACTTATTTTTGAGAAACCCATGCTGAATATTAGTAATCACAGCATTCTTTTCTAAATGCTCAGAGACTGACTGTTGAATTATCTGTTCTAGGACCTTCCCTGGTGTTGATGCCAAGTTCAATGGTCGGTAGTTACCTGGGTCTTCCTATTTCCCCTTTTTGAAGATGGGAACAATATTTTCCCACCTTCAGTCTGTAGGGACCCCACCTGTTCTCCAAGAATTCTCAAAGACAACAGACAAAGGCTCTGAAATTACATCCACAAGCTCCTTTTGTACCCTTGGATGCAGCTCATCAGGCCCTGGAGATCTGAATTTATTTAAAATAGCTATGTGTTCCTTTACTACCTCTTTTCCTATCTTGGGCTGCAGCTCCCTCCTTACATCATTTATTCTATTATCACCAGGTTGGGCATCACTTTTCTTTTGAGTGAAGACAGAGGCAAAGTAGTTGTTGAGTAGTTCCACCTTTTCTGTGTCACCCAAAAGCATTTACCTGTGTTCCCCATGCAGAAGGCCTACCGCTTGCTTGCTTGTTCTTCCTCTTACTTTGCACATAGCTGAAGAAACCTTTTATTATTATTTTTAACCTCTCTTGCAAGCCTGAGCTCATTCTGAACTTTAGCTAGCCCAATTTCCCCCCTACAACTGTTGGCTACTTGTGTATACTCCTCCTTTGTGATTTCCCCTTTCTTCCATTTCTTACACATGTCCTTCTTAACTCTCAGCTCATCTGTAAGCTTCTTATGCAGCCACACCAGTTTCCTTAGATGCCTCCCACTTTTCTTTCTTGTTGGTATTGTCTACATTTGGTTCTTCAATATTTCTCCTTTTAGAAACTCCCATGCTTCTTGGACTCCCTTCTCATCAGGTATTTCTGACCATGAGATCACACCCAGTAGCTTTTTCAGCTTTTCAAAATTGGCCTTCTTAAAGTCCAGAGTGCGTGTCCGACTTCACTCAGTTTTCCCTCGCCTTTGTATCCTGAAACCTAGAAGAACATGATCAATTCCTCCCAAGTTTCCAAGCACTTCCACTTCATTAATCAGTTCTTTCCTATTGATGAGGACCAGGTCCAAGACAGATGATCCCTTTGTTGGTTCTTCCACCTTCTGGGAAACGAAATCGTCAGCAAGACAATGGAGGAATTTGTCAGACCTTGTACTCTTGGCAGAGTGTGAGTCCCAATAGATATCGGGGAAGTTGAAGTCCCCCATGATTACTACTGTATTTCTCTCCTTTTTAAATGTTTGGTAATCTGCCCATAGCAATTGTCACAACTTTGGCAGTTTTAGGTCTTGGGTGGAATCCTTTAGCCTATCAAAAGAAGGGTGAGGTGGTGACGATATCAGTGTTCCCCGTTAAAGGGGGTTTTGAGGGAAGTCTCTGGCCTCATGCGCTCAGCAGGCAGTCATTGAACTCCCCTCAACAGCGCAGAGGGGGGCTAGCTGTGTAAACACACGTTTTGCAGTGTCCCCCCATATTCCAATTGACCCTGCTTTGCCTCAGAGCCCCAGCAGGGGGCTGAGAGGTATACACGCCCAGTGCCTAAGCCAAGGTTTCCTACATCTGAAATTAAATAAAGTTGTGGCCATTTTAATTCCAAATTTGTTGTCATGCATATACATTGATAGAGGTCAGGCTCCCGGAGGGGCGGGGGGACTGTGACTGGGCACGCAATAAAATATTTTGATCACATTCTCAGCTTGGACAATTGCCACATTTGAAAGAAACAGGACAACTTATCCCTAGACACATGTGCACCCACATCATACGTAAACCTAATATTCCATGGTACATAATCATTCCAAATAGTTTTCTTTCTCCAAAATACTACCGGTTCCACATGCAGGGCCAGCTAGACAGGCAGAACTTTGTAGTTTGTCTTGAATGTGGCAATGGTGTCAGGAGGAGGAATTTGCATTTGTTAGGCAGTGGGGAACATTCTGGAACAAGCTGGGCCTGTACAAAACAGCCACTTTCATGTTTAACTGAGCCTCTTGAGCTTGCCAATCAGGTCAGCGGTTCAAATCCTTGTGAAGGGGTGAGCTCCTGTTGCTTTGTCCAAGCTCCTGGCAACCTAGCAGTTCGAAAGCACACCAGTGCAAGTAGATAAATAGGTATCGCTGTGGTGGGAAAGTAAAAGGTGTTTCCGTGCGCTCTGGTTTCCATCAAAAATTTTCCTGGTTTTTATTGTACTGTACATTGATACTTTTCTTGTAAACTTGCTTGATATTTTTGGAGCTATAGTGGTATATAATTTTTTAAAAAATAAATAAATAGAAAATATAAACTGTTCAAAGATCTTCATATATCATGATTATTAAATTTGTTATTCACTTTATCTTGCCCAAGGCAACCCAAAGTGACTTCCAGCCAACTATATATACAATATATATTTCAGCTAGATGCATACAAATACAAAGTGTATAACACTGTGGAAATATAATGATTCTGTTTATTCAGAATAAATCACATGGCTTTCAAAGTTAGACCCATATTTATATTTGTGCTCCTACACATCAGGGATCCATTTCATTTGCTTCCATCTCTGAGGGCTCTGCATCTTTCTCACAGGTAGCCTTTGTACCAAATTATGGTACAAAAATAATCTAAAATGTATTTTAGTGCAATGTAATGACTCATTGCTACTTCTGTTTATTTTGCAATTGTGTCACAATTAATATATTAGCAGAAGCGGAAACACATGTGTAGTTTAATAGAAATAATATGACATGGAAAGTTTTAAGAATAAAGTCAGTTTAAGTGCAAGATCCAGTTAAAGATGCAGTTAATAATCCTTAGTTCTCACTTCAGGTATGGCTATTGCAGGGCAGCAGCTGAAGAAGGAGCAAAAAGGGTTTTCTCGTGTGTGTGTGTGTGTGTGTGTGTGTGTGTGTTTCTTTGTGGCTGATTAGCTGCTCTCCCTGTGCAAAGGTCAGAGGGGGCAGGGTTTCTGTTGAGGCAGGTGATTAGCTGTGGGAGGAGCTTATCAGAGCTTGCAGGGCAGTGGCGTTTGATCCATCTTTTAGATTTAGGGGAGCTAGTCTCAAACGTTTGTTGGGGGAGACCTAGGGGTTTTTTTGGGGGGGAGTTATTTGTCCTGTCTGCACGCTTCTTATGATGGAGGACCGCTGTAACCACCCCCAACGACACGTTCTCAAGATGGAGAGTGAGGGAACAGCTGCAGTCGCTTGCGGTTCCTGCGCAATGTTTGCCATCTTGCCAAAGGTTGCAGGCAGCTTTACCTGCAGCAATTGCATGTTGATTGCCCTCTTAAAAGACAAAGTCCAGCAACTGGAGGAACATGTAGCTACGCTCCAAAGAATTAGAGAGCTGGAGCTCTTCTTGGAAGCAACAGAGCACACCGTCTCCACCAAGGAGGAGACAGGGGACTCCCCTGAGAAGGAGGCTAGTTCACCAACACAGGAGCCAGATATATGGAGAAATGTGACTCAAAGAAGTAGAAGGCCCAGGGTTCGCTCTGATTGTTTAGAAATACACAATCGCTTTGCGCCTGGGCCAGACCTGATCCCGGCAGAAACTATAAAATACCACGCGGACTGGTGGGCCAAGGTCCTGGCGACCATCTTCGATGCAGTTAACAACTCTGGAATGATCCCGGAAGTATGGAAGGATGCTGTTATTGTTCCAATCCACGAAAAGGGCTCACCAGACGACCCAGGGAATTACAGAAACATCAGTCTGCTCTCAATAGTGGGGAAACTGTATGCCCGCTTCCTGTTGAACAGACTTTTCCAATGGGCCGAAGAGAAAAAACTAATTGGGCCCGAACAAGCTGGATTCCGCCCAAAACAGTCAACAATTAATCATATTCTAATTTTACAGCATCTTGCCTGGAAATATTCCACCCCAAAGGGTGGCTAACTCTGTGTGGCATTCATTGACCTAAAGGCAGCATTCGATAGTATCCCCTGGAGCATCCTCTGGGAAAAACTCACCCGCTGGGGCATCGACAGAAGGCTTCTCTGGCTAATAATCAAACTCCATGAGAACTCAGCGGCTAGAGTGAGATTCACCCCGGAGGGTGATCTCACCAACTCAATTCCCATTAACAGAGGTGTCCGACAGGGTTGTATATTGGCTCCACTCCTGTTCAATTTGTTCATAAGTGACATGAGGACTCCCCTAATAGAGGACCAAGAAAGGATTCATGCACCCCGCCTAGCACTTTATCGCTGCCCCTTGTTACTATATGCGGATGACGCAGTCATTCTTTCTTTTTCTAGAGTAGGTCTCAGGAGGGCCTTAAAAATTTTTGGATCATACTGTAACGCAAATTCCCTTACAATTAATTATGAAAAATCTAAGATCCTGATATTCTCAAAGAGCCGGAAACTCCATAATTGGAGAATTGATGGGGGGAGTCATCAAACAAGTCTATAGATTCCAATATTTGGGAGTTTGGTTACAACATAACCTCAGATGGAAGGCCCATGTAGCCTATGTTACAAATAGAGCCAAAGCTATCTCCTTGGCGATCTTGCGATTCTTCTTCACCGATGGGGCCCTTCATATCCCATCGGCGTTGAAAGTCTTCAAGGCCAAGGTGATCCCGACAATTGCTTATGCCATCTCAATTTGGGGGACTTTTGCCAACCTATCTCACCTGGAGGTCATTCAAAATCAGTTTTTAAGAGGGATATTGAAACTGCCCAACTGTGTAAGTAATACAGCGTTACGCATGGAACTTAATATTGTATCCCTGGAAAATGCTCTGTGGAAACACATACTTTGTCACTGGCTATCTCTATGGCACAATCTCCCAAACCTGTACTTGATACAATGTATGTGGAGAGATGATTTCCAGAGCCCATGGGTAAAAAATTTACAGCTGAAAATTACGGCAATGGGAATCTCCCCATCCAAATTACTAGAGCAGGACATAGTCCCAGCTAAAAGAACAGTAATCTGTAAGCTAGAGGAGATGGACTTGCAGCAGAAAATGGTTTTGGGCAATGGTACCTGCTCACCTCTAAATCTTGGTTTATTGCCCCTCTTAAGGCTCCCAAACTATTTGAATTCCTTAACTTCCTCAGCTCATAGATATGCCTTTGTAAAGGCAAGATTCAACACCTTTCCATCGAACGTGCTGAGAAATAGATTCTCCAATGGACAGATATCGCTCTTATGTGATTGTAATTGTGGGGCACCGGAATCGTTGCATCACATAATTTATGACTGTGCTTTTCACTTACCGGCCAGGAGCAAGTTTCTTCCTCAATATCTTAAGGGAATTGCTGATGATACGATTGAAGCCAAACTGAGATATCTACTAATTGATGATGACCCCCTAAGATCACTCATGGTTGCCAGATTCTTGATCAGCGTCCTATCCCAAAAGAAGAGAAACGGTCTCCTGTGTGGCTCGGATAACCCCTTTAAACCATGATCTATGTTTTAGGTGACATCACCATTGTTTTAAACCATGATCTATGTTTTAGGCGATATCACCATTGATATCCTTGATTAATTTATGAGCAGAGGGCGATGTATAGGTTACAAATTTATTGTAATGTATGATGGTGGTCTTTGTCTTTGCTTTGCTTCGGTTCTTGTTTGTCTTTTGTAAGTTTTGGCGATTTTAAATTTGGAGGTTTATGTATAATATGTTGGTATGGGAAACTGTCGTGTAACGGGCCAGTGGCCGTAATAAAGATCAATCCAATCCAATCCAATCACAATCGCTTTGAGGTCCTCTCCCCTAGCATGGAAGACGAATAGCAGACTCCATTTGAGGATCTCTCCCTCATTACAGTCGATCAGGTATATGAAGACGAGCAGCAAAGTCAGTCCTCAGGGAATGTGCAGGTGACCTTGGAACGGACAGCTCATGGAAGAACCCCAACCAAACCTAAGAGGAGGCGTGTAGTGGTGATAGGGGATTCCCTACTGAGGGGAACAGAAGCAGTGATCTGTGGGCCTGACAAGATGTCTCGGGAAGTGTGCTGTCTCCCCGGGGCTAAGATCCAAGATGTAACTGAACGACTGCAAGGAATCATAAAACCCACTGACAAATACCCCTTCCTCTTGGTTCATGTGGGAACCAATCACACTGCAAGCAATAGCCTCCAGAAGATCAAAAGAGACTATGAGGCTCTGGGCAGGAAATTGAAGCAATTAAATGCACAAATTGTCATCTCATCTGTCCTCCCAGTTGAACGACGTGGCCCAGGGAGAGAGGGGAAAATAGTGGAACTGAACAGCTGGCTTCGCAAATGGTGTAAACAGGAACGGTTTGGATTCTTAGATCACGGACTGCAGTTTCTTGAAGATAGACTTCTGGCAAGCGATGGGCTGCACCTCACAACGTTTGGGAGGAATGTTTTTGCCAAAAATCTCAGAAACCTCATCAGGAGGGCTTTAAACTGACTAATGTGGGGGAGGGAGACAGTGCTCCTGAAGGTAGGAGTCTATCAATTGATGAAGATGATCATCCAAATGTCATAGACCAAATGAAGCAAACAGCACGCAGACCTAGTGGTGGGAGGAAAAAATCCTTAAATAAGAGACACGGGGGAATGATTAATGGACTTCAATGTCTGTACACTAATGTGCAAAGCATGGGAAATAAACAAGATGAGCTTGAGCTCTTGGTACAGCAAACTAAATATGACATAATAGGCATCACTGAAACCTGGTGGGATAAGTCCCATGACTGGAATGTAATAATGGAGGGATACAATCTATTTCAGAGAAACAGACCAGACAAGAAAGGAGGAGTGGTGGTGTTATATGTCAGGGATGTGTATACCTGTGAAGAGATCCAAGATTTAGAACCTCAAAGCCAAAGTGAGAGCATTTGGGTCAAAATTAAGGGAGAGAAGAATAACAGTGACCTCATTGTGGGAGTTTACTATAGATCCCCAAGCCAAACGGAGGACATAGATGATGCCTTCCTGGAACAGATGGCCAAGCATGCAAAAGGAAGGGAGATAGTAGTAATGGGGGACTTCAATTGCCCGGATATTTGCTGGATGTCAAACTCAGCCAAGAGCATAAGGTCAAACAGATTCCTCACTGGCCTTGCAGACAACTTTGGTGTCCAGAAAGTGGGAGAAGCAACAAGAGGAACAGCCAGGAACAGAGGAACAGATCTGGTCCTAACCAATGTTGATGACCTGGTTAGTGGGGTAGAAGTGGAAGGATCATTAGGCGCGAGTGATCATGCTCTTCTGAAGTTTACTATACAGCGGAAAGGAGCAGCCAAGCATACTAGGACTCAATTTCTTGACTTTAAGAAAGCCGACTTCATAAAACTTAGGGAAGTGCTGGGTGAGATCCCATGGACAGTAATACTAAAAGGAAAGGGAGTTCATGATGGCTGGGAGTTTGTTAAGAGGGAGATAGTAAAAGCACAACTTCAGGCAATACCAATGAGACGGAAACATGGAAGGTCCCTAAAGAAGCCAGAGTGGCTATCTAAAGAACTTTTAACTGAGTTAAGATTAAAAAAGGATGTGTACAAAAAATGGAAAGGGGGGGAAACCACCAAAGAGGAATTCAAACAAATAGCCAGCACGTGTAGACACAAAGTCAGAAAAGCTAAAGCACAGAATGAACTCAGGCTTGCTAGAGAGGTTAAAAGCAACAAAAAAGGCTTTTATGGGTATGTTCATAGCAAAAGGAAGAACAAAGAAACAGTGGGGTCACTCAGAGGAGAAGATGGTGAAATGCAAACAGGGGACACAGAAAGGGCTGAACTCCTCAATGCCTTCTTTGCCTCAGTCTTCTCTGATAAAGAAAACAATGCCCGACCTGAAGAATTTGGAGCAAATGATTCAGCAGAGGAAACGCAGCCCAGAATAACTAAGGAGATAGTACAAGAATACTTGGCTAGTTTAGATGTATTCAAGTCTCCAGGGCCAGATGAACTGCATCCAAGAGTATTAAAAGAGCTGGCAGATGTGATCTCAGAACCACTGGTAGTCATCTTTGAGAATTCCTGGAGAACAGGCGAAGTCCCAGCAGAATGGAGGAGGGCAAATGTTGTCCCTATTTTCAAAAGGGGGGAAAGAGAAGACCCAAATAATTACCGCCCAGTCAGTCCGACATCAATACCAGGGAAGATTCTGGAGCAGATCATTAAGCAAACAGTCTGTGAGCACCTAGAAAGGAATACTGTGATCACCAATAGTCAGCATGGATTTCTGAAAAATAAGTCATGTCAGACTAACCTGATCTCGTTTTTTGACAGAATTACAAGCCTGGTAGATGAAGGGAACGCAGTGGATGTAGCCTACCTTGATTTCAGCAAGGAATTTGACAAGGTGCCCCATGATATTCTTGTAAAGAAGCTGGTAAAATGCGGTCTTGACTATGCTACCACTCAGTGGATTTGTAACTGGCTGACTGACCGAACCCAAAGGGTGCTCATCAACGGTTCCTCTTCATCCTGGAGAAGAGTGACTAGTGGAGTGCCACAGGGTTCTGTCTTTCAACATCTTTATCAACGACTTGGATGATGGACTCAAGGGCATCCTGATCAAATTTGCAGATGACACCAAACTGGGAGGGGTGGCTAACACCCCAGAGGACAGGATCACACTTCAAAACAACCTTGACAGATTAGAGAACTGGGCCAAAACAAACAAGGTGAATTTTAACAGGGAGAAATGTAAAGTATTGCACTTGGGCAAAAAAAATGAGAGGCACAAATACAAGATGGGTGACACCTGGCTTGAGAGCAGTACATGTGAAAAGGATCTAGGAGTCTTGGTTGACCACAAACTTGACATGAGCCAACTGTGACGTGGCAGCTAAAAAAGCCAATGCAATTCTGGGCTGCATCAATAGGAGTATAGCATCTAGATCAAGGGAAGTAATAGTGCCACTGTATTCTGCTCTGGTCAGACCTCACCTGGAGTACTGTGTCCAGTTCTGCGCACCACAGTTCAAGAAGGACACTGACAAACTGGAACATGTCCAGAGGAGGGCAACCAAAATGTCAAAGGCCTGGAAACGATGCCTTATGAGGAACGGCTAAGGGAGCTGGGCATGTTTAGCCTGGAGAAGAGGAGGTTAAGGGGTGATATGATAGCCATGTTCAAATATATAAAAGGTTGTCACATAGAGGAGGGAGAAAGGTTGTTTTCTGCTGCTCCAGAGAAGCGGACACGGAGCAATGGATCCAAACTACAAGAAAGAAGATTCCACCTAAACATTAGGAAGAACTTCCTGACAGTAAGAGCTGTTTGACAGTGGAATTTGCTGCCAAGGAGTGTGGTGGAGTCTCCTTCTTTGGAGGTCTTTAAGCAGAGGCTTGACAACCATATGTCAGGAGTGCTCTGATGGTGTTTCCTGCTTGGCAGAGGGTTGGACTCGATGGCCCTTGTGGTCTCTTCCAACTCTATGATTCTATGATTCTATTCTATGATTCTACGTGTGAATTCTCCTTCTCTCTCTCTCTCTCTCTCTCTCACACACACACACACACACACACACACACACTGTACTTGAGTTTGGCATTATGTGAGACCCTGCAATCCTAGATCTAAAAGCCTATGCAGATATTGCAATTGTGTATGTTAATTGTAAGAATGAGGATGTGAAATGCCACCAGAAAACCATGTATACTTTTGAGATCACTAAGAGAAGTTTGATACAGAAACCAGGTTCTCAGAGTGATTTTAGGAGAGCAATTCAACTTTACTTCTACAGTTCACAGAATTTCTGGGTCCAGGTATAAAACTTTTTGAGGAAATACTGCTGGACAGTCATGCCATCAGCTTTGGGACTACATTGAGATGTAAAGGTATTGGATTGTTAGCTGACCTATTTGTAAGCCTTGCTCACTTTTTGGTGTATTTTAAATGAACTGGTAATTGTCGGATTCTTATTGTGTCAGTTTAAAGTGATAACCTTTATTATGCTTATGTAATATTAAAATGGGACGCGGGTGGCGCTGTGGGTAGAACCTCAGCGCCTAGGACTTGCCGATCGCATGGTCAGCGGTTCGAATCCCCGCGGCGGGGTGCGCTCCCGTGTCGTTTGGTCCCAGCGCCTGCCAACCTAGCAGTTCGAAAGCACCCCCAGGTGCAAGTAGATAAATAGGGACCGCTTACTAGCGGGAAGGTAAACGGCGTTCCGTGTGCTGTGCTGGCTCGCCAGATGCAGCTTGTCACGCTGGGCATGTGACCCGGAAGTGTCTGCGGACAGCGCTGGCTCCCGGCCTATAGAGTGAGATGAACACACAACCCTAGAGTCCGGCAAGACTGGCCCGTAAGGGCAGGGGTACCTTTACCTTTAATATTATAATAGGGTAATTTTATATTATAATATAAATTATAATAGGGCCATCGTTCTACCCAGACACTGAGGTCCAGCGCCAAGGGCCTTATGGTGGTTCTCTCGCTGTGAGAAGCTAAGTTACAGGGAACCAGGCCCGCCCTGTGGAACACCCTCCCACCAGATGTCAAAGAGAAAAATAACGACTAAACTTTTAGAAGACATCTGAAAGCAGCCCAGTTTAGGGAAGCTTTTAATGTTTAATGGGTTATTGTATTTTAGTGTTTTGTTGGAAGCCGCCCAGAGTGGCTGGGGAAACCCAGCCAGATGGGTGGGGTATAAATAATAATTTATTTATTTATTTATTTATTATTATTATTATTAGTGTGCCATTTTCAGCACAAACACGGTTGTGAATAGTTTGGTATATAAATAAATTGACTATGACTAAAATTAACAAGCATGTCTACAGAATTAGCACTGCCTGTGCAAATATGCACAGTTGACTTCAGTTTCACACAATATACCCTTGTTTTTATACTTAATTTTAGAAGTAAAGCACTTAATCAAGAACAGAGGAGGCTGCTTTGTGGATTTGCTTGAAGAATTGACTTTCTACAGTTTGCATCTGAAACCCTGTCATCTGCACACTACAGATACTTTTCTTGTAGTCTTATCCTCGTTTGCCTGTAGACCAAAGACACAGATAGAATAAGACAGAACTTATACGTGTGGCTTTAACAGAGCAAATCAAATGGGGTGCAGGAAATGCCTTTCCTAATGCCCAGCTGAGCTTGCATAGGGGATAACTTTTTTCTATTTCGAGAGCTTCCTTTTTTAAAAAGGGGGGAGCAAAGCTTACCTCCTACTGATTTCAGTAGGAAGGAGATAAACTGTACCAGCTGCAAGACTGGCATAGTCTAGTTGCTGTTCTGAGGGAGGGGGAATCAGAAGAATAGGAGGGCTTTGGATCCTGCACATCCATGAATGACCTGGTATGTTCCTTTTTTGTCCTATCTAACATCAGAGGAGTAATGGCAGAGGACATTTCCACAGCCTCACAGGGAAGGCTTGAAAGGTCGGGTCTGCTCTCCAAGGGTGAACATCTGTCTCTTGCTTTTTTTTCAGAAAGTAAAAACTAAAATGTCCTATGGCTCCTGGGATGTCCTCCTAGAGATCATAGGACTGCAGCATTAGAAAGTATGTAGAAAGCATATACCTTCAAGTATGGAATAATTACTTTAATAGTATCCAGCTGCAATAGAGAATATATTTAACAGGTATTAGAGATAGTAATTAAAGTCCCCAAATCACCCAAAGGGTCAAGAAAAACATGAAAATATGTGATCTATATTCTTTATTCCACCCAAACTGCATTGCAGTCTTCCAGTCTTTATATTTACATTATTTGCGACTCTTTGTATAAGTGCCAGTACAAACGTAACTGATGATAATCCAAAACAGCTTTACAAATGTTTCCCAAAGCAGTGTGCATTTTTTGAGCAGTTTGTTCTGATGTGCAATAATATATATACTATGTAGGCATATATATATTTTACCAAAAGCTTCATAATATGAAATATTTTCCACAGAAAGTAAAACATCCCACTTCACCTTATTCAGATTTCAGCTACAGAGACTTCTGCTTTTCAAGTTAGTGCAAATAATGAAAGTAAGAGCCTGAGCAAAATGATGTACAAACAATGAAACAAGAAAACAGCAAACACACCAGCCAACTCCCTGCATATAACATTTAATTAGTATATTATTAGTAGTCTTTATATACAACATATTTAAATAAATTGGCTTATTTGAGCTATAGGCAACATATTTACAAATACAAATAACATACGTTCCTTTCACACGAATATGGAATGTCCGACATATATGAAAATAAAATGCATCTAGTAACAAAACAATGCTGTAAATAAAAAAAGAGCAAGATGTCTTCTCTTTGTCTTGGGACAGATTTCAAGGCACTTTCTCGGCAAACCAGAGTTCAGGCTTAGCAGAAAAGTCTGAAACAAAAACGGTTCACTTAGATTCCCAGCTATTGAATAATAAAAGTTTCAGTAGAGACCAACGTATCTATAAGTTTTTGCTTACAAAAAAATGAAGAAAAAAACAAATTTTGATAACTACAGACTTTCCCAGTGTAAACATGAAACGCTCAGTGGGCAACATAACTGCTGGTACCACCCCACCATTGGCACATTCAACTGAAGATACATTTTGAGAGCCCTGACAAATTGGGATTCCAGTTGTACAGAAAGTCTTTTGCACACAGAGTGGATATGCACACAGATTCTGTTCCAAATAAATGCAGATTAGCAGCAAAGTGGTGATCCTTTTCCATTTTTAAAACAAGAAATGCTGCATTTTTAATGTTGGCTTATTTGCATACCTCAGAAATTAACAAATATTTCCTGCCATCTACAAAAAAAAGAAAGTTGTAACTATCTCCACCATGGAGTCATGGTCTGATATTGTTGATAACCTGTAGTGCAGCTTAAAAAGCTAGTTGTTTGGAAAACTGAAGCCATATTTTACCTATTATATCAGTAGACTTCTCCATGGTCCTGAAATGGTGCAGAAGTAGCCCACCAGGGTGACGTCAACAAGCATTTGACAAAACTGGAAAACGGCAGGTAAGTCATCTCTTTGAGTTACATAAATCTTTTTATAAATTCAAGTAGCCACAGGGGAGACTGATCAGGCTGAAAATGGTGGGAGTGGAAAGGGAGCTTAACTTTTTCCACTCTTGCCATGGCACTGATTAAAACCACATTTCCAAAGCAGGGAGTTCCAGTTCCAGTGCCAACAGAGGCTTCCCCTTGATGAAAAAAGTTGTATGTCTGATTTTCTGTGATTTTGATTGAAACCACAGTGGGGAGAAGGCTAAACTCTTGTTACTGTTTGGCTTTCGAGAAAAGAATTTAATAGGAACAAACTGGTTATTAGATTATAAAGGCGTTTTAATTTTTTAAAAAATACTTACATAACAGGCCTCCTATGGCTGTGTACACAGTGGACTCATTGCTAATCTTGTCAGCAATCTTGCACACCTTTTATAATCTATTTAAAACCACAAAAATGAAGTTAACATTAATCATCATGTGTTTAATTTCCAGTTTCATTTGCCATCCAGTTTCATTTGCCATCAGCTGCAAAATGTAGGTGTTTTAGGGAGTTTTTTATATGTCTCCCTAGATGGATTGCAATAAAACAATTATTTAACAAGTAACATTGCTTGTAGGCCAGCCCAATACAAGTGGAAACAAAGGATTCATATATGTCCCCTAATGAATAGAACATTGATATGAACTATTGGTACTATTGGAAAGTTGAAAAGGAAGGAAGTAGTTTTCAACATACATTACATTCAGCATGGCACTACATTCAGCTCTGGCACCAGGTGAAAAATGCCACTGAAAGTTGACAGCACTCAAGGTCGATTTAGCATAGCTCTGAACACCAGTTCCTGGGAATCTCAAGTGGAAGAGTCCCACTATACTCACTACCCTACTTGTGGACTTCCCAAAGAAAGGCCTCAAGTTTGCCAATGGAGAACAAAATGCTGGACTAGTCTAACCCAGCAAGGGTCTTCTTATGCTCTTAGTGGCAGTGAACACATGTATATTCCATTCTCAAGAAAGACTGGGGGAAATGACTTGGTGTTAAGAACCTGCTCAACCCTGGCCTAAGACCAGACAGACAGGACAATGAAACATGGAAGTAGTTTTTAGCTGGAACTTACAGGCTGGTGTTGAACAATCCCGTGTGTTGTGATAGAGCCGGTGGAAATGCTTACTACATTCAGCTGAAAATGTAACTGGACCTGTTTGAGGATTAATCAAACACAACATTTTGATTGCATTTCTAATTCTATTGCGAACTAAGTTGCACAAATAATTAATAAATAAATAGTTCATATTTGCTTCATCTAATATGTTTCAAACCTTTCACCAGGTACTCTCCTTGTCAAACAAGGCAAGGTAGTGGTTAATAGAAAAGGGACCTTTTCAGTGATAGCACTAGGGGTGTGGAGTGTCCTGCTCAGAGAAGCTAATTTGGCACCTACACTGTGGTCCTTTTGGCATCAAGTGAAGGTATTTCTCTTCCCCACTCCTGCCCCAACCTTTCAATCTTTAAAAATGTTTAGTGTTTTTTAGATATTTTGGGCTACAGTTTTTCCTTAGCTTATTTTGTCTTTATTCTCCTACTATATTCAGCTTTTATATGGTTTTAATTTCTATACTATAAACCACCCAGAGAACTTTGTTTCATGGGTTTGGGGTGTGTGATAAAGAGATACATAAATAAATAAATGTTCACAGTACAATTTTACAGGAGTTTCTGACAAAAATTACATATAACCATATTAATGGATTTAAAGCTACTGGAATAATGAAAAAGAAGGCCAGTGATGGGTGATGGGTTACAACTATAAAGGCTACAAAATTTTATCACAAGACTTTTCACACTGGCTCCTCAACTCTATTGAGCCTTTTCCAATCTATTGGGGAAAAGGCATCTGAAGATATTTAGGGAAGTTAAAAGTTGGGAGTCACTTGCCATTGGAACAGCTAGCCTTTTAATGGGCCTTAAGATTCCATGCCCTAACAGGCTTCCTTCATTGGGAGAGGAGATAAGATATTCCTTTATGTAGCCAACATCTGGCAAGAGATTAAACACAGAATTGCCTTCACACAAAAAGTGTTCTTACCTGTGAAATGTTTGATGAACTTGTCCTTTAAGTTGGAATCTCTTGGAAATACTTCTGGGGAGGAAAAGATATTTCATTATCAATAATGTGTTAAAGAAAAGTCTACATCAAAATATGTGCATGCACACAGAGAGACAGAGAGAGAGAGATACAGTAACTGTTTTTTAAAAGCTGTGTTGTTTTCCACCCTGAACTCCTCCTTTAGGAGGTTGGATGAGATTAAAAAACAACAACTAATCATCATCTGAGTATGACTTAGATATCACCATATGGGTTTAATAAATATAAACTATATTTGTCCATAAGCTGTTTCAAAACTAAAACTGATACAAAATAAAACCAAACAGCAGTATTTACATAGGCATGCCATACAGAGAATATATATATTAGTTACCATTTAAATACCACTCTCAGTACAAAAACCTTTCTGCAGATGCAGGAGCTCTTCTGTATATACAGAGCTCCACATATGTAAGGCATATTCGTTATGCCAGTGGAAGCATATATTCATTTGTGGGCATAAAGCTGACCCCTCCAATGAGTTTTTGCTGTAAATTGTCCATGAATCAGAAGACCTAAAAAGCCTGAAACAATGTGAGAAGTCCCCCTTTACTGTGAAGGTCCATGAATGTTACAATACACTCACAGCAATGGTACCCCCACATGGGGAGAAAACTAGTGAGGAGTATATAGCAAGAGTGGGGAGGCACCTGGTTGGTGGGTAAGAGCACTCTTCCTTCAAGACTACTTCATTCCCTCACTCCCTTTCAAGAAGCTGCCAGCTGCCCAATACACAATTATTTTAGCATTACATTTCTGATAAATGATAAAAACAAAAAGCACCACTAAAAAAGAGAAGTAGATATGAAATGTGTTCCCATCAGTTCTGGTAAGTTATGTTCAATCAAACAATTAAGATGTAATTTGGTATTTATGGTGAATTTTTTTGGGGGGGAGGGCACAATATTCACACAGAGTCCCGTCAAAGTTGTTAACATGGATCTTTGCTGTGGATAAATACCAACAAACTGAAATGACATTTAAGGAAGCATTTTGAAGAGTGACTAACCATTATATTTTTATTATCAGCCCTACCCTCTCATGCAGAAGAAAAGCAGCATGTCATTTTTATACAAAACAGAGTAGTTCTAAAACTCGGTGTTCCGCAAATAAAAACATCTACTCTTATTTGCGCAGGCTTTATGGACTTGCATCCTCACAGTTATAGGCAAAGTTGCATTATATAAGCAAGAGTTTCATCCCTTGCATAATCCCAGTTAATAATAATAAGTAATCTTCTTTATCGGGGATTTCTTTTTTATTTCCAATGGGATCTTTCAACTTGTATGCCTAGTCTTCTTTAGATAATTAAGCATTATAGAATAAATCCTGCCCCTTAGTCCACAGCAGCAGTAGCTATGAAAAGCTGGAGGAGTGGCCATACTGCTGATCTAATTCTCTGACGCTTTGGATATTGTTGTTCTTGCAGGCACCAGATGGGGCCCCAAGATTAGCTAGGTTCAGCGGCACAATGCCACACAAGACCTTCCGAGTGACCTTGCAGAAATGCAATTTGTTTTTCTGCTTTAATCCCAAAGCCACTGCCTTTGGAGTAAAACTTCCTGAGGAGAGATTATTTCATGGGAAATAGCTTGAGGATGGTCCCCTTTATAGTTTAATTTGTATCTTCAAAGGAAAGCTTCTTCTTTCTCTTAGTGCATGGTGAATACTTCTCTGAGAAGCAGTGGATCATCAAAGCAGACACATATCAGGTGATAAAGCCTAACTAGCTCTTTAAAATCTGCCCCCGTGGCCCGTTCACAAAGCGATGCTTACCACATAACTGAAGCTAATAAATCTAAGCATAATTATGACAAGATGCTACCACAATTAAGTAATCATGGATTTAGCGGAAGCAGACTTACGAAATGGTCACACTTGTCACCACAGTTCTCATGATCAACTGAGAACCTTGCCAAGGTGAAACCAATAAATATGTTCATAAGATAAGACCTCTGGGAAACAAAACCCATTTTAAATCACCATCTGTGATATACATGTTAAAGACTGATCTAATAGTGTTGAGTAAAGAAAACATTGCTTTGGCACCTTAGAGAGACTAAGGATGCAATCCTCTACAGTCTTACTTTTGAGTAAACTGGAAACTAATTGACACTGTTGAATTACTTTGCAAAGGTTTTGGGCTAGAACTGATTTATTGAGCCATGAGCTCTTATGAGCAAATTCAAATCTCTCTCTCTCTCTCTCTCTCTCTCTCTCTCTCTCTCTCTGTGGGTGGGTGGGTGGGTGGGTATAACAAAGTGTAACAATTTAGTGGATATGGACAATATAAGAAAAAATATCAAGAAAACAGGATTGCAAGCAATAACTCCAGTGCTAACATATTAAACATCAATACAATATATAAACTAAATATTTGCTGAACATTAAGTAACCACTGGAACACTGGCAAGTTGAGACAGCTATCCCTTTCCACTCTGCAAAGCCTCATCATTTCCACTGGAAATTTCAGAGGACTGAAGAATGGGGTGAGCTGCTTGCATGAAGCAGCAGCAATGCTTTATCCATACCTCTGCTGTTGTGCCTCATCTCAGTGGTAGCCCCCATCCATCCACCCTCACCCATTACTAGGATTCACCCTCACTCTGCAATCAGGGCAAGCCTTAGCTTACCGTTTTTGCTTCCCAACCTTCAGGACAACCCCTACCATTAGGCAGAGTGGGATGACCACCTCAGGTAGCTGATTTCAGGTTGTAAATAATAATAACTATATTACTAAAGCTAGGAAGTAGAAAAGCTTGTGGATTTTTTCTGCCATAGGTGGCAAAATAACTTGGCTGGTCTTGGCTACTTCACACCTTGACCAAGATGGAGAGGGCAAGATGGAGAGGGCAGAGTTCCATCTGCTTCTACACCTCAAACAGCACAATGTCTCTGATCAGTCCTGCCAACCTCACTGAAAGTGCTAAAAAAGAGGAGGCTAGATAACTCAGCCTCTGATTCCTTCTGTAGAAGGAGATAATGATCTACATATGGCTTGAATTCCAGCAACAGATTTTGACGCACAAATTATGCTAGGCTTGAAAGCCATGACTAACGTAACAAAATATTCCCCCCCCCCATAAAAATCCAGAACGGCTGCAGGATCTGGTTGCTCTAACAGCTGCCTTAGATCCCCATAGTGAGTGTTAGGAGGCTTGCATTAGTGGAAAGACAGGAGATGAGTAAGGAATGGCCAGAAAGTCGCCATGAGACCTTGAACCCCACTCCACCCTCCTTTGGCTTGTCCTGTTAATAAATTGAGGGGGCAAGCCTATGCACAATAAGCTAGTGTAAAGTCGCACAAGATCCAAACCCCATTTATCAGTAGGGCTGCTGCTGCTGTTCTGGCTAAACCTGACAGAGGAAAAACAAGTCTTTTAAATAATGTTCTATGCTAGGATGCCAGGTCACATGCAGTAAATGAGCTGAATAGGCTTAGGATCTAGCCTAAAAGTCCTCCCTCAGTGGCCCCTTTTTAGAGGCTACACTGGCCAAGGCAAGTGGGTTTTTGCCCTCCTGATCTTCTCTGAGCCAAAGAAGAATTCAGTAACATCAGGTACTCATCTCTCGTTGAGGCAAGTGTTGTTTTTGAGCCTGAGGATGACGAACTTTACCACCATCATTGCTAATAACACTACCCACATATCATTAGTGGCACATAAGCAAGTATCCACTGAGCCTTGTCTATGTTATATCCAGGGTATACATTGTGGCAAGGAGGAGCAAAGAGCTTCTGAGAGACCTGTTGCAAATTAGTGTTCTGAAAATCCTAAAAATAAATACTACTTTGCATATATGGTCATTCAAAAGAGTGAGATTCCATAAAACATTTGAATTTACTGGAACTATGGTGAAGGAATTAGGTAAACCTGGTGGACTCATTTTTAGTCAATCTTAATTATTTCTTCCCTCAGGTCTTATGGCACTATAATTTTGTCACTTTAATAAAAAATCAGATTGTGTTGTTCGGTCTTCACTTTTAGTGCACATGCATAGATAATCAGTTTGTTGAGCACTGATTTTACACAAGTGATTCTTCTACACAACTGAGTTGTCTGTAAATTGATCTGTGGAAATTAGTACATGCGTATGATAGGACACTTGCTGCCCACACATACAAAATTCAACCTGAATAAGCTAATGTCATGCAGTGCACATGATGTAAAATCAACCCATATCATTTTAGCCTACACATGTTAGATTTTATATGCGTAGATGACATTCAAATGTTCCATCTTCACATTGGTATGTGTGGCTGGTGTACACTAACTCCTTTCCATGCAACAAGCTAAATCAGAAGAGCAATACTGTGTGATCCAGAACCTTAGCAGAAGAAAGAACTTGCTGAATTAAAAGAGAATGGCTATTTTCTTCTGCTTCATTGTTCAAAATATGTGGAACTATGTTTGCTTGAGATCATCACAGGTCAATCAATAATCTATATGTTCAAGGCATGACATTTCAGAAGAGAATAACTATGTTCCTCTATTTTGCTCATGAGGCTCTTTAGGCTTTTTGAAATTTCAAGGGGGCGAAAATGTAAATGAAAGTTAATTTTTTATTCAAACAAACAAAAGATCAAGCTAAAAGTAATAATAAAAACAGCTGTAAAAGCAGGAAGAATAAAATTAAGAGATAATAAAATAATAATCATAGAAAGCTTTTAAAAAGAAATGAATTTGTGGCGTAAAATACATTCCATAGTGGAATACAAGGTTCACATTTGTACCAAACATAACCGAATAACCATGAATGTAGCCAAATAAGCTCATATTTAGTGGGAATGTGCTAACCATGAGATTTGGTTATATAAATCACAAACGGTCCCTATGCAAGCAAAGCTGGAGGGGTCCACATTACCCCTGGTGGCACGTATTTTATGAATCAGTTTTTCAGAAATTTCAATGAACATGACTTTTTTAAACCACAGATCCTTAGAATAACAAGATGCATCCTTGAGAGATCACCAGATGAGCAACAACTTTGCAATGGAGAATTGTCAGAAAGCCATAAGGCCACACCTTCGTTGGTCTATACAGCTTGCTTGCTTACTTATTTGCATACTACATCACAGACATCTCTAACTGATGTACAGAAGACTCAAATCAATGAAACTAAAAGTGAGCTAAAACAGCAAAATCAGAATTCAATTTTAAAAACCTGCTGGAATAAACGGGTCTTCAGTGCCTATGACCCCTCAGCAGGAGTTCCATAAGACTGGGCCTGCAATACTGAATACACAGGTACTAGTAGATACAAGCCATACATCTGAGCTGAGAGGGATCACTAACCGTGATGCACTCAAAGACCTCAGTGATCAAGCAGAGAAATAAGGGATCAAGGATCCCCTTTTCTCTTTTGAAAGATAGGAGAAATATTATGGAAAATTGACACCTACCTATTAGGGTCTTCCAGTTTCCACAAAGGTACGCTAACATCCACAACTAAGGTACTCTGGAAGGCCTGTACCTCCCTTGCGACACTCAGTTTTTATCATCAGTGACACAAATAACAGGGGAACTGAGCTCACAATGGAAGTGCTGGTGTATGTCGGTGTCAGCATGGGACCAGGGAGAAGAAATTACATTTTGTAAGTAACAACATACTGCTGATTCTATGAAAATGAAATTTCTCTCCCTCAATGTACCTTGAAAACATAACTGGACCACTGAAAGCAACAGAGCGACAAGTAGGGTGCCTTTAAAACAGATATTAGACATTAGAAATGGCAGTATCTATAAACCAGTGGGAGAACATTTCTACCTCCCAGGATATTCTGAAACTGACCATAAAGTGGTCATTCTGGAAAGAGAAACTCCAAAAGAAGAAAAGAACATGAAACAGCTGAATTATGGTTTATCAAGAAGTTCAATGCCATCTCTTGTGGGTTAAATAAAAACTAATAAGTTTTGTTACATCATGTGTCAATTAGCTTAGCAGTGCCAAAATAGTAATTTTGCCAGCAGGCTGGATTCAATATGCTTCTGAAGGGTATAGGTATAATCCAAACCATCAATCAAACAAATTTGCAGACTCACATGGCCTTAAGGACGCTTGAGGAATATCAAACAGAGGGCAGTCCTCATGTTACAATCTTAATTTCAAAATACAGTGATCCTTATTATTTTCTGATACACCCAATAGTCAATACAAAAAACTTTGGAATTTCTACATATGCCACACACCACCACATTTTCAACGCCTCAAATTTCATACCACTTGAACTAAAAGTTCCAAAGTTCATGTTTATTTTATAAGTAAAACTCCAAAACTCATCTGTTCTCCATGAAAAACAGCCATAGATTATTTAACACACTATGTGGTTAGTGTTCTATGACATGCACCATGGTTAAATTTCACAAACACCGAGGACCGGCAACCACACAGTAAGCTGAATTTCTCACCAATACAGACGCACACCTGCTGTTCTTAAATTTAAGAAACCTGGAATGAACAGCACAAAGCTAATGAGCTGCATGTGCCCCCCCTAAGGCAGTTGTGTATATCTTGCACTATCCTTGAGTTTCAGATCTTTCCCCTTAAAGTCACTGTATAACATTTGAAGCTGTATTTAAAAATGAAAGGCGGGGAGGGAAAAAAGTGATGCCTGACTGTCTGGAAAGCCTGAAACCAGAAGCCATATAAGTCAGTCTCAATGTTTATTTTCAAAGCTCAAAACTTCTCTAAACTATCATAACGATTTTGAATACCCCTCAAATGAGTTTGCACATCCTGAAAAAAGTAAAAGAGGAAACCCGTAGATGGGGAAAGGATAGAAAACGGGGGGAAACATAGCTGGGGTAAAGCATTTCACAGGATTTATAGAGAGGTGTTAAGTAAAGAGGTAATATATGGGAATAGTAAGGATGGTTGAAAGCAGTGAGTTGTGCTTTTTCAGAACACAAAAAATTGACAAACAGGTTTTGAAGGATGGGATGCCAAAATAATGATGGGGACTAGATAGCATTTATATATTGATATAAACAAATCTTTGCTAGTCCTAGTAGAAATATTTCCCACTATTCTTAAGCAGTAAAACAGTAATGGAGTACACATTTTTCAGCCTGCAACAGTAAAAAATGATTAAAATGCAATATCCATTTTCTTTGACACTTACTTTCAAAAATATTTCAATTAATTAATAAATCTTGTTCTGAAATTTTAGCCTTTTATTGCTAAGCTTGAACAGCAGAGGTGAATAGCAGCAGAGGGCTGAACCAAAATATTTGATTTCCTGAGAAAGAGCGGGAAATGGTGCCTCTCATTCTAGTCAAGGTGAGATGGAAGCCAGAGCCAGCCAAGTTATTTTGGTGCTGGATAAAGAAAGCCCCTCCCCTCCAATCCCTGGCTCAGCAGTAAAAATGCAGTAACTGATTGTTTGCTGCCCTTTCATGACACCCTAAGTCAGCTGCCTGCTCCAGGGTCCCCAAGTGACAATGCCAGAGAGGGTGGCAAAAGAGACACAGTGTTTTCCTGGGTATGGGGAGGGGCCATTGGTGCCACTGGGTCAAGTTCCCATTAAACTTTGGCTCTTGTATTTATCTTGAACCCACTTAACAGAAACAAATCTGAAAAGCAATACAGTCATAACTCTTCTTGCAAATGCTTCATGCTGTGTTTTTTCGGGTTAAGAACGCAGCAAACCCGGAAGTGTTTACTTCCGGGTATTACTGCATGCACACACACAGAAGCGTTCTGCGCGCTTCACACATGCGCAGAAGCGCCGCTCTGGTTACAGACTTTTTGGGGTGTGCACCGCACCCCGGAATGAGTTGTGTCCGCAACCAGAGGTACCACTGTAGTTACTGGTCACAAGTTAATACCCAGAAAATTTAATGCTATGTTTACATGCAGAAATCCATTATTACGAAAAGCTCACTATTTCTCAGGAGAAATATGATCCATCAATATAGGCAGCTGCCGGTTTAGTCCTTCAAATACTTCTCTGTCATGAGTTCTTGTAATATGACTTACACTGGCAGGGTGTATTGTGGCCAGATCCAACTAAGATTTACAAAGATCCCACAAAAAGAGTCTGACATCATTGCATTTCATAACCGTAAAATGTCATACAAGAGAACACCACCACTAAAGCAATTTATGGGGGGGGGGAGATAATTTAAAAATTGTGGCAATAAAAGAGTTAGTGGTTTAATTGTGGAACAAAAAAGATAGTTATTTTTTATTCATTGTAAAATTAAAAATGTTATTGTGCTTTGGCAGCAGCGCTGCACACGACACTTTACACAAGGGCAGACATTGATGCTGAAATCCAGCTCTGCGAGTGCAGCTTTCTCCTGACTGAAGTGCAGAGTATTTGAGGACCAGGACATTCGAAGAAACCAAAATGCTTGTTTTCAAAGCTGTTGTACTACCAACCTTACTGCATGCTTGTGAAATGTGGACGACTTATAAATGCCATCTCCAACTCCTCGAAAGATTCCATCAACGGTGTCTCCGAAAAATTCTACACATCACTTGGGAAGACAGACAAACTAATGCCAGTGTAGTGGAAGAAGCAAAGATCACCAGTGTCGAAGCAATCATTCTTCAACACCAACTCTGTTGAACTGGTCATGTTGTGTGGATACCTGATTATCAGCTTCCAAAGTAACTACTCTATTACTAACTTTAAAATGGAAAGCGTAATGCTGGTGTCAACAAAAGAGGTTCAAAGACTCTCTCAAGGCAAATCTAAAAAAATGTAGTATAAACACCGACAACTGGGAAACACTGGCCTGCGAGCGCTCCAGTTTGAGAACAGCCCTTACCAAAAGTGTAATGGGCTCTGAAAACATTTAAACTCAGGATGAAAGGGAGAAACACGCTAAAAGGAAAGTACGCTTGGCAAACCCTCACCATTATCAACTACTACCCGGAAACCAATGTCCCCACTGTTGAAGAACATGCGGATCCAGAATTGGCCTCCACAGTCACTTACGGACTCATTTTTAAAACCATGTTTATGGAAAACAATCTTACTCGGCTATGAGTGATCACCGAAGAAGAAAGCACACTACACACAAAACACACTCAGTCTGGTATAATCCTGACTGAATGATTTCAAACAAGCATGTGTAGGATTGCTAGAATAATGGAATTGTAGAGTTGGAAGGGACCCTGAGGATCATCTAGCCCAACCCCCTGCAATGCAGGAATATGCAGCTGTCCCATAAAGGGATCAAACCTGCAACCTTGGTATTATCAGCATCACACTCTAACCAACTGAGCTATCCAGGTTAGGAGATGGTACTGTATCTTTCTACTGTAGAAATATTAGAGATGAAGCCATAAAGATCGCAAACACTTTACTATCCGAACTGTACAATGTTCATGCAGAACCACCTACGAACATTTGTAAACTGTTTGGATTCTTTAAGCCAAACATTTCAGAGAATGTCCTTACAATAGGAAGGATCTACTTGAAAGCTCCCTTAAACGAAATTTAATGAAAGGATAGTGAGACATACCGTACTAAAAACATGCCTGTTCCTTGATTGTGTTAATTATTTTGGGGGCCGGACCAGGTGGTGAGGGAAGCAGCTGGTGCCAGAATGTTTCAAGGATAAAAACAAAGATAGAGTCTTGCTGCCTGTTTCTGTCTACAGCAGAATCAGGTCCTCAAGCTTTCGTTTCAGGCTTTTGCCATATTTTTAAGGGGCATTTGGGGGTAAATACCAAACTTCAAGGGAGAAGAGGGGCCATGAAGAAAGAAAAGAAAAGAAAAAAGGGGGGAGAGTGAATTCATGCTTTCACTGCTATGGTAAGCCCTTCCTCAAAAAAAACTATTTTGGGTGCAAAACCACAGCCTCTGAAACAGCTACCTGGAATTAACTGCCTTCAGAATGGGGTGACAAATTTGGAATAAACACTTCAGTCCATTCCTAGACAGGAGGCAAATATGTAGCAGTGTGGAGGCAGAACAGAATTGGCTTCTGTTTGTAGTGTTATACTGCCTCTAATAAGTTAAAACAGCAAAACAAGAGAACATATGAACACCCACATCCAGCAGAATAAATTCTACCAGGTCATTTGACCCAGGTTTCAAAAACATTCAACAAAATAACCATTAGAGGTTATAGGATGGGTCAAATCATTCTGGTCCTCCTACAGGTTTCTGCAAGTCAGGGCCAGCAGCTTCCATTCAGCAAGCAGCAGAAGCTAGCAGCAGTTCATTGTGTCAAGATCACTTCCACAACATAAGAGACCCTAGGCATTTATCGAATCTTTCCTCATTTTTCTTGGAACTTGTGCGAGTGCAGAACTTGGAAGACTAAGCCTGAAATCTTTGCAGTACTCCTATTACAGTGGTACCCCGGGTTACAGACACTTCAGGTTACAGACTCCACTAACCCAGAAATAGTACCTCGGGTTAAGAACTTTGCTTCAGCGTGAGAACAGAAATCACATGGTGGCAGTGCAGCAGCAGCGGGAGGCCCCATTAGGTAAAGTGGTACCTCAGGTTAAGAACAGTTTCAGGTTAAGAACGGACCTCCAGAACGAATTAAGTTTTTAACCTGAGGTACCACTGTAATTTCATTTGGACTTTCTCAGCAGCATTTCTCAGTCAATTGTACACCATGAGTTTTACCATATTCTACAAATGTGCTACTTAATATTAAATATATATTTTGAAGTTGTTATATTCTGAAGCACATTGCTTGATTAAAAGAATGGGAAAAGCCATTTGTTTGATGGCTACAAACATTTGTTTAATGGCTATTTGGTCTTTTGAACAACATTATTCTGAAATAAATGCAACTGTTAGAGAAATATTTTATTGTTTTGTAAAACATTTGGGAATATAGAGACACCACTTAAGATGAGAACAAGATTGTGTAGGATTGCACAATGCTTTATATAGGTTCTCAGCAACTTAGTAGGATCAGCATAGTAAGGTATATTGGATTTGTAATGATTTAATTTGCTTGATTGTGGGACAAGCAGCTGGAGGCTCAAGCAGATAATTACAGCCCTAAGCCATGAAGTAATCCATATGTGGGGGGTTGTAGAACAGTCACACATGATAGGAAGCTTAAGTTAGAAATCAAGTTAAGCTGACATTGACAACACTTTTTAGTAGTACAAACTTCAGTGAATGATTAGCATTTAGGTATTCAGGGCGTTTGAAAATGCATAATACTATTGTTTCCTGAAAGGCGGAATAAAAGATCTTGCAGTAGGAGGGGAGGCACATGACTGATATTTCTTTGGCAGGAGGGATGAATGGTCACAGGGTCAAGTTTCTAAATGCTTTCCCCAATAGGCACATAAAAATAAAAAGTGCCTGCTATTTAAACAACCCCTCCCTCCAAAAAAGATCCCAGGATGCACTTATGGCAACCTAAGACAATTTCCCCTCACATTGTTTTTATTCTGAATGCCTGTCTCTCTAGGGTTGTTGCCTTGAAACCCTAAAAATAAGAAGTGTTTGCAAAAAGTACCACATATGCTTTCAGTTCAAGCCTAATGAACATATTTAGTATCCTACATATAATTATCCTGAAACCTCTTGACTGAGTCCGTGTTAGATTGTGCCTACGTGAAAATATTTGACAGGCAGCAGTGGAAACTGTAGCCCTAAATATTATTAACAACACAGCAGAGATACTTTTCCTTTGGCAAGCAATTGTTACTCAAATTAGTAATGAATATTTCTAAGAATAAATGGTCCACATCAGTGTACATTCATTCCTTTGCCTGGCTACGTATCAAAAACATGCCTTTCAGCCAGACATTGTGCAGTCCAGTTCAACCAAATTCTTTTTCTGCCTCTGTAGGCTTCCTCCCTTGTCCCTATAGGTTAACATCTTGTTGTTTTGATGATCATGTTCTGTGCTGCCATTTATAAAAATTCTGTATTTGCTTCCTCTTTTCCTTACTGTACCAATCCAGGGCGAAAACATCCACACATGTTTCTTCAGGGGCTGCAGCTGACTAGCTGAGTGCAAGTTTTCCATTCAGAAAGTCCAAGCTTCTGGAGTTATCCATATTTCAGACAGCAAGGCTGAGAAAGAGCTTTCAAAGCTGCCACCAGTCAATATAGATAGCACTTTGGGTACATCAGCCAATGATCCAAGTTTATATATGTTAACCTTAAGCTAATATCTCCAGCTTTCCATTCCCCTCTATATTATCCTACTACAGTGGTGAAACAGTCCACACCCATCACAATCCTATGCATGTTTACTGAGAAGTCACCTGAATTCTATGCATGTGTGTATATGACTGCAGCTTTGCTCTATCCAATGTTTAAGGTAAAGGTAAAGGGACCCCTGACCATTAGGTCCAGTCATGGCTGACTCTGGGGTTGCGGCGCTCATCTCGCTTTATTGGCCGAGGGAGCCAGCGTACAGCTTCTGGGTCATGTGGCCAGCATGACTAAGCCGCTTCTGGCGAACCAGAGCAGCGCACGGAAACACCGTTTACCTTCCCTATTTATCTACTTGCACTTTGATGTGCTTTCGAACTGCTAGGTTGACAGGAGCAGGGACCAAGCAATGGGAGCTCACCCCATCGCGGGGATTTGAACCACCAACCTTCTGATCGGCAAGTCCTAGGCTCTGTGGTTTAACCCACAGCGCCACCCACGTCCCTTAATCCAATGTTTAGCTGTTAATTTTAATGGATTATTCAAACTGATTTAAATGTTTCTTTTATCCCTCCATTACTTTATCTCCCCTGGTACAACATACACATTGTCTGCTATTTAGTCTTCTTACTTTCTTTCTCCCCATTGCATTTTCCATCTTGCTGCTCTCTATGTGTAGAACACCCTCTGTGTTGTTTTCATACAGGTAAACAAGATACTGAACTGTGTTCTCACTTTAGGCATACTTGTTAGTTTCTAAAGTTATATTCTGAGGACTCTTCAGAGTAGTCCATGCTGAGCTGTGCATGTCTTGAGGATGACCTACAAAGGTTTGCCATTTGGTACCTCCTTTCCCACCCCCCAATCATAGCTATAAGAAACTAAGAAATTCTGATTGACACACAGTTTGCAAGCACAGAAAGGTAGACTGTGTCTTACATTTGGGGTTACAGATAGGTAGCCGTGTTGGTCTGCCATAGTCAAAACAAAAAATTCCTTCCAGTAGCACATTAAAGACCAACTAAGTTAGTTCTAGGTATGAACTTTCGTGTGCATGCACACTTCTTCAGGTATCTGAAGAAGTGTGCATGCACACGAAAGCTCATACCTAGAACTAACTTAGTTGGTCTTTAAGGTGCTACTGGAAGGAATTTTTTGTTTTTACATTTGGGGATTCGTGATTCACTGTTCCAGACATACAGAACTGACTCCAGACTCTTGGGCACTGTGAAATGGAGGAAACTTATACTTCTCTCTTTTGAAGAGTGTTTCAACCTTTGAATCCAAATTGAGACTCAGTGGGTTTTTGCTAATTGTCCTAGTAATACAGTAAAATTAAAACTCTGCTTCCCTGTGACATGCTCTAGTTAGCAGCCTAAAACCTTGAAATATCAACTCCACAGTGATATGTGTGTATATGTGTAATATATGATCCAGAGGTCATGCAGGCTTGGTTGGTAATAGTGAATATGCTCAAACTATGAGCATATATTATAATACCCACTGATATTATTATTAAAGCTGCTTACATATTATTATTATTATTATAACAATAACAATAATTGTTTGTAGCCCTATAGAATGAATTAGGAGGGATTACAGCTGCACTTCTGTTGTTAAAAATATCAAAGAGTTCATTGAAGCCTATCTGCATTAGAAAGCATTGATGTGCACTTATGAACCAGTTTGTGATACAATAGGGATGAAGACGAGAGACTGAATGTCTGAACTCCCTGTATATACCATCATTTAGAAAGATAGGCTATGATAGAACCCTTCTACCAGAAGGGCATCTGGCATCTACCAGAAATTCTCCATGTGGAGGTACATTTAAATTTATTTTTCATTCCCTGTGGTTAGTGGTTTAGGAACAGATGTAAAACTTGAGCTGACTGTGTACTCCATCTCTAAGGATCACTGGGCAGGAATACGAAGGGAAGCAGCCAGAAAATGTCACCAATCCAGTGACATTCACTGCACTCATGAAAACCATCATCGGCATCCCAGAAAGGACTCCAAACTCTGAACTTTCATTTAAAAGAGAAAGCAAGTCTCTAGCCCTCCTTGAAGGAAAGTCATGGAGAACAATTTACAGGTGCCCTTCTAAGCAATTTCTGTGAAATGAACTAGACTTGCTGCTTCTGCTTGTTAGTGTTCTTAGCCAGTAAGTCAGAGCCGTAAATGAAAAGTTAGTTGTTTGGACACCAGGCAATAGTAATCCCCAGGGTCCTATGCTTTCCCCTCCCTTTTAGTGCACTTTTCCTGAATCTGTCTTATTTTCTAGTGCTTAGAATCTCCACTTTGCCCTTCCTTTTCCCCTAGCAAATAGGATGCATCTTTCCTGTGATGGTTTTGTCCACGATTAGGTAGTCCCTTATAGGTGATTTTCTGCAAATACTACTACACAATAGGTGTAGGTGGGTGTTAAAGACCTGCCCTCCCAATCCCCAAGAAGGCAAATGTAAAAACATTGTTAAGAGGTTCATGTATGTCTTCTGCTGTTCCAGAGCTAAAGACCAAGCATTCACTGGTCCAAAAAGGTTGGTGACCCCTGGTCTACAAATAAATGTTTCCAGTTCAGAAATCTGATTTAGTAAAGTGATACAAACCCCTTTGCAAAGTTCCCAGGACGACATCCACAGTTTACATATCTGTACTATAGTTATTGCTATTTTATTATTTTACCTTTTACTTTTTTGCTATGACATGACAAAAATATGCATTTTGTCACATTTCCAAACCACTAACTTTTACTCAGAATAGACCCACTGAAATTAATGGGCTTACACATTTTCATTCATTCCAATGGGTCAACTCTGAGTTAAACTTAGTTGACTACTGCCCAAAATTATTAATTCAATTTACATCCCACCCTTCCTTCCAAAGGAGGGAGGGACAGCTTTTTCATAGAAGTCCTTTGTTCTAGGAGCATCTTGATTAATAACCATCTAGTACAAACAGTAGGTACGCGGGTGGCGCTGTGGGTAAAACCTCAGTGCCTAGGACTTGCTGATCGTATGAGTCAGCGGTTCGAATCCCCACGGAGGGGTGAGCTCCCGTCGTTCGGTCCCAGCTCCTGCCCACCTAGCAGTTCAAAAGCACTCTTAAGTGTAAGTAGATAAATAGGTACCGCTTTATAGCGGGAAGGTAAACGGCGTTTCCGTGTGCTGCGCTGGTGCTGGCTCACCAGCTGCAGCTTCGTCATGCTGGCCACGTGACCCGGAAGTGTCTTCGGACGGCGCCGGCTCACGGCCTATAGAGCGAGATGAGCACGCAACCCTAGAGTCGGACATGACTGGCCTGTACGGGCAGGGGTACCTTTACCTTTAGTACAAACACTAAACAGCTTTAATTGTTTTGCTTTTGTTCTAAATGCTTAGGACTCATCCACTATTTAAAAACTGCAGGACATAACTAAAACAAAAAAGTAACCCTAAAAAGGAAATATTTTTATTGTTTTATTCCTATTTCTGTGGTCTCAACTTTGAACCTATACTTCCATAAAACTACATAGGTCTTTGTATTTGCTATCTACTTTTTGCATTTTTCCTATGCATTTACACTGCACTAGTCATGGAAACACCCAGATACAATGACACCAAAAAAGGACAGTGGCCCAATTTAGACATAATGCTCATGTTGAGATATAACACTAAGTCATGCTTTGGCATCACGTGAGTGCTTCCCTGTCCTCCTCTCACCCAGTAAATAATAAAAGTTCAAATGCTTTGGACTTTCCCTTGTTGACTCATCATATATGAGATAATGGATTATCTCAAACTACGGTTATTCTAAACAAACCAACTTCATAACCCATGGTGATTGCTAGAGTGAGTAACCATAGTTCCTTTTGACGTCTAAACTGGGAACCATGGTTGCCAGGTTCAGATCAAACCAGTCTTTGAAAACATGAGCTGGTGTCAGTTTCTAGTTGGCCCAGTTTGGCCATAACAGAAGGCCATTACTTATCATCTGTACAAGTCTTAAATCATGGCATGGAGAGAAGGGTACAGGCAGTGTGTGAATGGAGTGCACAGGCTCATGTCTCATGTGTAGCTCAGCTTAATAACATGTTACTGTACATTTAAACCAGGCGTTTATCATCTTCTCAAAATAATTTAGTCCCTTAAGTCCATCCCTATACTATTCCTTTTCTAGAAAACTTTCTAACACAATCATCTACATTGCTGCTTATTTCATTCCAAACTTAATTGAACATGTTGCAAGAATACCATCACTGATAAGCATACATCAGTAGATACAGTCACCAAAAACATAAGGGTGGCCTCGTGCTGATACAACCCTTATTCTATTTGATCGTTTTCTATTCTTTGTTTATTGCTATTCTCTTAATCAGATTAAAATGCCTTAAGGCAGAGAGGCCTGTCACTCTTACATGTTTGTTCATATCTAAAGCACTGAGTAAAATCAATGTTTTGATTTTGCTCATTCAACAGTTTGTTCATCGGCCTTCTTCTAAGATAGATTTATTCAAACTGATGACCTGAAAGCAAATGTTCAATAGCAAGGGCCTCTGCTCAACCGCAAATCTGGTATGAAATTATTCATCAGTCCATCACTTATTTCTCTACATATTGATTGGGTCTAATTAATTTCCATGTATTGTAAAAAGCATACCTTGCCCTTCAAAATTATTTGTCCATGGGCTACACACTGATCACAAAATTCAGATCTCACATTGGTGTGTTGGGAAACAGTCCACCATGGCCTGTGGTGTTTTGTTAGCCGCTTGATTTTGACTCAAGTTCAGTCTATGTCTACTTCATTTCTCTCCACACCCACCTCCATTCACTACTGGCAAATCCAAAAATATCTGTAACTTTTCCAGAATTCAATAGCAATGTTAAGCTCTTATATTTTCACCCACCCAGATAAAGCTTACCAAATTACGGACAAATGAGTGTAGGGATATCTATGATAGGCACATTTAATTTTTTATTTTTTTAAAAAAAAGAAAATTCCCATATGATATTTTTATTTTAGGATAGAATTGGATGAAATTTGCAGGCAAAGTCACATATTCTGAGCACATGAATCCTGACAAATTTTAGAAGGATAACTGTAGTAATTTTCCTGAAATTGCAACCATTATAGTTTCTGGATTTATAAATAGGAATATCTTAAACTTCCATAGTATTTTCCGGGCAATTGGTCTAAAAAATTGAAGAGATAGGGAGAGATACCCTAGAGTAAGACACTTGCCAAACTGCAGACAGATAAGACCCAGGGCTTTTGTGCTAGGCAGGCTGTATAGGTGATTCTGGAGTGGGCAAAATCATTCCCTCTGATTACAAGCTAATTCCACCTTCTTGATCCTGTAATTTTTCTTAAGCTAGAGACAAGTCTTTTAATTTTGCAAAGCGGCTCCCTTTCCCTCCTCCCGCCATAGCTTGGTCTTTCCCTTATATGGTAATCTTGGAGACATTTACTAATTGCTTTTTATGTATGGCTTGCTGAGGCACAACAAGGCATTTCAAGGGTCCCTGCTTTGACTCATGCAGCTTTGCACAAATCCTGCTTCATCTCAGACAAACTCAAAATCTCTCAGAAGCACCCTGCCTTGGCTTGGAATTCATCCATATCCAAAGCACATCTCTATTTCCCACCAGGTTTTATTGTACTTTTCCCCAGGTTACTTACTCCCTGTATTAGGTAAAGGTAAAGGGACCCCGACCATTAGGTCCAGTCATGGCCGACTCTGGGGTTGCAGCCCTCATCTCGCTTTATTGGCTGAGGGAGCCGGCGTACAGCTTCCGGGTCATGTGGCCAGCATGACTAAGCCGCTTCTGCCGAACCAGAGCAGCGCACGGAAATGCCGTTTACCTTCCCGCCAGAGTGGTACCTATTTATCTACTTGCACTTTGACGTGCTTTTGAACTGCTAGGTTGACAGGAGCTGGGACCGAGCAATGGCAGCTCACCCCGTTGCAGGGATTCGAACCGCCAACCTTCTGATTGGCAAGTCCTAGGCTCTGTGGTTTAACCCACAACGCCACCCGTTTCCCTTACTCCCTGTATTAGGAAGTTTGTAATGTCTGATGTCTCACTGTGCTTATCTTATGTTGGAAGCTGCCCAGAGCAGCTGGGGCATCCCAATTGGGTGGGAGGGGTATAAGCAATTAATAGTAGTAGTAACAGTGGTGGTAGTGGTGGTGGTAATAATCAATTTTTTCATCCTTTCCATGAGAGTAGACTTTTTAGCTTCAATTTTGTCCCCCATGCCTTTTAACATGTACACTGAGGTTGAGAACCTCTAGCCCATGGGCCAGTCTTGGCTCACCAGTGGATCCAATTGGGCTTGTGAGACCTTTTTCCAGAACCCATGCCACCCTGCCCATCAGATGATGGGCAGAAGGACAGGATTTAATCCTGCACAGGCTGTCATCTACTGAGCGAGGATAAAAGCCCTGTGCAAAGGCACCATTTGAAGCACCTTGCATGTGACAGATGCTTTAAAGAGGCTTCCACAAAGTAATGTAGCCCCTATACTCCTGTTTGAGCCTCTGGAGGATCAAATGAGAGCATAGGGGCTATTTTAAAGTATTCTACAAGTTTCTCCACTCCCTATGAGTTCCTGATTCTGGAGGCCTGAAATGGAAGCATGGGAAGACTTTGGTTCCTTCCACTTCCTTTTTAAGCCTTTGCAACTGAAAGCTTTAAATGGCAGTGCAGGGAGGCTTGCAAGCCACAGTGTACGACCACTGGGAAGAGTGAAGAAATAACATAGGGCATCTGTAACAGCACAACCAGATACCTTCATCTGCCCCACCAGCAACAAAACATGTCTTTTCTCTATCAGTCTCTACAGCCACAGCAGGCACTTCAACTTTCCAACAGTTTGACTTCACCTCCAAAGGTACACTCCTCCCTTGTCCCCCCGATACAGATGCCAGAAAGACACTATACACATATCAAATTTGACCTAGGAGGCAGATCTTGATAAGGATCTTGCCCATGTAGCCAAATGATTACCCACCTCTCATCTACATGAAACCAATGGGGCAGAGGGAGAGTGAAGTATGGGATCATCAGAATTCTATTACTCCAATACCTGTTTTTCCTTTGCACAAAATCCAAGTGAGGAAGTGCAATCCATGAATGCATATCTGGCTGCTGCTCTGATTATATCTCCTGTTTCAAAGGCAAATATTACTGCCTGAATCTATTTCCACCCCCCTGTTATCACTGTATCTTTTGATGTAGTCACTGGCACCCAGTGTCCAAAATTGTATGTGACATTTAATAACACTTTGTTCTGCATCTGTTTCATTTTCTCTGCCTTGAGACTCTAGTATCCAGTGCAAGTGCATTTGCACTCAGTGGTTATTGCTTATTCTAATGTTAATCAAATCATCAACCACCCACCCCATAAATGGTGAACGGTAACTAAGGAAGTTTCCATAAAAGTTAAGTGACCCAAGCTCCTTCTGGTTCCCTTGTAATTTGAGCAACGGACCTTATGGTCCAAATGTTTCATATTATTATTAAGGCTACTATTATTGGGTTGTATCCAGTGGCGGCTTTGAGTAAGCACTAAGCATTTCTGCTTGTGCAAGGTGGGGCTCCCAATTTTTTGCTGTTTCCCCAACTCACTGCAGCTTCCCATGCCCCCCAAGCTACCCCTGAGGATATGAGACACAGAGGAGACAAAAATAACAACAAACGAAGTTAGAGCAGAGTCAGAAAGGCAAGAGAAATAAAGGATGATTGATGCATTTATTTATGCAAACCACTGTCCAGCATATCAGATGATGAAAAATGTTATGTTTTCTCTCAATTTAAAACCTTCTATCAGCAAGAAACCTACACATATTGGGTCAGTTGCTTATTTAGGAACTGAACTGTGAGAGATTTAGTTTGAAGCCATTAGTCCAATTAGTATCTGCTATGCTTGCTTGTAGTATATTTTGCTGGACTGGGATGTTTGCCAGTGAAATGAGGGATAGCATGTCAGCCCCACAGTTCGAAATTGACATTATAAAAGTAGGGCAAATAAATTAGGTCTCAGTCATAGTAAGGGGAAATCAAAGCAAGAAGCAACTCAATAACTATTTAATAAGACTCATACTATGGGAATTCAAGAAAAACAACAGGTGCTGTGATTCAAGCATCAAAAGAATATACATTTGTGCTCCTTTTTCTAAAACATGTGATTACATTCTCACATTTTCTATCAAGTAGAAACCACCTCTGTGGTTTTAGGGCTATTAATTTAAGAGAGTCATCAGGGAAAATAAAGAGTAACTAAGGAACCTAAGAAGTATAACTATACACTCACAGAATAGCAAACTTCAGAATACACCATGCTTTACAATTCTTATACTTAATTGTACTTAATACATAAAACTTAATACTTCATTGGTGGGGCATCCACATGCAATTAATCATTTCAATCAATTCAGAATTGGTTTGGGTTTTCCCCAAGCCTTAAGAATGCTTAGAAAAGTATTCAGCTTATGATAAAAATTCTCCAATGCATGACAAGACCCACCAGCTCTTTCATCTGCCAATTTCTATCACCATCTCCTTTACTATATTTTCCCCAAACTTATGAGGGGTGATGGGATGAGAAGGATATGGCAGCCAAGCATTTCTGCAAATGCAGAGGGCTTTCCCCAAGTTTCCAGCTCTGTGCAGTCGAGACCTCTGATCATGCATAGGCCCACTATTTTTACAGGAAATGTGGCAAATGAGATAGCTTATCAGAGTGAACTGAAGGCAGTTCCATCCAGAGTCAGAAATATCAACCAAGCACACCAAGAAGGCTTTGTTGCTTTGGAATGGAAATGTCTTCAACTTACTGTGAGAACAAGACAAAATAAAAAAAAATTCCTTCCAGTAGCACCTTAAAGACCAACTAAGTTAGTTCTAGGTATAAGCTTTCGTGTGCATGCACACTTCTTCAGATTCTTCAGTTAAAAATGTAATATTACAAATTCCCAAGTGAACAACAAAAAGCCATTGTATCACGTGTGTTGCACAAAATGGCACATGTACCTGCTGAACAGAAGCCTTGAGAGTGTAATTAGTGCAATGAATTTTTGCCTCTCAGGGAACAAGTTTGATCCCTTAAGACCAAAGTAGGCAACCTGGAGAAACAGAGACGCAGAGAAATTTGTGGATGGGGTCTTTAAAGACATGCCAAAAGCATTTCACTACCATGGACTCTATTGTCACAGAGAATGAGAATCAGAGAGGAACTATTCATGAGGGAACAAACAACTATCCTCTTGTGCCAGGAATCCACCACCAGGGACCCAGGTTCTACTGATAGTGAGTGATCTGATTATAATGGAAACAGACAGTTGGATTTGTCATGGCCATGGAGATGGCACAATGATGTTCCTGCATGCCAGGCATGAAGGTAACAGATATCATACTTCATCTAGATAGGTTGGCAGATAAAGCTAGGGAGGTATCAGCAGTCATTCCACATGTCAACATCACTGACAGGAACAAATAAAATGTGGTTCTAGAACCAAAATTTAGGTTGGCATGTAGAAAACTGAAATCCAGGGCCTCTGCTGTAGCTTCCTCAGGTATGCTACCTGTTTCATGCATAGGACCAGTTAGAAAGGTGGAGCTGAGAGGTCAATGAGCAAACAAAATTGTGGCTTTTTATTTTATTTTTATTGCTTCTTTGAATTCTGTGGAATTCAAACTGCAATAAAAGAAAAGAAATAAAAGAAGCAATAAAAATACAATTAAAAAATCAATACTGTACAGATATTTAATGCAATGGATGCACCACTTGTGGTCTTCAGTCACAAATCCAAAGACATGCCATGGACCACCTGAAGGGGAGCCCCTGATGTACATGAAAAGGTCACATTACAGGAGTTCATTTAGCTGCTCCAACATAAACTTTGATTAAAGAATAAAATAGTGGTTTCAGATTTATGCCACTCACAATCTTTTACTGAAGGCTTTTCTAGTACACACTATATATCCAAGTAGTCCTTTCTTTAAAACAAAACAAAAAAAGGTTGAACGTGTACTATTTGAAGATAAAAGCATGAGATCAGTAAACATTCCAGAACAATTCTAAAGTTAAATGGAATGAAATTAGAAACCCAGTGTAATACTGTACATATAGGTGGTGTCCAATGTTGTCTGTCTGCAAATGGAATTTATTTGTCAGCAGAAAAAGCCAGAGTGGCAATTCTCAGCAGTTTCCCCTCCACTCTGCAGCCTCCTATGCCCCCTCTAAATTTGCTCCGGAGGATCCTCAAACATTCTAGTTTGCACCAGGGTGCAGCGGGCTGCAAGACTGGATACTACTCTGTGAAAATGTGATCACTTTAAGATATGTTAACCAGTGGCAGACCTTGGGACCTCAAATTTGCCCTGTGAAAAGCCAAAATCCCCCCACCTCCCCCTTTCCATTCTACATAATAGTTGTGGTGCCCCTAAGCTCTGCACCCAGTGCGAGGAAATCAGTCATGCGCCCCTAAATCCACCTCTGTGTTATTTTATGGAATTTGACATCTTGGGCGGGGGAGGGGGGTTGTGCCCTTCCACCAACCATGTTAGGATAAAATATTAATAGCTGAATTTGCTTTCTTGAAATGTGGTACCAATGGAATGAAAACTACTTTTATGCCATTCAGACTGCCATGGTAATTGTCCATAAGGTTCTCTCTTTGGTTATCAGATCCTAACTCCATTGAGAACATACCATATTTTTCGCTCTATAGGACGCACTTTTTCCCCTCCAAAAATGAAGGGAAAATGTGTGTGGGTCCTATGGAGCGAATGCAGGGGGGGAAGCAGGCAGGAAAACCCCCAAAAGCTGCACACAAGCTCCGCGCGGCTCTTGCAGGCTTTTCCTCAGGAGGGAGTAGGGACTGATGCGGCCAGTCAGTCCCTTCTCCCTCCTAGTAGAAAAGCCCACAGGAGCCGCGCGCTCCTTAAAGAGTGCGCGACTCCTGTGGGCTTTTGCGGGAGGTGGGGGTATTGCCATAGCCGCATGCAGCCTCTCCCTGCCGGAGAGGTGGCGCGCGGCTAAAGAAGCCCTGCACACCCTCTCCTGGCTGGAGAGGTGGCGCGCGGCTATGGCAGCAGCCTCTTTAGCCGCGCGCCACCTCTCCAGCCAGGAGAGGGTGCGCGGGGCTAAAGAAGCCATAGCCCCGGGCTTCCCTGGCAGCCTCGAGAAGCTCGCGGAGCAGCGGGAAGGCTTCGTGCTTTTCCGCTGCTCCCCGACCTGCTCTTTGGGGCTGGCGGTGGGGGAAAGCAGTGCTTCCCCCCACCGCCAGCCCCACAGGCTCGGGGAGCAGCGGAAGGCTGCGCGTGTTTCTGCTGCTTCCCAACCTGCTCTTTGGGGCTGGCGGTGAGCTTCCCCCCACCAGCCCCAAAGAGCAGGTCGAAAGGAACCTGAAGCCTGGAGAGCGAGAGGGGTTGGTGCGCACCAACCCCTCTCGCTCTCCAGGCTTCCAAGGTTATGCCTGAAGGCGACTGAATGCAGCTTGGATGGCCCCTTGTTTTAGAGGGGGAGAACAAGGGGGGGAAATTATCCCCCTCTCTGGGCAGCACCTTCTGCTGCTTCGCTGAAGGGGCGCTGGGCAGAGAGGGGGAGAATTTTTTTTCTTGTTCTCCCCCTCTAAAACAAGGTGCATCCTATGGTCCGGTGTGTCCTATAGAGCGAAAATTACGGTAGACTGCACTGACTGTATTCCTGGCATTTTGGCAGACATGGGGATAAAGGAAAATGGTGGTTGAACTGACTGATCCAGCAAGAATTCAAAATGAATTCTAAAGTGCTCCAAACTCAATCAGCAGCAGAAGCCGAGTCCACAGAAAATAACTATTTTTAAAGTCTTTTTGTTGGTTCATAAAAGGACAGATTACCATAATGTATTGTGTTTTCAATGGAGAAAAGTTTCTAGAAAGCCCAACGATCTAATGAATTGTTCTTAATCAATGGCCAATTGTTGTAATTTCTTATTGTAGCCTGAAATCTTCACATAGAAAATAATGGAAGTTGTTTAAAAACAATGGCTTCTAATCTCAATTGTAATAACTCACAAATAATTGTCAAAATCCATAGTTTCTTCATGCCATGTTTATGCTAATTTAGCTCAACGAGCTGATTATGTCTGTTACTATCTTTCTGATATTATATCAGAAAAAAGACAAACTAAAAGGCACAGAGAGTAGATAATGTGTAATCAACTAAAAATGTGGAATAAGTAAAAAGAAAAGGCAATTTATTGGCAATTGAAACTGAGCACTCCTTCAATGATAGGTTGTTATATAAAATTTCATATTTGGACGTAACCATTTCCGTGATATTGTGTGTGTGTTTGCAGAAAATATTCTACCAGATGATAGTGGTAATTTATGACTAAACTTACGTAAAATTTGTCAAATTGTACTTGAATGCTGTGACTCTTGAGTAGCAGCTTCATGCTAAGCATAATGGTAAAAGCGGTGTCAGAGGGCCTTGGACTTACTGGGAAAGGAAATGTGCTTTTCTGAGAATGGTATCTTAGAATATCATGAGATTTTTTAATATTTCCCTGTATTAGCAAAATATACAAATTCAGCCATCTTTGTGTAAACTGCATAAGGCCATGAAAGTGTAAGTTGTGTTAGCTTCTCTATAGTTTATCTCCAGAAAAGAAAAACTTTAATGAGTTTTATATCACTTAAAAACAAACTCTTCTGTACCTGTTGAACATATCTGGGAATTTAACAATAATTAAATTACTTTAGAAATGAAAAAAGGTGGAATAAGTATACAGTATGTAATTAAAATGTGCATCGATTTTTTAATTTACATCGGTGGCTGCACCTCTACTATCTGGAGCCGCAGTGCTGCAGGAAGCAGGAGAAATGGTTGAGATGCAAGAATATCTTTTAAGACAAGAGCACATTGGCATGGAATATTTTAACACCAACCCTAGACACCATGAAGGTACAGTGGTACCTCAGATTAAGAACTTAATTCGTTCTGGTGGTCCATTCTTAACCTGAAACTGTTCTTAACCTGAGGTACCACTTTAGCTAATGGGGCCTCCCGCTGCCACCACACCATTTCTGTTCTCATCCTGAAGCAAAGTTCTTAACCTGAGGTACTATTTCTGGGTTAGCGGAGTCTGTAACCTGAAGCGTCTGTAACCCAAGGTACCACTGTACTGCCAAAGCACCTTGCCTACAGTGCAGATTGAGTGGCTCACTTGCTTGTATCTGACAGAAAACTTCCCAAAGGCATTGTACAGACCAGATATATTAGTTATGCATTGACGACTATACAATGTACAACTGAACTCACACAGTTTTGTCCTCGTGTAGATGCAGCTCTTGGGAAAGAAAATGACTATTGTCTTCGGGTACAATCCAAAGACAGACTCATGTAAGTTCCGATGAGTCAGAACTGAAGCAAAACATCACATAAATCATTCTATGCTGGGTCCTATGAACTCCAGATGGAGTTTGTTGCCTCCGTCTCATTGCAGCCTCCCGATCCTGACATCCAAAGACCCTTAGGAATGGTGTGATATGAGACATGGGGTGGTCACAGCTGGAGGGGACCAGCAAAAATAAGGACAGCCTTGTCTGGTGAGCAGGAGCTCCTTCAGTTTACACAAGCCATCCGTTGGATCAAATTCACTGCCTTCATTTGATGTATTTATTGTGTCTCTTTTATTTGCAAACCATCACTCTCCACTTCCAGCCACTTAGGCTGGAAAAGAAATTATCAAGATGGAAAAGTTTGACAAAAGTCACCACTAAAACTAAGTACTTACTTAATCACTTCCTCTGTCTAAAAATCCAGGAATGTGGTGGGTTGGTGTCAACTGTGTTTTGTCCCTAAAAAATGTTAACTATAGTTGTTTAGGAAGGCTTTGCTGCTTTCTCAGTGTTAAAAAGAGTAACCAGAATAGTTGGGTGGAAACACACACTTTCTAAACAACAGATACATTTTTTATCTTGATCAATGTGGAGCCAGAAGCAAAATGGGAGTAATAAATGACAGGGGCCAGGTTATGATCTGAGAACACATGAAAGAAACCTCCACCTTTTAAAAACTAAGCCAGTGCAGGAGATTGGTGCCTTCTGCCAGGGAACACAGAGAACAGAAATGCCGAGAGCCAGTGTTGCTTCTCCTTTATGATTGCAAAAAGGATTTCTTTGGGGTCTATTTGCCTCCACAACGAAAGACAACAGCAGACTCTCCTGGAACTCCGGCTGCTATGTACATAAAGCTGGAAGGCTGGTGCCTTGAGGTTTTAGCCTCAGAAGACCTGTACCAATTAACAGTTCAATAGGCACTTGGAAAGCCTGAAAGTGAATGAGCCTTGCATACCCTGGAACTTTTCAGGACAAGGCAGGGAAAGTTAGGGAGATCTGCCGAGGATCAAGCACCACGCTCTGTACCAGACGCAACAAAACCAGGGCTGTGGAGAGCCAGCCAGAGAAATAAGGCTTGTCAGAACAGCTGGAGCAGCAACACTGAAACCATGAGCGACAGTAAGCAAATCAACAGGTTAATTTGCATTTTAAAATGGCCTAAAACCCAGCTACCACTTGCAATATGTTTGGGAAGCACCAAGTCAGCCTGGCTGTTTACCAACCGGATCCTATTTCTAACAGTCATCTGGAAGTAAAGTTAAAAGTAGCACTGATTTCAATGAAGTCATTTCGAAGTCATTAGGTCAAAGTAAACCAGAGGGTAAACCTTCTGTCCTGAGTTCAAACGATGCCCGCTGCATCAATGTAAGAGCGGTGAGCAGGGATGGTCCTATTTTAAAGCCGCCTCCTTTACTATGCGAAACTACTAGGGATGAGGAAAGCAGAAGGCAGCACCATCGCGTTGAGGAGGCGCGCATCACCAAGGGAAGGCGGAGGCTCATTCAAGCTTACCTGGAATCCAAGCCTTGAGATCTCAGTCCCAGGTAGGAACTGGGTTGAGGGAGGGGGTGGCGCTTTGCACATGGACAGCGGCAGTCGCGTTCTTTCCCCTGCCCCCTGCAAAGGAGCTCTGACTCAAGCTGCGATGGGGCAGGAAGGGCGAGACCCGTTCGGGGTTAGGCTGTTCTCTGCTTACCTGAATGCCGGGAAGAGGTGAAGAACCTGGGTGCCTGCGCGCCCGCTCGCTCCCTGGAGGAGGACGACGACGACGACGACGACGAGATCACTCTGGCTTCTCGATCCACCGAGGCGGAGGAGTAAAGGGCGCCGCCGGTCGTGTAGCGCCGAGCGATGACCCGTTCCGCCCCCAAGGGGTGAAAAGGCGCCTGGTGCTGAGCGCGGCTGTGGCCGCTGCCCCTCTCGCGAAGGGCTTTGAGCAAGAGTTCCAGCAGCGCCTTCCTGTCCGCCGCCGCCGGGCTCTGGAGGTCCCGGGTCTTGTTCTTGGCGGCGGCGGCGCCCTCGACTCTGGGCGCCCGTCCTGAGGTGAAGAGCAGGAAGAAGAAGAGGGCAGGCAGCGCGTGGTGGCGGCGGCGGCGGCGGCGGCGGCGGCATGGCTTGGCCCCTTGCATCTCTCGGCCTCCTGAGGGGAAAGAGAGCGAGGCGGCGGAGGCAGCGCTCGGCAGTTAGCTCCTGCTGCTGCTGCTGCTGCTGCTGCTGCCCCTTCCCGCCCTCAGCTCCCGCCTCATCGTGGGGCTGGCACCGGCCGCGCAGTCTGGGGCTCGAGCGGAGGGACGACACGCCGAGCCCCGCGAGCGCGAGGCCGCTCTGGGCGGCGGGTTGGTCGCTGCTGCTGGCGGGCGCGCCAAAGGCACGTGTCGCGGTTGCCGCGCCGGGGAGAGAAAGTAGGGCGTCCGCGCGGCGGCGGCGGAGGCGGCTTCCCAGAGGCTGGAGCCCTCGCTCCTCTCGGCTTGGCCGCAGCGAGGGGTGTCAGGCCAGCTCCCCGGGCGCGCGCTCCGCTAATAGTCCCAGCGGGGGCCTCGCCAGTTGCCAGCCCGGACGCTCGCTTCGCGCTCGGGTCTGGGCCCGGCGTGTGAAGGGAGTTGGAGAAGGAACACCAGGCGGAGCGGGAGGAGGAGGAGGGAGGGGCTCTTGGGGCTGGTCCCGCCGCCGCGACCCCGCCCACCATCAGGCCGCCGCCGCCGCCGCCGCGGCTTCCCTTTTAGACCCCGGAGCCCTTTAGGGCACATTTATAGACACGGATTATGAGGAGGGCATTAAGCAGGCCACGCATTTCGCGATCCGCGGGGCTTTAGGCGGGATTTGCCTGGCTTTCTTTCCCAAGCGCTCCTGGGGCTTTAAAGCGCTCGACGGACGAGTTTTCACTCGGAGCAGGGGGGCGCCAAGTAGGGTGCGGGGGGCTCCCCCCACTCCCCTCTCCCGAAGGAGAATTTGTGAATGAATTTGTAGGAGTATCTGCTTATTTCTTACCCGGATCTTTAGGTCTGTGATCAAATATGGGACTCCACACACACACATTGCTCGGCTTATCTCTCTCCGGGGCGCGCCGTTGCACCCACGTTGCGCGCACCTCGAAAGTGATTCTTTGGGGCGGGCTAGTTATTTGTTTGTTTGTTTGTTTTCAACACTGCACAACGCCTGGATTTTCTACCCCAGTTTATTGATTTCCCCCACCATGGAATATGGCAATTTGAAAGGATTTGTAATTTGACATCTTTTCTAGAATGGGCACCCAGGACATGGAGGATTCGTCCGAGGTGCTGTTCAAAATCTAACTCCAGGACTTGGAAGCAGCAACCTGACTTCGATTTTTAAGCATCTCTGTTCAAACCTATTAAGAAATTACACCCTTAACCCAAAATTATATTCAGAAGCCAAAGTCTCTCTTTCTCTCTCCCTCAAACACAGCTAAAATCTTTTGCATCGCGAAATACTATATTCTCTCTTTTTTTTTTTTTTTTTTTTTAGCCCTTCCGGAAAATTCCTTGGTCGTTCCTTTTTTTTTTTTTTTTTTTTTTTACAGTGTAATCCTATGCTTGTCTACTCGAAAATAAACCCTAGGAAATAAAATGGAGCTTGGTGGAAGTGTTCGCAAAATTGCAGGTTTAATATCCCTCCGCCTCTATCATCGACGGCAACTGCAATATTTGGATTCGTAATCTGTCTTTATAGGGTGGGGTTTTTCTTCAAGCTCTGATTTGGGTGGTCTTACGCCTACACCCACCCATACCTCTATCGCTTTAAATCCAGCCCTGCCCATTCTGCTGAGTGGGGCCCTGGGCTACCTTCCCGAGGACACCCATGTTTTAGACCCCCTCGGAAAAAGAGAGAAGAGATTGGAAACCCGACCACGAAGGGACTCGGGCTCCCAAGCTCGGTACTTTATCCCCCTAAGTAAGCTCTCCAAATATAGCGAACAATTAGGATTAAGGGAGGGAGAATATTAATTCAGTTATTCACAAACCCACTTCTTTGGGTTCTGTCTCTTCCAACTCCCTTTCACCCAGTGCTGTCTTTGGGGGGGAAATCTAACGGGGGGGGGGACACAGAAACACGCACCCACCCGGTGGTCGTAGCGTCTGCACAAATGCAAACTTCTTCCATTCACCTTCCTGCTTGGCAGGTGCATCGCCTGGGAAGCGATTTCACTGTTCCTTCATACCTCCCACCCCCGAGGGCACCCTGATTCATTTCAAGCAGAAATATACTAGTAGACCCTAGTAAACCCTAGTAAACCCTCAGTAATACTCAAGGGGCCCCCGTCCATTCACAACAACGTTGAGAGACCTGCCTAAAGCCTGCCGTGAGTCTTTTCAGGGGCGAGGAAAGGACTTTACCGTGCCAAAGTTGCCTCTTCGGTCCTGCGACTTCCCCGCTTGGAGGCTGGTCTGCGATCCGTAAAAACTGCGTCCTGGGCGTCGCGTCGCAGCCGTCGGAATTGGCTGCCATACACCTGGCTTATATAGTTCCGCCTCAGCCAGTCCGCTGGAGTGCTATCGACTTTAGGTGGGTGGAAGGCAACGAAGTCTTCTCTTAATCATTCTTATTCGGCTCAACGAGGGTCTCCCCCCTCCCTCCTTTTTTTTCCTGACAAACTTCCTCCTCCCCACTTTTTTTCCTCCCCTGAGGACGCAGGTTCAAACTCATGGAGATGACTCCCCTCCGCTACTTGTGAAATGAGATTGTCGCCCAGATTAGAGGATACTCAGAGCTCATATATCCGAGCGCTTTGCTTTCTTAGGTTAGTGGGATTCCCTAGCATTGACGTATGGGGGGGGGGATGACCGGAGTGGGTGGGTGAGACACGCAGCAGGAAAAGTATTTTTCCTCCTAGAAACTGAATTGAGAGTGAAAGACCTTCTTCATTTCAAAGGACAGGTTGTGTATAAATTGCTCAAAACTAACCGTGAGTTGATCTTGGGAGAAAGGGGGGGGGGACGACACAGTAAAGTTAGCATCAAAAGGGAGAACAAAAAAAAAAAGAGCCTATTCAAAGTTTTATCTATTGCTGCAGAATGCAGACACACCATTTATTCAAAGTACACTCCCCACCACCACCCCGCGCCCCCCACAAAAAAAGAATACTGGGAGATCTAGTTTATCCTTCACAGGACTACAACTTCCAGCACCCAAAACTACAGTTCCCATGATTCTTTGTAGGACAGGGATTTATTTAGAATGCACTTTAAATGTATAGTGTGAAGTGACAATAAAATATCTTATGACACCCTCACAATAATTCATTCAATCAACCATGCTGGTGTAAGGGAAGCAGAATGGCCTCAGTCCAAGGAAAGCATTTTAAACCCACCAAAGTCAATGGTCTTTGAATATAATTTAAAATGTCTGCAAAATAAAAACAAGAAAATGTTTTTTTTATGCACAGAATCAATTGTTTTGACACGGCCCTGCTTTGAAAATAAGAGAAAGAGTCACTTTCCCACCATAGTGTTTACTGCTGCAAGAGAGCACTGGGACAAAGTTTTTAATGAGATCCAAAAACGAATGGGGTTGTGGTCCAAAAAGATCCAAGCATATGTGTGCCTACTCAGAAATAATTCTCATTAAATGCAATGGGACCTATTCTTACGGAGTGAGCTTTAAGATGTGCTCCTTTGTCCTCCCCTTCCCCCACTTTCCCCATCCCTCTTCCTCCTCATTTTGGCTCTTGCAGGTTCTGCCACATTTTCCCAGCAGCTTATTGGATGTGTGGGAGAATGTTTTTTTGAAAATGGGGCTATGGAAACATTTATCTGTATCCCTCTGAAACATGACATCTATCTGAGCAAAATCATTCGTTACTAGGGGTATCAACAATGTCAGGATACTTTTGGTAGAAGTGTTAGAAAGCTGATATTTAGTATATACATAGTCCCAACGCACCTCCATCTCATTTTGCTCCAACAGGAATTTACGGTAATGTGAATGATCCCACATTTTAGAGGAAGGCCTCATGCAGACTGGAATCATAGAATCATAGAGTTGAAAGAGACCACAAGGGCCATCGAGTCCAACCCCCTGCCAAGCAGGAAACACCATCAGAGCACTCCTGACATATGGTTGTCAAGCCTCTGCTTAAAGACCTCCCAAGAAGGAGACTCCACCACACTCCTTGGCAGCAAATTCCACTGTCGAACAGCTCTTACTGTCAGGAAGTTCTTCCTAATGTTTAGGTGGAATCTTCTTTCTTGTAGTTTGGAACCATTGCTCTGTGTCCGCTTCTCTGGAGCAGCAGAAAACAACCTTTCTCCCTCCTCTATGTGACATCCTTTTATATATTTGAACATGGCTATCATATCACCCCTTAACCTCCTCTTCTCCAGGCTAAACATGCCCAGCTCCCTTAGCCGTTCCTCATAAGGCATCGTTTCCAGGCCTTTGACATTTTGGTTGCCCTCCTCTGGACACGTTCCAGTTTGTCCGTGTCCTTCTTGAACTGTGGTGCCCAGAACTGGACACAGTACTCCAGGTGAGGTCTGACCAGAGCACAATACAGTGGCACTATTACTTCCCTTGATCTAGATGCTATACTCCTATTGATGCAGCCCAGAAATGCATTGGCTTTTTTAGCTGCCACGTCACACTGTTGGCTCATGTCAAATTTGTGGTCAACCAAGACTCCTAGATCCTTTTCACATGTACTGCTCTCAAGCCAGGTGTCACCCATCTTGTATTTGTGCCTCTCATTTTTTTTGCCCAAGTGCAATACTTTACATTTCTCCCTGTTAAAATTCATCTTGTTTCTTTTGGCCCAGTTCTCTAATCTGTCAAGGTCGTTTTGAAGTGTGATCCTGTCCTCTGGGATGTTAGCCACCCCTCCCAGTTTGGTGTCATCTGCAAATTTGATCAGGATGCCCTTGAGTCCATCATCCAAGTCGTTGATAAAGATGTTGAATAAGACCGGGCCCAAGACAGAACCCTGTGGCACCCCACTAGTCACTCTTCTCCAGGATGAAGAGGAACCATTGATCAGCACCCTTTGGGTTCGGTCAGTCAACCAGTTACAAATCCACTGAGTGGTAGCATAGTCAAGACCGCATTTTACCAGCTTCTTTACAAGAATATCATGGGGCACCTTGTCAAATGCCTTGCTGAAATCAAGGTAGGATACATCCACTGCGTTCCCTTCATCTACCAGGCTTGTAATTCTGTCAAAAAACGAGATCAGGTTAGTCTGACATGACTTATTTTTCAGAAATCCATGCTGACTATTGGTGATCACAGCATTCCTTTCTAGGTGCTCACAGACTGTTTGCTTAATGATCTGCTCCAGAATCTTCCCTGGTATTGATGTCAGACTGACTGGGCGGTAATTATTTGGGTCCTCTCTTTTCCCCTTTTTGAAAATAGGGACAACATTTGCCCTCCCCCAGTCTGCTGGGACTTCGCCTGTTCTCCAGGAATTCTCAAAGATGACTGCCAGTGGTTCTGAGATCACATCTGCCAGTTCTTTTAATACTCTTGGATGCAGTTCATCTGGCCCTGGAGACTTGAATACATCTAAACTAGCCAAGTATTCTTGTACTATCTCCTTAGTTATTCTGGGCTGTGTTTCCTCTGCTGAATCATTTGCTCCAAATTCTTCAGGTCGGGCATTGTTTTCTTTATCGGAGAAGACTGAGGCAAAGAAGGCATTGAGGAGTTCAGCCCTTTCTGTGTCCCCTGTTTGCATTTCACCATCTTCTCCTCTGAGTGACCCCACCGTTTCTTTGTTCTTCCTTTTGCTACGAACATACCCATAAAAGCCTTTTTTGTTGCTTTTAACCTCTCTAGCAAGCCTGAGTTCATTCTGTGCTTTAGCTTTTCTGACTTTGTGTCTACACGTGCTGGCTATTTGTTTGAATTCCTCTTTGGTGGTTTCCCCACTTTTCCATTTTTTGTACACATCCTTTTTTAATCTTAACTCAGTTAAAAGTTCTTTAGATAGCCACCCTGGCTTCTTTAGGCACCTTCCATGTTTCCGTCTCATTGGTATTGCCTGAAGTTGTGCTTTTACTATCTCCCTCTTAACAAACTCCCAGCCATCATGAACTCCCTTTCCTTTTAGTATTACTGTCCATGGGATCTCACCCAGCACTTCCCTAAGTTTTATGAAGTCGGCTTTCTTAAAGTCAAGAAATTGAGTCCTAGTATGCTTGGCTGCTCCTTTCCGCTGTATAGTAAACTTCAGAAGAGCATGATCACTCGTGCCTAATGATCCTTCCACTTCTACCCCACTAACCAGGTCATCAACATTGGTTAGGACCAGATCTAAAATGGCTGTTCCTCTTGTTGCTTCTCCCACTTTCTGGACAATGAAGTTGTCTGCAAGGCCAGTGAGGAATCTGTTTGACCGTATGCTCTTGGCTGAGTTTGACATCCAACAAATATCCGGGTAATTGAAGTCCCCCATTACTACTATCTCCCTTCCTTTTGCATGCTTGGCCATCTGTTCCAGGAAGGCATCATCTATGTCCTCCATTTGGCTTGGGGATCTATAGTAAACTCCCACAATGAGGTCACTGTTATTCTTCTCTCCCTTAATTTTGACCCAAATGCTCTCACTTTGGCTTTGAGGTTCTAAATCTTGGATCTCTTCACAGGTATACACATCCCTGACATATAACGCCACTCCTCCTCCTTTCTTGTCTGGTCTGCTTCTCTGAAATAGATTGTATCCCTCCATTATTACATTCCAATCATGGGACTTATCCCACCAGGTTTCAGTGATGCCTATTATGTCATATTTAGTTTGCTGTACCAAGAGCTCAAGCTCATCTTGTTTATTTCCCATGCTTTGCGCATTAGTGTACAGACATTGAAGTCCATTAATCATTCCCCCGTGTCTATTATTTAAGGATTTTTTCCTCCCATCACTAGGTCTGCATGCTGTTTGCTCCATTTGGTCTATGACATTTTTTACATGGAGTTTGATGTGACGATGAAGCTGCTTAGGTCACTATTCTCTTTTGTGGTTTACACATGGTGTCTTCTTCCTCAGTGGTACCTCCCACTTACCTCCCATCCCCCTCACAGATAATCCAGTAAGGGGAGAAAGTCTGATATAAAATTGCACATTACATGACAGTGGATGTACGGAAGCACATTGTGTGGTCACCCCCCCCCCAAAAAAAGCGTAGTGCTGCTTTACTGACTGCACCACCTGTTAGATAGGGCATTTCCGTGCACTGCATCCTTTCCCACCAGTTGCTTTATCTTTATAATTAAAACCACTTTTTGTGCAGAATGGCAGTTCCGCAAAGCAACTGTATTAAAAGCAAAAAATAAAATGTGTCCATGCAAGTACAGGAGGCAAGAAAAGGAAAGCAGAATGGAAATGAAGAAGCAGCCTCTCATGCCAATAATTTCAAATGATTGCCTGGATTTTTAACATTATTGCTCATTGGTGCAAAATTGCTATATTGAAAAACTTGTAGAGGAATGATTGTTACAATTATTGGACTTAGCTGAGATGGCAAAGGTGACGTGCTTAATCAGTGATAAATCATTGTTAATATTTAGTAAACTTTGGAAACTCCTTATAGACTTTTTGCAAAGAAAAAGAAAATGAACCTATGATATCTGGGTTTGAGGATTGAATAAAATATTGGTTGGGTGTTATCTTGGAGTGGATCTTTTGAATAATTTTCTATATGTAGCTGACAGATGAAGAATCAGAAGTTCACATTTTCTTCTTTTCTTCCTTTCCTTTTTCCCCTCTTCCTTTTTCTCACCTTTTCTTTTCTTTTCCTTCTTTTGGTTTGTGCTTTTATTTAGATCAGCTTCTTTTATCTTTGATAAAAAGATATTGGATAGTAACCTTTATATATTTTCTTTCAAACTTTAATAAAAAAATTATTGGGGAAAAACCTTGCATTTCACATATGAAAGGTGCATACACACAAGTAAACAAATACCTGCATGCACACCCACAATTGACTTATAGGTGTCCTTGCTTGGGGTAGCACCCACTCATTTTTTTTACTGCTCTTTTGTGCAAATCTGGTACATAGAAAAATGTATCAGCTTGTACTACCAGCAGCTCCCAAAGATTGCTTACACAGCTGAGAAAGGTTCCCAACCCCTGCCTTAAAAACCTGAAGGATACGTGTGTATCCTGTGTATTAGAATCATAGAATTGTAGAGTTGGAAGGGAACATGAGGGTCCAAACCCCTGTAATGCAGGAATCATTTCCCCAATGTGGGGCTCAGTGTGGGACCCTAAGATTAAGAGCCTCATGCTTTTAGCAACTGAGCTATCCTACTGTCCTAAAGTATATTATGTATTTCTGCTGGCTACACCGTTGCATATAATTATAAGAAAGAAAGAAAGAAAGAAAGAAAGAAAGAAAGAAAGAAAGAAAGAAAGATTAAAAGTATCAAGAAATAAAGCTAGCCCACTTTCCCGTTGAATTGAATTCTATAAATTCCATAAAAGTGAGTGCATCAATGTGATCTTTTAAATGCTGTCAGTCGTGCAGTGTTATGCTCGTACCAAAGAAAATTGTGACACAGGCAAGAATGTTTCTGACCACATGTACAGGATGTCGCTGAAGGGTTGGCTAACTCAACCTACTTCTAGCTCCAATGAAACAACAGGAACACAGACTGTCTTGACTAAGCATATCGAGCAGCTGAAAACCCATCTATCAGTCTTGGAAATGGAAGACTCAGTTTCAAATCCTGAGTCATCACGGTGATTTGCTGGATAACTATTGGCAAATGACCGCCTCCAACCTCAATTTCTTGTGTTTAAAAAAGGAACAATGGTGCCTGCCTCAGTTGGCTACAGTGAAGATAAAATATAAAGCTGTAGATTATTGCTTTTAAATGCATAATTTGGTATCTCATCTTACCATATTGATTTAAAAGGTGGGGTATATATTTTAAAATCATTGAAGTATGGGACTTCTTCAGCAAGTGACAAAAACTGCAAACAATAAACTAAGATGCAGAAAGAAAGAAAGAGGGTGGTGGTGGACAAACCTAATAGAACCATCAAAAGTCATAGATGTAGTTGAACAGATAAAGCCTAATAAAGCTGCCAGAAAGGATTTAATAATTACGGGAATACTAAAGGCACTGAGCGATGCCTGGAAGGTATGGAAAGTGAAGGTATGAACTCATTCCTAATCAAAAGCAGATGCAACCTGGGTTGGGGAAATATGTCCCCATTGAAAAAATATCAAAGATAAATGCCCCAGACAATAATAATTTAGAGCTGAGTTTCCTGACCCACTTTTCAGTGTGCAAAACTATTTGCTGTGGCATATGGCCTGTGCAATCTAGAGGGATAAAAAAGCTAATTTGAAACTTGTCAAAGCACTGTGCAGCTTAATCCAATACATGTTTCTTCAAAAGTCTCTACACAGCCCAATAGGAGCTTCTTCCATATAAGTACATTGGTTTCGCAGTCTTTGAAGATTGCAAATTGAAGGCATATGCATCCATTTTATTACTAGGGATGTTAAAAAGGCATTGCAACATTCTGCAGATTCAACATTTGCATACTGTAGACATCACTTCCTCCTCAGTGCTGCTGTGTCATGATCTGTCAAGATTTTCCAAAACGTCTTCTTACACAGTCCATCCATGTCCTGTATCTGGACCGACTTCACACAGGCTAAAGAATAATGCAAAGGGATGTTGAGGATAATCTCTGTAGCCTCCAATATTGTAATTATTATTATTCACCCAAAGATTCCACGGCAAGTTACAACAATTAAAACATTAATATTAGAACACAATATTACACAATACTAAAAACAGTTTGAAACAACCTAAAATTACAAAGGTAAGGTAGGTACTAAAAATAGACATCTCAAGTGTCAAAAGCCAGGGTGAAAGATCCACACTGAAAGCCCTTTGTATCTGTGGAGGTCACCCAAACATTTAAGAACCCTGGAACAGAAGGGGGTCTAAAACAAGCAGGGAACCTCGTGGATACACAAAACAAGGCCAGCCTACCATTAGGAAAAATATGAGGCAGCAGACAATTGCCTTCCACAAATTCAATGGCAATGGAGTGAAGGAGAGCGCTTTCATTTGCCCCCACTGCCCCTTCTCCCGTGATTTAAATCTGATGCCTGCATGAGGATTTTATTTTGTCATAATAAGAGGGCCAGACTCTACCATGCTAGAGGGAGCTTCTTATCTGACCCTTCCCAGTAGAGGTAAAGTGGAGAGGGTGCATTTCTACTGCAGCTGGGGAATAGGCTGTGGGTCTTCAGTCAGGGAACACACCTGGTTTCCATCAAAAGTGCTGGATGCTGGAGAAGAGGCTTTAAAACTTCGGTTAGAAAGATAAACACTACTGTTTAAGAACACTGTTACCTATCATAGTTATGCACTGTTTCTAGAAGGTTGTCTTTCACTGCTGTGAGAAGTTTTAACTGTATCATTTTAGTATTGACAAGTTTGCTGCCCTTTGGTGAAAGATCACAATATAAATTTAATCATTAACAACAGCAGGCATTAGAAAGGCAGAATATAAATTGCTTGTCCATCTAAATAAGTAAAGTAAATAATTGGAAGTGGTGGATTCTTCCATATTACCTGTCTCTCTAAACCTGCTTTCATACAGTATATTCAGGCAATGTACACATGAGCAGTCTCTGAAACTCACTTCTCCCTGCTGTGTTTCAAGTGGTATTCTTATGTTGCTGTGCAAACATCAGGAATGTCTTCACCTGATTTGTTTCTCCACACCAAACCCCAGTTCATTGTGCAATGGCTGTCTGAAATGTACACACCTCAGCTTAACCATGGCTTATGTGTTCAAGTTGGATGGAGCTGTTTGAGGGAAAGCACATCAGAGAGGGATATTTCTCAAGACACCACAGAATTGTGGCTAATGTCATGCATACTTGGCTTCAAACACCAGCTGTGGAAATGTACTGGTGCTGGAGTAAACAGTCTATCCAGAGGGAGTAGATAGTTCCCTGACTGTCCTCCAGAAATTTTATATCGGCATGGTCAGCTATTATTCATGACACTGCTCAACTGGGAAAATGACACAATGTAAATATAATCACTCCCAGATTTTTTGCCACCACAAACTTGGGACTGTTTTCTTCCTAGAGAGTTTAGGGGCTACAAAGCTCTAGGTTTGCCATACAAGATGTTATTGAAGGAAGACTCAGTCTGAAGACTCGGTCTGACTCCAACTGCAGGTTAGATCACACTTGAAGGAATACTGTCTCACTGTCACAGCCGCACCATATCTTTTAAGCGCATGGCTTCCCTCAAAGAATCCTCACAGAACTACAATTCCCTGCACCCTTAATAAACCATGGTTCCCAGGATTCTTTGAAGAAAGCCATGGGCTTGAAATGTGGTTGATATGTATGGTGTGCATGGTGACAAAGACATCTATAGCACTGTTCATGTGATCAAAGAGCAAGTGTGAGCATACCGTGTGGAGGAGGCATGAGAATGTGCTCACCAGCTGTGCCCCCAACATCACCATTCCCACTGCTCAAACCCGACTGCCTCATGTTGGATGGGAAGGTCAAACGTGTGGTTCTTCATGTATGAACTTACCTTCCTGCAGTGGAGAACCTTCCCAGTTGTATGGAGGATTCTAAGCACGTTATGCTGAAAGCGCTTAGACTTCCCTTTAAGAACTTCCCACTCAACACAAGAAATTGAGGGGCTCACAGGGACAGTGGAGGTGGTGCGTGCCCCCCCCCATATGCACTTTCTGCCCACATGTCTTATTTGAGCACAACGCTATTGTGTCTGCTTAGTCTTTGCCTGCAGAGATTTCCTGGGTGATAAAGAGCTTATTATATGCTAAGCCCTGGGATGGTTTGCTGGAACCTTCAGAGGCTTGCTGTGACTTATTTGCAAGGCACCTTGTGGATAAAATCACTCACATCTGTTTCAATGGATTCCACTTTAGATGGAGTGGTTCATGCACATACACAGAAAGAGAGACAGACAGAGACACATCACTGCTCCTTGAATTAGGCTTTAAAGTTCAGCACCAGTACTTTGAATTGAGGCTGAATGCAAATATGTGTCTGTGAATATGGCTTCACACATGGATAATATTATCTAATCTTCAGGTGCCAAGCAGCAGCGAAATTATGAACCAGATGAAGTTTCTGAATTGTCTTCAAAGGCAGTTCCAAGAAGAGTTCATTACAGAGATCAAATTTCAGTGCGACTAGGGCATGAATGACGGGTGTCATTTATGGATCACATGCATTCAGGTACACCGGGGATGTTACTATATACAGAATCCAAAAAGGAGCTGTTTTCTGTATGGACCTTCTCTGTTCCTTTCCATCTGAAAGCATCCCCAACCCCATTTTGGGTTGTGGGGAGGACTCTTTTACCAAATAGTAAAATCAATGGAGTAAATGGCTTTCACCCCAGGGCCACTACGAACTAAATCAACAGCTTATAAATTATGCTTCCTAATTTTTACTACCATGCACTTGGTTGAATGGATTTTTAGTTTTTTGTGATAAGCACATAATTATGTGTTCCAAAATATCGCCCCCTTCCCATGTCAAATTTGATACAATGACCTTTTTCTTATCATTTAGACAGGAATTACATCTCTTATCTTGTTCCCATAATACTTCCATGCCAAGCCAATGCAATGAGGACAGTACACTAAGTGCTGGGTGCAAAAACTATTCTAGATGAGTCCAAAAACAACAAGCAAGGTTGCAGTCGCAGCCCGTCATATAATGCTAAGAACTGGCTAAGAACAGTATAAAATGTAAGCCTCCACTTTAAATACCTTTTCCTATTTTCTTTTTTTAAAAAAAACAGGACCAAGGGGCTAAGAGGTTTTAGAGATTTATTTTCTGTTATTGTGCAAAGCCTTATCTCTGCTTAGAGTGTTTGGGCATGTGTTTTCGGCCTGTATTTCAAAAAATGACACACAGACAGCACCTGGGAGAAGGAGGCTGTTTTCCTAATCCCAGACAGTTTTGATGAGTTGAAATCCTATTCTCAGCCCCAGTCTGCAGGCCCTATCTGGCAGTAGCCACAAAGGGCTCCTCCATTAATCTGCTCAAAAAGAATCCCAGGGTGAGCTTCACAGCAAAAGCCTCTGAAAGAGCAGAGAAGACACAGATGCCTAATCCCACCAATTGACACTGCAATTTAGTTAGGAAATAAGTAAAGCACATAGCCACAGTCATCGTAAATCACTTGCTGTAAATCAGACACTGTGGCAGAACTGGAGGGGGGAGACCAGAGAGAGAAGGAGAGCTCTCTTTTCTATTTGCCCATTCAAATTACAAGAGCAGTCAATACAAATTCCTTCCAAGTTATTACTCTCCCCATTCCGAAGTACAGAATCACAGAATTTTAGAGATGGGAGGAACCCAAAGGGTCATCTTGACTAACATCTTGCAATGCAGAGATGCAATCCTGGGAACCGCTAAGATCCTTTAAAGAAAAGCATTTCCAATTTGAGCAGGGACCCTGGCATCCAAGGCCCTGGGGCCATTTTGCGCAGGGACAGACCTTGCCCCCATCTCAGGGATGCCTTATTGCAGCTCCCTTGACTTCCATGGGAGAATACCATAAAACCTGACATTCACCTTAATGGGGGGAAATGAGGGAGCTGAGTTTAGAACCCCAGAGACTCTATTGTCAAGAGCAAGGTGAATTTTATACCCATTCCACCAGTTTGCATGCATTCAGGAAGTAATTGCACAAGGCATTTCGCTGCCTGAAGTGGAACAAATGCCCAGTGTGGCCATTGGCCAACTATTAACTTTCCCCTCCCCAACGGTAGCACCCTTAAACAGGTTGCTTCATTCTACTACTTAAAGACTGTCCTGACATTATGTGAAATATAAATAGATGGTGATTGTTTTAAAAATCCTGCTGCATGGTAGGGCCAATCCTTTTCTTCAGATAAATCATTTTCAATGCCATCCTTTCAGTCAAATCACATTCAATGCAGCTCCCATTGCATAGTAGTTGTATGTCTGCAGCTTTCTGTTTGCAGTTCTGACCACACTCCCTGATAATTCTCTTCTCCCACTGTTTTTTGAGCAAAGCAAATACTCTCAAATCTTTATTTATCTGTATTTAGTGTTTTATCATGTGCAACACCATGATAAAATACAGGCTTTTCTAGATTAGAATATGGATAATTACTTTGGATTTGGTCAGAATTTACCCTTAAAGCTTATCTCATAACAGTATCCTTCAGGTGAGCCAGTGATGGCTTCAGAGCAAGAAATAAATGAAGGCTTGAAATTGGGAGAATAGAGTATTACCCCTCAGGGAAGTTAAGTACCAAGAGTGGGGCACTTACTGAAATCTTTGCTTTCAGTAAACAGAATGCTGTTTGGATAAGTTCAGGGTGGTAAGCCTTTCTAAATTGCTGGAGATTTGCAATAATTGCAAATAGGTTTTACAGGCAATTACAGAAAATTGGATGCATTGAGTTAAGTAAGAGGACAATTTCTCTTGAAGTTGCAATATGATCTGGGTTGTGGGGGGGGGGCAGGTTAAGAAAAAAAGGGGGGATTCATTCATCCAATTCACCACAATTCATCCAATTCACCACAAGCTCTCCGGCTTACAAAATTATGATGGTCACCTCTCCATCCATATGCCTGACAGAGCAAACAGAAGCACCACTGAGAACTGTTCAGCCTATACAACTAGCAGCCTGTCTTGGCAGAGGGATACCCCACCACTTATCTTTCTAGGGAAGCTTTCCATAGCTCCTTGTTGTGCATTAACATTACCAAACTGAGGGCCTGAGAAGCTATACAAAATGCATGATTAATTTGGTGGTGACAGTGCACTGAATGCAGAGTAAACAGGAGTGTGTACACTTTCCAAATCATCAAAACACACTCTCCTGGCTGTGCTGCAACCTGTAGAAATCCGTTTGGCAGCAGCCAGGGGGAGATCCTTTGGGGTAATGACCCTTTCCCCTTGGAATCACCTCCCCTCTAAACTAAGACAGGCACTGATATGGTTACCATTTTGACACCTGCTAAAAACTTATTTATTCTCCGAAGCCTTTGCTGGATGTCAATCCCAGTTGATTGTAAGAACTTGTTATGCCTATTCAGCCTGCTACACTATCTTCTGTTTTATTTATTCTGCAATAAAATGTAAATGCATCACACTGCCTTGTGGTGCTTAAGTGGAAAGTGGTATAGAAATTGTGTTAATTGATAAAGAATAGTAAATATATTTGGTTCACTAAAAAGTAAAAACTGTGTTTGGTAAATAAAATATTTATTGTTTAACTAGACTTTTTAAAGTTGGGTGCAATTAAGCTTAACAGTTCAATTACATCCCATATGTTTTTTGTTTTGTACATTGTACATCCTGTACTGTTTTGGACAATGTTACAGTTCTGTTTCATATGAAATGTTTTTGTTCCTATGGTGGAAAAGAAAACCTCAGCTATACCTAGTTGGCATTTTCAAAATTCTTTACATTTTGTTTTGACTGAATAGGAAGCAAAGTTTCTGGAAAATCCCTCCTGACACATGGGTCTCCTGGTTTCATGATGCCCTGTGTTCCTTAACCTTCCACTGCCAACTGAAATATGTTTATAAGGCACTTTGGAAACAACTACTAGAGTTTAGCACTCGGATCTACTGCTGCTGCTATGTCACATATACCCAAATCACATTTAAATTCTACTACTGCTTACCAAAGCCCTATAGAGAAGGAATGTGGAGGGGAGATTGCCTTAGTATTATTATTTTAGTGTTTTATTTATTTAACACATTTGTATATCACTGTTTCCCACCAAAAGTGGGAATACAAGTTTCTTCCCTTCCTCATTTCATCCCTACAAGAACCCTGTGAGGCAGGTCAGGCTCAGAGCAAGTGACTGGTCCAAGACCACCCAGTGAGCTTCATGGCCAAGTGGGGATTTGAACCAGGTATCCCAGGTCCTAGTCTGACACTCTAACTACTACACCAGAGTGGCTCTCTAATGTTCTACCTCACTGTCTGGGGTAGTGTATGCTTCTGAATGCTGGGAGTTGTTAGTGGGGGGAGTTGCTGCTGCACTCAGGTCCTGCTTGTGGCTTCCCAGAGGCAACTAGTTGGCCACTATGTGTCCAAGGGACTAGATGGGTCTTTGGTGTGCTCTAGGAGGGCTCTCCTTATGTTTTGTTGTGTCCTTCTGGGCTGTTTGTCTCCTCCTGCTAGTGTAGGCAGGAAACAAACAAACAACGATTCCTTGCTTAGCATTCCATCTGAATCAGAGATGAACCATGATCTGTAAACCAAGAACAACCATGGCAAAAGATTGTGGCTTGTTAGGGAGTGAAACAAACATAATATCTGATTGAGATGTGATGCTAAGCAAGGGCAGACTTTGGTCTTTCAAATTTCAGTGTGTAAAGCCAAAATTCCCCCTGCCCATCTGTTACCTTCCATTTGGCTTAGTTCAATATGCCCTGCTGCGCAGCCCCTCGGTTTGGTGCCCAGTGTGGGGAAGCCAGTCGTGCTGCCCTAAATCTGCCTCTGAGCTAATCCAGAGACTGTGGTTTGTTTCCTCCTAATGCAAAGGAGGAACAGGCAAGTGGTCAATATTGGCATGTTCAAAATGAACCATTAACTATAGTTACCTGCGATGTGTGAACAAGGCCATTGTCTATCACATATGTGTGATATACAATTGCCATCATTTGTTACATGCCATGATGCTTTACCCTCTTACAAGTAAGATGCTACAGCCCAGATCCACTAATTTCTTGTGGGTGCTTCCTCTAACAGTTTAGCGGGAGAGAGTGGATCTATATAGTCAAGGACACTTTCAACCTGATCAGAACCAGGTTCATTTGGAAACATTTCAGTGGGACTTCCAAGTAACAAGGCTTGGGAACATGATGCAAGTGTGGTAGGAATACCCTGTTATGCAGACACATTATGCCTCTCAGATAAATGCCACAGTTTCTACAACTCTGCATTGATGAGAAAGTACAGTAATGCAATATTCCATTTATTATCTACCAACAGATGGCAGTGATCCCCTAGTTTGCTGCAAGCTTAATAAAACTCAGGTGTGTCAAGTGGTCCACTGCATATGGGTCAACATTCTACCCAAATGATGTTTTGTTACCTGTCATTTAATGTATTTATGCAAACATTGATATATTTTTCTCATTTTCAGATATGAGAGACCAACTTAATGCTATGTCCTAAGTAGGTTGCCATCACTAGTTTCAAGTTTAGGATCTTTCCTACTTCAACTTTATAAAGCCTGGGCTAGATCCAGTTTTGGTCATATTAATTTAAGTTAGTAGTTCCAGTGACTGTACCCTAAGCATGATTTAGCTTGTGTTTGGAACTACAACTCCCCTCACCCATAAGTACTGGTCATGCTAGACTGAATGGAATTGTAGTCCTCATCATCTGGAAAGCACCACATTGCTCTGTGGTTTAAATCCAACTTCCTATGCATTTTTCCATTGTTTTAGTTGGTCTTTAGAATTACTTTTCTTTAATGTACTCAGTAAACCAAACCTGTCAGGAAAACCTCTATTTTCCCCTCTTATTTGTTTTCCTCATCTTTCTATGGAATATGGCTGCAAAGAACAATTGACCACTAATAACCAGACAATTTGGTTGGGAGGGATCCCACAGTAGAATGTCTGCATGTTCTTAGTTTTCCAGTGAAATGTTGCTGAGCCATGACTGATTTAATACTTGTTTCACTCTGTCTGCTTCCTTTTTGTGGACATGCTTAAACAGTCGAAAAGAAGCAAACAAATGCCAGTTCTGCTATGGAGCCAACATCAAAAAGGGAAGAGAGAGAGAGAGAGAGAGAGAGAGAGAGAGAGAGAGAGAGAGAGATCTCCTATTTAAATAATATCCATCAATTTGTCTGATGCTGAGAAAAGACTCAACTTTGTACTTGAAGCCCTGATGAACTCATCACCCTGATTAAATAAACATTTTCCCCCATAACATTGGTGAAAGAATGCAGCGTAGATTTCTGCTCTCAATTCAAGAAGAAACTTTTGGGACTGTGTACAAGAAAAAGTTCAGAAAATGATGCACAATTTGGGAAACTGGACACAGGTAAAAATTTGGGGTTTTCATTAATGCAGCTTACTGCTACATTTGGGAAGGGATCACTGTGTACATGCACACAGAGATGACACACCTATGCTATGACTCCTTTCCTTGACTGAATCTCATGAGCTAAATTCTTGTTACTCACCACTTTTTTCAGAAATTGTTCATTCACAATCAACGCATTTGCATAAAACATTGGTAGAATATCAAGACATTCCTAGATAGGAACAAGGAAAGTGGAGAAACATTCTTGTAAATTAGTCAGTGTCTGGATATAATTTCCGATAACCAAAGTTTATTTTAGCACGTTTCGAGTAGGAAAACAGGAACCTGTAGACATGCGGGAGTAAGTATCTGTCTGTGCAAATGTCAGTTTGGCCCAAAGGATTCTAAACTCTGACTGGTGACTAGACTACAGAAAATTCATGACCTTGACATGGCCCATAAAAGTGTACAAGAAGCGCACTTCTCATCTTAGTGTGATTTACAGTTGCTACGAATTATCTGGAATTCCTAAGCTAGTGCAATGTGTCAGTGAAAGGATTTGCCTTATCTGCCAGAACACGGGAAGATAAATGGAGATAATTATGAGGTTACTTTGCAGCAGCTTCAGCTAAAAGAAATTTTGAAGTGAAACATTTCAAACACAGAAGCAAATTGAATGGGACAGTTTCCAAGCAGTTTTGTTTCTTTCATAAGCTGAAACCTAAAGATGCACCAGGAGCGAGGGGTGGGATAGGTTTGTATCACGTGGGATGCTGATTATTTTCTGTAGAATTTTCAATGGGCCAGATCAGGCAATACTTCTCCCCTGATCCCCACATAAATTACTTGCTTGGAGTTCTGCAACTCTAGGCTGACCATTGGCAGACTTTGGGCTCTAAAATTTCTGTGGCACCCTGTGTGGCACTAAAATTTGGCGCCCCCTGCCTCTTTCTCTCTGTTCTCTGTCATTGTTGCAGGGCCACCTGTAGCGCCAGCACCCAGTGTGGCCAAATTGGTCACGCCACCCTAAAACCTTCTCTTGATGTGCTGTGTGCCTGACTAAAGCATTGTCAGGCATCCATCATAGACCATTGTGAGGAATCCATCATACTGAATGGATTCCTGTTCATAGTACAGACAGAGCACATGGACCCACCCCAATTCTTTGCACTAGACCAGATCAGAGAGGAAGCATAATCTAAACTAGCCCTAATCTAAACTAGCTCTATGAAACTCAATAATTAAATGATAAATAGTGATAACTGTTGTTTTAATGCTTATATATTGAAATGGTGTTATCAGTTTTAATGGCTTTAGCCACCACAGGTTCCCTTCAGGTAAAATCCTGTGATTCCCCTTATAGGGTCTGATATGACTTCTTGATTGATTTGAAACTATTATATCTTGTCATTTTACTAGGTCAGTCTTCTCCATCCTAGTGCCCTCCAGATCAGGGATAGCCAGCATGGTGCCTTCAATAAGTTGCTGGACTGCAACTCAAAACTTCTCTAGCCATTGGCCATGCTGGCTGTGCTGATGGGAGTTGTAGTTCAGCAACATCTAGAGGCAACCAACTGGCTCCCCTTGCTCTGCCAGCAAAAGTTTAGTGACCACAGATAATTCAGGTTGTATAGGATCATCCTGCATTATCTTATAGACCAGTGGTAGCCAACCTAGTTCTCTTTAGATGTTGTTGAACTGCAACTCATGTCAGTCCTGTGCATTGGTTGTGTTTGCTGGGGCTGATGGATATCTGGAGGGCAGCATTGTTGGCTATTTTGATATAAACAAATTCTTGGAAGAAAAGGCTGCAAGGCTACATACTAGAGATGCGAAACTGGTCTGTTCTGGGGCCAAATAACAAAGTGAATCAGGATGATTTGGGGTGAATTTTGCCTCCTTCTGAATCAAACCACAGTGCCAATTATTCCCCTCACAAGTATAATCAGAGACTCAACAGTGTCTCATGTCACTCTGTTTTTCTGTTCTCTCTAGTTTGCTGTATACATTATTTGTTTTTCTGTGTCTCTGTGTGTCTCTGCCAAAGGTTTTGCAATAAGTGATGTAGCACACGGCCTTTTAAAAAGTTATTTGTAAGCCATAAATACTACTAATAATAATAATATAAAATGCAACCTAAAATGCATTTCTCCCCCATCCCCATGACCGATCTCTCAAGCACAATTGCTCTTGCATTTTATGGTTATTTCAGAGTTATCAATTTAAGTTACAGGATTTGCATCACAGTAATTCCTCTCAGTGCTCTCCCACCCCCTTTTACTACAAAACACCACATTCCACATGGGCAGAGCTGGCCCAAGACATCTGAGGCAAACCACAAAATGGTGCCCCCACCCCCACCCCACCAGGAAAGAAAGCATGAGTGAATATCTACATCAGGAACAAGTGAGAAATAAGGATCTTCATTGGGAAGAAGGAAGGTGGAATCAAATCAACCTTACCCAACAGCTGAAGCGGGAATCAAAGGCTGCCCCAGGGGGAAAGGGAGCCTGCTCTGAATCATGTCAATCAGATGAAGATCCCAGAGGACAGCCCCTGCCATTTCCTGCCTAGGGTGGAAGGAGACCAGTTGTGCCTCCTATTCACTGAGGGACCACTGTAGGGGTGGCATGGAGGAGGGCTGCTGAGGAGGAAGCAGATCTGACCTCCAAGGACAGCACTGCAGCCCTTGCTGTCACTACAGTAATGCAGCAGCAGCAGCAGCAGCAGCAGGTGAAGCCTTCCTTGGAGGATCTGCTGCCCACCGGAGATGGTTGCCTCACCTCTCCTCATGGGTGGGCCATCCCTGCATATGTTGAATCTGGAAAGTGTCTAGGACGATCACAGCAATCATTCTTGACTACCAATTCAAGTTCCTAGCTGATTCAGAGCCAACAGTCTCATATAAAAGTTCCGCAAATAGGATTAATATTGGGAAACAGCCTTTAACTATGGCCAAACCACAGAACCACAGAATAATGGGCAATTTGCAAGCCTATTTTTCTGTTTGGTGCACTAGCATGGGAAAACACGGATAGTGGCCTCAATAATTTTGGTCATGTTCCCAGAAGAGAGCCACTAATCCATTATCTTGGATTCAAAGAATGCCTTGACATGGTCTAGGACGGAGTGACTTTTTCCTTCTCCAAAAGCTATACTCTGGTTTTCATTGCACACAGTTTTGAAGCTGTTGCTGGGGTAGGGTTGAGAGGACAAGAAAGTGTGGCGCCTCTAAGTTGCATGGCTATTGCCAGGGACTGTGCTGAGGAGGGCTGCACTGAGAAGGAATCTTCCCAGGAGCAGGAGGACAGTATAGATTTGGAACAGTGATTTGCAGAGGGACATTCAGAAGGCAGAAGCTGGGAAGTACTGGGTGGGGAACAGCTAGGAGAAGAACTGGGAGAGAGAGTTAACAAACTGGAATGCATGCATCTGCTCAGCCCAAGGTCAAGAAGAGCAGATAAAGTGGCAGCACAGAAAGCATAGTGGCTGTGAGATCAGTTTGCAAGATGTGAGAGTGACGTGGGTGGCTAGGGAGGAAGTGGGTGGAACCCTGAATTGGGAGCACCTTCATTCCTAAGAATGTATTATTTGTTCTCTCGCTGTGATCATTAAAATTTCTAACTGGTAAGAGACTCCTTTCTCTTTGTTCTGGGTATCTAATGCCAAAGGGGTGGGATGTGGGGGGGGGGGTAGAAAGCAAAGTCCCTGAAGCCTGAGAGCTACTTACACCATGGCCTGTGTATCAGATCAGCATCTTTACCATGTAGGGGGAAGGAAGGAGGATTGAAGCAGGGGATGGATGAAAAGCCCCATGAAAAAATAACCATCATTCTGTTTTCCTGTGGTGTAACTCATCTGCAGTAGTTGAATACATTCCTGTGCATGGTTACTTCCAGGTAAGTATGTACAGGACTGTATTCTCAACTACTGCAGATGAATTGAACCCAATGGGACTTACTTCTTTTGAGTAGACATGTAAACTGGGATTCACTGCTAGACTCTTACAGAATCTTTCTCCCTTTTAAACTACAGAACAAACAGGCCCATAGGAACCTCTGAACCACCAGCTTTTGAGGATTAGGTTCCTTGGAGATGTTATTTGAGATATAACATGTTTTTTTTTTTTTGGAATTTTGACCGTCTCGATGTCTTCGTTGCTGATGAATGTTCCTTCAGTATGTATAAAGTGCATAATTATATGCAACCAACAGTGCTTGAAATGATCATGCATACAACACAAGCTGTAATGAAATCCTCAAAAATGGCAGGCAGGAGGGGTTAACTTGGTTATTTTCAATTCAATTGTGTTGTCCAAGGACAGGACTTAACTGCAAGTGACTCATTTTAATTATTCCATCACACGAGAAATCATCTGCTGCTGTCAGAAACATATGTCTTCCATGTCAGAGTTATATATAGATTTAAATAACAAACTTATTAACAGAGAAAACAAGAAAGTAATTGTAATTGATGTCCATATTGCAAACACATCTTCTCATTTTAATTAATTAATTAATCAATACATGCATCTCTCTCTGTGTGTATTCAAATCTTCATTTTATCCTACTCAGTATTCACTAGTGCTTTTCATAAGTTAAATGCCTTTGAAAATTATTGTCCTTAAAAAATATTTTATAGCACTTAACTTGGTGATTGAAGGATTGCTTGTTTACTTACTTATATCTCACTTAATGCCAAAATAGGATTCTAAGCAGTTTACCAGTATAAGAACCAATTACATAAACATCAGACTATAAACATCCAAATTAAAACACCTAAGAAAACTATCCCATTAAAACATCAAAATTTGTATTTAACTCAAGTGAAAAAAGCTGTATCATTAAAACTTGCAAGTAATGGATAGGGATCACATTTTCCTGTTTCATGAAACAGCTTCTGGGATGAGTGCTAAATACATTGGGTAGGCAATATGTCTGACTCTGGCTATTCCCAAGTTATAAGATGCCTGATTTCAAGCATTTTATTTTTGCCTTCCTATAGAGCATCAGAATATTGGCAGGAAGGCAACAGGGATGCAAGGTGTCCTTAAATGCCTTTGTCTGAAACATCTGAAATTGTTCTAAGGCACAATCTTATACATGTCTTTTCAAAAGTAAGTCTCATTGGGTTCAACAGAGCTTCCTCCAAGGTAAATGAGTACAGAATTATAGCCTTGGTGTCTTAATTTTTTTCCAAAGAAACAACAACAAACATGAAAGAAAATCTTAAATGGGGCCTTGATGAAATTATTGCTTTGGTCTGACATTTACAATTGCTTTCCTAGAACCTTCTACAGTTCAGCCAAAACAAGTGAAGGGGTTGCCACAGTTCTTTCCCTCTTGAGCTAATGTTGGCATCAGGTTCAGCAGAAATACTTGGGCAACATCATCAAATAGTTCTGGGGGCCTTACAAAAATAAGCAGCTTTCACAGGCATAAACAGCAGAAGGTGTGGATGATATCCAAGTCATATTCAGAAGAAGAAAAAACAGACCAATTGAAATCAATGGACTATTGGTTTATTGATTTCAGTGGGTCTACTCTGAGGATGACTTACATGGATACAACCCTATAACAATGGATGGTATCAAAATCAGGCAAGGTACAGTAAGCAGATGTGAAGGTTGGCTGCTGTCATATTAGCCATGGCAGAAAAGACAAAAGAAAAATCTTACCCAGGCTGGTCTTTTGCAGAGTTATGATACTGCGCTTGGCCTCAACCCAATGCTGCCTTGATGCTGCTTGATTGGTATTAAGATTTAGAGAAAGCATTGCCAATTACCCTGATTACACTCTTCTCTTTCCTAATCTCATCTCTTTAATCCAGCTCCATTCTTAGTGGGCGAGTCTTGCCTCCAAAGCCCAATTACAAATTGTCAGGAAAAAAGAAAGCATCAGCCAGAAGCAAAGAAACTTCAGCATGGCTTTATTTTATTCATGACATTTGTATCCCAGCTTTCTTTCATCATTATTTCCAAGAGGTTTCTCATCCAGGTGACCAGACCCAGACACTCTCTGCACCAGCAGGGGCGCTATACATTTGCTTGGGCAGCTAGGAAAAAGTAGCAAGCCTGTATCTCTCTCCTTCCTTCCTTCCTTCCTTCCTTTCTTTCTTTCTTTCTTTCTTTCTCCAAACCTTTCTTAGGCATTACATATACAGTGGTGCCCCGCAAGACGAATGCCTCGCAAGACGAAAAACTCGCTAGACAAAACAGTTTTCCGTTTTTGAGGTGCTTCGCAAGACGAATTTCCCTATGGGCTTGCTTCGCAAGACGAAAACGTCTTGCGAGTTCTTGCAAGTTTTTTCCCTTTTTTCCCCTTTTTCTAAGCCACTAAGCCGCTAATAGCCGCTAAGCCGCTAATAGCCGCTAAGCCGCTAATAGCCGCTAAGCCGCTAATAGCCGTGCTTCGCAAGACAAAAAAAAACGCAAAACGAAGAGACTTGCGGAACGAATTAATTTCGTCTTGTGAGGCACCACTGTATAGACCATCTTAAAACATCCATATACAAAAAATTAAAATATATACAAAGAAACAGCCATATAAGAAATATAGTAACAGAAATTTTCATTAGAGTGTCTTCCTGCTAAACCATGCCATTCACCACTCTGAGAGATACTATTGACAGAAACTCAGCTACCCTTGCAGTTATCTCCAGGTTAATATCAGACAGGTAGAATCTGAAATTTTCATTGTACCATGATCATAGGAAAGTTACCGTAATTCTGCAAATAGGGAATGGAAGCTGAGTTCTAGCAGTTTACACACTATGACTTGATACAACACAATCATTTATACCTTTCACAGACACAAAGGTGTTTAAAATGGGTGTGAAATAATCAAAGAAAGAAGGCTGCCATTTAACTATCCTTCTAAAGAAAAGAATATTAATATGCAGTCGGTCTTGTTCTAAGTTGTAAATTGCTATAAGAGCTTGATTAAATTTAATGTAAAACTTTCATTTGGAAGAAAAAACTCTGAATGAAGTGGCTATCAGAACACAAAGAGAAAATTGTCCTTAGTAATGGGTAACATTTGAAAAACCTGCTGAGCACTTGAACCCCGACAGTCTTTCTGATATACGCTTACATTTATAATTTATTCTAACACTGGGGAGACCTAGGCTCAGATCCCCATTCAATCAGGAATCTCACTGGGTGAATGTGAGCCATTCTCTATTCATCCAGGCTAACCCACCTCACAAGGTTGTTGTGAGGATAAAATGGGTGGATGGAAACCATGTAGACTGCTTTTGTGCAGACTTCTAAGTGCCCTCTGTTAGTATCATGGACACTAGTGGCACTGTTCCAGCTTTGCTTTCCGATGCTCCTGAATATAATTAAGTGAAAGGGCATTTTTGCAAGCCATATTCTTCTAAGAAGTATTTTTATATGCAACAGATCATTTCTTTATGTTGTTAATGCAATACAGAAAGCCACTTTTAAATCAAATGTACATTGTTCTGATCGATGTAGCCCCTTTAAGTGTTTACAACTGTGGGAAATTCAGATACTCCTATTAGCATCACTTGTCCACAGTGGTTAAGTGCTTTAAGACAGTGGCTTTCAAACTATGTTCCAGGGAACACTGAGGTTTCTTAAAAAATCTCTTAGGCATTCCTCAATGAGAAGATCAGCCATTGAAGAGAAGCTCCACTTAACAATATTTTCCCCATTGCTACCAATCTTCCTCTACAATGCACAATTCACAGGAGAGTTAGGTGTACTGGTCAAGGGCAACCTCTTTGTTGATGTGTTGTGACACAGTGAGGCACAACATGCTTGGCTAGTGGTACCAGGCAATGGTGGACAAGGGTTCTGTGGTAGATGCACAAGTGTTAGCAGACAAAGCAATGTGAAAAAGATTCATTGAATCTTATAAAAAGCTCTAATGAAACTTATGAAAGCTCTACGTTTGTCTCACTTGGTCTGACACCAAACAGATGCCATCAGCCAAATTTGTCGCAAACCTAGACATTAGCTAATGGGTTTTTGGAAACCATTCTGTTCTGCCATGTTCTATAGGCCATGGAAATAATTGTGAACCATGGTAATTCAAAATGGTAGCACCTGACATTTCCACTTAGGTTAACGTAACAGTTGCAAAAGACAGAGTTGCAATATTTCTTCTCTTCGTACCATTTTGACAAGTACACCATAAAAGAGGCTTGAAAATCACCATGCAACTATTAGTGAAGTGCCATAAGCATATAAGGAGGACTAGATGTGAAGAATGATAAAGCAGGAAGGCACATACTTTAACAATTACTCAAAGTCTTCCAGGAAGCAAGTGAATCACAGTGTGTGTGTGTGTGTGTGTGTGTGTGTGTAATTGCCATTATGAAATCAGGTCATTGCAAGCTTTTTTGGGTGGGTCAGACATAAATTATCAGCTAAGACAAGGTTTTGAAATTACCTGGATTGTTCTTCAATATCTGACCATGATGACTCTATCCTAAAACCCCACAACAGATTACATAAATTATCAGCTGGTTGCTAAATTGTTGGCAGATTATGACCCCCCCCCCAAAAAAAATCCATAATTCCATCACTTAGGAAGTAGCCTATATCAGTAAAGGCTCCCTGGTGCGGAGGAAGAAGGGACTGTGCAGGTGAGGGACGGACCAGTACACCTTTGGTAAAAAGGTTGTTCTCCAGTTGGAGCGCTCGCTGGCCAGTGTTTCCCAGTTATCAGTGCTTATACAGTTGTACCTTGGAAGTCGAATGGAATCTGTTTGACTTCCAAAACATTTGGAAACCAAGGCATGGCTTCTGGTTGGCTGCAGGAAGGTCCTGTAGCCAATCGGGACCCACAGAACCTGTGTCGGACATTCGGGTTCCAAAGTACGTTTGCAAACCAGAACACTCACTTCTGGGTTTGCGGCGTTCGGGAGCCAAAACGCTCAAAACACAAGGCATTTAACTTCTGAGGTACGACTGTACTACAGTTTTTAAAAGATTTGCTTAGAGAGCCTCTTTTGTTGCTCATCAGTATTTCACTTTCCATTCTTAAGATGGGAACAGAGTAGTTGCTTTAGAAGATGATATTCAGGCATCCGAACAACAACTCCCCACCATACCCCACCCCACTGTCTCCTAAAAGCATGAGGGACTTATATATACTGATATAAATAAATTCAAAACACAATAAAAGTGGTAAGTGTAACCAATACAAATGCATGCAGAAATACAACGGGGAGGAAAACTTGTAAGCAATTGAGAATACAATACAGCATTCAACTATCACATTATTATTATTATTTTAAAAGGGTGAGTCAATTCAGTTTTCAGTAAAGCCTTTCCACATGTTTATCTGTGGAACAGGGGATTAGTGGGCTGTTTGACTGAGTTAGCATAAGAGGAAAACTTATACCACTTATACCATGAGGATCTGTTTTTAATGAAGCATTAAGAACTCTCTGTTTATATGTCTGATGTTCTGACAGCGCAGTGTCCACAGCTTGTTTTCACCTGGAACTCACCAGAACTTGGTTCTGGCACCTCTCAAATGGGCCCCATTACCATTATAAGAGAGCAAAGGAGGTGTTCATGGTGAGTTCCTGCATCTCTTTTTCTAGAAAAATAGCACTGGCAGTATCCCATACTTTTGCTAGCCACTTCTCTCAGAAAGGAGTTGATTTGGATTTCCAGTGGGAGGCATCCTCCTCCTCCTCTTCTTCTTCTTCTTCTTCTTCTTCTTCTTCTTCTTCTTCTTCATCCTTTACTTGCAGAGGTTTTAAGAGGGAAGAGCAGCAACAGTATCCGTTTCAGTGGAGCCTCAGGTTGTGTGCATGTGCCCTGTAAGATGAGGGCACATAAGCTCCAGGTGGGGGGCATGATTCCCCTGTTGCTACAACAGCTCTGCAAGGCACAGACCTACGGACAGTTGCCTAGAGGCTAGAAGTGGGTGTGTGTGTGTGTGTATCCACATCACCATGGAAGCTGCTATGTGTTCTTTTGTCAATAAATAATTAGCTATCAGATGTATGCCTTCCTTGGCTGAGGGGTGCCCAGAACAGCCCCTCACAAATATGCTCTTCATCAGAAAAAACTGCCACGAGGACCACATTCTTTTCTGGATAATGTGCAGTTTGCTCCCAGATAGAATCAGATAAACCATCTCCGAGACGAAACATTCCCTTTTCATCAGAAGTATAAACTATGCCCATTCCTCAACAATCTGAGCTGCATGCTACTTGTTAGTCTCGATTTCATTTTAAAATAACTGGTGTGCGTCGAAGTATGAATAGTTCACAGTTTAAATCATCTCTCTCTCTATTAGATTGGGGGATTTATAGTGCAATCCTGCTATATGTGTCTTCTCAAAAGCTAGTCTCTTTTAGTTCAACTGGGGTTACTCCCAGGTAACTGTGTACAGGATGGCTGCCTTATTCTCTTGATAAATGGACTCCACTGTTTCTAGATAACATGAAGACAGGTCACATGCATTTCCAATCAGCAGAAATATATCACTAATTAAGGTGGAATCTGCAGGATTAAAAGAGAGTCATGTTGGGAGAGGTAAAACATAGCTAACTTTATTTTCCTTGTTGCAACCTCTAACTTCTCTAGTGCCACCTACTGGCCCTTGTGTTTTTACATCTAAAGCCACAACATCAATCAACCCTGCAGAGTCCCAGGCAGGAGTGCCAACTTGAATAAAATATTGTGGGGGCCCAGGTAAGCCTCTCCCCACATAATCGATCCCATGACACAATGCACACATACCATTTGAATGGGAATGCCCATCAACTTTGTGAGGGCCCGGCCACCACAAATATTTTATTATGGGGCCCAAAGCCCCCATGGCACTCCTATGGCCCCAGGGAGGGAGGGGCAGAAACACAAACCTTCTCCCTTCCGGGGCCAGTATGCAATGAATGCTTGTTTTACTTTGCTACAAAATTCACTAACCTCCTCTCATTTAGTGTGTATGTGTAATCTATCCCTTTCTTCAAAATTCAAACTATTTGGAGCAGATTCAGAGGCAACTAAACCAAACAAGCTCATTTACATTATACAAAATTCTACAATCTTACATCGACTTACCTGAAAGTAATCCCCTTTGAACTCAAGGACAGGTACCTCTAATAAGTTGTGTGCAGTATGGTGCTGTTTGGGGATTTTGCAGAAAGCTAATTGAACACAAGTTTATATGACTCTGGAAGCAAATTCACACAGGCAAGCAGTTTCCACACTATCCCTACCAAAGGTCCCAAGTACAGTGATTGGTGGAGGCATGTTTTATATGAAATAGTCCTTCACACAGACATCCCTGCTTTGATTTCTAGGACTGCTGTGATGAGGTTGCCCATTTGTGCATCACCAGAGAAAAAAATGGTTATTTTAATTTTTAGGTACAGGTGCAAATTTAAAAACAATTAGTAGGGTTTTCTATTTAAAAAATGCAATACAGCTGTGGACACACTATACATTTAAAGCATTTCCCCCAAAGAACCTTGGGAACTGTAGTTTGTAAGTACTGGCACATTTTTTTCTAGGGAAAAAAAAGCACTGCGTATAGTAATATAGTAATTGTCAATCTATATTACATCCCTTGGTGGCTAGATCTGTGCTGGCACCTCATGACAGCAGGATGTAACTATAATAAATAGCTTAGGAGATGTGTGTTTGATTGGGGCTTATTACAAATCAACAGTTAACCCCTAAGTTGTCCTAACAGTGTGTATCTTGTAATTAGCAGTTTCTTTTTCTTCTTATTTCATTGCAAATTAAAATAATATACCCATGAGACATTTGTGGATTATTTTTTTTAATGTTCTGGCTTTCTGGATGCTGTAATGTAAGCTAAATCACAGCATTAAAACAGATGTAGTTGTTATTTTTAACTAAGTCATGTAAATGCCCATGCATTTGCTCCCTATTTATGTGCAAGTAAAATCAGAGATACCTACGTTTCTATAAGGAGATCTGACTACTAGTATTGCTATGCAAAGAAATGTTAGGACTGATTCTTGCACCATAGTCTACACGGAGCAAGTTTGAGTGTGTAATATGCAACCAATGAGACAATGTTCTGGGCTCCTTATTCAATCTTTTATGTAAGTAAAAAATTGAAGAAGGAGGAGGAGGAGGGGAGGAGGAGGGGGAGGAGAAGAAATTATGCAATTTGTACAGAGTTTGCCTTTGTGAACTACTAGACACACCCTTGTAACTTGTGATCATTCTTTATAGCTAGCAGCAAACATAGAAACATAGGTTCTGAGATTCTACATGCATGACCAGAAATCACTAGGTCGTGTTTTCCATAAAATACCAGAATGTTACTCTTGATTTTAGCCTAATATCACAATGCCAACTCTCTTTAATCAAGTTATGTTATTTTCATGCTCGGATTTGTACTTTCTGTTCAGCAGTCAACTGCTCCTCATGTAGCAGTGCATGTAGTATTATTGTCAGGGACTGGAAGGAAACTGATGAATGTGCACCAAGAAAGGGGGCTGAAGTCTGACTCAAGAGAGGGGGAAATGGTTTGTGGGGACTTGTACCAGCCAGGAGGCAAGAATCAGAGGCAGAAAAGCTTCAGAGCTGGAGGAAGAGGAGGAAGAGGCAGGCAGGCAGGCAAGTGAAGGGCCAGGTGCTTCCCCACCCTCTCTTGCACCACTGTCTCAGAAACCCAGGAGAGAATCAAAGCAGGAAGAGCAGAAGAAGCAGCTTCCACACTATTTGAACATACCTGCTGTTTGAAGGTTGTCCAGTCCAAACCATAATTTGGAATCTAGAAAAGTAGAAAAACTAATCCGGATTCCAATGTAGTCATACCATTTGTGCAAGGACTTCAGCACGCACAATATGGAACTGTCCTTCCCTCTGTTTTGCCCAATCTTTTCCAAATCCATTCTGAGTTTTCTCCTAACCTACAGCATATTTGGGGAGGGGGCATGAGGAGTGGGAGGGCAAGTTCTGCCACACAAACACAATGCCACTTCTGAATACAACCCTTCAGCTACATACTCTGTAAAGCCTGACCAGTATGTGTGTGAAGGCAGGAGGGAATATAGGAACATTACACTTGGCTAAATATAGCCTCAATTTGCCAGATTAATGTTGCTTTTACTTTTGACATAGCGTAGGTGTGTTTATTAGCTTTTATGAGTTCTGGGAAGTCCAGCAGCAGACTGTTCAGACAGGCTAATATGACAGGGCCCTCAGCAAAGAAGATATCAGCGCAATGGAAGCTGTTCCACATCTGGCATTTGCTAGCTGAACTGAGACTAGGTGCACAAATGGAGAGACCCACACAGTAGAGGCCACTCAATTGCATCTCCCCAGTGGTTTAGTCTTTCATCCTGTTTCAAGCCAAAGTTCCCCTTTAGCGCTGGATTCCATTTGCACACAGTGGCAAAAAGTTGTTTGTATGGCTTTGCGTTCTACCACTCCCTCTCACACCATGGGCAGCCTAATCCAACAAAACCCCACTCTGCCAAAAGAAGCTCTAGCTCCTTTTAATGCTTAGCATATGCATTGCTTCAGCCAGTGAGATGGTTCAGTTCAGGCTCTTAAACCTGTATGTTTGTTGATACGCTCTGTAACATAACAGAGCTGGAAAGTGGGGGATCTTGCAGTATTAAGCCATAAGAATAAAAGGTGAGTACCAGTACTGAAGAAATGAACCTATTCTGCCAATTCTTGTAGTAGACCAATATGAAGTAAGCAGCACATTCTAAATCTTATATTAATAATCCAAAAATTGAGAGAACAAGGTACAAGATCTACTAAAGAAGCCACAAACAGAAAACCCTTGAGGGTAACATCGCCAACACTTCGTTTGATCAAACTTACCTTTGTTGATATCTACAGGAGCCTGGCTAAAGGAACTTTAAAGACTGGATCTTCCTTTTGGACCCAATTTGAATGAGTTTTCTGTTTGTGGCTTCTGTAGCAGATCTTGTACCTTGCTCTCTCAATTTTTGGTTTATTAATTTAAGATTTAGAACATAGAATGGTTTGGTAGTGTTTTGTGTGCTGCTTATGTGCTGCTTGCTTCATACTGGTCTACTATAAGAAAAAAAGGAACAATTTTTCCCTGAGTTGGAGTGGGGGGTGCCACACAATTGATTCCCTCCCTCATAAAACATACAGTATTAATTTGGGGTAAAATGTGCATAAAAATGCATGTATTAGTGAAATCATCATACAGAAGTACATAATATGAGAGAAAAATGGTTTGAAAAAATGTGGATAATAGGCAAAATTCCATTAAAATGTATATATATTGGGGGGCAGAGAATGCGCTAAGGTGCCAATGAATTTTCATGGACATGAATTTGCAAACAGATATGAATATGTGGAGAACCAGACTTAAGACTGGACACATGAGTAATTAAGAGAAACCAAAGTTGGCATGTTCACCCATCGCTAGATGTAGATCAGGTCAGTTTACATTGAAATTTGCAATTGTCATTTCTCTAATATCCACATCCTGCTGTTCCCTAGAATTCCCTACCACCCCATTGCTGCCTCATTACTACTTTTGCATAGTTCTCAGATGGACCTCTGGCTTTTATTAAGCCCTGTGCTAAGTGATAATAAACTGTCAAGCAGATGTGAAACTCCATCCAGTAGTTCAAGGTTCCCCAACAGCTACTTCAGCTTGCAGTGAATGAGTGTGCAGTGCACACATGTATTCATTTACTTATATGAACATTCAGAGGCATAGCATGGGAGGGGGGGCTGGAGGGACAATTGTCCTGGGTGCAGTTTAAAAGGGGAGGGTGTGGGGCGTCATGAGCTATTGCGCCTTTCTTAGCTGCCCTCCAGCTGGAGGGTGCCTGAGAAGGACGCAACAGCTCGGGGTGCCCTGTGAGTCCAGCGCTGTTTTTGCAAGTCTTGCAAAGTGATACTGGGCTTGCAGGGCACTGTGAGCGCACCCCTCAAAGCTGGCTGGCCAGTGTGCAGGTGTTGCTCTGGCAGTGCACTCCAGCCCCATGGCGGGCTGAGTGCGCATGCCCCAGTCAATGCCACTGTGAGCATCTTCAATCCCACTCTCCTAGTGTCCATGGCACTCAGTGCAGCTCTTGCCAGAAGGGTGCAAATGAGGACAGGGCAGCACTCTTGCACCCTTCTGTCCTTTCCCCATTAAAAAACAAAACAAAACAAAAACACTTTCCTTTCCATTTGGAAACAACAGGAAGGAATAAATTTATACCAGATCCCGGGCTGGTAAAAATTCCTCCTCAGGATTGCACAGGCATTGGCTCCTTCAGATCCAAGCCTTCTTGTGGCCCCTTTTCATCCTGCCAGTGTCAGAGCTCTGTTTTCTGTAGGGTCAGGGCTGCAAAAATTGCCTCAGTGAGGTAAAACCTGACATGAGCTTCCCCTCCCCCAATCCTCCCCAACCTGTCCTTTATCTTGCCCAACCAAAGGTGTCAGCCCTAGAGGAGGACATCTGCTTCTGATCTTAGGAAGCGGACAAGATGGTATGGGAGCAGAACTCTTGGGTCTAAAGCATTAAACACAGATTCCTCTCTTGGATCTTCCTTCTACCTAGATCTCTTTCTTAGGGGTTCCTCTTGCATAGCTTTAAACCCTATCTTTAGTTGTTATTTTTTTACTGGTTTTAGCTGTTCTTATTGTATGTTTGTAAAAGAGAATTCATAAATCAAATGAAAAAGGAATTAAGGGCTAGAAGTTATTATATACAAAGCGCCTTTAACTTTTACAGTGTACAGTAATATTAGTCAAGCTGACAGTGTTCGTTGGGCCTTGCACCCCAGTAACTACATAGGAATGCAACCATAACCACCTGATAGACAACGCTGCAGCTGAGCATATTTTGTATAGAAAGGCTCACTGGACCGTGACATTTAGGGTCAAATATGTGGCATCTTGATCTATTTATTTTATGAGTTGCAGTGATGTGATTAGTGCTTTCATTCCATGCATTCAAGGCAAACAAATACTGTGTGTAAAATGGTTTGCATCTTACAGATGGCTTGCTGAGTTATCTAACACTTGCAATTTCGAATTTGGCACTCAGAATAAAACACCAGAAAGCTTACAGAAGCGTGTCGGAATTATGACATTTCCACCTTTGAAGGACAATTGGGTTCTCGCAGAGGAATCTATGGAGTAGCAGAAGAGTTGTTTCCAAGGAAATAATCTAATTTAGGTTATAACATGCATGTGGATCTTTTACAGCAGTTTCCCTTCTTGCTTCAACCCCAGGGGATTCCTTGGTTAAAAGCTTTGTTTCCCTCATTTCTCACTTTTGTTGTTTGTACGGTACTGGAAAGGAAAGAGGCAGCGGGAAGGGGAAACAGCTTCTATGTTTTGATCTGCAGGAAGCGTGAAAAGAGCGCACTGTCCACATTGGAAGGTTACAGCGGGGGCACTTTGACAGGAGGGGGCTTCCATTGTTACAGTCCCACTTGCTCTGTGAATTAACACCATCCTTGTGGCAAAGTTAAACAGTGGCTTGGTTTACACCAGCTGACAGTGCAGCAAATATTCAGAGGTTTCTATATTGCTGTTTTACTGGTTCTAAGTTGAGGTTTTGGTTTTTTAAAAAATGCTTCAATGATATAATGTGTTTTAAACTGTACACCACTTTGATACTTTTGAAATATTGAGTGGCATAAATGTGCTTTAAAATAAAATAAAATAAAATAATAAAAATAAATCATCCATTAGCAGATCACAGATTAAAGGGGTCAGAAGAAACCCCTGCCCTAAGACCTTGTAGAGCTGCTATTTGTCAGAGAAAACTTACTGGGTAAGGTGGACCTACTGCCTGCTTCAGTTAAGCAACCTCCTATGTTCACTGATAAAACAGATCCTGGTGAGGTCATACAAATCAAAGAGCTAGTAATAAGACAGAGCTCACACTAGCCACCTGCAACAAATCAGTCTTTCTTCCAGCTGTCTCAAGATTATCTTTGGCTGCCTTAAACGAAACTTGGAATGATACGTGTTCACAAAAACAAACTCTTCTGTCATCAGCATCCTTTGCAATGGTGACAGAACCTGTCCTGTTCTCTAATTATGCAAAGGCTAGACAAATTATATGCAAATTAAAAAGTAAATCCACCGGGTTCAATAGTCCTGCAGCAAACCACAATGAAGTCAATGGAACTCATTTATGCGTAGTCATTATTCAATTATGCTGTGGATTTTTTACAGCTCCATTTATAAATACAGTTGCACAATTTTGAATAGAGGTGGTGGTATATTTCTGTTTAGATCTGAGTTGTTGTTGTTTTTAAGATTCAGCCATACTTAAGGGGCAGGAGGGAGCATTTGTCATTTATACATGAAAGTTTATTCAGGAAGACATCCTTGGCATAAACTATCAATAGAAAAATGAAATACAAGAGATTCCTTTCTCCCCAGTGCATGCCACACATTAATGTCACAACACTTAAGGGCTGATTCCTATATTGTGTGAAATGGACCTCCAGATAAAATGCTATCTGCAGGAGGAGTTCAACTGCAGAGTGCACAGTTAAGTTGGGTATATAAGGCAATGACAGAGCAAGAAGGCGGAAGATGAAAACATGGATACCAGAAACTGGGGAGTAATGTTGCCAGGTCCAGGCCCTGAAAGGGCTCCTGTAAAATGAAAGTCAGACTGAATTCTCATGTGTGACTTCCCTGGTAATTTCAGAACTTTGAAAAGAAAATTGTACATGGTCACAGTCTCTTCTTTATAGACATTATAGAAGTCCCTTCAAGGTCTTGGCCTAGCAACCAAGCAATGGAGGCACAGAGACATTGAGTAGGCTTCACATCTCATCACTGAAAACTAGTATACTCCACCTCTGCAATTGGACACTGAACATAATTTTTTCTCATCATTCATATAGAGTAGAAATATTTTGCAAAACAGTAACTGATTCTCAGGAACATAGGGAGCTGCATCTTGCCATATCAGACTATTTGTCAGTCCAGATCAGCATTATCTTCTGTGACTAGAAACAGCTCTTTGGTGACATGCGCAAAGGTATTTTACATCATTTTCTACTGGACACTTTTTACCTGGGATCAAACCTGGGATGTTATGAATGCTCTATCTCTGAATCCTCCCTGGTTCATCGTGCAGACGATATGCAGCTCTGTAATTTAAGTGTCAGGGCTATTTAGCTACACTTGACAGGCATATTAAGCGACAATCCTATTTAGGCTGTCAAATTAATGTAAACTAAGGCACACAATATCTATCTTCTGTGATTCTGCTGGCTGCTGTTTCCAGATCTAGATCTGCAGAAACTGGAAATGTCAGTGGCTCAGCTGTACAAGATTTAGATGGAAAACATACACTTGAGTACCAACTGAAAAGGTCAGAACCTTGAAACAATGTTTCCCCAAAGCCTAATTTTGATGCCATTGAATAATTGCAAGAGGAAAACCCTTGCTACTTAGAAATATATGCTACTATATGAACACAGGTCTAACCATATCTGATCATAGCACTACCAGTTGTGCTACTTACACCTAGCTTTTTACATTTGATTAATGTCACTACAAATAAATCTCTCCCAAAGAAGTGCCTTGCAAAATGAAATAGGAATATGTCTTCTATTCAGAAAGAGCTCAGTGACACAGCATCTCTGCATTCTCTCTATTGTCCTGTTTATGTTCAAGTATTTTCATTGCTCAATACCTCTGGGAAGCAAATAGCAAGTTAGTCTTCTTAATTCATTTTTGAGATGCTGCTGAATAGAGTGAAAAGAAGCCAGTCATTGTTAAGGAAACCACAGCTAAAGGAAGGAGAAAGAGAAATGGGCAGCCATAGACTGGCAGCTAGGAAGAATGGGACAATTAAGTGGGGCTTATGCTGGGCTGGCATGTGAGCAGATATGTGCAAATGACAAACCTGGAAGCGGCTACTTATGACAGAGCCTGTTCACATTGCGTAGTCTTCATACAACAAAATGAATCCACTATACCAGCCTTCCCCAATCTGGATCCTTCCAGAAGCTGCTGAATCAAACAACCTGGGCCCAAAGTATCTTAAGGATGATCTGATCCCATGCTCCATCTTGATCATTGAGATCCTCTGATGGGGAATTAGGGTAGTTCAACACACTCCTGATTTTTTGTTGGCCTTTGCAAGGGACCAAGTCTTTAGTACTAGGCAGGGAAACCTGGTTTGGATTCCCAGTGGATAAGTTAAGTCCTAAAAAGAGCTGAGTGGTTGTTCTTGGCTAGAACACTGACAGCCATTCTAGGGAAAAGTCTACCTCTGAGACCTTGTGTCATGAACTGGCAGGATGATGGGGAGAAGGGAGAAGGTTGGAGCCAGGACTGGGACACACTGGGGAAGCAGAGGATGGAGAACGAAGTACTCACAGGGCGACGGAGGTTGGGGAGGGATTGGCGGTCAGTGCACAGAAACCAGAGCAGCAGGACACATCACCAGAGAGGGCCCTGTCCCCACGAACGCAGCAGACTCTGAGGCATTGGGAGCAGCAGACGGGGCACTCCAGGAGGCTGAGGCAGGCAAAGGCCCACAGCCCAGTTCCCTAGCTGGCCAGGTGGGGCTTGCTAGCTTTGGAGGAACGTGTGTTCTTCTTCAGCTGAAGTAGGCTTGAAGCAGGTGAGGGTCACATGTCTCACCAAGCCCAGATGCTGCAATCAGCATGGAAGGTATAAAAGCTAAAGCAGAACTGAGAGTCTGTGTCTCCTCAGCGATCCATGTTCCTGGCCCTTAGGGTACTGTGCTTTGGTTGTGACTGAACTATCCTGACTGCTTCAGACTTGGTCTGCAACTCTACATGGATTGACCCTGGACTGTGTTTCTGGACCCTTGGACTTCGGATTTTAGACTTGGCATTCTGACTTGCTGCAAGGTAGGCCAGGGTTTCAGGACACTTGGTTTCAAACGAGTGCTGCTTAAAAGCTGCTCTGAAAAGAGTGTGTGTTTTAAATTAAGTTTTGTTAAAACCTCATAGAGTGCAATTAAATAAATGTACAGTACAGGGGGTGACCATTTTGCCCAGGCTTCCATTCTGGGCTCCTGCACACATTGGTGGAGTGTGCATAAGCCCGCCTCATTACGCCTGTCCCTGGTTTGCCCTTTTCCTGGTCCAAAAAGATCTGCATCAGCGGTCATGCACCAATTGGATGCATGCAAAATGGTTGCCCCCTGTAGTGCCTCCTCATACTTTGAACCTCTGGGTAGGGACTGGGTCTTCACAGAAATACACCTTTGTGACTGTTAAACATAAAAGGTAGTACAAACAATTAATTATTGACCTCTGCTGTGTGAATATGATGGGGGGGTGTTAATTATTGCACCCATTATATTAGCAGTGTCACCCAGCACCCATCTTCAGTGAGGCTGTCTGTAACAACTATACAGTGGTACCTCAGGTTACATACGCTTCAGGTTACAGACTCCGCTAACCCAGAAATAGTGCTTCAGGTTAAGAACTTTGCTTCAGGATGAGAACAGAAATTGTGCTCTTACGGAGCAGCAGCAGGAGGAGGCCCCATTAGCTAAAGTGGTGCTTCAGGTTAAGAACAGTTTCAGGTTAAGAACGGACCTCTGGAACGAATTAAGTACTTAACCCGAGGTACCATTGTCCAGGTTTGATTTACATTAACCAAAGGGAAGCAATGCTAGTTTTCATTCTCTGGTTGTATTTTGCTCCCGTTGTAAATGCATACCACCCTGGAATATTCTTTGGTTGGAAATCATTGTTGCTCAGTAATACGTCAGCACATTTCAGTTTACCAAGACCATGATCAAGTGCAGCCAAACTCACTCGTCCCCCCCAACTGTGAAGCAATTTATTTAAGGCCTCCTTGAAGGCTCTTTCAGTGGACCTCACACAAAGGCTTTCCAGCACATTTATTCTTGAGAGGTTGAGTCAGTCACAAGAAGTTTCACAATCCAATTTCTCCTTCCTTAAAGTAACCCATCGAAAAGGGCAAAAGTTCACACAACCCGCTACTGTGACCTAGCACTTGAGGCAGGATGTGCGAACAGCCAATGCAATGGTGACAGACTTGCTGCCTATGTTGCCCAGTGTAGAAAAAAGTTTATTCACAGCATTACCTTATTAACTGTCATTTCAGAAGCAATCGGTGAGACTACGTAGAGGGGAGAAGAGCTTCAGAGCACAGTTTTATTTAGTATTGCCTCTCTGTTGGCAATGTTTAAAATTTAAAAAGTTGGATAAACATTTATACTTCCTCTTTAATGCAATATGCTGAAAGGACAAGTTGTCATCAGCTTTGACTATAACTATAAAACATAATTTGTTCATGGTTTTTATATTATTAAGGACAGACTTGCGTGCTCAAGTCTGGACTTTCACAATAAGAGGAAAGTGAGATAATGAATTTAAAAGAATGCATTAGGACTCTGTTAGATGCCAGAAAGAATATGCTAATACACCCATTTCATCCTTTCCTTTAAATAAACAAAGGGATTCCTTTGTGATGTCATAAAATATTCCCTGTGGGATTTGCACAATGTTTGTAGATACTGTGCTACTGAAATAGAAGCTCATAAACAAGCATTTGATTTATGTCATTCCTTTGGAAATTTAATAATATTTTTTTCCCCTTGGAATGGAATTTTGGCATATTTTACATTATGTTTAGTATTATTAAACACATCCCACAGGAAAGCATTATTGGCCGTGAAAGCTTGCAATTCATCGCAGATACTTTCTTCATGCAAGAGTGCCCTCTAGATATGGCACAATATTGCCATATGCAAAAACATGTCTAGAGCATGAGACTAAACTAAAAGGTATCAATTTCAAGAGTTACTGAAAACCGATATACATAATGGGTTGCATCCATTGGCAGTGGGTGGCCATTTAATCTGGTGAGTTGGAGGCAGGCCCTATCACACAATCTGTCTCTCTCTGTGTGTGTGTCTTTCTTTCCTGACACACACTTTTTCTATCCTCCCTAGTGCTAGCACACACTCACGTGCACGTGTGCACACACACAAACACACACGGGAGGAGAAGTGACAGTGAGTTGGCAGTAAACCACACTGTTCAAGTTGGAATTAACTCTTTACTAGCAAGAACACAATCAAGCAATAGGGGAATGTGCCTGCACAAAGCCAATATTTTCATGCCTCTTCTGGTTCTGGGAGACAAGGGGAGGGGAGCCTGTCACAGTAGGAGGGGGAGATACCCAGCCTGGCTCATCTCTGCCTCTTGGCCTTCCTCATCTCACTCTCCTGCTTTAGCTTCTGCCTCTGATTCTAGACTACAGTGGTACCTTGGGTTAAGAACTTAATTCGTTCTGGAGGTCCGTTCTTAACCTGAAACTGCTCTTAACCTGAGACACCACTTTAGCTAATGGGGCTTCCAGCTGCCGCCACACGATTTCTGTTCTTATCCTGAAGCAAAGTTCTTAACCTGAGGTACTATTTCTGGGTTAGCAGAGTCTGTAACCTGAAGCGTATGTAACCCGAGGTAGCGCTGTACTCTCTGCCACAGCCTCTGCCTGCTTACTAAACCCTGCTACCTCTTCAGCTTCCAACACCTCCTTCTCCTAGTCATTGTTGGAGATTCATTCCCCATGTCTGCAGTTATGGGATTGTTGTCTATCACATGACGGTGTATGTTTTCATTCCACAGTGTGCGAAGTGATGGAGACAGGATGTTTGTGTTACTGTGTTCCATGAAGTGGGACTATTGTCCTTTGTTCCTTTCTCTCTTTGGTGTCTGATGAGAAAGAGGGAGGAGCTAAGTCAGAAAGCACTGAGTGTATTATATGTAAATAAACGTAAATTAGCCAAAATGCTGTGATATTGGTTCTGTTACGCAAACTGTGGAGACTCTGCGTATCCCCAAGTGTGCCAATGTCTGTTGTCATCAGTAGCTGTGATGTTCAGGCAGAAGAAAGCTTTTGAAGCTCCCGAACGATCGACCAGGAGGGAGAGAACATGCCAGTTGGGCATGTGTCTCTACCAGGGTCCTACACGACAGGAGGACGCTCCTAACAGTCGTTCCCCTCTTCTCTCTCTGACAGCTCATCATCAGCCTACAATCAATCCCCTGGCTCTGAGCCTTCTTCCCTCGGTAGTTCCCTAGCTGGTTCCACCCACCATCCCTCTGCATCCAACCGGTCCATGACCTGAAGCTAGAGTCTGCGAGGAGGAAAATAATAAAGCTAGGGAAGGAGAGCATTTATATAGTTCCTGGTCACCAAATTGCACAGAAGCAAACCAGAGGAGCTGCTTGGGGAAGAAGAGGACACCCTTTCTTCTGTGGCAACAAATACAACATCTATTGTTTAGACCAGTTTTCAGAAGAAAAGCTTTCCTCAAGGCTTGTTCTCTGCCAGAGTGAATTGCAGCTGACTTGGTCTTTTTTTTACCTCATCAGTGCCATCTTTTATTTCGGTCAGAGTCAGTCTTCCATTTCTCTTCCTTCCACTACTGTCTGCATTTATATCTTTTTCTACTGAAGTTGTGCTCAGGTTAATAAAAGTGAAGCTTGATTTACAGGAAAGTGTAGATGGATAGATGTTTAGTTGACGTGTTAAGGCCAGACTAAATACCAAATATTCAAGTTCTTCTAGCTTTGTGAAAGACTGGGTGTATAAGAGTGTGCCAGAGGGGAAAGTAGCATTGTGACATTAAAGGAACATAGGTGCAGTATAAAGTTGTGTAAGACAGCTCGCTTACACAAACTGGTAGATAATAAAATGAATGAGGGTTAAAGGGTTGGCTGTGTGCTTTTAGCAGAGTCCTCTGAGAGATACAATGTACATGTGGTTTTCATTTGCCAAGAAAGAGCTAGGCTAGCACAGTTGCTAGAAGTGTCTATGTGCTTTTAATGCATTTTCTGTTATGTCAGTTGTCATTAGAGACCATTTTTTTCCTTGTAAGGTACAGTAGGATCAAAAAAGGGCAGACATCTTTTACTGGGCATTGCATTCAAACTCATTGGTCCTTAGCTGCTTTTTAATGACATGTCAGAGGGTAACTTTTGATTGGTTAAAGAAAATAACATAGCAGCAACTAAAGGAAATAACTGGTATTTCAACATAATTAGAGAAGGACTGTTTCCTTTGCTATTTATAATTGACCCTATCCATGAGGACTCAAGACAAGTAATTGAAAGAGCAGAACTCTGGCTGTATTAAATGCCAGGCATGTGTTCATGGAATGCATACAAGGTGCCGCTGATGATGAAAAATTAAATACTCAATAAACCAGGCATGGAGTGGAAATAAAGCTTCTTTTATTATAACGCTCGGACAGCTGTAACAAACCAAATGCATTTTCCTGACATGTAAGTGGAACCTTGGTACAATCTAGTTGGGACATTCCTTTTAGCTATGCACTAGCAAAAATAAGTATTTCCTAGAAGCCGTTTTGCAAAAACAGTGTGTACAGCTAACTAACGGAAGCTATACAAATATCCAACAGCAGCTGGCATGGTGGGTCAGAGATACTCAGAGCTCCCTCCTGACACCAGTATTGCTACAGCAATGGATGGAGCAGCTCTGCCCACTCCAGTCTCATCCAGGTAAGGTGAAGCAGCACCAGTCTTGGGATGGTGGGTCTGCCCCATCACACTGGCTGCTACTGCAATGTTAACAGATGTTGGCAATGGCCCATCTCAGAAACCAAGGGTCACTTGGAGACTGCACTCCTACACATAGAAGTCTCATTGTGCACGATGTGGTTTAACCCCAGGAAAGCAAGTGCACACAGGATTGCAACCTATCCCCCCCCCCAGTAGTACAGTATTCTGAGGAACTCTGGGATTCCTCAGTTAAAAGCTGAATAGTGGGAGACAATCTGCCTTAAGGGCTTTCCGCAGGCATCTGGTTAGCCACTGTGAACAGGATGCTGGACTAAATGGGCCTTTTGAATGGCTCCAGCAGGGCTCTCTTTAGGTTCTGATAGTGGAATGAGCTGTGTTTTCTTGAAGGACAACTTTCCTTCCGTCACTCATCTCTCCTTGCAGTGCACAGCTGCAGAGGATTGTTGGATATGTTCTGGAACATTCAGTTTCCACAAGCCAATAGGCCAAGCCAGTGAATCAATAACACATCCTAAACCATCCTCGAGACTTTTCTGCGGTTATGCAGCAGATGTGTAAGAATTTGTCAGCAGATCAAAAAATCTGGAAAAGTGGTTTTCTGTAGACCGAAAATGTGAAAACCACTTCTGTACAGTATTATGTTCCCTTCTATTACTATATAATCCCCTTGTAGGAAATATATAAATGTTTTAAGTCTTTCTTTCTTTCTTTTTTACACTGGGCACAGCCAAGCCACAGTGAAGCCCTCGGAAGTCCTGGTTTCAAAGGGAAAGTTAACCCTCTCGTGCATAAATGAATCTGATTTCGAAGCACTTTGCTTTAGCTGAATTATGTCCATGGTTTATTGTATTTTACAGTCTTGTTTTGGTGCTATTGGTAGGGAACTCTGTAAATACCGTAAGTCATTATTACTGCTACTCATTCAGAGATATACAAAAGTTCATACCCATTACAAGTATCTTTTTATAATACCCTGAAATAAATCAGCTGCTTAATCTAAAAAAGAACAAAGGCATAAATAAGAAAAGAAAAAGAAGAGAATGCGAAAGAAAAAAATTAAAGAATGATAAAGACTTCAGATTCATTGTCCTGCAGCTAAATATAGTATCCACTCATTAAGAGCCAACCATTCTATCCTCTGTAAACCAAATTTTTTCAGTCTTCAAATCACTGTGCTACAAGTTCATTTTCTCTTTCACGCAGAAAGTCAGTAAGAAGTTACCAGTCCTGAATAAAAGTCAACAATTATTTGCCATCTCAGCCAAGTTTAATAATTTTATCAGCCAGGGCTGTATTTTTTCATCTTTGTGCATATAATAATCTTGCCATTGTAAGCACACGTTGGAGTAATCTTCTATAATTCTTTTCTAGTTCTGTATCCATTAAGCCTAAAAGAAAGAGTTCCAGCTTCAATTGAATATTAACCTTTAAAATCTGCTATATCAATGTATGCATTTGTAGCCAATATATTTTAGCCTTTTTACATGTCCACCTTGGAAGTACCATTCCTTGTTGGCAAACACATTTCTTGCCACTGGTCAGTGTCTGAAATTATTCTTGCACAAAATCTTGATTGGGCAGCACAGGCTCTTGATGCACAACATTGATTTAGCTTGACTGCTTTCTTAGTGTTGACCTATAGGTTCCCTGGTGAATTCCAAGTACCATTAGAAACAACTTTTCAGAGCATCAAATGAAAAGGGAGCTTCATTTACAAAAAGCAGCTGTTGCCACGCAGGTTTAGGTTAGGACCATGGTGCAGGAACGAAATCCAATCATTTGCTCCCATATTAGTTACAGAAGCAGGCCCATAAGCCTTCTCTTCCATGTGTTCCCCAATATGATTCAGGGTCCAGTTTGGCATTTTTTGAGTGGCCTGGGATGATCTAGGCTCCAAACTGGTTTGTGGGCCTTTCATAGCCATGCTATGAAAGGAGATATGCCTCCCCTCCCTCCTCTCTGGACCATGTATTTAATCAAGTTTTAGGACTTTGTGGTCAGGGGTAGGATGGAGAAGGAGACATTTATAGGCTGTCTGGGAGCATCCTTCTGCCCCACACTGCTGCCAGACCATCTCCCCCCTTTTGACAGACCTAGATCACTCTGGACGGCTCCAACCTGGCCCAGAGTAATCTGGGACTGCTGAGAGTTCTTGTCCTATGTTATTTAACTCAAAGATGCTGAGGATTAGTACATAAATATGGATGTTCCTGCTTGAAAGGGGGAAAGTAGCAGCATAGAGCAAAGCACCCGCAAGAAGAATGAACAAAACAAATTCCTTCCAGTAGCACCTTAAAGACCAACTAAGTCAGTTCTTGGTATGAGCTTTCGTGTGCATGCACACTTCTTCAGATACCAAGTGTGCATGCACACGAAAGCTCATACCAAGAACTGACTTAGTTGGTCTTTAAGGTGCTACTGGAAGGAATTTGTTTTGTTTTGACTATGGCAGACCAACATGGCTAACTATATGTAACAAGAAGAATGAACTCAACAATAATATAACTAATAAATAAATCAGAATTGATGTCATGTTTGTGAAACCAGTGGAATGTTTGTCATACATAATACAGTTGGTGTGGGCTCCAACTATTTTTTTCTCACATTTGTGCATAAGTTATGGTAAAGCATTCTTTTTTGGGGATTTTGTAGGATTGCAATGACCAAGCTACCCTGGGACGAGAGCTCACTAGCTTGGTTATCTTTATGGGCTTTGAGTTCTCACATGTTCTTGGCTTAATTTCTATCCTTGGTGACTATTTTTGGCAGGGTGAATTAAATGTTAAGGTGGTTGGAGTGTCAAAAGTGTCCCACAATGGATTGAGATCATGAGCACACCAGATGTTTCACTAACATTATTTGCAGTGGTGTGCTAGAGTTTTATACATTCTTTAACACGTCTCTTATAGGTTTTGAGTGCCTTGTTTTAGTAAGGAAGGCAGGTCATGCTATACTTTCCTGCTACAGAATGTAAAGGTGACTACTGTTCAGCTGAAGTTAAGTTCTGTATACAAAAATATAACAAGGGGGAAGGATCGCAACGCCTAATAGAAGATATGAGGATGAATTCTGAAGAGCTCTTATGTAATTTACAAGAAGGATTGCCTTCAGGGAATGAATGGTAGATGCTTGGGTATTAGAAGGGGGAGAGTAGCAACCGATATTTGGATTACTTGAACCTTCGTTTTACAAAATGTCTGGAGGAGTTTTAGAGAGCTCTCATGCCTATGCCTCTTACTTAGTGCCCCAAGACAGATTGTACTCATGGAATGAAATAAAGGAGAATTCCATGTGGACATAAGTGACATCCTGCACTAGGTTCAATACAAAAGAAACAAGATCCTCTTTGAAATGGTGAGGTGACCATCCAGAAATGACAGCTGAGTAATTTGCCTTGTGATTACCTACTCATGTGAGTCATAGAGCATGATGCACACAAAACATTACTCATGTTTGAAAATCAATGGGTACAAAAATAAAGAGATGAATTCTAAAGCCAGATAAGACCCAGCTTTGCCAAGGCAAATCATACCACGTCCTCCATTCTCCAATCTGCAAAGACTAGTGCTATAACAATGAACATGAAAAGTTGATAGAGTACTGTAAGTGTAATAATAAAGCGGTTGCTGCTACTAATTATTTTTAATTAAATAATAATTTTACACCACAGTTCCATATTAACAAACCCTGGCGCACATTATCTCAAGTAAGCCTTTTAATACATCTCAACCATTTGTGGGTTTGCAAATTACAACAGCAATTTGGACGCAGGACAGAATCTTCAGCACTTCCTCCTATGCCCTCTTGGCCAGAGGAAACGGCCCTTTTGCCATCAGTATCTGAAGATGAGCAGCATCTCCAACATTCCCATCTTGTAAAAGGTTGTGATTACAGAACAAGGGATCCTGCCCCTTGTCCAGGCAGCTCCCACAGAAGGGCAGGTCTTTCCAGCTTTCACAAGGCTCCAAGCAGCAGCTCTGCTATGGCAACATCCCTTTATTACCCACAATGAAGAGTGGGAGGAAGGGCTATAGGCAGCAGAACTCAATGGGAACTATCCATGGTCCTGATAGGGCTGCCTGAATCTGGACATACCCTGCCATGTCAAGCTGTAAGTTTCTTTTATATACAGCCTTGTAAATATGTCTTGCATGTTACAAACTTTTTGTGCAGTTTTTTAGTCAGTGTTTCAGTTCAAAATAAGCACTGTGCCAAAAAAGTGCATGCCCGTGCACTTAGAAATTGCATGCCTATTTGTTTGCAAAGGAAGGCCTCCACAAGTCAGCCCACCTTTTCTACGAGAGCCACCAAAACCGCTACCCAGTCTGCACCAAGTCCTATGCCATCAACCACTTCCCCCAAAGGATGGCATTGAAGACAGACTTCTGTTTGAGCTGCTCCCTGACTTCTGTCTGTGACAATAACTCACTTGTTAAAACTCACTTGTTTAAAACTCATCTGCTTAAAACTCGTCTGCTTGTAACAAATTTAATAGCCATCAGTAAGCGCAAACTGGTTGTTCCTACATGTGAGTGTGGAATAATGAGGTTAAGCTAATGGCAACTTCAATCGGAGCATCTCTTAAGTTCCCACCCTTTGCAGGAAGCTGCTGTCTCCTGGATGAATTTAGAGCTGATTTCGTTGTGCATTGATTAAAGGTAAAGGGACCCCTATTAGGTCCAGTTGCGGATAACTTTGGGGTTGCAGCGCTCATCTCACTTTACTGGCCGAGGGAGCCTTCCAGGTACAGCTTACGGGTCATGTGGCCAGCAGTGCACGGAAACGCCATTTATTTTCCCGCCAGAGTGGTACCTATTTATCTACATGCTTTCGAACTGCTAGGTGGCAGGACCAAGCAACGGGAGCTCACCCTGTCACGGGGATTCGAACCGCCAACCTTCTGATCTGCAAGCCCTAGGCTCTGTGGTTTAGACCACAGTGCCACCCACATCCCATGCATTGATTCGCATCTGAATAACAGTACAATCAAAGTCTCTCCTCCCCTGCCCCATTGCTCCAGTTCACGTACTCTCGGTATGAGGCAGCAGACTCTTTCCTTGGAGGTTTATAAGCAGAGATTGGATGGCCATCTGTCATGTATGATCTGGTTGAGATTCTTGCATTGCTGGGGGTTAGACTAGATGGCCATTGGGATCCCTTCCAACTCTGCAATGGTATGACTGGCAAGTTATAGCCCTTCATATGTCACTATAGAAATGGCACACATGCAGGCCAGCACTTCTGCTACCCCAAGCATTTAAAATAGTTTGCTGTTTACTGTGAGGCTATTAGTGTGACATGAGAATAGCTACTGTACCCTCATGGGGTATGGATTTTTATTTCAGAGCCAAGGCTTTAAAGGTAGTGTATGCAAGGGAATGTATTCCTTGTGACACTTAACAGTGCTATTTGCATTCTGTCGGTGAGAAAATTCTACGGGTTCAATAACATAAGTTAATGATTTTCATTTGCTTTTATGCAATACATGGGCTGGATTTTGTTCATGGGTGCTGCTAGTGTACTTTCTCCTGCAGCTTGAGACACAACATAGAACAGATTGTCTCCTTTTCAAAATGGCCTTGATTTTCTGTGGTGAGCCGTTACACGCCAACAGTTTACCACAGAGACAAATGCTACGTGATGTGAAGCAGCCTTTGTCTTGCAGCTGTGATGTGCACAGCAATCTTAACTTCAGTCATTCTGGCTCCTCGCTCGACTTCATCAGCTCCTTTTCTTTACCTTGACACTATAATGATATGACTCCTGACTTGGCTACTAGGCTTGCTCATGAAACTGCCAAAATGTACTATATAGACTGGGAAGGAACAACACGGTTTCTCACTACAGCTTGCTTTCACATGTTACACCCTACAGTGGTACCTCGGGTTAAGAACTTAATTCATTCTGGAGGTCCGTTCTTAACCTGAAACTGTTCCTAACCTGAGGTACCACTTTAGCTAATGGGGCCTCCTGCTGCCGCCATAGCACGATTTCTGTTCTCACCCTGAAGCAAAGTTCTTAACCTGAGGTACTATTTCTGGGTTAGCAGAGTCTGTAACCCAAGGTACCACTGTACAGACATTGGCCCAACTAGCTCAGTATCGTGCACAATGACAGTCAGTAGTTCTCCAGAATTTTAGATGGGATATTCCTAGCTCTTCCTGGAGATGCCAGAGCCAGAACCGGAGACCTTTTGCTCTACCACTGAGCCAAGACCCCGAGTATACAAAATCATTTTCTGTTACTGCTGTTCTGCAATGAAAAGCATTAATGCAGGACAGTCGATTAGCTACATTTTTTTCAATGATCAAGAGAGTGGATACTAGCACTTTCTCATCAGGGACTGATACAAGAAGCTAATGGAAATGAAAACGTATATAAATGGCACATGAGAAATGGAAAGGAACCACTGAGTAATTTAGTACCACCTCCTCACTGTGCGTGTGCTGTTTATTCAAATTACAAAGATACAGATGACGTTTGTTGTTGTGGAGTTAGATGAAGCAAGGTGGCAGTGCATAGCACTCATACTTCCATAAGCTAGTCAGGCTGCGATATCCAACAAGTATGTAAACTGCATATTTTTCAGCTGACTGCTCAGAATCATTACTGAATATGTTAGGGTTTTGTTTGACAGAATTTCCATTTTAGACACACATAAAGATTATAAAATGAAACAGATGACAAATATTCCTGAAAAGCCAAGGCCATCACTGGGTGTTTATATTTTAAATCTATGACTTAATATTCTTATAGCTCTTCTGAGAGCCTGGTGTAAGCAAGGAACAACTTCTTCCCAGGATGAGCATTTACAGGAATGTACGTTCCGTTCTGAGTAATTTAAAAGAGGAGTGGCTTCAAATGTTATGAGAAGTGCTGATAGGTGGATGCACAAAGTGGCACCCGCTTCTGCCTTTCAATGTCCTGAATTAACAGGGTTTTTTGCAAGGAGGAAGTCCAACTTTAGTTATAGATTCCCTCTCCACACAAAATACCACCCCACCCGCCACTTTGAGACCTTACAGTCCAGGGGTGCCCAAGCTTTTTTCAAAGGGGGCCAAATTTGATGAAGTGAACATGCGTGAGGGCCGACCAGTTGTTGAGCTTTTTTAAAAAAATGTACCCCAAAATTGTTCGGCTTTTTTTTTTTTAGCATTTTACCCCAGGACATATACTGCCACGGGGGCCGGATTAGGCCCCCAAAACAGACTTTGGACATGCCTGCCTTACATAGAATATGCAGAAGGAAGTATCTCCACAAACCAAGTTATGAAGATAGGATCTGACCCTGACTTCATATCAGAGCTCGGCAAGAGCTCTCAAGTCACGGTCACTCAGTTTGGGTGTCATCGGAAACTGGGGGCTTAAGAAAAATCAAAAATCTTCACTGAAACCAGGGATGCAAGGACACAGATTGTTCCTGCCCACTGACCCCCAGTTCATCAGACTGGAATGATAACATTTGAAATGGGCCACTGCCATTTTTGCTTATTTTACTTCTGTGTGGTGAAAAGAAAAAGTGCAGTAATGTGTATCTTTGTCATCAAGTGTCTATTTATAGTGCCCCTATATCCAGAGCAAAGAGCTCTGGGTTACATAAAGTTCACAAGATTTCCAGAAGTTTTGAAACTCTTGGACATTAAATGTAGATTGAATTCTACAGTTATTCTTCTATGGAATTACAAAGAAGAGTTAGGAAGATACTGTGCATGAAGAAAAATGGTTAGAACAAACACTATTTTGCCTTGTCCCAAGCAATTTATTTGAACCATTTTACTTAGATGTTTTGCTGTGCAAACATGAACTCTCATTAGAATTATGAGCTTTGCCATACACTGAAAGTTTCAGAATGCTGTTTCTTTTGAAATAATACAGGCATTTTATATTCATACAAATTATGTTATACATTTAAATTTAAAATTTACAAGAACAGTCCTGGATAGAACTGTTCCACACGGGCATTTAAAAAGCATGCAGACCATTTAGACATTTACAGGTTCAAATCTTTATTGTTTTAAAATTCTACGTGTCTTTTACAATACAATAATTTGTTACTTCAATGACCTTTTCATAGTTAATGTACAATGGATTCTTTTTTTTCCTGAACCTCAGCCATGAAATATAATTTTATCAATATGATTTTTCTAAATAGATTAATACAAGACGTCTCTGTGGATTGGGAAGGTTCAGGTGCTTCTTTTAAATACAAGAGCACATCTGCTTCCCTTCAAAATTCTGTGATCAATCCTTCGAAAAAGCTTTACCTATTGCTGTTTCGTATCAGTCCAACGTTTTTCTTCTCTCTCTCTTCTATTAAAGGGCTTTGTAACACCAGTTGCAGTAGTTACCTTTTCATCTACTGAGGCAAACTCATGTTGAAGAAACTTATGATTATCTGCATGCAATGGACACTCCTCTTTAAATAACTGATGAATTTATACATATTATAAAGAATCTGTTAAAGAGTGCAAGTATTTTGATAATGATTTCACAAAAGGTCATATGCTGGTAATAATGGTAGCTAACATTTAACACCTAATAGGAACTAATGTATATTTAACAGGCTAGTAGCATGGCTAGTAAATAAGCCATGATATGTAAGATTTGCCCTTTCAGAAAATGAACTCATTTGGTCCACACTTCTAAAGTTATCCAGGTAAAAAAATTGGAACAGTTAGGCCAGACGTTGTGATGAAATCCTTGTTTCTAAAATGTAACACATTAAAAAGGAAAAAGGGAGGGGGGACAGTATTACATTGTGGAGCATTGTCATGGGACCTCAGTATAAAAAGATGATGGCCTGCTACTTGGGAGTGGTGAATGAGCACTGAAGGCCAGGCCAGAAAAAAATGGTGATGAGGAGTTTCCATCATGTGTTATACTTTCTTGTTCCATGGCACTGCTTTTACTCTGTAGAATTTTGTACCCAAAGGAACTTTAAATCTGTTTTGTGCCTAAGCAAAAACAAAAACACACATATGCAAAGAATTATTTGAAATATACCAGAGCTAGTCAGAAGACAATACTTTTTCATCTCATTTCTTTGCAGACATGGTTGAGCTGGCAGCTGCATGGCCTCCCCCCACCCCAGTCCATAATCACAGCTTGTTTTATTCACAATAATGGTTCACTAATTCATGCAAGCACAATAACACTAGCTAAATATAAATCAAGCATCCTTTGACAAGCTCAGTATCTTTAAGGTGAAAATGGTCAAATATGCAGAAATTCTCTGTGAATGGGCAATGCAACTAAATCTACCCAATTTAACAGAATAAGATATTTAATGTACATTAAGTGAAACTGAATCTCCTTTTGAGGTAAATTACTATTTCACCATCTAGTGGGCTATGGGTAAAAAATGTAATTTTGTGACACCTCAAAGCACTTGCTTCTTGATTAGCTATTGGCAGCAGCTCAGCAAATTACTGAAGTACTTGCCCCAAGATATTTAAAAGTATTTCATAGTTAGCCAAGCTTTTAGACTTAAGAAGTTGATCCAGAGCACTTTCATAAAAAATAGTAGTGTTGATGGCTATGATATGTGAGGGATGAATTAAAAAGCTAACAATTACTTTATTTTTCCGTGTATAAGACTAGGTTTTTTCCCTAAAAAATAATGTCAAAAATTAGGGGGCGTCTTATACATAGATACATCTCCCCCCCCATTTTCTTAAATCTGAGTCCCCCAAAATAGGGGGCATCTTACAGACAGAAAAATATGGTACTTTAAATATTACTCCTACAGCTGAGTTTAAAACAGAGTTATGAGTAAGAATGAGGGTAAAGTTCCCTCTTAACTAAAAGGAACTCTTGCAAATATTTTCAATGAGCCATGCTGAAACTGAATATCTATCCTTACCTTTTTTGCCTGACAATATTCCTTTTCCATCACTTTTCCCAACACCCAAGGTCTTCGAGATGCTCCTGAAGCTGGAAGGAGAATATTTATTACTTGTGGCATGATATTATCCAAACTACTTTAGGCACAAAATTGTCCATGGCCATTTATCTAGCAGGCCCATTATAATCTTAATTTTAATTATCTGATGGAATAAAAAACTTCCATATACAAAATGTTACCTCAAATTGGTACAATATTCTAAACTCATAATCTTGCATTTGAATTTGAAAAAGCGTATACTAGCAAAAATGTGTATAGTGGCATATAGTCATCTTTTTGCGACATACAGTGGTACCTCTGGATACGAACGGGATCTGTTCTGGATCCCCGTTTGCATCCTGAAGCGAAAGCAACCAGGGTCTGCAGGTTGCAATTCGCTGCTTCCATGCATGCGTGTGACGTCATTGACCGTCTGGGCATGTGCAAGCGGTGAAACCTGGAAGTAACGCGTTCCATTACTTCCAGGTCGCCGCGGAGCGCAACCCGAAAGCGCTCAACCTGAAGCATATTTAACCTGAGGTATGACTGTACTGACAAAAGAAATTGGTTTATTGTATGGTGCGTAAGAGGGATCTACTCTCACCAAGGAGCAATAGAAGATAAAAGCAGGCAGACAACTCACCTTCATCTCTGCTACATTTCAGTTGCCCAATCCAGCACCATAGGAAACTTCCTTAGGCAACTTTAAAGCTACATGGACATTAATTAGTGGGGCATACTTTGATTCTTCATCTTTTTCATGCCACCTCCCCATAGCTGTCAACTTTCCCCCCTTTTTAAGGGAAATTCCCTTATTCCGAATAGGATTCCTCGCAAGAAAAGGGAAAAGTTGACAGCTATGCACCTTCCTCAAATCCACCCACCCACAGATATTGCTTCCCTACTACTCATTAGAGAAGCAAAGCATTAAACCTCCATCCTCAATGCTGCTCAACTAATCTGCACAGAACACTTAAGTAGCAGGAGAAAAAAAGACAGCGGCTACACCCTCATTCTCCCACTGCTCAGTTCATCAGCAGGAGAGGACACCACAAGCTGCATAAAATTAAAACAGTGGGCTGGATGTAGTATGCAGCAAGGGATTGCCCACCTCTGTACTACAGATAGAAACAAAGGGCATGTTTCTTGGTACACCTGCATAATGGCTGGCAAATGTGCACATTGCCTAGAAAATGTAAAAAATGCAGTTAGGTTGTATACAATGCCCCACTCAAATACCTTTGGAGATAATGCATGGAAAATATATGTACAAAATACTATCAACTTGTAAGCATTCAATAAGTCCTGCTGGAAAATGACTGGAAAATGTGCACAATTCCCTCTTCATGTTTACATTTTTCATAAGATGTGGGAATCATGCACTAGCCAGCGGTTATATATATACTGGCCCCAACATGTATATGTAATACATGCATTCACACGTTCAAACATAAATTTTAAGCAGATTATTGCAAGACTGAATATTTAAAAGCATCAGAAGAACATTCTCTTCAGAGTTATGACACTTACCACACTCACCTGGTTTGAGATCCAGTGCAGCAAGAGATTCTGAGTGTAAGAAATACAAAGTTGGGCTAACAGTAAATAATACATAGTTGTCGTGACGTTCATCCAAAATAATGAGAACCAAATCGCCAACCTGAAAACTGGATAAAAAATACAAGGCTCAGAAGAAAAGCAGCACAATTGTATTTTTGTTTACTCAGGGGAAAGCCCTACTAAGTTCAGTGGGCTTCCTCCTAGGAAAGGGACCACAAGATTGCAGCCTGAGTTATTATGCCCTTTACACACTTTGGTGCCGTGATATGATTTTGAGGCATTATGTAGTTTTTGCTTTCACCAGCTAGGTATGGACATGTTGCCAGAATCGGGGACTGTTGTGTTGAACCAAAGGCGAAATGTTCTGGAAGACACTGTCTTGGTAGTCAAGATAACCCCAAACTAATTGGCAGTTGTTGCACGAATGAGCTCATAGATGTTTATATTCACTTGCTTTGATATATGTTAACTGGCTTGCTTTGATGCTGTGCTTATCTGTGGGCTCTGGGCTCTAGGCCCAGAGAAGGGAGAAGCTTTGGACAGCTGCCACCTATGGCCTCACTGGCCAGGTGTGATGGGAGGTTCTGGGTGAACTCATGTATGTTGCTTTGTGCATAAAGGATGTATACATGTCTCCTTGGGTGCGGACAAGCCACCTCCTTACTGCGATGTCCATCCCACTTTTGTAAAGGCTGGAAGACCTGGCAGGCTGGTTGGCTGCAAGTCCCCACCTTTTTTAAAATAAAGCATTAGAACTGGTCACTCTGGCATTTTTGACATCCTTCTTTGGTATCCCTGCATCTGACCAGTCCCACAAGCCCTCCTTTGGGCCAGTGGATCAGGACAACTTTATAAAACAAACTGCATCCCATTAGGCGTTTCTATATGACTTTGTAAAACAAAAGTACATATGTAGTGGGCTGTTGTTCTAAAAAATACAGCCAGTGCTGTGCAGTAGGTAGTATCAGAGTAGAAGTGGGAAGACATGTTCAAATCCTCACTTTCAGTTGCACAGTTGTGTGGGGGGAACCTCAACAGGAGAGTACTCCCTTAAGGATGCAGACCAGTATCTCTTGAATGACATCAACCAGGTATTTGGCAGTTTAATTCTAGGATATTATCTATCCCAACACAAACAATGCATTTTTTCAAAAGGACACCCAGGGTGGGGTGGGGCAATTAGATGCTTGCCTAAAACAATAGGAACAATTAAATAAACCAAGGCAGAGAACTGACTCACTCAATAGCTTTTCAGATATACTGTTTTCAGTCTGCGCTCAATTACTGTAGAACTTTAAAAAGCATTTACCAGAGGAGGAATTTTTTTAAAAAGAATTCAATAAAACAGAAAAAAAATCCTTGACCATTATCAACACCCATACTTACTCTCTGATTGCAATTTTCTCAGAATGTCTTAGAGACACTGAAGACATGCTTTGAGACATCTGCAAAAATGAGACAGCATTATTATTATCCTTTCCTGAAGGGTTTCTGCAACATATTCTGGCTATAGGGTCAATATTGGAAGATATTTCTATTACCACTTATTAGACTGCCTAGGGACACACCAGACACCAGTGAAGGCATAGCCGGAGTGCTCTTTAACCAATAGCCTGGATGCAAAACTGGTTCACTCTTCACAGGCTATTTTTGACAGATGAGTGGGGCCACAAAGATTCCTACCAAAAGCACATCTTGCATTGGTGCTAGATTTTTTTGCAGGGATCAGCTACACTCAGGAGTTCCAACTGGGAGTCTGCATATGGTGATGATCATTCACCTGTACTCAATTTAACTTTGAATGGCATTAACTGGATAGCTGGTACTGTACTGACCTGCCACTGTGAAACTCAATTTTAAAAAGGAAGGCAATGAGGACAGAGGCTCAGTAATGAAACAAAAATGTGTGAATGCACTGGGATGGTGGTGGTGGCAGCAGCAGCAGCAAGTTCCTTTTTACTATTACTTGTATGAGAAAGAGTGTGATGGGAAGGTTGTGACAAGGTTTCTGTGTGAGGATGTGTGTGGCAGTAGGGCATGTATGTGCACACACAAACATGAATGTAAGCACGCAGTCCTCAACTTACTGCCAATCCTGCCTACAGCCCCTTGGGGTCAAAAAGGTTGCTCACCCCTGTTGTTTGGGCTTAGAGTGAGTACTTCACTCTGAGTCAAACGGGCAAGAATATAACAAGAGTCCTGCTGTATCAAACCAAAGGTCGAACTAGCTCGGTATGCTGTTCTCACCAGATGCCTATGAAAAGACTGCAAGCAGGACTATTCCCCACACACCAAAAGGGAAAGAAAACCTTCAGAAGCTGACCAAATTATGCTCAGCATTCACATCACTACCAAAAGAGCATGGACACTTACATCAAATACTGAAACCCATATTCAATGATGCATCAAAATCATTTCCACAAAATATAAAATTTCTCTTAAAAGTATAATTTTTCCAAGGACCATTCTGTGCACAACCATTTCAAAGAAACGAACAAAAAGTAATGGGGCGGGGGGAAATCACCTCTTTTATATTGTAAAAATCTTTCATGGCATTTCCAGGTCCAACCACCATCAATAAGTTTATTAACGTGCTTTCTTATTTCATCATAATTTTAAACAAGGCTTTTAAAAACTATGTGCCTCATGACCAGATCTGGCCTTAAGTCTCAGTATATAAAATAATTACTTTTATCATCTGTTTCCTCTGTTAGGCTTTTCTCTTCAACATATTGGCCTGAATCCAAAGATCTACATGCTCGACAGGGCTATTAAGAGGCAACCAATTTGTGTTCTGCTATGATGACAGTGTAACTTTTTGTCCATATGGAACATAAAAGCTGAATATATACGCTTTTGTCCGGTCACCCCACACCTTTTAGAATCTTTCCTTTATTTTATGACATTTAAACTCAGGGTTTTTCATAGTCTCAGTCACAAAAATGACATGTTCCAGTGACTCTAGATGAAAGAGGTCTGTTTCCTTACTGCACCTCGTAGATACTAAGAGGGTCCTAAAATAACTCTCAATCAATGGAAAACTGAACATAAATCCTTGCTCTCACAGTACATCCGAGCTGAGAGAATGAACTTCACATCTCTTCTTTATGATGACGTAAATGAAAGGAAGCATTTGCTGATAAAATCTTGGGAGTATCAAGAAAAAATGCAGTCATGCTCTTGGCTGCTACATTAGTTGCTTCAAAACCAAGTAGCAGCTATAATTACCCATGGACTGGCAAAAACTAGCTTTAGATTATTCGTGCTTACTTGTGAAATAATTAAGTTACTGTTTTCCCCTTGTGAAACTTCTGTTACTGACAAAAAACGGTCTTTAAATCATACATCCAACTGCCAAATGCTCTCTTGTAGCTTTGTTAGTGTTCAGCTGAACACAATATAAGATATATTAGACTTCACATGAGGGGAAAAAGGAAAGTTTGCCGTTAAATGAAAGTTTGGCTACAAACTTTTAGAAGCAAGTTATTTAAATCAGTGAGATGTACTTTTCAAGTAAAAATGGATAGGATTACGTAGGATGGTAGTCAACTCAATAACTGCACTCACACAAGGATTACCATTGGGATGTTTACTGTAGTATTTTGTTGGAACCAACCAATAGTATTTTAGAATGCCAGTGAAAAATACCTCGTGAAAACTACTTTTTACTGCACTTCAACACCATTATTATGCAAAACTATTACAGTATCACTGATTCTTAGTTTCAAAGTAATTAGAAACCTATAATACTTCTATTCCTATGAAGTGGTTACAAAATCTCATTAAAGAAACCAGGCAAGACTCCAGCTTGCCTGCTGAATATTCTATGTTTTGCAGAGCTTTTGGGGATGCATCAATAGCAGGGGTAGCCAATGTGGTTTCCTCCTGATTTTGATGGACTATCATTTCCATCAGTCCCAGGCAACATGGCTGACTACAACACCCATCATCCCTGACCGACTACATCTGGAGGGTGCTATGCAGGTTACTCGTTCTAAGGCATGTTTTCTATACTCCCAGCACTCCTTGATGGCTGTACACTGTGGGGAAGTTCAGCAATGAGGGACAAGCCTTCCTGAGATAATCTTCAATCAAGAATGATTTAATCAATTGATCGATCAAGTCTACTGCCAACCATCCCTAAATGAACACCACTGCATACCTAGTCAAAGTCCTTTACACAAATCACAAACAGAAACATAAATAAATCTAATAAACACTCGTAGTGCTGCAATACCAGCAGCTTTCATGAGTGCTATGAGTTCCAGAACCCCATGTAGCCACATCTCTCCTGTTATGACATCATGCTTCTAGACTAATGCATCACAATTCTAGATCATACGTCTTAGACTAGATCAGCTCCTAGCAACTCCCATGGAACTGCTTCTGGCAAGGCTGTTCCTCACTATATATTGCTAGCTTTATTTTCAAGCAATACACACACACACACACACACACACGAACATACATATGAATAATTTTCCTTGTTTCTTTGAAAAACTACTCCCATCCTCAAATTCTGAAATATCTTAGATTTTTTTTTAAAAAAGAGAGAAATCAAATAAACAAAAATAATTTTTTTAAAAAGGAATATTTGCTCTCCCCACCACTTTGAAAGTATTGGTTTAATTATTATTCTTAACTCCTCAACAGTTTTCTTGGGCCTCTCAATTACAAGGATCATCACATCCAAATGAAGCCTGGCTTAATGCTGTATTATAAAGGCATACCCTCTTGAGTTAAGTCTCATTGCCACAAGCCAAGAGTGGCAAAAACCTACCTGTTTAACCACATTTGTTTTCTAAACACATAATTTTGTTATATGCTTACCAATCTTTGATTAAGCCTCTTATTTTCCTCCTCTTTCAACTGCAACGTCTATAAAACAGCATAACACAAACCTTTCAAAATTTTGTTTAAATATAGTTTTACATATATTAGTTTTATAACTTCATATGCATGTTTTCAATATTTTAAGACTGCAATTCTATACTTATGTGGGAGAGGACGGCTCATTTATCTCAGTGCGACTTAAAGTCTGAGTAAACAGGTTTAGGGTTGTGTTGCTAGAGGCTGTTTTTTAAAAACACTACAGATGTAAGTGTGTGTGTGTGTGTGTGCAGTTAAGTGTATAACCCACACTTATTTATTGTGCCACATACTTTAGTGGGTTTGAATATGTTTCAGATCAGATTTGGCCTACTGGAACAGAAATTCATACCAGCTGTGCCATCTATTAAGTATGAACTCAAATAATGATGTTCATAGCTGAATCATTTTTCTTCCGAGTAGTTACATAACTTGGAAATTCAGCTTTGATTTCATGAAAGTTAAATTTTCTCTCATTGGCTAGCAAAGAAGTCATAGAATCATAGAGTTGGAAGAGACCACAAGGGCCATCGAGTCCAACCCCCTGCCAAGCAGGAAACACCATCAGAGCACTCCTGACATATGGTTGTCAAGCCTCTGCTTAAAGACCTCCAAAGAAGGAGACTCCACCACACTCCTTGGCAGCAAATTCCACTGTCGAACAGCTCTTACTGTCAGGAAGTTCTCTTACTGTCAGGAAGTTCTAGAAGATAGAAGAAATTCTCAAAGCTTTGATACTGTTAAATTAATTTGGCCCATGGTGTCCGAGCTTCTAAGACACGTCCCAACCGCAATTTATGACCTGCAGTCTGAGGGCAGGGGAGGAATTTGAAAACAGTCATCTCTATAGATGAGCTCTCCCACCATCACCACACCAGCTTTGACTGGAGGTGGGTGAGATCCAAGTATTCATCTTCCCTTTTTTACTGGCATATGGCTGGGTAGGCGAGATCTGTATTACAAGTTTAAAAACCAGTCAACACATCTACAACCAGTCATTGTTTGACATCTTTTTAACTACAGGTGTTAGGGATTAAACTTGGGGCTTTCTGGATACAAAGCATGTGTTACATCCCTGCTTTTTCTCAGTAACCTATGAAATGTGTATTAATTGGAAAGCCAAAGTAACCACAGTAATTCCTATGTTTCTAGTTTTAACAGGAATCAGTTTAAATGTCCTAATATGAAAGGGTAGTATTGACTCTGATCCAATAGTTCTAAGCACCTAAAATGAGGAAGTGCTTTCAGTCATCCAGCTGCAGAACAGCAGCAGTAACAGTTGTGTTACTACTCAGTAATACTTAAAAAGATGTTTGTCAAAGTAAAACTATGGAACTCACTTGATTTAAGAATGGGACAATGAATTTACATTAGTTAAGAATTAATAGGATAATTAACTTACAGATCTTACAGATTACATATAACACAGTAACAGGTTTACTCAATAAACAGCAAACATGGTAGCAAGGTAGGCTTGTGCAAAAAAACAAAAACACAACAGGCTCCTGTGAGCAAAGGTCATGCTGCTGTGAGCAGATCTCTGGCTGACCAGGATCCACATGTGCAAACAAGTGCTGCACATGCAGTTCCTGGACTGGATTCTCTGTATCTTGCACTTCGAACTGCACACACAGTTTTTGTCAGTGCTTTGGGAACTGTTCGTGCTATGTCAAATAGCAACTCAGGCTCATGATGCATCCAAAATAGAATTCAGCGTCATTAAAGCTGCTATGTATGACTCTGGATAGGACCAATGGATGAATTTGTCTTTCTTCCAAATAAGCATCTTCAAGTATCTTAAAATCAGAGGGTTGAAGGGTGGCATCCAATGCACTCACTCCATTAACACAAGGATATAAGCTTGCGCAATGGAACTCTCTCCTCTGCCAGAGTACAACCCACACTCTTCCCAAATCTGGGATAAACTCCCAGAACAGATTTAGGGTGGAGGGGAGTAGAGTTCCATTGTGCTAGTGTAAACACTTGCACTAAGGGAAGAAGTCGCTTAGCACTACATTAGATATAGATAGCCCTTACAAACATTCTTACAACAACCTGAAATCACAGGCAAACGTTCCCTAAATAACCAGTAGCGGTATGCATAAGAAAAAAGGCAATCACAGTGGACGAGAAGAAGTTAGGACTTTTGCTTTTGTTAGCTCCCAAGTGGTTCCAGCCCACCTTATTTCAGCAAATGTATGACAATACATTAATACATGAAGCTGAACACAGAGGTTCCTAATCTCTCTTGAAGGCAATAAATAGGTAACCAGAGCAAAAACTACTCACTTTTTCTAACATCATTATCCTCTGTTTTTCCTCTGACAAAATCTGCACATTTTCACTAAAAATAAAATAAGAAATGGTTAACAAGATGCGCAGCTTCATTAATAGAAAAATATGTCAAATAGAGGGTGTTAGTAGATTAATATGTCACAAGAAAATGAAGATAAGCCATATTATATTCATCTTGACATGATACATTGTGTCTCCAGTGTATCTGACACGCTGTATATTCCCCGCTCCTAAATAGCAGGTGACAAAAAGAACGAGGCAGATTATCCAGGCAGATTAATTAATCACAATGCCTTGGAAAACATGCGTGGTATTTCTATTGTGCTCTTTTGGATTTTCAAAGGCAGTTCAGCAACCATTTCTGAGGTGAGAGAGTCTTTATACCAGGTGAGTTCTCTTTTTAGTTTTCACATGATAACACAGTTCAGTGAAAACACTTCCATGTGCTAATATAGTAGGGCTGTGTCCAGAAGAAACCTTCCTGGTTGGTTTGAAGAGGGGGTTGCTTTGGGTCAGTGGCTGGTACTGACTTGATGTTTCACTCTGGATCCAAGACATAGGGTAAAAACCAACAATTCCTATGACATCTACAGTATAGTCTAAATTTTCATTTTTTTAATACAGAATCGTATATTTATAGGCACCGTAGTCACTTCTGAGGGAATGAAGCTCTCAGATTTTGGACCCTTTAAAGTCTGAGGTGTTTTGTTTTCTAAAAAGAGGCCCAATGATTTCCTATGTACTTTTGCAAACAATTTCCATGAACATGACCAAAAAAAGAGGAAAAGGTGCCAGTATATGGCGCCTGCAAAAATTATAGAAGGATGGTGGACGGGTTAGAGTTATGAATAAAGAAAATTATTTGAGGCATTTAAAAAAGAATATTGTTTTCTGTTCAAATTTCCACCAAAGTCACATGCTACCAAAGCCGAACAAGGTGTAGATGGATGTGTTTTATCCCTCACAGCAAAATAAACACTGTAATTGGAAGTAAATGGAGAGTGCCGATAACCAAATAAAGATGTCATTCACAGAACTATATACTCCTCTCTCTGTCTGTCTCTCTGCCTAGTGTTTTCCCATTCCTGAAGAGCTTGGAGGAGATGTAAAAATGTATCAAATCAGATCAAAATATAAATACAAATTCCCTCCATAATTCCAGGTTGTCCGAAAGCCTTGCACCCACAGCCTATTCACCTCAGATTTGAGTTGCTTCACATGACAGCGGAGTGGGGGGGGGGCATTTTCAAACATTTCAAATAAGAATAAAAAATTCAAAACAATGCCTACTGACATTCAGATACATATCTATTTCAAGATTTGTGTACTAACTTTACAGCCATCATGCTTGTTTCCAGCGTGGAATCCATTTTTCCTTCTTCTGTGGTATCTGACGTTAATCGCTCAGTTTCTGCTGTAAAATCAGCCGCACAAGCTCCGGGAGGTTCTGAAGGAGGAGGTAAACAGGCTGGTGGAACAAAATTGCTACTTCTCAGCTTATTAACCTCTTCTTCAAGTTTCTTCTTCTCTTCGAGTAAACAGGCTCGGTCTTCAGAAAGACTTTCAATCAGATCTGAGCAAAAGGCAGCCAACAAGTAATATTCAACATTCTGATATTCTGCAGAGCAATTAATTGGATTCAAACTACATGTACAAAAGATTTGCTTACCCTTATCCCTTTCTTGCTGCTGTATTATTGCTTTTAATTTGTCACTAAGATCATTTATTATGTTCTCCTTTTTCATTTTTTCTCTTGTTAGAACAGTGTTAAACGTCGTCTGAAAATACAGAATCAGCATTATTTTAAGCAATACAATGTACATATACATGACATGAAAAAAATAAATAGGTACTGTAACTTTTCAATCTCTGAAGAGGCTACAACGTACGAGCTTTGGCCTCCTCCCTCAGCAGCCATCTATCAGAAGCCATTCCATCAGGTACAGGAGAGGGAGAGAGGTAAGATTGAAAGACTGGGAACTTTTGGCTCTGCTTCTTCGTATCTTTCAGTTCCAGCTTGCTTTCCCCACCTCCTTTCCCGTTCCTTTTCTTTTTTGTGCTATCTTATCATCATCAAAATTTGTAAGCTGCTTTGTGAGCCTTCTTTGACTAAGCAGGGTAAAAATGCTTTTTGGAAATAATAATAGTGATTGATTGATTGATTGATTTTACTTTTTAGAAGCATAAGCCCAGAATGCATCCAATTTTGATGTTCTCCAAGCTGCTCATGTCTCCTTGTGCCAGCATCTTTCAGATGTAGTGGCACAATTGCCAATCATGCAGTAGATTTCAGATGTATTTCAGATGTAGTGGCACATCTCAGATGTAGTGGCACAATTGCCAATCATGCAGTAGAAGTTGTTTGGAACCCCAGTGAAAACTCCACTCAGATGAACAGGGATTGTATAAGAACAAGCAGTGGCTGTATGTGACATGTCAGAAAACCAGTACTAGCCTGAAATGCTAGGCAATAATCTCTTTGCAAGCTAAAGACATAAGGAAACCATCAGAAGATGCTGGAATTCTGAGGAATGAGAATTTCTAAGAAGGCTGTGAAAAACAAAGGAGCTCCCAGTTACTTTAAAGCATCCTCAAGTGTATCTAATCTGAAATCTTGAAACAGCCTCGTCTACCTGCTGTTCTGCAGTGAGTGATGTCCGAATGTTTTGCATTTCCTCATTTTTTCTTTTCTCATGTTCTTCAAGCTGCTCCAAAAACTTCACTTTTTCTTCCTGAAGTTTTTCTTGAAGTTCTGCTACTAAGCTTGATGCAGATGATTCAACCGAACTAGGAAAAGGAAAACATTGAAAATTTAAATGGCCAGCCCAGGATGGTACGAACAAACTACAAAGGGAAACCTTAAACCTCAATATCACTTTATCTGGTGTTTCCCTGGCTAAGAAATTCAAAATTCTGACTAGTCAAGGGGAAACATTCCCGATAAATGTATGAAAAAGAAGCAAGATTCTTAGCGCACAGTGTGTTCGCCTTCTTTTGCTTGACTTTGCAGGAGAAAGTTCAGATGTTGTGCAAATAATCAGTGTGTTCATGGAAAGATAGGAGAGTAAAAAAAAACATCTAAAAATGAAACTAAATCTTGGTTATAGGAGGAACAATAAATTTAGTTTTGATCTAAACTTGCATTAATCCCTATATTACAGTATAATGGGATTGCAAAGATGGAATTCACTATCAAGCAATTTGCTGCTCTAAAGTCAGAGAAATTCAAGAGTTAATAGTTGTCTAAATATACCCTACTACAATAGCAGGCAGGGGAGCCTTTGTGAATCAGGTACACCACCAGCATTATTCAAATGCAAAATAATCCAGCTACAGACACGTTACACAGTGGTCTTGACATGCCACATAGGAAGCACAATGTATATTCTTGTTTTAATAAAGAGATGGGAAAAACTCTGTAAGAAATGGATCTGCTTCCAATACCGTCTTTCTTGAATATTCCAAGATTCATTTCTCATATGTTAAGACAGCTAAATTATTCTCCTTGTAAAGCAACGTATTAAGCAAGTCATTTCAATTACACAGTAAAAACTCTCAGCTTACTGAGATGATAGTGTGGAAACACTTCAGTCCGGTATTACACAATTCCCATGCAATTCAACAAACTCAACTCATGAAAATTACATTTAGAATTTTAAATATGATAAAACAACTTGGCACTAAGCACATTATGTCTTGATGTGGTCATGCCTCACAAACTGGCTTGATCCCCAACAACTGAAAATGTATTATTTTTGCTTTTAAAACTTTGGTACCAATGAATCCCTTCCACAATCCCCTGAGAATATAATAAAGCTCGATTTAAAAAAACAAGTTCTATAATCTACAAAATAAGGCTGCAGCTCTGTGTTTATTTCCAGATAAGAAACAAAATCCATGTGGCTCCCCTTTCTCCTAATTCCAGGACTTCTGCCAAGGTTACTTTCAAAGAATCTCAGCCTAGCGTTATATTCAAACGAGGAATCCTGGTTAAAAATAAACCCTGCCCTTCGTCCAGCATGCATAGTTCCTTTCCGTCCTCATAACAACTCTGTGAAGGTATGTCAGACGGACTCAAGATCTGCCAGTGATCTTGGAACCGGCCTCCTTTCAGTCCTAATCTTACCCTCTAACCAAACAATGGCTCACCACTGTTTGCTTCTAGTGCTCAGCACATCCAGTTGCAGACATGAGAGAAACTGGAAGCTGTATTGTCCCACCACATTCCCACCTGTTCCCCCTCCTCCAGGCATTCCTGCACCCAACTATATATATATGTATGCCCAGATAGGTTAGTCTTTACCTGAACAGTTGCCTGAGCCTGGCTTCTTCTCTTCTTGCTCTATTTGTCCCCAACAGCCTTGGACTATTTCTACAGAGCACAATGCTTTAACCTTCTAAACAAAGTATTCCAAGGGTTTCCTGGTGATGTTAGTCCCTGATCTTGTTGGTGCACATCCTTGTGGATAGGGACAAATAATCTTTTCCTCTGGCCAAGAGGAGTGGTGAGCAGACAGATACTCAAGGATCTTTGACATGGGGGCACTGGCTCCACTCAACCATGCCCCAAAAGCTTTGGATTGCCTTTATCCCTAGCAAGCACCCCAGATTACTCCTGCATCAAGTGGTCTAAAGTTGTGTACTCTTGGAATGGAGCAAAAGAACAGAGAGTTATCCCCCCCCCCCCGAGTAAAAGAGAGAGTGTATAGATATATACAGATTTATATAAAATAAAATCTCCCTTGCATCTATCCTATCCCCCTGGACTCTGAACTCGCTCTTTGCTGATTAAAAGGCATGGGGTTGCCCATGTGCAGGGAGAACAAGACATTTGCATATCTCCCCCCCCCCCCCGGCAACCACCACTTTGTGTCTATACAGAGGATGACTGCATAAAATTTCACCCTAGATGGAAAAGCTGGCTCAACTACTAACAAGATCACTGAAGAAAGTTCCTGTGGCAGTCCATGGCCCAGACTGCACTATGTGAAAAGTTCCACACAAAGAGAAAAATGCAGGCTGCCTAAATAAAATCATTATGTCTGACTTGACCTGCATGTAACAGTTTTGAGTAGATAATGTCTTGGATTGCTAGTTTGTTGTTGCTGCTGCTGCTGTGGTTTTAAAAAACCTTTACTTCATTAACCCATAATACTTTAATTTACACGGTCAAAAAGACTTACATTGTCAACAGAAAAAACTTAAATCCATACTAAAACCAACATAAAGTACATATAAAGTATTAGCTAAAGAACCTTGAAAACAACTAAGTAGTTGATCATTAATAAAGCTATCTTAGACTTACTTTTCATTATTCATGTTGAACAAACTATTGACTCATGGAAGAAAATACTTTGAGTGGAGATGGAGGAAGTCAAAGTCTAGCTAGCTGAGTAGGTCAGAGTTGTTGGGCTAATAATGTCAAGGTTGTGAGTGCAGGGTCCATACGAGTTGGGTGGGGTGGATGGAAGCCTGTGAGATTTTCTTTGGAGTAGAATACATTGTCCACCTGTGCTGGACTGGGTTACACTTTTCCTTACGGCACATTTTGTAGCTTTGGAGTGCTGTAAGATCTGTCACTTACTTAACAGCCTGTGACATCTGTGGTACAAAGTACCTGAGGCTGCTGCACAGTTTTGTGGGTTGTCCAGATACCACTGAATTGTAAGATTTTCTATGAAAATTAGGGTAATCTGCATTTTAAAAAACAAAGTATGCCCTAGGTATATGATCTAATTTTGCATTGGTGGATGTGTGGGTTTTTTTGGTATTTCATAAACAAAGCTAAAAAATGAAACTGCCAAGCTTGTCTAATATTTATTTTCTATTGGCATCAATTCATTGTTAATAAACAACTTACAAAACAGGCATTTTTGCCATGGAAAAATACCCACCCCACATAACTAGTGCTGTGAGTGGCAGGACTCCTTGGTGGACAAAGACTGGGTAATTCAAGCTCTAATATCATCCAATGTGTAAACTACAAGGCGTTGTCCATGTGGCTGCCTCTGAAGACTACTTGGAGGATCTCAACTATTCCAAAATAGATCACCAAGACCATAGAGAAGAATAGATTTCTTTGGTTTAAACTAGTTTCCCTAGCTCAATTAAAAAAACAACAACAATGCTGACTTAACCTATAAAGCCACAAACAGCTTGTAGTCTGAGGAATAGCCTGATCGCATGTGAACATGTTCACTCATTAATATTTTCCTCCAAAGCCCTTCTCTCTATTCCCCCATTAATAAAAAACTGAAAAGCAGTCGGTGGTATTGCATTCGGCTGTGTGGGTCATCTGTTTAAAGAAAAAAACAGTTGAGTTTTCCACTAAGCTAGTAGAAGCCCCTTGTATGAGCCAAAACAGCTTCTTGGATTTGTAGCCCATGTTTTTACTCATTGCAAGCAAATTCTTCTGTCCAGAGAAACTTGGCTGGAAAAAACACACACCTATGCATACACTTCTGTTTCTTCTTCTCCTTCTTCCACTGCCGCCACCCCCCACCCCCGGCCCACATAATAACCATGCTACTAGTAATCACGTGTTGGAAGATCAGCATGCCTGGATTTAGACCCTCAACATCCCCACACTCTGGGTAATCAACTTTAACAAGCCTGATTACAGACATATATGTAATTGCTCTTCTACATGCTATCTAATGAAGCGAACAACAGAAGAGCTCTTTCAGTTGCAAGTAAGCAATTGTACATAGTGCTTTCAAATTTCCTGAGGAATGCCCCTTCAGGGATGAACACTGCATGTATTCAATGCATGAGCATAAATGTCTAGTTTATATACATTGACTATCACAAAGGGCGTAACAGCCATAAAATAACTATAGGACATCATTAGACTGCATAATTTTTAACAACTTATCTTCACTACTGAAAATTAGTAATTATAACAAGCATAAATACTTAGCTCGATATCACATCACATTTGAAGATGGTCCATGGTATTTCATTTGAGGAAAAGAACATAGGTCATATGTACAAAGAACCTGTTTAGAACATAATTTTACTTCAGGCTACTTCTGAACTGTAGAAGTGAATACATTTGCCAGATTTTCAGCATCTTAAGTTTTTCAAATATCTGGGTTTTGTTTTGGTTGTGACATTGTGGTGTCCAGTGATCTTCGTAAAGTCACTTCAGGCCTCCCAGAAATAAAATATCAGCTGCTCCACTAATCACTTTACTTATAGAAAAGCTGGAACACTTACCACTATTATTTTGCTACTATATGCTTCAAAAGGTAGGAAATGAAGCCTGAAGTATTTTTGGTAAACAGGTATCTAATTCTGGAAAAGTCTGTTACTGGGTTCCTTGAATGCAAATTATGCACACTATTAACGTTCTTAGAATCTTATGTTCCAATTTTAACACTGTTCAGTACTTAGAACTGTGCTTAGGTAAACAAACGTATTTTTGTGCCACTTTAAAGACTATTAATATTGCTGTTGTATTCATTTTCATGAACCAGAGTCTGCCATCTGACTAGCATGGCAACCCTTCAGGAACAGTTCATTGTATGGCTCTGTTAGAAGTAACGAGAAACCACAGCTTGTTGCTGAAAAATGGACTGTATTGAGGCTTGGGCTTCTACACTCTCCTCTCCCTACAATTTTCCATTTTAAAATAACAGTGGTTCCCTGTGACATCCAAACTCAAATAAAGGTAGTTTGCTTAAATGACAGCTTGAGAAGCCACAGTTTAACCTTCGCTTATTTTCATTAACCAAAGTTTAAAACAAATTACAGTTCTTAAGAGTTCCGAAGATACTGTTTAAATTTAAACCAGAAGTTTTTGGTCTCCTTTTATGGGTAACAAGAGGGGTGGAGAGGGAGAACCAGGCCTATGTGGAGTGTTCAAATTCCATCCATCAATCAAAAGTTCAATTTCACTCTTGGATAGGGCAACTTCAAAATCTTTTTTAAAAAACCTAATTCCTAAAAGATATCTGGGGAATAAATGAGTCCTGTGAATAGGAACAAAAACAAGTGCCACGGTTTTTAAGCAGCCCTATAGTTATATTTTAAGAGCACTTTTGTGTAGTATTTTGTCCCTGATAAACTGCCAGACTGATTTTTAAAAACTCCCCCATGCTGCTTTCCCATTAAAATCAAATTTTAAAAATCCAGAATCTCAGTGACTCTTAAAGCTATTTGTGCGCAGCCAGAAACATTGTTATGAATATCACTTTATGCTGTCAATGACTGATCTTAAAAAACAGAAATATTCTTCCATCATTCACTTAAGGAATTCAGTCTGCTCAGCTTGGACAGATGTATCACTTCCATCTGGCATTCAGTGCAAACTCCCCTTCATGATCAATAAACATTATGAGCTGGATCCAAAGGTTCCCTTTCACTATGGGGAGAATTCCTTTACTAGAAAAATGAGGGATTCTGCCCTATCAATCAAAAAGAATTTTGAATTTAGATGTGACAGTTTTAAAATAATGCACATTGTGCTTGATTAATGCTGCAAGATTGGGTGAAGGTGCTTCTCTTATCCAACAACTTTTCACCCTAGGGGAAAGGTAATTTTTAAATTCTTTCTTACACACAGCTTGTGTTTAACATAGGGACACCAATTTCATGGGGTGATTGATTGATTTAGGTCCACCTATCCATTGGAAGATGAAAAAGAAAAAGAAAACATCTACACCCAACAGGAAGATGTGAAAAGGAGGTTTGAATGAAGTCCTCAACTCAGGAGCTTGAACTATCTAAAAAGAAGCAGAAAAGCTCAGCATTTTTGCAATCACAATGTATACTTACTAGCTTGAATACAGAAGTTCAATAGAAAAAGAACTATGTGCTCCTGAGCATAAGTCATGTAATGATGGAATTAGGGACTGGTTTGAACGAGGGGAAAGGATAAACATACCTAAGGAGACAAGATGCATCTGAGCAAGAGCAGGAACCATTAATCCAAGAATAGAGAAAACCTTCTATAGTTTGAGACTGCACTTACTCAACTGACTACAAATTATATTAAGCACTGTTGGTTTATTTTATTTCAAGCATTAGAGGGCAACTTAATTCATACAGTACCTCTGATTAACTTGCATCTCTAGTTGCTGGATTTTCCCCAAAAGTTCTTTTTCAACAGCTTCCCTTTGCAATTCAAATTCTTTAAGGGCATTTCGGACTGCATCTTCTTTTTCACAGTTGAGCTTTTGAACAAGCAGTTTCCTGTCCTGTTCATGATTAGTTAATAGTAGCTCTTTTTCTTCTGCAAACTTACTGATAGTGGCTTCATATTTCTTTTGCTGTTCACACAATACCAAATTTTCTTCTTTTTGCTTTTCTAGGGCACTGACTTCCAATTCTAGCTTACCTTGCAACTCTGTTATTTGTTCTTCCAATCTTTTTTCTGCTTCAAGAGCTTGTTGGTGCAAAGAAGTTACTTTACTTAATTCAGTTCTAAGCAAATTTGTTTCTTCTTCATGCCTATCAATTAATTCTGAAATGCACTGATCTTTCTCAATTGTCATTAAAGTTCTTAGCTCTGCTAGACCCACCTGATATTCATCATTATTAATTTGTATTACATGGTTCAAATTATCAATCTGTTTTCTTAACATTTCAGTTTCCTTGTCAATAAGACTTTTTAGATTATCTTGCTGTTGAGTTTTGTTTTCTTCTAAAAGTATTTTCATTTCATCTGTTTCTGCCTCTTTCAGTGCAAGTTCAACCTCTAATTTGCATCTTAAGTCAGACAGTTCAGAAACCTTGACCTTTAATTCCTCAATCTGTTGTTCTTTCTCATGGACATTTGCAGCATGAGTTTCTTGCATTTGTTCAAGTCGGAGTTTATTCTCCTTTTTCAACTCTTCTAAGCAATCATTGTGTTTAGCCATTAGTTCATCAAATTCTTGTGTATGTCTTTCCTGTAGATTGGATTCCAGTTCCTTTAAGTGATCTTGCTCCAAAGTCTGAAGTTCTGCTCTCAGAAGCTGCATTTTTTCATCGTTTTCAGTATGAAGTTTTTTCAAACTCTCCATCACCCTTTCACGTGACTCTCTTAGTTCTTTAATTTCACAACTCTGATTCTTCATTTGACTTTCCAATTCAAGCAATTTTTGCTCCTTTTCATTTTGTAAAAACACAACTGCTTCCTTTTCATTCTTTACTATTGCAAATTCATTATCTTTATCATGCAAAACATCTTCAAGACCTTTTAAGTCACCTTTTAATTTTGTGATCTTTTTTTTGTTCTCTTCACTATCTTCAACTAAAGTATTCATTTTGCTTTCATATTCAGTTTTTACCAATTGCAGCTCTTTCTGGTGTTTATCTTTTAGCGTTTTTTCAAGAGAAAATTTTACTTTTTCTATAATATTCTTTATTTCTATTGAAGTACATTTTAAAGAACTGGAAAGGTCACATTGTTCTTTTTCTACAAATGTTCTAAAATGACAAAGGTCTTCTTTTATGTTTATTAAATTTAACCGAGATTCCTCAGCAACATCTCTACATTTTTCCATATAAACATTTATAGCAGAATTTTCTAAAGCTTGCGCTTTTGCACATATATTTGTGTCTTGCATCCGCCTGCTGTCAATTGCATTGATGACTGAGGAATAGAGAGATTCCACCATCATTTCTGGACTTTGAGGATCACTTATCACATTCGGTGACGTTAGGTTTTCTTCTATTATGAACTCATTAACAGCTGACATAAAATCAGATTCTGGACTTTCTGCCAGTGAGTCCAAGTCTAATGACCCTTGCTTAAGGGCTTGTTCAATGCTTGGATGGGCAATCGTTTCAAAATCAAATGTATGAGCATCAATACTGTCTGGAGACAATTCTTCTAAAGGACCTGGGGGGCACACAGGAGGGCACAAAGGACCGTGAAGACTGAGTGGTGGAGGAGTTCTAGGAGAGGTAGCAATTGTTGTACTTTCCATCCTTGGTGTAGTTACTGACTGTGGTGAGGCTTGACTGTTGGAAGCCTAAAAGTATAAAACACAGGCCAGAGTTAAAATACTATCATTCCATAAACATAAACAATTCCTAAGATAGGCCTCGAGTGGGCTCCATACATGTGGCAGGATTTCACATTAGAGAAGGAGGAATTCATAAAACCTTATGATATCGTACTGGCAGCTATAGGTAGCAGAAAGTAAAACCATGGTTAATCCAGGGCACACCAGCAAATCAGTACCCCAATCTCATTTGATGCACCTTCTGAAGCTGCCTCATTCTTGCATCCCATCAGAGTTCTTTTCATTCTGTTTCATTCATTTGTTCCTAGTTTAATTTCTCTCTCCCCCCCCCCTCCACTTTTATATCATTTCAGAATATTTGAAACGGACAGTATTTTATCTGATAAAACATAAAGGAATTTTTAAACAACTTTTTTCCTGCTTGCATGCTTTGGAGAAAATAACCCCCTTCCAAGCTGTCCAAAAATAAATTGGTATGCTTATGCTCTAGTTCTGCGTGTATGTGTGTGCATAGTATGCCGAAGTAAAATGGGAATTATTTTTACTTCCTTTCTAAAAAGGGCCTGGAAACTATATGCTTGTTGAACTAAAAACAAATGTTTTTATATGTATTGGGAACTAACATCAAAACCAGTGGGGTTTACTTCTGAGTAGAGTTGTAGAAGACTAGGAATTCTAATCTGAGGTAGCCATAATGCTATTTGTGGCAGGGCGGCCTTTATTCTGAATCAGTTAATTTAGAACATTTTTGTCTCTGGCTCTATCAACCACCAGCATGCAACCCACAACAAAGGTTGCCTGCTCCTGTGCTAGAACATTATGTAGCAAACTGGTTATAATTAGTGTATGATAGAGGTCCTGAAATACTTGTCAGATGGTAAATTACATTACTCTGAATTACTGGGATTTGCCCGTTTACATGCATTTATGGAAGTACAATTTTATTTAATAAGTGAATCACATAACACAAAGATATGAATGAAATCTAGCCATGATCACTCTCTGTAATTTCTACCTTAGTTTCTTTCAAGCTGTATCTCCTTAAATTAATTGTTTATTCAGCTTTTATGCTGTGTTGACAAAACAAGGTGCAAAGACTGAGTTCAGAAAAAGCACACTAAAACTAGTGGACTCTGCTTCAGTATCACATTTTCTTTCCATTCAATTAGTATTTTAAAGAAAAATATTTCCAGTATTAGCCATGCAAGCCTAATTTAGGCTTGTAGCAAAATGCTTTCCAATTAATATCAATAGTAAATTCCCAAGAAAAAAAATATCCTGAGAAGCAGAAATATGAACAGAAGCAGCCCCTATAACAATGCACTGAAAAAGAACACCAAGATAAATATTTTACAAATTTTCTCCTTGATTTAAGTCTCTCCATATGTTACCTTTCTAAGAAGGGTGGTGTAATAAACAATCAAAGAACGGACCCCTGATGAGGTGACAAGCTCACGGATTTGCAACAGATGCTTTCAGAAATACATAACTGACACTTAACTATGTTTAAACCTGAAACGTTTTGTGAAATGTTACTTCAAATAAATGTTGTGAATAAGAGGTCCTAGGTACTTCAGAAACCCAACATTTAAGCACCACAAAATATCTTTGGAGGTTAGGGAAAGCAACTTTTAGCTGACTGTTCCAGTATGTCCAATAAGTTGTGTTAACTTTACAAAAAAATAGGAAAGCATTTAAAAAGGTCTGTTTGGCAAAATGCCAAGATTCAAAGGATCGAACCCTCCTAGTTTCTCAATCAAAAATTTTAGGGCAGTTGATTGTGATATTATATAAAGTATGGGCAATAAGCTGCCAACTGCAGGCAGTTTGCCTTCTTGTAGAGAGAAGAGACACTCCACAAGAAACATCTACTGAAAGTTGGGTACTCTCAGGAAAGGCCGAGGAACTGAGAAGCAACTTTTCTTTTGTTCTTGTTCACAAAATACATTTCTCAGAAATATTCCTCACCGATTCACTTCACAACTTAGTTAATTTCTCAGTAATTGTGTTTAGGATTGGCATTCAACAATCTACCCATATATAAAGTCACACATATAATACAATGGTACCTTTTGTTCATTCAGCAGATCTGTAATGGTCTGTGACATTTCATCCAAACTTTGTGCTGCTTTGACCAGATTATGTAGAGCAAGTACATGCTGGTGGAGAGGTTCGAAATCACAAAGTATAGGAACCCTTAAAAATACAGAGTAATTAACACAGATTACATTAAACAGATATTAACAGATTACAAGTGTTAACTGCATTTAAGAATATTTATATATAAAAATATACCACTTAGCATATTCAAAATCTTTACGTAGTTTAGCGGTCGTGGGTTTGAGTCCCACGTTGGGCAAACATTGCAAGGGGTTTGGACTAGATGACCCTCGAGATCCCTTCCAATTCTACAGTTCTATGATTCTATGATTTACATAAAGCAACACAATATTCAACAAAATTTCCAAACTCTAAGTTAAAAATGACAAAACACAACTGTATTATCACAGTTAAAACCAAACCATGCACAAAACAAAAATATACATAAAAATCAAGAGCCAAGAGTCCCAAAAGCCTGGGCAGACATTTTAAAGATGTTTAAAAGTTCAAAACTGTCTCTGTCTTACCAGTTATTCAAAGGAGGGCAATCCTGTGCTATCATGAAAAGTCCTGCTGCCACAAAAGTGCTCAGTTTGAACCCTAATTGCTAAAGATCAGGGATTCTAACAGCCTCTAAAACTAGGTCACCAAACCATACAAATACCTGGCCAAAGAAAATAAATGAATACTATAAAGCAAGGCTAGCTATGGCAGATATCCTTTTTTTCTCTGAGCCACCTTACTACAATTTTACTAGTTTATTGTTATGGGAACCACTACCAATCTACTACAAATTGCCCAGAGATCTAGCAGTAGATCCCAATCTATTTTCTGCTTGCCTACATGCTTAGGAACTCATTTTACCTGAGTAATGGTTGGACTTCTGAAGGACAAAAGGACTGCAAAAATTGCAGATCGGATAATGAGATATCAGGAAGTTCACCATCAAACCTGCGAGGTTTTCGGGTCTGTATGTAAAACAAATCAATGAGAACACGATAAATAGCAAAATAGATTGGAAAACTGAGATTTTTTTTAAGCCTATAAATAAAGACCATTGAGATATATTTTAATTTCCATTTATCAGTTGAAAGACTGTGCAGGGAGCTTGAATGTCTCCTGATCACTAAAACAGCTGCAGCTGAAAGTAGGAACATCTGAGGCTTGTAAACAAATCTACAAAAGTAGCTTGTCCACAAATAAATTTGTTAAACAAATGACCAGATATTTCTAAGAAAATAGTATTCAATGTTTGATAAGCTTCCCAACCTGGTTGTTTCTTCTGTGCCTCAGACAGCGAGGGTAGAGACTATTTATAAGCCTGAAGTATTTGTCTACACTTTTAAATGAAAATATAGACATAAATGGTTACACTGGATGAAAGATCACTAATCTATGCTACCAGAGCAATTATTCTAGGGCAAGTATAGTATTAAATTAAGAGGCAGAGTAATCATTCTATGCCACCAAGAATCTAAATACCCCCTTCTTCACAAGCTAGTTAATACAAAAAGTAGCTACACACTTCCGTCTAAATTCAAATTATACTAATTGCTCAAAGTGTTTGGGAAAAGCCAAAAGTCTACATTAAAAATAAAAAGCATGGTATACTCACACAAAAGGATGGGGGCCAGGCATCAAGTCCCCTGAACAAACGATTTCTTAGAAAAGATTTCCCTGTTCAGAGAAATAAATATTACTTGATTTATTCACATATGTGTATGTATGTGTACAGTGGTGCCCCGCAACACGAACGCCTCGCAAGACGGAAAACCCGCTACATGAAAGGGTTTTCCGTTTTGCGAGGCGCTTCGCAAGACGAATTTCCCTATGGGCTTGCTTCGCAAGACGACAACGTCTTGCGAGTCTTTCCCCCTTTTTTCCCCTTTTTCTAAGCCGCTAAGCCGCTAATAGCGCTAATCCGCTAATAGGGATGCTTCGCAAGACGAAAAAACCGCTAGACGAAGAGACTCGCGGAATGGATTATTTTCGTCTTGCGAGGCACCACTGTATATGTATGTGTATGTCTCTATGTTTGTGTGTACACACAACAAAACAAACAACAACTAAAATGGGGAGGATTTTTTCTTGGGGGGGGGGGAATGAGCCCAATGCATTTCCTATCAGTTCTTTCTCAGGACACTATTAAGAGGAACAATATAGAACTACATTGCAAGTTATTTGTGCAAATTTAACAGGGGCAATTTCATTTTATTTTTTCCATGTATACCTATAGATCTCCTTTTTTCAACTTTTACATAAAAGGTTATTTCATTGTATAATTCAGGTGAGGGGTGGAAGAGAAGGTCTAGGGGCAGCTGTGAAGAATCTTTGGCCCTCCAGATGTTGCTGAACTACAATTTCCATCTGCCCCAGCAAGCATGACCAAAAGTGATGAAAGCTGTAGTTCAGCCACAGATGGAGGCCCACAGGTTCCTCACACCTGGCTTAGGGCAATAAAGCAAAGGGAAGAAAGGAAAGAGAAGGGATGGTGGTAGTTTTCAAAAGCAACCCCCCCCCCCAATGATCTGGTTTTTACCTGCACACAACTAGTTCAACATAAGGAAACAGTCACAAAATGCTGCAATTTAAAATAGCCTTTACATGGTAGCTACAATGTATGACCTAATTATTATTCAGAGATAAAAGTGGTGTATGTATCAATATTAGAAAATACTTACTAAATAACTTTCCAAAAGATTCCCTTTTGGCCTTTTCTGCATCATAAAGATGTTTCCCATCTTTTATTAAAGCAGCAGCCCACTATAAGAAAAAATACATATTTATATTAAACATACATACACACACAGTCATGTTCCCTCCTCAAGTCTTCAATCTGAGATCTAGGTTTTGTACTCAAGTTGCTTACCTCCCTGTAGTGTTTTACAAACATCTTTCTCCTTACAACTTCAACAACAGCCAAGCAGTACATCTGAGGGACATTACTAAGCTTCTCTACAATCTTCACTCTTTCTAGCAGCTCTGTTACAAGGCGAAGCAACGCTTGAAGTTTCTCTCCATCCTGGTCAGCATGAAGCATTACAAAGCAGCACCACCTATGGAATACAAAGTTTCACTGTAGCATACTGAATTGTTAACAGCAATAAAATTTCTCCACAGGATGCTTCTACCAGAACTTCTGTTTCCAGAATTGTATCAGTTTGCTCATTTGTAAACAAAAGAGAAGTTCTCTGTTCATTTTCTGCCAAAAACCAGAATATAATACAGAATGCCAAAAACCAGTTCTACAAATCTACCTATATTTGCTTAAACGGCATATTGGTCAAGCTTCAATGGCATGGTAAAAATACAAAAACAAAACACTAGATTCTCATACAGTTGATTTATGCATCGTGTACCAAGTTCAAGATCCCAGAACTGTCCCAATAAGTCACATTAACAAAATTAAATCTAAATTCAGGTTTGACTGTCGGATATGAACTAAATATCTTTCTTGCACAAGACTAAAAGCAACCCCCCACCCCACCCAAAAAGAGATGAGCGAACTTTACAGATATATCCAATCTTAGCACCTAGTACTTAGATTGGTGATAACAGATCTTTATGCTTGACATAGCAGGCCATTTAGTTACTGACCATTACGAAGTGGAGGTTTCCCATCCCTGCATAAAAACATAATTTTAGAAGCGTTGCATGCATGACAGGCTCGTGACAATAAAAAGGAAACAAAACAAAACATGGTTGAGGAGCATATAGCACTGCAGCAGCATCACTTACTTCAGCCGGACTTGTAGATTATTTGCAAGTTCTTGTTTGGCAGTAGTACATTTCTGTTTAATATCTAAAAGTTTCCGGTGGTTAGTTAACATAATCATCAATTGATTTGCATGACTCAAGCACAAATCAGGTAATACAGAAGGGTCTTTCAAGTTCTCTGCTCTCTTCTGATTAGCCAAAAATCCCTAAAAGAAAACAGGTTTAAAACTCATTGTTGTGGCAAGATATGAAAACAAAAGCAGGACAAAAACACTGCCTTTTTAGAAGACATCTGAAGGCAGCCCTGTTTAGGGAAGCTTTTAATGTTTAATAGACTATTATATTTTAATATTTTGTTGGAAGCCGCCCAAAGTGGCTGGGGAAACCCAGCTAGATGGGCGGGGTATAAATAAATTATGATGATGATGACGATGACGATGATGCCTGGTCTTCACAGCACATAATCACTCAATTATAATACATCTTAATGCTCCAGATCCATGCATATCCCAAAACCAAGCTAAACAGTGTTAGTTATTTGAGCTGTCACATTTAAAACAAGACATTGTGCAGTTTTATAAAGAAACACAATTCAATAGACAAGGTAGGACTCGAACCAATGGCTTCAAGTTACAAGAAAGGAGATTCTGACTAAACTTTCTGCTGGTAAAAGCTGTTTGATAGTGGAACAGATTCCCTCGGAAGGTGGAGGAGTCTCCTTCCTTGGAGGCTTTTAAGCAGAGGTTGGATGGCCATCAGTCATGGATGCTTTAGTTGAGATTCCTGCATTGCAGGGGGTTGAACTAGATCAGTGTTTCCCAACCTTGGGCCTCCAGCTGTTTTTGGACTACAACTCCCATAATCCCTAGCTAGCAAGACCAGTGGTCAGGGATGATGGGAATTGTAGTTCAAAAACAGCTGGAGGCCCAAGGTTGGGAAACACTGAACTAGATGACCCTTGGGATCCCTTCCAACTCTACAATTCTCTATTTCTATGAGCTTGATGTTTCATTTGTAACCCAAGCTGTGACACTGAAATGATGGTGGGTGGTATAAAAATGGAAATTAATACATATTTATTTATTATCTTGTCAAATGTTCTGTGCCAGCTTCATATACACAAACCAAGGACAAGAACACTATTCAGATCATTTAGTACTCCATGCAAAATGGGCACATCTTCTGCAAACCATAACTTAATTACTGGCCTAGAGTAAAAAACCTCATTTGTTAAAACCTACTTATATAACTGCATGACATTAAAATAGAACATCTGTCAACAAGACTAACAAACCATACTGTTCTGTCACGCAAACTGCTAATTTTAAAACATATTTTTCCTACTGTTTCAAGGACCTTGCTCCATTTTAGTGAATTATTACTAAAAGAGTTTCAATTATGTTTTTACTTCTGCTACAGGGCAATCTTATGCCTACTCAGAAATAAGTCCCATTGAGTTCAATGGTAGTCGCAGGTAAGCACATACAGGATTGTAGACACAGCTATATAATGAAATTGCAAACTACAAAAATTCTGCATCTTATTTACATGAAGTAGCTTTTTAAAAAATAATAATAATCCATGGTTAGCTTCCAAGGTAGCCAACAATAAAAATTTAAACCACAGAACAATAAAAGCAACAAGAATAAGACTGTCCATTAAAAACTAAGGAAAATATGATTGTCTTCTTTTAGTGCCAAAAGGTAGTGAAGCGGGGAATAATGAAATGTTTAAGGAAAACATTGCACCATCAATTGGGAGTCGCTACTGAAAAAATACATTGGACAGCTAGTAAACATGTGGAACTACATATGAAATCATTTTATATTTATGAGGTGAAGCTGAATATTTGTCTTCAAGAATTATGTCCCACATAGGGATTTCAATTAACACAAATAGTGGCTGTTGAACGCTACACATAGAGCGTGTCAACTGTGGACACAGCTGTCAATGGCAGGATTGCTAGCACATAACCAGCTGATTGTTTGAATCCTTCAGAACTTCAGATGTCTCCACATAATTATGGGAAAAGGCATTGTATTCTACATATAGAAATGGCTGGATTTTGAATAAAATATAGCTTTTTATATTCATAATACAAAGATTTTAAAGAAAAGCAAACAATCAACACTGTATTCTTTCTAGCGACAGGCTTCAACCTTTTTATTTGCCCGGGGATTTAAAATTGCTGTACTTTTAACTGGCTGAATAGTTTATTCCTCTCAATTTTCCTATATTTTTGTTTCACGACTTTTAAGTTTATTTCAATATTGCATTTAATTTTTATGTATGCCACCTGAAAGGCATTTTCGGATAAAAGATGTAATATATGCATTATTGAAATAAACACAACCAAATGAAAGTCACAAATGAATGTAAGTAGCACAAACATCTCTACAGCTTTACATTTGATTTAGGAGTTGAGCGGAAGTATCCTTATTATGCAATGCCACCTACTGACCATATTGATGAAAATCTAATGGATGAATTTATTTATAAAATCAAGAATTTATTTTTATTTTCACTCTATGTCATGCACAATTCACACAGCTATGTGGAAAATTAAAATAATATTGTCAGCATTATTAATGGATCCCAGTTCCACAAACAGGATCCAATCCAGTTCACAGCCAATCGTTCTCTCTGCTTTGAGGCAGCAGCTTCAACACACCCTCCTCTCACAATAAACCTATGTGGCTCAGGGTCACTGTGACAGAGAAATGTTTATCAAAGAGTAAAATCAGGTAGCTTAAAGCGAGCAATTAATTACAGTTGCTGCAGGAGCAACAGAGGTGGGGGTTATGGGAGTGAGAAACTTGAATCCCAATTGTGCTATAATATTGTAACTTGCCCTGGGAACTTAGGGTGAAGGACACAAAATAAACAAAATAAATAATGGCAACAGTGCTGGAGCCTGCTTCACTTCCAAGAAGGAGAAATGCAGAGAACTGGCGCCACAGCATGCTTTACAGCAGGGGCACATGGTACTATCAACAGAATTTTATCCACAAATCTCAGTGACTAGGATACAGGAGGAAGAGGTGAATTCTCATATACCCTTGTCCAGAACTGTATAGGCTTTTTACACCAGTAATAAGAACTTGAATGTAGCTCAGTAGCAAATCGGCAGCCAGAGCAATACTTTCAACAGAAGCTTTATACGTTGCCTCGAAAAGCTACCATGCAACAGTCTTTTTGTACTAGCAGCAACTCTAGATGAAATGTAAGGACAGCCCCATTTAAAGTGGACTATAGATCTAATAGTACTATTGTGTGTACCACTGTCACCAAACTACCCTTGTCCAGAAATGGCTGCAGCTGGCGTTATCAGCTGAAACTGGTAAAAGGCATTTCTAGATGCTTGTGCTTCCATTGGCAATGCTGGATCACGGATCAACCCCCCCACATTATGCACCTGTTCATTCAGAGGAAGTGCAACCCCATCCAGAAGAGGCAACGGACCAGTTTTCAGATCCAGTATCCACTCACACACAGGGCCTCTATCTTTGCTGGTGTTTCATTTCAGTTTGCTGTCCCTCAATCCAGGAACTGTTTCAGGACTTCCACAGCACCTCTTGATTCAGATGTTACAGAGAAATAGAGCTGTGCTATAATACTTCCTAATGGCATTTGATCCCACTGGCCCCTTAAACTGAATAGCACCATGGAACTCCCAGGGGACTGAAAGACATCACCCAATGCTACCTTCTGCAAACAGCACTCCCTACTCCTAAACCCACAGTGGTGATCCTAAACACACAGTGGTGTGTATCAAAGGCCATCAAGAGATCTAACAAAATCAAGAGTGTAACCCATCCCCACTCCAGTTTCTCTCTCATGTGGCTAGAGCTGGTTTGGTCCCCAAGCAGGCCTGAATAAAGACTGGAACTGGCCTACAAAATCTGTCTCATTCACGAGTGCCTGGAGTTGTTCTGCCTCCACCCGAGCTGTCAAGACCCGTTTTGCTGCTTAAGGTGAAACAAGAAGTACCACCTTTACCTGCCTAGCTTCTCTCACTGCCGCTTCTCTGCCAGCCCTGACACTGACACATATTTGGGGGGAGATCTCACTGAAATCACGTGAGATCTTGCACACTCCCAAGATCTCATGTTATTTTAGCCAATACAGTGGTACCTCTGGTTGTGGACGGGATCTGTTCCAAAGCTCGGGTCAGATCCCAAGGTTTCCACAACCGGAGGGACCACTTCTGCACATGCACGTGCGGCGAAACCTGGAAAAATACTTCCAGGTTTGCCACGTTCGCATCCTGAAGGATATGTGACCTGAGATGTGTGTATCCAGAGGTACCACTGCATCAGCATAGATGTGGCAGGGCAACTACGGAGCTCTGCCTTTGGGGCTTCTGCCACCTGAGGCAGCCACCTCAGTTTGCCTAAAGGCACAGCCAGCTCTGCTCCACCCTCTTCATCACCTTTCAAAAGACAGCTGTGTCTTCCATCAGAAGGCTAGCTTCCAAATACATGTTCTGATAAAATACAGCACATTTCCTAGCCTGGGTTGCACTAATCTAGGGCTTAATACTAAATTATAAAATTGTGATACTTTAAAAATAGTGCCATTATTGGGGGGGGGGGGGAGATACAGTAGCCTTGGGAAACAGTATCATCCACCTGCCACTCACATAAAAACTGAAAGAGTCATTACCTGAGCAAGTTCTTTTTGTTCATTTACCAGTCTGCTACAGCTAGCTATCATCTGGTCCAATGCATAAAGCCTGTCCTCAAGTCCCTTAATGGCTTTCATGTTCTGATTATCTAATTTGGCAATTGTTTGTCGACAGTCTGCCAAAAAGGGCTGAATAATCCTTGGATCAAGCTGAAAAACAAAAAGGCAGTTGGCATGAATAACCACTTTTAGTGCAAAAAATACTATCAATGGATCATGGAAAGATAATTTCACATATGTAACTTTAGAAACCAAAGCTTGAAAGATTTTAAACTGCAGATGAAAATGTCATCCTTAATTAGTTCCTTAAACCTTCTGATTAACAACACATTCCAAATGCATGTTTACTTGGAAGCAAGTCTCACTATGCTCAGTGGAGCTTACTCCCAAGAAAGTGTGCACAGGATTGCAGCTTGTTTCATTTGAACAAAAAAAGTATCTTTTGGTCTTTTTTTCTTAAATCAGGCCTCTAAAGCTTTCAAGCCCATGTACCATGTATCCATCAGGTATGTGCATTGTTCAGATGACTCTGAACTGAATTGGGCAGATTATGAGAGATTTGGGACTTGTCCAGGGTGAAGTGGGATCCCTCCGAAACAATTCCATTTCAATCTGGTTTCAGGAAGAAGACTACTCTGGTCACCTTGGTGGATGATCTTTGCTGGGAACTAAATAGGGAGAGTACCATCCCTGTTGGTTCTAGCAGACCTCTTAGATGTCTCAGATACCATCACCCACAAAATGCTTATGGACTGCTAGATGGAGTGGGTCCATTTTGCAGCGGCTCCAGTCCTTCCTAGATGGAAGGTTTCAGAAGGTAGTCCTGGGGACACTTGCTTAATGCCTAAGGTATCCCACAAGTTTCTATTCTGACCCCATGCTACTTTTTTAAAAAAGAAATGCTAACAATGGGAGAGCCTATTTTCTCATAAAAGAGTCTTAAAATATATTTCAGAGTTAACATCATGGGCATATTGTGACAACTTAGTCAATTCTGAAGTGGACCCAAGGCTCATTTCCATTTTCTAACAATGACAATAGCAGCAAGTGGCCACACCTAGCCTCTCAGAAGATGACTGGTTGCTGATACAAGGAAAAGGATATTTGTTCAGCACAATTCCCACAGTGAGTGACCATGTGAAAACAATATCTGTTCATGAACAGTGGGAACCTCGCTCAAACCACAACCACAAACCACAGCAAGATCATCATGCAATGTAGGAGTAAGAAAGAGGATTGTACAACTATTATTAAAATCTGATTCAGAACTCCTGGTATTCACTGTATTCCTATGAAGAATGCTTAAACTTGTAGCAAGCTGGAAAGCCAGAACGCAAAATATCAGAAGAGAACCCAATGGGATTATTTGAGGCATTAACTTACTCTGCTCATGGAATCAAAACATTTTCTGACCAAGGATTCAACATCATTAGGTCTATCTTGAACATTTATCCAGTCTAAAAGTGAGACATTGAAAGAAGGCAGATCAGTCTCCTTAAGTTCCACTGAAGCATCACTGTCCTGAACAGAAGGATTTTGACTGGCTTGGCTGTTTTCATCCACTTTTTCGGAGGATGTGCCATCTGGGATTGCGTGCTCTACCGATTTGCAAAATGATGCTAACAGCGATTGTTTGTTCATTTTAAGCATGTCAGGAGAAAGTGTTACTTCAGCGGACTTCTCATTCTCTGTGTCTTCACTTTCTGTCCCACCACGTTCAGCAGAAGAATCTAGTCGTTCTAAACATTCCCGGTAACTGTGTCTGGTTAAGCTTTCCAAGAGTGGGATCTTGGCCATTATCGAAACAGCAGCCCCTAAGCTTGAGAAAAGAACACACACAAAAATCTATTAAGTACAAAGAAACTGAGGTACAGTGGCAAACAATTTAAAAATATGCTCTCAAAGGTGTCCTCAATACAATTTAATACTCAAGTCTTCAACTTTTTCCAATTAAGAAATGCTTCCTTATAAAATTAAATATTCAAACCTATTCTGAATTGGACCGTGACTTGAGCCTTATTCGGATGTTCATTAATTGTATCCATGGAGGAGTAGCAGTGACCCTGCTCTCTCCACTCAACCATCCAACATTATGAAGGAAAGTCTGACGGGGAACTGTAACTGCCTCCAGCTGAATGTGGGTACAGTCTCCCATGTGACTGAGAACCCTCTGTAACTGGGGTCAGCTGAATGTGCTTACAAGACCCTTTCAGAAAGGGCAGCAGGGAAGGGGAAGGGCTGAATTCTTGAATAGGATTATTTTTTACTAGAGCTAAAACTTTTATGTATGCATGTGCAACACTATTTAGCAAACGGTTTCAGATGAGCCAGTGTAGTGTGATGGTTCGAGTGTTGGACTACACCTTAACTGTGAAGCTCCCTGGGTGTCCTTGAGCCAGTCACGGTCTTGCATTGGAGTGTTGAAGAAAAAAAGGTTAGGAAAACTTACATTTTTTTTTACAGTGCAATCCCAGTACATATCTACTCAAAAGTAAGAATTTAGTGAGATTTAAGTTTGGGTTTATAGCCTTAACTCCAAAATTAAACCTCTATAAATAATACCATTAGCACTATTTATTATTTCAATTAGTGGAAAGACACTGGAACTGGATTAAATTTAATTTACTGTAAATGTAAAAAAACCCAAACCCATAAAACCTTGGTTTTCAGTAAAGCGACTATGCAGAGGTAGCTTCTTATTGAGGAGTCTAATGGCAAACCTACTGTGTAAGTTTCAGCTTAATATCATCTATGGACTGCAGGTAATTTGAATATGCATTTTCAAACTTGAAAAGCAGCTTTTGGTAAGAATATGTGCAATCCTCCAAATTTGCCATTATGGCAGCCCAGCCTTGGTGCTGAAGATGTTCATCATGGACTAGGCCTTCACAGAAGGAACAAAGTTTCTTGGCAATCTCATACATTTCCTGTACAAAAACAACATAAACATTAACATGTTAGTGCTCCAGACGTACATATCAACTTGTTGCAAAACATGATGAAAAAACTCTGACATTTTCAAGTTAAGATATATGAAACGCTAAAAGCATTTATTAGATATTCCTTAGGAGGAAAATGATTCATTGGTGCAAAGACAAGATGTGCAGTAGAAGGCCCTGCAAAAGGAATCTGAGTGAGAGTAGTTGTCCTGGAAGGCTCAGAACAACACAGGCTCAAATGCCTCACCCCCTGCAGATCACTAACAAGGTGATATGCTGTGCAGTTTCCAAAGCCAGCCAACACATAGGCACTGCATGTTTTGTTAATATGCAAGAAAGCATCTAGCAAGAGCAAGAGAAAAATCTCCTCCAGCTTATGCTCCAGCTTTTTTATTCCCAAGTGCTGGCTAGGTGCCAATAAGCACTTCCTACCTACTTCCAGGCTGTGTAAAACTCCCAAGATCCTCTCTGATTGGCCCTCATCAGTACATCAACAACACCCAGTACTATTCTTCCATACCATGTGAATCAGGTGTGGCGGTGCTGAAGTGAGTTGGATAAGGGTCAATAAACTAAGTTTGACTCCTGCTATGATGTTAGTTCTGGGTAAGCACCTGTCCCTTGGAATGCACTTCCAGCCAACATCAGATAGGCACCTATTACATTGGAATTTAGGCATCTGTCAAAATCTATTCACTTCTGTCCAAGGGGTGATCAACCAATGTTGATGTATTCATCAGTTGATGTATTAGTCAGATATTACTGACCTGTAATATATTTTGTATTTGTTTTACGAATGAAATTTTATTCACTTCATGCTGTTGATCGTGATATTTTTCCCCCTAATGTTGGTGGCATAAATTTTTTGGAAATAAAACCAACTAACTTCATTAAATATGATAAATTATCCTCTTTTCAAAGAGCTCAGGGTCACTGAATGAAGGTGACAAGCAGCAGGCTCAGGACAAACTAGCAAGAAGAAGTACATTTTCCTATAGTAAATGAAGTTTATGAAATTCATTGTCACAGAATATCATGAATGCTAGGGTTAAATAAATGCAGGCAGGACAAATTGCTTTGTTCAGAGGTAGCATACCTTTGATTACTAGCTGTTAGGGAGAAACATGATATGGCTATGAAGGAGCATAGGAAGCTCCACCAGACTATTTGTCCATCTAACCCAGTAGTTACTTTTGACTGGGAGAGGCTGCCCAGGATTTCAGAAAGAGTTTTCCCAACCTCCTGCTAGCTGATCTTTTAACAGAAGGTGCCACACATTCAACCTGGAATCTTCTGCAGAAACTGAGCTATCAAATCACCATTGTCCATCACATGCTACTTGTTAAGCTTCTTTGAAACATCTGGCAGACCACTTTTTGATGCACTTTTGGAATTTACTGGAACCCACAGTATCAAAGGATTTATCCACCCAATCAAGGCAAAATGAAATCTGTTCTTATAAAAACCATCTAAAATACCTAATTGTAATCATATTTATTCTGTATGATTTATATGCCAACTTTAAAAAAAAGCCTCAAAGCATTTTACAGAAAGTTATGAAAACCCATGTAGTTTTCATGCAACACACATATCTATTTGCACTTCCATAAACAGCATAAAGTGCATTTGCATCAGAAATACCACTTTTATTGCAAACATGTTGGTGGTCTTCCGTTCAAAGAAAATGTAATTTTGAAAAATACTCAAGAGAAAATGGTACTAACTAAAGGTAGGTGCAAATGCAATGTTTTCTGGGCATTTACCAAGATTCTAAAAAGTTCTAAAACAGTCTATGGGATCACACATTTCTGTTTCATGCCACAATCCCTTCCTTATTCCACACCTGTTCACCCTGTCATACCATACCATTATCATTACTTTATCATTACTTCTAACCTCCTACAAACAGAGGACATTTCAAAACTTGTTTACAGACTCCTGTATTAATCCAATATGTCAAAATCCAAAAGATACTATTCCATCCACACAAAATGAAACAGAAGAGTACCAAAAGTAAAACTTTGTACCATGAAAGCAGCAACATGTCCAGCTAGCTTCAATTTGAGAGATTTTACTGAGTGCTCAATGCTTTAACACAGCCCAATTGTTAAAGGGTCTGAAACTGCTTACCACAGCAAGCTGTGTCCGTGAAGCTACCGTGTGAAAAACTGCAGGCATCATAAGAGATTCTTCCACTTTTAATTCCATCTCATTTTCTGCTGAAAATGTTGTTTTTGGAATAGCTGGAGGACGTTCACACAAGATCATTTCTTTGTTGAAGAGAAAAATTGGGTTTGTATCCTGTGTTAAGATAATAAGTATTACTTTCTTCTCCTTCCAGACTTTTTTTTAAAAAAATGAAATAATGGAAAGAGAAGTGAATATTTACCGTTCCAGCACTATAACTACAGACTTTCCTGTCAGCTGCCATACACTCTCCTCCATTGACAACCAATACTTGATGTTGAATAGCGATCTTATATTTAGTTTGGATAGCTTGTTTAAGGTCTGCCACACTGATTAAAATGACAAAAGAAAGTTTCAGTATCTTCCACAGATCCTTAAGAATTATACATTTACAGAGTACTCTAAATGTTAAAGACTTAATATAGATAATGCCAAAGTTCAGTTATTAAACTGTTACTTCCTACACTAGGACAATGATAGAGGCTAGGAGTAACTGCCCTTTATCAATCCATCACTAATGGCATTTTATATGAGAAACCATTCCAACTGTTTAAGGACAGAACAGGCAACGTAAGTTGGCCCTGCTGCAGTGACCATGCCATATATCCAGCACAAGCTCTCTTAATTTAGAGTGACTGGCAAAGGAGGAAGGATCTCAAACAAGGACGAAGGGGGTGAGCTCCGGCAAGGTTCATGTAATGGCACAAAAACCACATTAATAAGAGAGTATTTATTAAATTCTCTAAGTGTCTCAGAAAAGCTGGAATACTACAGGTTCATTCTAAAAGCAGTTTTGCTTTAACTCTCACTCCCAAACAAAACATATACTGTGAATCAAGAGATGACTTTGCTAAGAACAGTCCAGCAACAGACTCCTCACAGAAGACCAGACAGATTTACTTACTTCTGTACAGCAAGTTCTGTGTCAAAGGTAAGGGTGGTTCCAGTGTTGACCAGAAATACATATAACTTCATGGTGACTTCTTTAAGATCCGGAAGTTTATAGCTTCAACTCTGTGATTATTATTTAAAAGCTGAAAAGAAACCCAAGTATCAGCTTAATAATAACACATAAAAATTATTTTCATTTTAAAGGTTTTCAGTGTCAACACTTGAGGCACATTCATAGCAGGAAATCCTAACATATAGCTATGAACTGATGCTGCAGCAGTTCAAGGACGTAAGAGAATCATTCCATGACAGCATATGTACGTGTGGTAGCCTTTAGCAGGGGTTGATTTGCTTTGCGACATTTTGGGGGAAGTCAGAAGCAACTGTGTCGGTGACCACCCCGTGGCTATTAGTAACCAAGGTATGGTAGCATGATACAGGGTGTCACTGTATTACTAGTCTATTCTGCCTCTTTCAACCATCTCTTGCATGCATGCCCTCCCCCCCAAAAAATCCTAAACACAAGAACTAACTCAGATCCCAATAATTGTACATCCTCCTGGGACATGCAGGTGACATTATTTCAGAGTAGACCCACTGAAATTAACATACCCAAGCTGGTCTCATCCATTCATTTCAAAGAGTCTTCTCTAGAGGAGGACTAACACTGGATACAACCCCATGTGTGTGGTACCCTAGGAGACTGACACTCTGTAACATCCTGAGAATTCCAAATTTTTCACACATACTTTTTCATGAATTTTTGCAAAGGAACTAGGAAACAGGCTGCCTTACTAGCCTACTGTATAAAGGTAATCTGTACATTTATTGCTTCACTCACTTTCGCCTCTAGCCCCAACCATCACTGGCAACAAAGCTTCTGTACCCAGATAGGCTATATTTTTAAGACTTTAGAGGAACTGTTTACGTAACTGCTAGAATTACTTCAACACCTGGATGTTCAGGAGGAATCATTATAATATATTAATTAAAAGAGCAAAACCCGGCGACTTTAATTTGTTTACGATGACACCAATCACTTAGCAACAAATTCTCAAAAAAAAAACACCAAAAAACTGTAGCAAATAATTTGTTATGAGTTTAAACTTGAAATATTTGCTCTCCGGGATGAAACAGTTACCTTCAGGCACTGCATGGAGGTTCCACCGTCTTTAACAGCTGGGTTGCAAAACCACCTATTTTCCTCATTTGACTTTGGCAAGAGAATGAAGTAAACACAGAGCATCAAAGACCTAAAAAGTAATGGGGGGTGAGAGAGAATGAAGGGTGAATATTTGTGCAACAGGAAGCAAGTTAACAATGACTATTCAAATGTTCATGACAATGCTGCACTTCAAAAACTACTATTAAAACACTTTTTTCATGCCAATTGTATACTTTGTACTAAACAGAACAAAAAACAAAATTGCCATAGAAGGTTTACAATAAACATTAGGTGGGGAAAACTAGGTGATTGTAGAGAAAAGAAATGTGAGACTGATTAATACTGAAAAACCTCATTTAAATTATTTCTGTACAGCATGAACACAACAATTTCATCTAAGCTGAAACAGAAAACTCAGACTCATGAATACCACCAGCTCACACATATCTATGATAGTAATTTGGTGTATAGTGGGATAGCTCAGTCAGTAGAGCATGCAACTATTAATCTCAGCTCCGTGGGTTTGAGCTCCACATTAGACAAAAGATTTCTGCATTGCAGGGGTTGGGCTAGATGACCCTTGGGGTCCAACTCTACAGTTCTATGATTCTAAGAAGGAGAAGGAGAAAAAGCAACTGTTCTGTAATTTACAAACGCTTCCCTGTCTAGTTGCCCAGAGAAGAGACTAAATTACCACCAATGACCAGGCTTTGTTATTTACAACTGAACAAAGCATAGTCCTTAGTTGTCATCCTATCCAGAACCACTGTGGGAAGAAAAACAAGTGCAATATACTTTGAGAGGCTTCGTTTGAAATGCAGTACAAATACTATATATTCTTGCCCTAACCTGGTCCAGATCAAAGTTCTGATGATGATACTGAGATGAACAAAAAAATCAGGGCACATCCAAACATAATCAGATCACGGGTTTATTATGAACGTTGTTTGGAGACTGAGTTGCATCCAATCAAACAAGTTTCTCTCTCCTTCAACCACATTCCACCCAACTCATTTCCATCGGTTCCCAGAGTTCCCTGGGAAGAAGCATCCAGCGTTAAACCACTGAAAGTGTAGCTTTGGAAGCGAATGGGGTCTCCTAGCAACTCTTAGCACCCTTAACAAACTACTCTTCCCAGGATTCTTTGGGACTGTTTAAAGTAGTATGTTTTAAATGTATAGTGTAGATGAGGCCTGAATCCTTAGCAGTGCCCTGAATCAGATCAAGGATGTGTTGCCAAACTTCTTCTGAAGACAAAATAAAAAAATTTCTTCCAGTAGCACCTTAAAGACCAACTGAGTTAGTTCTAGGTATGAGCTTTCGTGTGCATGCACACTTCTTCAGATACACTGAAACAGAAGTCACCGGACCTTTCTATATAGTGAGAAGGTGGGGAGGGGTATTACTCAGAAGGGTGGTGGGAATGGGTGATTGGCAGATAGCCAATGGGTGGTGGGAATGGGTGATTGGCAGATGAGATAAGAATCCAATGTCTTTGTTCCAGAAGCTGCTGAATTGCAACTTATCACCAAACTTAAAACTATGGAGAGACCTGGTTTGAACAAAGACATTGGATTCTTATCTCATTATACATGACAAAGCCATTTTTCACCTTCTCACCCCTTGCTTTTTCCTGTCAGACCTATTGCAGTCGTTAAGAGTCGTCAACAGGCTCATCGCAGCTATCTGCCAATCACCCATTCCCACCACCCTTCTGAGTAATACCCCTCCCCACCTTCTCACTATATAGAAAGGTCCGGTGACTTCTGTTTCAGTGTATCTGAAGAAGTGTGCATGCACACGAAAGCTCATACCTAGAACTAACTCAGTTGGTCTTTAAGGTGCTACTGGAAGAAATTTTTTTATTTTGTTTTGACCATGGCAGACCAACACGGCTACCTATCTGTAACTGGAACTTCTTCTGAAGAGCAATTACAACTCTATCATATTCAACATGCACATGAGCAGAAAACTTCCTAGCAAGTCCAGCACAGTTATACTTCATTTCAGAAGAGGCAGCCCTCCAAATGGGAGATGATTTGTTTAAAGTAACTCTGTTTGGAGATATAATGAAGGCCCAGATTGTCCCAGAAAGCTTCGAGGTTATTCAAACCACTTTAATAAAAATCCAATAAAATAAGTACATAAAATAGAAAGGATAGGAAAGGAACAAATCCAAGAGACTATGTGGTTAAATGTCAAGAACACCGAAAACTACAACGAGTCTTTTTTTAAAAAATGGAAGCACTGTTTGAAAGAGGTAAATTAACCAGACTGCTTACTGTGGCAAACACAAGTTGAAGCAAGCAAAAAAGATGAACAAGGGTATTAAAAAAAATCCCACAAGCACTTAAGTTAAGATATTAAGTGCAGGAAACCAGTAAAGAGACAGTAAGAACCTTGGACAGCAAATGGGTGAAAGAACAACTGTAAGAAGATTGGAGACTGCAGCAAAACAAAATGTGTTGTTTCCACTAGTTTTCATTGTAAAAAATGCTGATGACAGTTCCACAGTCAAACCACTCCTTTCGGGGAAGAAGAGCCATGCCAAATAAAGCTGCTAAGCAATCTCATTATAAAGCTAAATGTCACATTAGAAGTTTAACAGATCACTGGAGCAAGATAGCATTCATCCAAGACAGGCATAGGCAAACTTGGCCCTCCAGATGTTTTGGGACTACAACTCCCATCATCCCTAGCTAACAGGACCAGAGATCAGGGATGATGGGAGTTGTAGTCCCAAAACATCTGGAGGGCCGGGTTTGTCTATGCCAGAGCCAAGGCTTCTTTACAAACTCAAATGTGAAAAGTGCCAAAATTTCACAAAGAATGCAACTTATTAAAACCAGAATCAGAGGGTTAGAAGGCTATCAGTGTAATTAATGCCAGTATTTAAAGGGAATCTAGCAAATTACAGACCAGTAGGCCTACGTGACGTTCTAAGTAATTAGAAGAAAGCATGATTAAAGCTAGGACATTAAAACACCTAAAAGCATAAGCCTTGTTGAAGACAAGTCAGCATGGCTTCTTCAAAGAGCTTCTAACTTGCCACTTCTATTTCAGAGTGTCACAAGTATATAGATTGGGGTAATCAGCTAAATTTTATGTACCTGGAACATCCACAGAGCTTTTTATACACTATTCAAGTGCTTCTGAGCAAACTTAGCAGCCAAGAAGCAAGATCAAGGGGTACTCTTACAGGTTGAAACCAGGTAAAAGGACAAAATGGCTGGAAGAGATATTTTTTTACAAGGAAGGAAAATAAGCAGTAAGGTCCTCCAAGGATTCCTTATGGGAGTGATTCGTAAGTGAAATAAAAACAAAAAACAAAATATTGGTTACAGCTTGTGGTTAGCAAGGAGAGTGTAACTCAGAAATCCTGGTTTGATAACAAACCGTGGCTTAGCTCAACACAGGACAGCAGCAAAAAGGATCAGGAGAAGAAAAGCAGCTGCATACTCCTCTCTCAGAGCCCATATTTGGGCAGTTTCAGTAAGTAAGCTATCATTTCGCTTATTGTGTTGTGTGGTCCAGGACAGTGTCTGTACCATTCTTACCAAGGGCGTGTCTTAACAGAAGCAAGAAAAACTCAAAGAAAACTGGAAAAATCCTAGGTGCCAATGTATTTTTAAGAGCTGGAGGCCAGGAATTTCATTACCCCCAACAGTAAAATATGAAATGTGCTATGAATATTGCTTTGCTGTGTGGAACACAAAAAACTGCATAGATTCCATAAAAATAGTGTTGTTAGACAGGGTGGACGTGGGTGAATGCATAAGACTGGAGCTGGGAAACTAAATTTAAAATTGTGACTAGGCTATGAATTTATTCACTGACCTCAAGCAAGTCACAACATTATCATCTGTGATCTTTGCCTGCATTTTGCACACAACAGCCTATATGCAAAACTGTTGTGAAGAGAGTTTGGAATGCTAATTCACTAAAGAAAGTAAGTAAAGTAAGTATCTAGCCCTCCTAGAAAGAAAGTTATGAGGCAAAATGTCCAGTATGGTGTGGCCACCTTTTATATTTTTCCTGGTACAGTGGTGCCCCGCAAGACGAACGCCTCGCAAGATGGAAAACCCGCTAGACGAAAGGGTTTTCCGTTTTGGAGGCGCTTTGCAAAACGAATTTCCCTATGGGCTTGCTTCACAAGACGAAAATGTCTTGCGAGTTCCTGCGGTCCCCCCCCCCCTTTTCCTAAGCCGTTAAGCCGCTTATCAGCTGATCTGCTGATAAGCCGCTTAACAGCTGATCGCTAAAAGCCGCTAAACCGCTAATAGCGCTAATCCGCTAAGCTGTCAATGGGCTTGCTTCGCAAGACGAAAAAACCGCTATACGAAGAACCTCACGGAACGGATTAATTTCGTCTTGCGAGGCACCACTGTACTGAGGAATGCTCCCATTTCTATTAGAAAACAACACTATCAGTGTGTGTGTAAAATTGATATTGTACAATCTCAACAATCAGGACCAGCAGGACATAGCTGACTTCCCATGGTAAACATAAGGTTGTTGGGGGGTCACTGTTTCTCTAATTTAGTGTTATGCCATGCAGCCATTTTGTATTACTAGCAGCTATTTGGTGACTAGTGTCCCCAGAACTCTTAAAATTCAAACGCACCTGGTGGTCAAAAAAAGTTGGCAAACCCACACTATACAAATAAGGTATTCTGTCAAGTAACAATTCACATTTGCATGGATTCTTAAGATTTATAGATACAATTTCTTCCCTCCCCCATGCCAACAGAGTTTAAATTCTTTAGCAGTTCATTTAAATGTAATCCCAAATTCTCCTACTGCAACCAGTAAACGTATTTTAATTTTAAAATGTAAGCATCATGAAATTTCATTGATAATAACCATTATTTTAAAAATCACCAAAGCAGTTATGGATCAAGACAGATACAAGTTGGATGAAAACATCTCTCCATCCATACTGAAATTAAACCAGTAGAGCAATCCTATACATCTACTTAGAAGTCAGTGTTGTGCTGGGATTTACTCTCAGGAAAGTATCTACAGGGTTGCTCAATATGACCCCCATAAAGGAGACCCACATAGGGTGTCCATGAAGACTCCTAATGAGAATCAAGCCAGTAGAGAATACTGTACATAGGACAAAACACATTACATGGAGCATTAGCTTCTCATAATGATATACTGGAGCTGTTCAAAAACAAGTACATCACAAATTAAGGTGAAATACTTCACAACTATGATACTTATACCCCTCTATCAGTACAGTTAATGTAAACTATGAGCCCAATGGAGCCTATAGCATGGAACAACTGTGAAACCATAATTTCATGCAGGCTATATAGTTGTCTGGTGTGTTCCTGTATCATGGGAATACTTTAATACCAACATATTAAATACTTTCTACTTCAGCGCTAGACTAAAATGTCTGATCAATAAACTATAAGCACACAGGTACAAGCAAGTTCCTTCCCCTAAAAAAGAAATAAATCCAAGAAACACTTGAATGCAGCCCTTGCCCTATTAATACACCTAAGATTCACTAACTGCTAGTACTACAGCAGTAGTTGGTTATGTAACTGCTATGTACTGTTCTATGTTACATTAAGATAATACTGTGACAGGGAACTTTTCTTATGACAGTTCACATTAAATTCTCGATTTCCCAAATACATTGTAGGACTATTTGCCTTTACATAGTTCCATCCTTATTTCAGACATCATGATATATCAATATATTGCTATGTTTAGCTGCTGGATGTATCATGGTGCTCAAAACCAGGTATTGCCCAATCCTACTGTAGGTTTAAACTTAAATAAATAATACTTAAATTAATACTATATACAGGAGGAAAGATGATTACTCTCTAAATAAAAAAAAATTAAGTCTACACTGCCAATGACTTAATTATTTTGTCAACTAAACACAGTTATACAAAAAGAAACACCAGTCACTGGAACTCATGTGAACACCACACTAGGCTTCACAGGTTCATAAAACTAAATTTAAAGAGTACAATCCAAACTCCCATCTCCTGCCAATGGGGTTTTGCAGAGCAGTGGAGCCACTGCCACAATGGAAGCCCTGCCACTCTCAGTGGACACAGTGGAAAGTGGGGACACAACAACTGGGCCTGACACCACTGAGCAACAGCAGCCAGGCAGCTTGTCACCTGCTCAGCAAAAGGCCTAAGAGATTGGCAGAGGAACACCTCCACCTAATGCAACCCCCACCCAACATAAAGAGGAGGGGGTGTTGGATTGCTTTGCTTGCTGTTAACACTGATTGGGAAGGCTATTATTCTTCACATTCTACATTTGGCAAAGACCTACAATGCACCTCAAAGCTTCAAAACTTAAGGACACAAAGAAATAGCAGCAAATTTTGCAAAGCCAGTGTCCGAAGTTAAAAATAAAAGCAGTTGCAATGCTACTCACACTGACAGATGTTCCAATAGCTTTCACTTCACAGTAGAAAAAATACTTTTTGTAGTATTCATGGTAAAAAAAAGGATTACAGTGATTCACTACACACCAACTTTTCATAACATGTTCAGCATAACCTACATATCACTTAAACCAATCTACTTTCACCTGACCCAGTGTCAATGAAATACATTATGGTGTCAATGAAATACAATGTTCTATTATGCTTATCTACCAAACAGCCATTTAATTGTCCCAAACAATTTCATCTTGTAACAGCATGCTTATGTGTATTTTGTCAACATGCTCAAACCTACAACATAAGCGAAGCCTACAAAAAGGCAATTGCCTGGTTTGTGTGAGTATCACCCAGTCAGTGACACCCACCCACACAAAGTCAATTTGGGCCAAGCCCACCTAACTCAGAAGACCATTCCGACCCAATGTGACTTTGCATTCACACAGGGCCTTCAGCGCAAAAGGAAGGGGGGGAGGGAAAGTTGGGTGTGGAGGAGATGGAGCAAGATAAAAAAAACCCAGAAATCCTTCGCTAGCATCCGTGCGAATGAAGGCTTTAGGTAATAAGCCTGCTGTCCTGGGTGAGGAAAGAAGAAAACAAAACCACCCCAGCCACCCCCTCGGAGCACGCTGCCTCCCTTTTCGCAACAAGGTGCTGTGGGCGGGGCTGCGAGAAGCGCAGATGGGCTGAGTCATCCCCCCTCGGAGTTAACTTCAGGACGAGCCGGTCCCCCTTTCCGAGCTACGCGGGCCGGAGGCGGAGAGGGAGACGAGGAGAGCCCCAGCTCTCAGCCCCCAAACCTCGAGGTTCTTTGGCCCACGGACGGAGATAACCCCCCACCCCACCCCGACTGAGGGGGTGGCGGCGGCGGCTCCGCTCTCTCCAGCGGGTGCGCCCACCCCCCCCCCTCGCGAAAAGAGGGTCCTCGCCCCTCCCCAGCCGAAGGGAGGAGGAGGAAGGCGGGCCTTGGTCGCCCCGGCGACAGCAGCAACTGCCGCGGCCGCCTCGCTCCCCCACCGCGCCCTTTTCCCGACGTACCCGAAGGAGAACCAAACGGCGGCAGCGGCGGCGGCGCCAGCGGCAGCAACAGCTGGGCGGCCCCGCGCACCATCCCGCGCCGGTGACCGGCGGCCGCGGAAGCTCCTCCTCCTCCTCCCCTTCGCTGCGGCTCCACAGGGCAACCTCAGGCGGCGCCGCCTCAGAGCGGGAGGGGAGGCGGCGGCGGCGGCGGCGGCGGCGGGGCTCCTGACAGGAACAGGGAGGGAGAGAGACGCGGAGGTGGCGCGAGGGGAAGGGAAGCCACACAGCCGGGGATTCCGGGCGCTCCTTCGCAGGGCCCCCCGCTCGCTTTACGCGCAGCCCTCGCCGCCGCTGTTTGTTATTGTCGTCACTCTCTTCCACCGCGGTGCACGCTGGGCAAGGCACAAGCCGGAGGACCTGGAGCGGGGGGGGGGGGAGGAGGAGGAACCATAGAGAGAGTCGGGGGATAGAGTGGCACGGAAACTTCCTCCTCCTCGGCTAAGAAGGGGAGGTCCATATAGTTTCCCCTTCCATACGCTGGAAGGGTCGGTTTTTGAAGAGGGAAATTGTCGCTCCTCACCTCCCCACCCCCGCACCCCCCAAAAAAAGAAGAAGGAAAGGAAAGGAAATGGGGAATTTACCAGGAGCAGAAGCGTAGTTGGGAGGTGACTCGACGTAAACGTCATGTGTTGTTGTCCACCTGAGGTTGTATTTATCCAGTTTTGAGTCCTGCTAAAGAACAGGAGATTGTTTTTATGTCTTCACAAAACCGCAGAATTCAAAGAAGATGCCCTTTCTTTTTCCCATGACTGTTAGCGCCAATGTAGAAACCAAGGGTATAAGAAAGAGGGGAAAGTTTTGTGGACAGGAAAAAATATGTTTACACTCCCCATTGCAACCATTCAGCATGTGAATACCTTCCTGTAAGACTAAGACCAGGACTGCCATTCTAACCCCACTTAGCTGGGAGTAAGCTCCATTGAATTCAATGGTACAGTACTTGCTTCTAAATATATATGGTTAGCAGCCTCAAGCAACAAGGGTCCCTGACCAAAGGGTCCACAATCTACGGCTACCAATTTAGCTGAATAAATTAGTGCTGTGCATGAGGTTACCTAATCAGAAATTACGCCACTGTGAATAGTGGGTGTTGTTTTGTAGAGCTGAAGGTGCTATTATGTAACATTTGGTCTATATTTTATTTTCCCTCAGCTTTCATTTAAAGAGAATGTAAAAGGATACAGTCTCTTTTGGTTAAAAATGAAAACATTTGGGCCCCAAGATTCACAATTCTGGTCTGTTTCTGAGCCACTCTATGTTCTTTTTCCAATCTGAATTCAGCCCATCAGCTATTCTGTATAAAACAGAATCTGATTCCTCATGCACTATAACAGGGAATCTAAACACAGTAACTTTCCTAAATTTGCTGGCACAAGAATCCCTATAGTGTGGATTAAGTCTCCCAAATAGTAGACAAATAGGTCCAGGGGTGGTGGGAAAGTAAAAAAAGATTCACTTTCCTAAATAATAATCCCTTACGGGAAGAGTGGGTTTTCCCGTCTTTCTAACTTTAAAGAAATTCAGAGGTGGCCAAGTGATGTGTATTCTTGCCTCTACATTTAAAAAAAATAAAAATTAACTTGAATGCATCACACTAGCCTGCCTTTCTGGTCATTACTGGAGTCCTCCAGTAAGCTATATAGGTCTTCAATAGGGCTTGCAATGTGATGCTGTCTAGAATGCTATGTGCAGAGGTCTGAAGAGCTCTGGGTTTTGTTTTGTTAAAGCAAAGCAAAATAGGATTCTTTAAAACCTTAAATTTTGTTTTTTATTCTAACAGAATCCTTCATTTTAACAGTTCAGAACTCTGCAGTGCTCCATAGACATCATTTTAGACTAGGAGTGGGAACCTTTATGACTTCACAGGCCAGATCCTTCTCAGATCTAGCCTTGCAGGCCACATTTGATGTGCAGGCCACCCACCAGTCAGTAAACCTGACATCACAGGGGATTTAGCACTTTGAAGTCCTGAAGTTGGAGCTTCAGAGAATCATGAAGGGCTTGCAAGGAGCCTGTGGCTTTACCATGCCCAGGGAAAGGTGCCAGCTACCTAGCCACCAGAAGCATAGGTGTACATGTTGAGTGCACCTCAGGAGCTACTGTAAATTCCTGCTTATCAATAAAGAATGAAACTACCTGCCTGCCAGTTGTCCTCTTGGACTGAGTGTGCTCAGGGCAGATAGTAAGAGAGTGATACGTCATCCTGCCCAAGCAAGGGAGGAGTGTATGCCCACATCAGGGAGGAAAGTTGTGTGTGACTGTGAGGCATGCTATGCCATGTTTAAAAATGGGAGGATTCTGCTGTGTATTTATGAAAACACAGGTGTGTGTCAGTGTTTGTGTGCAGGAAGGGACCAGTGAAGATATTTGTCCTTCCTCTGTCTTGCCTTATTTCCCCACTACACACATCTCACATTTGCTACTTCCAGAAATGGTGTGTGTGTGTTCATGTGCATATCCAGATTCCCAACTCTGTTACAGTTGTCTTGCATTTCCCCATGTGCGTGATTCTGCTATACAGACTGTCATCTACAGAGCTGTCATATTGCTGCATATGCAGAAAACTACCCTTGTGGGATCTATTCCGTCCCAGTCATGTCTCGGTGTGTTTTTGCAAGGCAGCCTTTGTGTTACTCTTGTGCCTGCTGAAAGTGTTGCTTAAGGTGTAGTTTATGATCACATTGTGGAAACTGGCAACACTGAGTTAAATAACGTGGGATTTGAGGGCAAGGCAAGACAGCAAATAATAGATGGGTTTAAGCAAGTATATGAGCTGCTGCAAGAATTATTTTGGATAAGAAGCAAGGCATGTTAGGATGTAACCCTATTATTATATTAAGGGTCAGTCTAGACTAGGCTTCGCCAACTTGGTGCTCTCCATATGTTTTTGAATACAACTCACATCAACCCCAGATGACCCGAGCTGTGTGGAATTGTACTCTGAAACACCTGGAATGCATCTGATTGGGGAAAGCTGATTAAAAAACAGTCCTTCTATCCCATTGCCCCACTTTGACAAGTTCTTTCATTTTTTCTTACTAAAAAAATATAATTAATTTTAAAGCACTGGAGTGTGCTGTAAGTTCCATGTCTTGATTTAGAGATAATCATTTGGCAACTTGGTGCCCTCCAGGTGTTTTGAACTACAATTCCCATCATCCCCAGTCAGTGTAGACATGCTTGACTGGGGCTGATGGGAGTTGTAGTCTAAAACCTCTGAAAGGAACGTGGTTGCTGAAGACTGGTTATTGTTCTGTGGTTGTTCATTATAGGTATATAATTATATGTAATTGTTCATAATTGGTTCTATTTTGTATTTGCTGCACAATTTAAAAAATGCTGTTTAACTTCTGCCACAATAGGACTATTAGGGTACTACCTGTGCCCAGACGGTCCCAGTTCCTGTCTTAAATATAAAATAATTATTATTATTATTATTATTATTATTATTATTAAAATTGATCCAGCCTATATTTAATTATAACGAGAGAAACTAACATGTTTGCAGACTTTAATTACACAAGCAAAAGCAGTAAAGTATACATGTAACTATAGAGCACCTAGTAGAGCTTGTCGATATAAGCAAGCAGGGATGTCAGTAGTCTATTCTAGACTATATGTCCAAGTGATACAGAGGTCATCATGTAAGCTTCAGTGTCACCTGCACATACATTTTTCACAAGCTTCCCATAAGCATTTGTTTTCTGCATGGCTATTGAGCAGTTGTCAAATACTCCTCCAGCCGATAAACAAACAAAGGCCCAAGAAGAATACCAAGGAGTTCTTGGTTGGATGTGCTTGTTTATTTGTTTTGCAGCTGCCAAATGAAGCCTGTTGGCCTGAGGCAGAGAAGCAATCGTGGCTGGGATAATCATGGCCTTGCATGTTTTTATTTTTAAGCTGTCGCTTGCCAATTGTGTCTCAGTGCTGTCTGTCTCTATTCATTTTCTTTTCATTCTGTGTGAACAGAAAATATTAAGGGAAGAAAAATCACTCTCTTCCTTGATGGTAGCTGGCTTGCAAATAACTCATTTTCAGAAACACTCTTCTTTAACTAAAGTTCTTGGGACACACTGTTGCATTCTAACTTTAGCCTTTCCGGGAAAGGTAAGATCTGTTTATTTGCCTCCCTTTACTTAGGCCACTTGTTGGCCCATACTCTATACACCTTTGAGAGTAACACAAGTGTTTGTTTGTTTATTTATTTGTTGCATTTATATCCCACCTTTTCCCAAAGGAGGTCAAATTAAGGTGGTGTGCATGGTTCTTCCCCTCTTCATTTAATCCTGTGAGGTTAGGCTGAGAGGCAATGACTGGCCCCAGATCACCCAGTGAGCTTTCATGGCTGCATGGGAATTTGGTGTTTCGGGTTGTAGGCCAGCACTAACTACTACACCACGCTGGCTTCACTGGGGATTACTAGCAGGTTGCCCATGGGCACACATGTGCTCAGAGGTCTTTCCAGGGTCTTATTTCCCTCCACCACGTTGAAATTAGACTTGAAAGAAGAATTCTTTCATGACCAATAGAAAAGGTTGTTGTATATGCATGGTTGCAGACTCTGTGTAACCACTGCAATTTCTCTTGTTTGTAGATGTGTCAATAAACTCAGAAAGGTTAACAAGCCCTACTTTGAACCATGATGTAGGTGAGGGGTGGGGACTCTTTTCTGTCAAAGGCCACATATTCTTGGGCAGGCTTCCTCAACCTTGTAGTTTTGAGACTACAATTCCCATAATCCCTGACCACTGGTCCTGCTAGCTAGGGATCATGGGAGTTGTAGGCCAAAGACATCTGGATGGCCGAGGTTGAGGAAGCCTGTTCTTGGACTTTACATTTACGGGAAAACAGATTGGAGTTAGGGGTATTGTTCGGTCTGCAAAACAAAAGAATAGCCTACTGGATCAAGCCAGTGGCCCATCTAGTCCAACATCCTGTTCTCTCAGTGGCCAGCCAGAAGCCTGTGGTGAAGAAGAAGAGGAAGAGGAGGAGGAGGAGTTTGGATTTGATATCCCGCTTTATTACTACCCTAAGGAGTCTCAAAGTGGCTAACAATCTCCTTCCCTTCCTTCCCCACAACGAACACCCTGTGAGGTGAGTGAGGCTGAGAGACTTCAGAGAAGTGTGACTAGCCCAAGCAGCAGCTGCATGTGGATGAGCGGGGAATTGAACCCAGTTCACAAGATTACGAGTCCACTGCTCTTAACCACTACACCACACTGGCTCTGTGAGACACCAGTAAGCAGAACATGAGCATAAGAGCACTGCCCCCCCTGTGGTTTCCAGCAACTGCTATTTGGAAGCATGCACTGCTTCCAGCTGTGGAGGCAGAGCATAACCATCATGGCTAGTAGCCATCAGTCACCCTCTCCTCCATGAATTTGTCCAATCCTATTTTAAAGCCATCCAGGTTTGTGGCCATCGCTGCCTCCTTGGGAGTGAATTCCATAGTTTAACTATGTGCTGTGTACTCCCAGGCCACCCCCTAACAATACTCCTAGACTTGTACATTGCAAGTCAGTTTCCCGAAGAGCACAGATTTTGTTGGAGGCTGTCTTACATCTGGAGGGATCAGCTGAGAGCAGGAATCATGAACCTGAGAAAGAACAATGTAGTGCTCAAATTACAGGGAGAGGAGAAGAATCCTGACATGTTCCATTTATGATGTCTCCCACCACCACACCCTTAGGTACTGCTTTTAAAAGCTGACCTATGATTTGCCTAAAACTGACAGTGGGTTGTGCATTTCATGACCTTTAGCCTCCTTCCACCACCACCCCAACAGTGTGAGTATGAGCAATCCAACGTGACTTTTGTGTTACTTTGGGTGGGATTCACCTAATATGCCCTGTCAACGGAAGCCCTGTGCAAAGATTTCCACCCATGCAATGGGATTCCCGCTCCCCTCCTGCCTCCACGTGCCCACGGAGGTTGGCTGGGCATCCAGAATAGTGTACTGTGGGGGGTCACTCCATCTGGCAAACTGCAATGCTTGCACAGACAGAACACTAATACTAGCACAATGTTGGATTCTACCCTTTGATTCCAACTCTGCACTGGTGGAGATGGAAGTATCTGTTTCTTTGCCTTGGAATGATCACACACTGCCTGCTAAATTTGACTTGTGTCATATATCATATGTCATTACAAAGCATCTGCCATCACTGGAGTGTGTTTGATTGACTTGCCACTCTGTGAAAACCTTGCTTTCTTCTCTCTGTTCAATGACATGCATTTACGGTGGTGGTTCTGTATCAGTCCTTGCAATGTGGACTATAGCTTGCTTAAGCCTCTTACCTTTCAGCACCAGAAGTGAGTTAGATGTATCCATGAAATATAGCATTCCGAATGCTGACTTTTCCTTTTCTGGGAAACGATGCCATGCCACAAGCAATGAAAGCGTACCTTATTAGTCAGCTTACAAACTGCAAGTGGCAATGCTACAAAAGCGCCACTAGAGGGAGCATCAAACCATTGTTTGTATTTCAAGCTTGTTGCCATCTCTGGCAAGGACACAACAGACTGGGTAGTAACACTTTTCTGGTGATAAAATTTAAGCATCAAATCTTCTAGAAATTACTGCATGTGTGAATGGAAGGTTATAATACATCCCAGTATACTTGGAACTTTGAGCGAGTTCTGCTGAACGCAATGATGCTTGCAAATGATAAATCACATACCAATTTAGGAAAGAAGAACAAATGGTGCATTTTCCTTCACTGTGTAAGTATTCTCCATATCATTGTGTGTTCATCTTATTCAAAATAAAAGTGGCAGCAACAAATCGCACAGTTTTAACTGAAACAGTGATGGAACATGTCGTTCCACACTTGTATCATCTTCACCGGCAGCTGGTTCATTTTGGCACAAAATGTGATGTCCTAGTTATCCATTTTAAAGCTCTAAAGCAGTTCGGGGCCAGGAAATCTTAAGTACCATATTAAAGACCAATAGCACATAGGTCTGTACACAGGTCTCCCATTTTTCTTCCTCTTGTCTAGTGATAAACAAATACTTTAGCAAAACAGATGCAATGCTGCACTGTCACTGCATGTGCTACCTTTTTAGGGCCACATAACACACTCTTTGAATTCCCAGTAAGCTCTACCAAACCTTTTCTGCAGAACTCTCAAAATAAGATTCCATCTACTTCATGCATTTTAATAGACATTTGCAGAGGGGAAAAACTTTGCACCTAAAGAATGCAATGTGCATTGCTAACAAACCTATGCTCTCAAGAATCAATGGTTTTCCCCTTTCCAAAGCTGTTGTTCCTAAGTGACTTGAATTATGTTAGCTTGGTTGGTAGAGCATGAAAGGGTTGTGGGTTCAAGCCCCACGTTCGACAAGATTCCTGCATAGCAGGGAATTGGACTAGATGGCCCTCATGTTCCCTTCCAACTAAACAATTCTATGATTCTATGAATTCATATTCCATAGGAATATAGATTTGAACGCAGTGTAGCTCTGATAAGTATAAACAAAATAAAAAAAATCCTTCCAGTAGCACGTTAGAGACCAACTAAGTTTGTTATTGGTATAAGCTTTTGTGTGCATGCACACGTGGTATCTGAAGAAGTGTGCATGCACACAAAAGCTCATACCAATAACAAACTTAGTTGGTCTCTAACGTGCTACTGGAAGGATTTTTTAAAATTTTGTTTCAACTACGGCAGACCAACACGGCTACCTACCTTTATCTGAGAAGTATCTGAGATATGCAGCAGCCTGGGCATTAAGATATTGAGTTTCGCTCTGCTTTTCCATATTCCTCCCTGGGTGTTTATTTTAATAATTTCCGTGTTGATTTCATTTTTTAAAAAAGAATCGAAGTCCAATATAAAAGCAACAAAGAATTGCATAAAGTATCATTATAAAACAATAAAGCTGGTATCAAGCAAGTTCAAAATATTGAATGTCACCAGGCAAATTAAAATCCCGCAGAGCGTAAATTTTAAAGCCTTCCAAAGTAGTGAAACGATTTGTGTGTGTTTTCAACATCCTTGTGATGAAGTAGTGCTGTTACTGTTTGGTAATTGAGGAAAAGAAGGAAAGGAGCATTTAAATGTGTGCTAAAGGTACATATGCACAATGCAATCCTATAGAAGTCTACCCAGAAGTAAGCCCAACTGGGCTTAATGGGATTTATTCCCACCTAAGTGCATATATGACTGGCCAAAATCTCCAGACAATATGAAAATAAAACATGATACCCAGGGCAAAATTTCAGTCTGTGCTCTTTTGTTTGCTGTCTCAGGTCAGAATCTAATGATCTATGACGTGCCAACTTGCTCTGCTTTTTTTGTACCATGTTTGTTTTGCTATCAAATACAGATATGGACCCAGAAACAGCTTCAGGCCGCAGTGTCATGCCAGAAAGCTTGATTTGTATCGGGCAGTCAACATCTGGCCTTTACTGAGCACACTAACGCTGGTTAGCCAGAGGCAAAAAAAAACCCCACACCCTTCAAACCACAACCCAATGCACTCCATTATAAAACAAAACATGAAGAATATTTGATTTATCCAGTGTTATTGTTCTATACTGACATTGCCTCTCCTACCTAATCAGGCTGAACTAGTCATCAATGCTGGGGGTTGGGGGAACCATTTTTCTATAAAGGGACACATTTCCTGAAGGGAAATAGTTTGGAAGGTGCATACTGGCAGTAGGCAGGTCTGGAGCTGGGGTGTGTGGGGCTGGCAACAGGGGGCACGGATAGAGCTCAAAGTATGTGAGGCTCTTCTCTTTCTGCCACCTCTACCCTGCCTCCACTTCCTTGCCAACCACCTGAAAGAAGGTCAAGGGCCACATGCATTCATTCCTTGGGCTGCAGATTACTCACTGCTGCCCAGACACAACAGAGGGCAGGCTGCAGAGGGCCTTCTCAGTAGTGGCACCCGCCCTGTGGAACGCCCTCCCATCAGATGTCAAGGAAATAAGCAGCTATCCTATTTTTAAAAGACATCTGAAGGCAGCCCTGTTTAGGGAAGTTTTTTAAATATTTAATGCTGTATTGTTTTTAACACTCAATTGGGAGCCGCCCAGAGTGGCTGGGAAAACTCAGCCAGATGGGCGGGGTATAAATAATAAATTATTATTATATTATTATAAGGACATCTACATCCCCAGGCTGCAAAACCTGAACTCATCTCTAGCAATAACTATAAGGCTGAGTTGTACCCAGTGTGGCATCTAAGCCGGAGAAAATGCCAGTGCTTTTATCAGCAAAATGCAAAGCGATTGAGCCACAGCGGATTAACTGGGTTTTATCCCAGAGGAAAGCCAGCACTATGCCACTGCAGCAGCAAAAAATTAAATAAAGGTCTGCTGGACAGCAACAAGCAAACACAACGGTGACAAAATTAAGTTCCCTTCCATGTCATCCCTGCTGTGGAATTTGCCACAAACTTGGATCGTTTTAAAAGGAGGTTAGGCAAATCCATGGAAAATATTCCAGTGTTGGAGGCAGGATGCTTCTCCATACCAGTGGGGAGAATGTTGTTGCCCTCAGCTCCTGCGTGTAGTTTTGTCATAGGCCTCTGGGTGGCCACTGGGAGAACAGGATTCTGGATTAAGATGGGCCTTTGGTCTGTTCTGGCAGGGCTCTTTTTATATTTTTTGGCCACAGAATATTTGGCCTGTGCTTGGTCTGATTTGTCCAAGTTTTCCTCCAGCCATCCTCCCTTTTGTTTTGATTGCTCAGAAATAAGACAGTCCTAGCAGTAATCACCTGATCCTTTCAGAATCACTGCCTGTAAAGAAACAACAACAAGAAGGCGGCTTACGTTCCCAAGTGAAATAGCGTCCATTACAGAGTTATGAGTCATTAATGGTGTGGTAACGAGAAGGGAGGGAAAGGAGCCAATCAAAGTTTGAGCAAATCCTCTTGTGCTGGGAATGTGGCTGACACACATGGCCCCAACTAGCCAAATACATGCATGATTCATTAACTCCTCTCCTTCCTCAGCCACTGCATGCTCATCTTTCAGCATCCTGGGGTGCTTAAAGAAGCACTCTAATGCATCTTCCGAGTGGAGGGTATCTTACTCTTTTTAAAAACCCTCTGACCAAGGAGTTCATTGTATTCCATTGTGCTAGTAGGAGTGTAGGAAATAATGCCACCCAATGAACAACATCAGAGAGGCTGAGTTATAAGAGCATGTTAGTGGGAGGAATCTGGGATTGTTGTTTAGTCGTTTAGTCGTGTCCGACTCTTCGTGACCCCATGGACCAGAGCACTCCAGGCACTTCTGTCTTCCACTGCCTCCCGCAGTTTGGTCAAATCTGGGATTATTAATCTGGGATTAATAACTTCCAATTAAATTTGCAGGTAAGGGATCATCTATGTCTGCCTTAAGAGCTGCTGTGACTGTCATTTGAAAAGGGCTGTCCCTGGACATCCTCATAGTATTAATTAAGTAAAGTTATCAATAAAAGCAAATGAATCTGTAATTATTTTACCGCTCTGCTCCTTTGCTGGAAACCTTCCTGAGGCAAACTGAGCCATGCAAGCTGAGCAATCAGACACATCCGCACCTAACTGAATCAGGTATGGTGTGAGCAGTGACCACTCTTGCACCAAACAGGGTCAAACTAAAGCTGGCCTTGGCTACGCAAGTGAATTTTTTGGGGAGCATGTACCTTCGCACAAAGTAGGGAGAGTTTGCAGGCTGTCTCATTTTTTCCAGGTAAATGGGAATGGTAAATTCTGTCTCATTCCCTTGCTCCCCATCCAGTACAGATACAGGCATAAATGCACCCCAATACACACACTCAAACACATACACACATTAATACAGCGGCAGGAGTAGCCTTGTTTGCTTGATGTCTTTTAATGAGAACATCATTAAAGCCTTGTTGTTGGCTATGTAAATCACAAGGTATGTGAACACACAGGATGGGAATGGCTCTTCTGAGACAGGCAGTTGCCAGCACCCCATGCAAAGCCAAGCCTCAAAAGGATGTTTTCAAGTAGAAAGATGCAAAATGCTCACAAACTTGAATGGCTTTTGAAGAGGATCAGACAAATTCAAGGAAGATAATGATCCGAGTCCATAATTGCTTCTGAATGCCAGTCCCAGCATGAAACTACCCCCACGGCAACCTCCATCTTCCTCCTCCCACAGATTACTAAACACCTTTTTCACCACCGGCCCAATTATGAAGCCACCATCCCCTCCTATTCCTCAGATCCTTTCATGCTCCTGCTTTCAACTTCACCCCATTCTCATGCTTCCTACTCCTCCGTGCACCCCCATTTTTACCTTTACTCCCCTTTCCCTCCACCCTCCTCACTTTCCTCAGCTCTCCCTTGCACACAGATCAACCCATTTCTGTGCCTTAGGCTTTCTGACTGCGCAGCCCAACTCAGGACACACACATCATTATCATCTTCACCCCCCTTTCCCCTCCCTCCTCCTCCCTCCTTTTTTCCCCTTTCCCTTCCACAGAGACCACCCCCATCTTAACACTTCTCCCTTCCGTTCTGCACCCCTCTTTGTACACACCCCATGCTGATATGTTTCTTCAAGGTGAATAGAATCTTAAGAGCAAGCCTGTCAGTTTACATGTTCAGTTAGAAAAGGTTCAGTTCTCTTGATAGATGTTGCACCTCTGTAGGTGTTTGCTTGTTTATAAAATACATCTTATAAATTACTACATGACGACTACTATGTTGAAGATAACATATGGTACCAGGAATAAAATACATTGTGGGGAGGTACTGTGAAATGTTTTGAGGGCTCCACATCCTTTATCTCTCTCACATGATGTGCTGAGGAATGAGAGAGGGGCAAGTTTAAAATAGCCCATGCTGCCCCCTTCTTGCTAGGCTGAAACAAGAGCAAAAGTCTGAGTAAAGCAGGGAGGGAGTGATACTGAGGATTGCTTTCTAAGCCAGTTTTTACAAGGAAAAATGTACATCACAGAAGCGAACACCAAAAAACTGACACCACAGAGACTTTCCCAACTCCCTTCTCGCTCTGCTCAAACCTTGTTTTAAACTGTCACACACTTTCACACATGTCACCTCTGCTGAAACCTACTTGCTTAAAATGGCCACTTTCCCCCCTCTCAGTTTCATCCAGTTAAATTTTCATAGATTGCACACACATTATCTCAGAAAAGCTAGAGTTTTGGGGATGTGAAGGACACATCTTTCTGCCTCTGGTGCTCATGTCTGAAAGTGGCGGTTTTCTGGTGCTGTATATTCGAGTAAACAAAACAGAGTACAAATCAATACGTGCTTCCAGTTTCCTCCCTGGCAATTTTAAATGTCTGGGATGAGCAAAAGATAGACTGTAAGAATAAAGAATAAATATGTTCTCTGTTGCTGATGGCTAGACTAACCACTGCACCGTTTGGGAAATACATGGAGAAAGCCACATTGGAACAGTGGTATAGCAAAGTATGCTCTCTGTCCATGTGGGGAAAGATAACTAGGAAAATCTATTTTCATAAAGGGTTGTCAAAAACACACATTTATCCAGTCTGATTCAACTTTATTAAATATATAAAATTATTATTTGTTTCATATAATGTATATACTGCTTAACTGTAAGAAAAATAAAATCCAAAACCTTCAAAGTGGTTCAGTGAAGAGGTAGCAGCCTCAGGCACCACAGCAAGATAGGCAAGCTTGCGGAATGCTTAATAAGTGACTGGATATTTGAGACTAATGAAATGTTGTCTCTGGAACTCTCTGCTGCATTATTGAATCCTTGTGAAAAGAAGTATAATGATTAGATCTGACAATGACTGTTTTGCTACATTTTTTGTCTATTATATTCCTTTGTTATAATTTTCCTTAACATTAAAAGCTGAATTTAAAAAAAAATACTAGTATGACAGCTGCTTTGCTCCACTGAGACTTCAGGAAACAGTTTAGCAGGCAAACAGCACAATCCTCAGCATGTTCACTCAGAAAAAAGTTCCACTGGGTTGTTTGGGAATTGCTCCCAGGTAAGTATCCATATAATTGCAGCTTTAGTTCTATTCACTTCAGTGCCCCATTTAAGAGGTTTTAAACCTAGCAAGGTGATTTTATATCCTGTTAAAAGAGCAAGAGGTTAGAGAGAACCTAGCAGAACTTTAATTTAAAAATGATGCCTTGTGGGAGCTTGGGGAAGGAATTATTTGAAAGGGCAATCTATGCCAGACTGCCATTGCTGCCATTGCTTGCTCAAGGAAGTTGTGATATGGTGCGTCTAAATCCTCAAATTTGCTGACTAAACCTTTGTTACAGTCAAATACAAGTTTTGGTGCCTTACAGAGAAGTAAACTGAAGGGTAATCTTTTTATGAATCATAAGAAAATAGGGCTTTGTGTCATCATGCAGTATCGTATTGTGATATTTGTGTGACATTATTTCACATGCCAAGTTGCCATGTTGAGCTGACTTTGTCGTGTCAATATTACAGCTCACCATACCCTGTCTCAAGATCCTCTTGTTGTCAAGGAGATCTTCAGTTTCACAGATTTCCCCACAATTTTCTAAATCATCTATCCATATGGGTTTCTGATTCTCATTATGTCTGTCTGTTTTCTGAAGACACCACTGTTCCACAAAACTAGGAACAATGCATTTTTCATTCAGAGCCTATGGCACACTCCTGATGGCAAGAAGGTGGCAGAGGGGATGGTACAAATAACCTCTTTGAAAGGTTTAACAGGGGTTTAAACAGAGGTTGGATGGACATCTGTCAGGGATGTTTTTTTAGCTGTGATTCCTTCATTGCAGTTGGTTGGACCAGATGGCTCTTTCATTTCCTTCTACCTCTAGCACTGTATGATTGTATAATACCAATAAAAGTATCCTTTGCAGCAGGGACTGGAAACATGTGGCCCTCCAGATATTGCTAGACTACCACTTCCTTCATTTTTTACCTTTGGCTATACTAACAGGGGCTGATGGGAGTCGGAGTCCAATATCACCCAAAGAGCCATGGGTTCCCCATCCCTGATTTCCAGCCAATGAAAGGCCTGTAAACAAGGTTGTGGTTCAACCTCAATTACTGAAAAATGATGCTGCCACTGTCACTATACTGGCAGCACATTTGGCTACTAGTCATTGGGAAAGAGGAGAAGTCCTTTCCTTTAAAGGAATCACCTGCTGTGTGCTACATATATGGTGGAAAGATCAGAAATGCAGATTCACTCATGCACCCTTCAAAAAAAGCAATTATTGCAATATTTGAAGCCTCCTAAGAATGACCCACTACATCTGGATGTAACATGAACTAGTGTAAAAATGCAGCTAAGCACAATCCTGTGCATATATACTCAGAAGTAAATCCCGTGATTTAGTGGGACCTATACCCATTTAAGCATGTAAAGAGTTTCAGCCATGGTTTATATTTAACACTGCTGAGGTATACCAAATTATGAGTCAACTCAGTACACAATTTACATGTTATGGGAGAGGCCAGTAAATCCTTAAGACCACAAAGAATTTGTTTTGCTAAGTATTATATATAGTTACATGTCTTCTTATGGCTCATTTATCTATGCTAATATTTTCTGAGTCTCGTGCTGCCTTTTCTTGTAGGACAGGCAATGCGAGACCAGGAGAATTAAACACTGTATCTGATTGTTTTACGTTTGTCTCAGCAAAATGCTACTATATATTGAACTGGAAAAGTAATTGTCAGGGGTTCAGGGAGAGAGGCTCATGAAAGGGACGTGAAGGAGGTCCTGCAGAGACTGCGAGAACACAGGCTCTACGCCAAGTTGGAGAAATGCCAGTTTGATGTGACGGAGGTGGATTTCCTCGGCTACAAGCTGTCTGACAAGGGGCTGGCCATGGACAGCGTCAAGGTCTGCGCCGTGTTAGACTGGAAGAGCCCACGCAATCGGAAGGAGGTCCAGAGATTTGTCGGGTTCGCCAATTTCTACCGCAAATTCATCAGGGGTTTTGCAAAGGAGACGGCAGCAATCACGGACACCCTCAGTTCCAAGAAGAAGAAGTTCGCTTGGACGGAACAGGCGGAGCGCTCTTTTAGGAAACTTAAAAGCCTCTTCGCTTCCGAGGAGCAGCTGATGCACGTGAATCCGGGCAGACCCATGCGAGTAGAGACCGACGCCTCAGACAGAGCGGTGGGAGCCGTACTCCTGCAAGAAGATTCCCAAGGAAATTGGAGACCCTGTGCCTTTTACTCCCGAAAGCTCAGCAAGGCGGAGCAAAACTACACCATATGGGACAGAGAGCTGTTGGCCATCCACGCTGCCTTCAAAGCGTGGCGACACTTCCTCATAGGTGCCAAGCACACAGTGCAGGCCCGCACAGATCACAAGAACTTAGAGTATTGGCGCACGGCGAAGCTCCAGAGCCAAAGACACATGCGCTGGGCTGAATTCTTCGTGGATTTCGACTTCAGGATAGAATACATCCCGGGAGATTCCAACGTTATAGCCGACGCGCTCTCCAGGAAACCGCAATATCTCGAGGAAGCAGCGCCAGTGGCAGCCAAGCACATTTTCGCACCGCAGGCGTGGACGTGCGCTACCATCGCAGTCGACCTGGACGCGGTGCGACGTGCGTTGCAAGTAGATCGATTTGCACAATCCAAGTTGGAGGCGCTGCGCAGGGGTTCGCAGAGAGACGATGAGTTCCAATTACGCGACGGGCTGTTAACTCACAAAGGTGCCCTCTACGTACCGGGCGAAGAGCTCCGCGCGAGGGTTCTGCAGCAGTTGCACGACGCCCCCAGTGCGGGCCACTTCGGCAAGGAGAAGACAATAGAACTGGTGGCCAGGGACTTTTGGTGGCCCCAGATGCGGGGAGAGATAGCGGATTACGTCGCCAGGTGTGACACTTGTCAGAGGTCCAAGCCAGTGCACCAGAAGCCAGCGGGGTTACTGGAACCGCTGGAGACGCCACAGCAACCGTGGGAGAGGGTGGCGCTGGACTTCGTCACTGACCTGCCCAGCTCCAGAGGCAAGACGGCGGTGCTGGTGGTGGTGGACCTGTTCACCAAGATGGCGCACTTCATTCCTTGCGCGAAGGTGGCGACGGCGGAACAGACCGCCAAACTCTTCATCGATCACGTGTTCAAGGTGCATGAGCTGCCACAATCCATCCTGTCCGACAGGGGGCGCCAATTTGTTTCTACTTTTTGGCGGAAGCTTCTTGGTATCCTGCATGTCAAGATCAACCTAACGTCGGCAAGGCATCCGCAGACCAACGGCCAAGCAGAGAGAGTCAACGCGATCATGCAGCAGTACCTGAGATGTTACGCCAATCAGCGCCCGGCGGCGTGGGTGGACTACCTGCCGATGGCGGAGTTTGCCTACAACAACACGAAGCACGTGTCGACGGGGGTGACGCCGTTCTTCGCGAACAATGGTTGTCATCCCAGAACCTTCCCGGGGTTCGTAACACCGGGAGAGGGGGTGACGCAAGAAGCCGACCAGTTCGCAGCAGAACTGCAAGAGGTGCACGAGGAGCTGCGGAGACATTTGGAGCTAGCCAAACAAGCATATAAGGTGCAGGCAGACAAAAACAGGAGAGTGGGAGAGGACATCCAGGTGGGGGACTGGGTATGGTTAGCGGCCCAAGCGATGCCAGCCAGGTCGTTGGCTAAGAAGAAGCTGGGACACAGGCAGCTAGGGCCATACCAGGTGGAGGCTAGGATCAACCCTGTAGCTTTTCGACTGGCCCTCCCCGAAGGTTCCAGAGTGCACCCGGTCTTTCATAGGTCGGTGCTCACTCCCTACAAGACCCCGCACAGGTTTCAGGAGTCTGAAACAGTACCGCACGCACGCACTCAGTCACCCGAGAGGGAGGGGGCGCCCAGGGCCGAACCGCTCAACGAGGTCACTGAGATCCTGGACTCGAGATGGGGGGTAGAGGGAGTAGAATACCTTCTAGCCAGAGAGGGTACCCCGGCCAGTGCCAATATTTGGGTGCCGGACTACGCTTTAGACGAACCTCTTCTGAAAGACGAGTTCCATGCACTTTTCCCGCATAGACCCATGCCAGCCGAGTATTTTGATGACTGGCTCTTTACGCCCACACTTTCAGACAGTACTTTCAGGGGCTTTTCTTCCGCCGAGGAGAGAACGCCAGACTCAAGCCCGCCCAGGGGATCGTGTTCGGGGGTAGACACAGAACCCTCTTACTGGTGGGACGAGCAACCAGAGGACGACTGGCGCAAGAAATGGCTGACGGGGCCTTGGCAGGCAGCACCAGACGAAGTAGCAATGGAAGAGGGAGCCGAGAACACCTTGGGTGAAGAACCCGCATTCGAACACACATACACCGAGCTGCTAGCAGAGGACATTGAAGCAAACGAACTGTATCCTGCATCTACCTCCGAGGAGCTGCGGCTCCCACGACCTGCCTCCGAGGGCCGGGAGGGGGGAAGGGGGGGCTTCGAGGGGGGGATGGATGTCAGGGGTTCAGGGAGAGAGGCGCAGATGAGGGAGGAGACAGAGAGTGAGGGGGAAGGATTCCAGAGTGACGAGGAAGAGGATGACAATGACCCAAGATTGTCCATGAGTCCGTCCAGTGAATCGGAGGACTCCCAAAAGGGAGCCCCTCTGGTCAAGCCAAGGGGAGCTAGAGGGGGAAGCAGTCAGGAGCAGGGAAACGAAGGGGGAACCCCCAGTGGGAGTTGGAGAGCGAGACCGGCTGCTCCGCTGGAACGGAGTGAGGGGGGAGGAGTGACCAGTGTGTCAGAAGGAGCAGAACAGGAAGCAGAGAGGGGAAGGAGATCAGGGCAAAACGTCCTGCCGGAAGGGGAGGAAAGTAGTATCGAGGGCAGTGTAACTGTCGAAGGGAAGGTCAGGAGCAACGTACGCGCGCCAAGTTCAAAATGGGAGGCGCGCGGAAATGAAGAGAGTCCTGGGGAGGAGCCTGGTCCCAAAGCCCGAAGGAGGGGGGAGGAGGCGGCAGAGGATTCAGCCTCTGGAGAGTCCCGAAGGGAGAGAACACAGGGGGGCAGAAAGACCCTGCGGAAAAGGAAAGAGAGAAAGAGGTGGACCAGTACAAGCCTCTTAAACTGGTGTAGAGGGGGGACCGACTCAGAGGGGACTTCAGCGGTCTAAGCGTAACCGAGTCACGGAGCTCGGATGTAAAGCTAATAATGTTCTTCAATAAAAGCTTTTGTACATAAGCTGGAGTGGACTTTGGTCTCTTGTGAGCTGGGACCACGGGTGACTCTGACAGTAATGATTTGTAGCCTTGTAGCTAACAGAAGACAAAAAAAGAGACAATATATACATTAGTATTACTTATTTACAAACTATACATATGTTCAAGGGTCAAGGTTGGCACATTTTGCTCCTACCTTTTTTATTATATTGGAAATACCTTTTTTTGTTTTTAACTGCAAATTAAATACAACAGTCTGTTTGGAATATTGATATTATCTTCAATTCATTGCTTACAGGAAGAATATTTTAAAGTACAGTATTTAAAAGTTTCTTTTTTGGTAGCATTTGTATATGATATATTATTTTAAAAATATCAGTTACACTGGCAAAGCAGTTACACACTTATTTCTACTTTCACTATTTATTTTTTCTTCAATCATTAATAGTTCCCTCCTCCCACTGTATTATTGAAAAAACATTCTTGGATATAATGAGTTGTCTTAATAATGTGCCCTTATCTTATGGAAGTGCTTTTGTGATTTGATCTTTCTTGGCAAAACTTCTCCATTATTTTAATTTTGATCATCCTTCCCTTTGAAGTTCACAGCACTATCGGCTTAATTTCTTTCTCTGCGGTTCCTTAGAAATACAGCCATCTGTACTTCTGGGGTTGGCTGAGCAGATACCCCATTCCCCCATCTGTCCAGACATGGCACATATGAGCCCAGTGGACTCTGGAGAAAACAGGTCAGGTAGCAGTCTGGAACAAGAGCAGGGGATGGACAGGCAAAGACAGTATCCACTCAAAGGAAGGAAACAGGATTAGAATGCAAGAGAAGTCAAAGTCAGGCAGGTCCCAGCAACACACACCTCTGGCACACACAAACAAAGCACACAGCAACCAACTGTTTGCAACCAACCACGCCTTGGACCCTCAGGACTCTCACACTGCCAGCAAAAATAAAGTACCTGTTTACGTGATGCTGACACAAAAGCTTTGTTCATATATTACGTAAAAGAGTGAAATGTTACTGTCTCCCCCTTCCTCCCCCCTCCCCCTTCTCTTTCCCCTCAACCCCATATTGCCTATAACAGTAATGTCTCAACTCTGAAAATGAGCATTACGGAGCATTCATCCTGATTTGTTTTCAGCAGCTGGCTACTTAATGAGCATTCATGCTGATTTGTTAGTGGGGAGTCTAAATGACATTTATTTATTTCCTAAAATTTATACATCACTTGATTGTTAAAAACAAAACAAAGCACCCAACCTCAAAGTGTTTTACAAAAAAATAAAAGAATCAGTAAAAATCAAAAGAATCAAAATCAGCAATGAACTAAAAACAGATTAAAACCCACATCAATATTCAGTCTCTATGGATAGACCTTTCATCAAAGCAAAGGTGCTTCTGCACTTTTCACTGCATTTCCCCATCACTACTTCTTCTTTTTTTACAAAGCAGTCTGATCTTTTGGGGAAGTGGGTTTGTTGCACAAGAGCTCCAAATCACCTTTAATCATGTAAACCTGAATGTGCTGGTATGTGATTCAAGGCCACCCAAATATAACAACAGTCTGAAAGCACCCGCAGTGAGAAATGAGATAATTCAGTTTATATTTGTTTATCTCAAAAATAAACAGCAGTACATTTGAGTTGCTGTTTATTTACCTTGTCTGAAGAAAAATAGGCCCCGACAGCTGAACTGCTGAGCTTCCAAACACTGAAAAGGCAATTTCAACACAACTTTCATTACATGCTACATCTTCTGCACCTCCCACACATTCTTTTCAGGTTTGTTCGTTTTAGTTGTGCATCTAAAATCCTAACATGCTGCCTTCAGTTTCACGTTCTGTTTCTTGTCAGCTTCTTCCTGTGTGGTAAAAGTTTGATCACTCTCTCTCTCCTCTCCCCAACCCAGCCAATTGAAAATCCATTCTTTTCATGCAGAAAAGAGCTGAAAATTCAGGGTTTTCAAAAAAAGTTGTGTAGCTGTGGGATTTCACAGGGTGTCATAAAGCCAACAGTAATGATGATCTTGGCTTCTTCTCACAATTAAATTACAGCACAGCGCTGAATTATTCACCAGAATTGTGAGCAGACCTCTTCAAAGTCAAGGTGACAGGTCTGAAACTAAAGCACCAGCTGACAATTTACTTACAGGATTTCTGTTCACGCCACTGCAAGCTGGAATGCACTTTGAGTTCAGTAATCATGTCCATTTAATGTGATGCCATGATAGCGACCCAAGAATTTGCAGAGCCTTTCCCAAAACAAAGACTTCGTCAAGCAAAGGGAGAGCAAGGGGTGGAAATAGATACCTTTTCAACAAAGCTTTTGGATCAATGTTCACCCAGCCAGAAATCAAGTCTAGGTGTAGGGGGGTTCACATGAAGTCTTATACCCATGAAGTCTTATACTCATGGGAAGCAGGTGGAAGGGAGGTTGTGCCAGACTGACCTGACCCAGCTAGAGGAGAGCCACCTGGAGGTGCTTCACAACACCTGGTGCATTTTCAGAGCATCAGATGGACCAACATAATAACTCAATAGCCTAAAGTATTTTGCTCTTTTTTGGAATGTTTGTACATAGCAGCTATTTCTAATATAAAGGTGTGGCGCTTTCCCCCCACCCGCACCCTGTGGGACAACTTTTAACCACCCACCTGTCAATCACCTGAAGGGTGAGGTTCTGGAAATAGGTGGATTGGGGCATATAAACAAACAAGGACAACTCATCCAGAAGGTTTACCTTGTGGATGGCCCTCCTCAATGGCTTTACCTATCAAGGACAATGACTATGGCAAGTGGCTTCATGGTGAGTCATGCTGTCTTGCCTGCAGGAAAGGAGCACCATCAAAGGATTATCTTTAGGTGGTGTCCTAAATGTATTACCTGTCAGAGAACAATTGCTGTGGCATGAGGCTGCCTGACTCATCCTTGAAACATTGTTGTTCTGTCTGGTCTGCACCTACATTTCTATGGAATTTCTATCTGATGGAGGGAGCCTGATGGTTTTAGATAGGAAAACCTGAATCTGCTGTTCACCAATCATTTTACTTTATTGCCATTATTTGCAACTTAGCTATCTGGCTGAGTAGGGATTTGAACCCTGGGCTCCGAGGTCCTAGTCTGACACTCTAACCACTACACCACACTGGCTCTCACTGAATCTATGGAAAGAAGTGATTATGTTTTCCTTAAACTTGTACTCCCAACCAAATATAAAAATTGTAACTCATTTCAAACAGGAAAGGGCTTGCAGAGATATAATCTTTGCTTTTAATTATTATCAAGACATGATGCAGGACTGATTGCATCTATATTAAACATTTTGCAGCTCTTAAAACTTATGAGGCCTTATCTGGAGAAACTTTAATTGTGCTAAGTTCCCTTGGAAATGAACAAGGAAAGTTAGTAGTGAACAAAGTGAAAGCTTTGTTCTTTCTCAGGATCAAGACCATACAACGAATTTCCAGATTGATGCAGGTGAAGGCAAAAGCTCTCATTAGTCAATTAGCATATCTGACAATTTCCTAATTGGGGGGAAGAAATCTGAAATGGTATTTTATAAGGTAAGTGCTTCTTTCTGAAAATATGTATCTACCTCCCACCAAGTAGTAAACAAAGGAATGGAAATCTTGTCTACAAAGAGATGCTTTCAAGATATTCACAGGAAAATAAGTGCAGCTGTCTGCCAATTCATGCTGGTTTTGACAAACAATTTTTTCCCTTCCCAAACAATGGCTGCATTTTTTTTAAAAAAATGGCATCAGAATGACCAAGCTCACACAAATATTAATAATCTTGGCTTATTTTTGTGACACTTGAGAACAGACAAATATGTTAAGATAATGGTTGGTTTTTGGTGAACGATATTTTGTGCTGCACAAGCTCCTCTTGAGATCATTTGTTTCATATCAGCAGTGCAAGCAAAACATCAAATCTGTTGCTTAAGATGCCAGCTGCATTTAAATATACTTGGAAGAGAAAGGAGTAAGCAAAAGTAAATCTAAAGATTGACAGACTCCACTGGCAATTGCATTTGGCATAGGAGCATTAAGTATTTCACAGACCAGTGCATTTCTAAATATCATCTCTTCTAAAATGAAGTACAAGTGTCGATATATTGACTCTTTTAAAACTTCAAAAGAGCATGTACCCAAAAGATGTTTCTGCGTCAATTATTGGCTTGCTTCAGTTTTAATTCCCCTAACCCATGAGGCCCAATGACTCAAAGACAAGATTAATTAACTGTATCCTGCTTCTTATTATTTCTGTAATGAATTTGTCACCTTAATATGACTTCATATTTTAATCTGAAGAGTGTATATCAGGAGTGAGAGTCAAAAATACCAGCTGGTGTGCCCTTAAAGTCTCCTCCTCCTCCTCCTCCTCGTTCTGTTTTTTCTTCATTGTCACATTGGGAAATGACCATGAGTGAAATAAGCATAATTCAGGAAAACAGATCTCAAGAAAACAGACCCATGTCCTGTCTCCCCCACCCAAGAGGGTCCATCAAATAATCCAGAGAATGAAGGCAAAATGAAATTCAAGAGGCAGCATTCCTAAGTAAATTTTGGTTTTAATTTGAGAGTGCAGATTGTTGGGATCATGGGATGTCAAGCCATACAAAAGGCAAAGGTTTCTATGCACACATCTCTACATCCAGGAAAACAAGAGGCATGATCACAATTCAAGCAGACATTCCAGGCAGGGAAAAACAGTCAAGAAGAAGATGAGGCAGGGCTGATACTTAGTGGGGACTAGGGAGACTCCCAAGGAACAGGTAAAGAGACAGTGCGGGCTGCATTTGACCCCTAACCTAAAGTTCTTCACCTGGAATAAAGAAGCAATGGTTTCTCCCCATCACTGATAAAGTGAAACACTTGCAGTCGCCATCTTGGAACTGAGTCTGCAAGCTGACCTCATGATTATAATTTGAGTCGTGTGCATCTTTCCTCTTGCTTTGTGTAATATGTTGCCTGATGAAGACTTCTCCAGACCGCTGTGACCTCCTCCTCTCCTCTGTGCCTGCCTTGGAATGGAGAAGGAGAAAGCTCAGTCAGCTCCAAAGAGGAAGGGGGGTGGAGGCAAAGCTATAGGAAAGAGCATACAAAAGGAAGAGAGTTTTCTTTGTTTTTTTATCTACCTTAAAGAAAATGAAATCTGGTTGTTAATCTACAAGCAGACGAAGATGGTTTTTCAGCACTTGAAGATGGCCTTTCATTTTGATTTTAAATCCTCTCTCACCATGAGGAGTACTATACAATTTGGCTTCAGGTGACTCTTTTTGCCTGGTAAAAAGGTAAAAGGATCCCTGACAATTAAGTCCAGTCACAAACGACTCTGAGGTTGCAGTGCTCATCTCGCTTTAAAGGCCGAGGGAGCTGGCGTTTGTCTGCTTCTGCAGACAGTTTTTCTGGGCCATGTGGCCAGCATGACTAAGCCACTTCTGGCGAAACCAGAGCAGTGCACGGAAATGCTGTTTACTTTCCCGGAGCGGTACCTATTTATCTATTTGCACTGCATGCTTTCAAACTGCTAGGTTGGCAGGAGCTGGGACCAAACAACAGGAGCTCACCCCGTCGCGGGGATTCATTCCTAGCTTCCCTAATAATCCATGTCTCATGTTACTTCTATACTTTGCCTACTCCAGGAATCTGTGTATTTCATTTAAGGTTTGGGAGAGATCTGGGTTAAAAAGCCCCCCTCCCCCCACAAATAAAATTTAGCATTTACCTTCTTCAGCTGGATGAATTTATTTTCATTATTATCTTATAAAGCTGCCTAAGCATTTTATATCAATCAATTCAATAAGCAGCAGCCTAAAATCATTAACCGTAAATAGCCTCACTACTCAGCAAGTCAACAGTAAACAACCATAGCTACCTTCTATTTATTTTGTAATATCATTCCTTAATGGGGACATGTTTTCTAAAATAGAATAGACAGGCATCTTCCCTGAGTGACATGCACCTCTCAGACACTGGCAATGTTTTATTGCTATGCAGTTAACAAGATAAAATGTTGCCTATGTGCATAGGAAATACATTTCAAAAATCAATAATGGCCTTAGAAAAATCCATGTCAGAAAAGCTTGAAAGCATACAGTTTTGAAAAACACACTTTAACAGTGTAGCCCAATGCATATTTATACAGTCTCACTGTCACGATAGGCCTTACCATTAGGTAAAGTAAGGTGGACACCTAAGGCAGCTGATTTGGATGTCTATTAGAGATAAAGGAGAAATTCAACACAGTGTGTATTTAAAAGGTGGGCCTTCCCTGACAGGTGGACCTACCTAATTCACACTTTTAACTCTCCTCTTTCTCTCAAGACTGTGAGACTTCTGAGGGAAGGAAGTGGGGAAAGAAGGAGCCACCAGGCAGGCTACGTGATCACATCATCTAGTAAATGGTTTGTATCTTCTTCCTTATCCTGTCTTCCTTGGCTGGGAGTGGGAAGTAGAGATATTGTGAGCATTCAACCAGGGGTTCTTGCATAAGGAGGACTGAAGAAAGGAAAGGAACAAAAGAGCAAATTTCATGTCCTCCAAAACCTGTTTTCTTTGAAAACTTTTGAGCAAAAAAATTGTATTGCTCTAGGTGCGGTTTCACTGTGTTTCCTGGATATATAACGATCCCTGAAGTCAGTAAGTACTGACTCATACTGGCGAATATATCATGTGGAATATTAATGAACATATAAAATAGGAACATATCACACGGAATCTCAATGTGCTTTATGAAGTCCCCTGCTGGATGAAACCAAAGGCTCACCTTAGACCAGCAGCTGGTTTTCTAAGGTGACCAACCAGATCCATGGGAAGCCCTGTAAGTGGCACATGAGCACCATTACCCTCTCCAACTGTTGATCTCAAGCAAATGGTATTCAGAGGCATGCTTCGTCTGATCCTGGAGGGAGCATATAGCTATGATAACTTGGCTATTAATAGCTGCATGCGTGAATTTGTTGGTGGCAGCAAATTTGACAGTTTAACATTCTTTTAACTATTCAGAAAAGGTTTGGGCATACAAGAATCTCAGGAAACAGTGGACCACTTGAGGTAGAGGACTGGTTCCTACATCAGCTTATTTTAGGACCTAAATCACAAGGCTGACCCGCCCATGAAGGGATGTGAGGTGGTTACCTCAGGCGGCTGATCTGGGCCTGAGGAGTGTGCTGCTTGCCCATGCCTCCACTGCAGTTGTGGCACCCCTCTGCTGCTTCTGTGTGCGCCCCACCATCTCCTCCTCTGTGAGTATACCATGCCACTGTTACACACTGCAGCAGGGGCACCTCGCCATCCCCACACCGCCACCGTGGACATACCACAGCAAAAGAGGAGGTGGCAGGGAGAAGGAAGAGGGGCATTTTGGCCCTGCCAAATCGGGTTTTTCATTTTCAGATCTTCTATTTCACATTAGACATAAATCTTTCACCAGAAAACACATTTCACCACCTGAGCCTACATTAATGATTACAGCCAGGATTTAAAGGTCTGAGTGATGGTTTATTGAAGCCACGAGGTTAGCTGCTTTGAAGAAGACAGTGTTCTTTGCCAGTTAAAAAAACGATTAACCAGAAATGACATTTTGTAGAGATGGAAGAGAATCTAAATGCCTTTTGATAAGCCCTCTTCAAAAGTGTTTTATATATAAAGTGCTGAGATTTTTCTTGACAAAATGATTGAAGGAACTTGTAGCCGAGCAACTAAGGAATTCTCCTTTTTTTTCTTGCCCTTTCATTTACTTGTGCTTTAGATTTTACTATTTCTTTTTGCTGTTGATCTGTCTTGCAGTTCAACCTTATGCATACCTTCTCAGAGTTCAATAGGACTTACTTCCTGTTTATGGGCAGGGATAACCAATGTGGTGCTCTCCATATAATAGACTCCCATACTCCCATCACCCCAGGTAGCATGGCCAGTTGTCAGGGATGATGGGGGTTGTAGTCCAGTGACACTTGGAGGAGACACCAAACTTGGTCAGCCCTGGGGTAGGGGATTACGCAAGAGTATAACCCTATTGATGTCTACTGAGTTCATCTGAGCTTTCTCTCAAGTAAGTGTTGTTGATAAGCAGTAGTCCCGTGCACAGCGGAAGGATGAGGAGTACGTGCTACATACTGTATATTGCTTTATTTACACTTCAAAGCTGGTATGTTACAGAAAAAAACATCTTGCCTCTGCCGGAGCAGAGAAAAGCATCCTCTCTCCTCTAAAGCACGCACTGAACTGCAAAGAACAGTGAAAAACAGGAAACCAGTGTACGTCACATCCAGTCTCCCTTTCCCATGGGAAAACCCAACAGTAACTCTGACTGTGGAATGTAAACATTGTCTTGTGACAAGCAGTTCGCTGCACAGTGAAGAGAGCAGAAACCAACATCCTCCCCCTTTCTGTGAACATCACTGGGCAGCGTGTTCGTACAATATCAGTACAAACCCAACTTCTGCACATAGGTACAGTGTTGATCCTTTGATACAATCTTGGACAATACATCAGCAGGAATTTTATCACCTGGCATATAGGACACCGTTACGAGTCCCTTCTGAATACGTTCCCTAGCATGTTGCAACTTCAATTGCAAGTGCTTCGTGCATTGCTGACAACCTTCAGAATTCAGCAAAGCCAAACATGCTTTGTTGTCCTGGTAAACCTGGATTGGACATTTGACAGGAATTTTCATGTCTTTGCACAATTGTAACAACCATTCACAATCTTTAAGTGAATAAGACAGTGCATTCAGTTCAGCTTCACAAGTACTTAAGCTAACTGTTGTTTGCTTCTTGCATGACCAATCAAATACACCCTGATTGTACATATAGCAAACTCCAGACGTACTTTTCCTGTCTGTAGTGTCACTTCCAAAACTTGCATCTGCAAATATCTCAAGACCACCAGACTTCTGATTGTTAAATCTCAGTCTGTAATGCATAGTGCCTTTCAAATACCGCGCTATGCGTTTCAGAGCTTTCCAATCCTTAACAGTAGGATTGTTGACTTGTCTGCTTAGCAAATTACAGCTAACAGCAATGTCTGGTCTTGAACATCTGGCAATGAAATTTAGCTTGCCTAGCACACTTCTGTACAGTGTAGTGTCAGAAAATGCTTCTTCAGTGTCATCTACCTGATAACCTGTTGTCATCGGTGTGTCTACAGGGTTAGCATCCATCAGGTTTAGTTTGCTTAACACATCAGCAATTTTCCGTGACTGGTGTACTAGAATGTTACTATCTTGATCTCTCTCTATTTCTAGAGATAGGTAGTTGTTTACCTCACCAAGATCTTTCATGTCAAAGTGCTCTTTCAGTTGAGCTAGGGCGTTATTGTACATTGTGATATCCTTCCAAAAGAATAAAAGATCATCAACATAAAATAAACAATACAGTTTCTTTTGCCCCTCCTCTTTGACAAATACACATGGATCAGCTTTCCCTTGCTTAAAACCTAGAGAAAACAATACTTCAGTGAGTTTTGTGTGCCAACACCGTGCACTTTGTTTGAGACCATAAAGGGACTTCTTCAGAGCACAAACAAATCCCTGTTTTACCTGTACGCCATCAGGTGGAAGCATATAAAGTGATTCATCTAGAGATCCGTACAGAAAAGCTGTATTCACATCATGGTGACTAATGTGTAGATTCTCCTCTGCAGCTAGCTTGAGCATAAGTCTAATGCTCTCATACCTCACGGTGGGTGAGTAGGTCTCGTGATAGTCTTCACCTGGTACTTGTGCAAAACCTCTGGCTACCAATCTGGCTTTGTGTCTGACTATCTTGCCATTTTGATCAGTCTTCGCTTTGAAGACCCATTTGCTTCCAAGCAATTTCATTCCTGGAACTACTGGAACTAGGTCCCATGTTTTGTTCCTTTCCAAGGAATCAAGCTCAGCCTTCATTGCATTTAACCATGGCTCAGCTTCCTTTGAATCCAAATCCTGGATTTCTTGGAAACTTGAAGGTTCAAATACCTTCTTGGAGCTTTTAACAGCTGTTACTGCTATCTTAGCAAACTCATCAGCAAATCTCTTTGGAGGTCTGCCTTTTGTGGCTCTTTGTGACCTGCGAATTAGCCTTAGGTCTTCAACACTTTCCTCTTCCTTTTTAGGAGAAAAGTGGCCTATTGTGAACAATGGTTCCTCCAATTCTTGATCAGAGCTTTCAGAGGGTCGCATAGAGGCTTTCGCACTCTCGAAATCCTCTGAATCACCCGATTCAGTTTCAGACTCAGAATCAGAACCTTCATCAGTGGGTGTGGGTTGTTGTGGTTGCTTTTGACTATCCTCAGTCTCAACACTGTCATCAGGATAACATTGGAAAATTCCCACATTCTCCCCCCACTTGGCATTGTACTCAACACTTCTTGTGAGCTTAATTGCCTTTGAGTCAGTCATCATTATTCTGTAAGACCCTTTCTGATAACCTAGAAAGATACCATGCAATCCACGCTTGTCTAACTTGGAGTTTTGTGGTGAGTGAACCCACATGTCAGAACCAAAAATTTTCATGTGTTTGATGTATGGCTTCTTGCCAAACATCTTCTCATAGGGGGTACAACCAATCGCTGAAGATAACCTGCGATTATAACTGTAAGTGAAACATAAGAGAGCTTCGGCCCAATAACTCTCTGGTAGATTTGCATCATGCAGCAAGGTTTTTAACCCTTGAAGCAATGTCTGATTTGCTCGTTCCGCAAGTCCATTCTGCCATGGCGAGCGAGGACTAGACAAATCGTGTTGAATTCCTTTCTCAGTCAGAAAAGCTTCAAACTGCTGAGAAGTGAATTCTCCCCCGCGATCACTGAAAAGAGTCTTTACCTTCTTACCATGCACATTTTCCAACCAAGCACAGAATTCCTTGAACCTAGGAAAAGCCTCTGATTTCTGCTTGAGATTGTACACATAAATATACCTGGAAAATGCATCAATGAGAACCATGAAGTACCTGTTTCCTCCCAAAGAGGGCGCTAGTGGTCCAACCAAATCAGCATGAACAATTTGGTATGGTTCTGTAGCTTGCCTACTAGACACCTTACCTTTCGCAGCCATTTTCACCTTGTTTGCTGCGCATGCCTTGCACTTCATGTGGTACCTGCAGGGTTTAATAGTCATACCTTCAACCAAGGCAGGCATTTTAGATACTGCCTCAAAATGCAAATGACCAAGTTTCCTGTGAAAATCATGAATACATTCTGTATGCAAACTTTTGTTAGAACCTGCAATGCAACAAGTGTCATCCTGCACAACATCATCATAATACAAAACATACAAACGATCAACATATTCAGCATACAATACATAATCATTTTTCTTTGTGATGATGCACCTTTTGTTCTTAAAGGAAACGTCAATATTCCGCTCATTCAGCTGTCCAACGCTGAGCAGATTATGTTTGGCATCCGGCACATAAAGCACATTCTGTATCGATAAGTCCAAACTGTGAAGAACAACAGTTCCGTAGCCTTTACTGGGGATGGTGTGGTCATCCGCCTGATGAATCGCACCTTCCTGCGGTGTAAAAGACACGAACAGTCTCTTATCGTTGCACATGTGGTGGGTCGCTGCTGAATCAACCACGAAGAAAGATCTAGACGTCTTCTGGACCTCTGCAACTTTTGGAGCGAAGCGTGAGACCATTGCCTTGTGCTGCGTTGTCCTGGACACCGGACCTTTGCCTTTGCTCTGGCCTTTTCCACGCGATGAGCTTCCGCTGCGCTGCTCTGTCTTGGCTCTGGGATATTTGCATTCCCTTTTCATATGGCCTAGACGTCCACACGAGTAGCATGTCACTGCCTTCAAAGCTTTGGCGCCATCTGGTGGTTCCACTGCACTATGGGATGACGTCTGTGAAGTCTCCCCATTGCCCATGCAGCTAACACCCCGCCGATCTGCTTCATTCTGAATCATGGCAGTATCACAGGCTACTGTGAGTTGAGCATTTGGCTGATCAGTGGTATCAAATTCCCCACTTGCCTGATCCAGCCTTCTGCAGCTAGCCATCATGACTCTGGCATTAGCCTTCTGCATCATCTTTGCAGCTTTAAATCATGCTGCTTTATACATGCTGCATCTATGAACAGCTGCTTCAGTCCAAAGGCTAATTCAAAACAGCCTCTGCCTGTGCCACTCTGCTTATTCCAAGAGCACTTTTAAAAGTTACTTTCGATTTCCCCAGCCCGGCAAAACTGCCTTTAAAAGTTCAAAGTCCAGCCATAAAGCCATTAATTAGAAGCTGGCAGGCTGCCCGGAGCAGTAGCACATACCTCATCAATCATCTTGACGCGCAGAGCAGATTCCGTTCCGATCTGTCCCCCTGCATTCCGATCCTTTGCCGGCACTCCGACTCGACTTCTGGAGCCCATTCTTAAGATGACTGCGTTTTTCTGGGCCCGGAACCAAATGTTGTTGATAAGCAGTAGTCCCGTGCACAGCGGAAGGATGAGGAGTACGTGCTACATACTGTATATTGCTTTATTTACACTTCAAAGCTGGTATGTTACAGAAAAAACATCTTGCCTCTGCCGGAGCAGAGCATCCTCTCTCCTCTAAAGCACACACTGAACTGCAAAAGAACAGTGAAAAACAGGAAACCAGTGTACGTCACATCCAGTCTCCCTTTCCCATGGGAAAACCCAACAGTAACTCTGACTGTGGAATGTAAACATTGTCTTGTGACAAGCAGTTCGCTGCACAGTGAAGAGAGCAGAAACCAACAGTAAGCAGGTATAGGATAATAGCTCTACAGCGCATTCATCACCCAAGTCAGGCAACACTGGGGTGTGATGATGGGGCAGCAAAGCCACCATCACTTCCAAAGCCCCACTGCTCATACCAGCTGAGCCTGTTCTTCATCAGCCTGGATGGTAGTGAGGCTGACTTAAGATACACCCCCGGAAACTGCAACTAACCCGGAAAGTGCAACTGATCCAGAATGCAACAGCTAGACTGGTGACTGGTAGTGGCAGCCGAGACCATATAACACCAGTCTTGAAAGACCAACATTGGCTCCCAGTATGTTTCCAAGCACAATTCAAAGTGTTGGTGCTGACTTTTAAAGCCCTAAACGGCCTCGGCCCAGTATACCTAAAGGAGCATCTCCACCCCCATCATTCAGCCCTGAGGTCTAGCACCCAGGGCCTTCTGGCGATTCCCTCACTGTGAGAAGTGAGGTTACAGGGAACCAAGCAGAGGGCCTTCTTGGTAGTGGCACCCGCCCTGTGGAATGCCCTCCCAGCAGAAGTCAAGGAAATAAACAACTATCCGACTTTTAGAAAACATCTGAAGGCAGCCCTTTTTAGGGAAGTTTTTAATGTTTGAAGTTTTATTATGTTTTTAATGTTCTGTCGAAAGCCACCCAGAGTGGCTGGGGAAACCCAGCCAGATGGGCGGGATAGAAATAATAAATTACTACTACTACTACTACTACTACTACTACTACTACTACTACTGTCTGGGGGCTTTCCAAAGGCTGTCACTGGTAGGAATCTCACCAACGGCACCTTCCCATGTTGGGCAGAGTCCTATGCAACTCTCAACCCCCAGCACAGTGGATTTGGGGGGCGGGGTCTGTAGTGCAGCACTGATTATTTATTCTTGCTACCCAATATTTGTATAATAAGCAACAAAAGGAAAATAGGATCGAGTAGAGATGTGGATGATTCAGATTTTCAGAGTATTTAAATAATTGATCTGAATACCATATGGTGGAAAGGTGGCATGCAAATTTAGCAAGCAAGTAGGAAGCAAACAACTAACCAACACTGTATTGTGAGTAGGGTTCTGTCAATTTCAGTTCCTTTCAGTTTTCCCGTCTTAAGTGCAGTTCTCCACATTGCCACATCAGAAGGTGATTTTTCTTGTTAAAAGTCCTCTTAAAAGCACACCAGCATTTTAGTGCAAATATCTTCTAATATACACATTTTTGTATGCAATTTTGCCTCATATACACATTTTTGCAAAGCAATTTCTAGTAATATAATGCATTTTTGTATGTTATATTGCCTAATATATGTTTTCGTATGCATATTGTAGCCTTGTATATGCATTTTTGCAGACATTAGTTGGCTTACTAAACTGGAGAATTGCATTGCAAAACCAAGAGAGGTGCAAATTTCAAAGGATGGCTGTGTTTCAGTTGGCTTATTTTTAAAAGTGAAAAATAGGTTGGTTCACCTTTAAATGCAAACTGAATCATTTCCCCCCTCCATGATTAATTGTGAGAAAGTTATGATGCTTGCAAAATATTTCTATATTTTTAAAACCTTCATACCGTTCCCTTTTCAGTTGTTGTTTGCAATCCGCCTCTATTTATTCCTGTTGTTTCCTAAACTATGCATCAGTGAGGGACAGGGCTTCACTCCTCATGCATTTTAATTTTTCACTCATAATGTTAATTAGATTTTGCTGTTGAAAAAAGATATTAAGCAGTCATTCTCCTTGCTGCCCCTTTATCTATCATCTGAAGTAGACATAGGGGAACTGTGCAATGCTCCCAAGGGAGGCATATCAAGGTTTGCTGAATTGTTAGGCTTGGGCATAAAAATGTGCTGTTGTTTTCTGTCGTGCACACACCAGGGTCATTGTTAGAGACATAGTAAGGTAGTATTTATGTAATCCAAACAAGCTCCAGGATCCTAGCGACATCTGAAAGAGAATAACCAAGGCACCAGTTCTCCTGGGATATATTTTTTTTAAACCTCAATTCTGCAAGTCATATACAATGATCAAAATGCCTTCTACTACCATTGTCTGTGAATGTCATGAGATTGATCTGAAAAATAAGGGAGCACAAAGCTGTATCCTTTCTATCTGTATCTCTATATAAATCTTTACTGCTCTGAGCCATAGACCACCACAATTCAATACATATAGAAATGCAAAATACACACAGAAGTACACATTGTCTTGTCATATTTCATCAAACAAGCACACACACAAAAGGAACTACGAAATAATAATACCTTCCCTCCAGAACACAAGGCACACTGACACACCACATAAATAATACATGGGTGCTACAAATACAATGGAACAAAAGCACATCCCACTCAGTCCGCTCACTAGGGGCTTTACTGATGCCTGGTTCTTATTTTTCCAGCAGTCAGAGCAAATTGCACAGCCTGGATAGTGGTAAACGTGCTGTTGCCTGCAATCATTGTATGGATCTGATCCAAGCATGGTTTGTCAAAAAGCAGAGGAGGCTGGTGAGAAATGATGCCTTAGGGGTTTGAGAAAGGGGCAGCTTAGTTAATAGTGTGAGATACCCTCAGCTTCACTGGACTAAAATGTATTTTATTAATTTATCAGACTGATCAGAGGGCTCCCAGTTTTTAAACAGAAAATGTAAGAAATGCATTTTGTCAGAGTCTCTGTTATTGTGACTTGAGCACATGGTGTTCCTTTCTTTTAGCCACTTGTATGCATATGTTTGTTAATGCCATCAAAATGTTGTTCAATATGTGATAATCTAGTTACAATAAAGCTGAATCAGTTTTGGTGGCATAAATAATAGTTGCGTCTTATGCTTCTTAGCAAGTCAGGATAGAGCCACAGAATCAAGGAGAATAATAGAATTGGAGGGGGCTTTGTAAGATATCTAGTCTAACCATATCTAGTAGTTGAAGCATCCATTGCTATTTGGAACTCCTTCCTAGCCCCGACAAGCAAACATTGTGTACCATCAAGTTTAGCACTGCAGCACAGATGCCATGAGCAAGTCCTGGCAGAAGGTAGTAGATCCAAAGAGCCAACAATGGCTTCTGTGATTATTGTACTCAAAATACAGTGAATTAACTATGTACAACTACTTCCTGAAGTATAACCAATCCTTCCTTTGAACTAGTATAGGGATGGTGAATATGTGACCCTCCAGATGTTGCTCGAATCTCACAACCATTAATCTGTATCTGCAAAGCCTACAAGCTGTATGTGTATCTCAACATCCAGAACTGTATTATTGAAGCCTAATCTTCTACAGCAGTAAACTAGTTTGGGCCTTAAGCTGTCTCTGTGCGGTGACTGGAACTGGGGATAACTTCTGCTATGTAGGTATCACACCTCAGATTCCCAACATAGTCCAGTACCATCTGAAGGGCAACAGGTTCTCCAACCCTGAACTAGAAAAATCACTGCTGCAGGACTGTTTTTTGTTCAGTATCTGAGGCAAGATACCAATGAAGCAGAAGTTGCCCCCAGTTCCAGGCACCACTGTGAAAAACACCAGCTGTGTTTTTCATGTATTTTTACATTTGTGTTTTATTTCATGGATGTAAATCATTCTGGGAGGACTATATGCAAATTCATTAAATCAATCAATCAATCAATCAATCAATCAATCAATCAATGTGCAGCCAAGTTATCAAAATGTACAGGCAACCCTGCATGCAACTGGCCTTCACTTTTCAGTAAATGTATATGAGTACCGTCATTGATAACTTGTCCATCCCTAGTTTCAACAGTCTTGATAGGAAGTGTTCTCCTTGAGTGTAGGTGTCCACTGGGATAGACTCAAGGTTTGTTTGTTTGTTTGTTTGTTTGTTTGTTTGTTTGTACAACTGTACTGTTCTATGATTCTCTGAATGACATATCCTGCAATTCAACTGCAGTATATGAGGTGCTTTGAAAGGATTGGGTAGGCTCTAGATGTTTTGAAGCTGTACAAATAAGTACTATTAATCAGAACTGAGTTTATGCTTGCTTTCATAGGGAAGTTGATCCAGCATGTTACATAAGCAAACTAGTGCAGAACACATTGGCCAGGTACATGACAGATGGAGTCAGTACATTTTATCCTTCCAAAACTGTTAGTTAAGTATTGCATCTTTCCATGAGGCATTTCTCTTGTCAATTGAGCAGCCTTAAAATAGACTGTTTTTCTGCTTTCCACAGAGTGTGAGTGCATTGTATAGATATCAGGCTAGACAAGCATACTGATCCATAGTGAGGGAGGCTAATGTTGAGACAACTCAACCCCATTAACATGAATCCATGATTTGTGATGGCATCATGTTAGAAATATTTAAAAAATAATCAATATATGGAGGATATGTACAGTAGTTACCTTTTGGTGAAGGTGCTCTGCCACTGATCAGAGGCTATTTGTATAGGAGTAATGGCATTGAAATAAGTTTCTGGTGCTCAGTTGTGGCCAGCTTTCCCAAGCTTGATCAGACTCTCTGAAAGCCTGAGTTTGTGCTACAGGTGTATAACCCCATCTGGTGTTTGTTTGCATAGCTTTGAGTTGGGCCCCATCTCACCTCACACCTTGACTATGAGGAATATTCAGAAATAAGAATATTCAGATCTGACATTGACTTGACTTGAAAACAAGAATAGCTATAATCTACATGCATAACATTTGGAGAAATTATAGCCCCACAAGAGGGGATTATCCCTGCCACATATCAGACAGGAAGGCCCAGTGTTTTTTCTGCTAGCTAAATCCCCGCCCCTGATTAAAATTTTAAATAATCATAACATTTTCATTTTTGCTCTTAGGTGCATGGAACTTTGTGAGATGGTATTCCTTCAAGAGTGAATTGACCTTGCCAAATTTCAGACAGGAAGATCAAGAGGTTTCTGTACTATTCACCTTTAAAGTTTACTTTTTTTCAAAATATTTTCTGAAGTAAAAAAAGATAATGTTTTTGAATGACATACTTCTAAAATCTGCCTTGTGAGTGAAACCAGTCCAGAGACCACAGTTCAAAAGCACCTGAGTTAGAAGTTATTATTTCTAAAATGTATTTACCTGGTTTACCTCTTTGTGTCTAATAGAAAATCTGATTTCATCAAACGTTTCTAGAGCATCTACTTCCTTTCACATTTTGTAACACTATTTTTGCTACACATGTTCATTGGGTTTCTGAACACTAGAATTGCTGGTATTTTACTGATAAGATAATGCCAGCCTGGGTGCAATAAAATAAATTGAAGTATTTATCTCTTTTTTATACAAGTATTAGGATAAAGAAGCAAGTCTCCTTCTGGAGGAGGAAAGCATGTAAACAACTTATCAAAAAACCCAGCACGAACCTCTGAGGGAGGAGAATAAATTAGCTTTAATTTCCAGCACTCTCAAGAAGGTACACATGGAAGCTACACAAAGGGCTTTCAGATGTCTTCCTTCATTTTTGGAAAGTGCTATAGTCTTGTCAAAGAAATATCTTATCTGTTGGCCTTTACAGTACTGGCTAAAGATGCTAGCATATAATGTTAAGTGGCATGCATAATGTTTTCCATGGTACCTTAAGATAAGAACATTGGAAGGTGCTGGTGGTATGGTTAGAGCAGTGGCGTAGTGTGGGGGGTGCAGGGGGGCCGGCCACACCGGGCGCAACATCTGGGGTTAGGGCAAATCCACGGGTTAGGGGGCGCAAATCCACGGGTTAGGGGGCGCAAATCCACGGGTTAGGGGGCGCAAATTACTTGCCTTGCCCCGGGTACTGACAACCCACGCTACGCCACTGGGTTAGAGTGTTGTATTAAGACCTGGGAGACCATGGTTCAAATCCCCTCTTGTTCATGAAGCTCACTGCGTGACCTTGGGTCAGTCATTGTCTCTTAGTCTAACCTACCTCACGAGGTTGTTTTAAGAATAAAATGGAAAGGTAAAGAACTATGGTATGTATGCCACCTTCAGCCACCCACCTCTCACCTTCCATTCTACATCATAGCTGTGGCACCCTCTATGCTACCCCCAAGGCTCCATGCCCAGTGCTGCCAAACTGGCTGTGCTCCCTTAAATCTGATGGGTGCATAGTCTCCCCAGTCAAATTCCAAGATGCTGACCACTGTACCATCTTTTGTCAGTATTATGTACTTGTTTTATGAATGCAATTGCTGTTTTTATGCTATTTGCCACCATGATATTTTTTTCTTTACAGTGGTGGTATATAATTCTTTTGCAAAATGAACGAGTACTTTCCCACTGTAAGGATGTGGGTCAGGTCACTCTTGCATGCACCAGCTGCTCACTCAGTATACAGTGGCAAAACAGCTCTCTTGTGCCCAACAGAAAATATTCTGGTAGCCAGGTTTTTAAATACCCAGTGATTGTCTCTGCATAGCAAAATGTAGCGTGCAAAGCAGCACTGAAATCTCCTGTCTGTTCCTAGTTTTACACTGACTGAGAGCCACTGTTTAAATGAGAACTCCTGTGAGACAATGTGAGAGAGAGTGGGAAGGGGGACACACGTCCAAAAGTCTTTATTTGTCATTATTTGTGACAAACTGCTGCATTTTTGTGATTTGCTGCTCATGGAAAAAACACGCTTAAAAGTTTAAATTCATAACCTATTTGCAATAATTAAAATGTGGTTTAAGGACAATTATTTGGAAGATTGCACAAAAATTTTCAACCGTAGCAATATTCTTCCCCTTGCTTTATTTCACTCTTAGATATGAGAGTTGCTACAACAAAGGAAGGGGATGCAAACTATAGGAAGCCAGCATAATGTACTCCTGGGGAAATTATGCTGATGCAATTTACCCCATGCAGCTTAGCCAACCTGAGCCTGACAGAGGGAAGACAAGCCTTTAAAATATTTTGGCCTGCACTATCCTTTTTGCCAGTGTAACTTCTCCTGGGAAGTTGAATGGAGAATGGAATATGGGGAATGGAATGGAATAGGGGTAATCTCCCTCTTCCCCCATTCCACCCTCACCACACCCCCTCCACTTCCCTAGAACAGCCCATTGGGGGAATTACCTGGTCTCAGTTCAGCCAGCTTCGGCCTGAGTCAGGATGGAGAACTAACATGGGCATATCTCTGACTGAGCTGGGATGAGAGACTTCAGCCAAAGATCTGCCTATTCCAAGCTCTGCTCATCCAGGTGCATCTTGGGCTTGGACTGCTCCTTTAGGGTGCAAGCCTCTACCAATTTGTTTGGGTGCAAGCCTCTACCATTTTATTTTTTTGGCGAGGGCAAGCCCCATTGAACTAAATTGCACGGTAAATCTGTACTATAGATTGTAGTCATTTGTAGGCATGTTATTTTGTTGGTACACTTTGATGGTTCTTCACCTATGAGTAGCATCAAGATAGACTCTGAACATCCATTTTAATTCAAAATGCCCTGTTTCTGGTGATATTTTTTGGTGAGTTGGAAAAATAAAGATCAATTTAATACTTTCTGGGAAGACTCATTTACAGAAACCTGGTATTTGTTAGATTTTTATTCAGGTAGTTTTCAGATACTTACTGTAATCACCTGTGGGCTAAAAAGGGCCATCACCCAGAAGTGGAACACATGCTTGCATGAAGAGCAAGTTTAATCTACTACATCTCCAAGTAGCAGAGCTGGGGGCAGCAGAGAACCCCTGCCAGAAAGAACAGACAATACTGGACTGGGTGGACCAATGACAGCTTAATATATTTGAAAGTTTTAGGAATCATTCTTTTACTAAATACAGTTACTAGAACCAACAGGCATAATCAGTAGGGGCAGCAGGGAGAGAATCGTATTGGCCAAACATTATCCTCCATGTATTCCAATAATGTTTCCAGTAAAGCTTTGAAACTCATCTCTTGTGGTTGAGAGAATTCATATCTACACAAGGTCCGGATCAAGGATTTCATTGCCACCATTCTAACCAACCTGTCCGCAGACCCCCGAATAGAGTTCATGGACCACCAATGCCACACAGACTGCTTTAGGGCCTGTCTGGATAGCACTTACTTTGGGGGACAGGTGCAGCTTAATGAGTCCCTCATTTGCACTCAAACTGAGTTCATCCTGAGCTGTTCTTGGTTTATTTCTGTGGATGAGAAGAGCAGCTGTGGAAATGACAAATGCCTTGTGGCTTGAATAGCTGTTATCCTGCTCTAAACAGAACCCCTCATTTTATGTGAACTCATTTTATGTGAACTGTGAAATCTCTCTCTCTCTCTCTCTCTCTCTCTCTCTCTCTCACACACACACACACACACACACACACACACACACACACACACACGATCTGGCAACCTATACTTGTCAATGAGGAATTTACATCATAAATCTGGAACAGACCCAGGATCCAAAGTGAAAAATTTTCCCCATGGTGCTTTTATTACTTTTAATTCTGAATGTACTGAGCAACAAACCTCCCCAGTGTTTCTTGCCAACTGTAGTCTCCAATTTAGCTCCTGAGTAGTTTTCTAGGTGCTGGTGATTATACTCTACAGAGCAAACAAATCAATATGGCCTTCTGTGCAATAGTGGGTGGCGGAGCCAATTCCATGTCACTCTGGTGCCTATTTGATGTCAAGGCCAGAAATCCATTCCACAGCACAACAACTTTATTTGACCAAGTATTAGGGGTGAGTGAGTCATTGGTAACAAATCTAAGCTTTACGCCCAAATGCAGTAGATGCTGCTAATAGGCTTCTATTCATTAACTTGTGCTAAAATTGCTGGTTGGAAAAAAAAGATTTATAAGTCAATCAAATATATACATTTACTGAAAAGTGAAGGCCAGTTGCATGCAAGGTTGCCTGTACATTTCGATAACTTGGCTGCACATTGATTGACTGATTTAATGAATTTGTATATAGTCCTTCAGTTATGCTCCCAGAATGATTTACATCCATGAAATAAAACACAAATGAAAAAACACAATGAAAAACACAGCTGGTGTTTTTCACAGTGGTGACTGGAACTACTTCAGGGAGTAGTTGTACGCAGTTAATTCACTGTATTTTGAATACAATAATCACAGAAACCATTGTTGGCTCTTTGGATCTACTACCTTCTCTGCCAGGACTTGCTCATGGCATCTGTGCTGCAGTGCTAAACTTGATGATACACAGTGTCTGGGCTAGGAAGGAGCTCCAAATAGCAATGGGTGCTTCAACTACTAGCTATGGTTAGACTAGAATCTAGTCCAACCCCCTCCAATGCAGGAATCTCAACTAAAGCATCCATGACAGATGGCCATCCAACCTCTGCTTAAAAATCTGCAATGAAGTCTACCACCTTGAAATGGAATCTCTTCAACTGTTGAACAGCTGTTACCAACAGAAAACTCTTCCTTCATCATCTTGTTCACTCTCATCTGCACACGTTACAACTTGTCAATATCCTTCTTAAAATATGGTTCCCAGAACTGGACATAGTACTCCAGTGGTCTGACCAATGCAGAATATAGCAGGAATATGACTTCGCTTGACTTGAGCACTATATTTCTGTTGATGCAGCCAAGAAGAGCATGAACTATAAAGCTCCAAAATACAGGCCAAAAGAGAGCAGGTCTGGGAAGAGCAAGGCATACAATGGGCACCACCAGTGAAAAGGCCCTGCTCCGTGTAACTCCTGCCCATTTGATAGAGTGCCCACTTGCCCTCCTTCTTGACATGGAATGCTCTCTATTGGAGTCTCCAGGTCCAGTCCATAAGGAAGGAGAGCAGGGACCTTGAAGTTCCCAACTGTTAATCAAGCAAGTACCGGTAAGCACACAGGTCACCTTTGTCACAGTCAGGACGCCTATGTCCTGGCCAGGCCTGCACCCAATCTTGTTTTTGTACAATCTTGTTTGTCCTCAGTAACCAAAATTATATTATCAACATATACAAGCAGAAAAGTTGTTTTCCTTCATTTGCAAGGAATCGTACAAAACAAAGTGGCACTAATAAAGACAAGTTCCAGAGTGGCAACAGAAAGCAAACTAAAAGTGCTTTTGCAGTTCATCAAAACTATCCAGCAATATCAAGTTATAGGAAAACTGGTGCTATTAACAGTAATCCTTCTAGTTGGTTAATTGGTTTGGCAACTTCCATGCATATGATGTGTGATGCTAATTATTTCCCCCAAGAACTAATCAGAGGCAGCTACAGGAGAGCTATGAGAGTCAGGTGAGGATCAGATGCCTTGTCAATCCCAGCAGGTATATAAGAGGACAACCTGGCCTGCCCAGGCCTCCGGCCTGCCCACCATTCTCCTAAAGAGTAGAAGCCTAGCATGGAAGACTTGTGTATAGTACGCAGATCTGAAAAGGCCACAACAAAGGGTAAACCACCCAAAAGGTATGCTGAAGAGTTTGCTAAAACAGTCATAGCAGATACAGCTGTTTTTAGTAACTCAGAGAAGGTTGGGGAACCTTCAAGCTTCCAAGAGGTCCAAAGTTTAACCTCAGAGGATGCTGAGCAATGGTTAAATGCCATGAAGGCTGAACCTCATTCCTTAGAGAGGAACAAGACGTGGGAACTAGTTCCAGGCCTGCCCCACTCACAAAAGGTTTACAAAGTTCAGTTATTGCAAAAGTTTTTCAGTGTTAATTTTATGCATTTTTTTAAAATCACCATGCTATTTAACAATAATATCTTATGCTCTTTAGAGGAGAAATTGTGAATTGTAGAATTCTAAATACCTGTCATCATCCTTGGCTTCACTCAATTTTGTTTATAATACTCTTCCATTTTCTTCTAGTTGTGAGGGTGGAGGCCTCACAAGTGGAGTAGCCTAGGGCCTCTTGTCATCTAAATCCGCCCCTGAAAGGGAGATATGTTGGCTGAGATCACCCAGCTGAGTGAGACTTGGGGCAGGCTAGAAGAAAGCAACTTGCTCCCCACCCTCCAGCATAACCTAGCTTGGGTGCTCAAAGTATTGTTTCTTAAGCTGCATTCTTGCTTTGTAATGAGGTTTCCAACCAATTTTAGAGGTCATCTAAGTGAACTTGCTCAGATTCTTACCTGAAGGGATATGCACTGCCCGTACCACACACAGTATGGATTCCTCCACATAGTTTACAAGTTTATATCTTCCCCCATTGCTATGTGGGGGTGGCACTTTCTCCATTTTCAACACTGTTTTGCAGAGTGATTCATGTTGGACGTACCACTCACATTCTTTCATAGTGCATCAGAATTGCTTGGCATATTGAAGCTATAAGAGCCAATGTGGTGCCGTAGTTAAAGTGTCAGACTTGCAGCTGGGAGAGACCAGGGTTCAAATTCCCACTTGGCCATGACACACACTGGGTGACCTTGGACCAGTCACTGCCTTTCAGCCTAACCAACCTCACAGGGTTGTTGTTGTTTAGTCGTTTAGTCGTGTCTGACTCTTTGTGACCCCATGGACCAGAGCACGCCAGGCACTCCTGTCTTCTACCTCCCACAGTTTGGTCAAACTCATGCTGGTAGCTTCGAGAACACTATCCAACCATCTCGTCCTCTGTCGTCCCCTCGTGCCCTCCATCTTTCCTAACATCAGGGTCTTTTCCAGGGAGTCTTCTCTTCTCATGAGGTGGCCAAAGTATTGGAGCCTCAGCTTCAGGATCTGTCCTTCCAGTGAGCATTCAGGGCTGATTTCCTTAAGAATGGAGAGGTTTGATCTTCTTGCAGTCCATGGAACTCTCAGGAGTCTCCTCCAGCACCATAATTCAAAAGCGTAAATTCTTCAGCAATGAGCCTTCTTTATGGTCCAGCTGTCACTTCCATACATCACTACTGGGAAAACCATAGCTTTAACTATACGGACCTTTGTCGGCAAGGTGATGTCTCTGCTTTTTAAGATGCTGTCTAGGTTTGTCATTGCACAGGGTTGTTATGGGGGATTAAATGAGGACGGGCAGACCCATGTACGCCATCCTAAATTCCCTGAAGGAAAAGTTGGGTTATAAATGAAATAAATGAATAAATAAAGTAACACAGAGCCAGCCACAGAGAGCCTGTCTCTAGTTCTTTGTTCAACACTGGTCCTTCAACACTCCTGTAGGACTCTCCTCCCTTCACAACCCCCTCTGTCCTATGGCGATTCTAGCACTTAATGGGGCTGGCTGATGCAGAGGTAGCTAGAGATAGTTGTGGTTTCTTAGCAGCACACTCTTCTGAATTTGTGTTATGGTTAAAAGGCTGCATCGGGATTGATAGCTGCTGCTATGGACAGTAGCACACCCCAAAGTATGAACTACTAACTGTAATAAGAAGCAACAGTAACTAGGCTGCAAGATGGCTAGGCACACTGGCTCTAAGAGAACGTGAAGACATTAGAATGATTTCTGTAAGCAGACTCCTTGTCTAAGTGTGTCTAAGCAAGAGAGCATGAAAGCCTTGTTTGGGTGCATAAGTGCTTTGACTGCCTACCTCCCAAACAACATCTCTGTAATTACAAAAAATCTTTTAAAAGCCTACAAAAATCAGTTCCTCGACTGCTGAGAAAATCAATAAGAGAACTTTAAATCCCGATTACAGCAGTGCTTGCTGAGAGCTTAAAACTAGCTTCCTTATACCTGAAACTAGGAGGTGATTGATCTTGAGTGCTCTGTCTGCTTATATAACTTGATTTGACCTTCACTGGCATTTGATGTGACCCTACTTGCACTTTTATGAATAGAGGTTACCAGCTGAAATCCCATAAAACAGATTTGGCAATTGTGTCCAAAAAAATTCATTTTATCATGTAGTTCCATGCACGCTGTTGGCAGTCTCAAAATATATTGGGGCTTTTGATAGCAAACAATCATTTTGCTTCTTCTGGTTATTTTGTAGCTTCCATCTTTATGTCCAATCTCAGCAAAATGCCAGTGTTCGTACAAGGTGGATCTATGTCTGCGCAAATGTGCTATTGAGGATAATTCAAGAGGCCATATGGGAACATGTGAAAGTGAGACAACTTTTTTTTAAAAAAGTAATCTAGTAATAGGTTGAACTTATATGGTGCTTCTAGGGATCTCGGGAAGCTCCAAAGCTCAGTTGTAGAGGAAGGCCCCAATCCCTGGTAGCACTGAGTATATCCCCTGCTTAAAACTCTGGAGAGCTGTCAGTGTAGACAGTACAGAACTAGATGGTCCAATGAACTGACTCAGTTTAAGGCAGCTTTCTATTTTTCCATTCAAATAACTGAACAGGGTCACAGTTACACCATACATTTAAAGTACGGAACATTATAAACACATGGTTTCCCCTCATGAATCCTGGGAACTGTATTACCCCTCATATGACTACAATTCTCAGCACCCTGAGAAAAGTACAGTTCCATGGATTTTTTGGGGTGGGGAGCCATGTGTGGTGTAGATATGACTTATGCTTTCTTTCCAGTGCATCTGATATTCTCCAACCACCCCCTAGACTCTGGCTTTCTTGAGCCAAATGTGGAGAATTGTGGTAGCAGGTGCTGCAAGCCTACACATGATTCCCTGGCAGTAAGTCCCACTGAGCTCAATGGGTTGTATCCAAAAAGTTCTACTTGGACTAGACCTATTGAAATTAATGGACCTAAGTTAGTCATGTCCATTTATTTCAAGGCATGTACTCTTGAGTTGAACTACCATTGGATACATTTCAGTGAGATTTACTTTAGACCAGAGTTTCCCAAATTTGGGTTTCCAGCTGCTTTTGGACTACAGTTCCCATCATCCCTGACCACTGGTCATGCTAGCTAGGGATGATGGGAGTTGTAGTCCAAAAGCAGCTGTAGACCCAAATTTGGGAAACCCTGTTTTAGACTACACACGTTCATAGGACCACACTGCAAGTATGCTTAAGAGCTCTTCTGGTCAGACACTTGTAAGATATTCCAATATGCACTCAACTAAATGTTTAAACTCGAAACTTTGATTGAGATGCTATGTTGCTAGTTCATGTAGAGACGGGGGCTTGCTCCTTATGATAATGTTTATTTCTTATTACTTTGATCACAATAATTTGCATTTTATTTAATAAATGTGCTGGTCTTTTTTGCGTCTTCTTTTTTCCCCAAAGTGCTCCTATCAGATGAAACATATTGTTTGTCTGATAATAAGGTTTTTGGCAGATGGCTCAATTTTGCTACGCCACAGTTGATTTAATTATAGAAATTATTTGCAAACTACAACATATTTCAACAAAATTATGCAACTAATGGTTGGCCTCGCTAAACATTCTCCTTGCTAAAGATGGAGCCGATGTGTTTTTTGTCTCTCAAGAACCTATTATGTGGTGAAGATGGAACTGCTACTTGAATGGTATCTGCCATAGCATGGAGGGACTCAGCATCCCTGGCAGGTTCAGGACCTCAGAGTATCAGTCAACAGAACAGACCTACTTAGTGGGTCCTGCTAAGTAAGTAAGAGCTGCCTCACTCTGCCTCATCATGGGGCTGGACCTGTTTCCAGGTCACATGACTGAGCGAAAAGAAGTTTAGAATAAGTGCAAGCCTCTTTTTGCCCCACCCCTGGAACACTCCTCTTTAGGGATTTATGCCAGCATACATTGTCAGCTGATATTCCACTGGCTGAACTAGCATAGCCCCATCTCAGCCGGATTGAAGGAGTCATAGAATCATATAATTATAGAGTTGGAAGGGACCCCAAGGGTCATCTGGTCGCCCTGCAATTCAGGAATCTCAACCAAAGCATCGATGACAGAATACACCCCAGCTGAGCTGGGGTGATGGAGTTATGCTGATGGAGCCTAGGGCTGAGACAGGACTAGATGACCCTACTGGTTCCAAACACACTTATCTTGGTGAATCTTGGGTTTGGATTGCACTGAGTCAAACTCATGGTAGACCCATTTAAATCAATTGACTTATGTTAGTCATGCTTCTGATTGTTTGTGGAGCTTATTATATAGAGAAGTCTCTCTATGTGTGTTTTAGTGGTATTATTGCTGTCTTTTTAATTTTATTTTTACTGTGCACTTTTGTATCTGATTTAATAAGAAACATAAATTCACTCTTTGCTTAACATTTCCTATTAGTGCTTGCTGAGCGAGAAACAATCAACCATTTCATGGATTTGTTTTCCTTCCCTCCTACGTCCTCAGAGAAAATCAAAAGCCTATTTTAGAATTGGTATTCTAGGATAGTCAGTAAAACATATGCAAGATAATGTTTTTCCACAAACAGATAAGTTTTATTTATTTTCTGCAAGACTACAGACTGGTGCTGCTTCTATGGATCTGACAACAGGCTTCTCAAACATAGTAAAACATTTCACAAAATGGAGCTTATTAGCAAGCCGTGTCCCACCCACCCATTCCCTGAAATGCGGACAAAATGCTGCCCATTCACCTGACCTTGGACAGCGCAGGATTATCTGGTCACCCCCCAGCAGGTTGGAGTAGATTTTTATTATTATTATTATTATTGGTTTCCATTCCAAAATTGCTCTTAGCAAGCAACTGGGAGTGTTTAAATTCAAATTAAATTTGTTTGGCCTGAGGTCTTCCCCATATAAATGGCTCACAACCGGTGGGTGTGGTGGATTCTGAAATTGCAGCAACTATTCGATCACAACTGTTGGAGACAGGATGCTTCTGAATACCAACTGCTAGGAATCACTGGTGAGACAGTGCTGTTGTGCTCAGGCAGTGGCAGAGCTTCATGCTCCGGCACCGGGGGGGTGGGGTAGAGAGCAGATGGGGGCGGGGATGGCGTGCGTCCCGGGGGCAGAGCACACTGCCCACAGGGGCTTGGCGCGCATCCTGGGGGCAGGGCACGTCACCAGTGGGGGCGGGCGGCCACAATGGAACCCCACAGGGATCGTGCTGCCAGGGGCGGTGTGCTCCCTCCGCACTCCTCTTCCTCCACCACTGTGCTCAGGTCCTGCTTTCAGGCTTCCAATGGGCATCCAGGTAGCCACTCTGAGAATAGGATGCTGGAGTAGATGGGACACTGGTGTGATCCAGTAGACTCTCTTTCTGTATAATTTTTATTTATCATTTTTCACTACAGTGTTTCACATTTCATTGAATATAACCATAAATTCATTCTTTGACTTCCCTTCCCCCCTTCCATGGCTCTATTTATTTATCCATTAAGGCTGAATATTCTAATTTTCCCATATATTCATATTTATCCCTTCCCCTTTAATACTTTACACTGCTGGATTTACAATAACCCTGCTGACGTTTAACCTGATTAACATGATTCTTCAGATTTTCTACTCTTCCTTAAATACTCCATCTTCCTGATCTCTTATTCTATTAGTTAAATTTGCTAATTCAGCATGGCTCTTTTTATGTTCTTTGTGTGGGTTTGAGGGAAAGAGTGGGTGCTGGGATTGATGAAAGGAGTATTACTCTCAACTGCTTCTCAAAGCTTACCAACCTGAACTTTTCCTAGAGTAAACAGAATTCCTGTCAAAGACATAGTAAATCAAGGTAGGATTGTACCAGGGATGGGGAGAATGCAATTCAGTTCACACTTATAGGTTAGCCTACTGAATTTCTGAAATAATATGCCGACTGAAACCTAGCCATCCTTTGCAATTCATACATCTCCAAATTTTGCAATGCTGCCATACAATGTGTGAGAAAATGCGCATCCTAAAGTGTGTATAAAAATGCATGCATTGGTGAAAATAGCATGCAAAAAATGCATTATATAAGGGGAAATTGCCTTGCAAAAAGGTGTATGTTAGGCAAAATTGCACATAAAGATGATGATGATGATTAAAATTTATATACTGCCCTATATTCACAGGTCAGTTCACAGGATAAAATCACAATATAAAAACACAAAATACATAATCCAAATAAAAATAAGAACAACCCAATTATGCCCCCCCCCCAATAATCAGAGAGCAAAAATAGAATTTAAAATACGTAATATTTGTAATGAAACATATAAAAATAAGCACCCATCAGGTATCACTAAGGAGTAGATTAAAGGGTCAGTTTAACTGTCTTTCAAATCAAAACATTTTAGCCATCGGTCCCCCCCCCAGTTGCAACCATTCATAGAAGCTTTCTGATCCAGTGGAGTCTTCCATGAACGGGCACTGGGAGGCAATTTTCTATTATTTCCCCTGCCTTCAGCAGCCCTTACCCCCATCCCCAAATCTGATCCAAGGTTTGGGGGAACCCTTGGGATAGCATTTGGTGGGAGCAGGGGAGGTGGCATTGAGGGCTGCAAGAGAAAGGTGGAAATTGCAAATAACTGCCTCCTTCCATCCATGGAAGATATTACGAGAAAATTGCCCTAAAATGCTGCTGAATGTTCATGAGGACTTGTTATTTTAAAATTCACAAACTAATGTGAAAATGTAGGAACTGAACTTAAGAGTTGAAAACTGGGAGTAACCAAAATTAACAGATTCACCCATCTCTAGATGATGCTGACATGGACTTTCTTGTGTGCCTTTCAAGTGTGTTTGTGTGGCTGGTGAAGAACAAAGGTCTATCCCAGGCATAGGCAAACTCCGGCCCTCCAGATGTTTGGGACTATAATTCCCATCACCCCTGACCACTGGTCCTATTGGCTAGGGATGATGGGAATTGTAGTCCCAAACATCTGGAGGGCCGTAGTTTGCCTATGCCTGGTCTATCCAGTGGAAGAGCAATGATTAGCCGTCATGAAGAATGCTGCAGATCAGACAAGTGCATGAATAAAGGTTGGCTTCCCATAAGTTGTTCATTGTTCAAAAATGCAAAGTATTGTTATAGATTTGATGGGGAACCCACTAAAGCCTGGAAATTAATAAATGGTAGAATTTTGATTAACTGGGATATGGATGAATGTATGAGCTGCAGAACTGTGCCAGCCCTGCAAACCAAGTTGGCTGGCCTAGTGAAGAGCAAATATGTTAACGTGGCAAAAGGTGTTGATGGGCCACCTGAGAGGAATCCTTTGGCCTGGGGAGACAGATGCTGCCAAGGTGATGGGGTGTGTGCTTGAAGTGACAGGCAAACGGAGGGTTGTGGGTTTTTTTTAGCAAGTTGTTCTGAAACGAATAAGAGGGGAGAAAAAGAATTGGGATCCATCTTGGGCAGGCTGGCTGAAGGATGGCTGGTAGAAATGCCTTGGACTCCAGGGCTGCCCTACTGTGGGGGAATAAGCCACTCTTGAAATGACTGTGCTGTAAGATTGGATTCTCTTCATGCAGACTGAAGGTGTAAATAGGTGAATAAACCATTTTTCTTAAAGCTATGACAGTCTCCGCCGTGTCTCAATTTTCCAAAGGAACACAGACCCTGAGTGAGTGGCTGGGACCCCCTGTAATCTTGCTACTGCTCAGCAGAGAGAGGTGGAGGCACCCTACTTTTGTAACAGGATCAAGTAAGTACAGCACTCAAATTGCTTTTGCAATGATGTATGATCAAAGTGATAGTTTGATATCTTCTCTATGTAATGTTAAACTGGTTTCTGAACTCAGCATTAGTGAAGATTTGCTGAACAGTTTGCCTTCCCCAGAGGGTCTTTCAGTAAAGACATTAGTAGCATTGCTTATAGGCAGACAAGCATGCATCTCACATATTCATGAGGCCTGGAGGCCATGCATGCAGATGACTGATTCCACAGTCAGCGTACAGCCTTTCTTTCTATTCCCACCCCCAAAGTGTTTCTTCTTTTGATATTCAGAGTAACACTGAGAGAACAGAACAACTTTCCTTGCACAATAAGATAAATCATGACTACTGCTACTTTTCATTTCATTTCATTTTGCTGACTTGAGAGTGTGAGAGCACTGGAAGGAATGCAGGACATTCTGAAAGGCCATGTGCTGCCTTCAGTACATTTTAATATAGGAAGGTGGAATACAAACTTTATAAACAAAACAAGTGATTTTCAGATATATTTTGTTCATGCAAAGGCCTTTTGTTTATGCAAAAAGAAACTGAGTGGTCTCAAGGCTTCTGTACTAAGCCTTTACAGTCTTTACAGTCTTTTTTCTTTACAGTCTTTACAGAGGCAGACAGCTTAAACAGGAGCAGCAGTTGTAGTAATAATAAATGAATAAATAACATTTCGGGAACGTGTCAGGATAAAGATTGCCTTGTCTTTTCTTGAAATAAGCCATTTACTGCCACGTGGGAGCAGCTATGGATGTTGCAGGGAAACAACTGGGGTCTGAGAAGGTTCTCCTTTTTGTGCAGTAGAGTTTGTTTTAGAAACATCAGATTGACACACACTGTACACAAGTACAAGCTGTCTCTACACATGTACAAGTGTTTGTGTGAAAGAGTGTACACTTGTTGATTTGTGCAGTTCAACTCTTTGTTTATAAAGGTACATAGATTGTATTCTTATTTAATACTACATGTGAATGAAGTGAGTATACTGCTCAACTTGTGCACACAGGAACACAGATTGTTCACTTGTTGAATGAAATGTGCAAACACCCCTGCAACACAAAGAGACGGAGAAAGACAGACACACAACGATAGATAGATGGTGATGATAGATGATAGATAGATAGATAGATGATAGATAGATAGATGATAGGTAGGTAGGTAGGTAGATATAGATAGACAGACAGAAATATGACAGATTTAACATGCTATGAACAGTTATTTGTGAAACAAAGACTCCCAAACATAAAATGATCCAAGTCTCTTGTTTCATTTGGGTATTGTAACAAGTCAATTTAATAACTTCATGCAGTAATCCATTCAAAATGTGCCTAAAGTCTCAAAATATTGTGTTCAGGAATTCTAAGCATCAGGAAGAACTTTCTGAGAGTAAAAGCTGCTCAACAATGAAACAGACTCCCGCAAGATTATCAAGAATGTATAATAATTTGACGAATGCTTGTTGGAGATGTGGAGGAAATAACAGTGACATGATCCACATGTGGTGGACGTGTGGAAAGATTAAGATTTTCTGGGGGGGAAATATACGATGAATTAAAAAAGATGATGGGGATAACTTTTACCAAAAAACCGGAGGCATTTCTATTAAATATTTTAGATAAAGAGATCCCAAAAAATCTAAGGTATTTTTGTATGCAACCGCAGCGGCTCGTATACTTGTAGCCAAGGGATGGAAAGATCACGAGGCTTCAAAAATAACAGATTGGCAAATCAAATTACAGGAATTGGTGGAGACGGCTCAACTGACTAGTAAACTCAGAGGAAACTCAAAGCAAAAATTAGCGGGAAAATGGGATGTTTATAAAATATATGTTCAAAAATACAATAATAGTTTTGACTCCATGCTAGCAATCGAGTGATAAAGGAAATAAAAGAAAGTGGACTACAATTAAGGATTTATTATGTTTTCAGAATGTATTAGAAAAATTATATAGAAAGGTTTATTGTTTTGTGTACATTCAAATGTAAGATAAAACATATGCAAAGGGACTTGACAGGAAGTCAAAGTTGAAGAAAAGATTTTGGAAGATAAAAGGGAAAAAATATTTACTTTCATTATGATCATTTTGTGTGCGGGTGTGGGTGTGTGGGTGTCTGCACATATGTGTGTTGTTGTATGCAATGTTTGGGAGGAAAGAAGACGGTAAATAACAAGTAACAAACTAAATATCGATGTATGCAATTTTTATTTCTTAATTATATTTTGTGGTAGTATGGCTGTATTGTTTTTTGAAACATAAAACCATTCAATAAAAATTATTAAAAACAAAACAAAACAATGAAACAGACTCCTGCAAGAGGTATTGGACTCTCCTTGCTTTCAGGTTTTCAAGCAAAGGTTGGATGGCCACCTGTCATGCATGATCTAGCTGAGATTCCTGCATTGCAGAGAGTTTGACTAGATGACCCCCTGGGTCCCTTCCAATTCTACAATTCTATGATTCAACTACTCTTATGCAGTGGTGGGCATCAGTTACTTAACATGCTAGAAAATCATGATCAGATCAAATCCCAGTTGCAAGCTGCATTTGGAGTTCTAGACCATAGATAGAACGCCACCCACCCAAACACACTCACATATAAACATTTAGAGGTGGTGCTCAAGGATATTGATGAAATGATGCAGAATTGATTTGAGAGGGTTCTAATTACAAGTGTTTATACAACTATGAAAGAGCTGAAGTTGATAAATTAGTAATTTGGAGGCAGTAAAATTAAATCAGCCAAATGTGTTCTAAAAATGCCACATTGAATGAATATAAGCAAAAATTGCAGCTCCCACTTTTATTGCAGAAATGCCAGGCACATAAAATGTGCCTGCAGTTCCTATTGTAGAGATATGCGCTCATCTTCCTTATTATTTGCAAGAAAAATTATTTAAGAAAAATTATTTTCTTAAAATATTCCCTGGCCCACTTGATATCCCAAAGTTAATTTCACTGTAGTGCGTCTTTGCAAAGTTAAATGGATATGGGCTTATGGGCTTTGTCCATGAAAATTTATTTACTTTAAATTGGTACCCTTCAAGCTCGTAAATGAAAAAAAAAAAATGTTACTCGGTGGCTGGAAAGACTAATAACTTCACTACTATTTCTATACTCTTGGTTTCTCATTATTTTTAAAGTTTGAACTCCAACTTTTACCAGACTGTCAATCATTGATTGCATCAACTTGACAGATTGTCAGCTAAAAGTGGATGAAATATGTGGATAATAAATAAAGGAGCTCTTGAATCTAATCAGATATTGTTTCTTTTATGAGGATAATTTAAAACAAACAAACAGAAATTGGACTTAAAGGATGATCTGCCCTACTGTGAACATGTGAATAGATGATACTATAGATCATTTTATTACTATAGATCAGTTAAATCACATTGCAAGACTGTGAAATTACTCATTTTGGTTTATTCCTAAAATATTAGGCTCATTCATTTTATACTTTTATATGCAGATGCATGCCAGAACTCAAACATAATTCTAAATGCATTGCTTCAGGGGTGCCAACTTGAATAAAATATTGTAGGGGGCCAGGTAAGCCCCACCCCACATAATTGATCACATGATGCAGTGCATACACACCATTTGAATAGGAATGCACATCAACTTTGTGGGGGCTTGGCCCCCTCAAATTTTTTATTGTGGGGTACTAAGCCCCCATGGCCCCTAGTAATTGGCTCCTATGCATTGCTTTATATCTGAGCATGAATGAACTGATATATAGTTAAATGAACATATTCTTTGTTCTCAACAGTTTACCTAACTATGCAATTCTGCTACCTAATCATAAACCCATCTAATCTAGCATCTTGTTCTCACAGCTAATCAGATGCCCATGGGAAGCCCATAAGCAGGTCATGAGCCTTATCACTATATGACTTAAAATTTCTATTCTATTCTATTCTATTCTATTCTATTCTATTCTATTCTATTCTATTCTATTCTATTCTAATGGGGTAATGATTTCAGGAGCACTCCTCCCTCCCCAGACTGTAGCTTTTACTGTCAGACATACTCTGTCATACATGCACTCTCAATCTAGACTCTGTGCCTTTAAAATTTGTGTTAAAGGGGAATTTCCCAGGCGTGCGTACAGGACAGAAAATTCAGCTTATATCTGTACTTTTGGGAAGCAGTCTGATTTATTCTGAAGCCACTCTGTGCTCCATTCAGTATAACAGGGAACCTAAAATGGCTTCGCAGTCATACCTTGGTTTTCGAACAGCTTAGTTCTCAAACATTTTGGCTCCTGAACGTCACAAACCCGGAAGTGACTGTTCCGGTTCGCGAACTATTTTTGGAAGCAAAATGTCTGACAGGGCTTCTGCAGCTACTGATTGGCTGCAGGAGCTTCCTGCAGTTAATCAGAACCCGCACTTTGGTTTTTGAATGTTTTGGAAGTCAAAGAGACTTCCGGAATGGATTCTGTTCGACATCCAAGGTGGATAAAATTTGTAGGCACAGTGTTGATTAAGCCTGGCTATTTGTAGACAGATATTTTGAGGTGGTGATGCAATTTTATTCTTTTAAAGAAAGGAAATGTCTATAATTATAAGACTAAGGGGAGAAGAAAGACTGGTTATGGCAAGAAGGAGAGAAAGGATGGAGCGGGGAACATTCTGAGAGGCAGAGAGTAGATTCCTGTAGAAAGTTGGGGTGGCCTAAGAAATCTTGCCAATGTGTCCCCAAAGCAAGAGCCTAGTGAAACACATTACCCCAAAGAAAATAAAATAAACCTGGACCTTAGCTGAGGGATGAATCCAACACCTGGAGGAGAAAGACTCAGAGAGATTTATAGGAAGGGAGTTATACTATGTTTTAAAAAAACAGCAGCATGGTGAGCATATTAATCCCTGCCTTTCCATGTCTTCTCCTAAGTGATATAGACTGAGGAGGATTTGACGTTCCACTGGCCCTGCAACTAATGTCAATGACTCATTCCATTTTGAATCAACCTGTGATTGATGTGTCGTTGGACGAATTCATATATTCATATAGCTTGCACTTTGTGTTATGGATGCAAAACCATTTCAAATATTCAAGTTTTCACATTATAAATACAACTAGTGTGTAAATTACATGGTTTTGAGAATGGTAAGACATTACACTTCCTTCAGATTAGCTCCAGAAGTTCCTAATGCTTAATGACAGATGATTTATGTTCTTCAGCTAGCTAATGGCTTTGAAGAAGTAGATTGCTGAAAGCAGAATTCAGCACCACTGTGCCCCCCAAATGTGACAGTCTTGATTGAGAGCTAGTCAGGTCTAGCACAAGAATTAATAGTCTTAGACCTGTAAGACATGCACTCAGATCCTAGCAGAAGTCCTAAACCTATTAGGCTGCCTTGGGCAAATCACCTCTCAGTTCCCCGTCTGTGAAATAAGAACGTTAAGGTTAATGATGGGGAGAATTCCTCCAGCCAGGCTCAGAATGGTCTTGGAAAAAATACAAACTATTTCCCATGAACTTGGAAAATAGCTGTGTTTTAGCACCTAAAATATATATTTCAGGTGTCAAAGGCCAGGGTAAAGTGGTGCATCATCAGGAGTATGAAAAGGTCCATTACCTTCCCAACTCTCCCCCAGTGAGACTCTTGAATAGCTCATTTTGACTCTTTACTGACACAAATAGCAAGAAAAAAGTTAAAGGTTTGAGTCAAAGAATGAGAAAAGTACTATATTTCCCCAATAATAAAAAGTATTCAGTCAAAATTCATTCCTTTTCAGCAGTGGAGACCCTCAGCCAGCCCCTGCATGCCTGTCTTCTTACTTACAACCAATGAGGAGTGGTTCATTCTTTTATTGACTCAAGCTCCACCTATTATTGGTCACCCTAGCTTCCACCCTACCAATCCCATCGGACACCAGCCACTACTGTGAAATATACTGATTTAAGATATGAGTTTCATTAAGTCTTGGGTTACTGAAAATATACCGTATTTTTCCGTCTATAAGATGCCCCCATGTATAAGACACCACTTATTTTGGGAGACTCAGATTTAAGAAAATGAGGGAAGGTGGCCCAGAGTATAAGACATCCCATAATTTTTGACATTACAGTGGAACCTTGGTTTGCGAATGTGATCCGTGTGGGAGGCACGTTCGCAACCCTCTGCGCCGTGTCTGTGCATGTGCGGGTTGCGATTCAGCACTTGTGTGCATGTGCAAAGCATGGTTTAGTGCTTCTGCGCATGTGCGAGTGCCAAAACATGGAGGTAACCCCTTCCGGTACTTCCGGGTTTGGCATGGTGCGCAACCCGAAATCTCATAACCTAAAGCGTCTATAACCTGAGGTACCACTGCATTTTTTAGGGGAGAAACTTAGCCTTATACATGGAAAAATACAGTATATATAATTTTCATATTTCATAATTGTATAAACATATAATTTAAAATCTCTAATGTTGACTACATCATGTTGCATTGTTAGATGTATGGCTTATGAGGCTGCCATCTAGTTTTAAAGCTGGCTTTATTCATAGGTGTAAACCAAAAGAAACTAAGCAACTTTAGAAGTATTAATATGCATGCAATGCAGCCCAAGCTAAGCACTTTGAAGGCCCATTGAGTTCAGTGGGATAATTTGGAATGTGTTTTAACTCACTACAGTTAATGCCTATGAGACTTGATAAAGCATTTAATTTGATGGCTAGATCCCAATTTGCATAGTTCTTGGAATGTGTTAGATGCTCCAGAATCATTAACTCTTTCTTCAGACAGTTCAACAACTCTCTGAAGTAAATCAGTATCTCCATTTAACAGATAAGCCTTGAGGATAACATGGTTGTCAATTTCCATGGGCTACTTACATGTGTAAAACCATTAAGTTGGAATTTTACATAATACTATCCAGGTCAAAATTCAGTACCATATGCCGGGATGGATCTACTATGAAACTAATGAAGCTTCAGCTTCAGCTTCAGAAGCCGTAATCCTGGAGGGGCCCAAAAATAATTTTAGGTCACATTGCTTAAAAACTTTGGGTGTAGTTGACACAATTTGAGTTGCATGACTCAAATTGATTTTGTTGTTGATGTATATATTTCAACAATACCACAGATGCTGTAAAGGTTTGAGGCTCTGTCATGGAACAACCCCATAGAAGAAGCTCACAGTGGTCACCCATTACAGTTGTTTAGTTGCAAAGGGCCCCCCATAACAGTTCACGTTTCAGGACCCCCAAAATGTAGGTCCTCCATTCACCATATCTAGTGAATGACACAGCCCCCTCTATTGATAGCTTTGCCACACTACCAACAAAACCCTTTCTAACCTCTCCTCCTAGGATGAGCTGTTTTGAATTCTCTATACAATTGGGGCTATGTAAAACTTTGAAAGGCAAATGTAATTGTCATACTAGCAATTAAAGCTGGCTTCAGCCATTCGGGTATCCCCATGGTCTATTTGAATAGAAGGACATTGTCTCTTTCCCCAGAACGGCATTTACAAGTAAATCCCTTTCTTTTCTCTAGTTGCTTTCTGCTGCAGGCTTGGTTATCTGAAATGATTAGTTGGAAAGTTCAGCTGTGTTTCAGCCTACAGCACAACAAAGGAGCTGCATCCATTAAATGTGCTAATGGTGTTTGTAAGGTCTGGCTTAGGCAATTTGTCTGTACTTGTCCTATTTGGCAGTAGTGTCAGGTCTGATAATATTGGAAGGTATATTCTGGGCTATCTTCTAAGTAATTTCAACCTTCAGGCTTAATGTTTATATCTTTCAAATACTAGTGTCCCAGATATATCAGGGTATTTTTTTATCGCACAGAACTACTTTATCATACAGTCACACTATAATTCATCACAATGTCCTTCTGTGGTCTGCTTTTGTTTGGGTATGCAACAGTTAGCTGAAATAAAACTTTTATATTTCTATCCAAACATCATATGAATACGCTCTACAAGTTAATCCAGCTCATCGTTCCCATTTATTTTGCTTATGACTAAGCAGTCAATCATTGCTGAGGGCTGAAATATCTACATAGTGAATTGGTTGATACATCAAGCTGAATTACAGATGTACAGTGGTGCCTCGCAAGATGAAATTAATCCGTTCCGCGAGTCTCTTCGTCTTGCATTTTTTTCATCTTGCGAAGCACGGCTATTAGCGGCTTAGCGGCTTAGCGGCTATTAGCGGCTTAGCGGCTATTAACGGCTTAGCGGCTTAGCGGCTTAGTGGCTATTAACGCCTTAGCGGCTTTAAGAAAAAGGAAACAAACTCGCAAGAACTCGCAAGACGTTTCATCTTGTGAAGCAAGCCCATAGGGAAATTCGTCTTGCGGAACAACTAAAAAAACGGAAAACTCTTTTGTCTTGCGCCTTTTTCGTCTTGCGAGGCATTCGTCTTGCGAGGTACCACTGTATAGCATTTCGTATCACAGGCATTAAGTAAAACAACTGCCTCATTTTATAGCTTCAATTTAGATTTCAAACTCTTGCCCTCTGCATTGGAGATAATTGATGCCCAAGATCAGAATGGTTGGCAACTATGAAAAATCTTATAACATACAGAAGGGCCATAGCTCAGGTGGATCACCAGGTAGGGCTGGGAGAGACCCCTGCCTGAAATCCTGGAGAGCCACTGCCAGACAGTGTAGACAATACTGATCTAGATGGTCCAATGGTGTTCCTCCCTCCCTTTGGCCGTGGATAAATAGAACAAAGCAAAAATAGTCTCTTACCATATAAAGAGATTTTAATGATCACAGCTCAAGAACAAAGAGTCCATCTCGGAGGAAGGTGCTCCCAATTATGGCTTCCACCCACTTCCCCCCTACTCACTTCCGCTGCTTGTAACCTGCTCTCACAACCACCGTGCTTTTTGTATCACCACCTTATCTGCTCTACATGAGCCAGTGTGGTGTAGTGGTTAAGAGCAGTGGACTCATAATCTGGTGAACCGGGTTTGATTCCCCGCTCCTCTACATACAGCTGCTGGGTGACCTAGTCATACTTCTCTGAAGTCTCACAGCCTCACTCACCTCACAGAGTGTTTGTTGTGGGGGAGGAAGGGAAAAGGAGCTTGTTAGCCACTTTGAGACTCCTTAGGGTAGTGATAAAGCGGGATATCAAATCCAAACTCCTCCTCCTCCTCTTCTTCTTCGACTAATAGGTTTGACACTTTCAAGCAAGAGAGAGAGTCTGTTAGCTCTCTCTCTTCCAGTTCTTCTTCACCTTGCTATTCACTTCCCAGTTCTTCCCAACTTTTGTCTCCAGAACTATGCCCCTCTGCAAACCACTGTTCCAAATCTATACTGCTCCACTGCTCATGGGCAGCTTCAGGATTCTGGTCAGGAGCGGGGGGGGGGGCAGGTTCCCACCATTCCTCATCAGAGCTGTACTCCTCTGCCTGGTTTCTGACAAATGGTCTGACTCAGTATAAGGTGACTTCCTGTGTTGTTTGTCAGTGGTTGTGGAACTTGGGATACTGTGGACAGATTGCTGAAGAGGGACACAGGGGACAAAATATTGTATTTCTTTCCACGTTAGGAAGGTATAGGACTGTTTAACTTTTTAACAGTTCATAGTGTTAAGCATTTAGCAATATTATTAATGTGTACTGTATGTATTAGTTTCAATATTTTAAATAATGAGAAAGAAATACTAGTCAGTGAAGGCAAAACAACAACTTATGCCTTATTTGACAACAATGCTGTTAAACACAAAAATTATATTTAAAAGGCTATTAAGTGTTCAGAAGAACAATACACTTCAGTCATTAGAAAAATAAAAATCCAAAATGTCATTACCCTCACTATGTTGGTACAAATGTTAGTTTATATTCACCATATTAAATTCTTTTTAAAAAAATATGTTTATAAACACAAGTTAATAATTCTGTTTTAGGTCACAGCTGCTAAGACACAAATTAAAAATTGATTGCCGCTTTACCAAATGCTCATATACAAGAACCGCTGTTTTCTAGCTCTATACAAAAACTGCAAGACCTTCCAGGCAACGCTGGAAAATGAAATATTAATCTGGAATGCTAATTCAATAAGGCTATTGAATACTGGAAAATGCTAATAAATCACATTCTTTATGTATGCAATGTAACTAAATTTAAATGAAGAGTATCTGTGACATAGCCCAGAACTTTCCCATGTGGAAGTGCACTAACTTTACTGCATTTCCTGTGTCCTTGTATACTCAAGTCTACAAGTAGTCATAGAATATAGGAAGAGATCCAGTTACTAAGAAACACATTCTTACATTGGATCTATACAGGGAAAATGACTGTTGTAGTTATCTGGGCTATTGTTCCAGCACAGTGACTTTAAACAGGTCTGCTTTCAGCTTTGGTGTTCCCAGTTCCACCTCACTCTGAAGAAACAGCTGGGGTTTAACCTTGTTAGGCTATTTCCCAATGCTGGCTCCTGTAGGAATGCAAAGTCTTCAGATCTGCTGAGGACTGAGAAACAGAGTCACTGGATTCCAAAGGCTGCTGGGATTCTTCTTGCACAGACATTTCTAGCACTATAGTGTCTTCTGAGGGCAAATCCAACACCTAGCCTTCCTCACCTGCATTTGCATACCCTTTAACTGATTTTAGAGTGTCCAACTCTGTGGGTTATTACTCTCTTGTGAATAGGATTCTCAAGAAGAGCAGTATAGTTGCTGAAGTTGGGAAGCGTTCCATGCTTGCAAATTTCATCCAATTCTGTCAAAAAGACATTTTTTTCAACTTCCTCACGTTAGTGAATGAAGGAAGCACAAAGTTTCAGTTTTCTTAAATGAGGATTTGAATTCAGACCCAAATTGGACAGCCTCTGAACTGAATTTATCCAAACTGAATTTTATGTTTTGTTCACCCCATTATGCATTTCCAAGTGAATGCACATGGAATTGCACAGGGTGCTAATTTCATAATTGCCATAGACAGGCTTATATGATACATCTTTTGTACTCTGATCATCACACTATGGGACCATACACAGAGTGTGATTTTATCCCGTTGTAATCCAGATTAGATCTCACTTGTGGTTGTAAGTTAATTTCATTTGTTCCTTCTCTAATTGTATTTTTATTTTGATGGTGATAAAATACAACAGAATTGGGGAAACATGGTCCTCTTGATGTTTTTGAACTCCAACTTCCATCCGTCCCAGTCAGCGGGGCTAATTGTCAGGAATGATGGGAATTGTATCCTAGCAATTTCTGGAGAGCTGCAGGCTCCTCATCATTGAAATACAACATACTTTGTAATATTTGGAGAGCTTTTCTTGTGTGATACATGAGTGATAACATAAGCAGTTCCCTCTGCTTTAAAGTTACATTGCTAACACAATGACACATTTCACAAACATGGATCTTATATACAGGCTAGGAGAAATGATACTCAAAGAGTAAACTCACCATTTTTTCTATCTAGTCCATTTTAAGAGTTGGTGTCGATTCCTACCTGACAAATTGGAGCAGGAAAGACATGTTGTACTATGAATAAGAAATAATTTGCTGTAAGCAAATAGGATTTGCTGGTATTGATTAAACCACAAAGTCATCAAGAGTTTCTGGAAACAAATTGATTCAAATGAAAACATTTATCATTCTTTTGACAGAAGTGATAGCTTAGTTATTCACAAAGATTAGCAGGCCTGGTGTTTGCTGGAAATTAAAATACATAGATTTTATTTTAGAATATTATTTTAGAGAATTAATATTTTCAATAACTCCAAGAGCACCATATGTTCTTTTTAAAAAAGTGCTTTTGTGTTATCCTTTAAAACATGGATTTCAGAATGGATATAAACATCCATTTGTTAGCAGGATGTGGTAAGGAACCTATGACACAGATGATGAGATGATTTTGCCAAATGATATGCGAAGATTTAAACCAGGGGTAGGGGTAGGCAACCTAAGGCACGGGGGCTGGATGTGGCCCATTCGCCTTCTCAATCCAGCCCGCAGATGGTCTGGGAATCAGCATGTTTTTTACATGAGTAGAATGTGCGCTTTTATTTAAAATGCATCTCAGGGTTATTTGTGGGGCATAGGAATTCGTTCATTATTATTTTTTCAAAATATAGTCTAGCCCACCATATGGTTTGAGGGACGGTGGACTGGCCCATGGCTGAAAAAGGTTGCTGACCCCTGATTTGGACCATACATTAATACCCTTGATAGGGACAGGATTCGTGCACAAATCAAACATTACTTTAATGTCATCTGGTTATTATTTTGAAAAAGCAATTAACTACTGGTGTGTGTGGGGGGGTTATTATTGGTATCATACTGCACCACAATCCTGGTGAAAATTGCCCCCCCCACACCACTTAGCCTCTGAAGAAAGGCTTCCATTGCCAATAAGAAAAGAGAAATATTATAAAAGAAAAATATAATAACTGAAGCATGGTTGAAGAGATAAGAATTCCTTTATCATTACATTGGTACTTAGTTTAATTATGCTGTGAATGTATGTCACCAGAAGGGCTCTTGTCTCTCAGGAAGATATTGAACCAATGGCTCATTATTTACAGAAGAGATTAATGGGTACCAGTTATATATGAAAGTACAGATCATCTCACTTACTTTGTTTTGTTAGCTTTTCCATGTGGCCAAGGACTATATTTATCTGTAAATTCAAGAAGTGTAGCAAATGCACCTGCAGAACAATGACATCCTGTTCATTCCCCATAAGGTGTACTAAGTGGAGTTCGGCAATTTCCCATGCTGTGTTCCGCAGCAACTTGGATTCCTCATATGCATAGTTAAAAGGCTCCTGTGGTGCTATTGAAAACTGTTTGAGTCTGTCTTTTGTTGGATTGTTTCACAGCTTTAACTACAAAGGAATGGAGGCTGCAGCTGCACCACTTTGATGGTGAACCATTTTGTAAAAGATACTAGACACATTCACACATTCTCATCATTCATTTCTCAGATACTTATCTACTGGAGCTTTACAGATACCCATTCAACATCAAAGGAACAGAAATAGCCTATAATCTATAACTAGCATCATCATCATCAACACCATTGTAGATCTGTTTCCTATGGTACATTTGTTATTTTCTCTAATAACACTGGTAAGGGCTCATCATCAAGCCTACCTAGCGGAAGTGAAAGCATCAAAGAAAGCATACTTGCTGCCTCCATCACAACCTCACCATGCCGTCCAGCAGAATTCTTCTGGGTGGAATTACAGTCTGCCCCAAAGGAGGTGGTGGAACCAATGGTAGCTTGCTGTGACTTCTTTGCCGTGATTCTGCAGTTGTAGCAGATGAATCTTGTGGAGTGTCCATAGCAATGTCTAGGCCTGCTGGGTTGGATGAATCACAGTTAATAAGGCTTGAGGAGGTGGACAAGCAGTGTATACTTAAATTATGGAACCCAATCCCATGGGAGGCAGTGATGGCCAACCACTTAGATGGCTTTAAAAGAGAATTAGACAAATTCACGGAAATAAAGGTTGTCAGGACCTAGTGGGCATAATGACCAAATGCAGGAAGGGAGAATGGTCTTGTGCTTGTAGGTTTCCCAGATGCATCCGGCTGGCCACCATGAGAACAGGGTCCTGGGCTAATGGGGCATGGGCTTGATCCAGCAGGCTCTTCATATGTTCTTATGCTCATATTAAACTAAGTTCAACTCTTGGAATTCAGCAACAGCCATAAATAAAAAGAAATTATTTAAATAGCATATTCAGTTTTTGAAAAGTGATTTTAGAATGCTTTAGGTTGGGCTAGCCAGCACAGAGCCCTTCACATGTCAGCTACACTGCATTGGCCATGCTTGCTAGAGTGGGAGGGAGCTGTAGTCCAGCATCACATTAGCTACACTTGTTTTAGGCTGTTACCCATCTAAGTTTTTGCTAACATGTTATTTTATATGGGCATCTCCCCCCCCCCCCAATTCATCAAATAATTTGAACCCACACATGCTCACATATGATCCTGTAACAAGCTGGTATACATTGTCATCTGACCTACTTCCACAATAAAATTCTGAACATGAAATAGCTGCCACTACAGCAAGCATCCTAAAGATGCATAACATCCTTCCTGACCATCCAGCCATCTAATTACATTGGAAAAGGGCTTAGCTATCTGTGCTAGATAAGCCTGATTGCATGGCAGCTGATCCTGATTGATCACAGCATGGAAGCATGTCTGATGCAAACTATAAAGAACATCTTAAACTCACAGGGTGATATCCCATTGAGTCATACTCAAGATCCATGATAAGCAAAGGATTTGTCCATTGATTTCAGCTGGTCAACTCTGTGTCTGACTAATGTTGGATATTAGAGATGGTGTCTATATTTCACAGTGTTTATCTTTAAAGAAAAAAGTTGTGACATGAAATCATGCCTTTAGCATATCGTTGAGTTCGTTCCTGAGTCCAGGTGTTGAGTGGGAAATCCAAGTTAAATATATGTTTTCATGAAATGGTATTTGAATAGGTATAGTATTTAATGTAAAACAAGACATGTTATATGTTAAGAGAACTGGATATATTTAGCCTGGTGAAGAATAGACCAGGAGGAGATATGATAGCCATCTTCAAACATCTAAAGAGCTGCCACATGGAAGATGGAGTAGGCTTGTTTCCTCCTGCTTTGGAGGGTGGGGCCTGAACCAATAAATTCAACTTACAAGAAAGAAGATTCCAACTAAACATCAGGAAGAACAGTAAGAACTGTTAGACAGTGAAACAGACTCCCAGAAGAGGCTTTAAGCAGAGTTTGGATAGTCATCTGTTATGTATGATCTAGTTGACATTCCTGTATTGCAGGGGGTGGGACAAGGTGTCCCTCAGGGTCTCTTCCATCTTTCCAATTCGATTATTCTATGCATGTAAACATTTATGGAAAAATACTTTAATTTTAAGTATAGATATCCTATTACAAATGATATTTGGCATGAATGATATAATAAATGATCTTCTATAAAGGATCAAATGTTATTTTAAGGACTCAGAAACCTATGTTTTGTTTTTTTATTTATGCCAGCCTTCTTCTTCTTCTTCTTCTTCTTCTTCTTCTTCTTCTTCTTCTTCTTCTTCTTCTCTCTCTCTCTCTCTCTCTCTTTTAATTTTTATTGCCCATCTTCTTCTCTATCTGTCTGGCTATCCCACTTGCCCCTGGCTTCGTTCAATTCATATGCTCCTTTCTCAAAAGGAGGCACTGCTAGAATGATGAGATTTCTTTGATATTGACTGAAGATACAGTTTAATACACAATTTCCTAAATGTCAGGAACTCAGCCTGAAAGAATATATGGATGTCATGTGTAGACACAATAATAAAAAGGGTTTCCCACAATCTTTCTCGGATTATCTCACACAATGCAAGGTATGTAATTGACAGGCTGTGAACTTTTCTTTCTTTCTTTCTTTCTTTCTTTCTTTCTTTCTTTCTTTCTTTCTTTCTTTCTTTTTTGAACACTGAAGCAGAAACATTTCCTTTTCATACATACTCTTAATATATTGACTGAAGATACAGTTTAATACACAATTTCCTAAATGTCAGGAACTCAGCCTGAAAGAATATATGGATGTCATATGGATGTTCATACTCTTAACAAAGAGACTAAAGGTCAATACTATTACAGTTATCTTGCTCTTCCTGGCAGTTGCACCAGCAAAACAAATGCCCATAGCACCCTGGATATAGCACTGGCTGTCATTGTGTATGGATTGTAACCCTCCCTTCCCCTCTCTGCCCCACCCCACCCCTAATTGCCTGAGCATGTAAGGCACTAACCAGTGCAAGTCAAGTGGCACATCTCCATGATGCACCCAACACAGTGCACATACATTTCCTGTACATAACATGCAGCTAGACTGATGGGACACCCCCCCTTCAAGGTTACTGAGTAGCAAAAACCTGGCCAGCCTGATGGAGCTGTCAGTGCTACAGAACCCTATTCCTGCTTTGTGGGGACTGGCTACACACCTGAATGCCTTTCTGTAACTCCACGTTCTCTTTCTTGAGCCAGTAGTTTGAATGAGCCACAATCAGTTTTAAATCGTTGGTCTACAGGTTCATTATGGATGACTAACAGAATGACATGACAAAATATATAGAGGCAGGACAGCTTCTCTTAATCTTATTTGAATATCAAGGCTTCTGCTTTATTCTTGAGGCCTGTGGTTAATCTAGTCCACCTGATGTAGACATAATTTAGCATCAAACCTGGAGTGTCAGATTAATGCCACATACCGTATTTATAAGTCTTCTGTTGGGCAGCATCAAAGGAGCCCCAAAGGGGATGAAACTAACAAATGGGTGTCAAGAGAGTTTATGAACCAGAAACTAAGATCAGAAATCAGTTTGTGCAATCAGTCAAATGAGTAGCCATATAACCCAAGTGTGGGAGTTCAGAACTTAACTGGTTAAGTGTTCTGAGCTGTGCGTCAGCTTTCTGACGTCAGCTGTAGAAGCTGGGAGGAGTCTGGGAGGAGACTGTATCTTGTTGTTCTCTCTGTGTGTCTTGAGAGAGACGGACATGTTCTAACATGGCTGCAAGCAGTGATGGACAAATGTTTGAATAAAAGCTGTAAATAGACGGATCTGTCTGTGTATGCTTGCATGGAGCAAGGGAGAAAAAGACTGTTTTACACCGCTGTAAGCTACTCTGCTGAGCCGTGGCCAAAGAGACAGCAGACTTTGGTGCGCAGCTAGAAGGAAGCGTGCCGGACGCTGCAAATGACTGATTGGGATCGTAAAGCTGTCTGAGATCGCGGCTCCATCGATCTAGCTCAGAGATCGTTATCTCGCACAGGTTATGGGAAGGTCAGTAAACGCTCGTAAAACAGTCGGTGTGAGCTCCAGGAACGCTTTGAAGTCGGCACGGAAGCTAGCTGGAGGTTGGAAGCTGCATTCCTTGAGTCTAGCCTAATGCCGGGAAGCAGAGGGAGTTTTTGCCTGCTTCCGAGAGACAGTGAGAGCTTCTGATACAGAAAGCTGGCTGGAGCTGGAAGCTGAGACGCAGCTGCTGTCGTTTCTCCACGGAAGGGTGAGGCAGAGAAGCTGTACCTGATCGTAAGTAAGCTTGGGCCCCCTTGGGAGAACGGGAAGAAAATGGCAGAGAGCCAAGATATGCCGGTGGAAAAGCTCACTTTAACAAGTTGGGCAACCTGGAGCAGAAGAATAAGGGGCTGGTTCTTGGTCACTGGGCTTTGGGAAGGAAGCCAGTCAGAGCCAGCTGAAGCAGGCTGTCAATCTGCGGTGCCTGGAGATGGCAAGCAGAGAATGCAACAGGAGCTGAATATGCTCAGAGCATGCGTTGATGCTTCACTGAGGCCCCATTTGAAAGGTGTACAGACACCAGGGGCTGCCTGGAATGTGCTGCGAAGTTTGTGTGAAACTGCAGCAGGAGGCCAGGGCCCTGGAGAAGAAATGGAGAGCCCCAAGATGGCTGCGGCCCCAGTTCCCGGTACTTCAGTCTCAAGGAGCACTGTTGGGCAGATCGGGGGGGCGAAGAGTTCCAAAGGCAAGTTTGAGAAACTTTCCACTGGTGCTGAAGCGAAGAGCAGCTTCAGGGGGGGCCAGGCTGGTGGGAGGTGCCGTTCCAGGAGAAGGAAGGCCAGGCCAGCTGGGAGGAGCCCCGGGCAGTGTTTTTCCACTGGAGTACAACGTCTGCATGGCAGCTGCCCCCACCGGAGCACAGAGCCGATGCAGGATGTTTGCAAGGACACTTCTCATGGGAACCAGGCGGGTTTCCATGGCAACAGGCCTGGGAAGACAGGCAGGCGTGGAACTGAGCCAGGTGGTCGTGGTAAACAACAGGAAGAGGCTTATCAAGTCTCTGCGAGTATGGCATTGTTCGAAGACGGCCGAATGGAAAATTTGAAAATGGCTTTTGTAATCGACTCTGCAGCTAACCGCAACATGGTTCCAGAGACATCTGCAGTCAAGATGGGGAATTGCACGGCAATTCCGGCCGGACAAACTGTTATGTTCGCAAATGGACAGAGAACCCAGATTAAAACTGTCACTAACGTTTTCCTTTCTGTTTTGCAGGAGACGCTGCAGTTTTGTGTTATCCCAGAGGGGGATCATTGTTTGTTATCTGTGCCTTATTTGTTAAGTAAGGGGTTCAAAGTTTGTTTTGAAAATGATGTCTGCACAATCTCCAGAGGAGGGAGGTTACTTGCCAAGGTTAAGAAGGGGCAGAATGATCTTTTCATTCTTAAAACGTCTCTTGGGGGTGAGGGGAAGGTTGAGAGAGCACAGGCGCAGCGTGCTACAGTTCCCACTCATGTTCAATGTGCTTGTGCATGGCATCAGAGGACCAATCATAGTTCTCTAGAGGAACTGCAAGTGCTTCCTGAGGTTACCAGAGGGTGTAAAATTAGAGATTGTGGACGTGCCATTAGTTGCGCCACATGCAAGCAGGCGAAGGTGAGGGGGTGCAGTTACCCAAAGGTGGAACGGGTTGCCACTAAACCTTTTGAGCTGGTTCACATAGATTTGGCCGGTCCTGTCAAGGAACCAAGTCTGGGAGGGGCCAGGTTTCTGCTAACCTTTTTGGATGATTTTTCGCAGAGCACCTGGACCCACGGTCTCAAATCCAGGGAGGATGCAGCACAGCTGATCAAGAGCTGGATTGAGGGGGTGGAGCTAAGATTCTCCACCAGGGTTCAAGCGATCATTAGTGACAGAAATGCAAGGTACACTGGTTCTGCTTTGCAGCAGTTCTTTCACAGAAGAGGAATACGTCACACAGTTACTTCACCCAGTAAGAGGGGGGTGGCAGAGCTGAGAAGTGAAGCTCTGGTTAAGGCTGGACAGGTGATGCTGAAAGACGCCAGATTACCTCCAAAGTTTTGGCTGGAGGGAATCCGTTGTGTGTCGTTCACCTGGAATCGTGTCTACAACTCACTGGTAGGTGACACACCGTACTCGTTGTTAAATGGCCGCAAACCCCAGGTTCACTTTCTGCGCAAGTTTGGATCTCCTGCGGTTGTCCCTGTGCCTAAGGCTTTGCAAGGGCCAGATGGAGCCAAAGTCCAGAAAATGATCTTCTGTGGGTATGAGCCAGACGCTCGTGCATGGAGATTTGCTTATCCGTCAGGTGATCAGAGTAAGGTGCTGGTCAGTAAACACGCTGAATTCTTTGAGCAGGATGAAAGGCCAAAGATTTCTGCACAGCGTGATGTTCTTTCAGAATGTCTCTCTGATCCAGAGGACAGTTCTGGTGAGGAGGAAGAAGAGGCTGAGTCTGCTGATGACGACCAGGTCACTGACCAGGGTCAGGAGCAGGGTGGGACGTCTCCACAAGTTGTTAGGAGAGGACAGCCCAAGAGTGAGCCTAGTTCTCCTGTAAGTGTAATGGAGAGGATTCGAAGACGCTTTAAGTCAGAGGGGGAATCCTGTGATGCAGAGGACACACCTGCTGGTGACAGTGAGCCAGAGGAAATACCAGAGTTTGTGCCTAGGCGATCCAGTCGCACAACCAAGGGTATTCCACCTGAAAGGTACCAGGCCACAGGTACGTGGGTAAGTTTCGCACAGTGCGATTCTGAGAGTTGTGAGGTGATTCCACAGATGCCCAACAGGCGCGCCAAGGTAGGGCGCAAGGCACTGGGGAAGGGATTGATCTCACAAGGTGTTGCTGAAGATGTTACACTGGTTTTGTCAGAAAGCGACGCAAGGGGGTGTGTGGGAGTTCAGAACTTAACTGGTTAAGTGTTCTGAGCTGTGCGTCAGCTTTCTGACGTCAGCTGTAGAAGCTGGGAGGAGTCTGGGAGGAGACTGTATCTTGTTGTTCTCTCTGTGTGTCTTGAGAGAGACGGACATGTTCTAACATGGCTGCAAGCAGTGATGGACAAATGTTTGAATAAAAGCTGTAAATAGACGGATCTGTCTGTGTATGCTTGCATGGAGCAAGGGAGAAAAAGACTATTTTACACCGCTGTAAGCTACTCTGCTGAGCCGTGGCCAAAGAGACAGCAGACTTTGGTGCGCAGCTAGAAGGAAGCGTGCCGGACGCTGCAAATGACTGATTGGGATCGTAAAGCTGTCTGAGATCGCGGCTCCATCGATCTAGCTCAGAGATCGTTATAAAAGAATGTGTAGCAGAATAAGTGACAGCAAGGAAGTGGTATGGAATGGTGGGCAGTGTGAGAGTCTGTGACATGTATGAAGTGGCAAGTGAGAAAGAAGGCTGGAGAGAGAGAGTTAGAGAGGAGAAAAGACATAGATTAAAGTCTGGTGGTTAGGATAGCTGTTGAAAAGAGGAGCCAGTTTTGTGGGTTAAGTTATCATATAGAAATATAATTTCTTTTCCTTTTTTGTCAAATGACTTATTTTTCTGGATCCCATCTATGCCCGCTAAATGAATATATTTAATGATTTGCATTCTGGTCTGGGTGGATTCTAGGAATAATAGTTTATGTTGGTTAAGGTAGGGATAGGGAAGAAATTTGGTGCACCTTGCATTTTAACAAATCTCATTCATATTTCCTGAACCAATATGTGAACTGAAACACAGCTGTTCTTCCATATGCAATATGGAACTAACAAAAAAATGTGTACAAAAGTGCATATATTAGTGAAAAATAGCATACAGAAATGCAGTATCTTCAGGGAAATAGCTTGTAAAATGTGCATATAGGAGAAAGCTCCATATTAAATATGTGCATATTAGGGGAAGTATGCATTTAAATGCTGTCAAATTTTAAAGTTGCAGACTGATGCAGAAATGTGGAAGACTGTCCACACTGGTGTTTATACAGGATTCACAGCTGATTGTCAATTTGGGGGTGCCATCCATATGATTTCACCCTCAATCAGTGCCCAATACACATCTCTCTCTTTTTGCAGTGAATTTGAATTTCCTCATTCCAGGGATAATCTAGGCAGGGATAGGATCCAACTCCAGGCTGTAGTTACCAGGTAACCCGATGCATCACTGTGGTGTCTTCTCCCTTTCCTTATTGGATACTCATATCTCCCTCCCCCTGCCTCCACATCACCAACTTCTAATGTGGTTCTCTTTCTCATTCACCTGTCATGGTGATTTCCATGGCAGCGAAGTGGCCATGGTTTTTACTTCTTCTTCTTCTAATCACATATTTTGCACACAAATGAAAAAGGGCATATTTTCACTTTCCTTGGCCCCATCACCTCCTTCTCCCCTTCCATATCACAGCCAATAGCAGAAGCGGATAGGTTTTACCTACTTGTTCCATACATTATTCAGAAAATAATGTTTCCCCAAAGTGTGGTCCAATTTCCTGCTGAACCCCAGGATGTTCAGCTTTCAAATGCTCATTACTTCCCTATACTCATTCATCTTTGTCAGCCTACCTTATTCCTGGGGAAGGTTGATTAACAACATGTGTAATACTTTTAGCTCATTTCCACTTTGTTTAGAGTGCATGAATTGCTCCTTGATTCTGGTTTCTCAAGAGGCACAGTCTTTCTACCAAAGAAGAGGGTGACTCATTGCCTTGACTGAAAGAAACTGGAAAATGCATTATTCATCTGCCACATGTCTTTATATTGTTTTCACCATATCCACCTGGGCAGTTTGTTTTTTATTGTTTTGTAACATAAATGCTAATGTATGTATCACCCAGCAGACCAAAGCAAATGCAACTTAACACCTGTCACTGGACATACAGTGTTTCCTTATGAGGTTTGCTGGAAAATCAGTGGCAACGTTGTTTAACTAGATACAACTAGATGCCGAAAAAATAGAGATAATGTGTGCTGCACCAAATCCGTACTTCTCAGTATTTGGATATTTTTATGACAACTGGGGAAGGGCTATAGCTCAGTGGCAGAGCATCTGCTCTGCATGCAGAAGTTTCTCAAGTTCAAACACCAGCATCTCCAGGTAAGGTTAGGAGACACCTGTCTGAAATCCTGGCAAGTCACTGCCAATTAATGCAGACAACACTGAGCTGAACAGGCCAACAGTTTGGCTCAATATAAGAAAATGTTCTGTGTTTCTAACTCTGTTAAAGCTAGTTTTTTCCAACATGGAGGCAATTTTGCTGGAGACTTGGCTATTCCCTCATAAAGCATGCCATCCTTCACACACTCACAGAGTTATAATTCCTGTAAAGTTAAACCATTAACAAACTACGGTGCCCAGGAAATCATTACGGGGCGAAATGTGCTTCAAATGTACTTCAAAGGTATAGCGTATACACAGCCTGTGTTTGATCAATAAACAGAGAGAGAGAGAGAGAGAGAGAGAGAGAGAGAGAGAGAGAAATGTCATTAAAAAAATACAATCAGCAATAAAACTTTCCTTTTCTAAAACAAAATGGCCAAAATTACTTAGAAATGATTTTGGAATGATTTGTTAGGTGCCTCCTTACATGCAAGCTTTTCTAGTGACTGTGTTAAAGGGGAAATTAGAAATGTCACGTAAGAGCCCCGTATCAGTTTGTTGGTTTGAAAATTAGAATAATTCAACATTTAAAGATATGTTCTATGATCCACACAATCATAGAACATATCTATAAACGACCAGGCCAGAGGCCTGGGCAGGCCGGATTGTCCTCTTATATACCTGCTTGACAAGGCATCTGACCCTCACCTGAATCTCATAGCAGCCTCTGATTAGTTATCATTTAACTCTTGGGGAAAATAATTAGCATCACACATCATGTGCATGGAAGTTGCTGAACCAATTAGCCAACTAGAAAGATTACTGTTAACAGCACCAGTTTTCCTATAACTTGATATTGCTTGATAGTTTTGATGAACTGCAAAAGCACTTTTAGTTTGCTTACTGTTGCCACCCTGGACCTTTTCTTTATTAGTGCCACTTTGTTTTGTACGATTCCTTGCAAATGAAGCAAAACAACTTTTCTGCTTGTATATGTTGATAATATAATTTTGGTTATTGAGGACAAACAAGATTGTACAAAAACAAGATTGGTTGCGGGCCTGGCCAGGACATACGTGTCTTGACTGTGACAAAGGTGACCTGTGTGCTTGCTTGCTTGCTTGCTTAACAGCTGTTGGGAACTTCAAGGTCCCTGCTCTCCCTTCTTATGGACTTTGTACTGGGCCTGGAGACTCCAATAGAGAGCGTTCCATGTCAAGAAGGAGGGCAAGTGGGCACTCTATCAAATAACAGTGCAGAAGTTACACGGAGCAAGGCCTTTTCCCTGGTGGTGCCCATTGTATGTCTTGCTCTTCCCAGACCTGCTTTCTTTTGGCCTGTATTTTGGAGCTTTATAATTTAGGAAGACTTTGGAAGAACTGATTGACAATCTTATCAGTTGCTGATATATAAGTGGCTTTTATTTGCTGCTATTCTGTGCTTCTGGTGCACCAGGGTTTACACCAGCGTAATAGAGTTGGCCAGGATGCCAGAAGAGATGCAATTTACGAGCTTTCTCCATTATCTGCACAGCAGCAGGTGTTCAGTCAACAGTGCAAAGGCTGAGCTGAAGTGTTCCCTACTGGTTACCTGCTTTCAGCAATAGGTGTCACTGTTTGGTAGTACCCAATTGGTTAGCTGTCAGATTCTAGAGTTCCCTATTGGTGGCTCTTCGGTAATTCACAAAATACAGAGTCTATTCATAAAACACAGTGTTCATTCATAAAGCAGTAACATATATCTCCATTGCTACATATTGGGTGTATATTTAAGCAGTCGAACATACAAGTTTATGGCCATGCTGTAGTGTAGTGCTTATGCGACTGTGAATTAAAGGTGGCTGGGCTCATTGTCTCGGGTTTGAGGGGGAAGAGGTGACAAAACTGATTTCCAATTAGTGCCCCCCTTTATTTCCATAACAAGTCCTTGAGTCTGTACTATGAATGGTAGCACCAGGGACCTAGAAGGTGCAGGGCTTGCCAATCCAACCCCTGCACAGTCTCATCAGGGCTGACTTTAAGGCAATTGGAGAAATTGGGCCAAATTGGGCCCCATGGGCCGCTCCTAAGGGGGCCCCTGCACCACAGCAATCTAGATGGATTTTATTTATAAGATTTTTCAGACTTAGGCTGTTATCTGGGGCCCTACCAAAAAAAAAAAAAAAAAAAATTAAGTTGTGCCCCACTGCTTCAAATTGGGCCCCACTGGCTAGCTCTGAGTCTAATAGTTGCTGGGCCTGAGTTTCCCTGCCCTTGCATGAAGTCTTGGGAGAGGGGAGAGGGGAGACAGCGGCACTGGGGAGAGGGCAGGCTGCTGAGGCCCCCTAGACTTTGAAGCCCAAGTTGCCCTGCCCTTGCATGAAGTCTTGGGTTTGCAATTTTGGGAGTGGGGAGACTGCCCTCTGGGGAGCAGGATGGCTGGCAAAGCCCCCTAGATTTAGAGGCCCTAGGCTTCAGCCTACTTAAAGGTAATGTTAAAGGGACTTCTGACCATTAGGTCCAGTCGTGACCGACTCTGGGGTTGTGGCGCTCATCTCGCTTTATTGGCTGAGGGAGCTGGCGTACAGCTTCCAGGTCATGTGGCCAGCATGACTAAGCCACTTCTGGTGAACCAGAGCAGCGCACGGAAATGCCATTTACCTTCCCGCTGGAGCGGTACCTATGTATCTACTTGCACTTTGATGAGCTTTCGAACTGCTAGGTTGGCAGGAGCAGGGACCAAGGAACGGGCACTCACCCCATCGCGGGGATTTGAACTGCCGACCTTCTGATCGGCAAGTCCTAGGCGCTGTGGTTTAACCCACAGCACCTATACATAAATCCAGCACTGCTCCCTTTTGGGTTTTTTTGGTTTTTGGTTTTTTTGTTTTTGCTTTTCTTTCAGTCATTTGTTAATGCCTGAGGCTGGGGATCTCATGTTCAGTTGTGAACCTCACATCTCCTTCTCCAGGACAGAAAATCTATTAGAGGCAAGTACTGCAAATGTTTGTTCAGACTCAAGAGCATCACCACCAGGGAGGAGAAAATTTTAGATTCTGTGGCCTTAGTTTTAAAAAGTGATTCTAAACTGAGCAAAACATCAGTCAACAGCCAAACCTCATTGCAACCTCAACCCCTGAAGAAAATTCAGATATGGGTTAGACAGTCTCCATACATGCAAACGCAATAGCAAAAATCCAAAGTCACATTATTCCAATAAGTTCACTTCCTTGTTCTTCTGAAAAAGTTTTATTTGGAAAAACTAAAGCGGGTGGGTGAGCTATGGCAGCTAAAACAACAGCAAGAAAATTCTTATCAGATGCACATAGCTGAAACCTGTCCCCTGCTCCTCAATGTATAACTGTAGATTATGGCATCAATTCCCCCTCTCCCTCAGCTCGCTGGTAGTTAGAAAGCCAGAGCTGAGAGAGTTGAGTTGTGTGAGCTAGAAGCTAGAGATAGGCTGCTGGTAGGCATCTGGGAGAGAGAGAACCATGCCTGATTTCTGCTGGAATCCAAGACTGCGGCTATTGGAGAAGCAAGACTGTCTTGGGGTGTTAATGCTATGAACCACTCCATCATAGGCTCACATTGTATATATGTGTAAATAAACCATATATAGTAAAGACACCACAGTCTCCCCTGTGCCTCATTCTAAAGGAAACACAAACCCCTGGAATCTTGCACCGCTCAGAGACTGCATGAGACAACAACTGTTCAGTTGGTTGGTTGTAAGTTGCTTTGGGTTGCCCTGGGCAAGAAAAAGTGACTAACTTTTTTTAAAAAATGAAATAGCCCACTGATGTGTAAATAGTGGACAGCAGAGACAGCAAGGAAGGAAATTGGAGAAAAATACAAGTTTCAATAAACTTTTACTGTGATTACTCCCATCCCAATTTTAGGAGTATTGATAGAAAGAGGACATGACTCAGCAAAACCTGAGCCCCACACTCATCTGTTGCAGGCTGAAACCTCCGTGGGATTTGATGATTCTATAGTATTCCAAAGAGCCCAGAAAGTAACTTATTCAGAGCTTATCTTTGTAGACTTAAGACACATATCAGTATTGCACAGTAGACAAATTCTTGCCTCTGAAGTTACACAGGATCAGTGAAGGATTCTGGCAGTTTACACAATTTTCCTCCTTTTGCTTTGATAGACTCTTAAAAAAATAGCTGGTTTTCCAAATGCCTGCAATTTCAAAGACTGTACAATAGTAAATAGCTACACATTGTTTGCTTTGCTGCTTTCCTCACTTTTGTAATCGAAGTGGTGTGTAGGCTTCAAGCTATTCATTTCCTGATCAATAAAGCAAGTAACTGAAAAACACCTTTTTAATAAAGAAGACCTGTCTTCTTTTATTCTCTGTCTCCCTTATTCCTTTCTTCTTCCTTGTCAAATACAATCCCCTTGCTTCCACATGATTAGACAGTCTTTCATATTGTGTGGTGCTTTCATTTTTATTTTATTTTATTTTATTTTGCAGCAGGTCAAGATAAGCCATATTTTTTTATATAGCACATCATGACTTCAGAATCACTGTTCCATTGCACTGTTAAAGTGGTAGTTCTGAAAATCACTCCAATACAGATTGGACAATGTATTCATGCATTATTTTAGATACCAGGGAAAACAAATTGGATACAATCAGGCACAGCTTTGCACAAATGTACAACCTTGAGCTAAAATATCCCATAATAAGCCAGACACCAGAAACCAGCTATTTATTTATTTATTATTAAAAAGATATTCCTCCTAATAAAATTTTTCAGAGATGTTCAGGAATGTTCTCAACATTTAGAATGACAATGTCCTTTGATTAGCTTTTTTTATTTCTCCATAGAAGAGCTGCTTCTGAGTAAGTGGAAAGATTATTCTGTCAGAAAAAGTCATCCCCTCCTGTGGTTTCCAGCAAATGATATTCAGAAGCATTATTGCCTCCAACTTTGGAGGCACAGCATAGCCATCATGGTTAGTAGCCTTTCACAGTCTTTTCCTCCATGTGTCTAACGCTCTATGAAAGCCTTTTAGATTTTTGACTACCACTGCTTCCTGTGGGAGCAAAGCCTTTTGTTTGCGTGCTGAATGAAGAAGTACTTTATTTTATCTGTCCTGAAAACAAAGCTTCTCAATATTTGTGCAAATGACTTAGCTTCCATGACCAAAGTCCAGTATATAGGGATTTATATAAACAGGACAAGTGAATAAATTGCACTGGAAAACATACTGTTAGGGGGGGAAATGCATCAATCAGAAGTAAAAAGAAACTCATTAGAGTTTGAAGTAACTAATAGCTTATTTCCAGAAAAAGCTATAATTAAAATGTTTAGTAATTACTGCTTCTTCCATAAGCGTTAGGGATCTCATCTACCTCAGAACCTTTTCTGATTACCAAACAAAAAAACACCCCTTGGTTCACAACACAACACAAATTGCTATTTTTTTTAGGGTGCTGGGTAACGAAATATTTACTCTGCATTTTCCCAAGAATTAAAACAGACACTGTTAATTTTAGCCTTCAATTTCTCTGCCTTCAGTGCAAAGAATATTGCTTTCTGTGATCTTGAGACCAGCTTCCTGCTGTGAGGCAGTGCCATTTGCCCACCAAGGCAATACAGGTCGACCAATGGTCCCAAATAACAAACCAACTTGGAAAGACACAGAGCAGCTCGGACACAGCTTGGTCTGCTTCAGAGAACTACAGGTGCAAGTCAAATTTTGGTGTCAGTGCATGCCTCTAGTATCTACTTACTTGCATGAGTTGTCTTCCCTATTTTCTTAAGCCAATAGCCCTTATTCTCTGCAGTTAATACATAATCTTTATGAAGGACTGAACCCAAAGTTTTCTCTCTGATCAGGGACTCACTGCTTCTTGTGAAACAATCTCATCTCCGTTATTCTGTAGCATTGCTTCCTTTCCTCTCTCTGTAAGGCCTAAGGGGTTTACAATTCCAGAATCTAAGGCTTGCATTTCTATGGACACTTTAACTGGGTCCCATTTAACTCAGTTACAGATAGGTAGCCGTGTTGGTCTGCCATGGTCAAAACAAAATAAAAAAATTCCTTCCAGTAGCACCTTAAAGACCAACTGAGTTAGTTCTAGGTATGAGCTTTCGTGTGCATGCACACTTCTTCAGAGTTTTTACAGTAGGCACTTAGGAATGAGTTAAAAAGCACCGATATCAATTCAGCTGCATGTGTATCTGAAGAAGTGTGCATGCACACGAAAGCTCATACCTAGAACTAACTCAGTTGGTCTTTAAGGTGCTACTGGAAGGAATTTTTTTATTTTGTTTTGACCATTTAACTCAGTAAGACTTACCTCTGAGTAGGCACACATAATGCACAGCATGCTTGCAGTGGTGGACACATTTGCTGCACTGACTTCTGAAGGATCTGGCAGCACATTAATTGATATTTCTGAAAGCTCAAGATAATGTGCACTAGAAGCAAGGTATTGGTTATGCTATGTTTAGCATCTAAATGAAACCATTGAGTGGGGTCATCTGGAGTTTGGGGTCTAGTTTGCCTCTCTTTTGTTCACTCCCTTGCCACAAACAGCATCCTTTTGGTTACTTGACCAAGCTTGGCCAGTAACCTCACTATCTTTTTATTTGTTTTATTTTTAAACTGTACATTAATTCAGATTCCATGGCAGTTTGCAATATATCCACTTCCAGAGTGCCAAGAAGCATTTGGATTTATCTGGGAGACATTGGTTATTTGAACTTTCCCGCAGCCCAAGTCCTTACTGAAGTTTTGTGAGAAAACTTAGCCATGTTGAAAGAGGACAGGTCTTCTAATGGGTGGAGAACAGGAAGAGGAAGCCGAGATTAGAAATAAATGCAATTCTCACGAATGGGAGGGTTCCCCATGCAGCTGAATTGATATCGGTGCTTTTTAACACATTCCTAAGTGCCTACTGTAAAAACTCACTTTAAAAACTTCCCTGAGAATTGGTACAGAGAATTGTAGGGATTGGTAGCTGAGCATAAGTAGTTTTGAATTTTAAATGTAAAATTGTGTCTTAAACCTGTTGATGAAATTTCATTCTGATATCTCAGAGGGGTTATCACACTATCAACAAACTTACTCGCCTCAAAATGAAATGCCTGACAGTCAAGTTAAACCACAAGCCATATCAGCCAAGATACACTTATTTTCTTGCTAGTAATAGTAGAGTACTTTAGATAATAACATCATGAAACTCACACTGTATCTTGTTTAATGATAGCTCTGATTTTTAGCTGCTGTAACTCCACAGCAATCTCTAGCCCAGTCACTGTGGGTAGACTAACTTTAGTACTATTTATTTCAATGGGTCTACTCTATGAGTAAATCTGGATCCAACCTGGGGTTTGGGAGGCCCCACTCCTTTCTGGCGGATTTGAAAATACATATGGAAATGAAATATATAATGTATACTTCAGTCTCCGAAGCAACAATCTCCAACTCTCAAATTATGTCATGTCATCTTACAACATGATTCCCTTCCGGCCCTTGAAAATGGAAAAATTTGGGGTGCCAGAAGTGTAGCATATTACCTACACTGATAACTTGAATGGTGCTTTATAGCTTGGATTCATCTTGTTGCATTATAATCTCAGCTATTTTGCTAAATAATAAAATACATTTCACAATCAATCTCTGCTTTTAGCTTCTGCCTTTACTTTGGATACATCACTGTTTGTTGTCATGGTAACTTGCTCTATTCCACCCGGCAGCTTATATGTGAAATTTAGAATTGAAAGCCTGAAATATATTTGCACATTTTGGGGGACTAGAAAAAGTATAGATTAGGCTGTTACCATTCCCTGGTAGTTTAAAACTGATTCTGGTGGTGTAGTTAATGAGTGATTACCAAATGAACAGACTAAGGTAATTGGTTATAATTCATTCCTACACATTATTTGCTTATGAATCTTAGTTATATTAATATACTACAGCATGATAGGATTATGGAAGCACCCCCATCATCAATACATGCAGATGGGTTATTTATTATTATTTTTAAATTATTTATTAAATTTCTATACTACCCTTCAGCCAAAGATCATGGAACAGTTTACAATATAAGATGTATGAAATGGTAGAGCACTTGGAGAATATTTCTCTACAGATAAGTCACTGCTCTAGGAACTCTAATAACTGATTTCCTTTTACTGGTTAAAATCATGGAGGATCAATTACATCATGAATTTCACAATGAAAGAGCCTCAAATATGAAGCTCTGAACATAGCCCGATTTTATGGTGGTTTATGGGATCGTAACATTTCTGTTTGCATCTCAGAGCTAAAAGTGCTGTTCAGTGATTTACAACAGAATTCAGAATCCACACTGGAAGGTTTGGCTAATTCTGGAATAGCAGAACCAGCCTGGGGGAAAAAATCCCAAGTGAAACCAAGCAGTTCCATTCATCTTTAAACTTGGCCATTCACAGCCAGCACAAGTGAAAATCACTCAACCCAAATGTAGGAACGCTGGCCTTTTCCAACCTGGCAGCTTGCCTTTCTCTGTGTCATCTTAGTGATTTAGAAAACACTTGCTGGGGGAAGATATCACTGAAGAATGATGGTCCCATGCCATTTAGGGCTTTAAAGGATCAAGACTGAAATAAGTAAAACAGTTTTAGAAAAGGGAGTGTGAACACAAGAAAGAGCAAATACAATCTATCTGACAAATTGCAGTAATACCGAAAGGTTTCTCAGCCTACACTAAGCGTTACTGGATGATTTGCTTCCAGTAGAGATTAATGTATCTTTTAGAAAGTGACAGTCCTGCTGGCAATGTTTTCAGAAAAGAGAGTTGTTTTTACCTCAACTTTAAATCAGCTGTTTGAAGAAGGAGATTACCATGAGTTAAGCTGTGCAGTAAATGATAATGGCAAGAAGCTTAAAGGTAAAGGGACCCCTGACCATTAGGTCCAGTCACGGACGACTCTGGGGTTGCGGTGCTCATCTCGCTTTACTGGCAGAGGGAGCTGGCATACAGCTTCCGGGTCATGTGGCCAGCATGACTAAGTCACTTCTGGGGAGCCAGAGCAGTGCACAGAAGCACAGTTTACCTTCCCGCCGGAGCAGTACCTATTTATCTACTTGCACCTTGACATGCTTCAGGAGCAGGGACCGAACCATGGGAGCTCACCCCTTGCGGGGATTCGAATTGCTTTCCTTCTGATAGGCAAGCCCTAGGTCTGTGGTTTAACCCACAGCACCACCTGTGTCCCGGCAAGAAGCTTAGCAGGGATAATACTAGTAATTCATCTATATGGTACAATTTTCACCTAGTTCACATGTTAAGTTAAATCACAGGTTATGTAAACCTAAGTTTAAAAGCCGTGGTTTGTTGTTACAGACAATCCCAGTCCAGCACCTTAACATTGGCTTATGAACTATGGTTTGTTCGCAACAAAAAGCCATGGCTTACTCACCTTAATGATGGTTCCTTAACTCCAGTGTTTTTTTTTCTGGGGGTATGCAGGGGTATGCATACCCCTAAACATTTTGTGCATCTTTCTACTTTTGTCCATTTACTTTATTTATTTTTCCCAATTTGAACTATAAAATGGTGATTTTCTTGAGTCAAAAGGAGAGTATCCCTAAAAAATTTTTTAAGAAAAAAACACTACTTAACTCTATGTGGGGTTTCCCTTGAATGTGGTCCAAGAAATGCAGTAACTGATGAATGCTATAGTATGATTGCTGACAGTAGAGTAGGTCAGCACCTGCCAGCTTCACTGACTGCCAATTTGTTATGGAGTCAAGCTCAGTGTATTACTATTAGGTATCCATTTTAGAAATGATAGATAGATAGATTAGACTACCTACCTGTCATCTATCTATCCACCAACCATCTATCTATGTACTGCTCATCTGACTGGGTTGCCCCAGCCACTCTGGGCAGCTCGCAACAAAATAATAAAAACACAATAAAGCATCAATTATTAAAAACTTCCTTGTAATGGTTGAGGCAGGCATCTTCACTATACTGTTTTAGATGCCCACTGAAAAATTTTCTGTTTCAGCAAGCCTGTCCAGAGAGATTATGAAGTTACATTTGTATTAAATCTTTTATCAGTTTTATCTTTTTAAAATTATGGTTTTATATATATATATATATATATATATATATATATATATATATATATATATGTTTGTAACTGTCTTGTGTATTTTAGTCATTGTTTGATATATAATTGAATTGGTTTATCACTTTGAGATTCAGGGGGGAGGAGCAAGCAGTTTATGCATTTGTGAAATAAAATATCAAAATCATAATGCATGGTCTAAGATTGGTTGTTTGTTTGCTCCACTCAAATCACCCTCCAAGCTACAGAGATGTTAGGCAAGAGTGGCTTAAAAAATGAAAGCGCACTCTGTGCTCAGCAGCTCTCACTGGCTGTGTTGGCAAAGATGAGGTTGCTGCCTAGAGTCTACCTGGTAACATGACCCTTTTCCCACCCGTCTTGTCCATCTCCACCCTTCACTTCACAGCTGTGGTGCATAGCAGAGAAAGCTTGAAGTGATCTCTGTTCTGCCCCCTCTTCAGAGATTACATCCCTCTTCCCTGGCCCACCTTCACTGCACAACTAGGACACACAGAGGAGATGAAAGTTCAAACGGAAAGTTAAAGGGACTATTTTCCATTAAGTTAAACTGTAAGAAAATTAAAGAAAATTAACTGCTTACAAAGTTTAACAGCCCCTTGCTAGTCTTTGACAAGTTATGCCTGCACATCAGCATGAAAAAATGTTTTAAAAACAACTCAACTGAGACAACCACCTCGTTCAGTTAAATAGGGCATGTTAGAAATCATGGTATAAATTAATGCTTCGCTTATTTTGTTCTAATATTCATTACCCTTCCTTGTCACCATCTTCAAAAGGTTAGAGGAAATATGTCTGCATTGTATCCTGGACCACTTGGAGAAACTGGATAAACGGTAGAATTAAGCAGCTTTAAAACTGCTTTGAGTCATGGATCTCAATGGAGTTGAGTGCATCAAAGATACAATAATAGTAATAATAATAATCCTGGACTGTGTCCATTGGAATGATTTTTTTCCAAATACAGTGAAACAAAACTGCTTATTTAATAAGTTTAGCTTGAAGATTTGAAATATGTGTTCTTTATTTTTTGTTTACTGCTGCCAAGTTTCCCCAAGAGACTGAAGCACACTTCAAACACCTTATTTTCTTGGTTTTTTAAAGACAACACAAGCATGGGTGGTTTTTTCTTTTCTATTTTAGAACGCTATTTGCAAAATGAAAATATATGGAAAGCTTGCTCAGCAGTGCTCGTCAGAACCTTCAGTGGAGTTAATATAATATTAGTCATAGCTGCAATGAAATGAGCCACACTTTATTCCATTTTGTTATGCTGTATATTTTGTAATGGACTGTTTCACTCTCTCCCTCTGGACACTTTATTTCATTAATGTATATATGTTGGGCTAAAATGTATAGGATGTGTTGCAAACTCTAATTCCAGAGTAGCAGCATCTTTTACAGATCTTATATCTTCTGATGGCTCACATTACTGCTAGCTTTTAGATATTCTCAGGGTTGCCACAGGCACTTTAACAATGAGAGAGAAGGGGAATTAAAATGTTTGTGCTCTGCACTGGATTCCATAGCTCCTGAAGGAAATAGCTTAGCTTTTTTTCAGTGCTCAGCTGGGTATTATGAATGCAAATTAGGGGAAGCAGCATTGTGGCAACTATCTCTGTACTAGATCCAGTGCTTTTTTTTTTCTGGGGAGATGCAGGGGGATGCATACCCCTAAACATTTTTTTTAAAAGAAAAAAAGCACTGACCAGATCTAGGTATGCTAAAGATAATGTGAGTACAGAATCTGTGTGTGCATAAGGTTCTCCACACATGTTACAATGAACACTTACTTCTGGAAGATAGTACTGAATATGAATCCATTTCCTTTCAGCTTCAGACCAGGTTTTGATATAGAAACAGCCTTGATCAAACTGGTAAAATATGTACACTAGGAATTAGACATGCATCACTGTTTGTCCTGCTTAACTTTTCAGTGACTCTCAATACTATCAGCCCATGGTAAACATCTGGACCACCTTTCAAGTATGGGATGAGTGTATCATTAATTCCAATCCTTTTTAGATAGTCAGTTGAATGAAGTGGAGTTGAGGGGACTCCTTTTTGTTGCCTTGGCCATTAGCTTACCATATACTTCTATTTTTCTGTCTCTATATTCTCAGCAACTCTTAACAAACCACAGTGCTCAGAGGGGGAATTGTGCTTCAAATGTGCTTTAAAGATATAGTGTACATGCAGCCTTAAAAGTCTTATTAGTTATTACGCTGGTACTTATAATCTTGTATTAAAAATCTATTAAACTTTGCTCCAAATCCCATACTCCATTCTTTTGATGTATATATGTTTCTGCCTTCAAACTACTTCCATCAAAATGATTCATGTAAATGATATTAAAAGCAAAATGAACTCACCTCTTTTTGGCCTTGACTTACTACCTGCATCAATCCTTCCACATCGAATGAAATGTAAGCTCCTCCATCCCATAATTCACTCAGGAACATTAGTCTGACCTCTTATGTCACAGGCCTGCTGTTATATTAACAGCCCTCATATTGCTAACTCATCTCTGTACCCTAAGCATTTGAATATACTGAAGAGAAGATTTGATGTTATGGTTTTTCACTGCACTAAATAGAAATTTACTGGCCAATTAAGTGTTGTTTAGATTTGGAAAGGGTGGGGCAGAGCAAACATTAGAAAGCCCAGATTGCTTCCAGTTATCATTTGGTTAAAAATATAATGGGTCTAACACTCCAGCTGTTATGAACTACTTTTCCTCTGGCTAAGGCAGATTTGTAATATTTTTGGCATAAAGAGAAGTCAGAACAGCACAGTCTTTCTGGGAAGGAGCCAGAATGGTGAGCAAAGCAGTTGTTGTCTATTTCCCTGGATGGCAGAACTTTAGTTCTCTGAGGAGTGGTCATTACTTTTACTACATTGTAGCACATGGGCCAACAATTTGGAAGGGGGGTGGGTTGCATATGTGCTATTGTGTAGTATATTGTGTAGTTTTGGAAACATGGGCAATTGTACAATCATCATTCTTCCCAAGGTGAATGTAGGTGGTTGTGTGCTATCAATCTGAAAGAGAAACAAGCCTTCTTCCTTAGGGCTTGTCCACCCTTCTGCTTGCCCATTGCCTAGAAAGCAGAGGTCCCAGTTGAAGTTGATGGACTACATGGAATTGGCGGAAATGACTGGCAGAATCCGAGACCAGGGAGAAGAGATGGTGGAAGAAGATTGGAAGAAATTTAAAGATTATCTACAGAAATATTGTAAAATTAAGGAATGTTAGAAAGATGTTGGAATGAAGTTACATGGCTTTAGCAGAAATGTTATAAAGAATTAAGTACAATAGATTGTAAATGGATTAAAGGAAAAAATAATGTTATAATTTGTCAAGTTAAATGATAGGACAGAAAATTGAAGAAAATGGAAAGGATTTGCTGAAACAATTAATCGAAGTGGAATACAAAAAAAGGGAGGTGTGAGGAGGTCGCTGAAACAAGTAAAAGAAAGTTAATAACATTGAAAGTATTGGATGTGGGTTTTTGGTTTTTTCTAATTGTTTTTGTTTTATTTTTGTTATGTATATGTAGTATTTTTGTCTTTGTATTGTATTGTATGGTTTTGTTATGTTTAATTCTTATTCTTTTTTTCTGTAACTTTCAAAACTTTAATAAATATTATTTTTTTAAAAAAAGAAAGCAGAGGTCCAAGTGGTCTTCCCCTTATCTCATGCTGTCTTGGCATGGGTCTGAGAATTTTGCCTTTGCCCTGCCACTTTCCCCTGGAAATCCAGTTCTTTAGTGCTAAACTGGAACAAACGACCATCCTCAGAAAACCTGATTGCTATTTGTTTCGATTCAGTGCTAAACTGGGGTTTTTCCTGGGGGGAAGCAGTGGGATAAAGAGAGGTGTGGATGCACCCCAAATCAGAAAGTGGTGTCTACATAGATACGCAAACTATATAGTTTTTCAGAATTTCCTAGGTGCTGAGGTGTTCGTGGAGGGGGGTGGGGTAAGACACTAGAAGTGGAAGTGGAGAGGGAAGAGAAGAGGGTATTGCTCTTCTCTCAAGTCTCTAACCACCTGTGTCATGCTAAGCACCCTTGAGGGGAAGGTTTAGGGCTGGGTGGCAAGGGTACACTGCAAGTCCCCCCCCCCACTTACATAGGATTCTGGAATTACAGCCACACAGCATGGACTTTATGTGAAGTGCCATGCATGAACTGAATAGTAACAATAGCAAAAACAACAACAACAGCAACCCGCCTTCACCCTAGGTCTCAGGATGGGTTACAATATTAAATCACAGCATAATATTTAAAACTGTTTATAGTAATTTACAGTTGCAGAGATAAGGTAGGTCCTACGCTAGATCTGGGATACGGGTGGCACTGTGGTCTAAACCACAGAGCCTAGGACTTGCCGATCAGAAGGTCAGCAGTTCGAATCCCCGCAATGGGGTGCACTCCTGTTGTTCAGTCCCTGCTCTTGCCAACCTAGCAGTTCGAAAGCACGTCAAAGTGCAAGTAGATAAATACGTACTGCTCCAGTGGGAAGGTAAATGGCATTTCTGTGTGCTGCTCTGGTTCACCAGAAGCCGCTTAGTCATGCTGGCCACATGACCCAGAAGCTGTCTGTGGACAAACGCTGGCTCTCTCGGCCAGTAAAGCAAGATGAGCGCCGCAACCCCAGAGTCGTCCGTGACTGGACGTAACGGTCAGGGGTCCCTTTACCCAGTGGCGTAGCGTGGGGGGTGCAGGGGGGCCGGCCGCACCGGGCGCAACATCTGGGGGTTAGGGTTAGGGATAGAGTTAGGGGGCGCAAATCCACGGGTTAGGGGGCGCAAATTACTTGCCTTGCCCCGGGTGCTGACAACCCACGCTACGCCACTGCCTTTACCTTTACTTTATGCTAGATCTGCATAACTTCTACATTATCAATGGTCTAGTGCACGGCAATTGCACAAAGAGCAGTATACATGACAGAATTTTCAGTGGTACAGGGAGGTATCAGTGCCATGGTAAATGCCCCTATGCAGCATTTTTATTACAGAAGAAAGCAGATATTCCCTGGTCGCGTGATTACAGAGGAGGAATTTCCCAGACTCAAATTACAAAGCAGACTCTCCTGATACAAACCTGATCTGCTCATGGATCATGAACCGTCTTCAAAATCTGTAGTCCTGTACATCCCTTTATGAGGAAGAAACCAGTCAGCACTGCAGCCCTTGAACTACCTCAGGTGTATTTTCATCTTCATATGTATTTATATTTATTTTTAAACATGTTTTGCCTTTGAGATTCCCTGTGGATTCCCCCTTCAGAATCCACATGGAAATGTGGTGAGCTGGACTTAGTTTTGTCTGCTTGCAAAACTGGTATGGACCATGCTCAGATGGGTCTTTCCATTCCTATGGATACTACAGTTTCCACTGAGTAAAAGTTGGGAAGAGAATTAGGCTTGCACGAAGTAACATTAGCCAAGTAGTAGAGAGGAGTAGCTGCAATTCAGAAATATGCTGAGCTGACAGTTTACCTCACTTTGCCAAAGAGAAGATGCACAGAACAGAGAAGTTTACAAAATGCTTTGCCTAAGCATAAAAGTCACTTACTTCAAAACTGGAGTGTGGATTCTAAAACACAATTATGTGAGATACCTGAAATAGACAAAAGGAGTTATAAATAATGACATAGATTTTAAAATTGCAAGTAGCTGAATGAATTCTCACACAAAATGCCTATTGGCAGATTTGTCAATTACTGGGTCATAATCCCATGAGCTAAATGGCTGAAGGCAATATAATTGCTGTTGTCAGTAGAAGCTTTTCTTACATATTTTATACAGACCTCAGAACACTAGCTTTAGAAATTTGACAATTCAGAACATTAGGTGCCCTCTAAGTGTTGATGAATGTTGAAAAGGAGAAGATACAGAGAACATTACTTTAATTAGGCAAGATAATATTGAGGGGAAAAATAAGTGTGGGGAAAATTCAGCATTGATTTTGGATTTAGGCTGGAATTATGAGGTATTAAATGCATTTGCTGCTTGCATGCAAAAATACTACAAATCAAAGGTTGCAAAAAGCCACTTTGTACTGGACCACAGCAGTCAGCTACCATCAAACTGGTTCATTATAGTTGCTACCTATGCAGATCTTTGGGATGTGTGGACTTCAGTTCTCCACAAATTTGGTGTAAACCACAGAGCCTTGGGCTTGCCGATCGGTAGGTCAGCCGTTCGAATCCCTGTGATGGGATGACCTCCCATTGTTCGGTCCCAGCTCCTGCCAAACTAGCAGTTCGAAAAGCACGTCAAACTCTGTTTACCTTCCCGCTGAAGCGATACCTATTTATCTACTTGCACTTTGACGTGCTTTCGAAATGCTAGGTTGGCAGGAGCTGGGACCGAGCAACGGGAGCTCACCCCGTTGCGGAGATTCGAACCACCGACCTTCTGATCGGCAAGCCCTAGGCTCTGTGGTTTAACCCACAGCACCACCCGCGTACTAGAGTATGCAGCAAATGTTTCTCATTCATTGAGCAAACTTTGAGGTGCACGCTACAATGCAGCCCTTCTTTATAACAACAACTTTAAAAAGTATCCATCTGAACAGTTTTTGGAAAAGTTGTTCTTGTTAATGCTACTGAAGGAAATTCATCATTCGTTGTTGCTTACCAGCTTACTTTAACATTCTTCTTGGTTATATTTTAAGGGCATGACACCCACAAGAGATTCTTAAATGCTGTATGGTCCTCAGTACAAGGAAGGAATTCTTACTACAATTTAAACAATTTAGATGATGGGGCTGTGAAATTGGAAGGCTCTCTTTTAATCGCTTTTAAATTGCATATATTTTCTTCCTGCTGTGAATATAAACTGCTGCAGCTTTTTTTATATTCTAAACCCTGGATGTGAATATATAATTGCTAGGACCTGATGTTGTACTGTTCTTTGTGATCATTTCAGTCAGGGACTGACTGAGTTTTATTTATTTTAATTAAAGCACTCACACAACACTTTCTTTAAGTAAAACCAAGCTAGTCCACAACCTTAGAGCAATAGCAGGGGACACTTGCTTGTGGGTCTCCCAGAAGCACGTGGCTAGTCATTTTGGGACAAAACATGCTAGACTAGGTGGACCATTGGTTGGATCCATTCTTTCTGATGGGCCTTAGTGTTTCGAACAATTGAATTAATGAACTCAGCCTCTAATAACCAAAGCAAGACAAGTTGAGCTGAGCTGGCCCTTGGGCAGTTATCATGATGGCTGAACTATGGGAAGATATTGTCTTACTAAAGGATCAGAACCATTGAAAAACTCTTTAAAAATCATTTTCATTATTTAGGGCTTGTCCAAACTTTTGCTTGTCCCACTGCTTTCCCCTGGGGAAACCCGATCTTTACCACTGAATCGGAGCAAATGACAGCCCAGACACTGAGGTCCGCCTCCAAGGGTCTTCTGCTGGTTCCCTCACCGTGAGAAGTGAAGTTACAGGTAACCAGGTAGAGGATCTTCTCGGTAGTGGCACCCTCCCTGTGGAACGTTTTCCCATCAGATGTCAAGGAGATAAAGAACTGCACAACTTTTAGAACACATCTAAAGTCAGCCCTGTATTGGAAGATTTTTAACGTCTGATGTTTTTAATTATGTTTTTAGATATGCTGTAATCTGCCCAGAGTGGCTAGGGAAACCCAGCCAGATAGGCGGGGTATAAATAATAAAAGTGTTGTTGTTGTTGTTACTAGTCAAGATCAGAACCAATGGCCAAATCCTAATTTAATGCACATTGTTTGTTTGAAATACATGATTTCAGTTCTCTTTTTGTAATTAAATTGTATGTTGATAGAATAGAATAGAATAGAATAGAATAGAATAGAATAGAGGGCAAGTATTTCCTGTGGTCTCTGGAAAAGTAATAAAATAATTCAAATAATGGACATATTTTAAAGAAGTGTTTTGAATGAAAAGCAAATCTCCAGCATTCAGAAGATGAGATCAGAAAAGTGAATTTGGGCTAATGCCAGAGAAGTAAGTCAATAGACTCATCTGAATCCTTTAGAAAAAGAAAAGAACAAAAAGCTAGCTGTCAGTTATTTCCCTGCTGATGCAGAAAAAAACTCACCAGACTTAGGTTGAAAAACTTCAAGGACAGACTAGAAGGCTTTTGGCAGCTCTGTCAAGAAGGAGATCCCTCTTGTGGCAACAAATAGAGTTGTTCCTGTCTTGCTCTCACCCTGATAAATGGTTCATCATCTGATGTAGGTTGTCCTGTACAATATTATATCTATCTACATCTCAAGATTGCCTTCAAAGAGTTAAATAAAGGAAAGCATCCATAGGAGCTCTTCCATAAATGCAATGGCCACAAACCAGCAAAAGTGTAGGATGGAAATTTTGTTCATTTCTCCTCTCCTATAATCCATGCACCATCTTGTATTTAGTAAGTGGGTCTTCCAATAGTCCAGTGCATATTTTCAGCATGTTCAAGAGCAACTGAGGGAAGTGGGAATTGATAAAACCTTTTCTCTCCTTCCACTAGTGGAGGCTTGGAGTGCCCCTTCTGTGAATGGAACTCCACTTATGGCATTTTTAAAAATATCCTGTTGATCTGTGGCCTCAATCCCACTTCTGACTCAGAAAGAGATTCAGAAGGGGATGAGGTATCCCATGGGGAGCCATTGTTCCCTGATCCAGGACTGTCTAGGCCAGTCCAGCCCAGAATAAATAGCTTTACCTGACTGTTTACACTCAGAGGACACCATCCCCAATGCAGCCTTCACCAATCTCATGCTGTAGGAGCCAGTGGCTGCAGAATCAGGCACTGTCCCTTTGAAAAACAGACAGCTCCTCAGCAGGGTTGGGGTTAATACCAGAGCAGCCAGCATTCAAAAGGTTTCAGCCTGCTGCTTAGACCACAACATTTGTTAGATGAATTCCAGCTAGCCCTTGCCAAGGGGATCTGCCTAGGACCTGAAAGACTATGCTGTGCCTAATATGATTCAGCCTAGTCTAGCCTACATTGACTTGACTATTGGACTTGATTCTGTTTTTCCACTTACTCCTTCCAGTAAGTGCCATTGTTTCAACTAGCCTCTCCTAGGAGCCTTGAACCAAGCTAGGATATGACGCAACCCAATGGATATATTTTGTATTATGACTTTTTTAATGAATCAGCCAAATACAACATGCAGTTCAATTAATCCTAATGTGCATGACACCTCTCATGGGTCAAGTATAACATTCAACATGATATAAACCTCACTCAATATAAATAGGGCTTGATTATGACAATATCTTTACAAGATTTCTTAATGTTTCTGAAGTCTCCCAGGCTATAGGATACTAGAAAACTGATGAGCCATAAAACCCATTATTTTTCTATGAAAGTGACACACATGCAAATGGATAGAAGTACTATAATTTCCACCCCTGTTTTACATTTATTAAGGACTACCAACCAGTCTGTTTCCCAATTGCTATGTTCTGGTCTCCCAGACTCTGCCTAAGTACCCAATAAGTTATACACTGAATCCTCAAAAGTTGTTGCATATGTTTTGTGCTTTAGAAAAAAATTCACAGATTTGCTAAAAGAAATATATATAAAAAATGGGGGTGGGTGGGTAGGTTATAAGAGCAGAATAATTTCATGGCTGTGAAAAATTGTCACTTGTGGGGTTTTTTCTCCTCGCACAGCACATGCTAGTATATGGGCACTACTCATTTACAAATGATACATTCAGTAAGTTATCTGATTGAGAAGTGATGGCATTCCTATTAATTATACCATTCAAGTGTATGAAAGGTAATGAGTGATGTCCTTTACTTCCCCCACTGTGTTCATTAGCAATCATCCAATTTAAATGACTGAATGAGTTCATGATGAAGATCAAACTGTAAATGAGCTTGAGCAGGATTTTCCAGTGATTCTAAGTGCCTTATCTTCAAATGATAAGTGCCTTATCTTCAAATGTGTATTAGAGACACATTGCTTTAGAAAAAATAACTGAATGGAGAATAATTAGTAATAGGGATCTTTGATCTGGAATAAACAGAATCACAGAATATTACAGCCAATGTATGCCAAGCAGCTTCAAAATTGAATTAAATGCTGTAAATTCTTTCCTGGGAATTTACAATGAGAAATATCACTTGATAGCAATTTCATTATGGATCTTGGTTTTGGGAGTGAGATGAGTGGAGAACAAATAATAGAGTCTTAGAGGAACTCACATCTTTAATGTCTCATCATAACCCTTCTCACTGAATAGTTTACTTATTCATTACAATCCATAGTAAGTGCCACCACTGGCTCACCGTGTCAATTTCTTTAGTCTCCTGGGATGGAGTAAGGAAAGCAAGGCAACAATAGAGGCTTTGCCACATCATATGAGGCTACCCGGAACTTACACAATCATTTGATTACTTGCAGAGCAGCAACCATTCCTTCTGATGCCAATTCATATTTTCTCATGCTCATGCTTATACAAGCCAAACCTTAACTACATGTGCACAAGAGAGAAAGCATCAGAACATTTTAGGGTTCTCCTGAAGGCTTGAAGATGCTCAGACAATCTTCAGAGGGGAAGGGAACTTAGGGAGGAAGAACCTTCCAGTACAGCTCAATAAGAACTCAATGCCACAGAACATCGAAAATTGATAATGCTGAAAGATTGAGGTCTCATCCACAGCATATGTTCAAAGCACCCTAAAGCAGTCATGGCCTCTCCCCAAAAATCCTGGGAACTGCAGTATGCTAAGGATGCTGGGAATTGTAGCTCTGCAAGGGATCTCATAGTAACTCTCAGCACCCTTAACAAACTATAGTTCCTGGGATTCTTTGGGAGAAAGCCATGACTGTTAAACTGGTATGAGGGTGCTTTGAATGCATGCTGTGGGTGACACCTCTGTGGTTTGAATCCAGCTAAGTCCTACTCAGAGTAGAACCATTTAAATGACTGGACTTAAGTTAGCCACACACACACACACACACATATACACAAAGGGAGGTGTGGGGAGAAGAGCATCAGAAGGGTGTCTATGAAGATCAGCAGAAGTAAAAGGAAAGAAAGAAAATACAAACCAAAAGTACAGAGGGGCACTGGAACAAGCAGGCCTTTATGTAATTTAAACAAATTTTTATTTCTCAAGTATATAAAATATACCGGTTAATCTGAAGAACTCGTTTTTCATTCTAAGAGAGTAATAGCAGTAGAGTTGAATGGTGGCTTAATTTTAAAAAATCCATATGGATACATTTTCCCCTTCCTTATGTCTAATGGACAGCTGTGCAATTAGAAACCACACATTGTGACTTTTCCAGAGTTTAGGTACTGTCAGTGCTTTCGGTGTCAGCAAGTCATTTTTATAATAATGTGGTTAGTGTGCTCAGAGCCTCAGCCTGTGCATTCATCAGAATTATTCCATTTCAAAGGAAAGTGGAATTGTTTACTTTGAAGTCACATTTCTGTAATTGCAGGTAGGCTGTTCAGACCGACACTAACTCCAACCCCTGAAAATTGTCATAGAGAGGTGTGCCATTAACAGTGTGATAGAAGCTATAGAGACAGAGGGCGCAATCCCTCCATAGAGGAGGTGTGACCCACATAAAATGGCTATGCCCTGGATAAGGGGAAGTTACCAAATGACTTCATGCCAGTTTTACTTACTTATTGCATTTATAGCTTACCTTTCTCCAACAAGGAGCTCCAGGTGTGGTGTACATGGTTACCCCTCTCCTCATTTAATCTTCACAACAACCCTGTGAGGTAGGTTAGCCTGAGAGACAGTGAACCACCCAAGAGCACCCAATGAACTTCATGGTGGAGTGGGGATTCAAACTCTGGTCTTCTAGGTCTTACGCTCTAACCACTGCATCATACTGCCTCTCACTGTTCACATTTCCTGCGCCACCACTGAGCATCACAGATGCTCTCAGATTTGTGTTTTTCCATGCTCATATGGAGAACTGAATTTAAGATTGGAAGAAATGGGAAACTGGGTGAAATCAAATTTGGCAAAGCCATCCCTAGCTGCAGTGCTACAAATGAACATATAAATACACTTTTATAGTGAGATGTTTACGGGACCAATACATTTATCTTGAACACAGAACAGGAACTATAGATAAATAATAACAAAGAAAACAAACCTTTGATGCTTACAGGAAGATCTTGATATGGAATTAATAAAATGTAATTGTAATAAAAATGCTTATTTGCTATTTGTGGTGGCTTCAATTTAAATGTCATGAATGATCAACAGAAAGTACTTGATTTACTGCATACAGTATAGAGCAACTAAGCAAGACTGGGTGGGAAAAGAGAAATATTTTAAAATAATTTGTGTCTAAATAGCACAAGTTCTTAATTGTAAAGAAAAGTAGTAAAGTAGCAATTTTCAAAGGACAAAAAAGCTTTGGGCCAGATTGAACTAAGCCCAGTGCTGGATTTATGTATAAGCTAAACAAGCTATAGCTTAGGGCCCCACTCTCTTGGGGTCCCCCAAAAAATTTAAAGAAAAAAAAACTGGATGTACATTTCCAAACTATAAGATAAAAAACAAATAAAATAAAAGCTACATACAGCAGCCGTGTTTTGTGTTGTGTATGGACCTATTAGGTCCATAAATTACCATATAGCATATATTCAACACAAAAAACAGTGACAATTTATTGTTGACAGAGGACAGCTTGTCATATAAAGGGCCCCATTACCTTCAGTAGCTTAGGGCCTCATCAAACCTAAATCCGGCCCTGACTAAGCCAGTGCACAACAGAGCTCTTCCTCCTGCTGCTGCCTCACCACATACCTCCTTCCAATGTGCTCTGCAGGATCAAGAGAAAGCTCAAAACAGTGTGTGGTGGGGGGAGTGATATGACAGAAGAGGAGGTTCCATTTGGCAAGTAGAAACCCTTGCACTGATGCAACTACCACCTTATTGCTGCAATGAATTCCTTCCTTCTTCATTAAAAACAATAGTTGTAGTTAGGCAAAATTGCTTTCCTGGAGAGGCCACCAAGAATCCAGATGGGAGAACTTAAACTGTAATAACATGACTAATATTTTCATTGTCACAGTAACAAAATGCTGCATCACCCTGAAATTAATGAGATGTGAAGGATTAAGCATAGTTTTCTATACCTAACAACAGAAGGCATCTCAAGTATATTAGTTGGAGTCCCTTTTCTCTTCTTTCTGATAGTTTAGATATAATTATAATGACTTCTATTTTCAACGTTCTTGTGAGAGTGGTGTTGCAAGCAACATTATCCCCACACAAGAAGGAGGTATCAGCAGATTTGGGGGCACCCAAAGGGTTTCAGAAGCAAAAAAGGTTTTTAAACCCTGAAGGAAGGAGGAAACTCTAAAAAACAACCCAATGACGTGTACATCTCCAGTGACCACAAGTGTTGGCATACAGGAATCAAAAAGGAAGGGGAAGGGGATAAAATGGAGGGGCTGAGCTCCTGAACAGCAGCATTCCACAGTGCAACGTTTTGTTGCAGTTGTGTTCACTATTGCCATCACCCCCTGGAGATCATTCCATTCAGCCTGCAGTATGATGAAAAGGGGCTACATATTTTGCCATTCTTTGTTTAATGTCATTTGAGTTTAACAAAACAACTTTAAGGGGGTTAGAAATGAGCATATTTCTGTAGGGCAGCATCTAGGCTATGGCTCTACCTGCACTACCCATTTAAAGCAGTATCAGACCACTTTAAACAGTCACAGCTTCCCCAAAGAATCCTGGGAACTGTGTTTTGTTAAGGGTATTCAGAGTTTCAGAAGACTCCTATTGTCCTCACAGAGTTCCAGTTCTCAACATCTTTAACAAACCACAGTTCCCAGGATTCTTTGGGGAAATCCATGAAGGTTAAATGCATAGTGCAGATGGGGAAGATTGGTGGTGGTGAGGAGATCTGCTGTTCTTTGCCACCTCACAGTGTGCACATTGTAGTGCTCATAACGTGGCATTTCCTAAATAACCCGTCAAGCTGGTGTTTTGACACAGGTCATATTCTTGGTCTAAATCTTTCTGCTCCTATAATAAATGTTATCCCGACTTTTAAAATGTGTGCAAGCTATGTTTCAGAGCAATACATGTTTGTGAAACACAGGGCAATTTATTTTCCTGAAGATGATGGGTACCCAGGGAAACTCGGTATCAGCTTGTAAGTTGCTTTTTTTTATTTGCTTCTAATTAACGAGAACTTAAACTGTTCTGATTCTGGGGACATAAGCTGAATAGATTGGCATGGGCATTTTTCACTTTTGCGGTCAGAGTGCTCTCTTATAATTGCTCAAACATCATCAGTCTCAAAATGGCCTGGCTTCTTCTACAGACAAGTGTGTTTCCATGTTGGCGTTTTCCTCAGATATTCACAGGACCCATGTGGCCCATTATTTTAAGTCTGAATCTAAGTAATTAATTCCTTTCATAACCTTGAGCTGCTCCCTTTTTCTCTCTTCAGTATTCTTGTCTGCCTCAAAGGGAAGGTTCATGACCTTTATCACAAATGTACTGGGTTGTGAATTGAATAATGACTACAGGATGTGGGTCTTTATTATGTACAGAGCTAGTTCTTAATCTTACATATTTGATTACTCTATATATATTGATTAATGAACTGCCCCACTATAATTCATAGTTTCTTGTTGAGTTGCAATTCAGTCAAATGTTTTGTTATTACAAGATTTGGAAGCATTTTAAATTGAACTTCTTTGAGTTGATCCAGCCCCTTTTTAAATAAATATTTTTTAAAAAATCTGAGACAGACTAGGAAGCACGGGCCCTGCTCTAATTCAGAATGGGATCAGAAATGGTCCTGGAAGTGCTGGTCTGTGATCACATGATGTTGTTTATAGTATTTGTATAGGAAAAATGTGGCTGCCCCAACATAATTGTGTTAAGTTGTGGGTGAACATATCAGACAACACAGCAATTCTTCAAACAGCTCTTGTTTATTCACAGGCCAGAACAGAACTCAACTGAAGGGTTCAGCCAGCCTGCTTATATAGAGCTCCACTAGAACGCAACAGTAACCATTTTCTGTAACTATCCAATCACTGAATGTCACTTTCGATCCCTTGTTTGCGTATGTGGACCTGAACTATCTACAGTATCCCCCTGCTGGCCCAGGGTGAGAACTTCAGTACATAACAAATTGCATGTGTGCAGCCATCTTTTTTTCATACATACCTGATCCTACTAATTTTAGTGGTGAATACAAAATACCTATGTCAAAAACCTGTGTTGGAATTATTCATACTGAGTTGGTTTGTAGGAATATAGGATACTAATTCCTGCTCAGAAACTGTAATTCACTGGGCAGCCTGCTCAGTCCTACACAAATTTTCTCGCAAGTAAAAAGTGTATAGGATTGTGGTTTTAGTATCATTTCCATTTATTGACTTTATTTTGTTTACTTTTGTTTATTATCAAATTTCTTTCCCATCTTCCCAAAGGAGCCCAAGGTAGTAAACACCAAAATGTTAAAACTATACAATTAAAAATAGCATAAAAACGTTTTAAAGCAATTAAAACGTTCCAAAACATTTTAAAACATTAAGATAATCTAAAAACAGCTAATAATTTCAAGATTGCTAGGAACAGTATAATTCAGTAATCAAACGCTTGGGTAAACACAATCGTTAAAATTTCTTCTAATATTTAATAATAGCATAGTCAAAGAGAGAGAAAATATCATTGTGTTGCAGCAAGTCCACTAATAAAGGACATTCAAAGAACATTATATCCCTAGTAGCCATAATTTATCTGGTATTGACCACAGCCCATAAGAAAACAAAAGGTATATTATACAAATATACCACTTTTCACAACAGAACATTAAGTTTTAGAGCAGCTAAGCTTTTAATCACATTTACAATAATTACAAGCTCTAAATGCTAATTACACACTTCATAATGCACCTTATAAAGAGCCCAAGGCTAAAGACTGAATTCTGTTCTATTTACATTGCATAGCATATAGCTGATAACTTGGAGACTTTTGGCTGAAATCCCAAACACATTTACTGGGGAGTAAATCCCACAGAATTCAGAATTTTGAGTAAACATGTTCTGTAAATCAATGAATCACTAATGGTTGCTTTACAGTTCTTTAATTCATTGTGGCCGCAGGGCAAGTAATAATGTGTGCGCGCATATATACATATTTAAAAGATTCATATTTTTTTAAAAAAATACCAAGAGCTGGTGGGATATAGCAGATAGTGGGTTGACTGGGGAAATCTGGTTTCAAATTTCCATTTAGCCATGATCCTTCCTTGAACCAGCTTCCCAGTTTAGCCTGCCTGACAGGGTTGCAGAGAACATAAAATGGGGATAGTTCCATATACGCCTGCAGAAAACATATGTGATAAAATTGAATTTGAATATTTATTCTTTAACTAAAACCCCAACACTTTATCAATTTAACTCACATTCTGATAGGGTTGTTTTTTTTTTGTTTTTTTTTTTACGATTGTAACAAGTGTGAGTGCCCAATGCAACATGGAGTGCCTCCATCCAGAGCTCTAGGCAACAAAGTTTGCCCTATCCAGGATACTCCGTTCCAGTCTTCCTCCTTCTAACCCAGTTTTCCATCCCATTCCCCACAGCAGTGTCAGCACTCTGTACCCACTGAGCATCCTCAGTTGGCATTGGGTTGCTTAAGAGGTCTCTTTCCTTTGCCCCCCCCCTTAAAGTTTCTTTTGTACATGTATAAACTTCCCCCAAGCCTACTGATATCTCCCTCTCATGTGTGGATAGTGAAGTGGCAGATGAGAACTGAGAGACCTAAGTTCACCATCAGTATATATTTATCACATGTTGGGCAGCCACCAAGAACATTTCCATATGCCCTCGATTTTAAAACAGCAAAATTGACTCATTGGTTTTTTAATGGGATTTAAGACTTTTAATCTTTTGGTACTAGGATGTGGATATGGACCCCAGTGAATATGGACCCCAATGACATCAAGGCAACAAGCAAATAAGGCAGTGATCCAAAAACCTGGGGTGGGTCTTATAGCTCAGGAACTGCATCCTAGGGCTGTTAAGTCTGAGATACACACACACTATGTCATGTGCAAATGTATATCCTATTGTGCAGGTGGGGTGGATGGCCCCAAAATAAATTGAGGGCTGCACACAAGTAGTGAGATGCCTGTGAAAATGTCAACAGGTGAAGATTTCCATTTTAGGAAAGGCTTGACCTGTTGAATTCCTGCCTGAAAAACAGCTGCTAGAGGCATAATAGCCTCACTCTCACCCAGTTGTAAACCATTTATGTGACCATAGATCTTTCAACTTATTGATCTTAGGCTGTCAATACCGCATTCAGCACAAAACATGGTAGTTACAAAGGCCAATGTAGGGTCAAGAGAGATTTAATATTTACATCATTCAAGGTGCTGATGGACAAATGTAAGAGTAAATTACTGAAAAGCAAGCAGTGTGCTCGAAGAGCACTTGCTGTGGTTATTTATTTTTAATATAGCATACCTCATAAAAACTACGGTAATGTTAGCAGCCTGGGTCAAACAGATACATTTTATTTTCTTTGATCAAAAGGGACAGGAGATTTTGTTGTTGGTTTTTTTACATCACTATGGATGTCTTATCCCAGCAGCAGCCACCCACCCCCCACCCACCCACCCACCCCAAGAATCCCCCTATGAGTGCAAAAGTAATTAATCACACTCTCTCCCCTGCTGTTGCTATTATATTCAACAGCTGCCTCCCAACTGCATTTCCCTAAAGAAATTAAAAACACCAAGAGACTGGATAACTCTGGGCTACACTGCAGGACTGTCATTCACTATTCTCTCTCAGCAATTCCCCACTCCCTACTCCACAAACATAAGTGTACCAGCTCTGGGCTGCTTTGTAGGATCAATAACACCACACAAATTATTTTATAAGAAGTGATCTGGGGGGGATCTGGGAGGAAAGGTTAATAAGGGAGGACATATGTTTAAAATTATGTATGGTGGGAAAAAGATGGAGAGGCATTTTTCTCCCTTTCCCCTAGTAGCAGTCTGCAGGACAGAGTGATGGTGCTTACCTGACTGCCTGTCACTGGCCTTGCTGTAGATTACTGAGAAAGGAAGGGGAGAGACCATGGCAAGGGGAGCATGGTGTCAACACACTGGGGGAGGCAATCCAGCACTCTTGCCAGTTGCCGGCTACTTCTCTCACATCATACGAGGGAATCTCAAATCATCCAATGGAGCTGAATGCTGGAAGATTCAGGATAGATAAATGGAAGTATTTCTTTACTCAGTGCATATTTAATCTATGGAATGCGCCATCACAAATTGTAGTGATGGTTGCCGACTTAGCTTTGAAAGGGGATTATGCACACTCATGAAGGACAAGGCTATCAAAGGCTGTGTACTACCTTCAGTATTGGAGCAGTATAATAATAATAATAATAATAATAATAATAATAATAATAATAATACAATTTTATTTATATCCTGCCCTCCCCAGCTGAAGCGGGGCTTAGAATGGCTAACAACAATAAAAGTAACACAGTTTACATAAAATCACAATCAATTAATTGAAATGCATTCTAAAATCAATTCATTCTAAAATCAATTCAAAATCAAATTATTGGCAACCATTGGGCTAGAGTTCTATGAGGATTATGGAAGGAGGGGGTCAGACTGTGCCTTGGCCAAGGGCCTGGTGGAACCGCTCTGTCTTGTAGGCCCTGGGGAAAGATGTCAAGTCCTGCAGGGCCCTAGTCTCTTGTGACAGAGAGTTCCACCAGATCGGGGCCATGGCCAAAAAAGCCCTGGCTCTGGTTGAGGCCAGCCTAACCTCCCTGTGGCCCTTAGTATGCCTTTGACTACCAGTTGCTGGGGAACACAAGTAGGAGAGTGCTGTTGTGCTCATGTTCTGAATGTGGGCTTCCCATGAGCCTGTGGTTGGCCACTGTAAGAAGAGGATGCTAGACTTAGTTTGTCTGCGTGAGCAGGACCTTCATGTCTTTCTGAATATCCACTCCTATTTCATTGTTAGCCGCTCAGTAAGGGACTGCTGAGAGTCAGATAAGCTACTCTGAATTTCCCAAAGGAAAAATAGGAGATAAGTATAATGGCAACGCACATCGGTAATTTGTTGTTTGATGGGTTTCTTCATGTAGGCAGTTGAAGGCTCCTTCATCAGTATTCTTGACTATGCTGAAGTATGTGGTGAAATTCTGATTGATTTCAGCTGACATGAATGGCAGTACTTAAATCACTTGTTGTACTAGCTCAGAGGTTTATGGTTACACAATGAAGCTTTCTCCCCTCTCCTCTCCCAGCCCTCCCCAAATCATAATCCATTAAATAATGTACAGTTTGGTGCCTTTCATGACACCCAAGATCAGCTGCCTAAGGCAAATGTCTCACTCTGCCTATTGGGAGGGCAAGGAGGGTTGGCCATGGAAAAATATTGGTCCCTGGGGTACTCTTATAATCACCCACATATAATTTGGTACATGGTTTTAAATAGTATGGCTCCAACAGGGGAACGCACAAACCACCATCTAGCTCAGCATATTTTATTTTAAATATCGTAAATTGCATTGTTAGGTTAGGAATCTACTTTATACTGAATCAAATCAGCATCCATCTCAGTCCTGTCCATGCTGACTGGCAGGAGCTCTCCAGGATTTCAGACGGGTCACATTCCCACCTCTGGAAAAACTGGGGATTGAACCTGGAAGCATCTCTGAAGACAAAGTGGATGAGCTACCACGGAGCTTCAGCCCTCCTCCCAACAATATCAAGTTGCTTTAGTATTGTTGATGCAGCAGCCAACAGAACTGACTATCCCCCTTGTGTTTCCTCCTTTATATAGGAAAACTGGGATGCAGAAAGTCCTTTTAGATGAGGATGAAGCCTGGGCTGGGATGCCAACAGATCTCAAGCAGCATCCAACCACCTCTTTATCACCTGTAGAGACTGAAGAGGTGCAGTGTCCTTGGTGTTGATGTGATTTTCCAGTTAAGTAGGGCAGAATTGGCTTATCTGCCCTTCTTGCACAGTAATGGCACTCCAGCAGCTTGCAAAAAGTGCTTTAGGACAAGTATCACATAACTGAACTCCTATCATAACATGATGGAGTTTCAAATGAAGTTTTTGCCATGGTATAGGCTAGAGAGGTATAGGAAATGCCAAAGCAAATTGCCGCTGGATTAAAACATCTTCCCTATAAGGAGTGGTCAAATAAGTTGGGGTTTTTTCATTTCAAAATACAGATAATTGAGAGGAGGAGGCATGACAGAGATTTATAAAATTTATGAATGGTATGGAGAAACTAGGTACAAATTATCTTCTCTCAAACAAAATAAACTCTAAGTAATCTAATGAAACTGATTGATAGTAAGTTAATAACAAGAGGAAGTTTTATATAACTGTATATCTAAAGATGAACAATTGCATTAGTAAAGCAAACTGATCTCCCTTTGCAATTAGATATAGAATGAACAAACAGAAGAGATGGAACCTCTACAAGCTATTGTCACGTGAAGGGGTCTGTAACTTCAGAGGAAGCAGATTTCTCATAAGGAGGAGAATATAAACTGGTGGCCGTGTTGATTGACCTGTGAGCTGAAACGGTAGGGCTTCCGTGCTGAGGTAGTACCTGCCCTCCATTTCCTAGCCAAGGGAGTGGGGTTCAGAAGGAGCTATCCAGACCTGCAGGGACTGTTCAGAGATGCAGCTGCTGAGGAGCTGTCCAGCATTTCAGCATCACAGCACTTCATTCCTGTTTCTCAGCTTGCTGTTGAGCCTCCAGAGCACAGTGACTGCAAAAGGATGCGCAAAAGCAGGACACAGTCTTGGTTAGAAAGGTAAGGGGAAACGGAGGATCCTAAGCGTTAACTAATAATTCAGGCTTTAATGAGTGTAATAAAATAGTGTGTGAAGAATGTCTGTGGGTGAAAAAGGAAGATGGAGACATAATCTGTGAGTGTAGATGGGGAAGAGTCTCATTTAGGATTCTTCAGTCACAGAGGCATGGTTTTTATATGTGTTTATTATTTCCCATGAACAAGAATTTTCGTAGCATATTCCTCCTAGGCAATGCGCGGAAAGAGAATTAATGAAAACTATAACAAGAGAGGTAATTTTGTGCTTAATTATATAGAGACATTAAATGTCATTTCCATACAATGTTGAGCTGCATGTAAAATAGCCAGGGGCATGTTGAAACTTAATTCATTTGTTTTAAAATTTTATTTTCCTTAGGAGATCAGTACAGTCAGAGTGCTCCAAAGTGGAAAGATAAAAAGGAAGCAGGATGCAAAAACTATTTAACTGAAAGACTGCTTTACTGGTTTCAGTAAATAGAAAAGAAAGTGCTAGGAGAGGCAGTTTACCTGAAAATTAGCTTGAATCAAGCAGCTTCAAGAAATAAGAACCTGAAGGAAATCTCTGATGCAATGTATTTCAAATAGACTGATCTCACTCATAAGGTTTTGTAAAAGGACTGCATCTAGTAATCTCATCTAAACTAAACAATATTTAACAGAGGAGACTGATATTTGTCACTGCAGACAATGGATAATTTTTCCTCCCAGCCCAACTTCAATGTTTCCTGTACTGATGTGGATTTTGGCTGCTATGGGTCAGGACAACATGGGCACAACATGACAGCTCCACAGCTGATTCCTAAGTTCTACATTGCCGTACCCATCATCTACTCTGTGATCTGTGCTGTTGGGCTCACTGGAAACTCTGCAGTCATTTATGTCATCCTAAAAGCTCCCAAAATGAAGACTGTCACCAACATTTTCATTCTGAACCTGGCCATTGCTGATGAGCTCTTCACGTTGGTACTTCCTATCAACATAGCAGACTACCTGCTGCTTCAGTGGCCCTTTGGCGAATTCATGTGCAAGCTGATCATCTCCATCGACCAGTACAACACTTTCTCAAGCATTTATTTTCTAACTGTCATGAGCATCGACCGATACCTGGTGGTGGTTGCCACCATCAAATCCAAGAAAATGTGCTATCGCACCTACAGGGCTGCCAAGACAGTGAGTCTCTGTGTCTGGGTTTTTGTCAGCATCATCATATTGCCGTTCAGTATCTTTGCCAAGATACACACTGAAGAGGGACGATCCCAGTGTGTCTTTGTCTTTCCCAGCCCAGAGGGCTTCTGGTGGAAAGTGAGCCGCCTCTACACCCTTATCTTGGGCTTTGCCATCCCAGTGTCCACCATCTGCATCCTGTACAGCACCATGCTCTTCAAGCTGAGGCGTATGCGGCTCCACAGCAATGCTAAAGCTTTGGACAAAGCGAAAAAGAAAGTGACAATCATGGTGCTGATCATATTGGGCGTTTGCCTGTTCTGTTGGACCCCTTATCACCTGAGCACTGTGGTCGCCCTCACCACAGACATCCCACAAACCCCTCTGATAATTGGAATCTCCTATTTCATCACCACCCTGAGCTATGCTAACAGTTGTCTCAACCCGTTCCTTTACGCCTTTTTAGATGATACTTTCCGGAAGAGTTTCCGAAAGTTGGTTGAATGTGGAACTCCCTCCTAAGATTCCAGATCTTTTTCTAGCCCCTTTTAAAATAAGCTTAATGCATTTTGAAGAAACTTCACGAAGCATGATTGGAAGGGACTAGCTCTGGCCATAGAACCAGATCCAAAATGTTGTAAAACTGAAAATTCAGGAATTGGCTCATCCTCTTCTTCTTCAAGCAGTGTCCCCGTATCCCTGCCAGGATGAAGAAGCTTGCTGCATCACCACACTACATCCTCCGGGGCATTTTTTCTCTTGTTCTTTCTTTTTTGGTATGTATTCTTTCCTATTGGTATGTAATGCAACATAATTCCTTGGAATGTAAAAAAAAGAAAGAAGATTTAATATTCAGCAGACCCAATATACAGAACAGTACTAATTGAAACATGGAGTTTTTTCAAGCCAAATAAAGGTGTGCAGAGTGCCTTTGCTTAATGAATCTGAATCCTGCTAGTTTGATACTTGTATTATATTTATCTTGCTGTATTACCTTCCTCCATCATATTTTATTACATATTAATTCTGCATTTGACAAGGTAAGCTTTTATGACAAGGTAATGTGTTCTTCTACAGCTCCCACACATTTAATTGGGGGGATGTGGGCCTAGTTGATTGATTCTTCCTTTCCTCCATATTCAATCACATTGTGTATTTTAAGTTCTGACACATCTTGTAGTTGTGATTATTATTATTCTGTAAAAATACTGTAATTAAGGCTTACACTGCTGCACAAATCTTCTGCATACAGACTTTCTTAGATATAAGTATTTTGCAAAGGAAAATGCCCTCTAGCATAAAATGTCATAGCTTGATCTTTGTCACATATTTTTTTTTAAATCCCAATCTTTTCTTCTTCTTCTTCTTTAAATACTGGAGATAAGAACATACAAAGCCCCCAAATGGGATATACACAGCTTGTTGCTTTGTAAGTGCCAAGTGGAGATGGGGAAATAAATTACTTTTTTGTAGCAACGTGTATCGAGAGCCACCTTCAGTAAGAAGCAGAAATTTCAGTCCAAGTACACTTCTCTAAACACCAGGAAAAGTTCTCATTGGAAGAAAGCAGCTCCCTGCTTATAATAAGACTTCTAAACCTGGAGTATTCCCGAGATTCTCAAATCTTTTCTTGAATAGTAGAAGTTCTTATCTGGCAAGCCTACATCAACTTTGGAAGGCATCTTGTGAAAAATTCAATCTGAAGCTTCTCAAAACGAGTGCTTTCCCCAAAGATGATGGAGAGGCTTGCCTGATACAAACTACTATTCAAGAAACAATTTGAGAATCTTGGGGAATACTCCAAGTTTAGATACCTTGTTTTCCTGGGGTTTGGCCACTGTCACATGCTGAGACAGATGGATGTCAACAACAACAACAACAACAACAACAACAGGCATCTTGTTTTAGGCACGGGCCTACTTTCTTCCAATGACCATGTCACAATGCTAGGATTACCTGAATCCATCCATTTGGGTAATATATCTTTTTATTTATTTATTTATTTTTTATTTCAAACATACAAATAAATACATAGATAACAAATGCATACTTTGCTACCTTCTATATAAATCAAATAATGTCAGACTTAAAAACCTTACTTCTCAACATATATAAAAAGAAAAGGGAAAGGGAAACAAAAAAGACAAAAAAGACATAAAGACAAAACAAAGATAGTGACAAATCACTGGACATTTGTGGTAGATCACTGGTAGATCACTGTCTCCCCTAAAAAAGCTCAAGAACTTTGACCTGAACCCCTAAAAATGGGCTTTCCTCATCCCTAAAAAAAGCTCAAAAACTTTGACCTGAACCTCAAAAAAGGGGGTAGATCACTGCCAGTTTTTAACTCTGTGAGTAGATCGCAGTTTCTTGGGAGTTGGCCACCCCTGATATAAAAGCCATTATGGGACTGAATCATATCAAATAGTACCTAACAAAAAATACATATTGAATTTGTTTTTGTTTTTACCAGTAGATCACGATCTACCTGTTGGACGTGCCTGTTGTATATGATACCTTTCCTTATGGATTGAATCTGTTTACATACTTTAATTGTCGTGGACCTTGTAATGGTTCATTTTACTTTACTACATCCCCACCCCACCCTGTGTTTAATGTTTTCTCCTCATCCTGGTACGAGGAAGCGATGTATCTCTGTTTACGGAATTATTCCAAACACAACCAAATTTTAGATGTGGGAGGTATATCTTTGTACTACTTAAATACCTTAGTTTCTCACATGCAGTTTCTCACATGCAGTAATGGGCTACCCATGCAGGAACATAGGAAAGTGCTTTATACCGGGTCAGACTACTGGTCCATCTTTGTTCAGTAGTGCCTATGCCAACTGGCAACAGTTTTCCAGGGTTCCTGGGCCCTATTTTCCAACCTTACCTGAAGATGCCAGGGACTGAACTTCAAACATTCTTCATGCAAGGCAGATGCTCTACCCTTGTGCCCTTCTTCCTCCATCCCATTGTTGAGTGTCAGTCCCTTAAAGGAAGCAAGCTACCTCCCAGACATTTTGTGCACTTCAGCTTTAAGAAGCAGATTTTCACAGGGAAAGCTCTGGGGCCAAAAGAAGAGTGCTCAGACAAGGAGCTTGGAAGTGCGGACCTGTGCCTGGAAAGAGGGGGGTGAAAGGTAAGTATGGGTAAGCCCTAATTAAGCAACAAGTAGCTAAATATACGCCAGTTAATCCCAGAATTCCACAGCAATCCAGTAAAAGAGCTGGTTGACACTTTGCCTCACAAATGGGCTCGAAGGCAGGATGAACACTCAAATATCCACTCTTCCCATGCCTCCTTACAGGCTGGTGGTCTTTGGTACTGCATTCCCCAAAGGGTGAGAGTAAAGTCATCTCCCACATGCAGCCAAGGAGGGGAGCAATAATCTTATCAATGGGCCCTCCCCATTTGTTTTAATATTAATTTGGTAGATTACAGCTGGAGTGTATTGAACTTTAAGTAAAGGTAAAGGGACCCCTGACCATTAGGTCCAGTCGTGACTGACTCTGGGGTTGTGGCGCTCACCTCGCTTTATTGACCAAGGGAGCCGGCATACAGCCTCTGGATCATGTGGCCAGCATGACTAAGCTTCTTCTGGCGAACCAGAGCAGCGCAGGGAAATGCTGTTTACCTTCCTGCAGGAGCGGTACCTATTTATCTTTTTGCACTTTGATGTGCTTTTGAACTGCTAGGTTGGCAGGAGCAGGGACCAAGCAATGGGAGCGCACCCTGTCGCAGGGATTCAAACTGCCAACCTTCTGATCAGCAAGTCCTAGGCTCTGTGGTTTAACCCACAGCACCACCCGTGTCCCATATTGAACTTTACTTCATAGTAAATTAATTACATTAAAATAACTGCATCACCCCTCCCCCAAAAAACCCAGCCACACAAACTCAGTTTCTAAGAAATAGTGAATTGATATTTTGAGGGGTCAGGGGAGCTGGTGTCCCTTGAGTATTTATACCTTCCATTGCTTGTTGGAATTGTATGTGTATTCCATAGTTCCAGTTACAGATAGGTAGCCGTGTTGGTCTGCCATGGTCAAAACAAAATAAAATAAAAAAATTCCTTCCAGTAGCACCTTAAAGACCAACTGAGTTAGTTCTAGGTATGAGCTTTCGTGTGCATGCACACTTCTTCAGATACACTGAAACAGAAGTCACCGGACCTTTCTATATAGTGAGAAGGTGGGGAGGGGTATTACTCAGAAGGGTGGTGGGAATGGGTGATTGGCAGATAGCTGCGATGAGCCTGTTGACGACTCTTAACGACTGCAATAGGTCTAACAGGAAAAAGCAAGGGGTGAAAAGGTGAAAAATGGCTTTGTCATGTATAATGAGATAAGAATCCAATGTCTTTGTTCAAACCAGGTCTCTCCATAGTTTTAAGTTTGGTGATAAGTTGCAATTCAGCAGCTTCTCTTTCCAGTCTACTGGAAAGAGAAGCTGCTGAATTGCAACTTATCACCAAACTTAAAACTATGGAGAGACCTGGTTTGAACAAAGACATTGGATTCTTATCTCATTATACATGACAAAGCCATTTTTCACCTTTTCACCCCTTGCTTTTTCCTGTTAGACCTATTGCAGTCGTTAAGAGTCGTCAACAGGCTCATCGCAGCTATCTGCCAATCACCCATTCCCACCACCCTTCTGAGTAATACCCCTCCCCACCTTCTCACTATATAGAAAGGTCCGGTGACTTCTGTTTCAGTGTATCTGAAGAAGTGTGCATGCACACGAAAGCTCATACCTAGAACTAACTCAGTTGGTCTTTAAGGTGCTACTGGAAGGAATTTTTTTATTTTATTTTGTTTTGTATGTGTATGTAATCCATCATGCTGTTTGAGTCATCATGACACAATATTCCTGTCTTACAGCCATCTCTGAATTTGGAGCAGAAGAATTAATCTGGGGATACAGAAATTGCACCCCCTAGATGCCTGGACTACTATTTCCATCTTCCTTGACCATTGGCCTGATTGGAGCTGGACTCCAAAACTATCTGAAAGGGCACAAGTTCCCTATCCCTGAGTTAATCCTTACATATCACAATTTGTGTACGCACATTTTAAACCATTGTGATTCTCAAAAGTTATTGGGAGCCCGTGGTATCTATGGGGGGAATAAGTACATAGGATACACGTTTGTGGGTTGAAACAGGTGACAACTTTATCAGGTATTATAGCAAGCCAGTGGTGTTGGCCTGTCAGAAGGGCAGCACAGCACAGCCCCTTGCTGTTAGAATGTTATTTCTGCTAAACTGTTGAGAAACACTCAAACCATTCTTGGGGCTTGTGCACTATTAGACCCCAAAGTGGGGCAAGCCAGACATCTGGGATCCCACTGGCCAACACAAGTCTGGACCCCTTTCAAGCTGGGGTGTGACTTGTGCCCCTCTCCCCCAAGCCCCTAACTGGATCTCCCCTCCTTATGTTTTGCCCCTGCTCAATGCCATTTCTGCTCAAAGTTGTGACAGCTTATAGAGCAACATAGAGCAAAGCACTAGTACCATGGATAAGCTTGTGGGGCAAAATGACCCTCTCTGTTGGGTAGCTAAGGCTTTTAAGCTATTGCTTCCCATCCAACATCCTCTCACAGGATATCTTAGAAGCTGGCTAAGAAGACCAAGGCTCCTCTTGGGAGCCACTGTGCAAATTGCACTCTGCACTTAGGGGTACACAGAACGGTACCTTATAGTACAATCTTTCTATTGCTCAAACACTGTGGTTATATCCAAAGCTAGTTCTACTCTGAGTAGGCCCACTGAAATCAATGAACATGTCTAATTTAGGTCCATTAATTTCAGTGGGTCTACTGTGAGTAAAACTTAGTTGGATGCAAGCCATGACTGCTGTCACTGATCTGATAGAGAGATTTTGTATCCTTCTTTACTAGAAGAGTGAAATCAGATGATGAATGGTTCTTTCTACTAATCCAGTGGTTATTTCTATATATAGCATTGCCCTGCTGAAAATATTCAAGTTGGTTTTTTTGCAAAAAGATACATTCCAAAATATTTGCTGGAGGGGAAAGTTTTCATGGTGGACATGATTGTGTGTATTTGACATTTTATGGAATTCATGTCTCTAGTGAGCTCTGTGATTACTTTTCAAACAGAGAATGACAGTTCTTTTTGGCCACAAGAGGGAACTCACTGGATTTAATCAGCTTTTTCTTAGTCATAATATATCATAATATTGGAGCCCTTACTTTTATTTCAGTCATGAGACAGCATTAAAGATGAAAAGATAATTTTAAGATGGAATTAAATTTATATATGCTTTCACATTGCAGAAAAAAATCCTAACTTCATATCTACACTGTTGGAGTCTGAAATGATGGTGACTGGCTAGAAAGGGGATTTGGGAGTTGTAGGTTAATGAAAATGTTGACCCAGTGTGCAGCTGCTGTGAAAAGCATGGATTCCATGTTGAAGATCATTAGGAAAGGATTTGAAAATTAAACTATCATAATGCCTTTGTACAAAACTATGATGCAACCTCACTCAAAATAGGATATTGTGATGCTGCAAAGGGGCCTGGACGCTGGAGCAACTCTCACATGAAGAAGAGTGATCACATTTGGGGCTTTTTAGCTGGGGAAAATTGTGAGTAGAGGGACTCAGCTCTGTGTTGATGTTATTTGTAGAGACATTGCCTTTCTTGCATAGAGGAAGGTATCCAAAAGGTCATGAAATCACTACTAATGAATTTACTGATTTTTCCTGAGTTTATGTGTAAAAATCTACAACACTCAAGTGTAAGAGGGTGGCTAGTGCTTCAATCTTGCAGGTGAGCAAATTCACAGAAGTGATCCATAGAAAGTGCAGTAGTAACCAGGTACTTGACAGTAGTTTCATAGAATCATAGAATTGTTGAGTTGGAAGGGACCATGAGGGTCCTCTAGTCCACCCCCTGCAATACAGGAATCTTGGGGCTCAAACCCACAACATGAAGATTACATGCTCTACCAAATGAGTTATCCCAGGAATTGGGTTTGTTCCCTTACAAATTAAAAACTCTGTTTGAGGAACATTTCTCTTTTTAAAGTACACCTACTGTATATACATACACACAAAAACAAACACACACACTTTTTTGTGCATGGAGCTCAAACAGGACGCAAACTCCTGAAGCAAATGAGATTATAATCTCTCTATATAATAAAATTACTTTCTGTAACAATGTATGCAGTTTTGCTCTTAAATGCTTCATACAAGTTCACTGTTAATGGGTTTTCTTCCAAGTGCCTTGATCTCCTTAATATACCATTTTAATTCCACAGTGACGTACTTGCTTTCTCACAGAAGAGTCTCAAGAAGATAGTGCAGTGAAGATGAAGAGAATGGTCTGATTCACATATAATGACAAATCATAGTTCGCTATCATTTGTAAGAATGAGTATGATCTCAGATTCACATGCTTTCCCCTCATATGTACAGAATGCTTAGTTAATAAGCCAGGATATCAAACCATGGTTTGGTTGTGGCCAGATATACCATTTGTTCACTATGGATTGATTTATTTTTTTAAATAACCCTATCAATTTCCAGTATTCAGATGAAACAGGAAACTACTGTTTGTTAGAAACTGGAAGAAACTTTCAGCTTTCTCCCTTTAGTCATAAAGGAAGGGGGAAAGGGAGAACGCATGTAACAAGAAACTGTGGTCTGAATTGGATCACTGTCTTTCAACAGTTTGGGTAGCAACAGTGCCCTGTTCCTCATATCCACAGGCTTGTGGCTCAACAAAATGCTACCGAATTACAAAACTATGCTGCTGCTATGGCTAAAATAATATTAGCCTCCTGCACCAGCCTGTTGCTTTTCTTTTTTGGAAAATCTTCAATAGTACAATGTCCTTTTCCCCACACAGATTAGGCACTTTGCTAAGCCCAAGAGAGAAAAGACACAAAATCCAGAATTAAGTTCAAACTTTAATGGAGCCAAGTTCCATCAGCCCTAGCCAGCAAAGCCAAAGGTCAGTGACAATGGAAGTTGGAGGCCAACAACTGGCACACTCCTGTGAGTGCCCTTGACAGGATCTGGTCCCAGGAGGTACAAGCAAAGCTCTCATCAAGGGGAGCAGGGTTGAAGGTGCAGCACAGTCAAACAAACCAGGACTGAAGAGGAAGACCGTGTATACTCTGGCCTCCCACACCACACCCTAACCATAGCCAATGGTAGTGAAAGTTTTCAGGGATTGCTTCCTCACAAGGAGACCCCTTACTCACAAGCTGTGCAAGGAATCTGACACTGACATATGTATCCTATGGTGTCACTCTTTGGTCCAGACACGGACCTTCTGGCACTAGCATTTTGTAGACCTGTGGGACGGCCCCACCTCCACCTTCTCTGACAATCTCAAGGGTTTTCCAGCAGGCCTTGCCTCAGAGGTCCCCTTAAGAGGATTCTGAGGATGGGTTTCAGGCACCTCAAGGCACGTGACCTTTGTTGGTCCTCCTCTGAGGACTCTGTGGCTACAATGACATCACACATTTGAAACTGTAGTTTGTTAAGGTTGTGAGAGTTTCTATAAGACCTCTATTTCCCTCACACAGCTACAGTTCCCAGGGTTCTCTGGGAAGAAGGGTTGATGGTTAAACTGGCCACTTAGTCTTTGAAGAAAAAGCAGCAAAATGTATGCAGGAAAGAAAAGGAGAAAAAATAATAATGATAATGATAATGATAATGATAATGATAATGATAATGATAATGATAATGATTATTATTATTTATTTGTACCCCGCCCATCTGGCTGGGTTTTACCAGCCACTCTGGGCGGCTTCCAACAAAGACCAAAAATACACTAAAATGTCACACATTAAAAACTTCCCTAAACAGGGCTGCCTTCAAAGGCCTTCTGAAAAGCAGCGATCAGGAGTAAAACATGCTCCCATAATCAGTTTCCCACTTAAAGTCACTCCATCTTGACTACTATTTGTGCTTAAAGGTGCTTTATGCAATTAACAGCATCTTCAGGGGGTCAGTAGTGCCCTCCTAGTGCCCTAGTCCACTTTGGGAGCGTATTCCAGACTGGGTCCTTTAAAAAATGCATGAATAACATCCAGTGGCTCCTTTAGAAAGCAAAAACAGGGCTGAGAGCCTAGGTGAAAGTAGCCCAGAAAAGACAGTAGGGAAACGACAAAATTAGTATCAGTGCAGTAGAAACATGAATGGGTATTGTTGTGACAACTGGACATTCTCACTTCCTTGGCCTTGAATGATCCTTTCCCTGGTTAGCATCCAATAATAGTGTGAAGTTTGGACTAGCCACTATGTCTTGCTTCAAAAAATGATTGTTGCCACTGTGTTTATTTATCTTTATTTTGACAATTTGTATACTGCTTAATCACAGTCATCTCCAAGCGGTGTACAGGAGCCCCAATACGATAAGACTAAAAGTGAACTAAAACTATAAAATCAGAATTCAGTTCAACAGCCTACTGGAATAAAAAGGAGGAGGACTCTTTGGTGAGTTTCAGAAGTTCAACAGGTAGGTGCCCTGTATGTGGAGGTACAAGTCTTAATGCTACACCATCATTAATACCAAGGAAGAGAAGGAAGAGGGAAATTCTGTCATTCAGGAAGGAGAAAGGGAGACAATGGAGTTTTCAGCTGCCCAACTATGGTGTCTGAAACAGGGCTTGCGCAATTCCCAAATGCTTTCTCCAAACTGGAAAACTATCTATTCCACTAGGGGGTGGTATAAGATAGCCTTTTCAAATTAGAAGCTATATTTGCATCGTTTCATGTTCTCATTTAGTTAGAAGAGAGGGGATCCCAGATCTCTCTCGTTTAGAGTTTAGATGCCAAGGGGTTAAGGGAGTCAATGGGACAGGTTGCACGAGGGATTTAAAAGCTTGCCGGTGGTTCTCTGGAGGACAGGAAACTAACAAAAAGAAAGGTGGAAATGCTCCAGAGATAGGAGAATTACTGAGGCTAGCTCCAGAAATAATTGCTGGTGTTGGGTTTTTAATACATTTTTCCTCTGAGGGTCTGCTGAATAACATCTGAAATCTAAAATGGTTTTAAGATCTTGCAACATTCTGATCTGTTCTGCCAGTCTCATTAGCCTGAGTAGGCTCCCCACTGAAACACAAACACAAGCTGTAAAAAGAGAAAGAAAAATCTGGGAAAAGGACAATTCTAAAAAAAACACCAAAAAACAGGAAGATAAGCAAATATACTAAATCAGGTATGGGGAAGGTCAGAATCAAGGACCAAATGTGGCCCTCCATGTCTCTCCATCTGGCCCTAAAAACTCTTACCAGGCCACACCCCTCACTGACTATGTTTAACATTCTACTGAAGTGTTTCTGCCTGACTGGAACATATCCTTGAACTCTGACAATGCCCAGAGGTGGTTTTAGGGTGGTGCAACTGGGCGCAGCACTGCAAGGGGCCGCAACACAATGCTGTAGAATGGAGGGCAAGGTGGGGGCACTGAATTTTAGTGTCTCACAGGGCACAGCTGAAATTTGAAAGCTCAAAGTCTGCCGCTGTAATGCCTCTTGGTTGCCTACATGTTGGAGAGAGAAGGGTGTGTGTTTGTGTAACCTACTGTACAAAGGTCAAATTTATATTTGTTGCTCCATCCACTTTTGCCCTGGGCTCCACCCACCATTGGCATGTGGCTCCCGGAAGGCTGCCCAGAAGGGGATATGGCCCTTGGGCCAAAGATAGGTTCTCCACTTGTTCCCTAAAGTTTAGAGCCTTAATGTTGTACAAAAGAAGACAGAAAATTAACTACAGTGGTACCTCAGGATAAGAATTTAATTCATTCTGGAGGTCCGTTCTTTTTTTCTTTTTTCTTTTTTTAAATAATTTTTATTAACAGGCCAATCAAATCACATTAATTCCAAATCACATTAATTCCAAATCACACAGCCAAATTTTAAAATTTTTGTTGGGGGTACCCATACTTCGAGCTCCGAACGGGATCCAAACATCTCTCTTGCTGCTGCTTTAATATACACAGTTCTGTCCAAATAGTATTCACAGTTCTATTCCATCTTCTCTTTGTTGTTTTCGTCATCTTCTTGTTTTCTTTATGATCTCTGATAGTCTCCACAAGCGGGTTGAAAACTAACGTGGTTATTTCCTGTGTGGATTTTGCACTCATCCAAGAGCCATATCAAAATAGACAGACATCATTTCAACACCTCCGTACAAAATGTTTCCCACAGTCTGTCCTGGTTTCCACAGGCCTACCACTCTCATAAATTTTCTCAGGGGGCCCTGCCAGGCCGATCTCACATTCCAATATAGTAACGGCCATAGTCCTCCTCCCCCTCAGTCCTCCTGCGGGCAGGCCTGCCATAACAGTCTCTTTTTATGACTGCGTCACAGAGAACATTCTTGATGTTCCCACACACCATATCTTTGATTAGTAATTAATTTCCACACAGTTCTTACTCCTCCTGTGTGTGATCAGTAATCGCGACGATTCTTTCTTAGGGGGGAGGGTACGTTTCCGAGCACAATTCAAAGTGTTGGTGCTGACCTTTAAAGCCCTAAACGGCCTTGGTCCAGTATACCTGAAGGAGCGTCTCCACCCCCATCATTCTGCCCGGACACTGAGGTCCAGCGCCGAGGGTTTTCTGGCGGTTCCCTCATTGCGAGAAGCAAAGGTACAGGGAACCAGGCAGAGGGCCTTCTCGGTAGTGGCGCCCGCCCTGTGGAACACCCTTCCAGCAGATGTCAAAGCGATAAACAACTACCTGACATTCAGAAGACATCTTAAGGCAGCCCTGTTCAGGGAAGTTTTAAACGTGTGATATTTTACTGTATTTTTGGTTTCTATGGAAGCCGCCCAGAGTGGCTGGGGAGGCCCAGCCAGATGGGCGGGATATAAATAATAAATTATTATTATTATTATTATTAGGTACTCACATAAGACAAAAAAAGAAAAGTCCCCCCCCCTTTTCAGTCTCGCTCCGACATACCATCCTTTGATGATTCTTCTTCTTGATTTATTGTTGAATCCAGCCCGTCGCTCCACATCCCAGAGATCCCTTTAATTAGCAGTCTTTACTCCCAGTCTTCACTCGAAGACTTCATGTGCATTTGCTTCTTTTCTAATTGTTTATTTCGAGGTAATGCAGCCAGCGCGCAATCAGAGACAGCGTCCGGGAGAGCCGGATCCACAAAAGGGCTTTGTGCCTAGTGCCCTCACCCCCTTCTTTCGAATCCAGGGGTGATTTATGGCCACAGCAGGCAAGGCAGTGTTCCCCATTCCCTTGGGCAACAAGGGAGGCTGCATACTCCCATATCAGCCTCTTAATTACCTCATGTGAGCCGGAGAGATGTTATTGTCGGCCATCTTCCAATGCACCCCTAGCGGCCCCCCCTGGAGGTCCGTTCTTAACCTGAAACTGTTCTTAACCTGAAGTACCACTTTAGCTAGTGGGGCCTCCTGCTGCCGCCACACCGCCGTGCCACGATTTCTGTTCTCATCCTGAAGCAAAGTTCTTAACCCAAGGTACTATTTCTGGGTTAGTGGTGTCTATAACCTGAAGCGTCTGTAACCCGTGGTACCACTGTATGGCGAGTTAAGCCAAGCAAATTTACCACAAGATCATGGAAACATATTTTACACAATTATTTATTTATTTATAAAAGCATTTATATACCGCTAAATCACAGAACATTTAAAAAGATTAAAAGTGTGCAATGAAAGCATACACGGCTGTGCAATGCAAGGGCTCTAGCCTCCTGCAACTGATGTGATGGATGTCAAGACGACCATGTGTAGGGCAGAGATCTGTCGCATTTCGATGCTGCTTCATGTTTGTAAGCTTACGTAGCAGTGGTGGTATGATGAATCAGTGGCTCGTCCCCAAGGAATCACATTAACTCTGTCTTATAGTACTTTGAAATGATGTCCAGCAAGAGCTGCTTCCTACATTACATTTTCTTCTACTTTACGCCAAAAGTATTATTATTATTATTTAAATGTCTATGTCGCCCTTCATGAGAGGGTCACAGGGCAGTTCTCAGTATAAAAACACAAAAATACTGTACATAACAAACAAAACAATGCCACCGCCACCCCCAGACCATGTTGTTGTTGTTGTTTAGTCGTTTAGTCATGTCTGACTCTTCGTGACCCCATGGACCAGAGCATGCCAGGCACTCCTGTCTTCCACTGCCTCCCGCAGTTTGGTCAGACTCATGTTCATAGCTTCGAGAACACTGTCCAACCATCTCGTCCTCTATCGTCCCCTTCTCCTTGTGCCCTCCATCTTTCCCAACATCAGGGTCTTTTCCAGGGAGTCTTCTCTTCTCATGAGGTGGCCAAAGTATTGGAGCCTCAGCTTCAGGATCTGTCCTTCCAGTGAGCACTCAGGGCTGATTTCCTCATAGACTGCTTAATTAGCCAAAGGCCTGGGGAAAAAGGAATGTTCTAAGATAGGTAACAATGGCACCAGGCGAGTCTCCCTGGGGAGAGCATTCCGCAAATGGGGAGCCACTGCAGAAAAGGCCTCATGGAAGAGGCACACAAAGAAGGGCTTCATGTGATGATCATAGCGTCCAGATTGGTTTATAGGGGAAGAAATGGTCTTTAAGGTATTACGGTCCAGAACTGTTTAAGGCTTTATAGGTCAGCAGTGCCTAGCAGAGACTAATTCAGTCTGCAATCTTTGTGGTGCAGCTGAGTAGAATACATGGCCAGCCTGTTCAGAATGTTTCTTATACTGCATCTCCTAAATGTCACCAGCAGATGGCAGTAGAGTTCAAAGTACTACCTGTATACTGTATTTTGATAATATTTAATCTGAAATAGAAGTTGCACAAAAACAGTCTAAAGGAAATATTTGAATAACCTGAAACAAACAGAATTAACGTCACTGAGCATTTTACACTGAATGTTATAACTTAGGCTTTTAGAAATAAAAACATAGTGGTACATTTAAATATGGTATTGCATTAAAAAAAAAATTGGTACTTGAGAAGCACTGACAAAGAGCGATAATGGAGAAGGAGATTCAAACTTTAACACTGTGTTTTTTCTAAGGACTTTTAAAATTTAAATCCCCTTGCTTCTTTTTTCTTCAAGACAGCTGGGGAGAACAGACTATTCCTTGGCACTTAATAAGAAAATACTTGTTTTAATATATGCATATTCAGTGCAAATTTACCGTAGTTTTCCTTCTTTGTGGTATCATAATCATACTCAGAGCAGAGGCAGGGAAATCAATGTTATTTTGGTTACTGTGCATTGATTTAACTGAGTCTGCTCTGAATATGACTAACATTGGATATCACCCTTTGCATTCAAGGAGAGGGGTTGTTTTTAATGTTTTCTTTCTTCTTTTAATGTTTTTAATGTTTTCCCCTGGTTTTAATGAATGTAAGTTTTTTGTTTTGTTTTTGTAAAGATGCATTGAGTTGCTTGTGGCTAGAAAAGGCATCTAATAAATGTAATAATAAAATTATGTTACAGTTGGAGGAATTTTGTACACAAAATTTCATATTACAAGGCATACATCTGAAGACATGTTCACATAAATGTATATAACTTGTTGTGTAGCGGTTTTTTTAATTGTAAACTAATGTGGAAGAAGATTTGGCAGATATCAAGTTGGGGAAACTGAGAAACTGAAGGAAACTAGCTTCACTGATTTCCGTGGGAAGTGCAGGAATTCTCAGTTAATTTTTTTTTAAATGATATTTTATTAAATTTTCACAATAAAAAAATTATAAACAATAAATAGGAAAAACACAAGAAAGATAAAAAACCACAAAAATACAAAAATACAAAAGTACAAAAGTACAAACACTTAACATAAAAAAGAAAAGAAAAAAAGACTCTTTTCAAGTTCATATCCTTCATAGCCTTATTTTCTTGACTTCCACCCGCCCTCCTTTCTTGTATTCCACTTCAAATTTAATTTAGCAAATTCATTTATATTAGTTTTATCCTTTGAAAGTTCCTTCAAATATTATATTATTCAAATTTTCATCCAATATCTATCCCTTCTTTCATATTTTTATTTATCTTAATCACTTGAACCTCTTCTTCTCATTTCAGTGTCCTCAACATTCAAAGATTTTGCAATGTTTTTGTAGATAGTTTTTAAACTTCTTCCAATCTTCTTCCACCTGCTCTTCTCCTTGATCTCGTATTCTGCTAGTCATTTCTGCCATTTCCATGTAGTCCATTACTTGCATCTGCCATTCTTCCAAGGTGGGTAGATCTTGTGTCTTCCAATGCTTTGCAACCAGAATTCTTGCTGCTGCTGTGGCATACAAAAAGAAAGTTCTATCCTTCTTTGGCACCAATTGGCCGACCATGCCCAGGAGAAAGGCCTCTGGTTTCTTAGGGAAAGTGTACTTAAGTACCTTTTTTAGTTCGTTATATATCATCTCCCAGAAAGCCTTAATCCTTGGGCATGTCCACCAAAGGTGAAAGAATGTACCTTCAGTTTCTTTACATTTCCAGCATTTGTTATCGGGCAAATGGTAGATTTTAGCAAGCTTGACTGGGGTCATGTACCACCTATACATCATTTTCATAATATTCTCCCTTAAGGCATTACATGCCGTAAATTTAATTCTGGTGGTCCATAACTGTTCCCAGTCAGCAAACATAATGTTATGTCCAACATCTTGTGCCCATTTAATCATAGTAGATTTCACTGTCTCATCCACAGTATTCCATTTCAACAGCAGATTATACATTCTTGATAATATCTTAGCATTGGGTTCTAACAATTCAGTTTCTAACTTTGATTTTTCCACCTGGAAGCCAATCTTTTTATCTAAATTATAGGCCTCTCTTACTTGAAAATAATGTAGCCAATCCCGCACCTTGTCTTTGAGTTTTTCATAACTCTGCAATTTCAATTTATCACCCTCCTGCTCCAAAATTTCCCAATACCTTGGCCAATTGGTCTCCATGTTAAGTCTTTTCATGGCCTTTGCCTCCATTGGTGATAACCACCTTGGGGTTTTGTTCTCCAACACATCTTTATATTTAATCCAGACATTAAATAATGCTTTTCTGACAATATGGTTTTTAAATGCCTTATGTACCTTAACCTTACCATACCACAAATACGCATGCCATCCAAATACATTAGGAATTCTCACTTAAGAGTCCAGCTACCCAAGAAACCTGGTTGGCATAGTGATTGGACAGCACAGTACTATATAAAGCTTTAGAGGTGAATTCATTGCATTTTTACATTTGCTGTTGAGCTGCCTAGGCTTACTTAAAGCCAACTACAAATGAGGGGGGATCCAAAAGGTGATCACCAGCTTGATAAGAGTTTTATATTCGCCATTTGCTGAGATTTAAAGACACGTCAAGGGAAATGTAGAAAGAAAAGAAAAGAGACACTCGGGGTTCCAGAAACAAGATATGGCTAGATTTTTCTAATGAACAGGCATGTCAATAGCAAAGGATGGAACTGCAGAGATATTGTTCTGAATGATGTGAAACAGATCTAGCACGCAAAACTGTTTGGGGTTTTTTTACCCATTAACACAAAGCCAAAAATGCAGGAAGAAAACTATGATACACCATGGTGAGGATGATTCACTCTACAGATATTCCTGCAGTCAGTTGGAAGGTGGAAGAAGGCTGTTTAAGGGACCAGGTCGCCACAGTGCTCACGTTTAGCATTAGCTTATTGTTCCTCCAGCATCTCCACAGAAACAGTTGGCCAAGATCTGCAGTTTACAACACTGAATAAGAAGGCAGCCCTGTTTAGGGAAGTTTTTAATGTTTGATGTTTTATCTCTTTTTAATATGATTATCATTAATTTTGTTGGGAGCCACCCAGAGTGGCTAGGGAAACCCATCCAGATGGGTGGGGTATAAATAAATTGTTATGATTATGATTATGATTATGATTATGATTTGACCAAATTATTATTCAACCAGAGAGTTTGGCCCAGGATGACACCATATTTTGTTAATATGTTTGCTCACACTGTGCTAGGAGTAAACAGTGGAATGCCCCGCCCCCAGCTTCTAGTCATTGGGGACAAGTTGAGAATGGTATACAGAGAATCAGAGAATCAGAGAATCATAGAAATGTAAAGTTTTATGATTCACTGATTCCCTGACCCTGAGGATCACCTAGTCCAGCCCAATGCAGGAATATGCCGCTGTCCCATACGGGGTCCAAACCTGCAACCATGGTGTTATCAGCACCATGCACTAACTGAGCTATCCAGGCTGACATAACACATTAGTATTGTGTAGATACTATAGCATCTCACAGAAAGAAACCCATTGTCACCTTTGGTCCAACTAGCTGAGGTCCATTGGCAACAGTAGGCAGGACTTTAAAATATGAATATCAGTCCAGTGCACCCCTTCAAGTTCTGTCCACCCCTTCAGGTTTTTGTTCTTTGAAAGACTCTCATCCCAAAGTCTCTAAGCTGATTCTGATATTTTAGTACTGGAGAAAGGAATTCAAGGAGTCAAGAGGAGGAGGGGGAAACTTTTGATTCCCATCTACTTGATTCTTTGACACTATCTTATATCAGAACTGCTGGGCAGCTTAATCTATAGCCCCAAGAGCTTAATCTATAACCTTGAGTGCTTGCATTAAAGGCAATGTTGGCTCTGAGTCACATAACTTAGTTAAATTAAAGTGCTCCCATATACTTTGCTGTGCTGTAAATCTAATTCATTGCTGGTGCTCGAATCCAGAATGGGCTTGTCATTTACAGGAGCTACACTTGTACCTTTTTCTCTTATGTTCTTTAAGAGCTAAAAGTTGTATTTTATGTGAATGTTTTGTCAAAATGCATGCAGAGAGACCCAAAGCATGTGGAGGATAATGAGGCATGTTTCAAAGTGGTGGTGCTTGGTATTTATGGTCCTCACTGATTGGCGCTACTCAGGAAATAAATAAAACTAACACCTATATTCCCCAAATGGAAACAAATGCTTTGCCCTTTCTTTGTGGCTAGATATAAGACACAGAAAGGAAAATATCAATATCTCTTTCCCCCTTGCCCCCAAATGACATGACTAAATACATGGTCAGAGGTTCTCTATTAAATATTAATTTTTAAAAATGTATTGAATAATAGACTTAATTTTCTTTGTGGAGGCGTTTAATAAATAAATAAGAAACACAAGCAATCCAAGCATGATGAGGGTTCTATGAGTTTGGGGGTGGGTTGTCAAGCTAGACATGCTGCTAATTGCCTCATTACTTACATGCATCCTAAGGATGAAGTTTTCCTGTAGAAAAGAAAAAACAGAAGATAATGCAACAGGAAAAGACTCCCAGGGTGACCAAGTATAGATGGCTATATGCTGCACTGACAAATGGGAAGCAGAGGTTTAGGATGAGAAGCTCATCTGCTAAGCACAATAGGCAATGGCAGACATTGGGCTTTAAAATTTCAGCCATGCTCTGTGTGCCATCAAAATTCACACACACTCACCTCTCATCTTCCATTGTTCGTCATTGTTGCAGCGCCCCCTCTTGGCTTGTGGGTGGACCAGTCACTCTCACCTAAATCTGCCTCTGCAAAAGGAAAAAGATGGTATTCAGTTTCCCCCTTCTGTTAGTGTTAATCTCAACTAGCCAAGAATGGGGTAGATGGAGGTGTTGCTTAACTACCAAGCACAGTAGCATGACCTTCATGTAGTCAGCATGTCCTCTGATTAGCTGTGTCATTTTGGGAGAGTTTTCTTCTGCATGTTTAGTTTTATTTCTTCCTGCTGGGAACAACACCTGTTCCTTTCGCCCCAAATTATACACAGTTTTTGTTCAGATTATTCAGTAAGGTGTTCTCAAGATTTGTCTCTCTGGACTTGGCTTGTGCTATTTATGCAACTTCATTAACAGGCCCTGAAACCCCCCCCCCCCAGCTACTTTTCTTTAAAACTGTGACGTTAATTGCCTACATGAAATTAACATCACACCTAAATTGCTACGATGACACTGCTGTCATGATTTATGTTAATGGAAATGTGTGCTTCAAAGATAAGCACATATACACAGCAAACAAATATATGGAGACTTTGGCACCATTTCTTTAATTGCATTGTGGTATTGGCACCAAATTGTATCTTTGGCTTGTGGAAATAATAATTGAAGTAATGGATTGAGCTTTTGAGAAACTACCTGGTGGATTGCCCGTATCAGAAGAATGCAATATTTCTTATTTATTACTATAATTCATCACTATCTACACAGTAGACCATGCCAAAGGAAACATAGATAAAGCAGAATTTTTAAAAATGCAGATAGAATGCAAAGACTAGTTCAGGATGTGGGCTGTCTATGTAGGAGTAGGGGCATGTATTGCTGTTGTGGGGAGTTTTGCTTCTCTTTTAAACTTTCATACTTGAGGAAGCTACATCTGGAGGGGAATGACCATCTGAAAGCCAACTGGTCATGTTCCTTCATCCTGGGAGAAGCTCAGAGAAAGAGAGTGCAGATCAATGGCAGGTTGAGGACAAAATATGTCCACTCTGGCCTTCCCAATTCCTGGTTCCTATAGCATCCTATATAAATGCATGCTGTAGAACCAAACCGGGGAACTGCATAGGATGTTGGACTCCAAGTCCCATCAGCCACTGCCAGCCTGGCCAATATTCAGGAACGGTGCATGTTGTGGTTCACCAACATCTGGAGGTCTGCAAGTTCTCTGCCCTTGATCTAGGATACATGGCTGTGACTTTGAAAGAAAGGGGGCCCCAGAGAAAGCAAAGACCAGAAAAGTCTGATAGCTAAAGTATGGGAGTGTGCAGTTGAACTGTGTCAAACTTCACATTTTCAGTAGCTAATAGTGTCTATGAAACTATCATCATAGTGGGGGACTGTGGGGATAAATTGACCAATAGACTTACAGGCAATAGCAGTGTTTAGCAGCTCATAAAATGGACCCAAAGGGTCATCTAATCCAACCCCTTACAGTGCAGGAATCCTAGCTAAATATTCCCTTACAAATGGCCATGCAACCTCTGTTTAAAAACCTCCAATCAAGGAATGTTTTTCACCTTTTGAGGTAGTCTGTTCCACTGTCAAATAGCTCATACTTTTGGAAAGTTCTTCCCGATGTTTAGTCAGAATCTCCTTTCTTGCAACTTGAAGCCATTGGTTTGAGTTCTACCCTCCAGAGCAGGAGAAAACTTCCTCCATCTTCCATGAGACAGCCCTTAAGATATCTGTAGATGGCTATCATATGACTTCTCGGTCTTCTCTTCACCCGGCTAAACATACCTAGCTCCCTCAACCGTTTGTTTTTGACACTTATACCCATCTTTCCTCCAAGGATCTCAAGGCAATGTACATGGATCCCCTCTCCAGTTTTATCCTCTCAACAACTCTGTAAGGAAAGTTCAACAAAGAAATGGTTTTTGGCCCAAGACCACACAGTGAAATACATCTGAAGACTTTGTAACTATGAGTGAATGTTGTATGCTTCTGCTTTAAAAAAATATTGTTTCAGCTGGAAGGAAATTAATTCCATATTGTGTTAAGCAGGTGCTTCTCAGGCTTTTGTTAAGAGTTTGAGTAACGCAAACCCATTGATTAAATTCAAGATCCAGTGTAGATTGTGTCACCCATGCACATTTGTTTGTTTTCTTTCAAGATATACTGTGTAGATTTTATTTGCAGCCCCAAAGATCAAAATGCCACAAAATGCAAACATTCTGATCTCCCGTCTGTTAATGTCACTCTCTAAACCTACTGCAAATAGTGGCTTTAAAGTTCAATTTATAAAGAGTTTATAAAGACGGTCAACAGGCAGCCTGGGATTAGCAGTGCTTTTGTAGAATATCTTTGGCTCCAGAGAGATTAAAGTTCACCGAACACCATCAACAAAACTTATAGTAAAGAGATCCCCATCTTTTCTGGGGGGCTACTTTGATGTTTGTGTGTGTGAGAGAGGCACCTAATATCCTTTCTCCCTCGTTACAAGCTTGCAAAAAAAAAAAAAAATTTAAGCAAACACGCACACACACCACCATACAGAGCATATTCAAACACCATTGCACAGAGGGATCAATATAACACTCCCCACAAGATGTAGCAGTTATGGCCACCAACTCGGGTATCTTTAAAAGAGGATTGGGGGTAAGTATGAAGGACAAGGCTATCTGTGACATCCAGAGCAAAACTCTTTTTGAGTTTTGAATTGGGTTTATCCTCTCTATGGCTGTTGTTGTTGTTGTTTAGTCATGTCTGACTCTTCGTGACCCCATGGACCAGGGCACACCAGGCTCTATGGTTAGTTAGGAGCTAATCCAAATTCTTTCAGCACAAGTTAAAATCATACAGGTTAATCAACTGCTTCTGTTTCTGATCATACGAGTAGTCTTGTTAACAAAAGGAGATGCCTGTGGTGTCGTATACACAATTAGGCTCCAACGAGAAAAATTCTATCCGTGGCTTCATGCCAATAAATTTTCTTCCCTGAAAAGCTTAAATTAACAAGCCAGCACCTTATTACTTTTTGTATTTGCTTTCTGAGCTTTCTGTTTGTCTTTTATGAAAAGAATCCTGCAGATATGAACTTCTTAGAGCTAGTCATAGAAAGCTGAACTTCATTTTATTGTGTGGGACAGGAAGACGGGCAAAAACTTTGAGAGGAGTAGAAATGAAACTCACTCATCTTTATTATTGCCTGGTCCAATTTTCCTGTCAAAATGAGAAAGAAATTTACCTTGGAGAAATCAAATATCATTTGCCATGGTTCCCTGTAAGAAAGAAAAATTATTGCTCATGCCATACAATTCCTGAAAAGTTCATCAACATAATTAATGTTTAATTTAGCTTCACAGCTATCCTTTAATTATACTTTTGAAAGGGATATTGGTTTGGACACTTGGTGGCTTTTGAGATCTCATATTATTCTGCACAGCGCTATTTCATACTTTGACAAGATACTATGTAATGTATTCTAAACATATATTGTCCCAAAAATGCAAGCAGTACTATTCGTAAGGAAAATCAAAGTATGCACCTCTTTCAATGGGGGGGGGGGATTGTACTGGGTTGATATACACCTTCCAGGATTATTAAATTAACATCTAAAAAGAGAGATGGACGTATCTACTAATTTTGGTTCTATCAGTTTCTCTTTCCCCCCTCAAAGTTAAATTTAGTTTTCCACAGTTCTGCAACAATTTGTGTGTGACTGTGTGCTTTAAAAAAAAATCCCATGAAAATTCACCAGCATTTTACTACTTATAAATACATTTTGGTATAGCTTTGACTAATTTACACATTCTTGAAAAAAGTAACCGAATATAATGCATTTTGGTATGTTATTTTCACTAATATATTCATTTTTATGCACACTTTCCTCTAATATATGTCTTTTTGCAAACACTATTTGGTTGGAGAATTGTATTGCAAAATTTGGATAACTATGAATTTCAAAGGATAGCTGTGTTTTATTTATCTATAGAAACATTTATAGAAATGTTTTATTTATTTATAGCAATGTATAACACTATGTCATTTACAGTATATCCAGTTTACAGCAATAAAAACATTAAAAACAGTTAAAACTGTTTTGGTTTGCACATTGTTTTTGGAAAGTGAAAATCTGACAGATTCACCTGAATTGGATTTCTCTTCCATCTCTTTCATCCCTATCTAAAAGAAGAAGAAGGCATATGTGAAGTGCAAAAGAGCAGCAGTTTGATAATGGCATCATGTAGCTGTCCCATAAAAAGGAAATGACCAAAGGACGGAGATTCCAGAGTAAACACCTAGAGCTGTATTCTTCTGGTGCCCCTCTGTGTAGATGGAAAGGTCTACAATCCAGCAGAGCCTTCTATTACTGGACCATGGATCTAGCAACCTTAGGCAATTCCTCTTCACCCAGGCACACTCCAAAACCACTTGCCATGTTATTCCAAAGTATCCTTCACCCCACCAGAACAGCTCTGGGACTGAAGGCGAGAGAAGGAATTGCTGGAGATCATCTCAGGCCACTGACAGAAGGTCCTGCTGGATCAGAGGCCCTCCATCTGCCAAGGCACACCAATCGGGTACTAACACTTAGTGTTGAACCTACCTTGACTAGGTTATGGATCAGGATATAAGCAGCAAAAGAGCATGTCTATGGATCATTATCATAATATGGTTGACTTACGACAGGGGTTGTGTACTACAACCTCCACCATTCCTGACTGCATATGCTGTCAGGTGCTGACGGCAGCTATAGTCTACAATATCTGTAGGACACATGTTGACTACCCTGCCTTTTGAACCCCGTTTTGGTTTGATAACATGTTTTAATTAAGTATCCTATACCTTTCCAGCTACCTCGAAAAGCAGCCTGAAGGTTTCATTGATCTTCTTTCAGCAGTACATAAATGTCAGATGAAGGTTTGCTGAGACTGAATCATCTCTTCTTTAAGCTTTTAGCTATCAAATTTGGTGTTAAAAGCAATTAGCTGAAGGCAAAAAACGAAATGAAAAAGGGAGCTGAGGATTTTTAGCAGTGCTTCACAGGAGAGGGAACACCATTATCTAATAGATTGAGATTGCTTAGGTTTCCAGACTAACAAACATATAATTAAACAAGGAAAATAAATGTCATGTAAGTTGTAAAGTAACAAGTCGCAAATTAGAGATCCAATCTACAGGAATGAAACTCCCACTGATTTTAATGTGGCTGGATTGCCAGGAATTCAAAAATGAGCAAAAGCTCTTTTAGAACTATTCCCAGCAAACCGGGAGAGGGCAAATCATAGGAAAAAGAGGCTGCTATGGCAGGGTGGATGGGCAGCAGAACAGCCTAGTGTTTGTAGATGAAGGCTGTTTCTCAGGGTCTCTTATTTTATATGATATGGCAATATCCCAGCAAAGAGGACGTCATATATGGCCCTTGTGGTGTGATGGGTTGCATACAGGCCACTTGATATCCAATGTGTTACAGATGTTGGAGACTGGCTAGAATTGAATGGGTGGAGCTCCCATCCTTAAAGGACACCCAAAATAGGACTGAGTTGAAGTTTTATGGGCAGATGCTTTTGGTGCAATAGGCTGGAGAGGAAGGGACAAGATCTTTTCCCACCTTGCATTTTTCCCCTCATTGGTTTGCTGCATTTTGCAGCTGCTTACTGCTCTTATCACCAGCTGCTTCTATTCATTTTTTCTTTTTCCAATAAGGGACTATATAGCCAGTATGAGGTTGTTGCAACACCATGTAGCCAAGCAGATTTGACTATCACAGAAAAAAGCAATTCTTTCTCTCATGACTCTGGGAGAACATTTCCACCTTGTTCGGAAGGTTTGCAACCGTTTTGGATTACAACCACGTCAAACCTGGAAGTGCATGTCCCTTTTTTTTTTTTTTTGGATTATAACCCATTTTTTTGGGGGGGGGAGGCCCCGTTGGCGAAAGCACACCTTGGGTTCCAACCTGTTTTGGTTTACAACCAGACCTCTGGAATGGATTATGGTTGTAAACCAAGGTACCACTGTATATGCAATATACTTTATGGCTACGTAACACCTTAAGCCATAAGCAAGGAGCTCTCTCACACACACACATGAAGCAAGCAAGATCAATCTTCCTTCACAGGAGCCAGTGGTGGGGTGGCAGAGTATTGGGCTCACACACTTCTGCAAGCAGGTGGGCAGAAGCAGGGGGAATTCTTCTTCCCCACCCAACTGCTGCCACTGCTCTTTCCCTACCCACCAGAAGTGTGCATACTGCTTCAAACAGCCCTTTTGAGCAGGATTTAAATGCTGCTCATCAGATGGTGAGTAGAGATTAAATTCTGCTCCCTTGGCAACACAATCCTGCTCCTTGCTAAGAATGGTGCAGGCTGCCAAGGCAAGATTAAATCAAGCCCTGTCCTTCCACCCAGCAGCTGACATTACCAGTGATGTCAGCTGATGGGCATGTGGGCCTGCTTTGGAGGAAAGACATGGTTGGCCAGATTGTACCCCACCAGTGGGCCAAGATTGGTCCATGGCTTGAAGGTCCCACCCCCCTGTGTTAGATGAGCAGTGTGTTCTCTATGGCTCCACACCTGGTTCTTACCCAGGTGCTGGGATTTTTTTCTTCAAGCATTTGAAACTTACTCCAGCTGCTATATCAGTGAAATTCAAAGCACTGCTCCACACACATTTCTGCTTTGCTCCTCTGCCCACAAACAGGGCCTCATCTGCCTTCTTGTATTTCAGCAATTATGATTAATGCATCAAAATTGTTGGTCAGGGAAATGTCACATACCTCCAATTAACCTGAGGATTCATCTCCAGGTTCAGCTAGAACAGCAGCCTCCATCTTTCCTAAAATAGATATGCTAAGATTAAACACTACAAGATTTTATTTTATATTATTTTTAAAGAAATCTGAATTCAAATGACATTTTGAAGAAGGGGAGAGGTTGCTGGTTTTAATCTGTCTCAGGTTTGAAAAGAATATCCATGTAACTGGGTGGTAAAAATACCAGAAAATATCACTTCCATAAATTACAGGTTGTATTGAGGAAATGGTTGATGGAGATATTCTTACATTTTTGTGTGGGTGCTAAGAAGGATGGTTTTAATGTGCTGTGTCCCTTCCCCCAGCAAATTCATTTTTCAACAGCTTGAAGTGTCACAAATGTTTCTTATGTAGATATGATGAATGTAAGGGGAGATCTATACATTCAAAAAGATGGGTAAGCTTGAAACATATAAGGGACATAAGAAACAGCCTTACAAGAGTCAGGGATGGATGGCCTATGGGAATCCAACCTCCACCACCCTGCAAGCAAATTGTTCTGGTCCCCAAAGACCCCACCTATTTAGCAGTGGTGTCAAAAATATAACAAAACAGACACACTGCTGATGTTGGCAATGGATGTCCTGTGTGGTGCATGAAATGGGTAGGGGTCCTTCGGCCAAAAAGGTGAGCAATCCCTGATCTGCAGTGACTGGCATCAGTTCTCCAATGTTTCAGAAGGAGCCTTTCTTGGATACGCCAGGGATTTAAGCTGCAGCCTATGTCACTAAGCTTTGGCCCACTGGCCCATTATTCTCGGTTTATGTGTGGCAGCTGCCACTGAATCTGCAATGTATACTTCAAGAAGCGAATCCCAGAATCAATTGCACCAGAATCTCTTGGAGCCAGAATCTCTAGAAACCAAATCCTAGGAGGAATGGTGTTATGGCTTGGTCTCTCCCACAAATGTGAGACCACTCTGGCTGTTAATTATTTCAGATTTATTGCTAAAACAACAAACTAGGATGGAGCTCCTCTACTCATTGTCCTCCCCAGAAGCTGGAGTTGCCTGGACTGAGCTCCTCCCCCTTCCCCAGCACAGAAGCCCCCACCTTCTCTTCGGTATCTTTCCCTTGTCTCTTGTGATTTCCTAGCTTGTGATTTCCCTTGTCTCTTTTGATTTGGGAGAGAATGCTTCCTGCATTCCAATGTCTGACTCACTATTGGAGCTTTCACACAACTGCCTGTCACTCTGGCCCTGTCTTTCTTCTCCCCTTTGTTCAGAGCTCAGATTACAGCTGCTCTCCCCTCCTCTCTGACTTCTGCTGCTAACTGTCCTCTCCCTATGCCTGCTTCTTCTCCACCTGTCAGCATCTGAGCTTCGCTGACAAATGTATGTGTAGCCTGGAAAAGAGAAGCCTATGGGGCTACACCATAGTGGCCTTCAGCTATCCAAAAATGGAAGATGGTAAAGATTTGTTCTCTGTTGCTGCAGAGGGCAGGGCTACACAAACAGGCGGCTCCAGACAGTGAGGAGGCAGCTTTCAGGTGAACATTCTGCTAAACTTTAGGAGAAACATCCTGATGGCAAGAGCTGTGGGATCTCCTTTGCTTGAGATATTTAAGGAGAGCATGGAGGACCACCTGTCAGCAATGCCATAGCTGCATCTTGCATTGCAGTTCTTGCACTGAGCAGATGGATAGATTAGATGACTTCCAAGTCCTCTTCCAACTCAATGATTGTATGTGACTTGTGACAATGTAAATGCTCTTTTTGTTTATTCACCACCTTTAAATCCTGCCTTTCCTCCAAGGAGCTGAAGGTGGCATACTGTATATAGTTCTCCCCCCCCCCCATACTTTTTTGATTCTTAGCCCTATGAGGTAGGTTAGGCTGTGAATGAGTGATTGGCCCAATATCATTCAGTGGGCTTCATGGCTGAGCAATGAGCTGAACCTGGGTCTCCCCAGTTCTTGGCAGGCACTCTGACCACTATCCATAGAACCTCATAGGTAAATAGTTTTTACTGACTCTGGAAGTAAGGTACTTTCCTTTAAAATGTGGAGCATTCACCTTGGGTTTTTTGTCCAGCTCATGACAAGAAGTGCTATAATTTATAGCATGACACACAGCATTGTAAATCCAGAATTCTTGGTTCTGCTGCAGATTGAAAGATTCATAGATGGAGCGTAAATCCCCTGTCAATATACTTGAAATGGATATTTTTCTTCTTCTGATTTATCTAACTACAGTATTATTGGGTTCGCGGTGAGCCCCATAATTTATTCGTAAGAAGATACAGAAAATCTGTTTGACACAAGAGGTAATCCATCAATCACTGAACCATCCATCTATAGCCACACTTTGTAGGTTAACATTCTGGCAGGAGACCTGAACCCCAAGAAATGTCAAATCAATGACAGATGGCCTGAACTTTACAGTGTCCTGATGGTGCATACCCCCTTAAAGTGAAAAGTTCTCATACTATCACAGGGTTTCAGGATCACAGCCAAAACAGAGTTCCATGTTACCATTTCTGAGGTGCTCCAATGATCAAAGGCATCTCTGCACTGCAAAATGCCCTAACCAGAATTTGTGTAGTCTTACAGCACAATACACACCCTAGATCTGCCAGGATGAGCTAGTTATATGTGGTCTCCAGCTAAACTGGCTGAAGTTCCCCACCCATGCTCAGCTGAACCAAGACTTGAGTAAGTCCTTAAAAGGGTGTGTACCAGGGGCAAGACAGGTAAGCAGCAGACTTACAGCTTTTTCAAATTCCTTTCAGCTTGGTAAAATGGCCTTAGCAATCCAGCAAAACGTATGCTGCCTAAAGTATGTAAATCAGACTCTGATTTAATGGTGTGCTTTCCCTGTGCCAGATTGGGCCAACTCAGCCGACAATAGTCCTAAAGAGAAAGGCTTAATTTGCTATAATTAGCCATAATTAGCTCTGCTACCCTCTAACACACACACTGCAGGGTACCCTCTCAACAAGATTAGTAATTATATATATATATATATATATATATATATATATATATATATATATGAATTGAATTTGGAATAGGGACAAATTGGAATAGGTTCTGCTCGCTTCCTGCAGTTAGGGTTGGTCTGCCTATCTCCAGTGCTCTTACTATTAAGTTTTTTGACCTGATAGTTTTTTGACCTATTGCTATCCTATAGCTGCCAAAGGGCTGGTGGATGAAGTTTTCCTCCATGGAGTAATAAAGTACTCTTTATTGAGAATCAAGGGCAAACATGTAGTTCCTTCCTCTCTGCAATCAGCCCCTTTGCTCTTCATAAGTTGGCAGGCTGGGTGTCTGCAGCAGGGAGGTTTCTATATACTTGGAGAGGCTTCCTTCATTAATTAGAACCATGATCTTCCAGAGTCTGAAGTTCTAAAGAAGCAGAGCATTTGCTTTTCATGCAAAAGGTCTCCAGTTCCATCCCCAGCATCTCCAGAAAGGACTGGGAATGTCCCCTGCCTGAAATCCCAGATAGACAATGTTGAGCTAGATGGATCAGTGGTTTGACTCAGTAGGAAGCAGCTTCTATGTGCCTAAAAGGCTCCCCAGTGCAGATGGCCACCTTCCAAAGATGTGGTAGGCATAGGTAAGTTCCCTCTACCACCTCTACTGTAAATTCCGGGACACCATCTTCCTGATTTTTCTTGAGAGAGAATGGTGGCCATTTTAGACACCATCATCTTGTGTGATTTCACACTGCCATTTCCCCCTGAAAAAGTGCTTTTTCGCGCAAAGCTCCACAAAACCCATGTTTTGGGGTGCCATGTGAGATTGTGGCCCCCTAAAGAGCACATTTTTTCAGGGGGGAATCACAGCGAGATAACAGCATCCAAAATGGCTGCTGTACTCTTGTGAGATAAAAAGGGATGTTCAGATTTTTTCAGATAACCGCAGGGTATGAGATTGATGACATAGTGCTATGGAATAGATGAGGCCAATGTCTCAGCCCCCACTATCCCATCCTCCTCTTCGCCAATATCATCCAGCCCAGCTGACAAGACAGATGTGGTGATTATTAATCAGCTATCAGAAATAATGTCATTTGACCCATTTGCACTTGAATCCGTGTGAGGAGCATTGTGTATTAAAAAGGAGGCTTTGCTAAGAGACTCTGTAAATTAACTTCTCTGTTAGGTTACCTTGTAGACCCAGAGTCAACAAAGCGACTATGATACAAAAATGTCTTTCTTTATATGAGTCCCTGTTAGCTGCAAAAACACCTGCCACTGGTTTCCAACCCTGGATTTTTGAACACAAAAGGTATAAGAGAATTTCAGATTGCAGATGCTGGCATTTATTTCAGCCTTGAGTAAGGCAGACAGTGCCATGATCAGAAGACAAAAATTGTAATTCTCACCGCTGTCACATCAATTTGATTTTAGTCCTTCATTGCATTTTCAGCAATGTGCTTCCATACCCCTCTAGCTGTCAAGGATTTAGTTTAGATGAGGTTCAGATGATACGTGATTGGTTATGAAACAATACATGAGTGGGGAATACGTCACCAACAGAAATGAAATGTGATTCTCTAATACTGCAGACTATGATATCTGCATCTCACTTCCACATATGCAAAATTTTCACTGTTACTTTTTGATGCTTTGGTTCTCAAATTCTGGTTATCCCCACTCGCATCTTTCTTGCACAATAAGAAATTGTTTATTTTTAAATGCTATTTTACCCCAAATATTCATTCTCACCAGAGGGGGCTAAATGCACAGACACAGAAGAGGAAGAGGGTTTTTTCATCCATATTGCTTCCAAATGTACAATATTAATAACCTCAATAGGATGTGAGTCCCTTTCACTGGTACAGGCCCCAGCAACAGAAAGAGATTTAGCGAGAGTAAAAGTGAGGAGCCTTGAACTTACGGCACCCAGTCGTGGTGAAGCCAGTTCCCCTGCTCAGTCTGCTCTTTTTGGGGTCCTGAATTGAATTCCTTTTTTAAAAAATAAAATAAAATAGTTTTTGAGATTTTTATGTTGCACTTCTGCTTTTCTGATCCTGATTTGCAGGAACCTGGGGCTCTCCAGATGATGTTGCACTGTATTTCCTTTTATCTGTGTTCACTGGTCACGTTGGCTGGGGCCGATAGGAGTTGGAGGCAAACAACACTGGGAGGACCACAGGCTCCTCAACCCTAGCATACATGAAGGTACCCATTGAAGTAAAAGGAGAAGCCATTTTGAGTATGGGTTCTGCATCAGACTCAAGATAGGCACGTGGCTTGTAATCAAAGACAATGGGAGAAGAATGTGCACTGCATTTTTTAATTATTTCTTTGGTTTGACTTCTAACATCTCTTATTTATTTTACTTTTATTATTGGTACTCATAGCAAATGGTCCCAAGGCAGGTCACAAAAATATAACAATTAAAAAAGCATAAAGTACAATTAAAGTAATAAAATGGAATAAACCACAAAACCACCCATATCAGTATAACAAAGGCAAGTATTCAACACTGCAGTCTTCTGATTGTTCTATCAGCTTGCCAGAGAGAACAATCCACCCTCTCTTCCACCTGCACATTCTTGGGAGGGGGGATGTCTCCTGACCCTGAAGAGCAGATTTGAGGGACTTGCAGGGAGTGTACAGAGGGTGGGGAGAGTCCCATTGTGCTTTCAGAAGTTTCTGTGCTGGCTTCCACTAGCATGCTGGATTAGTTGAATCCAGGTGTTCTTTCAAATAAAAATATGAACACTGATAACTGTGGGCTAAATAAGAATAACACTCAAACACAATCTAATAAAAAAGAGCAGCTAATTTTGTTTCCAGAGAACAGGTCTTCAAATTAGGAAATGATATATTTGTAACTGACATTTTTTTAAAAAATTGCTTTCTGCCTTTTTATCCCTCTTTTGTATCTCCAAATTGTGTTGAACATTTTAATTATATCCTGCTACGCTTCTAGATGTAACAGTTACATTTCCCTTCTTCAGATGGGTAATTGAATCAGCGTTGTTTGTAAGGTAGCAGCAAACTGCTATTGAATTCTGTGAACCTGAGAAGAGCCTGGCTGGACCTTCACTTCCCATCATCGCTGACCACTGGCTATGGGACTGGTGGGCATTCCAACATCACCTGGAGGACCGCAGGTTCACCATCCCTGCTGAATTCCAGCTGCTGTTTCTTCACACACATTTTATCAGCATTGTTACCTGGGAACAGAGGGGGGAAATGCATTGAATGACGGTCTTCTTCTTTTTTTAATTCCAAGGTTTTCGTGTTTTCTTCACCAAATCAATGACATCCATGTCACCAAAGTATCTCAGAACACTTAATTACTATAACAGAGAAACAATGTAGTATCATGTATAGTCTTGAGAAGTTACAAATTGGAAAGGCATTATTTAAAAATACTGAAAGTGTTTACAAAATGTAATGCATAAAGCACGAAATCATAAAGCTTGTTTTGTTTTGTTTTGTCTTGGCTTGGCTTATTATGGACATGTTTAGAACTGCATTTAGAGAAACTCATGTATAGATACCAACATTTGGACTAGAGATCAATGTTACCCTTTTAGGAGAAGACAACCAGTCAAATTAATTAAGCAAGCTCTAAAGGATGAATCAACCCAGTTAGACTTTCCAGGGTATAACAGAGAGAAGAGCCTTACAAATATGTCCGCAAGAAAGAGCTGCCTGCAATATTGTTGCCCAGCATGCCTGCCAATGCATGCCTACAGTGGTAGTAGTGCCTAATATGACTAAGTAGGGTGGAAGGGAGGGAGCCCAAACAGTAGGTGAATCCAGAGCTAATGGCAGGCAGGACCACTAATTCCAGCCATGCCCCCTTTCCTACTGAGTTCTGCAAGAGAAGCACCAAGGAGGAGAAAGTTGGTAGGTGGTTCCCCACCCCCTCAACTGGTTGTAAGTAAGAAGGCAGGCAGGGGCTGGCTGAGGTCAGAAAAGTTGGTGCAGCAACACTCTACTGTGTGCCAATTAAAAGGCAGGCATTTCTGTCCCTCCCTGGGTTTGCCACAGTCAGTACTGTTTCTGTTCCACTGCAGTTAAGCTTACACTAAAACTTACATTATTAGCCTCACTATCTGCTACAGATAATTAATTAATTCCAGGGAAAAGGAAACATCAAAAACAATGCAGTAAACAATGTAATTATTGATGTAACATTTGTGAACTAAAAGCATAGTGAATGCCAGTCATTGGTCCACTTGGGCCAGTGCTGTGGACAGTGAGTGTTGTGGACTGCAACACTTGATGGTTTCAGACTGGAGTCTTTTCCAGCCCTGAAAGGAGATGCTGGGGATTGAACCTGGAACATTTTGCATGCAAAGCAGATGCGCTATCCCTGAGCTATGGCCCCTCCAGGGCATTCTTCAGAGCCCTACATAGCTTTGGCCCTGTATAGCTGAAGGAGCATCTCCAACCCCATCGTTCTGCCCAGCTCTGAGGGCCTTCTGGTGGTTCCCTCACTGCGAGAAGTGAAATTACAGGGGGCCAGGCAGAAGGCCTTTTTGGTAGTCGCACCTTCCCTGTGGAATGCCGTCCTGGCAGATGTCAAAGAGTTAACAACTATATATTTTTTCTCAGACATCTGAAGGCATCTGAAACAACAAGACCAGTGACAATCAGTTCTTCTCCAACATAGTGCTATCTCTTCATCTGTTTGCTGAGATTCATCACAAATAGCAGCATCTGTTTCATGCTAGCTTTTGCTCTGGACTGTAAGACATTGTGGAAAATTCATCACTTTTGTATACCACTATTATATCTGCAAAGACTTGGGCCCATATAAGACAACCCCTGAAAATGGCTGCTACAATCATGCAAATCACAGCACTAAGAAAAACTGCACTTGTCGTTCTCACAAGTGGTGCCACTGCATGAGCACTTCTGGACCATAAAACCAATGGTGGTTCTTCTGTAGCACGGAAGTGATTACAGTGGTACCTCTGCTTAAGAACTTAATTCATTCTGGAGGTCCGTTCTTAACCTGCAACTGTTCTTAACCTGAGGTACCATTTTAGCTAATGGGGCCTCCTGCTGCCGCCACGCGATTTTTGTTCTCATCCTGAAGCAAAGTTCTTAACCCGAGGTACTATTTCTGGGTTAGCGGAGTCTGTAACCTGAAGTGTCTGTAACCTGAGGTGTCTGTAACCCAAAATACCACCGTATGTCCCCCAATTCAGGCATCGGTTTAGGCAGCAATTGCCATAATTTCATATGTATATGTGTCTGCATTATCTATCCTGTGATTGTCTAGGTAAAACACTAGCAAATATTGTAAGTGCAACTTGATTCACAGTCCTTTAAATAATACTTGGATGCAAGATGATAACACATTTTGTTGGCAGTGCTCTATCTGTAAGTTGTATTTTTTAAAAAACACTATTCAAGCCAACATTTCATTAGCTGAAACAAAAAACAAACAGGTCCAGAGTGAAGATATTTATATATTTGCAAATGCACTTTTTAGAATTTTTGCCATAGGCTAAGCTGCAGATTGCAGATGTTCAAACTATTCAGGAAATTTATTCCCGAAGGACAATTTCTAGCACATGCTAAAACCAGTCAAGCTGAGAAATAAGAAAACTGTGAACGAAATGCCAAATGATATGTCATTTTTCAATAGAAGGAAAATACTTTCATATGCCTTCAAAAAATCACATACCATGAAGAAGACATAAACTATAAGACAGCTATAAGGAACTTGTGGTCCTCCAGATGTTGTTGAACTCCACTTCCCATCACCATCACCCCCAGCCAGCATGGTCAATGGGCAGAAATGCTGGGAATTGTAGTCCAGAAACATCTCAAGGGCCACAGGTTCTCTTCCCTGCTGTAGGAATTGTCTAAGGAATGAAGAGCTGAGGCATAATATTTTGTGGGTGTTAAGTGTAAAGGCGGGGAAATATTAACTATTAAAAGGCTCAGCAATGATCCAAAGTTCTGGTTGGATTGTCTTTAAGCCAGGCCTATGTACACAGCACCAGTGCAGATATTTCAAAGGTTTGGAATTTGCTCAGACCTCAGGAACAGCTGCAAACACCTATTTGCATTATGGCACAGTCACATACCTGCATAAATATATACATAGATATGTACTTCTATTTCTTTCTCCAGTATTGTTTAATTTGATAATTTGAGCTACCGGTAGTTTTTCAAGAGTATTCCAGAAGTCAGTGAAATTACTCCTAAATATATTTTGGTTTTTACACTGATATTCAGCGCTAGTAAATCCTTGGAACTGATATTGGAAGTAAAATTATGGCTATAATAAATTGGCTACAGAATTGTTTAGCTATATGTGGAATATATGTAAAATGAATTATAAATAGTAATTGTTAAACCCTCTGGGTATACATTAACATGAATGATATATTTGTATAAAAGTTAGTATTATTTTACAATGTTGGGAACTTTCTAAAATATCCCTTTTTAATTAACTTGAATTTGAATTATGTACCATGGTCTATTTAATTTTGGCCAACAAAATCTATTTTTAAGAAAGAGCTAGTAAACTCTTTATTTCTTTTAAAGTTTAGCTGTTCTAGTCAAATTGTAGCATCAAATGCTACAATTTAGACCCAGAATATAGATCTCACTTTGGGTAATCTAGACAATAGGTAAATGGTGCAGGGCATGCTTCTATCTCCCCATTTTTGAAATTATAATGATTGTACTGAGACTCTTTTAAAAAATGTATTTGTGATATTGCCTCCTCATGGTATTGCATTATTGGGCCTTCTGAATACAGAATTAAGACCACGTCATTGCTGATGTCAGTCCAGAAAATTGCTTGGGATAAGGAACAAAGCTGTTGAATACAGATTGTGCCTGCATGCTACTCTCAAAACATGGAAACCCCCTGAGGAAAAGATTATGAGAAAACACAATGTTCTAAGAAAAGCCTTCTTAAAATGCTCATTTTAAATACCCGAGATTGCAGAAGAGGATGAGGGAAGGGTAGTCAGAGGTGGTTTACATTGCAAGCTAAATTAAGAGAAGGAAGAGAAGGGGGAAACTAACAGAGCCAGAAGAGGAGGGTGCAATTAAAGGGTGTGATTTTCATAGAGAGCAGACCTTCCAAGTGTCCCTATATTACAGGGATGCTCTGATTTTGAGAAGCCATCCCGGTTTCTGATTTGATCCCGGAATGTCCCACTTTTCCTATTTCCATTAGAGAAATGTTGGAGGGTATGGAGTTATCCGACCCCTGAGTTATCTGAAGGCAATCCTGTATAGGGAAGTTTTTTTAATGCTTAATTATGTTTTATATATGTTGGAAGCTGGCAAGAGTGGCTGAGGCAACCCAGTAAGATGTGTGGGGTATAAATACTAAAATTATCATTATGGAATGGGACATCTCTGTTTTCAATGGAGAAATGTTGGAGGGTACAAGAAAGGCAGAGATAATTGCCCATTACATCATGAGCCTCTGAAAAGGAGAAGGAAGGAGTTTAAAATGAACAGGATCGTTCAGGCAGGAAAAGAAATGGACGTGCCGAGTTGGGATGGAAGGATCTGTTCATTTCAGTTCTCCTTTTTCCAATCTAAAATTCATTTATGCACCAATTTGCCCTTTTAAAAAATCCTCATGAAAATTCATCAACATTTTTGTAAGAATTTCTCCTAATAACCCCTCCCCCCAGTTTTGATTCATCTATACATTTTTGTAAGCATTTCCTTAATATAATGCAGGAACCGAGGGACTGTTCTTTGTGACAAGGAGGCGAACAGGAGAGAAAGACGGTAAGAGGAGGGACTTCATTCCTGTCACCATCTCCAGCTGCCCCCTCCCTCTGGCTAGCCTTGCACCTGCTGAGACTCTCACCATGGGGCAAGCCAGCCCCAGCAGCCGAGAGCAGCAGTAATCTTGTGGCCTCCACACTGCACTCAATTTACATCTCCAGGCAGCTGCAGCAGCTACAAAGCAGAGACAGGACCAATGCTGCTACAATTGTTTTAACTGTTTTTAACTTATGTGGTGTTTTTGTTGTTTGTTTGTTTTAACTGAGGGAGGGAGATGTGTCTGGGAGGAGAGAAGCTGGGGAGAGCAGCAGGGCCCCAGTTACAGTGGTTCAGGGTAGGGGCCGTATGGTGTGGCAGATGGAACAGGCCGAGTAGGCCAGGTAAGGGGCACACAGCACAGGCAACCTGGGGAACTGTGGTTGTTCTATCAGTCAACCCTCATGTCTGTGGCTGCTGTTGCTGAATTGGCTCTGAGTAAGACCTCTCTCATTCATGATCTGATTATGGATGAGGAGGTTGATCTGATCTGTATCACTGAGACGGGTGGGTGAGCAGTGTGGAGTTGGTCTCAGCCAGCTGTGCCCACATGGGTATTCAGCAGGGGTCAGCAAACGTTTTCAGCAGGGGGCTGGTCCACTGTCCCTCAGACCTTGTGGGGGGCCAGACTATAAAAAATAAATGAACTAATTCCTATGCCCCACAAATAACCCAGAGATGCATTTTAATTAAAAGGACACATTTTACTCATGCAAAAACATGCTGATTCCCAGACCATGCATGGGCCAGACTGAGAAGGCGATTGGGCCGGATCCGGCCCCCAGGCCTTAGTTTGCCTATCCATGCAGTACAGCATTAGGGCAGACCTGAGGGCCAGGGAGGGGAAGTTGCTGTGGTCTATAGATATTCTCTCATTCCCTCTCTCTCTCTCTCTCTCTCTCTCCCCCCCCCATAGGTTCTCTGTCCAGTTTTGGGTGGATCTAGAGTGTGGGTTCCTGGCACTCAGGATAGATTAGGGATTTTGCCTGCCTCACTGCCTGGCAGTCTCCCTCCCTGAGCTGACAGAGCTGGTACGGAGGCAGTGTTGAGGACTCCCAGATTGCTGGTTTTAGGGGCCTTCAACATCCATGCCAAGGCCATTGGTTCTGGGGCAGATCAGGACTTCATGGCTGCCATGACATCTATGGGGATGTCCCAACATGTCATCAGCCCAGCGCGTGTGGTAGACCACACTCTGAACCTTGTTTTCTCAACTGAACAGGAAGGTGGGGATCTGAAAGTGGGGTTATTGTCATCATTTCCAGACTTCACCTCTGGAGGTGCACTCCATTGTCTCTTGAGACAGATGGATCCCAACAACAGCTTGGAAGGTGAACTACACTACAAACTTCAGTTACATGCAAATTTTGGCTGTGTTTAAGTTCTCCTATTGTTTTAGAATGTGCAAATTTAATAGATTTGCCTTTGAATGCCAACTGAATCATATTTCTCCCCCAGCCCTAGTGCCAAGTAACTGTTCAAATCACCAGTGCCAACCCAATACTCAAGCCTGGCTCACACTGCACCAGGCTGTTATTTTTATTCATTTCTTTTTAATTGCATCATCATTCTATGAAACTCAATGAAACAAGCCTGGTTGCATGTTGAAGGCTTTTTTACAGGGGAAACTCACAGGAACTCAGTTTTAGCACTTTTCAGGTATGCACTATTGCCATTCTAGAGAACAAGGGAGTTGTTCATGGTGAGTTCTGGCACCTCCTTTTCTAGAAAAAAAATAGCACTGAAATAGCCCTGTGAGGTAGTGAGGCTGAGAAATTGTAGCTGCCACAAGATCACTCACTGAGCCCCATGACTGGGTAGAAGTTTGAATGTGGTTTTACCTGGCCCCAGCCTGACACTGTAATGAACAACTGCAGTGACTGGGAACTCTCAGGAAGAGGTTTTTATCAGCCCTACAATCTGAAGTTCTTGATCTGGAAATGACAAAAATGCACGGTGGGTCATTGCCTTCTCTACTATGAAAACAGGAGCGGCCAGCCTGTAGCTTTCCAGATGTTCCTGGACTACAACTCCCATCATCCCTGACCATAAACTAAGAGAGATTATTTTAGTTCTCTCTCCTTCTCCCCAGTATTATTTTTTCCTAACTGACATGACCAGAATCTTTCCCTTTTACTATATCTTTTTCCACAGGGAAGCCTAACTCATTTCAAAGTCCTGCATGCCACTGGCAGAATAAAGAACCATATTTTAGTTTGCAAAACAGTTGAAAGTCTTTCTTCATTGGGAAAGAAGGGCAGTTTTTGATTTAGAATGTGATGAACAACACTGATTCCAGTAGAACTTTACTGCTGGAATATAAATAATACAAATGCAAAATGCAAAACTGTCCCCTTTATCAGCTGTGCTTGTCCAGGCAGCAATGGAAAATTGCCTAGGCAACATGTGCAACTGTTGAAAGTTAAACGCAGCAGGGTTTAAAATAAAATAAACTTTAACAAAGCTCAATTGCAGAAGAACAAGTCAACCCCTTCTTCATTAAACTGACCACAGTGTCAAAATATCTTAAAAACACAATTAAAGCACTTCTCATATGTTCAGTGGTGTGTGCATATGCAAATGGTTGCAGATGCAGTCAGTCTTCTCAGCTTCCTTTTGTGGATGTGATCAAAAATTTTATTTCTATGGGAAGAGTTGTACACAAATTGTTTATGTATTTCTATGCTGCTTAATGCCAGAATAAGTTTACAAAATATAAGAACCAGTTACACAAACAGTAAAATATAAACATTCATAATTAAAACACACAATAAAACAACCCCATTAAAACAACAGAGCAATTACAACTGGAGACTCAGGTGGAGAGATCAAGGAAATGCCTGTGGAAGCAGATGCATCTTCAGGATCTTGACGTATATTCACCTGAATTCATGGAAGTTAGGAATATTATTATTATTATTATTATTATTATTATTATTATTATTATTTATTAGATTTATATACCACCTTTCATTGAAAGATCTCAGAGTAGTTCACAAGTTAAAAAATGCAAGATAAAAACACAAATGGTTATAGCAAAAACAACAAAACAATATCCCCCCTCCCACAAAGACATTTATAAGGCTGTAGAATATTAATTAGCCAAAGGCCTGGTTGAAGAGGAACATTTTCGCCTGGTGCCTAAAGATACATACTGAAGGGGCACCATATGTGGTTGACTCTTCCTCACCCTGTGAAAAGTGCTCAAATCAGCGTAAATCATGTGGTTGTGAGAATATCAATAATCACATCAGAGAAGTAAAACATTTCAATTGAAGGCGCTGACTGATTGGTAATTGTAAAAAAAGTAAAGGTAAAGGACCCCTGACAGTTAAGTTCAGTCACAGACGACTCTGGGGTTGCGGCGCTCATCTCGTTTTACAGGCTGAGGGAGCTGGCATTTGTCCACAGACAGTTTTTCCAGGTCATGTGGCCAGCATGACTAAGCCGCTTCCGGCGAAACCAGAGCAGTGCACGGAAACAGCGTTTACCTTCCCACCAGAGCAGTACCTATTTATCTACTTCCACCTCTTCTTCTTCTTCTTCTTCTTCTTCTTCTTCTTCTTCTTCTTCTTCTGTGTGCTTTCAAACTGCTAGGTTGGCAGGAGCTGGGACCAAGCAACGGGACCTCACCTTGTCGCAGGGATTTGAACCGCCAACCTTCAGATCAGCAAGCCCAAGAGGCTCAGTGGTCTTCCAAAGTTGAAAAGCATGAATAAATTGAACAGAATGATTCATGCCCACAGAAATAAAAAGGTAAAGGGACCCCTGATCATTAGGTCCAGTCGTGGCCGACTCTGGGGTTGCAGCCCTCATCTCGCTTTATTGGCCGAGGGAGCCGGTGTACAGCTTCTGGGTCATGTGGCCAGCATGACTATGCTGCTTCTGGCGAACTAGAGCAGCGCACGGAAACACTGTTTACCTTCCCGCCGGAGCAGTACCTATTTATCTACTTGCACTTTGACGTGCTTTCAAACTGCTAGGTTGGCAGGAGCAGGGACCGAGCAACAGGAGCTCACCCCGTCACGGGGATTCAAACCGCCAACCTTCTGATCGGCGAGTCCTAGGCTCTGTGGTTTAACCCACAGCGCCACCCGCGTCCCAGCCCACAGAGATACTCACATAAAAAAGGGTGTGAGGTTTTCTGTCTGTCTGTCTTTTTGCAGGAAACCAAGCCCAGAGCAAATGCCAAAGCCTCTCTCTGAAAGCCTGGAGAACTGTTGCCCATTAGTGTCAACAATACTGAGTTAGATGGACCTGTGGGGTTGACTCAGTATAAGGCAGCTTCTTATCTTCCTGATAAAAATTGCGGTTTTACCTCCTAAAAAGATGCTGATCCATCTGAGAATATCTCCCATGCATGCCGCTTGTTTCTGAACTAGGCATTTGACTTTACAAACAACATCAGGAATTGAAAAGGAAAGAAAACCGCACGGCAACAACTACAAGCTATAACTTTTCTGTCTCATGAGTGTTGCATGTTTGCTTCTCCATTTTCATCTGATGCTGCATTATGAACATCTTCTTTGCAGAGCTTCTGAATGGACTTGCCGCCACTTTATCATCCATATTATCTGCTGCCCTTTGTACTTTTGTACAACTCTTTTCTTCGTAAAGATGATATTTATTTATTTCCTTTACCAATGAAAGGTTGAGAATGGAAATCAGGATGAATATCATTTGGTGTTTTTTCTCCCCTCTCTCTATTGTATTTCCTTCAAAAGATGATGGATATCTTCTGTTTACCATGGAAACATCTCTTTCAACACTGGAACCAGATTGTGAGTGACATGAAGGACTTTGTTCCTTGTTCAATGAATTTCAGGATATTTCTTTTTATATATATATATATATATATATATATATATATATATATATATATATAATATTTATTGGTGTTTCAAAAAGTTACAAGAATAAAAAAGAAAGAAAAAGAAAAACAGAAAATACAAAATACAGAAAAAAATAAAAACAATTAAAAACAAATCCATCTTTCCATATCTTATCTATCATTTGCTTGTTTCCTTGACCTCCTCACACCTCCCTTTTTTGTATTCTAGTTCATTAGTTGTTTCAGCAAATCCTTTCCTTCTTTGTTTTTATCTTACTAATTTATCTTAATATATTGTAACTTTACATTCTGACCTGTTAACAATCCATTTTTACTTAATCCTTTATAACATTACTGCTAAAACCACATAGCTTCATTCCAGCATCCTTCTAACATTCCTTAATTTTACAATTTTTCTGTAGATAGACTTTAAATTTCTTCCAGTCTTCTTCTACTGACTCTTCTCCCTGGTCTCGGATTCTGCCAGTCAATCCATCACCTTCATCTGCCATTCTTCCCGGGTGGGTAGATCTTGTGTCTTCCAATACTTTGCAATAAGTATCCTTGCTGCTGTTGTAGCATACATAAAAAAAATTCTATCCTTCTTTGGCACCAATTGGCCGACCATGCCCAGGAGAAAGGCTGAATTTCAGGATATTTCAACAACCTTGCCATTGGACAGGTGGTTATGAGTGTGGGTTTAATCATGGTTTCTCCCATTAATTTTTTTAAGGCATTGTTTGTTTAGAATTCTCAGTTCTCAGACCAGCCTACTAGTCTGGTTTGCATGATTATCCCCCCCCCCCCAGCTATTTGCTTCCCTCACTAAGAGTTTTGGTGCCCTGCAAGGGTGCCCTTGGAAAATTCTCTTCCAGGTTATTCCATTCCATTCCCACTCCCCCAGATTTTTTCCATTCTACACCATGTAAGCATTTAGTATTTTGATTTCTTTTCCCCTGTATTAGAAGCCTACCTTACTTTCTCCCATGTTATATATCTAATGTGTCAGTCCTGCAGGGCTCTCAGGCTGCTTAACTTTTATTTTTGCTGAAGAATGGCCTTGGAGTCTGAAGCTTTAGCTCACTGGTTCTTCTGCATTCCAAAGAAAATGCATTGCAAAAGTATGGCAGAGGAAAAGGTGAAATGAGTTTAGCACCTGGTAAAGTTGCTGAATACTATTAGTGTCATTCCAGTAGTAAAAAAGAAAGAAAAAGAAACCCACAACTTATTTGAAAAACTGCATATGAGGAAAAACAGCTACCCAAACTGCATGTGAAAAAATATATAATGAAATGTTCACTTTCCCAATGTCTTCACAAGTGTCATATAAAAAAACAGAGGCAATGCATCATCAGTGATTTGTTTGTTCTATCCCTGTAGGGAAAAAATCTGTTCCCACAACCATCTACTTTATCCTTTGGTGAATTTTTAATTGTCAAAAGCAAAACAAAAAATATTATTTGTGCTTAGCACTAAAGAAATGGAAAGGAAACATAAAATGCCACCAGATTCATTTCTGCAATTTACGATATATGTTTTGAAAATCTTGGCTCCTAATTAAGTCTAGCAGTCAGTGCAGTCATTTGGAACAGTGGTCCTGGATTTTTATTCCCAGTGCTGACGATGACACTGACTGGGGTTGTATTAATTTATTACCATCTGTCTTCTAGCTTGGAGTGCCAGTATTCTTATCTTATCTGTACTGATAGTTGGGAGTTTTACAGACTGGTGAATAGTCTGAATTATCAAGAGACTGTGGAAAGTGTGGAGGGAGAAAGAAATAGAAAGCATTTATTTTGATTGTTGATGTGATCACGTTTCCCTTCTGCTTTATATGAATGTGAAAATGGGATGCTTGACTAGATGGACCTTTGGCATGTTCCAAAAGAGCTATTATATGCTTCTTGTCTGAGATTGAAACTAGGTTAGTACATAAATTGGGTTTTCTTTTGGCTTCCTCTCACATGGGAAGTATCCTCACTGACTTCATCAGCTTCTGAAGATGTCACTACTTAATGTATGCCCACAGTTCCTTAAAATCCACTCCTTTGTGATGAGAGGAAAGGCAAAAAGTGCCTCTGTTTACTTGAAAGCCTTGGCAAGTAGCCAACTCGGAAACTGATATTCAGAAACATTAGCAAAGAATTGAAATTATTACTGCCGCAAAGCCATACTTTGATTTGATTCCAGAGCGCACAGCTGCTACATCCACAGATCAAACCAATGCAAAATTAAACTGTGCACAAAAAGAGAATAAATTAGTTCAAAACAGTGTGTAGTGACTGTGACTTCCAAGGAGAAGATTGTAATTCCTAATTACAAGAAATAGCAATGTAATATCATTCATAGCAAACAACATAATTAGTTGAGCATGGGGGCGATCGAGTTCCATTCTTCGCAGCCTCCTCCTGACCTTCTGTGATTTTCTCCTCCATCTTGCAGTTTGTCAAATTCCTTTGGGATCTGGGGTGGGTCTCCTCCCAAGCCAGGAGATCTCCAGAGTGCTCCCCATTTTATGATGTTTTGTGTATATGGGTGTGTGTGTAAATAGGGAGTTACCTGATTTTTCCATAAATATCTCCTACTATATAGTTTCTATGTTACCACATCACTTCTGCTTGGCCATCTCTGTCAGGTTAAACCTGTCCACTACATTTGACTTCTTTGACAGTCTCTTTTTACAGAGTCAGAGATTGGTGAAAGGAACCCCAAAAACCCATTTAACACAAGCCCAATCTCAATGAAAAAAAATTCCAACTGTAAAAGTAAGAACGAAAACAAAACAAAACACTCTTTTAGTTCGTAGATGTAGCTTGCAAAAACTTCAGATTCAGCAGCCAACTCACAAAAATGCTGCCAATTGGTGCTAATGATTTAACTCTAGAATAGACTTGCAGAAACCACAAAAATATATTTAAAAGTGCCAGTGACCTTCTTCATAAAAGCATTTGCAGCTAATGAGCCACATCCTAAAGGATTCTCTCGATTGCTTTGCTGATTGCATTTTGACCTTGCTTTTCATATGTTCCTGCTCGGGGGATGGTAGTACGAAATAAACCCATTTCCCCCTCTCTCTTTCCTTCAAAAAATTGCACTTAGCTGTGAAGGGGAATTGTCATTATATATAAAAAGCACACCACACTTTCTTTCTTTTCTTTTTTACGAATACTCCCTACATTACCAAAGACATTGTGGTGTTCATCCACAATAACAGTATCAAGCCTATATAAAAAGCACTACTGTCTTATGGTGAACAATATTTTGTGGGTGAGGATCTTGCTTCCACCTTCAGAACACAAGATATATCCAGTCCCTTCAGCCATTCCTCATAAAGCTTGGTTTCTAGACCCTTGATCATCTTACTCACTCTCCTCTGCACATATTCCAGCTTGTCAATATCCCTCTAAAATTGTGGTGCCCAGAACTGGACACAGTATTCCAAGTGTGGTCTGACCAAGGCATAATAGAATGGCACTATTATTTCGCTTGATCTAGACTGTGGCCTAGGTCCAGGTCACAATTCCATTTCTCCCTGTCCATGCTTTCATATTAGAGATAAGTCACGTGAAAATGGCTGTTCTATGTCAGATTGCATTATCACCAGAAACATTACATTTATCACTAGAAATTCAGAAGTAGTGGCAATTCCAATTCCTTCAAAACCCTTAAGTTTCTCAGACTTAAGGAACTGTAACTGAAAGTTTTCTAGGGCTTAGCCTGCCAGTAAAATATATGGCAATTGATGTTTTCTATGTGCAACGTTGGTTAAGGGTTATGGCACATAAATAGTTCCTTTATTGCTTCCAGGGATGACAATTCCACAGCTGCTGCATGCCAGGGCTTTTGTAAATCTAAAGGGAGCAGTTCAAGTCCTGTAGGTTTTAGAGCCACCAATAAATTTTGAATAATACTAGTCTACTTGTGTTCTTGTGATTCAGAGTGGCCCTCCTTACTTAGGAAGACCTGAGACCATGGCTTTATGAATTTTACCCTGTTAAATTCTATCAAGATTTCAGTGACAAAGACCTAATCAGCACATTTTGGATTAAATAAAAATGACATGGAGAAATCTAATATAAACACAGTAAGTTAATATTATCGTCCCTGTAGTGTGCCTTGGGGAAAGGGGTTTAACCTAAGAAATAGTGATTTCTCTGGAGCCTATGTGGGGCTCAAATTCACAGTCACAGAAACAAGAGCCTTCCTTTGAACCAGAAGTTCTGATAGCTCTCAGATACAGATGGTTGAATCCTGACAAGCACATGATGAATGGTAAAGATGGAATTTCGAATTCTTCCTGGGTAGCTAAAGTTGAAACCAAAAGCAAGTTTCTGAGGTGAGTGTCTTTTGTCAGAACATTCAAAAATGCACACATGTAAATATCTTTTCATAATATGAGGAGGGGTCGGCAGGCCTTTTCAGCCATTCGTTTTCCATATTATCCATTTACAAAATGTATGTGTACTACTTTTCAACATTTGCTTCCAAGGCAATTTACAGTAGAAAACGAAAAACACCACAATCATAAAGCTACCTAATTTTAATACTTTATTAAAAGAAACAACAAGAGAAAGAAGACTGCAGGTCTAGGGGCTCTGGGAGGACATTGCAAGGACCATAGGATACAACAAGTCTCTCACTTTTACAGAGAGGGAGATTCAACATCAGATCCCATCTCTCCACCACTCATGGAAACATTGGTGGGTCTATCCCTACTGAAATCAGAGTGCTAATGTCAGTAAACCCCGAAAAAGGTGTGGTTCTGGGCAGTGCTTTTTTTAAAAAAAAATGTTTAGGGGTACTTTCCTACTCATATTAAAATACTGCCCCTCAATGAGGCCAAACTTAGATTCACAAAATGTTTAGGGGTATATGTACCCCTGCGCACCCCAGAAAATGCACTGCATCTGGGAGAAGGTGTGGAACTGTTAGATCCATAGCCTTCTCAATATCACTCCCCTCCTCAGACCCCTCCCAAAACCTGCAATAAATGTCCCCTGGGAAACAAAGTGAGGAAAGTAAAGGGTTTAAAAAAGAAAAGAAAGCAAACTGAGCAGAAGAGTGCAAGACCACTGTTTTGGAATTATTTTCACCTTGCAGGTGAGAACCTGGCAGGACTTTACATGAGGCAGTTAAACTGCTTTTGGTTCTGTCCCCCCTCCCCAAGACATTGGGGTTGCAGTCTAAGTGGATGATCCCTTACTCTAGCATGGCTTGCTATAGGATCTGCTTCCAATCAGCCACCGTGGATGTTCATTAGTTATAAGCCCCGTCTAGCAACAAAATCTGTTGTTAGTATTGCATCAAAGCAATGCTATTCTCTAGTGTGAGATAACACACATTGCCCTTCTGCCCTTCTTCACAAAGCGTATGGTTTTCTAGTCCCCCAGAGCAGCTGAGGCACATAGCTTCATTTTGCAACCTTCTATTTTTCAGTCTGCTTATATTTACAGGGTTGTTTTCTCTGCCTTTTCTCTCTAGGCTAAAGCTGTGGCACAGTTGTTCCATTTTGCAAGTCATTGGTTTGCGTAAGTCGGGGAAGGAGCCATCACTGCCCTGAAACATTTCCTTTGCAAGGAGATGCAGTAGGTAGCAGGTGTCTTCAGGGGTGTCTTCAGCCCCCTCAATATCTGTTGGCGGGGGAGGGGGTCCTCTCAGTGTTGAGGAGGCAGAGGAAGCCAAGCATGGAGCCGAGTGTGGCATGGGTTCCTCCTGAGTGTGAGAGAGGAGGAGCCACCGTATGCAGTGCTACTGCACTGACTGTATAAAATCTGTTAACAGACTGGCATTTTGCCAAGAAAAAAGAATAACCCTAAACTCAGTTGAACAGGAATGCAATGCCAGTCTGTGGGCATTATTAAGTCCACTGATTTCAAGGACGTTGGGGTTCTCCTAAGGGTTTCAGGCACCTCCACTGGGTCACTCTAAGCAGAACTTGCTTCAAGGAAGAGCAACTTCTGATGGTGGCCCAGGGGAGAACTTCTGTGGTGATAAGCCAAAAGATGGAACTTTGGGAGCACAGAACTCTGTTTTCATTGCTTTGAGGTATTTATGTGCATCATGCCATGTAAGAAAACCATTATATACACAATTAAGAGAGAATATTGTGTTGTTTGATGTCTTAGAGTTCTGTGCTATTTGTCTCTGAATGCCCTTTGCTGTGTAAGTCCCTCCTAAGACCCTGAATAAAAAGTTTGGAATACACATAAAATTAATAGTTTAAATCTTGTAAAAGAGTTACACAAACTTTGCACATTGGCATTCACCACTCAAAAATATGATAATAAAAAAATGTGGTACATAATTATTTTCTAATAGAAGTTACTATTGATGTCAGGACCATTGCAAATGATGGTTCTATGCTCATGGAATGTGCTTCCATCCTGCAGGGTAGACAATCTGATATTTGTGTTTCTGTTTGTCATTGACAAGATGAAGGCTGCAACTGAATGCTAGGATTTGAGCAACCATGAAGCCTAAGCAGCACAAAGCAATGTGTCCCATATGAGGTGGCAAAAATGTGGGATGCTCCTATACTTTATTACGTGTGTAATAAAGAATTATAAATAACGACAACAGATAATCACTAGCATCTATCTTTATGCCATTTCATTGTCACATGAATGGGGGAGAGTGGGCGTTGAGAGTTTTGTTTTTTTCAAATGAAAGTGCTTGTCTGCTCTAGAGCTCGCTAGCTCGTGTACAGTCACAGGCTACAACTTATTATTACAGTCACCTACAATATAGATAAATATAGCAGTGGGATGCAAATGGAGACAGGTAGGAGGAGAGGTGAATGGTTTCAAACACAGACCCTTGCTCTCCATCTGATGGGTCATCTTTTGACCATTCATCTCCTCTTTACAGATAATAATCCACCTCATATCCTCCCAAAATGAGGAAGGAATAAAAATCATACATTCTATTCCCATTCCATCTGTACAGCTCTGTGGAGCATATTAAATAAGGAACCTGTGGCTTTCCAGGTGTTGTTGAACCACAACTCCATCAGCCCCAGGGCAGCATAGCAAGTGGACAGGGATGATGAGAACTGTATTTCAGTAACATCTCACATGTAAGCCACCCCTACATTAAGGTATGGCAATCAGCAAAGTAATCATTGTAAAAGCTTTGTGGAAGGGGCAGATGATGCTTCTAGCCAGAATGCAGTGTGTCTAATTCAATGCTCACAAAGTTACTGAAAGATATTTGTACAAGGGCATATCCAGCTGTAAAAACCCTTCAAAAACAAGCTACAGTCTTAGTTGCCCAGCCTTCCTTAATTTAGTCAGACTTCGCAAGCTCTCGTTTTGCTTAGTACATAGCCATGTTTTTACTAGAAATAGACAGAACTCTCCGGGTCTATAATAGAAAAGGTCTGTAATGGAAAAGCAACCCCACCCCCACCCCCCACCACACACCCCACCATGCAAATTTCTGCCAAATGTTCTGGCATCCATTATTTTGGATTCTACAGTCAAATATGCTGTTGACCTCTGAAGGGAACGGATAAGAACCAGCATTTCTGAAGTATCTGTGATGTCATAGACCTTGCTCCATGTCTACAGATCCAAAATGGTGAGGTGATATACCTGTAGTAGGGGATTCACATGCAGAAGGCTCCAGTTTCAAGTCCTGTTGTCTTCAGGGCCTAAAACCCCGGAGAACAGTTGTCAATGTTGAGAATTGTTAGGAGTTATTAGGAGACCCTATTCCCTCACAGAATTACAATTCCCTGAGTTCCCTTTGAAGAGGGATTGACTGCTAAACAATTCTGGAAATTGTAGCTCTGGGGAATAGGAGTCTCCTAACAAATCTCAGCACCCTTAAACACTACAGCTCCCGGAAACCTTTGGGAGAAGCCATTACTCCTTTGAAGTTATGGCATAGCACTTTAAATGTTTTGTGTGAATGTGGCCTTAGAAACCTCCCCTTCCCACACACTCCAATAATCTCTCATTACTCACCTACCCCTGATATCCATGACAGTAATTAGTTTAAGAAAGAGAAGAGGCATAGCTGCATGCTATGCAATATGTGTAACTTGTTATTTGATCATGATTTATAGTGTTTAAATTTTATGCAATTTCTCCCATAATCTAAGAACTTAACTTAGGAAAAGTGAAAAATTTTGGATGATAAATGCTTTGACAAAAATTAAATGTGCCTCTGTCATCAAACCTTTATGCAAGAAGTTATTTTTACTAGATTTTGCTCTAGATGATTGATAGTCTTTCTCAAGAATTCCATGTTAGTGAAAAGCATACTGTGTCACTCTCACAATCAGTAGGCAGATATATTTTAGGGGTTTTGAACAAAAAAAGGACTAATCATCATGATGCAGAATATATATGTTACTATATTTGTAATTTTAAAAAAAAGAAAGTGAAAGAAAACCACACTGAAGCACTTTTTGTGGTAGACAGACACAAATACAATAGTCAGGGACCATGCAGGGATCTTGCAGATCAAGAAAGCTTGCATTGCAGACAGACATATGCAAACAGTCCACAATTATGTTACTCGCAAAAAGCCTAGCTGGAATAAATTATACACATTTATACAGTATATTTTGGTTGAAACATTTTTTGTGGCTTTGCTGCATGTCAATTTAGAAATTTAATGGTGAAATAGAACAAGTGGGGTGGGATGACAATGACACTGGGAAGGCTCCTAGAGCAGCCTTCTCCAACCTGATACCTTCCTGTTTTGGACTATAACTCTCATTAGCTCTAGCCAGCAGGGCAGAGTGGAGAAGGCAACTTTAAATTCATTAGATTGCATTGCAATGAGAAGCAGTCTCATTGGTTCCTGTAATCCATACCCAGGAGTCCTCTAGTACTGTATATAATAAAATTGTAAGAATATCATCACACTGCAGTTCATGTGGCCATCGGCAGGCGGCCAAATGAACTACAGCATGATGACAGAACAGCAGGTGGGTGGCCCAGGCAGGCAAGCAGGCAGGTGCAGCAAACAAGCAAGTAGGTGGAGCAGAGCCCATGTGAGCTACAGAAGGACAGGCAGAACAGGCCGGGTCAGCTCCCCAGCAACTGTCTGGCCCTGCTGCCATTGTGTACCTCACAATGATGCTGCCTCAGCACTGTCAAAGGCCATGGAATGAAGCAGCAGCAGACTGTCCTGCCTGTTCCTCTAAAGCTCACCTGGGCTGTTGTTTGGGTGATCTGTAAGGGGAGGGGGTGCACAGTTTAGGCAATCTGTGAGGTAAGAAGGCAAATGGTTTGGCCAAGCTGTGAAGAGAGGAGTTGGTGAACAAAGTGAGCAGGCATGACAGCTCATTGTATGCTAAGATGAAGCCGGTGTCTTACTTTTTAAACATATGATTCGCACCAGAGGACACCAACCTTTGAGAGGCCATGGGCATGTTTGTGAACAAGGCACACTGTTGTGGGTACCACACACACCACAAAAAGCACACAACCTATTCAGTTGGCTACAATAGAATGCTGCTTTCAAGCTTAGTTTCACTGAGGGGAAGGGTGGGTACTCTGTGGACACCAGGAAAGGCTTCTGTGTGACCGTATGGGTGTCCATGTTGGCAACCTCTAATTTAAACATTCATGTTTGGGCACAATGCTTCAGTTCTGGAATTCCCAAAAGGCCACCAGAACCCAATATTACCATCTTTGAAATAATGGTGATGATTATTATTTAAAAAAAAAAAAAAACACCTTTATTTTGGCAAACTTTAGTAGTATCATGGACTGATTTATTTACAGCCTTGTTTTGGATTTTGACAGAGTTTTCATGGTTATTTAAGCTAATTAATTAATTACCTTAATTAATTAATTACCTTAATTAATTACATCAAGCTAATTACCTTGATGGTAAGTAAGTGTCTGAAATACCAGGTCAGCCTATTTATGTATTTAGTGCAATGCTGCCCACTCTGCCTGGCACCAGCTTTCCAGAAACTTCAGCAGGGGGTCCTTAAAAACCACCTGCTGCCTGCAGCCTGGTCCTTTTAACTGGAGATACCAGTGATTGAACTGGGGGTCTTCTCTTTGCAAAGCTTGTGCACCACCTCCAAGCTATGGCTCCTCCCTGTTAACACCTTGGGTTACTTAGAAGATAGGGGTATAAGTTTTATAAAGAAATAAAATTTACACAGTCTTCCATTTGCAGTAATTATATGACAAGCTCATCCTATAGTGTTCCCTCAGGATTAAAAACTATAAATTACATATAGTAGAAGTGCTGGAAGTTTCAGTTGATCAGCTTATCAAGCCCAAATGTAATCAACATATAAAGCAGAGGTGGGGGACATGTAGTCCCCCCCAGATGTTGTTAGACCAACTCCCATCAATCCCCAGCCAGCCTGGCCAATAGTCAAGGACTGTATGAGTTGGATCTGGAGAATCACAGGTTTATCACTCCTAATATAAAACACAATTGTGTAAATTAACCCAAAGCAGCTCCCAGATGTTTGCAGTAGAATGATGGATTCCTTAATTTCCTACATGGTTCACACACTTATCAGAAAATGCTTCTTACTCAAAGAATATAAGGAAATTTTGGCTTAGAATTGAGACTGTTCATTGTAACATGGTACAGTAAAACAAGATTTTTGCACAAGATCTTTGAACGGTAAAAATCCTTACTCCCCCCCCCCTTATTTTTTTACAGCAATCTCTGAAAACCACATGCTAGCATCCATATGGATCCTAAGTAAGAGCATCAAGGAGTCATAAGCGGAAAATATCATCCTTCCCTTCCTATAAAGAGATCAGCATTGTGAAGAAGTTTACTGTCTTTTGTCAAGAATGGATATTGTGCTATGTACAAAGATCTGTTCTTAATATGATCCAAAAACTAATCATCAGTAAACATGGCTGATGAAACCCTCATTATCAGCAACTGCCCGTTCAGACTATGAGAAAGCTTACACAATATCAAATAGGTCTATTATTGTCCATTTCACACTGCGGTGGTTATTTGAGTTAGTCCAAGATCATTGGATTCCTCTCTTCCAGGAGGACAGTAAGATGACATTTCCACGACTAGTCATACTGGCTTGTTTGTACCATCAGCCTCCCTGGAATAAGCAGGATCTTGAACGGTGTTTCTGACTCTGCTGGTGCTTTGTCTGTCCGTCTTCATCTTAAAAGGAAAGCAGAAATCTTTGAAACACCGTTTGAAGTTTTCATCCAGGAAAGCATACAGGATGGGATTTAGGCTGCTATTGGTGTAGCCCAAAGCTATGCAGAAATAATAGCTGGAAATGGCGGCAGTGCTGTGTGACACGTCCCCAAGGGCCTCGACCAAGACAAAAATGTGGATTGGGGTCCAGCAGATAATGAAAACTGCAACCACGACAAGAACAAGTCGAGTGATGCGACGGAGGTTTCGGTCTTTCTCTCGAGATCCAGAGAGGAGCCGCACACTCTTCAAGCGCAGAATCATCAGAGTATAGCAGATGACTATGATTAACACCGGAATAACAAACGCAAAGACAAAGACACAGATTTTCATAAAGGTGTCCCACCAGGCATAATCTTCATCTGGGAACTGCAAAGAGCACTCTGTACTGCCTGTGTCTGTAAATGAAAATCCAACAAGAAGGAAACACAGGAACAGATTAAACTAACAGTTTAACAGTGGGGTTTTTTTTTTTTAAGTATGCATGTCATGACAATTCCAAAATAATGTTAAAAAAACTGAAGGAGAGTCTTCACTCCCAGCATCAGCCCGGACACTGAGATCCAGCACCAAAGACCTTCTGGCAGTTCCCTCACTGAGAGAAGTGAGGTTGCAGGGAACCAGGCAGAGGGCCTTTTCAGTAGTGGTGCCCACCCTGTGGAACACCCTCCCATCAGATGTCAAACTTTTGACTTTTAGAAGACCAGATGTCTTTTAGAAGGCAGCCTTATTCAAGGACGTTTTTAATGGCTGGTGTTTTAATCTGTTTTTAATATTTTGTTGGGAGCTGCCAGTGGTGACTGGTGCAACCCAGTCAGATGGGTGACATATAAATACTGTAATAAAGTTGTTGTTGTTGTTGTTGTTGTTGTTGTTGTTACCACTAATGTGATTTCAAGACTTTCCACTTTGCACTGTTAGGGTCAGGTGTTCCTAACTGGGTCTTCACTTTCTAAGTGCAGTCTATTATCCTCTGTGCATTCTGTAGTTTGCTCAACTTTGCTTTGTGATGTTAGTGCTGATCTGAGAGGGTGAACTTTCATGTGCCCTTACGAATGTATTTCAAACAGAGAGTTTATTGTCTCTACCTGAAGGCGATTCTGTATCTCTCTAATGAACTGGAGCTCTTTCAATTATGGTGGTTAAAAAGAGATGTAGCTTTTAGAAGGGTTGTTCTGTAAGTAATGAGGAAGAACAGCTGAGAGTGGGAATGCATGATTTACAGAGATGAGAAATTCATGATGCCAAAGAACAAATATTCTACAGAGTAATATCATGCTTCAACCCACTCAACTGAACCGATGGTCTTAACAGGTTTGCTCCTCCACAACAAATTGTGCTTTTTGCATTCCTGATATTAAATTGACAAGAAAAACACTGAAAGCATGGAAGCTGCTGAAAAATTATACATGGAGTAGTTGGCCCTGTGTGAGAGAGAGGGGTGGGGTGGGGAGAGAGAGTGTGTGTCTATCTCAGAAACAAGCCACAACCCTCACTGCCTCTGTTCCATGAGTGCTCTTGACTGTCTGGAATGTATCTGTGAAGTGGGACAGTGTCTCTTGCTTACCTGAATGAAGAGATGGGTGTGGGTGTAGAAATCTCAGGCTTTTGTATTGGCTGGAATGTAGCCTACTGTGCAAAAGTAAGACTCACATCCTTTTATCCACCCACTGTCTCTGACCATGCTCACCACAGTCAGCCTGCAGCCCCTGAAAGCTTAGCTATAAGGGAACATGGCCATTGGGCTAAGAAAGGTTCTGCACCTTGGAGCTAGTATAAATCACACAGTGTAAAGTGTACACTGAGGACAAGGTTCAGGCTGTGCACACACCATACATTTAAAGCACCCTCCCCGCCCCGATGGGAAGTTTTGCTTCTGCACATGACTCTGGCAAACCGCTCTAAGCTGAAGCGTTCCTTCCTCACCCACCCTAGAATGTTTAGTTCACACTGAGTTCATGAAACATCGTACCCTGACCTGTTCTCAATGCATGGTTAACCACATCTACGGAATGCGATAGTTATATTCTTTTAAGTCTTGCTATATCAATCATTAGTAATCGTTTAATAAGGAGGTTTTCATACCTGTCCAATTCTGTGTTCCCTTTCCCAACCTTTAATCTATTGATGATCAATGCCTATATGCAACCCTTGCATTGTATTTGTGTTAACCAATCAGCAACAAGCACATATGTGGCAATGCTGTAATATTCAATAAAAGGGACTCCCCGAGACATGCTCGGGAGATGCCTCCCATATGACACTTGTCATTCGTCTGTCGTTTATTTCAACCCAACACCCCCCCCCCAAAAAAAAGAATCCTGGAAACCATAGTTTACCACTCAGAGAGCTACAATTCTCAACACCTTTAACAAACTACAGTTCCCAGGATTTTTTTTAGGAGCGTGTGCCATAATTGTATAATGTGTATGCGACCTTAGTTTGGATCCCTCTTTGGGCCTCTGGAAAGTGGATTGCTTTTCCTCAGACCACTTTGGGCCAGAACTGCTTAGACTCAGGTCCAAAGTGGAGGCCTGCTTCAGAAATTCAGGGCTTCCTCTGTCCTCCCACAGTCTACCATGAACATGGGGAATTGAACCAATAGTGGGTTGTTGTTTTTTGCAGAATTTGTTGAGATTAGAAACTATGAGTCTTCTTGTTTGCTGCTGCTTGTTTATATTGTTTTACTGTTTTTAGTGTACTCTTCTCTGATCTCCTTAGGGAGGGAGAGTGGGATATAAATTATTGTAAATAATGATCACACTTTCTGGCATAGTAACCCCTTCTGATTGGATGAACCCTGCCAGTGGCACCGTGTAAGGGAATTTTTTTAAAATCTGGGGAGGATCAATTCACTTTCCCCCTGCACTTTTGAGGACTGTATGAGCATAGCATAGGTTACAAAAGCACCCAAGGTAAGTAGCATGCAATTTTTTAGGATAGGTGAAATGGTTAGGTGTTACGATGAATGGACACATGGGCTAAAAAACATCAAATCCTGAAACCATACATGTCAACGTAGTTTGACTGACTTCAAGCAACCACTGCAGAGTGACTCACCTGCTAAGAGTACCAATGGGTTAATAGTGATTATATTTCGTAGCATAATATCATGTACTTTTCATTCTAAGTGCTTCTGAATTTTAATCTAATGGTTATCACATAATTATTCACTGCATATTAACAAGGCTCAATTGTGGCTGTGCTTTTCACACACAAAGTTCCAGCTACATAATTTAACAGATGTGAACCAATGCATTTGGATCCTTTGCAGTATCCGGTCTCATTCAGCTCATTCATCACTGCAGGGCCCATGAAAAATACACCATCAGCTTGAGGGATTCAACCAGTTTGCAGATTTCTGTTGCATGCAATTGATTCATATGGATGACGTTTCTGTGAGAATGCGTGGTTGCCAGACTGCTATGTATGTTACAATTTCGTATACGAATCAGGGTGGGCTATTTTTTCTTTCACACAGGAAAGTAACAACTATGAATAATATTTTACATTTATGTAGTACAGTTTTGTAAAAATACTGCATAGATGTGTGTGTGTGTGTGTTTGTCATCTCAGCAATCATTAATACCAATTGTAGTATTATTCTCATATTGTTAAAGGGGTAGGAGCTGCGATTTTCCTAATACTGTAAGTGAAACTTGTCAAAGTCCATCTACTGAGTTTGTGAAGGCAAGTTTTAAACCAGTGAATTCCTAATGGGAAAGGGCCATAACAGAGCATCTGCTTTGCTTACAGAGAGCCTCAGTTCCAATCCTCGGCATTTCCAGGTGGGACTGGGAATGTCCTTTGTCTGAAATGCTGGAAAGTCACTGCCAGTCAGTGCAGAGTCTACAATGACTGACTGCAGCACTCCATAATTTGAGTCAATAAGGAGCTAGATGGACTAATGGGACAAAGCAGCTTCCTTTGTCCCTACAATCACCATCACTGACCTACACTAGCTTTCAAGTATTGGAGGCTAGATTATTTTGCAGTTATAACCATGATCACTAGAAATCCATCTTTTGAAAAAAGGAAAAGGAGCAGTTTTGAGGATTCTAGTAGGAACAAGCCAAGTGCATAAAAGCAGCTGGTATTCAAAAGTTAATTGTGTTAGTCGTCTCTATGCTTTAAAAAAAAGTTTATTGTTGAGCAGGAACAAATCACTGGCAAAGAACAGAGCTCACACTCACCTTCCCTGACTTTGGTACCTCCGAGCACAATGGCTGATATGCCAACTGATGAAGATAAGAGCCAGATACATATGTTGATGATCTTTGCCTTCAGGGGAGTACGGAAGTCTAGAGCCTTCACCGGGTGACACACAGCAATGTATCGATCAACACTCATCATGGTCAGCGTGAATATGCTGGTAAACATGTTATAGTAGTCAATGGAAATAACTATTTTACATAGCACATCCCCAAATGGCCACGAGTTCATTAAGTACTCAGTACTTTGGAAAGGCATTGTGGTGGTTACTAGGGCATCTGCTAGGGCTAGATTAAAAATGTAGATATTGGTTGCTGTCTTCATCTTTGTGTACCTGTAAAACAAGAAGAATTTTCATTATGTCACCTCATAAGTCAGTTTAGTTTTGAGAATGCTCTGAAAGAAACATTTAACTTTGAGGTGAATTTAAATGGGGGGGGCACTTTTCACTGAAGGTTTCCCAGACACCCAAAGTACCCCCCCCCTTTCAGTTACTTTTGTGTATGTGATGATGGTGCACTAACAGGGGTGAAAATGTTTCCCTATTAGGATTAGAACCTTTGGTTCTCCAGATGTTGGACTTCACTCCCACTCTGGGCTAGGCCAAGACATTTTGCTGCTTGATGCAAAGGACAAAATTGCAGCTTCGAATATCACAATTCCATCTACAAAAGCATTCTGGATTGGCAGTTGAACACTAGTGGTGTCAGTAAAATAGTGGGATGTAAGCAATGTACTTCTCGGCTAACATGTTGCCCATGCTTTATAATTAAACTGCTGAAAATCCCTTACAAGGACTTAGTTATATTTTCAATGGTGGTGGCTTGTCACTGAGAAACTGAGAAACCACTCTAGGATTAACATTATCCAAGTGATGCACAACCATTTGGCAAATTGCTTTAGCTGAAAAGTTAACAGGAAAACTGAAGGCTATGAAGGTTTAAAATATATAACCCTTTGTCTTGTTTTATTTCATATGTTAACAGTTTACTTATATAGCTCAGTTAGTAGAGCATGAGACTCTTAATCTCAAGGTCGTGGGTTCAAGCCCCACATTGGGCAAAAGATCCTATGATTCCTCCATCAAGCCATGGCAACCTATAGGAAGACTATAAGTTAATATACTGGATTTCATAATGAAAACTATTGCAGCCAATGTACTGTGATTCTGTTTTGTTTTGATATTTGTTATTTGTATATTCAGAAACCTTTCAATTAAAACATGTATTTATTTATTTATGTATTTATTTATGTATTTATTTATTTATAAATAAAAACACATGGGGTACTTTACCACAATGGGAGAAAGCAAGATAGTGTGTGAAGGGCAGGCACACACACAGTTCTATCTTCTGATTATTCATCCCCATCCCCAACCCACCAAGCATCTGCTGCCTGAGGCAACTGCCTCATTTTACCTAATGGTAGGTCTGGCCCTGTTCCCATTGTAACCCAATAACCATGCTAGCTGGGGTTGATGGGAGCTAGAGTCCAACAACATCTAGTGGGCCACAGTTTTCCCATCACTGATCTATGAGAAAGAAACAGAGCACTGCATTTCCAATGCAAGTGGGCAATGTTCCCAGAAGCAGTTTCATTGTTTGGTTCAGCACTGCATAAGAAATACATGTTCCTGTTTTCCCTTTCCTACTTACCCCCCCGAATAAGGACAATGCTTCTTTATTTTCCCTCAGAGATGATGCTATATAGTCATATCTGAGTGCCTACATTGCCATATTTTAGCCTTGAGACAAAGGCATTAAGTCATTTGTTTAGTTAGAATCTGGGAGTGGGTGGAGAATGAACCCTTCTAAGAAAAGCAAGGATGCTGTATTGCTTAATTACAGTTTTGCATTCTTCTGTGTGTGTTTCTTCCAATGTGTAAATTGCTGTATTGATTGTTGGCTTTATGCTAATTTCTCCTTTGGGTGTAAGTATCATGCAGCAAGAGAGAATAAAATAGTACTAGAGAAAAATTCAAGGGAAGAAAATAGCAGTTGTGGGAGCAATTGCGGGAGGGCAAAGACAGATTTATTTGGATTTTTCAGGCGACATTTCACATCTTCTGCAAGCCCACTTTTTACATTTTTCCCTTTTTTGCAAAAGAAAACTTGGAGCAGTTTTCAATAGGCTACTGTTTTCAGACAGAAATAGTAGCATTTGTTTTGTTTTTTTTAAAAAAAATATTTTTTATTAACTGGCCAATCACATCAAATTAAATCACATCATATAAATTCCAAATTACAAAGCCAAATTTTTAAATTTTGTTGGGGGAACCCATACTTCAAGATCCAAAGGGGGATTTAGATCATCTTCTTATTACTGCGTTAATGTCCAAATCAGTCCCAATCAGTCCAAACAAAGTTCATAATTCTATCCAGTCTTATCTTGGTGTTGCCACATCATATCTTGTTCGTATAATTTCTCTTTTTCCTTTACGATCTCTTCTGTTAGTCTCCTTAAGCCGATAGCAAGTGTCATATTCCTGTGTGGATTTCCTGTTCCTCCCCTAAGTCCAGATGGTTTCCATATATCTCCTTTGTAGATAACGTCACTCTTTCCATCGTAAATTTTGGCATTTGTCGCTTTTAAGTCCCACCGAGAAGTTGATTCACGATATGTAAACAACTCTATTTCTCTCTTACTCCTCCCAGACCCAAGAGCTTCCACAATGAAGACATTTGTTTGCTAACACAAGGAATATTATTGACATTTTGGAACTTTTGCAAACAAATATTAATACAAGAGCAGTGTTAATATTTATAGATGCGGAGAAGGCCTTTGACAACATTTCTTGGAAGTTTATGAAGAAAAACCTGGAAGGGATGGGAGTGGGACGGGGATTTGAAAATGGGATAGATGCAATCTATTCAGAACAGAAGGCTAAATTGATAGTTAACAACGTGGTGACAGAAGAGTTTAAAATTGAAAAAGGAACACGACAAGGTTGCCCTATTTCCCCTCTGTTATTTATTTCGGTCCTGGAGGTGCTCTTGAATATGATTAGAGGGGACCGGTTGGTGGAAGGAATTCAGGTCGGAGCGAAACAGTACAAACTTAAGGCTTTTGCAGATGACCTAGTTTTGACCCTACAGGAGCCAGAATCTAGTACGAAAAGGGCATTACAATTGATTCAAGACTTTGGTCGGGTGGCGGGTTTTAAATTAAACAAACAAAAAACTAAGGTATTGGGGGGAAAATTGACAGTTTCAGAGTCAGAAAGGTTTCAGAAAGAGACAGAGTTAAACGTGGTTTAAAAAGTAAAATATCTAGGGGTGAACATAACAGCAAAAAATCTGAGTTTATTCAAGGATAATTATGAAAAGTGCTGGTCAGAAATTAAGAGAGATTTAGAAAGTTGGTCAAGACTGAAACTTTCCTTGTTGGGCCGAATTGCTGCTATAAAAATGAATGTATTGCCAAGGATGCTGTTTCTTTTCCAGACTTTACAGATTGTGGATAAAATGGAGTGTTTCGGGAGGTGGCAAAGAGATATCTCTAAATTTGTCTGGCAGGGCAAAAAGCCCAGAATTAAGTTTAAAATATTAACTGATGCTAAAGAAAGAGGGGGGTTTGCCCTGCCAGACTTAAGGTTGTATTATGAATCAGCAGCTTTTTGCTGGCTGAAAGATTGGCTGCTTCTTGAAAACACTGATGTTTTAGATTTGGAAGGATTTAACAATGCTTTTGGATGGCATGCATATCTGTGGTATGACAAGGTTAAGATTCACAAGAATTTCAAGAACCACATTGTAAGGAAAGCAGTGTTTAATGTCTGGACAAAATATAAAGACTTATTAGAAAACAAGACCCCAAGGTAGTTATCACCTATGGAAGCTAAGGCTGTGAAAAGACCCAATATGGAGGTCGAATGACCGAAATATTGGGAAATATTAGAAAGAGATGGAGACAATTGGAGATTGCAGAGTTTGGAGAAACTAAAAGATAAAGTGCGAGATTGGTTACATTACGCTCAGATTAAAGAGGCTTTTAAATTGGATAAAAAGCTAGGATTCCAGGTGGAAAAATCGAAATTGGAAACAGAACTGTTAGAACCTAAGACTAAAGTACTTTCAAGAATGTATAACTTGCTGCTGAGGTGGAATACACAGGATGAAACAGTTAAATCAGCTATGATAAAGTGGGCACAGGATATTGGGTATAATATCATGTTTGCTGACTGGGAAAAGTTATGGACCACCGGTATGAAGTTTACGGCATGTAATGCCTTGAAAGAAAACATTATGAAAATGATATATAGGTGGTACATGACCCCAGTCAAGCTAGCAAAAATATATCACCTGTCAGATAATAAGTGTTGGAAATGTAAGGAAACTGAAGGAACGTTCTTTCACCTCTGGTGGACTTGCCCCAGGGTTAAGGCCTTCTGGGAAATGATATATAATGAGCTGAAAAAGGTATTTAAGTATACCTTCCCTAAGAAACCAGAGGCCTTCCTTTTGGGCATTGTTGGCCAGAGGGTGTTAAAGAATGACCGAACATTATTTATGTATGCAACAACAGCAGCAAGGATACTTGTCGCCAAATACTGGAAAACTCAAGATTTGCCCACGCTGGAAGAATGGCAGATGCAACTGATGGACTATATGGAGCTAGCAGAAATGACTGGCAGAATCCGAGACCTGGGAGAGGAAGCAGTGGAAGAGGATTGGAAGAAATTTAAGGACTACCTACAAAAACACTGTAAACTATATGAGTGCTAAGAAGGATGAGAGATTTGAAAATAACAGGGCACCATAAAGTTAGTTGAAAAGATTATGAGAATGAGTGAATTTTATGAGAAAAATAAATTTTGAATAAATATCATGTCAAAATTAAGTATTTAGGACCTAGATAAAAATATTCAAAGTTAGGGACAAAATATTGGAAATGTGTACAATAAGAATGGAAATAAGGTGATAAGTTGCTGGCTAAAGTTTTATAAATTTGGAACGTAGGAGCGAGAGATGTGAGGAAGTCCAAAAATGAAGAAAAGATGGTTATTATAAGATGTTAAATTTTATGTTTGTTTCTTTTTTGTTTGTTCTCTGTTTATTCCGTTTTTACTCTTTACTGTATTAACAAAACTTTTAATAAAATTAAAAAAAAAAAAAGAGCTTCCACAATGCCTCACAAAATGGCGACGGCATTTTTTCCTGATTGCGTCACTGCAAAACTCTTAGCTTTCCAGCTTCCTCTTGAAACATTGCTTTGGATCGAAAGTTTATCTCCACACAGCCTTAAATCCACAGCTTAAGTCCTTAATTTCTGACTCATTAGGGGAGGGGGATTCTTGTTAAATCACATAGAAAAAGGGAAAGGCAGGTTTTTCTCCCCCTCCCCCCTCAGTCATTTATCATACCGTTTCTTGACGTATCTTCTCATATTTTATTATTATCTTGTTATCAGAGATCTCTTCTGTCAGCAGTCTTTACCCTCCTTTTTCCTTGATCTATGTGTAATTAATCTCGTCCAAATTGTTTCTTTTAAAGATCATTGCAACCAGCGGCGCGAATCAGGGACGGCTTCAAGGAGTGCCGAAAATCCCACAGGAGGGCTTTGTGCCTAGTGCCCCCACCCCCACAAATTCGGGGGTGGTATAGGGCACAGCAGGCAAGGGCCGTCCCCACCACAATCCTGGTGGGGTTAAGGAGGCTAATTACCCCCATCATAGCCTCCAAATTACCTCGTGTGGGTCGGAGAGATGTTATTGTCAGCCATCTTCCGATGCGCCACCTAGTGCCCCCCCGAAATAGTAGCATTTGCCAAGGCTTGTAGTCTATATATTTTATTTCACCCTTTAACTGATTTATTGCTGCAATGCTGTGTTAGCAATTAAGTTTTACTTGCCAGCAGCAGAACTAAATTCATGAGCAATTTTAATTAGATTATGCAAATTAGTCAAGCCATCATAAAGTTGCTAGATTTAGTTTCATGAAATAAGATCCAACAACAGCTAAATGAGGATATAATTTTTTCAGCGGATGAAAAGTAACGCCCCCTAGTGTTTCCATTCTTTTCAGGAACCTTAGTTGTTTTTTTGGCCAAGTGAGTGGTTGCCATCGATCTGTCAGCCTTTAGCAACATTCAGCACTACTGTACTGCCGTAAGACAAAATACTTAATAGACTGAATAGCTGAATACTGCCAGCTCTTTATATTACAAAATGTCACACATGCAAACAGTAGCATGATAATCACTGTGAATGTACACATATGTAGGGCTTTTCCTAGTACTGGTGAAGTGGTGAATTATGAAATTCAGTCAATCTTCAGAACAATCCCCAAGCCATACCCTCATAGCCATGTCCCTTATAAGACTCTAGAACAAAAATGAATTTTTGACCAATTCAGACGTTATAACTTCAGTACTAACCCAGGTTACAGATTGCCTCCACTGGTGAATTTGCAGTAACTTCAAAGCCCCACTTGGCTCTTACATTACAGCACAGCTTGAACTCAAGCCATGCCACAAAGGAGAAATGGTTCTCCTAACATCATGGTGACATCAAGTGAATGACACCTGGCCGGCCCTGTCCACCAATCAAAGTTGCCCATCAGTGGGGGAGAGGGGAGAGCCCAGTAATTTGCCTGCTAGCTGCAAAGAGTCCCCACACTCCTGCTTCTGATCTTCCATATTTTGGACAATTCAAAATATTTTGGGCCCTGAGGCACAGACATGTTTACATATGGACATACACACCATTGTAGTTACTAGTTATACATTAATAACATAGCAGAAACACTGACTTAAGGTTGTGTTGGTGTAACAAAATTGCTACGCTCTTGTAACTTTACGACACTATTGTTATTTGAAGTCATAGTTGGGTCGAGGATTTAGTTGCAAGCCTATCCTGTGTCATTTGGCAAGCATAATTTAGAGTAGCATTTCAGTGTTAAACTCTTTCATTCCACTTGTACTAGTTGAAACATGTGCAATTACACTGTCACCACCTCTATGAAAAATGGCTACATTTGAATTTTGTTAAAGTAGCAATACTTGAATAAGTCACAACTTACTTCCCCCATTGATTTCCATTAGGCTTCTATGATCTCTTTGCAGCTGTATTCTTAAAATTTGTATTGCTAGTCTGCAGATGGTATCATGCAGTAGCTGGCAACAACAATCTGCACAAAATCTGCAGTCATATATATGCAGTTTTCACAGATAATCAGGGTTGCAAATTGCAGCTGTTTGCCTTGATTAAAACTACTGTATATATTAAATGTTGCTGTGATTAACACTAATGTTTAAGGACTGCAATTGCTCACTCAAATTAGCCTTTAAGTCAACATCTGGAAAACATACTACTAAATGACTGTTCATAAAAGAACATCTTTAAAAGAGGCAGCCAAGCATTTGCCCAAGAAACCCAAGGACTTGCAAACTGGAAAATTAAAGGATTTCATTCACTTGCGACTGAACCTTATGACCAGTAGTGGGTGCTGTGGCTGCAGCACCTACCTGACCTTCAGCCAGCTGCACCACTGCTGCTTACTGGGCAATAGGGGGGAGGGGAGCAAGGTTGGCATAGTGCAAACTCACCAGGAAGAACACTGGATTGACTGTGTAAATATGTTTGCACTGTGCCTATGTACTCTACCTCCCAATAAGCAGAAATGACATAACTAGCTGGAGGTCAGTTGAGTGGCACTGTCCAATCATGTCACCTGCTGCTACCAATGACAAGAAATGGTTAAGCAGGAAAAGTTTATTACCTGTTTTAAACCAGTTTCTAATCCAGAGGTGATCTCCCATCTATCCCACCACAAAACTTTCTTAGGAGCTTTTGATGACAGACAAATTACTGAATGCAGCATCTCACTTCTTTTTTTGTCACAGGGAGGGATGGGAGAGAAATTTGATTCAGTTCACATTTAAGAGCATCCTTACTTAATTCTCACTTTCCAGAACAATATACAAACCAAAACACAAACAGATTTCCCAAGTCTCACCCATTCAAATTTTGCAATGAAAGTTCTCAAGTGAACAAACCTGTACAAAACTCAAAGAAGTGTGCATATAAATACATGTGTTGGTGAAAATAACATACCATATGCCTTATATTAGGGAAATTTCTTTACAAATGTGTATATTTTGGGAAACTGTGTGTGCGTCTGTGCAGGAAAATGCTGATAAATTTTCATTAGAACCTTTTAAAAAAAATGCAATCTGATGTGGAAATGTGGGGAACTGACCTTAAGACTGGACAAATGAGGAACCAAAATGGACCTATTGTCCCATCCATACTCACAATACAACAGCTCAAAAGAAATGTACTTTTACATTCCAGTCATGCCTTTTCTTCTTCTGTTTGGTTGCTTCAGGCAATAGGAGCCAATGTGATAGGTTATGGTTTGTTTTTTTCATTAACACCAGCCCCCACATCTAATCCAACACAAAGCGCTATGGATAAGTATTGACTTAATAAGTGAGCTCTAATTCTTGCATTGCCAAATTAAGGCTCAAAGATGCAGCAAGAAAAAAAAATGGATATTGACTCTACTCTTTAATCTCAGGTGCAAGAAACTTCTTTCTTAATGAGAACTCCAGAAAGAATATTGATCTTTGAATGGTCTCTTATGAGGACCTAACTAGATGTTATGAGGAGGAAAGCTGGCAGCCGTTATCTTATGTTTCCTGGGAACAACTAACTTGAGAAACACATGATGGGACAGCAGCATGTTCCCCACCCATGCTTCACTTTAACTCCTGCTGCCTGGAGTGTACTGGTAAATGTTGGATATGATGATGTCTTGTCAGGTATTTCATTTCCTAGATGTTAATTAGGAGACTTGTTAGGAGAGAGGGGCCAGTGGCAGCCACAGTTCTGCTGATATCTACACATAGGAAAGCCCAAAGATGTGAGACAGTTTGTTCCCTGCTATCAACCAAATAGGGCTTGGGTATGAATCCCAAGGATATGGACCCTAGAGAGAAGAGGAGAAGGGGAGGTGCATCCTTCCCACTGTCCAGAGCCAAGTCACCCAACTAAGCACCCAAAATTTATTGCACCGACTGCTATAGACTCCTTTAGTCATTAGCCTCAATGCAGTTAACACCACATGGACAGAAGAAGGAATGTCTGTGTGGAGGAACCCTGGTGGAGGAACACATAACCTCTCCCCATGAATCATGCTGGGTTTCAGCTCATAAAGTGCATACATTTAGCAGGTTTGTGCCCAAAGCATAGATAGAATGGGGATGAGGGACCTTTGTTTGGCAGCAGATGTATGTGAGGATGTAATAGCCTACATCCATGCCATACCATTAAACCACTCTTATACCCCTCTGGCAGTCATGGCTTCTCAAGAATCCTGCCATCATCTTAAAACTGTTGTGGCAGGCTTTTAACCTGACATTCAGCCTTTCCACACTCCCTCTTTTCCCACTGCTTTCTCCTAGGGGAAAGAGCTCTTTAGTATTCAACTAGACCAAACAGCAATTCATATTTTCTCCATATTGACATTTGCTCTGATTTATTGCCAAAGAGTGGGTTTCCCCAGGGAAAGTGGTGTGGCAAGGGCAAAATCTCTCGGATCCATGCATAGAAAGAGGAAGAGAAGTGGACAACCCACTCCGATCCATGCTTTCTAGGCAAGGGACAAGCAAGTGTGGACAAGCACCCATACACTGAGGACCATCTGCCTAGTTTTTCTGTTCCTTGAAATAGAACAGAAATACGTACCTGCGGAACTTCCTTGCATTGAATCATTTTGTTATTTTAAGGCTGTTTTTGTTTTTGTTTTTTAAATGCTTTTGTTAGCTGCCTTAGTGCTGCTAGTGATGTAGAAAGATGGGATATAAATTTCTTTTTAAAAAGTACCGAGGAATTCCATATGACCTTTTATATGCACTAGAACATATGAATTAGACTATATGGATTTGACCAGTCAGGCTGGATTAGACCAATCCAGGTGTTGCCTGTGGTGGGTTTTGTTGTGTATCATTTCAGACATACTTTGTATTAGTACTTCTGTTTGAAAAACATAGCTCTTCTACATATCCATATGTAAATGTTAATAGGTAGGGTTATATCACTCATTTGAGTTAATAAAAAGTTAGAACTATGGATAGTAGTCTGTGCAGATTGTTATACCACAAGGCATGGATAACCAAGCAGTGCCCTCCTGATGTTTTGAACTAAAATTCTGCTCAGCCCCCCTCAACATGGCCAGAGGTCAAGGATGCTGGGAGTTGTAGTCTAAAACTTCTGGAGGACACCTGCAATAAGGAATCATATGGAAGATCTCTTAATCCTGGTTAGTTTCTTTAACGGCTGTTTAACACTACTACACACACAGTGTGGTAGAAGTGTATTTTCCCTATATGTTTAATATATTCTTCTAGATGAAATGGGCATTCTAATAGCCCAATCCCATGCAAACTCCACTGGTGATTGCGAGTGTGGAACCCTGTATTGATATTTTTCCAGCAGAAATTTAGGCAGAAGTGGCAGAGAAACAAGTATATTTTTCCTCCCCTCTCATTGGGATTGTATCCATACTGCAAGATATTTGCAAAAATGTTTCTTGTGAAGACCATTTTTTTAATGCAGAAAATTATTCAAATCACTGGAGGCTTGTTAGATAATTAGGGAAAGTGGCTAATTTGCAGTCTGATGACAGTCACCTGCTCTTCCATTTAACTGGCATCCTGGGGCAATGGGCATCAGTACATTGAGGGAGTGACTCCAGAATTACTGCTGGAGTCACATCATTCTTATGGGAGCCATTACTAGTTGACAATGGCATCACAGTGGCAAATCCAAAAGGCTGAAGTTCTGTTTCCATTAGATGATGAAATTAGTGCCTATTCCCTCTCCTTACAAAAGAAAGGCCTGCAACATGAACATCCTACTGTGACAAAAATATGTTAGAATAACAAAGGCTTTTCTTGCACGTATGATTTCCAGAGTTAGAAAATACGTTGTATTTCTAAAGTTAGAAAAGGCATTAGAAAAGTGCTGTTTTATTTTAAACCCAATCTTGTTTCTTATAGAAATTGAGTCTCTAGCCCCGCAGAGATCCAGTTGGGTTCAGTTACCGAAAATGGTACAGTAAGACCATTATTTATTATTGTTTGTAAGCCGCTCTGAGCCCGGCCTTGGCTGGGGAGGGCGGGGTATAAATAAAAAATTATTATTATTATTATTATTATTATTATTATTATTATTATTATACAAACTCCTGAAATTTATGACAGGAGGAGGGAAGTGACATGAAGAGAGACAGCTGATTAGAAAAGAGGAAATGCTCAAGAAATAGAATCCAATTAAGAACGAGATTCAGGAACCTACAGAAAAGGAGCTGAGCCCACAGAAACTGTATGTTCACCTAAGGTGTACAGTTGTTACCCTAGGTGCTCACAGGTCTCCTGACATTATACTAGGCGGACAGAGATAACACACTCCCGACCCTGACTGCATCACAAGCACAAAACAAGGACTCAACGAGGTAAATCCAGGCTACACGTCAAGGTGCAACACTAACACATACATCTGCAGCATATTATTAAGATACTACATGTTTAGAAGAATTTTCAGAAAGCATTTGTCCATTTTTCAGATGGGGAACTCTGAAAAGCCATTAGTGAAGACATGGCACAAAACCCATTCAAAGAAAGAAAAAGGAAAGGAAAGAAACACTGAAGGAAGTGAACTAACTTAGCCATCATGCTAAGAACCATTTCAAGGACTTCAGTAATTAGCAGTGAGATCCTACACAAGTTACTCCAGAGTAGTAAGCCCCATGTCAATGTATATAGAGTTGTAGCCAGTCAAAGTAATTAGGCACCTGAAAAATCATTTTTCTGTTGCACACAATCATTCTTTCCGCAAACAAACAGAAATGTATACCTTTTCATAGAGACACCCGCTCCCATATGAATACAGAGAAACTCAGTACAGTATATAATGCCCCCTTCCACACAGGCACAAAGAAAGCTTCTCTATCTCACAGTCCTCATTTAAAACGCATTAGAAATTGTTTGTATAATTTAGAAGTTTATAAGATCCAGTGTTTCCCCTCACATAAATTTTGTGAAATACACATTTTCCCACTAAAACATCCATTTATTGTGCTGATTTGGAAGCACTTATTGTGCAGGTGTCTGGTTAATTTTATTATTCAATATTGTTCACTGTTTGTTATTTTTGCTTTGTTTTCTCCACCCCCTTTTTACCTGTCTGGCTTGCTGAGCACTGATCAGACCCCCCCCCCAAAAAAAAACCCAACATGATTTAGCACCAAATATTTCGAACTGTGGGATTTGAACAGCTGGAAAGGATGCTGCCAATGATTTTGATCACAGTATGAAGCACACCAGAAATGTAGTACAGAAAACTGACGGCTTCCAAAACTGGTAAAATATTTTTTAAAAAAATATAGTGAAAAAGCAGATGGCCCAAAGATAAATGACTGGGAGATCTGCTACCAACTCTCTCTGGATGGTAAATTTAAGAAAGCTATTGAAAACTCTAGTTTTGATTTGAGATGCAGTGCTGGGAGAAAAGATATTTAAGATATTCCACTCCCAACATCATTGTCTCCATCTCAATTTTCCCCATCCTGAAGCTCCGATTAGCTCTGCTGGGGGGGACTGGGGCAATTCAGTTAATTGTATGCTGCCTGCGTTTTTCTTTTCATATTACAGCTACCATTAGCTTTGGGGGAGGGCATTTTCGATCAGGGAAGTGGCATGTGTTGCAAGATTAATCCCACTTCTACAGCATCAGGGCTTCAATCACAATCAAGGCTCACAGCAGATGTTTGAAAGAAAAAAAAGAGCAGTCAAGAAAATTGATCAAAGATTACCTGTAGTGTATCTATCCCCCCCACCAAAAAACACCCATCAAGTATCCTGTAAAAAAAAGATCTGTAATTTTATGTGCACTTATATATTCATACTCAGAGTATTGAAATCAATTGCATCTCTCTCTCTCATACACGAGAGAGAGAGAGAGAGAGAGAGAGAGAGAGTGTCTGTGTGTGTAGTTCCCCACCCTCCACAACCCCATCCTCTGAGTGCAGTGTTCATATATGAATGATTCCCACAAGCTCAACAGAATACCTATCCCCTCACCAGGCATGGGCCAGTAGCGCGAATGGGACATCATTCACCACATATGTTCTCTTCTACTCCTTCCCTCCACTCAGCACAAGCTACTCATACCTTGGTGCATAAGCAATTTGTATCAAACCTAGAAAGAGGACTGGGTGGGAAACTCAGAAACCCCAGTCAGGTGTCCTCCCTCAAACATTTCCCATCAGAGGAGGCAGAGCCCTTGCCTGTTGAGTGGCCTCCCTGCTGTAGAAGTTCAGAACCCAACCTTTGGAGTCAGACCATTAGGAAGGTTATGTAGCAAGCACAGCCTTGCTCTCCCTTCTTCACGGGATGAGAAAGGACGCTTGGATAGAGCTACAGTGACCTCACATTTACCTCAATGGCATTTTGTGCTGCCTGCACATCTACTCACATGCAGGGAGTGGGGGTAAAACAGGGCTCTGTTAGGCCTGGTGGGGGAATCTTTTCTTCCAAAGCTCCTATACCCATGTTATACTGCTGAGACATCTGATGGGGGTGGGGGGTGGGAGGGAGAGTAACAAAACTTCTATATAGATTAAAAAATGATAATAAATAATGACACTGCTTCATTTGGAAAACAAAAAAGGAAAATATTATAAATACTAGATCTACTGGCAGTTAAAGTGTATGTGTATTATATAATGCTAGCAATAATATAGACCACATTAACTGTGTCTTATCCCTGGAGGGAGCTCTGCTCACATATTTGCACAGTGCTTTCCAGCACTGATAGGTATTCAGATGTTTAACTTTCAAGCCCATGTTCTGCTTCAGTTTTCACTTTTATTCTTACAACCAAATGAAGACTCACATTTAAAACAGTCACATCTGTGTCTACAAAGCAGTTTCCCCCTTTGTTGGGTTAGCACAGTAAACCAGTAAACTGTGAGGGGAAATTTCTTGAATTAGTAATGCCACATAAATGAGGGGTTTCTGCCATCCCTCCCACCCTGCCATTTGCAAGCACCAATCCAGCATCTGTAGTTTGGTCCTGGCACTCAAATAGCCCTCAGTAAGGAAGCATCTTAGAACTCAAGCAGCCCAAGGGACACAACCATCAAGACACAACCATCAAGAAACAGAGAGCTTTTCCCCTTACATGAAACATTATAACATGGCAGACCATTGATCCACCAAGCGCAGTATTGTGTATGCTAACTGACAGCTGCTCTCAATGGTTCCAGCATGAAGTCTCCCCAGTCCTACCTGGAGTTGCTGGGAACTGAACCTGGGATCTTCTGCCTGCAAAGTAGATGCTCTACCTACCACTAAGCTATGACCCTTCCTATTTTCCCTTAGTTCCCTTTAGTTATGTAGCTTTCCCCCTACAATGACAGTTAAAAGACCCACCAAAATCCTTACCTTATGATGACAAACATGACCAAAGAGTTGCCAACCAAGCCCACCACAAAGACCATGGAGTAGACTGCAGTGATGATTATGGGAATAGCGGGGGAGATGTTGGTGTCATTCTGCTGTAAGTCCTCATAAGCACCACTACTATTGTTGCCATATTCTGCCCAGTCCACAAGCCAGCTGCTGCTACTGCTGCTAGGTAGTGGGCAAGGTCCTGGGGAGCAGGTAGGGCCCGGCTCCTCACGAAAAATATACACTGGGGATTCCATGGAGGGTTTCACCTCCAGCCCAGGTAGAGAAGAGGAGACAGGAGCAGATGAATACACTGGAAAGAGAAGAGTGAAATTAAAAGAGTGCAATTAATAGAGACATCACTAAATATGATAAAGGTGTCATTGGAACAGTCCTGAACTCCTTCTTAAACATTGTTTTTAATATAAAAGGAAAGAACAGTATTGGGAAAAGGAAAGCATGAAGTGGCAGAGGACGTTCATAAAACCTGGACTCAAGAACATCACTACCTAGCAAAGTAATAAACGAATCCAGGTTCCCTACTGCACCAAAGTGCTTTTGAATTGAACTCATTTAGTCCTCTAGAAAGCAACGAAAGAAAACTTGATAGACCCCACATACTTCAGATACTAGGTTAGAGAAGAGATTCAAAATCATTGAAGTGTTTGAAACTCCTTTGGACTTTTAAAATACTAGGTAGCACCAAAAACTTGATGAGTTTTCCAGATAAGTTTTAACCCCTCTTAGATTGAGGTACACTCAGATTGAGGTTGGCTCAGAACCCGAGATACATTTCAGTTTGCTCTCATTTCATCAGTAATTTTTTGCATATTCAGACAAGGGATTCTTTCCTCTTAGGTAAAATTAAAAGGGGATCAATTTCCTTTTAAAGTACAGCCAGTTTTCTCAAAACAGGTAGAGGGTACAGAATGTATTTCAATAAAATAAAAATCATAAAACGAGAGAAACAGAACAGAAAGTACATTACCTTTTTGTAAAATTCAATGAAAGCAGTGGGATCTGCCAGGAGATATTTTCAGAATTTGAAAAGCATCCTCTCCTTTTCTCTCTTGATGACTGTTATCTTGGGAATCTGGAGGGTTCACATGCCCTGGGAATGAAGGATAGCCAGGATGCCAAGACAGATCACAAGTATTAGCTCCAAGACTGCAGAAGCTGTAACTGCAGCCTGCACTTTACCTTTGTACAAGCAGTCTCTCACTCACACTCTGTCTCGCACTACACAGCTCAGTATATGCCGGCAGTCCTTGCACACATTCTCCTCCAAGCTCACATGACTTTTCTCTAAACACCACTTGGGAAAAATAAGGCAGCCAGTCCTGCAGCACCTAGGAGATTTTTTAAATACCACCTTACAAGTTGCTCTCCCACCCTATCCCAGCCTTTCCCCCAGGTTTTAAAATGCTTAAGCAATCATATTTCCTCTGTGTTAATTATATAAAAGACAGCAGAAAGAACATCTGTGATAAAGCAAATCTGACTGCCCACTTGATACATGTTGAATGCATTCAGGATTGTTCTCACATTGTGTCCCCTGTTTCATTAAATCCATACAAAGAAGGGGGGCAGAGAATGCTCTCTCCTATGATGCTGCAGAAATGATAAAACAGAACCGCATTAGAATATAAAATAAAATAAAAAAATTCCTTCCAGTAGCACCTTAAAGACCAACTGAGTTAGTTCTAGGTATGAGCTTTCGTGTGCATGTGTTAGATACATTGCATATCATTTAGATGCATTATGGATCTACAGCCAACAACTCCATTTATATGAGATAGTGATTTTGTCATTTATTCACATTGTATTGCAAGTAGATTTGTAAAAAGAAGAAGAAGAAGAAGAAGAAGAAGAAGAAGAAGAAGAAGAAGAAGAAGAAGAAATAATAATAATAATAATAATAATAATAATAATAATAATAATAATTTGGCACCCTTTATCTGTTTGCTTTATTTATATAACAGCTCAGTGAAGAAAACTTCTGTCCCAACAACAGTGGAGAAGGTGTGACTCTGCAAGTGTTGATGGGTTCCAATATCCATCAACTGCAGGCAGCCCAGCCAATGGTCAAGGACAATGCAGGTTGGAGCCCAGCCACACCTGGCTGGCCACAGGTGTCCCATCTCTACTTTTCAGCAATCCTAGGGTGCATGAAAGAATACCCTCATAAGTCAACAGTTGTCAAGCTTTGTTGTCATGAATGTCAATAAGTCAAGATGGGCAGGGGGAGAGATTGGCTTAAGCCTATCAAGAAGTTTGACCAATATCTGTGCCCTTAAGGAGAAAAGCAAGAAGAGCAGAAGCACAACATTACTGTGGGCCTCAGTTCAGACTGGGGCCATGGGAATCTAATGCTATCTCAGGGACAGCCTAAGGCAATCACACTGGATGGCACTAAACCACCAAAGGCTGTGAAATTGAGGGAGCCATTGCCTCCTGATGGGACTTCCCCAGGACTTCTCCAGGATTCCACAAGGAGAGGCATTGATAGATGCATTTTAAAACCATCCATTTGACAGCCTGACATATCCTTCCCCCCCCCCCAGCCTGGTTTATGAGCATCAGGGGCCCCTGAGCTCCAGGAATGTGTGGTCTCCTATAAAAACACAAGGCACAATCTCCATTGCACCAGACAGTGCCACTCTGCTTGTGTGAAGCTCCCAGTTATCCCTTTGATTGATAGGATACTCATGTAATGTACCCAGCACCACACAAAAGCTAGGAACAGAGATGAGGAGTTTTAAGTTAAGCCTCCTGATACTCTAGTTTTCTTGTTTTATAGAAAGTATAAAAACTGACTTAAGAGGAAGGAAAATGTGCAGGCAATCTTCTACCCAAAGTGTAATGCAGCCTAAGGTGCTCAACTATTAGTATAACCAAATCCTGACCACAGAAAACACTCTGAGGTTCCTATCACATTTCCCACCACTAATCTACATCATTTATTTATATTTCACCTGGAGTACTGGATGCCTGGGTTAGCAGGAAAGGGGTAAGTCAATATAAAACTTCTGTTTCAGCCATACAAACATGAAAGTTGTAGTAGGGCAGTGTGAGAGCAGAGAGGCAATTACTTATTTTGTAGCAACTGCCCTTTCTTTTATATAGAACATGGACAGATAGACCAAGTACTAGTGCAGCTGCTATGCTGCTACTGCTCCATGCAGTTTTCCGGGGAGAGCAATTCAGCTTGTGCTAGTCCTCTGCTAGAGAAAAAATCTGACAAGTTGTGGACCTACCAAGGGTAAGGTGCCTTCCTTGCCTTGCAAGACTTCAAGAAATTGCAGTTTCCACTTCATCAACCAGGGGCCCAACTCACAGTCAAGATGGCCAATTAAGGCCCTAGATGATTGGGTATCAGGACAGACAGCAGCTGTTTGGATACTTAGCTATTATTAATTTGGGGAAATAGATGCATGAATTGTGGATGAATAGACTTGAATGTGTGTCCCAGAGGCCTTTTCATCAATATTCACTGGCAGGATCCCAAAGAACAAAAGCATCCATCATCACAGGAGCAATTATTTGGCTTATACTCCTAGGCAATGGTGATGTTTTCCAATGTGATTTCCTTCTAATTGGGAACATGGGAAAACCTCAGTAAGAAAAGAAAAGAAAACCCATGTACTTTGGTTTCTTTTTATTGTAGGGATGTGAAAGCTGTGGCTCTCCATATGTTGTTAGACTCCAGTTCCCATCAGCCTTAGTCAGCTTGGCCAATGGTCAAAGTGGATGGGAGCTGCAGTCACAGAGTAGTCAGACTATGGGGAGTTGGAAGGGATCCCCCAAAGAGATCTCTGATTTTATCCATTTCACATTATCTCCATCACACAGAATCCACTTAAACAAGCAAGATGAGCATAGATCTTCTCCACACCAGGAGACCCAGTACCAAGCATCAGCAGCAATGATGAGGGAAATCTTCATGACAAAAGGCAATACACACAAACAGGAAGGAAGGAAGGAATTGTATTTCTTTAAACCAATGCTTATCACCACGGTGAGCAGAACATTAATAGAGTTAGGGCTAATCCACCCTTCCAATTGCCTCATGGCTAGAAAGCATGGCTCCGAGCGGTTTTCCCCTTGTCCCGCTTCTTTCCCAGGGAAAACCTGCTCTTCAGTTCTAAATCAGTACAAACGTCAACCTGCAGAAAAACCAAACTGAGCACTAAAGAGTGATTTTCCCTGAGGAAAAGCAGCGGAACAAGAGGAAGTGTGAATGAGCCCTTAGTTAAACAAAAACATCTCAATTTATTTCAAAGTCATAACAATTAGAATATCCCCAGCCACATGGAGATTCCTTGATCCCCAAATGTTGCAGAACAATTTTCTATCTTCTTGCAGATGCAAACAAGGTGGCTCTATATCAGGGTAGGGGGACCTTTCTTCAGGCCAAGGGACACCTTTTCTCATGTGTCCAGGGGTCACATGCCTGTGATGGACAGGGCCAGAAGAAAAAGGAGCCAAAGGTTCTGACTCAGTAGGCTATGGTTCAGCCATGCAAAAGCCAGTGGTTTCTACACAGATACCCTTCTCTCTATCCAGGCGAGCATCACAGCTGAAGACCACACTGTAGCCATGAAAATGCACTCAATGGGAGTGTGCAGCAGGCCTAATAGGGGCATGTCCTGGATAAAAGACAAGGAGATTGGAGAGCCACATTTCTCCCTAGGCATGAAGTTCTCTACCTGTGCCCTATCTGTTTTAAACTTCTCAAGATCTAATAACACAGAGAAGTCTTAAAACAAAAAAAGACCCATCAAGAAATTTGGTGAGAATTTAAGGTAGAAACATTTCCCCTAGAACTGAAATAAAACAAGCAATTAAAAACACAATGGACCGTGTCTTTTAGGAAGTGCTCTTGGCGAGGCCAGACTTTAAATAGATCATTCACTAAATGGCCATTTGGCACCAAGTATGCCAAGAAAGTGCACAGAAGTCGAAAGGACTGCTCAAAGTACGGAAAGCTCAATTATGCAAATATGACTCCAGGGTATGGTTAAATTTAATGATCCTGTACCACAGAGAAACTTACAATTTAGACACATCACCCATGTCAGGCTGTATGTCAAACTCTTTGATCCAGCTCTTAATCCTACCCAAAGCTGAAGTCACTGAGACGGCTCTTAATTAATGACGGGTCAGCAGGTAATTAAGGACAGCATCTTCACATTTCTTCCAGCCATGCATGCTATCCTTAGTGATATATAACATTTTGGGGAGTAGTCTGTCACTTTTTATATGCAGTAACTTCTTATAGGAAAAATACCCTTTCATATACAAAACTTAGTTGAACTCAACAGGTGTATCTCTGACCTTTTGAAGATCAATATGCACTATCATATAGTTAAATATTGTAGTAATAATAATAATAATAATAATAATAATAATACATTTTTATTTATAACTCAACCATTTGGCTGAGTTGCCCCAGCCATTCTGGGCAGCTTCCATCACATATAAAAACATAATAAAACACCAGACATTAATAGTAACAATCTGATCCAATATTAAAAAGTCACAATAACTTTAAAATAAGCAACTTATATCAAATAAAGAAATATTCAACAATCCATTAGTATCTAATAGTAAACAGTAAAATTAAACATCAGCAAATAATAATTAAACAGTATGATAAAGAATTACTAATCTATGATCAGTAAAAACAGCAAATCACAATGCATAAAATACCACAAAACATACAAAACCATGTATGAGACGAATTTCATTGTTTTGGGTACACTTGAAAAGCATTGGCAAAATCTGGTTTTATGCAGGCCATGGTCTACTTAGACCCACATCTTAGCTGAATTCTTATTATGAGAAGCAACCCTCTAGGCCAGTGAAAGCTGTATGGTTTTAGCACTTTGGCATCTGCCACCCTGAGCTCCTTTGGGAGGAAAGGTAGGATAGAAATATCCGTTGTCGTCATCTTTAGATCAGTTAGGACTGTTAGTGATTACATCTCCCGAATGAATGCCCAAGCTTCACAAAGAACATTGGCCTGAATGTGAGCATGCAGAATCTGGAAAGGGAGCTCACAGCCATTTTGCTCCTCTGTTGCTTTTTGTTGCCATGCTGCACTGATGAAGCCAAGGCGTCACATGTCTCCTGAACCCAAGTTCATGATTAAACTCCTTATCATCATCATCATCATTTGAATTTATATACCGCCCTATACCCAGAGGCTCTTCAGACAAAACTCAAGTTGTAACCAAGAACAAACCATGGCCGTAACTCATGATTAGTCGAGAGAGAGCAAAAGGGACCAGGGAGGAAGAAAGGGCTGAATTCAAGCTTTGACACAGTGTGACATGCAAAGCAGGTCAAAGCCTAGGACTTAAAGTGTCTTCCAACAAAATGAGATGCAGAATCATTCAAGAAGGCTGACATTCCTACTATTTAATTCTTCCCATTAGCAGTGTTGCATGAAAATATAACTATTTAGAGAAAACTATTTTATTCTACTTGATCAATTTAGCTGTACAATCACAGGGCCGGAGTTGTTATAGCATTTTCACAGTAGACCAATTTATTACTAGCTCATCATGCAATATTCCAGGACAGTGTGTTAATTGGTAATGTAGCTGTTTTCTCAGGGGACTCTTGTAGTTAGGTGTGTGATATCCTCTGCCAATAGGTGCAGTATATTAGCCTACAGTCAATCTTGCAAGAAAGTGAAGAGGCCTGAATGCAGAGTACAAAATGGTACTTGTGAACCTAGTTTACATTTCAAAACTTAATTTATTACAGTTCCTTGGAACTTTACTATTTAGATAAATTCTGAAGCTAGCAGAATTACACTTATTTGAAAGAGGATTCTTATTAACTTTGAATGCTTTTGGGGGGAAATTAAGCCATATTCTTACTGTACCTAGTAGAGACTTAGTATTATTCTATCATTCAGCAGGGATAGTCTGAATGTCCAGGAAAAAATAAAGGATTTCTGCAGACCTGATCTGTGCTGCATCCCTTTCTCAGTGAAGGGCGGTGAGGGATCCAATATGTGAAATCTTTCTAAGTGAAAGCAGACAGACAGTAGCATTTGAGGTAAAAGGCATTTATGTCTTGAGGATGTTGTACAAAACCATCCTTTGTTCTGACAACAATATTACACCAAGGACCATCCATCCTCTATAACCAGTGGGTATGTCTCAGGTTTCTGAAGAAGCATTTTTCTGTGATGCTTAGAAATTACAAGGGCTTGTGAATTATACCCTCTAGTCTGACCAACTAGAGATTTCCACCTAGAGATTTCCTTTATTGTTCCCAAGTGTACAATGAATGGAGACAGAGAATTTTGATCTCTCTTAGATTTTTATTCAGGTCCTCTCCCATGTCCGCCTGGGAAGCACAGAATCAACGGACAATTGTTTCCTGTTGTTTCCAGCTTGGCTTCACCTTCATTGTGTGTGTTTGTTTATATTGCATCCTTCAAAGAGATATTATCCGGAAGCTTACACAACCATGAATGGGGGTAGGGGGTTCTTTTGAGTTAGAATGTTTATCTATGGAAAATGCATAAAGAAATCATTTTATTTTGGAGGCAAAATGCCTCTAACTACCAGTTGCTGAGAATAACAAGTGTGAGAGACTCAGTGTTGTATTCAGGTCTTGCTTGTATGCTTCTCATCTGGTTGGACACTGAGAACAGGATGTGGGACTAAATGGGTCTTTGACTTGATGCAGCCTGCTTTCCCTGTGCTCTAATCATAAAGTACAGATACTGCAATAAGAATAAGAATAACACCAGAGAATGCAGAAGAAAACCAAGTTAGAGTCCATGGTGTGGTTTTAAGTTCTCTAAAACATAGGGGGAATTAAGAAAAACCAAATCTTTGCCTGGAGCTGGGGAAGGGGGAGAGACAACTTACAGTGCAATCCTAACTACGTCTCCTCAGAAGTTGGTCCTATTGGATTAAATGGCAACAGGGGTTATTATTGCAGACTTAAGCACCAGGAAGGCCTCCCTTAGGAGAGCACTGCATAAGCAGAATGCCATTACCTGGAAGGCTTTTTTGCCAGTTGCCACCCAGTGCACTTCATTTGCTGGGGACACCTGGAGAAGACATTCTGATTATGATCTAACCTACCCAGGGGCTACTTACAAGACTTATGTGCTATGAAGGGTGACTGAAGAGGAGAAGCACAGGCCACAAAGCATACAAGTAAGCCACCAGCAGCCCAAAAAAGTCTGTTTTATTTTTTAAAATTAAATTGGACTAAATAAATAAGTAAATGTTGTATATTTTAAACTGCCATGAAAGCCTTGGCAGTCACACTCATGTACTCTGAGAGAGAAGGTGCCGACCGCTCACAGCTATCATTGGACCAAGCTACTCAGAGCTGTCCATGGTCCTGCAACTTCTGGCCAGACTCACTGTGCTCTTTCTCTGTGGGCTCCAATATCAGCCCAGAACATGTCCCACATTCATTTCTGTGTTTCATCAAAAACTACTGTTGTTGTTTTCACATGCTACACCTTAGGAAAGTACAGCCATCTTTCTACTCTGAGTGGAATACAGAAGTCATCAATACAGTAAGTATTTGTATATTCTTTAAAAGTCATATTATCATTTATTATTTACATAGTACCAGCAGGGGCTTAGAATCAAGATACGGGATGCAGGTGGTGCTGTGGTCTAAACCACTGAGCCTCTTGGGCTTGCCAATCAGAAGGTCAGCAGTTCGAATCCCCATGATGGAGTGAGCTCCTTTTGCTCTGTCCCAGCTCCTACCAACCTAGCAGTTCGAAAGCACACCAGTGCAAGTAGATACAGTGGTACCTCGGGTTACATATGCTTCAGGTTACATACGCTCCATGTTACAGACTCCGCTAACCCAGAAATAGTACCTCAGGTTAAGAACTTTGCTTCAGGATGAGAACAGAAATTGCGTGGTGGCAGCACGGCAGCAGCGGGAGGTCCCATTAGCTAAAGTGGTGCTTCAGGTTAAGAACAGTTTCAGGTTAAGAACAGACCTCCAGAACGAATTAAGTACATAACCAGAGGTACCATTGTAAATAGGTACTGCTGTGGCGGAAAAGTAAATGGCGTTTCCGTGCGCTCTGTTTTCCATCACAGTATTCCGTTGCACCAGAAGTGGTTTAGTCTTGCTGGCCACATGACCTGGAAAGCTGTCTATGGACAAATGTTGGTTCCCTCAGCCTGAAAGCCAGATGAGCACTGCAACCCCATAGTCGCCTTCGACTGGACTTAACCACCCAGGGGTCCTTTACTTTTACATTCTTCTTTTTTTAGAATCAAGATATCTTTGCATACATGCATAGCCTGCTTTCATTTCTGATGCACCTGGGCACTTCTAGAGTGTCTGTTAATATCTCATGATCCAACAAAGAAAGATAGATCCAATAATGGAAGGATCTGTTTTAAACCTTTCATGCAGCCCTTGTTGCTAAGGGAACCTAGTTTTCCTGCCTATACAGATTCACAAATGCTGCTTGCCTGTGGGGAATCTGGCTCAGGCAATTCATTGCAACTAGGGCATGCAAAAACAGGGTGGAGGGGTGCTATGTAAAATCTGTGGGGGTGACATTCATATAATTAGATCTGGGCACTGCATACATTAGGCATTGAAAATGCAACATCCAGGGTTTAAAGTTCAGTCCCAAAGGGCCTCGTCATGGTGATTATAAATTAAAACAATACAATGATCCGTAACGCCTCTTTCCTGGCTGCTTTCCCTTTTATAATCAACCACAGCCTTTTCTACTCTTTTCTGATACAATTATCCTTTCCTACAGCAGAAATATAATGCCCTAGAGCTTTTCAGGACACTGATGACTTGAACCTAAAGTATATTTTTGGGACCTGGCACAGCAAGTTCAAATGAAGCGCCTCACACTTCAGTGAATACTTGAGAGGAAAATGAGATCATGCATGCTAGCTGCACATCCTGAACATCATTGGTGAGTCACACACTCCAAAGAAGCACAAAGGGGCCCCGTGAGCACCAATGTATATGCATAAGGCTCCTTCACTGTATTTGGCATATACATCTGCCAAATGAAAATTACTTCATCACTTAGAAAAGAAAAGAACTGTGCAGGATCAGGCCAAAGCCTCATCTAGTCCAGCATCCTCTTCTCACAGTGGCCAACCAGTTGCCTTTGGGAAGTCCAAAAGCAGGAACTGCAACTGATGGTGGACTCTGCTTTATGAAAGTTCATTCCATAACAACTTCATGAGGCTTGCATCTTTAGTAATTCAACTATCTACCCCATCAGCACAAGGCTTCATAATTTCGGGGAATGGGTTCCTTATGAATTCAGCACTCAAAAGATTGTTATAAAGGAGGAAACCAAGATCATTTTGTCAGCACTAAGAACAGGAGTCACAGGAGAACACTTTTTTCATTTTTGTATTTTTCCTGCTGGTGGTAGAAAAGATTCCTTTCCTTCCTTCTATCATTATGATTTCTGTCTGCTAAAGGTGCACTCTACTGAATTATTGAAGATGCTGCAGATATATAGGAGGCATCAATCTGTCATCTTCTGATGGGCTCTTCTTTCCACATTTCAGCAACAACACCTGCCTTTTTCAACAAAGTTTGCATCGATTACTAACTTTTCAGCGTAACTTTTATAATCATCAAAGATTATCTCTGTTTTATCAGAGACACTCCAGGAAGCCAGTAGCAGGTCAGACTGAGTAAAGTTTAAGCTTCTTCCCCCATGCCCTACCCATTATACAAAATATTTTCAACAACTGTGTCCTCTGATAAGCTGCATTGCCCTGCAGTGAACCAGATGAAAAAGCATGCTGCATTGCCCTGAAAATTCCATATTGGAGATTAATATGAAAGCTTGCTATCTTAGCCTTTCACTCAGCACAGTCTGACTGATGCTACTATTATTCATGCAAGGTTTTCTTATATTTGTTAGACGTTGCTTTGAAAGAATACTCTGCCTACTGGTTCTGCTATTTCTGACCTGGTATTATCCATCTTTGCTTGAGTTGTTTTAAGGGCACATCAATCAGAACATCTTTTTCAATGGCAACCGAGGAAATTATTCAAGCATGCAAGGGCTAATCACTCATATCCTCACAAATTTATACCAAATACATCGAGGTGGGACAGGAAGTTTCCTGCTGGCTCCATTTCCAACACTGGTACACCCACGCATTTACGCACGCACACACACGTGCACACATACACTCCCCAACCCTAACCTCTATGCATCTGGGGTTTTTAGTCACATAGAGAACCTATATGCCCACAGCTGTACATATGTAGGCATCCTTTTCAGAGGCTGTCAGGGTCATGAAAAGGAGCCAGGATGCAGAACCAGTCCCACTTCCCCCTTTCCAATGTATGGTCTGAAAGCACCTCAGATTATCAACTTGCTGAAGCTAAGTATGTTTGAGTCTGGTCAGTGCCTGGATGGGAGAAAGGCAGGATATAAATAAGCGCTCTTGCGCTCTCTCTCTCTCTCTCTCTCGCTCTCTCTCTCGCTCTCTCTCTCTCACACACACACCCCTCTCTCATCCAAGCAAAGACACTGTGCCTATCTAGAGAGGAAGTGTGTCATAGTGGTTAGAGTGTTGAGCTAGGACCTGGGACACCAGGTTTCAAATTATGGCCACTCAGCCATAGTGTTGGGCCAGTCACATTCCCAGCTTAACCTACCTCACAGGGTTGTTTCAAGAATAAAAATATGGAGGAAGAGGAAAACCATGCACACCATTCTTGGAGCAAAAGTGGGATATAAACATAAATAAATAAGGGGGATCTCTCCCCATCCTGGCAGAAGCCATGTGAGCATACCACAGGGGTGTTCCAGATTAGGGAGAGATTTATTTAAGGAACAGCAAACATTTTATTAGAGGTTTGGTATGCATCTTGACATTTTGATTGTAACACCATCTCAGACTGTACAACTTTTACTTGTGGAAAGTAGTTTTTGTGAAAAGTTTTTAAAATGTGGTTTTTATAAATTTTTAATGTGCACTTTTTATTTTTAGTTTTTTGCAATGGCTGTAAAAATAAGAATGGGTCCAGCTATCTTCTAAAAATCTGTCAATTGCTAGCAGTATATTTATGAAAAAGTAAGTTATTGATTAAATAGTTTTACATCAACTTAGACACTACTGCTGACAGCTAGCTTCTCATCCAGTTTAAGGCATGACCCAAGCATTCATTTTAGCAATAAGTTAGAAATCACTGTAGGTTTTTCTCTCCCCATCTAAAAACTCATTTCACTCCAAGGGGGGGAACAGTGATATTTGTTTTGCTATATGTCAATTTATACCTATGATTAGGCATTATTACCACTCCTGTAGGATTCCTTAAAGCAGAAGGATTGAGATCTACTAGTGATGTGAAGAGGGTCGGAAACAATTTTTGACCCAGCTGTTTAACCATGGCAGCAACAAAATAGCCCTCTTTCTCCCCATCTCCCCCCAAAATTGCAATGCTAAAATGAAGAAAGCTTTTGGGAGGGGCAACCAGGAGTAAATTTTTAGGTACTCACCATCAGTTCAGTTCTGATACTCAAAACAAGTTCCTGGGCTCAGAGGGGAATATCCAATTAAGTGCTTCTAAGGCCACATCCACAGCATATATTTAAAGCGCTATGATACCACGGTGCTCTGTGTCCATTACCCACCACCTGTCATGCATCTTCTCAAACTCATGGTCTTGTGGCACATGCACAGAGCTGTTGCCACACCACAAATGGTGTCAGGGACAGGCAGGAGTCAGAAGGGTGGGCAGAGGAAGCGGGGAGACGGGGACAGGAGGATGATCTAGGGGAAGGGCCAGTGATTTGTGTGGTTCCATAGAAGCCAACTCCTAGGGACTGAGGTCCTAGGGGTTGAAACCCCACCATAAAATATTTGAGCCCCTCCCCCAGTTGATGAGCATTGCCATTCAAACAGTGTGTGTCCACTGCATCTTTTGATTGATTATGTGAGGTGGGGCTTACCTGCCCCCCCCATATTTTATTCAAGTTGGCACCTCTGTGTGGAGAGCCTGTGTGGTATGGTGGTTAAGAGCGATAGACTCGTAATCTGGTGAACCAGGTTCGCGTCTCCGCTCCTCCACATGCAGTTGCTGCGTGACCTTGGGCTAGTCACACTTCTCTGAAGTCTCTCAGCCCCACTCACCTCACAGAGTGTTTGTTGTGGGGGAGGAAGGGAAAGGAGAATGTTAGCCGCTTTGAGACTCCTTAAAGGGAGTGAAAGGCAGGATATCAAATCCAAACTCCTCCTCCTCCTCCTCCTCCTCCTCCTCCTCCTCCTCCTCCTCCTCCTCTTCTTCTTCTTTTCTTCTTCTTCTTCCATGCCACCCATGAGGCAAGAGAAAGAGAAAGAGTCCACACAGTTAGAGATGGGAGAAGAAGAGGCAGGAAAAGAGATGCAGGAAGGTACAGACTTGCAAGAGACAGTTCGAAAGAGAGTTGGGCTATTAGAATCTCCTCTGCCTTTCTCCCCTGCTATCTCCAAGAACAAGGAGGGACTTTAAGCAACAGGAGCAGCTGAAGTTGCCCCACAGGAGGGCTTGTCCACACTTCCACTTGTACCGTGCCTAAAAAGCCCAGGTCCGAGCAGTTTTCCCCTTGCCCTGCTCTTTTCCAAGAGACCTGCTCTACAGTGATAGATCGGAACAAAGCAGCAATCCAGATGAAAGCCAGACTGCTGTTTTCTCTGACTGAGTGGGGGGAAGCAGCAGGACAAAAGGAAGTGTGGCTAAGCCCAAGAAGTCACTGGTTGCTTGTGCACACAGCTTCAGAAGAGGGGGTTTAAGTGTGCTGATGGCAGGGTGGCCGTGCTGTTGCTCCAACTATCCAGGTCAGAACACAAGTCTGAAGAAGGTGATGCCTAGCAAGCTATTTATCAGGAGTGGCATATGTAATTCTCACACCTTAGGCACTGATGTAATCAATAGGTAAAAGGTAAAGGACCCCTGGACAGTTAAGTCCAGTCAAAGGTGATTATGGGGTTGTGGTGCTCATCTCACTTTCAGGCCAAGGAAGATGGCTTTTGTCCACAGACAGCTTTCTGGGTCATGTGGCCAGCAGGACTAAACCTCTTCTGGTGCAACAGAACACTGTGATGGAAACCAGAGTGCATGGAAACACTGCTTACCTTCCCGCTACAAGAGTACCTATTTATCTACTTGCACCGGCATGCTTTCGAACTGCTAGGTTGGCAGGAGCTGGGGCAGAGCAACGGGAGCTCACCTTGTCATGGGGACTTGAACTGCTGTCCTTCTGATCTGCAAGCCCAAGAGGCTCAATGGTTTAGACCACAGCGCCACCCACATCCCTTTGCCAATAAAGAGCTCATCATCCAATTGTGTGTCCTCATTGTGTGTCCTCATTGGCATGAATTTCCTCCTTCCCTGAAGTGCTGAAGAAGAGTGGGCAGTATGATGGGCCACTGCAGTGCCATCACCCTCTGCTGCCTACCAAGAAGGTACTGGAGGCACGCAGGGTCAGTCCTGAACTTGCCACTGGCCTGTCCTGTTCATTTAAGCACTAGTGATGTCACTGGCAGGGGAGTAGTTGCACAGCACCTAATTAGAATCTCCTCTGACATCAGCCACTAATGGTGCTGAAGTGTCTCCATTTAATCAGCTCTTAAACTGCTCCAGCCTAGTCTTTATAGTTTAAAGTTCTGCAGAGCCAGATAAAGGCAAAGTAGAAAGATCTATATCAGAATATGCCATCTGGTTTATATGTGTCTCATAGTAGTGCCATCTTCCTTATCACTAAGAAGAATGAAAAATGGCATATTGTGCTTAGAGTTAATCAGTGTTATGAAATAAGGTACAATGTGTGACTTTTTCTTTACAAAGCATTGTTTGGGAAGATAAATGCTATCTGAGCAGTGCAGTCGCCCTATCCTTAAAAAAAAAAAAAGCATAATGTGCTTTATTGAGCAGTTTATCATGCTGCAGTTACATCTGAATAGCATAACCATACGTCTGATGCATCCAGTTTTGGCTGCCTTTTTATAAACAATAAAATGGATCATTAAGTATTTATTCTGAATTAAGTTGGGTGCACCTTACTGCTTGGCGTCCCTAGATGAATAACGTAACTGTGGCCCAGATAATTTAATAGTGATGGTGGCCGAGCATGGAAACATTTATTTTGTAGCTTACTGTGCATGTGACAAATTCTAAGCAACTTGCATAAATCTTAAAGTTATTGAATGGGATATTTGCAAAAGGTTAAAAGACATTGCAGGGTGGGAAATGAAGGTGGGTGAGGGGGGGATGTTCTGCAGATTAGAAGGTACTCTCACTGACATCATTAGTAGTACTGCACAAGCACTGCACATCATAAAACTAGATGTTGATTAAATACAGATTATAACTTCCTGGTAATAATGAGAATAATGATCCTTTGACCAGTCTACCTTGCATGGTTAACATCTTGCCTTTGAACTGTGGAATTATGGAGGATTTGTTTAGAAAGGAACTATCAGATATGAATTCTTGCAGATTTGCAAAGAGGGAACTTGCTGGCCCTATGCCCAATAACTATACCACTTTTCTTTATGAAGTGGATAGCTCTGGTGTTGCTATGATCTCTTAGGAAGCTGGTACACATCAGGTAAGATTGTTTGCCCATCTATCCCAGGATTTTCTTCTCTGATAGATAGCATCACTCCAAGGTCTTAGATAGAGGTCTTTCCCCATCACTTGTTACCGTACGCTTTTAACTTGAAAGAACAGGGATTGAAACTGGGACCCTCTGCTGAAGATCATGTGGACTCTTTCCAACAGATCTTAAAGACAAGAGCACAAAGTTCCCATTGGGAAATACAGTTGGCACGCTATATACGGACTGGTGCTATGCGGTTCTTATTGTAATTATTTGTATGTTTTAAACAGTTTTTATATATTACGTAGTTTTAATTCTCCTAATGTTTAATAGTTTTTTAATTATTGTTTTTTCTATGTTTTCCATCTTGATTTTATCTGTAAGTTACCTTAAGTCCTGTCAGGGGGAAAGGGGGGTATAAATAAATAGTGTGTGTGTGTGTGTGTGTGTGTGTGTGTAGCAAAATGTAATTAAATGTTACATGAGAATCTCTGGAAGGTTAGCATTTCTGAGATATGGTGTAGTAGCTGAAACTATCTGCCTGCTGAGTGTATGCTGAATTTGCAAAGCTCTTCAGAAAAAATAGTTGATAAATAAATCATTCTATCCATGACCAAGAAAAATCAATAAATAAATTGAAAAGGATGTAAAAAATCATGATTTCCAGGAGAAATATAGACCTAGAAGTTCAGTTCCAACGAGTTAACACTATATCTTATCAGAAGAGAGGGAAACCAATCACACTTAAAAGTAAGACTTTTGGCTTTATGGTAAGCAACAGTCAAGTGCTGAGTAAAAGCCTAGGTTCAGGGTTGCTCAGTAAGAATCCTGACTTACTAAGGATTTGAACTTAGGTTTTCCCACTCTGGGTACAAAACTGTCCTCTGAACACCCACACACTGGTTTTCCTTTGTCAGGCTAATAGCATACCCCTCAACTGTCCCGTTTTAAGATGGGCATCCCAGAAAACACAGAAGTCAATTCTGACTTCTGTTTGCATCCCAGAATGTCCTCCTTTTTTTGTCTGGCACTCACTGTAGCATAAGTCAGCAGATTTGCATCAGAGTGCCTTCTGGACCCTTCTGACTCGCGCCAGAGCACTGGACCAGAAGGTGCTCTGGTATGACCCTGCTGACGTCCCGATTTGGGGGATGAAAGTGTTGGCGGGTATGTAGTAGGTATCCAGTTCAGCCAGACCTACACACTAAGAGAGCAATTACATCCACTTCTGAACCCTGCTGCCTCACACTCAGTTTAAGGCAAGAGGTGGAGCTTTTTCCTACCTAGTTTTGCTGTTGTTTTCCGCCTCTTTCCCATTCATTGCAATAAACAGAAGGCAGTGTGAAGTCCAGAGCTGGCTAAATTGAGAGTTCCTTTTGGTGGGGTGTCAGGGGGATGAGGGTACTTAGGGTCACAGCCGACTAAATTAGAATGCAATTAATAGTTTTAACTAACTTATGTCCATTAATTTCAGTGGGTCTACTCTGAGTATTACTGGGTTAGCTGCAACCCATAGGCTCCTGCAGAGCACACACACACCCAACATGTTTCTCACCAGCAGGATATCTACAACCACAGAGCTTCTTTGTGTAAGGGTACTTGGGTGCTGGGTGGGAAAAGATACCTTCTAGCCATGTAAGTGCTCTGTAAGCAGACCTCTCTCTTCATTGGCAAAGTGGCACTTTTCTGCATCAAACAGCTATGAACTCTTTATTCAATTTTCAGTTATCTACTCCAGGGAACAGTAAAGCAATGGCAGGCAACATAAATCATGGGGTTATTATCCTTCTGCCCAAAACAGATATGAAATCAATAGGACACCTGCTCAATGTCGCTTATGTAATAGTTACCACTTATTGAACTTTCCTTGATATTGAAAACTTGTTAATGCTGATGTTTTTGCATTGCAGAGAGCAGCTCAGTGGTGCATTGCCCCAAGGCCACAAAACTTCTAGATTTCAATCTTCCATTAAGTTAGATTTAGCAGTGTCTAATGATCTTTGCATATCCCCTTCTCCTACACAGAAAGAAATCAAATGATCTCGTCAGAGCAAATTTTTTTTGTGTTGACGTCTCATCACTGTACCCTTACTGCAGATCAGAAGAAGAAAAACAGAATCAGAATGAATGAAGAAGGCTGTAATCTTATGCACACATACTTGGGAATAAATGCCATGGAAAATACTGAATATATTGTTATGGCTTCTGCTTTAAAAGACCTGTGCTACCCCTCCATGAATATGGTAATGAAAATGCCTTAAACCCTGGAAATAATGTTGTTAGAAGTTATAAACTGCAACCATGCATATGCTGCGACTTTTAATAACCATTTTTTAAAAGGCTGGAAGAGAAACTTTGCTGCATCTTGGTGAGAATGTTTGGTGAGACCTCTTATAACTAACCCCAGCTGGACACAGCGGTTTCTCCCCACCCAATCTGGAGATGCCAGAGTGTGAACACGGGACCTTCTGCACACAAGGAATGTGCTTTATCACTGACCTACCTCCCAAAGAGTGTAACATGAGAAATTTTCCAGCTAATTAGAAATGCATATTCAAAGGCTTTTCTTGTAAACATCACACTGAATTTGCCACAACTTTGGTAACTGAAATACAGATCCATGGGGATTGTCCCTAAAACTGATTTAGCCAAGAATTGTAACTTCTTTCTTTCCCACACCAACCATGCCTGCTTGGTTTTTATCCTGTTTCTAAGGTTTTCAGTATCCCAAAGCATTGCACATCTGGTTCACCATTATACAGTGGTACCTCGGGTTAAGTACTTAATTCGTTCCAGAGGTCCGTTCTTAACCTGAAACTGTTCTTAACCTGAAGCACCACTTAAGCTAATGGGGCCTCCTGCTGCTGCTGCGCCGCCGGAGCACAATTTCTGTTCTCATCCTGAAGCAAAGTTCTTAACCCGAGGTACTATTTCTGGGTTAGTGCAGTCTGTAACCTGAAATGTATGTAACCTGAAGCATATGTAACCCGAGGTACCACTGTATTATGATTATCCCAGAACCATCCTTTTTATGGGCCCATCTTTCCATTATATTCTCTTTTACTATTATCTTATTTGACAATTATGGACATTGTAAGGCAATATTCAGTTTCATCTTCAGTCCATTTGGTCACCATACGCTTTTAAAATGCAAGCCAACTGGGGGTTTTTTTTGGGGGGGGGATCCTCACAGGCAGCAAACAATTAAAATGCAGTTCTCAAAAGGTGAGAAATTAGCTGGCACATTGCTAATAGTCAGAGTCTTCCCACCATCAGTTTGTTGACTCATTTTGCAAATTCAATGGAAGTAAAAACTTAAATGAAACAGTATGCTGTTATTCAGATTTATTTTAGCAGGTGTTCACATTATATCACAGCATATTAATGTTCCTTTTTACATTTCTGCATATTTGGACAGGATATTTTTATTATTAATAATAAATGGAAAAAGTAGCTACCAGGTAAGAAATATAAATATACTACCATTTTTAACTTGTTGGTCTGAATAGATCTTCCAAAACTGTACTATTACTTCTTTCTTGTCGTTCCTAAAATATTACCCCATTTTTAAAAACATTGAATACTTCTGAAACATTCCACACTATGCATTGTAAGGGCTCCAGATCATCTTCCTTTTAAAATTAATTTCCAACAAATTTCTACTACACGCACAATACAGGCAACTCGCAATGCACGTGCATTTAATTTGTGTGCATTCAGCTTTACGTGCTTGGCAAATAAAAATAAAAATGGGTGAACATCCAGGAGGAAAACTTTGGCATCCCACCCATCATTGCACCCACGGTATTTTGATTATATATGATTTTGGCTTTACACAAACATCCCAGAATGTAACCCCTACGTAAGTTGAGAGTCATCTGAATCAAGAAATTAAAAGCTCTGTCCTATACAGTCATTCCCCTGGCTTCATTCATACATCTCTCTATTTATTGTTAATAATTAATTGGTCACTTTCCACAAAAGTCTGAAAACAACTTCAAAAACAAAATAACTAATTTGCTTGCTAAATAAGTAGTTACAACTTTAAAAACTACACACAGTAGAAAGGCGTTTAAAACCATGCCAAAAAAATGACTGAGCACCCCCCACAAAAACAAATTCACCCTCCCAATGTACTATTGGCCACCAAAGAATTAAGAATATAATTTCTGCAGCAGCTGGTGGTATTTTAACACTGAAGTGTCTGAAATAAGAAGCAGTGTCTTTGGCACTGAAAAGATGTCACTGCCTTTAGTTTCCCTGCCAAGACCAGCGAATGAAAAGGCCAGTCACCACTATTGAGTTAAACAAGGTCTGTACATTTATTAACTGCTTAAATGCAGGGAGATACTATTTAACTTCTATCTCCCAGGCATACTCCTTATTCTGAAACTGTAGGTGCCAAGTCTCCACTTGAATCCACTGAATACCACATAGAATAGTCATGCACCCTGCTTTAGAATGGCCAGTCCTCTACTGTCAGAAGAGAGAGCTCTACTTGAAGACATCCTCTGTTAGAGAAAAGCTGTCTGGTCCAAGTCTGGTTTAAAGATTCACAAGGAGTGGGGAGCAAGGTTCCTGAAGCTGCCCCTCTTGACAGCAGACAGAGGAGTAATGTGTTTATAAGTAAATTATATAATCATAACAATTATTTCTAAATTTGTATCTATACAGAAAAATCAGCATATGCAATTTTATGCAAATCTGCACAACATTAAACTTAGAGCTGTCCCTGCACATTTGCAAGTTTGAAAATGCTGCCATATATTGAGTCAGACCTTTGGCCCATCTAGCACAATACTGCCTACCCTGACAAGCCTTTGGGCATGTCTTTCTCCACTCTAGCTGAAGACTGAGTTTGTGAAACTCCCTGCTCCTGGATTTCTGTCTGGCCCCTTACTTTCTGCTTTTCCCCTCCAGAAACGGAAAATCTTTCTTCCATTTTATCTTTGCTTTGATCGTTGTTCCTTCTTAATTTGCTTTTGGCTCTCTCTTTTGATTTTTTAAAAATGCTATTCCTTGTATGTTTGATTCTAGCATTTTATTTTTATGTGTTGATACATTATGTTTATAGGTGCTAGCTACTTTCAACACCTTTGCAATTCAGGACTGGCAAAATGAGATAACGGCCTTGGGCAGCAGATGCTTAGGAGCAGATGCTTAGGAGCTGACCATTCCCCTTGGTTGGAGGGCAGACTTTGTATCCTACATGATCTGTCCTGACCCTCATCCTGCTACACTAGCCTGCTTTTTCAGGGGCTACGGAGGATGCTATCCCACTGCCAGTGTTCAGTGGTGACTGTCTAATCCAGGGATCGGCAACCTAAGGCCTGGGGGCCAGATGCGGGCCAATCGCCTTCTCAATCCAGCCCGCAGACAGTCCAGGAATCGGCATGTTTTTACATGAGAAGAATGTGTCCTTTTATTTAAAATGCATCTCTGGGTTATTTGTGGGGCATAGGAATTCGTTCATTTATTTATTTATTTATTTTCAAAATATTGTCCTGCCCACCACACGGTCTGAGGGATGGTGGACCAGCCCACAGCTGAAAAAAGTTTCTGACCCCTGGTCTAATAAGCTTTTGTACATGACATGAGAAGCAGAAAGCTATTTTGTCCTTTGTTTTGGGTAGTAAATTGTTCTGGCATGTCCCTGGTGCGGTTGAAAGGTTGGATAAATGCCTCCCATATCAATGAATGCTTTGATCCATTGATTAAACAAGTATCCTGCCTCTGAGCTCTCTGCATTTATTGAGCCTATAAATCTAAGGACTAGTATTCATTTCACTTTATTACTATTACCCCATTTTCTACAAAAGATATCCAAAGCAGCTCACCAATAGAAGATCACCAGGTGAAAACAATGTTAAAAACAAGCAATAAAAAGGTAAAGGGGCGTTTGTCTGCAGACACCACCCACCTCCCTTAAAACAAGCAATAGTTACCAATAAGTAATAAAAAAAATATTCCAACCATATATTAATCAAAGCAATTAAAACAAACACACACCTTTAAACCCCAGTAGTGAATGAAAACCTACATCATACTCTTAAGGGCAACCAAAAGAAAGGGTTTTTCACTACTCATCTAATGGTTCCATACTCTTGGCAACATCAAGGTGGTTTAATAGGTGACATAGAGCCTTAGAATAAGAAACTGTGAAGTTCAGATCCTAACTCAGCCATGGTTTGGCTAGCTCAGCCTTAGTTCAGTCCAGCAGGGTGGGGTGAGGAGACCAAGTTTTCTATAGAGTTGCTTTGAAGATGAATAATCTGAATAATAAAGCACTTTGCACACTCATCGTGCTATTGAAAGTATAACTAATGAGCTTCCCCATAAATATGTCATACAGGGCCTTATGTCTTGACCTGAGTGCTATATATGTGAAGTAAAAAATCTCAAGTAAAAATTTCGGTACTTGGCAGATCACTCCATTATCGTTAATTATTAGCTCTGTTCATATAAATGTCTTCAGACTAACATTAGCCAAAATTCATTTTGTCTATTTTATGAGCTTTTAAGTAATAGTGAAGCGGCGTTCTCAAGTGATAAATGAAGCATTATAATGCAACAATAAATAATGCTGAGAAAGGAGAAAGCTAATCAATAATGCAACTGGTTTGCTGTTCTGGTTAGTAACAAAATCCAAGGCTGTGCAAATTGTTTCCTTGCGTTCAGCTTGAGTTCACCCTTTCCTGCCCTTTTCTGTGCAATGCCTCCACTTCTGAGAGGGAAGGTATATGGCTGGTAGACAGACTCCTTTTTCAAAAGGGGTAAAATCATGTTGGTGGCAATTATTTTAGTTTAGAGACAATGGTTGCTTCTGATGTAGAAATTCTGTAAAAAAAAAAAAAATCATTATCAGTGGGACCAGTATCAAGTAAGCAAGGGTATAGCCTGACCACAAAAGTATTAAGAACCCATTTGGAAGGAACCTAACTGAATGTTAGAGTGAAAAACAACTCCAGATAACATTCAAGGAGGGCTCTGCAAGGACAGATGGAAAAAATGGGTTGGGTGCCTTTCCAAGTACTGTGGTTAGAAGAGAAATGGTGGAATAATGGGGTGGCTGAAGATGGCTGGGGAGAAGATGGAACAGTTTAGGTGACACATTCCCCCCTATAAAGCATGTATCATAATGAAAAGCTCTTATAGACTCTCTGGACTCTGGTAAACAGACTTAGGGGATGTTCACATTGTATACTTAAAAGGCAGTGAAGTCATCCCCACATCTGCTGCATTTCAAGCAATAATAATAATAATAATAATAATAATAATAATAATAATAATAATTTATACATACATACATACATACATACATACATACATACCAGTACATACCCCGCCCATCTGGCTGGGTTTCCCCAGCTACTCTGGGTGACTCCCAACAGAATATTAAAAGCACAATAAAACACCAGACATTAAAAACTTCCCTAAACAGGGCTGCCTTCAGATGTCTTTTAAAAGTAAGATAGTTGCCTATTTCCTTGACATCTGATGGGAGGGCATTCCACAGGGTGGACGCCACTACCAAGAAAGCCCAGTGTTGTGAACATCAGGGAGCAGTCAGGGAATGTCTTCACCAGATGGACATGACCTTAGTAGTTCTCCACTACCCCAGCAACCCCAGAACCATAAAGCTGTCATCTGCACAAGTGTCTCAGTTACCTCAAATGTATGTGCCATTTGTAAGTATGAAGGGAATGTGGCTTAAGTTTTCTAGTGCAACTACTGGATCAATATGGATTGTGGTGAGTGTTGTGTGAACTGGCTTCAAAAGCTAGCAGTGGGAGCACACCAGATGAGGAGGAAGCAGTAATGTGAACATACCTTTCTTCTCAAGGCTGTACCCCACTAGCTGTAGTGCTGAAATCCAAAAAGTGGCTGTTTCAGTATCCTCTCCCCATGCTCCTCCAAAATGGATGGCGTGTCTGCCAGTTGGCTCCTTCTGTAGTAATAAGCAGTAAATTTAGATGGTGTAATAACTCATGCTGGCCAAAAATCTATAATTCCAGCTAGATGCCTTTGCCTGCAATCCTAGCAGAGATGAGGGAGCTGATAAAGTAATAAGGCTTGCTCATATTTTTTTCATACCAAATCCATATGTTACACACACAAAAATTGTCCTTTATGGCTCTAATCCTATGCACACTTATCTGGAGTAAATCCCATTGAACTCAGTGTGGCTTACTTCAGAGTAGACATACATGAGATTGTACTGCCTATGCTTGTCCATTTTAAAATGCAAATCACTTGAAAATCAATATCTAGATTTATAGCATCTTCAGTCTTGCCACTAACAACAGGACTATAATTATGCTAGCAACTGTTTCATATGAAACATATCCAGTAAACGAAGCCACTTTGCTTTGGTAGATATAAATATATATTCAGAAGTGACATTTGGTATACTGTAGAGATCATTAAATTTGGATCCACAGGCAGATTTGTTTCCTTCCAGATTTATAGTAAACTGTAATGCCAAAAGCCTCCATTACATTGTGCACTATGTCATACAACAGTGGAAATTGATTCTATCTGGGTGCTGGTAGCTCAGTTTTTCACAACCACTGTGTATTATTATTGTTTAGAAAAGCACTAAATGTTCACCTGTTGTGGACCAATACATGGCAATCATTTTTTTATATAGAGTCACATGAGACTACACATCTGTGCATAAGTACAGTTGCTTGAGCATGGTTGCCCTGATGTGCTATGCACATGAAAAGCAGTGTGGAAGTTCTGGGTCAGTGTGTAGATATCCTTCAGTGTTAAGGTAAAAATAACCCTCTACAACCGTCAAGAATCATTAAAAAGGGAAGTCATCCAAAAATGTTTCATTTGGTATTAGATAATAGGCTCTTTTAATTGTATTATGATTTGGTATTGTATTAATGTGGCTTACATTGGATTGTTATTAATTAAAAATTAATAAAAAATATTTTAAAGAAAAAAGCATTCCCCTGTAACTAAAGGAAATTCTAAAGCCTAAGAATTAGCCTATTAGGCTCAAGCTTCTCTTGAAGCAAAATAGTATTCAGAATTTACAGGCTTTTGAAGAGTAGGATGGAGAAAATGGGTCTTAAAATAATTTTGCCTAATATCACTTCTGTGTTCAATATACACAGAAGTATAGCCTCGTGGTAATTTAACTATTATGTCCTGTAATTTCCTGTGCTGAACAAGATACCCTAGACTAAACTTTTTTAATGTATAGAGTTAGTTCTCTACAGGGAAGCACAAATATGAAGGCACTTCTGAGCCTGGCCTTAATCCTGGTTTCCAAAGTGACAGCTGTCATCAGAAGAACTTGGGACCACTTCAGGCTTGGTCACTGACTACACACCTTTCCAAAGAACAAGAACCAACATGACTTTGTGTGTGTTACTTCTCCCACACAATTTCTCTGTTTTGGAAAGTCTATAAATCACCCTGCACCAACCTAGTGCCCTCCACATGTTTTGAACTACAATTCCTATCAGCCCCAGCTGGCATTGCTGCATGATGCTGGACCCTCGAGAGCACCAGGCTGGCAAAGACTGCCATAAATGGTGCCATTTGCTGGGTCCCACAGCTGTCACAAATGAGATCTACCACAATTAGTCACTGGGCTACTTCCTGCTACTTCCTGTGATGCTGCTTCAGTTACTGAACTTCCTCACTCATTGGAGAAACCATACAATATCTCTCTTTTTTGCTATTAGCTTCTGTCTGCTTTTAAATTCAACTTTTTGTGAAAACAGCATTTCATTTATGTCAATTTCTTAAATGTAATAAAGTCTAAAAGCAGGCTCCGCCAGGGGCTAAGAACAACTATTTGCAGCATTGGCACAATATCTTCAAGCAGATGTGTTTGTACTTTACTGACATTAAACAAAAGTGTTGTTCTTCTTGTTGCTTGAAGCACACCATATTGACAGGAATCGCAATTCGGCATGGTATTAAACATTTGCAGCTTTCAAGGAGATCCATCGAATACCTGTTAAAAACATATGGTTATAACTGGGGGGACGTAGTGAGGAATAAACAGCACAATTACACCACAAGGGAGATAGGGAGGAAAAAATACAGAAAACATCCCAGAAAGGCTTCATGGAGCTTATTGTCTTGCTCAGGACTAAATGAATACAGCAGAGAATTTCTATAAAGCAATAAAGTGCCCATGAAACATTGCATCGTGGAATTCTTATTACATTTCTAAGATTAAAGAGTACAAATAAAAACAAACCTGAAATTTTCACAGCTAGCCAAAACACAGTACTGTGGCTTTTATTTGTTCATTACAGCTGAATCTACAATATGAATCCCATGAAACAAAGAACCCATCAGTAATAAATGGTGTGTTTTTCCCAACAGCTTTGTACCTTTCTTTTTCCTGTTTTTGGTTTTGAATAGTGTTTTGAAACCAGCAGAGCAGATAGAAAAGTGAACAAGAGATCCCCCCCCCAAAAAAAACTAGACTCTTCAGATCCTCAAATTTATATCAATTAAAACACTTGGCATTCATTCCTGCTTAAACTTCATGATGATGATGTTATTTATCCTTAACATTTCAGTGTTCATGTGGGTGATCTGGCTTCTAAATTCAGTCAGAGAGGACTGCCAATATTTTTAAAAGTCACTGTTCATAGAATAATTTGAGGTGGGATCTTGAAGCTTCTTTCACTCAGCTGTCCTCTCTCTCTGTTACAGTGCATGCAGAACAAAACTAAAAACAAAGGTAAAGCTGTCCTACTAATACAGTACAGCAGTCCTATGTGTTTTAGATTTAGACATCCCTGTGGAGTCCATGGGAAAATCCTACAGGTGACATTGCGCAAGCAGATTTCTGCTAGTACAAAGGGACTTTCCCTTTCTCTCCTCCCCCAAGCCCCTATGTTCCTCCCCACACCTACGCGGAGTGGGGGTGTCCCTTAACTCTTCAGAGAGAATTTGAGAACTAAGCAATGGGCTGTTTCAGGAGCAGAGAAGAAGAAGAAGAGTTTGGATTTGATATCCCGCTTTATCACTACCCAAAGGAGTCTCAAAGCGGCTAACATTCTCCTTTCCCTTCCTCCCCCACAACAAAGACTCTGTGAGGTGAGTGGGGCTGAGAGACTTCAGAGAAGTGTGACTAGCCCAAGGTCACCCAGCAGCTGCATGTGGAGGAGCGGGGAAGCGAACCTGGCTCCCCAGATTACGAGTCCACCACTCTTAACCACTACACCACACTGGCTCTCACACTGGAAAGGGAAAATTCCAGCATGCAAGCAAAATCCATTCCACAGGTGGATGCTGGTCATCATTACATTTGATCCTAGGTAAATATCTAAGAACTGAGTATAACTTTTATTATAAATATATAAGAAGTTCAGTTAGTTACTTGAAAGGTGTATAGATATGTAGATCCTTTTGCAAACTCCTTTGCCACTATTGGTCCTTACAGTTGCTCTTAACCTTTCCCCCCAGTATGATATGCACTATCTCCTTCATACATAGCACTTCTACACAATGTGTTCAGATTCTTCACGTAGCTTTGTGATTTTTGTCTCACCATTCCTTCATCAACATCAAACAGCTGGGTTGTTTGCTAAATCCAGCTGGAGCAGCCTTTGAGGTTGTCTTCACCTGTATCCTTCTGTCCTAGAATTTTTCCCATAGGACAGTTGGTGGTAGATGGCCACCAGAGATAAACAATTATATGACTTCATGTTGACCCCCCAAAATGTAGCGAGTAGCCTTGATTACATATCTTAATTTTGAACCAAAATCTATCCTTTGTACAGGTTTTATATGCTAGGAATCCTTCCCAAGCCCTTTTTTAGCAGCTTGGGGGGCTGGAGGAAAGCTAGTTTTACATCAGTCTACCAAAACCCAGTGGCCTGTTCAGTTGAGAGCTACAGAAGTTTTTGACTCAGTTGCAGAGCTGTGCCTCTGAGCTGTCCATTTCTATAAGCAATGATAGCCAATTTCCCTGTCATAGGAGCTGCAGAATTCCCACCAGCTATCATGTAATTGCTTGATCTGGTGGTATGAAGATTCAATCATCAGGGGACACTGAGTACAGGAGGCAAAAGGAAAAGGAAAGCCTAGTGGAGTAACTAGACTGGCCTTAAGCATGATGATGCTCAAAGAATCTTTAACTTATTTTCTTGCTTACCTGAGAAGTGAGTTATGATGCTGTCATGGTGGAAGAGAGCTGGGTGGAACAGGCCAAATGGAAACAATGAGCCCAGGGCCAATTGGCTTTTCCTGGCCTAGGACATACATCCAAACATAAATATTTGGAAGGGGCCAGTTACCTATATAGTTGCTCTTAACCTTTTCCAGAGAAGCCACAAAACAGAATCATCAACTAAACACAACCTCTAGTCCCCATGCACAATCCAGGCACCCACAATCCAAGAGGAAAGTGAACCCAAAGTGAACCCAATGAATGGTCTGGTAGCACCTGCTGTTGCTCAAACTAAGTGGGTTACACACTTGATCAGCAACATGGGCAGATAGCCCACTGGAAGCCTCACTTAAGAGTGTGACATGGTGAATATGGTTTTCTTTTTTTACAATCATATCCAAGCTGAAAGGCAGAACACTCTTTCAAATCATGTGAATCTGTCAGATAGGAAAGAGGGCAGTTAGCCCTCCTGTTTCTCATAAAATTAGTAACTTATCCATTCTTTCTCCATGCTCTCCATCTATTTCACACCTGGAATCCTAAGTAACTAATACTGATTGATGCCTTTGAATTTTCAGTCCATTCCTGACTGCATTCAAACTCCCTAATGCACACTTTCTGCAGTAGAAGAGTTCGGCCTATTGTATTGCACCAGAGTAATTTTTAAAAACTCTGTAGCAAGGTCCATCTGATAGATAATCCTACCCCCTAATGTGGGTATTTGGGCAAGAAAATGGCTGAGAATGGTAACTACTGTTCTTCATGCTGTGATCATTAAAGCAATTTTCACTTCAGAAAGTTCCAAGTGATGCAGAATTTAATAAAAACTTAGCTTTGTTTCCCAAAACTCTACCTGCACAAAAAAAATAGCCTAAGGACTCCATCAGTTTTTGCATGCAGTAAAGCACATTTGAACAGCTCTAATTTGTCATCAAAATGCAATATGCTAGCACTTGTATAGAAAATTACCTAAATCTCCCAGGAACAGGACAATAGTGTTAACAGTAGGACTATATTATTGGCTCTATGCTTTCAGCCCTCCTGTGAGAGATTTTGTAAAATCTTTTTTTAACCAACACTTTATAACACACCCAGAAACCAACCTGATTTTACACATTATGCGCATTATCAATGCACATGTTTATGAGGTAATTGCTCTACTACCAAGCCAGGTTCAAGGCCCATATATTAATTTACAAAGCCCTAAACAGCTTAGGGCCAGGGTACCTCAAGGGCTTTCTGAACCCTTATATCCCAGCTTAATGATTGACACCATCTGCAGGAACACCAATGGTTGTTCCTCAAGTTGGCAAAGCTCATTTGACAACAAGAAACCGAACCTTTAGTGTCTTTAGCCCAGTCTCAACACCATGGGTCACTCAGCACCATAGCAACCCACATGTAATTGCTTCGGGACCCTGTGGTGTTCTTGGAGCACACACTTTATTTGTGCAGGTGGCCACTCTGATTTCTAGAATAGCAATATCTCTAGAAATAAGTGCCCTGGCTTTCTGGAAATCATGTCCACTCCATCTACTGGAGAAGCCAGTAAACATAAATGACCTAAAATTCACCGCAAAGTTCAAGTTCCATCACCTGCCTATCTTTAACATGACTGAGTGGCCAATAACTTAAAAATTCTCTTTCCTGATGGTTGTTCTCACTAAAATAAGAAAATATTATACAAAGATCCCTGCCACCACCCCCCACCCCCGCGGTTGATTTTTTTTCTGTACACTGCAAACAGCCTACATGTTTGTTAGACCTGATGCTGCCAAACCTTTTCTTTTTGTTTGTAAAAATGCCATTTACAGTAAAGTCCAGAGCTCTCTTGACTGATAACTGGCATTAGCATAGATGTAACTCTTCTGCTTTTGCCAGCTTCTCTACTGCCCTTTCTGTAGAAATGAAAAAGGTCAAGGTTTGAAACATGTCTGTCACTTAAAACTTTTCACTGCCACATCTGCTTCCATGGAAACCATGAAAGGCTGCTGTTAGCAATAGCAGAAAAGCTTGAACTTTCATCAGTGCCTCCTATGACAAAAAGCCAAGAGAGAAGCTTTTTATGGTTCACAGCGGTCCATAGCTTTAGATAATCATGCATGGCCTTGTTGGTGCACATAATTAGAGGTCACAGACAGGGATTTGGGATGCATGCGACCCAGAGAATGTGGGCTCAATGTCCACTAGCATCAGTGGAGAAAACCAGGGTTTCAAAAAACCTAGATTTTTGTAGCAGATTTTGGCACCTGGGCAGAGTCTGTCACAGAACAAATTCCAGGGAATGGGGCTACCCAGCAGCAACTGCGAGAAGAGCTCCTAGTCTGCACACTAAATAAATAAAAATTATTATTATTATCACACATGTACCGGCCAACAATGCAGTTCTAATGACTCCAGCCCAATACCCAAGCTTTGAAACATTGGGGTGAGGCTAGAATCAGTAGTATTTAAGAAGTAGCATCATTAACATGGTAGTGCCAGTCTACACATGTGCCATAGTAGCCCAGAACTTTTCTCAGCATAACCACAACCTGGCTGAGAAATTCACCTGTGGGACTTCCGGGTTGACGCGATCGGTGTAATGGCGGATTCCCTCCGATCTCCGGAGGGAATCGGCTCCTCTGAGGACGGGTCTTGCCGCGCCGGCGACGCGGGGACCCTTAGAAACCACAGGTGCGGATACCTGTGGACCTGGTGACTCGGTGGGCACCTTAAGCGCCCCCCCTGACAGTCGAAGAGCCTTTTTAAAGGCTGCGGAGAAGGTACGGGGGGTGGCGTGGTGCTGAGAGTAAAACCGCTACCTCAGTGGAGTGAAGCCGCAAGCCATTCACCGGAGAGCGTCAACTTTCTACCTGAAAATTCGATTGGATACAAACACCCCGTGAGTAGAAGAAAACTTGGACTTTAAAAAAATCGTTATTTGTAAATCGGGCAAACGGGGGGATGTGCTAAAGGGAAGTCCGCACCCCCCTTTCATACAGACAATTGGAAGCAAGGAGCGAAAATCTAAGATCGGAAAAAAGATTTTATGTCTACGGAAACTGGTAAGAGACTTTAATAACTTTTAAGAACAAGTTTTATTTTGTCAAGTTGTGCTGGAGGGAAGAGACGAACTTTGGAAACTTTTGTGACCCCCCCCCCCTTGGACCTGGGAGCGTCCTGCACCAATCTAGCCTTAAGGAATCGGAGTTTGACAGCTGTCAACTGAGCTGTCAAACAGCTGAATAAAGGACAAAACTGTATTACTATATATCTCTTTGGTTTAAAGGTGTTACATATAAACAGACGTGATTTGAAACAAAGTAATAAACAATAGGGTAAAGGATTGCTGGCGTAGAACTTTGAACAATGGCAATCCCCCTAGGGGAAACCAGTGACACTACAATGGCTGCAGAAGGAAAATTACTAGCACAAATTGAGAGAGCCTCTTTTCTCGTGGGAATCTTACAAGAACAATACATGACCTTGATTTTTAAAACAAACAACCTTGCTGATGGAACTAGAGACTTGTTCTTGAGAGACTCTGTAGCTCAACCAAATATGACATCTTTGGAGGGGGTGAAGGAGGAAGTCGGAGAAGAGAAAGTGTGGAAACCTATGTTGCCAGAGAACAAAGAAACCTTTTGGATTACAAAGTATGAAGACATGAGACTGAGGAGAAAAGTGAAGGAGGAAGCCCTTGGAAACTGTGGAATTATGAAAATTAAAGGAGTAAAGAAATATAACTGGGACTTCCTCCTCTTTTCTGGCCTTTATTATCTGCAACCTGGAGGACTTTTGGTAGAACCCTGGCAACAAGTTTTCTCAATTAGGTTTGAACTGGGAGAAGAGGAAGTAACTATAACAGACACCCTTCGAGACCTGGAAACCAGCAAAAAGGAATATCAACAGAAAAACCGGAGAGAGACTGAAATAGACTTGAGGGCTGGAGACGTGAGGAATCCTGGCTAGGAATTTTATGGGAGGATAACTACCTGGGAAGGGACAGATACCCAGGCAGGGAGGGAGGGGGGAAAACAGATTTTTGAAAAACTTTATGATTTTTGGATATTGTAAATTTGATTTATACTTTAATATAAAAAAGGGGAGATTGGTATATAAATTTTGATTGATCTTGGAAAAAAGGATTTATTGCATATAAGAAGATAGGGTAATAATATGGGGTTTAATAAGATGAACTAAGTTGGAGAATAATGAGATTAAGTTTAGAGAGAGGAATAAGAACTTGCTGAATTAAATGGGGGAAGTGGGATGTATGTGGGGGGGTGGGGGGAAGTCATATGTGTTGTTTGTTGTTAAAAAATTTGAAAACCCAATAAAAATTTATAAAAAAAAAAAAAGAGAAATTCACCTGTGATCGTAGAGCAGGTAGCTCAGTGGCAGTGATAGGATGTCCTGACTCCCACCCTAAGACTCTCAGCTTGAGGAAACCTGGAAGCTTTATTCAAGAAATAAGTGCACACTGTCTCAGCATACACACACACACACACGCACACACACACACACACACACACACACACACAATGACCTTTGCTAACAACCCAAAAGTGCAGTAAGATCGTGTTACATCATTCAATATACAAAGGAAGCAAACAAAACATAACAGAAGAAAGAAATGGTAATATACCAATAAAAATGAAGGCATTGATGGTGAACGTTGAGCATCTAACTCTGAAGCTGAGGAAATAAAATCCTACCAAATGCACTCTGGATCCTCCATCCCTGTGGAGACACACAATTCATGTGTTAGTGTTTCCCCCTCAGCATAAGTTCAAAGTACAGGACACATGATACATCAGTCTATAAGCAGAGCTCTAAGATTCATGGCTAAGCTCTAAGATTCATTTGACTTTTGAAGAGTGTGGCAGGGCCAGTCATTTGCACAGTTAACCCAAGCCTAAAGACTGTACTTGCAAGCACGCAGTCCTGCAGGTGGGCCAGGTCTGTTGGCAACAGGACCTGACTCACTCACTTCAACTGTCTTTCCGCGTCTGACTCAACTGGCGCTGTCAATTGGGCAGTTGCGTTCTTGGCTACTATAGGAACTTCATTCTCAAAAGATGGAGTGAAGGCTGTCTCTAACTGCTCCCCTATCCCTTCTGAAAAGAGGCAGAAACCTCTGCCAACTCACCACTTGGCCTCTCCCCACCTCCAAACTCGTCCTCCACATCTTGCTTTCACTGCCCCATCCCACTTGGCTCCACAGCACTCCTGACATTGTGAATGCTCAGGTGGCAAGTGCTGAGGGAAAGCTGGGAATGGCCCCTCCCTTGGCTGGCGCTCCTGAGCTTCCTTCTTGGAGGATCCTAACCCTGTCTTGCACCCTTGTAAGTAGCCTGCTGCCCTTGGGAGCAGTGGAAGACACTGTCTCACATTGAAGAATGATCAACTGCTAGTCCAGTAAGCTTCTAGATGTGAAATTGGGTATGGAGGTTACTATCTTGTCCTTAAACACAGGCAACGAAATGTCTTGGGCCAGTCTTGCTGAGGACTCTTGAGAGTCTCGTGTTGGTTCCTCCAGGCTATATGCTGGGCCTGCAAACCACATTCAGATGAAAAAGCCATCTCCAGATTCACATTATTTTTACTTTCTTCTTTGTTTTCACTTTGTTATACTTTGGGGCTAAGTCCCAGAAACCCCAGCTCAAATGAAATCCTCTATGTGGGCTTTCAAATGTAAGTGCCTGAAGGAAGAGACCTAATTGTGAAGTTACTGATGGCCGTTGTGGTGATAACTAAATTACCAGTAGAGAAAGAACAGAGATGGGGGTTTGTGGGCAAAGAAAATGATGTTATTATCTTTTCTCACCACAAAGAGAAAATTTGACTCCTGCTGTTTGTTAGGACTTTCTTCCACTGAAAGGGCAACGGTTTCCTGATTAAAAGCTCATTTATCCAGTCGTCCTTGCTACTTTTCTAGAGTGATTTAATCAGGCCTGCTGAACTCCTGCTTCCAGTCCAGCTATTGATTCAGAAACACTGGTATCCAAGAGATAATTCTTTATGCTTACACTACTAGGCAGGAATAGTTTTTTCTTTCTCTTACTTGGCAACCATGTTTAAAACGATGCGTTTCAGAGAAGCTTCTTCATGAAAGAATTCCAGTGGAGATGCTTTAGTGCAGGAACTGAAGAAACTTCACATAGATTCACAGTGTTAATGGGGGGGAAATTGTGCTCCTTAGTTCCACTACCATTCTTGACCAAGAGGAACCAAGGTCATCAAGCTAGGAAATCATGTGTATACACCCAGAAATGGTTCTGTGGGGATTTACCTTCCTGCTTTGTGTACCTGATCTATGGTGCAAAGTAGGTTAAAGGAAAGTGTCAGAGAGAGTTGTGCACAAAGGAGCATCAAGAAAAAACATGGGCATGATGTACATGGTCAACATTTTCTTCTACATCCCATTAAATGTGCCTGTTCTGTTCCTTTCTACCTTTTACCACATGCTTTGGGAAAGGATATGAAAGTCTTCTCAGAGTGGTTTCTAACCTCTTCAAAAATGGAAGAATTATTTTTGGTTGTTTCATCCTTGGCACCAGTTGGATCAAAATGGCTTTTGAAAGGCTTTGGGGAATTTTTTTTGTTTCTGCTGGCATTTTTCTGGCATTTTCTGGTCTGTTGTTTTACAGTTCTTACATGGATGGGGGTGTTCAACAAAATTGCATTGCACTTTAAATTAAAGTGCTACCAAAGAAAATACAGTGAGGAGTTAAGCAGATCCTAATTATTCTGCTTCTTTGAAAAGGATAGGTCTTATATTGTTGCTGCAAGGGGCGGGGCAGGGCAGTGAGCAGTTCCTTTGGGCATTGCTGAGTTATCTTCATTAGCTCAGGGGATGTCATGACAACTATTAGCTTAAATTGATAATTTCAATTTATGAAGGCTTTCTTCCTTTCAACTCTCTTGTGGTGAGGTTTTGCTAAAATTAGGGTCAGAGATTGTTGTGTTATCTAGAAATGCAACAATTAGTGTTGTTGATGGTTCTTCACCTTCACTGAGAAAACATAATGCTCTTTCATTGGGAAGAGCACTGGGGTCCAGCAACATTTTTTCTTAAATTCCCTTTATGCACAGTTTATATAAAAGAAATAAACTGCTCCAGTACTGGGATTTTGAATTTCTGTTGCTGCAACTGGTTTTATTTGTAACCTAAAGTCTGTGGATTGTATCTAAGCTAAAAGATGACCTCCATACACACTGGGCAGTGGCTGTCAATTTGCTACCAAACTAAGCTCGAGGTGGCACCAAGATAACTGAAAAAGTTGTCTCACCCCTTATATGCTGATCAGCCACTGAAAGTGAAGGCTTCCTGTAGACACTGTCTTATCTGGAAGTCCATTCCACACAAAATAGGAATCAGGCCTTTACTGTTGGAAAGACTCCACTTAGCTATAAAATAAAGGATTGATTGATTGATTAATTACCTAGTATTTTCCAGGCAGAATCAGTGCAGCCCCACCCTTCAACCTTATTATGTATACAACTATCAAATCTTTACTCCGAATGGCTATTATTCCCAAAGCTTTATTGTCAACATACTGCTGTTATATTTCTTCTCTGCAGCACATTGGCTCTCACTCCTGTGCATTTTTATATGCAAAGATAAGGTTTCTAAGCTTTTGTTAAGTGAGTGAGTCAGTCATAGACATACGATTATTGCATATTACAAGGGCACAGGTCTAAACATGATTTGAAAGCCTGTTATATTCCAAAGCTAAAAGTTCACATGCTCCTGAAACACCAAAACAAAATCTCAGTTATGTTCCATCAGAAAGTCTGTCTACTGTTATCTGATGCGGTAATCCTTTTTCCTGATGAATACCACAGAATGTCACTGCTTTCGTGCAGATTACATTTTCTTTAACTGCTAATCATCTGTCATTACTTTAAGCTCAGAGTTGCAAAGAATAGATTGTGGCACTGCAGTCACAGTGCTTTTCTATGATTGAGAGGGTGTTCTTAATATTTATTTTTATTTGTGCTTCTGATACATTTCCATGTCAAAGAAATGAATGGAAATAATGCAAAGGGCACAAAAAACCCTCTGAAATAGAAAAGAAATAAGTTTTAGAATATTGAAAAAGAAAAAGAAAACCAGAAAGCATTCCTCCACCGACTTCCCATCCTCTCCTTCCATGGTTCCTTTTGTCTCCTCTTTTTCTCACGGTTTCTTGGTTCACCCCATTATATACACTTTAGTTTTTTCTTACACTGCTGAAAATCTTACCATCCTGACTGGGAGGGTATTCTGTGAACCAGAGGGTTTTGGTGGTTCTCCCTCTGTATGGATGGACAGAATATTCCACTCCTGGGGAAGGAGGTCCACCTTTGGAAGATCCCTCCTAGCTGTGGCAGAAAGGACTGCTATCATTGCCCCTGAAGTTGGTACTCCAGCAGTGGAGAGGGCAAAAGGGAGCATTCTGGGAAAGGGAAGATTCCCCAACATGTCCCTGGATAAGAGGAAAAACACCAACTCTAGTACTGGCATATTATTTTCTCCCCATCCACCTATGAGGGTGTTAAGGGTAGCTGGATGGTGGAGAGATGACGGGTTGGCTGTGCACTGTATACACCATTGTATCCTTCTTCATTGTCTCATTGGCACTCTTCACCCACAAACATCTGACACTGGAAATAGCCAGCTCTCTTTACCTAATAGTAGAGCCTGTTGGAAGAACTGGACATGGAGGAAAGGGTTAACTTCTTTCATGGGGACAAATCACCCGTGTATGAGATAAGTCAATAGGCAGGGGCAGAAGAAGGGGTGCGGTGGGGGCAGTCTGCCTCAGGTGTCATCACTGGGGATGGTGACATTCGGTGCGCTGCCCACCTGCGACTCTCAAGCCTATCCCGAGCTCTTGGGGGAAGGAGTGGAGCTGTGCCACCTTGCCAGCAGCCTTCCCCCTTCGTTTTGACATCTGGGAGGAGGCTTGGGGGTTGTGGACGGGTGGCACGCTGTTGCCCCCCACTCCCAGGCTGCTTCTGGAGGGGGGACAAGCCTCTCCTGAGCTGTCAAAAGGAAGAGGTAAGGGAGGAAGGCTGCTGGCAAAGCAGTGTGCCCCCCCCCCACCGCACCCAGGGAGCAGCCCGCCATGGACTGCTCACTCCACCCCCATGGGCGTCTTGCCCCCCGGGATGCTCGCCCCACCCCCCTGGGATGCTCACCCCACCCACATGCCCCCGTCCTTGGGTGCACAGCATGTGCATCACTCCAGGTGCCAGAACAGCCAGCTCCGCCTCTGTCAACAGGTGCAAGGTCAGCAAAGCAAGTTGCTGTGGCAATGGCCCAGCTTTGTCTATATAAGTGATTAAGGCATGTCAGTCATAGGTGCCAATCCCCTCGGACCCTGGGTGCCTGAGCACCCACAAAATTCTCCATAAAGGGGCCAGGCACCCACAAATTTCAGGGCCAGGGCCATGCATGCTGCATGGCACCTACAGTTGCGCGGCCAAGCTGGCCCTCCCAATGTCAACTCATTAGTCAGTCAGTGTGTGCTCTCCATGAGTTGGAGTCTGTGTTACATCTGTTGGAGCAACATAAATGTTTTATAATTGGATGCATATATCTGCAAAGCCTACAAGCTGTATGTATATATCAGCATCTGAAACTGTATTACTGAAGCCTTATCTTCTGCTGCAGTAAGCTATTTTGGACTGAAGCTGCCTCTGTGTTGTGACTGGAACTGGGGACAACGTCCACTATGTGGGTATGTCACCTCAGATTCCCAACAGAGCCAGCCCTGGACATTTGAATGGGCTCATAAATCCTTTTTGTTTGTTTGGTCATCCAATTAGCTCTTCCCCTTCTGTTCTTTTAGGTCTCTGCTATATTTTGTAAAGCTTTTATTCTATTGTTTTTGTTGTTAGCATCCTGTATATGGTTTTGCTTTACATTGTCAACAACCTTGGGAGTCTTGGACTGAAATAATCTGTGTGATGCTGACTGATCCCAATGCATCTTTCCACACGAAGCCATTTTCTCAGTCTTTGGGTGGTGTTGAAGATCCGCAATTTCTTCAGTGAGGTTTTTACATAGATGACAAAAACCCGCAAAGCAAACTTTGTACCTTTGAAAGCTCCCTATTCAGTTTATTGTTTATTAGTCTTGGTTTTTTAAAGATTTTTATCACTAATTGTTTGCAAACCTTTCAAGGACTTGTTTTTTAACTATTTGGATCAAGTCAGCATGAATAATTGCCATTTAAACACATTCTCCTTGCATATTGGACTGAAATAATCTGTGTGATGCTGACTGATCCCAATGCATCTTTCCACACGAAGCCATTTTCTCAGTCTTTGGGTGGTGTTGAAGATCCGCAATTTCTTCAGTGAGGTTTTTACATAGATAACAAAAACCCGCAAAGCAAACTTTGTACCTTTGAAAGCTCCCTATTCAGTTTATTGTTTATTAGTCTTGGTTTTTTAAAGATTTTTATCACTAATTGTTTGCAAACCTTTCAAGGACTTGTTTTTTAACTATTTGGATCAAGTCAGCATGAATAATTGCCATTTAAACACATTCTCCTTGCATATTGCTTCATTTTAATTAATTACACATATGCTTGTTTGCTGTTATTTCCGATATGAATCTGCAACCCAGTTGAGCTCAGCCATTTGGAAAAGACCCCATTTGGGACTCACTAAAGTCAATAAAGCTGAAGCATAGTCCTTGCATCCTAATACTCTATCTTAATAAGGTTGTGGAATGAAATGTTGATTTGCAGGTGTGCTTGGTTTTTTTTGCTTGGTTTTAGGTGTTAATCTTCCTCTCATTAAGGTACCCCCAAATGAAAATGTCTGTCATAGTGCATGACAGATTAGGAAAAGACATGATGCTGTGCAACTAAGAAATAGCAAGCTAAGAGGCACAAACTATAAGCTCTATCAGTTTATTCAAACTACAGATGAAGTACCAGGCAAGGATATTAATCAGTTTAAAGCAATTTTCAATTCTGCTTCAAAGAGCATTCTCCAGAAATTTTCTAAGATTCATTGACATGCTTGGGGGGGGGGATTAATATGGAGCATTCTACAGAGGGGTGGGGAGATGTCAGGGAAACGCTGAAGGATGCTTCAGGCAGAGGAGACATGCCCTACAGAATGAAAACTGTGTAGTTTATGGAATCAGGGGCCTCCTGAAACTTTCTGATGACAAAACAGCCCATTGACATGGCTTCTGCTTCTATAAAACCACATGAATTCATGCATGCATATGTATATTGCTTAATCATTAGCACACCTGAGTAATATATCCCCCAGAGATCTCAGTGGTTGGGCTTGAATGTGAGGGGCCACACGGTTCTTAAGTTATCCTCGACCCAAGATGTTAAGAGCCTTGAAAATTAATCCAACCTTGTACCTCACTCAGTAACACATGGGCAGCCAGTGCAAGATTTTAAGCACTGGGGCTATGTGCTGGCAATAGTCTGTGTCCATCAACAGTCCAGCTTTAGCATTTTGTAACAGCTGGAGGTTGTTGACCAAGTGCATAGGTAGACCACCCCCCATGCTTCTATTTCTGAAACCACGCAAGATCAAGGTAGCCCACTGAAACAGACCAGCACCTCAAAGGGCAAAAGAGACTTGCGACTGGAATGTTCATCTTGTTAGCAGGCGGGTAAGGCAAATCAGGACCACAGCACTGTAAGAGCCATTTTCCCAATGAAATTTTTCACACCAAAACTGCTGTTTGCCTCACTGTATGTGTTAAGTTTCCCCAACAGGCAATAGATGCTTCTGAGCAACAGCTTTGATTGGAAGAATAACACGGCGGTAGGGGGCTGATAAACCCCGAAACCCTTCCCATAGCACTGCAGTCCCAAACTGAATTGATCCTGTAGCAAATAGCCTCTAGTTAGACACTGTGGCTAGTTATTTTTATTTTGCTCATTTGCCATTCCATGAGGCTACCTTGAAGGCCAGGATGTGCTACTTTCGAATGGAATTTTAAACTCCTTCCTCCCATGCTTTTTCTCCAAAGTAACTCCCCATCCTAAGCTACATTTAGCTCCATCGTAGCAGGTGGAGGAGAGACAGATGCAGATACTCCTCTCTGCCAGCCTCCTTGAAGAGCTTGTTGCAGCTTTGTGGAGATGGTTTTACATTAGAGAAAAGGCATGGAAGGGAGAGTTGAATACCTTCTTCCAGAGGAGTTTCCTTGTCTGCAGCCTGCTCCGCTTCAGCTAATATAATTAGCAAAACGAAATACACGATGAACATCCAACTATGGACATATCCAGTGCCACCAACTTCATCACTAGTAGCCACACCTGATTTGGCCCCTCAGTGAAGTGGGTGGGGCGATTTACATTGATAACAATGTTGCTGTTGAAAAGCAAAGTGAAAGGAAGGAGTTGCAAACTGGGTACTATAAAAAAGTGAATTGCCAAGGTGGCTAGTCCACATTATGGAGACAAGGAAGCACTCGACTGAAAGTAAACTGATTTATCTCTTTCCTAAACCCAATAAAGAAATTAGTGCTCTAGAAAGTCCCAGATGCAGCAAATATGAACTATAACGTCTTGCCATGGAGGGGATTTGAACTACTACTCCGTAAACCTTCTCAGCACAGCTTTGGTAATAAGATCATTCATCACAATGTTCTTTCCACATCTCCCAAAGTGTGGTCTTCTGAAACAATGAGATAAGCCCTCTCCAAATATGCTGATGTATAATTTCTAGAAACTGCCTAGGCAAAGAAAACATCACTTACTAAAAGATGATTAACATTACCCATTTTCCCATTCAGTGACCCACATGAACATCAGGTTCTCTTTTGTGATTATTATCTTCCTCCGCCACCAAGGAAACTTGAGGCAGCTAGCAGATTAAATAATAATAGATTATAAAACAAGCAACATTTTAAATGAAACTCAACACACGCACACACAAAAAGAAATTAGAAAATCCAGCAGTCATTAAAATAAACACAACCTACACCAGCACAAGTTTTTATTTAATCAGCCAAAGGCCTGGTTAAAAGCCATGTCTGCACACAGTACATGGAAGAATAGAATGAAGGAGCCTCACTGGCAGGGCATTGCATAGGGTGGGAGACCATGACAGAAATAGCCCTAAACCTGCTTGACAGCTGTATCAACCCATAAGGTTGCAGGCAGGGGTGGCATGTCCTGTTTTGCCGCTTGAGGTGTAACAGGAAGTGCTGGCCTGTGCTGCTGCTTCTGATTTTAGGTCTGTTTGGAGTAATTTCCTTTTTATAAGAAGTTGAATCTTTGCTGGACATGCACATTATATTATACAGCCATTTGGTTGTATCATTATTTGTTTTCTGTAACTGTTTTTGGAGCAAGTTCTGTTAGGAAAGTTTTCAAACCATATTTTGGGTCTGGACAATTTTTATTCCAAGAGGAGTCAGGTTTTTTTATTCATCCTATTACTTCAAGCTGTGCAATATTAATCTCTGCAATAAAGGTCTCATGAACCATGAAATCTTAGTACCATCCCCAAAGCAGGAAAACAGAAATACAATTTGAGGACAGGATACACAAATCCACAAATTTCACTCATTTGCATTAACTAAAGCATGAAAACTTCCCTTTCTCCTCAGCTGACATGTTACTGGATCATCAGAATGACTTATTGACTACAGATATATTGCTTTTCCCCTTCATGGATCACTGTCTTGCCGTGGCGAAGGGGCTTGAATAACTCAGAGAAGCTATGAGCTATGCCGTGCAGGGCACCCAAGATGGACAGGTCATAGTGGAGAGTTTTGACCAAATGTGATCTACCTGGAGCAGGAACAGGCAAGCCACTCCAGTATCCCTCCCAAGAAAACTCCATGGACAAAGACAACAGGCATATAAAAGTTATGACGCTGGAAGATGAGCCTCTCAGGTCGGAAGGCGTCCAACATGCTACTGAGGAAGAGTGGAGGACAATTACAAGTAGATTCAGTGTTGATGAAGTGGCTGAGCCAAAGCCGAAAGGTCGCTCAGTTGCGGATATGCCTGGAAGCAAAAGGAAAGTCCAATGCTGTAAAGAAAAATATTACATAGGAACCTGGAATGTAAGAACCATGAACCTTGGTAAGTTGGATGTGGTCAAAAATGAGATGGCAAAAATAAATATTGACATCCTGGGCATCAGTGAACTAAAATGGACGGGAATGGGTGAATTCACTTCGGATGACCATCATATCTATTACTCCCAGTAGTGATGTATGGAAGTGAGAACTAGACCATAAAGAAGGCTGACCACCGAAGAACTGATGCTTTTGAATTATGGTGTTGGAGGAGACTCTTGAGAGTCCCATGGACTGCAAGAAGATCAAACCTTTCCATTCTTAAGGAAATCAGCCCTGAGTGCTCACTGGACTCGCCTGGTGCCATTGTTACCTATCTTAGAACATTCCTTTTTTTCCCAGGCCTTTGGCTAATTAAGCAGTCTATGAGGAAATCAGCCCTGAGTGCTCACTGGAAGGACAGATTGTGAAGCTGAGGCTCCAATACTTTGGCCACCTCATGAGAAGAGAAGACTCCCTGGAAAAGACCCTGATGTTGGAAAAGATTGAGGGCACAAGGAGAAGGGGACGACAGAGGACGAGATGGTTGGACAGTGTTCTTGAAGCTACCAGCATGAGTTTGACCAAACTGCGAGAGGCAGTGGAAGACAGGCGTGCTCTGGTCCATGGGGTCATGAAGAGTCAGACACGACTAAACAACAACAACAATATTGCTTTTATATATTACCTTAGCTAAATACACTACACTATTTTTATTCTCTGAAAGTCTAATGATATTGGAATAAAGGACTTATTTACCTATTTATCTGATCTCACAATGCTTTCAATGGTGGAAATGCTTCTACAGCCCGAGTCCATTGCCCTGATAACAAGAGAAATGCAACTTAATTTTATTGTTGGAATCTGCCAGAGCTCAACAGTTCTTCTGTATTGCATTTTGGTTTCAATATACAGGCTGCAATACACACACATTTTTAAATGTCACATATGCATGCCTTAGCATTTCATTATCTAACCTAATAAAGCCACAGTTTCAGAAGAATATCATTTTAGGTTTGGCAACTGCTTTCAACAAATGAACGGATCTTCTTAAACAAAGCAAAAGTGGTGATAAATGAGCCACTTCATCATTATTGAAAGAAATAAGACAGTGCCCTGTTATTATTAGTTATTTGAATGATTGAGTCATTCTGCATGCACAGATGAAGGTAATGTTATTTTCACAGAATGAATGCATCACAGAAATTTTAATTAGACTATTAGACACATCCTAGGTGATAGCAATTTGCCACACTAATGATGTTTAACACAATTATTCCTGGAGCCACAATGGCCCATTTGATCTCTGTGTTTTTATTATTTTTAAAAAGGATAATCAAGTTTGCATTTTATAATATTTGGATTAATGGTTTCTTTTCTGAAGAAACAACTAAAAGTAATGTTACTCTTCAAATCAGTTTTGTAATGATAGAAACTAAGGGGAGGAATGAATGTGTCACAAGAGTAGTTGTAGGTAGGGGAAACAGCTCTGCAGAATGATAAAGGATAACAACCATGCACAGCAGCAGACATAGCCATTGTAAGAACTGACTGCACAATTCTAGCCAAGTTCCTTTATGCCCGCTCCAATCTTTTGTTGGTATTGTTTCTTAAGTTTGCAGCAATGAACACTGCAGTTTCAACTGAATACATGCTTATGATTAACCCTGCACAAATGACTAATCTGTGGATAACACAATGCATGAAGGAAGTAAGAAGATTGCGCTTCCTGGTTCCCACCTCTGAGGGCTCCCCTCCAAAAATAATGTGAATTTATGCACAAAGACTATGCATGTTGAAGGCTCCTTCCACATAGGCTCCTTCCACATGATCGATACCCTACAAAAATGTTTTTCTTTTTCTTTTTAAATAATATTTATTACTTTTAAACACTACAAAAAAGGAAAGAAAAAAGAAAGAAAGAAAGAAAGAAAGAAAGAAAGAAAGAAGACAATACAATACAATATAAAAAGATTACACAACACTAACGCAATAAACTAAACTAAACAAAACAAAAACAGTTTAACACACATCATACAATTTCAGTACCTTATCTTTCATTCACTTGTTTCAACGACCTCCTCACACCTCCCTTTTTGTATTCCACTTCTATTAATTGTTTCAGCAATTCCTTTCCATCTTCCTCTATTTTCTGACCTATAATTATCTTAACATATTCTAACCTTATTTTTCCTTTAATACTCTAATAATCTATTTATACCTAATTCCTTATAACATTTCTACTAAAGCCATATAACTTCATTCCAACATTTTTCTAACATTCATTAATTTTACAATATTTCTATAAATAGTCTTTAAACTTTTTTCCAATCTTCTTCCACTGACTCTTCTCCCTGGTCTCAGATTCTGCCAGTCATTTCCGCCAATTCCATATAGTCCATCAACCTGGTGATCTTCTGTCCAATGCTCTTAGCTCTTTTCCAAGTCCCTTCTGCAGATCTTCTTCGTATTTATACAAAAACTTTACTTTGTCTTCTACTGATCTTATTTTTATTTTCTTTCCTTTAAAGCTGAAGAATAGACCTTGGGGAAACTCCCACCTAAAGATGATTTTATTCCTTCTCAGCAGGGCAACCAAATCTCCGTAGTTAGACCTAAGATCCAAAAGGTATTTCGGGACGTCTTTAAAAATTTCCACTCTTGGCTGTTGTACTTCTAGGTTCTTCTGGTAGTGCCAACAGTCTCTTATTCTGTTCTTCTCTTTTTTCCCTCCTCTTCCAAATCTGAAGGCCCTCACAGTTTTAAACTCTTCTTGACCCAGATCCAAGTCCCAAAAATCAGCAAATTCCTGACTTTCCTTCTCCACTTCAGGTAGGGCTCTGATCCTCAAATTTGTCTGTTTTTCTTTAAATTCAGTCATAGCAGGCATCGACTTATGGTCATCAAGTTGCCTCTGTAAGGCTGGGACTCTCTCTCACACCAATTGTGTTACTTTGCATTCAGCAGCAACGGCTTTCTCCTTAGCTTCCTCCGCAGTCTGCCGTATCAAAGTAGATTCCTGTATCAATTTCTGGATTGTTTCTGTATTGATATTCACCTTTTGTCCCAGATTATTTATACTTTCTGTATTTAAGTCAATTTTAATAGTTGCAGCATCCACTTTCGCCTTTGTCACATCTATTTTCTTGTTAAGCTGTTCCAGTGAATCACTTATCTTACTTGATGCAACCGCTAAGCAGTGGCGTAGCGTGGGGGGTGCAGGGGGGGCCGGCCGCACCGGGCGCAACATCTGGGGTTAGGGCAAATCCATGGGTTAGGGGGCGCAAATCCACGGGTTAGGGGGCGCAAATTACTTGCCTTGCCCCGGGTGCTGACAACCCACGCTACGCCACTGCCGCTAAGGCCTCTTCTGTCGGCATTCCTCTTGATTTTGAATATACTGTTACAAAAGCAATAGCGGAAGAAGCAGGGGAGCCTGATATTGAGGCTCTCCTAGATTGCTGTCAAGTCCTCCCAGACCTTAATGTTTTTTCAGGAATTGACTAGTCCGTTTTTTCCTTTCCATTTGCCATAACACTTAACTGATTCAAGGTCAGTCCCAGAGTCTCACAGCTTTTTATATTGCAGCTGGAAATTCCCCAGCCCAGCTCTTGTAACAGTTTCAAAAGCTTCGTCCAGGGGGAAACAGTTTCTGTTTATATTAGTCAATAATGTCCTCTTTTAAACACAGCTCAAACAATGAAGTTAGTTTCAATTTTCAGTTACTTTTACTCCTTTTTAAAAGCAGACGGAGACAGTAGAAACAATGTATTTCTCTTATTAGCTAGCTGTCAAGGAGCGTTCTAATCGCTGTCAGTGAGCCTTCCAAAGAACGTCAATCCTGCTAGCAGCCTGTTTCCAGGGTCTGAGCGGCGGTATTTTAACTCTGTTCGCTCTCTCCCGCAGGCATATTCAGTTCATAACTCCCCCCCCCTTCTCCTGCCTCCAAGGGGGGGTTTAATGTTCTTTACCGATGGAAATTTAGTCCTTTACAATAGGCTTTCCAAGGCTTCAGCTTGCAGCCTCAATGCTTCAGTCTATTTACAAAAGGGGAAGGCGGACTTCCTGTATTGAACCTCCCCGTTACGATACCAAATTAAACTTTTAGAAATCCAATTCTCCCGCTTCAGCTCTACTCACGGGTAATTACTTTAAAATCAAATTGTCCACAGGAAAAAGTCAGCACTCTCCGGCAACAGCTATGCAGCTTCGCTCCGTGGAAGAAGCAGACAATTCGAAGCACCGCGCCACTCACCCCATGTCGCTCCGGACCCCCAAAACCGGGTTTCCCCGCGAGTAGGGGAGGCGCAAAAGGTGCCCGTCGAATCCCATGCTCACAGGCTTCTCCCGCCTGTGATTTTTTGCGGGTCTCCACCTTCGCCGTGACGGCCAGACCCAAATTCCCACGGGGCAAATTCCTCCTGATCAGAGGAATTCCACCATTACCGGAGGCACCAACCCGGAAGTCTCAAAAATGTTTTTCACCAAGTTTGTGAGTTCAGGGTGCTGGTCCCATGTGCAAAGAGCATCCTAGAGAGGGAGCACTGCCCACATGGGCATAGCCATGATTTATGTTGTGCAGGGGCATAAATGAGTTAACTGCAATGTGATTGGTCAGTTAGTTAAGTATTTTTATTTATTTGCTTGATTTTGGGGGAGGGGAGCTGCACCCCTGCACCCTCCCGGCTGCACCCATGACTACCCACCTGCCATATATGTGCACTGAAAATGTCATTAGACTTTTTGAAAGCACATACAAGGTAAGCAAAATCTACTAAGTACCTTTGAAATCCACTGTAAGTCAAGCCTCTGTATGGAACCACATGAGAAACAATGTTATTTAAGCTGTATCTTTGCTTCTAGTCTGTCTCTGTATTAGAATTATTTTAACATGTTTTTATTGTTTATCATTTCTTGTTTGCCACCCTAGGCCCTTGGGAGGAAGGGTAAGATAGAAAGATAATAAATACTATAAATACTATATATTGGCTAATGTTGCCATAAGGAGACAGAGTGGGGGAAAGGCAGGAGAAAATCAAAGTCATATAATGGTGCACAGGATAGATGATGCTGGTCTTATAATTAATGAGACAAAAAGCAATCAGTAACTGTTAAAACAAATGAATGTTTCCTCGTGTGCCAATGAATTAGAGGTTTAAGGGTAATTGAACTCCTTGTTACTACATTATGGCAGATACCCACAGTCTGTTCTAAATAAATTATCTTTGTTTTTGGTTACAAGACATCTCCTTGTAGTGCATGCAAAAGGTAGCTTCGAAACTCTCTAACTGTCCTTCTGGTTTCCGTGTTTTGGCATCTGGTGCAGCACAGCAGTGATTTCCAGATTACATCCACATGGTATTTCCCTTTTGAGGCCTGGGATATATGCTGTGTGGGATAAGGGTAGAATCTTTCCCTGTTTAACTGTTTTAATCACAGCCCATTATGTTGACGCGGCAGCTAAAAAAGCCAATGCAATTCTGGGCTGCATCAATAGGAGTATTGCTTCTAGATCAAGGGAAGTAATAGTGCCACTGTATTCTGCTCTGGTCAGACCTCACCTGGAGTACTGTGTCCAGTTCTGGGCACCACAGTTCAAGAAGGACACTGACAAACTGGAACGTGTCCAGAGGAGGGCAACCAAAATGGTCAAAGGCCTGGAAACGATGCCTTATGAGGAACGGCTAAGGGAGCTGGGCATGTTTAGCCTGGAGAAGAGGAGGTTAAGGGGTGATATGATAGCCATGTTCAAATATATAAAAGGATGTCATATAGAGGAGGGAGAAAGGTTGTTTTCTGCTGCTCCAGAGAAGCGGACACGGAGCAATGGTTCCAAACTACAAGAAAGAAGATTCCACCTAAACATTAGGAAGAACTTCCTGACAGTAAGAGCTGTTCGACAGTGGAATTTGCTGCCAAGGAGTGTGGTGGAGTCTCCTTCTTTGGAGGTCTTTAAGCAGAGGCTTGACAACCATATGTCAGGAGTGCTCTGATGGTGTTTCCTGCTTGGCAGGGGGTTGGACTCGATGGCCCTTGTGGTCTCTTCCAACTCTATGATTCTATGATTCTATGATTCTATGACATGCCTTTACTATGTGTATTTGCCCTTCTATGTATTGCAATAACATGTCAGTGACCAGCAGACAGGGAGATGTCAAGTTAGTAGGCAAGCCGTGGTCATGTTTCTACTACATCTCTCATGGACAGGCTGGATGCAGAGGCATGGTGGGAGCAGCAGCTGGGGAACCCCCAAGGGAAGAAGGCTCAGAGCCAGGGGATTGGTGGTGGGACAACAATCAGTGGTCAGAGGAAGAAGAGGGAGCAGACTGGGAAGAGAAGGGGTCAGAAACTGAAGACATAACAGGGTTTAGTGAGCAGGAAGAGACTGTGGCAGAGAGCAGTCTAGAATCAGAGGCAGAAGTGGTGGTCTTCCCCTCCTGCTGTGAGCAGCTCCCCTCCCCCCGGTGTCCCAGAACATGAAGAGGAATGCTTCAAAGAGCTAGCATGTTACCTGTGATCACATCATATATAAATTGGGCCTGAACTCTGCTCTAAAACATGCCTTGCAAGCAAAAGATGCCAAGCTCAGTCTCCACCATCTCCAGATAGCGAAAGCCCCAAATGAAACCCATGCAAACTATAACCAGTGTAAGGCACCACAGAGTTCAAAGGGCTGGGTTTTTGTTTCTGTTGTTGCTTTTGGTTTGTTTGGTTTTTGCAACAGTACAAGGCGGTTTCCTAAATTCCCAAATGACTGGCATTTCTGGTTTTGTGTTTTCCACGTTGACTGGCAGCAGCAGTCTAGCCTTTCAGAAAGGCGTCCTGATGTCAGATACTGAACCCAGAACCTTTGGCATTGTGGTTGCTCTACTGCTGGGTTACAGGAGCCCTTATGTAATTTCCAGCAACAGGCTGCTCCTTGCCAGTATGGCATTGCATCCAGCATCCTGCCAATCAAAATCTACACTGTGTTTTATTCCAGGGCTATGACCTTTCGATAGCTTTAGGCCAGTTTCCAGTTTAATAACACAGTAACAGCAAACAGATATTTAATACCCACAGGACCACTCTCAAAGTTCACACTGGCGGGTGATTGTACAGGGGAAAGGGCAGGGGAACTTTACATACCTAATTTCAAAAGCTGCCTTCATCCATATTACATCTGAAATGTTGGCTCAGTCTCTTCTCAGAGCTCATTTCCCCTAGCTGGCAACTTTAGTTCCAACTGGTGAAACATTTCTAGCTTTTTCTCCTTGGAAGATGGTAGCCTCAGTTTTGCTGGCATTCATCTGTCTCGAGAAACAATGGAGTGCACCTCTGGGGATGAATTCAAACCACTGGAGAATCACAGTGCCTCCTGCTGCTGCTACTGCTGCTGCTGCTGCTGCTGCTGCTGCTGAGACTGGTAACTCATAGCTGCCATCTCCTATGTTGTTTTTTCTGTGTTAACACCACCAAAGAGACCACTCTGGGGCGCATGCCTGCCCAGTGTGTATGGAGGTCCTGGGCTGTCCAGACAAGACTGCCCACCACCCTTGTTCACGTGGTCCAAAGGAGAGCAGAGCAATACATTTGGCACCAGCTTGGCTGCAGGAGTTGCCACAAGGAAGGTACCATCCAATCGTCTTATGGACTCTACTCTGAGTTAAAGGTGATCCTGGGTCTGAAATACTACTGCCATGGTCTGGTTGGACACAGAGGAATGGTGGGAAGAACCAGCTGGGGAACCATTAAAGGAAGAAGGTTCAAAGCCCAGGGATTGGTGGTGGGACAGGGAAAAGAGGGAGATGTTGGGGAGGAGGAGGTGTCAGAAGCTGAATAGAGTTTAATGAGCAGGGAGAGTCTGTGATGGAGAAAAGTCCAGAATCAGAAGCTGAAATTGGCAAGTAGGAGGAGGGAGGTCAAGAGGCAGAGATGAGTTAGGCTGGTGAAAAAGCCCAAGTGTCACCCTCTCCGCTGGTCTCCCAGGACCAGGAGAGGCATGAAAAGGGCAGAGGAGAGATTAGCCGCACGCATATGCAGTCTCCAGTTGCTTGGGGAAAGCCCTGGAGAGGAGGAGACCTAGACAGTTGTGGAGAGGCGAGGACCTTCAACTGATTTCTTGGAGGAAGATCTACCGGGAAGGAGCTGCTGTGTTCATTAGGCCTCAGACAAGTCTGTGGAGATCATGCATTTGCTAATAAAGAGTTAACTCCAACTTTGGACTGAGCGGCACATTCTGTGACAACTACTGACTTAGCTCATAAGCTAGCAAAATGATAGTGATAAGGAAATGATTGAGACCCGAGCCCTTACGTTTTCTGAATGCAGAAAACCTGGCTTCCTGCTCAGTCCTGGATGAATTTACATTAAAAAAACAACAACTAAAAATGCTCTGTTGATGCCAGCACTGACTTAATAGCTTTCCTAGGGGTCTCTTCTATTGCTTTCCCCCACTAAAACACAGCAGTCCTCTTTTATCAGCCACACAGCTGTGATTTCCCTTCTAGTACCCTGAAATCAAATTAAGCTGGTTTGCCTTTGGAAACCTTGGCTCATAGGACCCAAACAAGGTTAATGCAGGGGTCTGGGACAAGCTGTTAAAGCTAGAGCGAAGGAAAGTAAGAGTGTTTTAGGTCTGGAGGCTGACCTGTCACTTGCAATAGAATTCAGAGCTATAATCCTCGAATCAACTATTCCATCAGTGAGCAAAGTAAAACCAGATTGACTTCACAGACAGTATAATTAATGACGAGAGAGAGATCACATGGCACAGCGGTAACATCTGGCAGCATCTTTTTACAAAACCATGGGAACAATCAGGCTTTGATTTCTGCATTGATTTTCCAAAAAACAACCACCCTTCAGCTCTGATTTCTAACAAAAGAAAATAGATTACAACAATATAACTCGAAAGAGGGTGGGTAGCTGTAACTCTGAAAACTGTACTCAGTTTTATGCAGCTGCAAACCACAACTATTATATGGATATTAAGAAAATGGGAAAGCATGCAGAGGACTAAACCTTGCTTCTAAATAAAAGAATAAAAAAATAACCTTACATTTACATAGAATTTTTTAAGATCAAGGAAAGCATAAGGAACTGATTTGCCTCTGCATGACTGCCACTTTATTTGCTTTAATTGTTGATTTCAGTGGAGTTTCAGCAGCCTGCAATTAGTGTGCCACTGTGGTGCCTTAACACACCATGCCAGCTGAAGGGCAAATATTGGGCACAAGCTAGTAAACAAATCATGAAATGGTTCTCATTGCGTATCTGTCCCCTTTTCTCCATGTGGGACTGAGAGGCTATTGGAATGACAAGTAATCTCTAAGAGTTAACGCAAGCTGTCAGAGATAGCTCTTTTTTCAATGAAAAAGCATAGCATCATAGCAAGTCACCCTGATCATTCTGGAATGCTCCCAGTTTCTGTTGTCTTGCCAACTTTTTTGCTGGGCGTGCACCACAACCTGGTAGCTTTGCTGCAGGTTAAAGCAAACTCCACAAAAAGCAAGTGTCATGCATTAATACATGGCAGAATATGCTGTTTGCACACTTTTTATTAAACATTAGCTGCAATGAACATTTAATGGTGAATGAACCACAGTGAGGCTGTTATCAAGCTGTTAAAAACAACATATTCATATTTCCACAATTAATAATTTCCTCGCTTCTTTCATGTTCGGCATTATCTTCTGGCATTTAAAGCTAAACCATAGAAATACATTAACTGCTAATTCAGAAGGTTCATTAACTGTTAAAGGAAACAGCGCATGAGTTCAGCCATGCTTTTCTTTTGAGAACAATTGCCTTATGCATACTATGGTTGTGCCATGTTGGAATTCTAGTTTCATGTTGATCCCAGCTGCATTAATGCTGAATATTCAAATGAAAATAACTACATTTATAGGGTAGCTTATAAGAGTTCTGTAGCATAAGAGGACAATCAATATAGAACAGATGAGAATCTAATTTGCATTTTAGTTTTTTTAGCCAATATATTCCCCATGATATTCCCCGTAAATTTGAATAAACCAGATTTTTAATTCATATTGAAAAGAATCATTACCCCAGATCACTGATCTCTGGGTGTCTCATCTGTTTTTGTTTTTTCTAGGTTCAAAGCAGCTGGTGGAAGAGAACTGGATAAGGTAGGTGATGCTGGAGATATCCAAACAATCACCCACACACCTTTCAGTTCTAATAATAATAATAATAATAATAATAATAATAATTTATTATTTATACCCCACCCATCTGGCTGGGCCTCCCCAGCCACTCTGGGCGGCTTACATAAAAACCAAAAATACAGTAAAATATCACACGTTAAAAACTTCCCTGAACAGGGCTGCCTTAAGATGTCTTCTGAATGTCAGGTAATTGTTTATCACTTTGACATCTGCTGGAAGGGCGTTCCACAGGGCGGGCGCCACTACCGAGAAGGCCCTCTGCCTGGTTCCCTGTAGCTTTGCTTCTCGCAATGAGGGAACCACCAGAAGGCCCTCGGCGCTGGACCTCAGCGTCCGGGCAGAATGATGGGGGTGGAGCCGCTCCTTCAGGCATACTGGACCGAGGCCGTTTAGGGCTTTAAAGGTCAGCACCAACACTTTGAATTGTGCTCGGAAACATACTGGGAGCCAATGTAGGTCTTTCAAGACCGGTGTTATATGGTCTCGGCGGCCGCTCCCAGTCACCAGTCTAGCTGCCGCATTCTGGATTAGTTGTAGTTTCCGAGTCACCTTCAAAGGTAGCCCCACGTAGAGTGCATTGCAGTAGTCCAAGCGGGAGATAACCAGAGCATGCACCACTCTGGCGAGACAGTCCGCAGGCAGATAGGGTCTCAGCCTACGTACCAGATGGAGCTGGTAAACAGCTGCCCTGGACACAGATTTGACCTGTGCTTCCATGGACAGCTGTGAGTCCAAAATGACTCCCAGGCTGTGCACAGGGGCACAGTTACCCCATTCAGGACCAGGGAATCCTCCACACCTGCCCGCCTCCTGTACCCCAAAAACAGTACTTCTGTCTTGTCAGGATTCAACCTCAATCTGTTAGCCGCCATCCATCCTCCAACCGCCTCCAGACACTCACACAGGACCTTCACCGCCCTCACTGGTTCTGATTTAAAAGAGAGGTAGAGCTGGGTATCATCCGCATACTGATGAACACCCAGCCCAAACCTCCTGATGATCTCTCCCAGCGGCTGCATGTAAATGTTGAAAAGCATGGGGGAGAGGACAGAACCTTGAGGCACCCCACAAGTGAGAGCCCAGGGGTCTGAACACTCATCCCCCACCACCACTTTCTGAACACGGCCCAGGAGGAAGGAGCGGAACCACTGTATGACAGTGCCCCCAGCTCCCAGCCCCTCAAGACGGTCCAGAAGGATGTTATGGTCGATGGTATCAAACGCCGCTGAGAGATCCAGCAGAACTAGGAAACAGCTCTCACCTTTGTCCCTAGCCCGCCGGAGATCATCAACCAGTGCGACCAAGGCAGTTTCAGTCCCATGATGAGGCCTGAATCCCGACTGGAAGGGATCCAAATGGTCTGCTTCTTCCAGGCGTGCCTGGAGTTGTTCGGCAACCGCTCGCTCAATCACCTTGCCCAAGAATGGAAGATTTGAGACTGGGCGATAGTTGGCCATCGTGGCCGCATCTAAAGATGGTTTTTTAAGAAGCGGTTTAATAACCACCTCTTTCAGCGGGTCTGGGAAGGCTCCCTCACGGAGGGAAGCATTCACCACCCCACGAAGCCCATCGCCCAGTCCTTCCCGGCTAGCTTTTATAAGCCAGGATGGGCAAGGATCCAGGAGACAGGTGGTTGGTTTCACTCGTCCAAGCAGCCTGTCCACATCCTCGGAGGTAACAGATTGGAATTGATCCCACTCAACTTGACTAGACAGAACTCTAGCACTCTCCCGCCCTGGCACTGGTCCCACAGTGGAGTCTACTTCTTCCCGAATCTGAGCGATTTTATCTGCAAAAAACTTTGCAAAATCATTGCAGGAGAACATGTGGCCCGTACTGGGCCCCGATGTTGCAGGTGGTTCCGCTAAATTGTGAACCACCTGAAAAAGTCTCCTGCTGCTGTTTTCTGTAGATGCAATAGAGGCGGTGAAGAAATTCTTCGCCGTTGCTATCGCCACTTGGTAGGCTCGACGTTGAGCTCTAACCTGTGTCTGGTCAGATTCGGAATGAGTAATCCGCCACCGGCGCTCTAGCCGTCTCAACGATTGTTTCATTGCCCTCAGATCCGTGGAAAACCACGGGGCTGTCCGGGCTCCATGCAATCTAAGTTCCTTCCCCTTCCCAAAGCTGCTATGTGCATTACAGGGAAACATGTGGCTACCTGTATGATGTCTATATGGTTTTCTTCAGGGGGGACTTTTAGACCAGGAAAACATCACTGAAGGGGAGGTTAAGCGCCATTCCATTGATTTCATGGAAGAGGCCCGCTTTAACATACAAAAGCACAAGCTCCATCAGAAATTTCCCAGTGTATGATCTAGCTTTTCCCTTACACTTTAAACAGATGCCATGTTGATTTCAGAGTGATGTTAAGTACCTCCTATGGGAACATTAGCACAGAGCTTTACTGGGTCCTGCAAAAGGAATGAGAACTAAAATATGGTTCGGATCACGGAGGGAAGTAACTGAAGCATCTATTCAAGGTATTTCAATTGCCACATTTACTGTATCTAGTAGACATATTGATTTCAGATAATGCAATATGGAACTGGAGGATGGCACCAAAACACAGCATTACCATACCAAACACCAGGCATCTGTTCTAAGCAGCAGTCGATTTATAAATATAAGCACCCAGTGGAGAATGTTTAAGGTTGGCTCTTTCTGACATCTGTTTCACCAATATTGTTCAAAATCATCATTCTAGATCCCATCTACGGAGGATGGAACACAGCAGTAGATGAGATTTCATTGTTCTTCTTCATTATGTCTTGGTTTCAAACTATGAGCAGATGGAGAAAGTTATTACCAGGGCTCCGTGGACTTTTGTGCAAGTGTTACCAGAAGAATTCTCGCAGTGCAGTGCCACAGTATAATCTGGGGTTGTGCTATATCACAGCATGAGAAACACACTGGATAAGGAAGATCTAGGATATAGAACAGAAGCTGCAGTGGGTAATAAAATGGTTTCGAGAGAGAGATATTGAAAAAAGTATTTCAGAAGAGCTTGCAGAAACAGAAGAATTTCTCTGGATTTGGAGTCACTTTTCCCCAGACCAATGTTCCACTAAGCTCACAAACTGCCTTTCTGTGAGAGGTAGAGGGACACTTTGGGATCCAACTCAAAGCATTCCATCAAGGCCTATTCCAGTCTTGAAATGATCATTGTTAATAAATTTACCAAACCTACATGCAAAAACAATACATAAATAAATGTACTGAAATATAAGCTCAGCTCATGGCTATTGTGTCTGCTTTAACAATAGAAAGGGGTTGTTTGCTTGCAACTACGGTAACTAATCTTTCCCAAAAGGAAACCATGTAGATCCTTTAATACATATTTCTTTGGCCTGGTTCACAAGAATTGGCTGGTTACTCTGATAGAGAAATGGACTAGTTTTCCACACAGGCAGAGAGGTCATGTTATGGGAGAGCATTTACCAGGAAAAACACACAAAAGGAATATGAACTTAACACAAATATTCTCAACATCCTCAAAATTAAAGCAATGCAGTAGAGTGAACTACAGAGTATTTAATTGCTTCAATAATATGATTGTAGCACCATACAAACTCAATTGTCCCAAACAAATATTTTGAGCTACATGCGAACATTTAATATATGACCTCATAGCTGCATTCAGAAGAGGTACAATATGAGAGTTGTGCCACAAGTATACCACTAGGCAAAGTACGATACATAGCAGACCTTCAGTGATTTTCAAACCAACTTCTAGGATGGATTACAAAGAATTATAGAAGTATTTTAAGTACCCCAAGGCTATTGAGAAATGAAAAGATAAAGGGCCTGTTTGAAAAGGGGGTTGAAATTCATTTTAAATAGTGAAAGTTCTGCCACCCTCGTGGCTACTCTGGTCTCTTATTTATAACTGCCAAGTTGGACAAGTGCAATACATCTGCTTGTCATGGGCTCTGGCAACCCCAGAAGCTCTTTACAGCAGCATAAAATTCCTAGGCTGTGCACCAGCCACTGCAATATCTATCCAAAAGTAAAGGCTCAAAGTTCTAGGTCTTTTTTCATTTCTTCTGCTGCGTAGCCTGTTTTTCAATATCTATTTAGTGGTAGTATTTATCTCATTTATGAATCATTTGCCATGAGGCATCCCAAAGTGATTTACAATATAATAGAAAATATATAAAATACATAAAAAGCTGACACAATTGCACATGGAAGCAATTTAAAAACAATAACAGCACATGCATAAAATCAATTAAAATACGCCACTGATGCCAACTGGAATAAAGGTATACTGCTTCAAACTTCTCATGGACACTAACTTAGGTATATTTAAATCTTAATACGTGTACTTAATCTTCTTCTTGTTGTTGTTTAGCCATGTCCAACTCTTTATGACCCCATGGACCAGAGCATGCCAGGCACTCCTGTCTTCCACTGCCTCCCGCAGTTTGGTCAAACTCATGTTGGTACTTAAATCTTAATAAATCTTAAATGTACTTAATACAAAGAACAATGATTAACATCCCCTTACACCAGCCAGCTACAAACGCCAAAATAAATTATAAAGGTCTGTATCAATTCATTAATTTACTAAGCAACCATTAAGCTATACAATTAGATAGCCACTGATTGTTCACTTTTGCTACTGAAAATTTTGTCAGTTTGACTTCAGCTATGTCTATGCAGGGGTGATCTCTTAAACAATGGATAGCTCAGTGTATGTGTGTGGTTGGTGCAAGCATGTCCACTTTGCTTTCCTGATCCCAAAACAATGTCTTCTGTCTACACTAGTGTTCCTTTATTCCAAAGTGGGTGGTCCTTAATAGTATGGCATCTGCATGGTGTGTGCATGTTCTCTCCCCTCTGTTATTTCATATCCACCCTCCGTTACTGGGCATGCACACAGATATTTGTTTACCAATGCGCACACTTTTCATATATCCATATATCCCCAGGAAGTATACAAGAGTAACCATTATGAACATATTTCACATAATGCAAAATGAGACATTAATTTGGGAGGGGGCGAGAGATACACAAAAAATAAATTTATAGTACGTCTCTTTTTGTGAAGATGACAATAATAATAATATTATTTCACAATTCTAAATATATTACACCACCCAGTGTTACCAGTTCAGCTAGTCACGTGCACCCATACACTCATTCAGATGAGCTCTTAATACTTGCATTCACTAAAATGCTGATTTTGGGAAATAAGCAATACTACTCTTGGGATCTTTACTGAAGACAGTTGAACTCATACATATGGCATTGCTCTTGCTTTGATTACCTTGTTTATTTGGGGAAAATTAGCACTGACCTATATTAGCATGCTTGATTCAGAGAGCCAGCAATGACCACAACATTGTTGCAATTATAGCAATTTATTTATAACTCAATAAAGGTACTATGTCAATATACGGTGATATAGAGGCAACAACAATGGCTTTGTGACTTGGAATGCCACTAGAGAAACACAGAAGAGAAAATTCATTACACAGGCTAATTCAGCCATGCATTGCCTAGACCATACACTTAGTTACCATTACAGTGATAGGAGGAGGAGACCAGAGGTGGAAAGTCACCTAATGCAGAACTATGAGGCAAATGAAAGTCACCTAATGCAGAACTATGAGGCAAATGGGGAAAATGAAAGAATCCATTAAGTGGGAAATGTTAACATGCAAAATAAAGGCTTCCCCATCTCACTGGAGTCAGAGAATACACAGAAGTTGCAGAAAAGTCAGGAAAGTGAGATGCAATAGCTGCATTTCTTCCTGAGGAAGGTGAGTGGCATTGCTGAGACCCAAAGCTCTGAATTTCTGACAAGCACAGATACATGATCATAGCTGGGATTACACGCTTTGGCAAAGGAGCAGTAATTCGTTAAAACAATCCTTATGCCTATCAGAAACATGGTATTAAGTGGGGTGGGCTGATAGTTCAACCTCATTGTAAATCCCTTTCCACAACCATCTATCTCCAGGTTCCTGGCGAGCCCACCTAAATTTGGTTGAAAAACAGAAAGGTTTTCCTCTCACAAAAGACCCTACTGGATGTCTTTCCAGTCCTGAAACAAACAACAAGCAGAAGCAAGGGAACCCACGGAGGGAAGAGGCAAGGAAAGAATCTAGATAAACCTTAAGCAGAGGGAATAAAGAAGGCATCTCCCATGGTCTATCACAGGAGTACAGCATCTGAAAAGAAGTAGTGTGGGAGCATTCCAAAAAGGAGAATGAATGGAAGATGTACTTTATAAGGCCTCTCCCTGAATTCGATCGCGCCCCCCAAAAAGGCTTGACCTAAGAGTCCAAGGTACAAAAGAGATTCCAGGGACATCCTAGGTCAAGTTAATGTTCATACCACATGAGAAAGTCCTCAATTTATTGTTATCTTTAGCATGATGCTCTTTGCCTTCATTGAAACTAGGTAATTTTGGGAGTTCTCTGAAAATGCAATAGGATAGTGCAGGATATGCTTATCAGATAGAAGCTATTTACTCACAAAAGGAGACTAATGACCAAATTAAGGGTGTTTGTTGCATTTGATTTCTGGAGTTAATTGGGTGATTGGCGCGTGCCTACAGCTCACATGAGTGTGGTTCACATTGGTGGCCACGACAATGTTTTCATTGCTCAGAATATGTACGTACAGAGTTCCAGCTTCTTGGTAACACCAGTGGGGATGAAGAATTGGTCTTTTACTGTTTTCATATGTAGCTTTAATAATCATCCTGCCAACTAAATTAATTGAAATGTTGCTTTCCGAACAATACTATTCATAGCCAAGTGAAGAACAGGCAACACAGAGACAATTAATGATATGGAATGATTATTCTTTAATGCTTTGTGTTCTTTTTTTTCTTATTTAGAGACAATAAATACATAAAATAAAGGCAACATATATCAGCTATATTTCTTGTATATTTTTGCAATATTAAAGGGCTTCAGCTAGCAAACTGCCAGAAACTGTTTACTAGATTAGTTTTTACCCCTGGCAACAATACTGGAAGAATAACAGGGAAGAAATCTACACAATAGCAGGGTAGGCAGTGAAGAAACTGCAATCACACCATTTTCTTACTCGCACTTCAAGATAGCAATTGCTACTCCAGTTATTTCCCGCCAAAGGACAGACTCAGCTTCGTGCTGTGGCAGTTTGAGGCTGCTCTGACTGTAGCTGTTTTCCAAGATACTCCCTGAAAGAAAACAAGGGGTGGGCGAGACATTTTTAAAGGGACCAATGATGAATACTTAATGAGAGTTTTCTGAAGGAAATAAGTAGCGGTTACTGTTTTCAAAAGAAGTAGGCAATTTCTTGCCTCAACTAGCCCACAGCAGTTCCACTGAGATGCCAGTTTTGCTAAATGCCTCAGGTCTGAATTTTACATTAAAAAACAACAAATATATATTCTGAACATTAGACATGCTAGTTTATACCAGCAGAGTGTTTCATTGTGATAGTTTCAGATTTTACTGCTTATGTTAAATCTCAGAACATGTGCAACCATTTCCCAGAATTAGACAAACAGATCAGCTTAGGCTGGAGAATTCAGACATACTGTACAATTTCTTCTAGCAAAATGGCAACAATACAGCCTGCCTCAAACTGACGAGATGGTACTGTTCTGCTTGTGCTGCTCATGTAATTTGCCTACTCAGAGCTAGCTTTTTATTTGTGCTTTTTATTCCAGCTACCACCTTTCAAAAGATCTTGAAACACACCATTCTGCTGCTCATCACTTAGTAGCTTTCCTTCCATCCAGTTTATGTAAAAGCATGGGAACATCAGAAGATGCCTTCTACAGAGTTAAAACCTTCACATACAATCCTGAGCTAGATGGACTGGGAACATCTCTCCAGATTATCAAAAAGATGTCTTTCCCATTCCTTCTTGGATATGCCAGTGGTTGAACCTAATAACTTCGGCATGCTAAGCAGATGCTGTACTACCGAGATGCAGCCCAATGACCTTGAGCGAATTACCGTATTTTTCGCCCTATAGGACACACTTTTCCCCCTCGCACACCCTTCAGGGGGACACACTTTTCCCCCTGAAGGGGAAATGTGTGTGCATCCTATGGGGTGAATGCAGGCTTTCGCTGAAGCCTGGAGAGCGAGAGGGGCCGGTGCGCACTGACCCATCTCGCTCTCCAGGCTTCAGGAAGCTATCTGCAAGCCTTGGGAGCCTGCGGGAGTTCCCGCCAGGCTCCCAAGGCTTGCGGATAGCAGCCTGTTATGGGGGCTAGGGTCGGGGGAAGCTAGGGCTTCCCCTGCCCCAGCCCCGCGCCTGGGGGGGGGGCAAATATTTTTTTCCCCTTTATTTCCCCCCAAAAAAACTAGGTGCACCCTATGGGCCGGTGCGCCCTATAGGGTGAAAAATACGGTAAATATGCACACTGAAATTTCAGTTGCTCACATCTCTCTGTACCAAGATTCTTCTACAACTAATTTGATATGCAAGTTTTCGGTTTTCGAAAGCATATAGTACACATTTGCCCAGTCCAATTAAGAGAGGGGCAAAACTTTCAAAGGTATAAATGGGGGAGAAAGTTAGGAATGTCCCATTGATTTAAAGTGTAAAAACACATTCTTAACACTCTCTTCCATTTATATCAGCATACAACAAAATTTGGCTGGTGTTGGACTTTGGCTCAATCATATCTAGGTTTTTATTTGTAAAGTGCTGTTAAGGTATTCACTTATATTGCAATGCTAGATTAAAGATGTCTTCTAAATTAAACCTATCTCCTCACTAATTTAAATTTGACTTGATGCTTTATTTGCTTCAGTAATCCAATATGAATCTGCATGAATCAAGACACATTTACCAAGCTGAACAGAAAACAAATTTGTGCAGTTTTACACATAGCAACATACTTTTAAGAACCTGAAATAAATTGTGATTGACTGAACCTTAATTAAACTTTGCTTGAGACAGTCTAAAGTACCATTTCCTTCAATATAGAAATCTGAAAATAAATTACTGTCATTGGCAAACAAATGCCGTTTCAGTTCCCCTGTATGAAATTCTGGGATACTGAGACTGAAAAACAAACATTAATTAAACAAGAGGTGTAGAGCAGTAGCCCAAAATGAAACCCCAGAAACAGTGAAGTACAAGATATATTTTTCAGCAGGGGAAATACAGGGATGTATTGAGAAACTTGCAGGGGAAGATACAGAATATTCATTTCAAACATAAAAATATTTTATGTGGCTTCACATGGCTACAGAGCTAATTATGAGCTGCATAGCAGACATTCACACGCTTGTTAATTTAGAAACAGCTTCATCATCGATGTCATATTGCTTCAGAATCCTTTTTAAAAGCAATAGTACCTAAATTACTTGACTTTTCAAAACCAGTTAAATATATAGCCAATTATTCATTTTATCGGTTCAGTTATTAAAGCATCACAGATAAATTACATAACTGTACCAGGTTTGGATGTATTTGCTGTACTTTCCACACTCTGAGGGTTGTGTTTTTTATAGAACCATCAATTGCTACAAAAGTAAATTATTAACAGTGCAGACCTATACATGTCTGCTCAGATGTAAATCCTGTTGAACCTCATAGGGCCTTAAAAGGTAAGTAGAGTGCAGAATTGAAACCTAAGTGAAACACAGCTTGATGATCCAGCTGACCACAACCAAACAGATGCAACTCTTGGTGGGACATATATTGGCAAAGAGCTAACCACAACGTTCACCTCATTTTATGTTCCAATTTTCTATGATAGAATGGATTGAATTATGTAGCCGTCTTCCATGTGGATGAGAGATTCGAGACAAAAAATGTGACACAGTAATAGGCCTTCTTAGTAACAATCCACAAAGTTTTATTTCCAAACAGTGGGTATTTTCATTTTAAAAACTGGAGTGGATGGAAAGGAATATGGGGCTACAAGAGAAACAACTACTATGGGAGAAATGCTGGGTGCTGAAGTTTACTGGGGGGGGGGGGACTATTACTTGGAAGGGAAAGATCAGAGGCCACCAAAAGTGATTCTTTCTATACTGAGTCTTGTTCTTTGCCTGTGGTCTAAAAATTCCATCCTCAAAATGGGATTGGGCCATAAATTGTACCATAGTATGAATGTGGACTGCTGATCAATTAATTTTCTGGTTTTACGTGATGCTGAGGATAAAAACCAGGATGTGGGCTCTGCTCTTTGTCATTGCAGTGCTACCTCCAGTTGTGGATGGGATCCGTTCTGGAGGTCTGGTCGGATCCTGAGGTTTCCACAACCTGAGAACCACTTCTGCTTATGCGCACGGGGCAAAACCTGGTAAAATACTTCCGGGTTTGCCACACACATCCCAAAGTTTACATAACCAGAGGGTTACATAAATGGAGGTACGACTGTATTCCTTGCACTTTCAATTGCACAGAAATAGTACAGAGGTAAAAGCCTTGCAGGTCTTCTGAAAGGCCATGACAGGTAACGGAGGGATGCAACACTACAAAGTTAGATTTACCATGCTAAACTTCTCTTCTGTATAAGTTTCTAGAGTATACACAGGCCAGAAGCAGTTGATTATAGCGGTTAGGTAACAGGAGTAGTGGATTATGCATCCTGAAGAATGACATTAGGAAATTCTTTATTCCATTCCCAAGGAATAGGATGATGGTAATAGCCTGTAATGATCTTATATGTACTAGGCAGGCAGGCTGCCTGCCTTTTCTCTAGTATATAAATTTTACAAAATATAATGAGGTAGTTTATGGAGGGGATGTGCTACTGATGTGTCTGTATTACTTGCAAAAAGTTTCAACTAAGTTGCTACAGCTGAAAAAGTCCCCCCACCCAGCCATTAAGAAACAAGGCTAGAGAATCTGTTTCCTAATGCCCTGCATATGTGCACAAAAGTTTATAAAACTATCCTGAGAAATAAATTGTTTCGTTAGGCAGCACCTACAACTCTCTGCCTTTTGATGTACAGCAGGCTATACTCTCTTCGGCACCTGCTTAAAACATTTTTGCTCAGGCAACCCTATCCAGACATTTAGAAGGTACATGTAAAAGGTAAAGGGACCCCTGACCATTAGGCCCAGTCGTGGCCGACTCTGGGGTTGCGGCACTCATCTCGCTTTATTGGCCGAGGGAGCCGGTGTACAGCTTCCGGGTCATGTGGCCAGCATAACTAAGCTGCTTCTGCGAACATGTAGCTTATCTCTTTTTAGCTACTGTTCATTTCAATCACCTTCGAATGCTTACCGATACCTGTATCTAATCATGTTTTATCAATATATTTCATGTTTTATAAACCATTTTTAAAAGTTTCTGGGTTTTTTTGTTTTGTTAAACAAAACAAATCAGTTCAGAAACTTTTAAACAACTTTTTAACAAGAATCTATTTCTTTCAGTTCAGCTATTAGAAAAATACAAATGCATCTTGCATTTCTGTTCACCAAAGATCTCCTGGACATATAAATGGATCCTGCTGCAAGAAATTCTAATGGAAACACAATTAAAGGCTGAAAATATCAGGCATTCTAAATGTAAGGAAACAAAAAGGAATAATACTATATTCTGTTTTATACAGTCTACTTCAATTTTCATTATATAACAAAATGGGGGAGGGTAGTAGTGAAAAAAGACAACAGAAGAGCTGCTAAATTTCACTTAACAATGACACTACTGCCAGTTGCTGAGTTGTTATCATTTCAGTGGTAGAGGGTACCAAAGTTTAATTGTAACCCCCAAGAGGCATGTCATAATTTAGGACTTGAGTTTCACACATTCCCAAAAAGAACTCCTGCCCTGAGATCTTATGATGAAGGATGGTATGTAAATCTACTAAATAAAATTAAATCAAAACCCCGAAGTGAAAGTGAGTTGTCACATACCAGTTGTGGACCATCAACTTCTGCACAGCAAGCAAGGCATTATAGCGAACCTGTTGGTCTTCGTGGTGCATGTGGTTCATTACAAGCTGTTTTCCACCAAGTTGCTCAATCACACTACAAGAAGAGAAGAGAGCATGGGGAAGAGAGAGGTAGTGGTCAGGGTTGTGGGGGTGGGTGGGTGTTGTGTGTTTTCAAGTTTCCTTCTGCTTCTGATTACTAGCAGCCACCAACCTCACACCATTTTAAGTGACTTTACAGTACCAACACCACAAATTTCCAGCAGACCCATGTGCGAGGTGGGGGAGGTTATGATCCTGACTGCCTGTCAGTAAAGATTCCCCACCACTGTCTACTTCAACTGAATTCCGCTCAACTAGCTTCAATATGCTGACTTAAAACTTCCTAAGACACATGGATTACTCTGGAAAAACCAAATATCGAGTCAGCTGTAAATAAAATTTGCTCCCCCAAGTTCTATGGTTTAAATACAACAGGTAACAGGGTCACTTATATCTCAAAATAAATAATTCCAGCCCAATGCAGGGACTTTGTCAAGGGCAGATATTTAAACATCCCCAAAAATGATAGACATTGCAAATGATATTTGAATGTGCCGGACACTGTAGAACATATACTTTTCTTACTGTCCATTGCCCAGTGAGCTAATAAGGCTTGTTATTCCCTTTTTGGGGTAATCTAACATCACAGCACAATGAAAATATCAGATTCTATCTGTCTGACATTAACCCGGAAGTAACTGCAAGGGTGGCTGAGTTTTTGTCAATAGTCTCTCTTAGAGTAGTGAATGGTACTATTTAGCGGGAAGAAATCCCAATGAAAATCCTTGTCATTATATATTTTACATGGCTGTTTATTTGTATATTTTAAAATTTTATATATGGATGTTTTATGACGGCCTGTACTTGTAATGCCTAATAAAGGTTTGGTGACGTAAGATTAGTTTGGAAAGCAAATGTGGGTGCTTCTTCAGCACAAACATCTCAGACCATTTTAGCTCAATTGATTTGTATGCCACTTTTCCATTGTGAACTATAATCAAAGCAGCTCATATCATCAAAAAGTTTACATGACATCATTCACTAAAAATTACAATACTTAATAAAATTCAAATAGTCATATAAAAATGTTACTGAAAGCATCTCACATACATAAATATAAAATCAAATTAAACCACCTACTGATACTTTATAGTAATGTCTAACAAAAGGTTACACTAACTGTTCCTTGAGTCATAAGCAATGGCCCTTGTATTAACTCAGGCGCTAAGCAAAGATAAGAAAAAGCCTTCCACACCGTTTTCCTCGAGGATAGTGTCGGACATATTCTCCCACATCATGAGCAGCTACAGCCAGGACTTGAGGATCATCTGATACCTCCAGAAGCTTTGTCAAGATTCTACAATAGGATTGCAAATATACAAGATCCTTATTCACTATGGAGTGTACAAAATATAGCATACAAAAAATTGATAAAACTCAATAAACCTCTGCCATCTTACTTCAGTACTGCAAAACTTTTCTAGATTCACACTGTATCACACAAATATTTTGAGAGATATTTCAAAACCACACTCAGGGTAGACCTAGGACTCAGCTAAAAAGGTAAAGGTAAAGGGAACCCTGAGCGTTAAGTCCAGTCGCAGACAATTCTGGGGTTGTGGTGCTCATCTCGCTGCAAATAAAATGTTTGGAATGTGTTGTAAAGTGCAATATACAATTGTGACACTAAATGGTGACTGTGAGCTATAGCAAATTCAATGCATTTTTCAAAATGATTTTTAACAAAGCATTTTCACAACGTTTTTAACATGCGTGTAGATTCCACCCCAGTGAAATCAATGGACTTGGTCACGACTAACTTAACATCACTGATTTCAGTCAGTCGGTTCCAAGTATGACTTAGTTGAATGCTATCCCACGTCATCTAGGTAATGAATGTCCAACACATATTTAGCAAATGTGTTCAGCTGTAAATTCTTAATACATTCTCTGGTAAATTCTAATCTTATTAATCTGCCATGCAAAAATTCAAATAAGCCTTTGTGGGGAGAGGAAACTGTACTCATTTCACAGATATCTTTTAAGGATTTGTACACTGAACGATAAACTAAAGAACCAATAATATACTTAATTAAGTTAGCTCAACTTTCAATGAAGACAAAACCAGTGTTGCTGATAATTACCACTTTGCTTCATGCTCAGCTAAGCCTTTTGATCTGCAAGGCGTATCTACAGACAGCTGAAGCATCAAAGCCAAGACATCACAGCACAGACACTTGACTGATTACCGCATTTGGAAAGAATAATGCATATTCCTGAACAGGCAAGTATGACACTACTATGAACAGATATTTAGGCTACATTCGGATGTTACAGCAGTGATAAGGTTACCAATGGGGGGAGGGACATCATATCACAGCCATTAGCCGCAAACCCAATCTTTAATAGTAACCAGCAATCTCAAGGAAGTCTCTAAATATATCAAAACCATACATTTGCTGTTCTAGAATCAAGCCACATTTCACTTAAGAAGCAAGCTAATGCTCTTACAAATTCACCTGTGCTCAAAAAAGAAAACAGTAGATTGTATCCTATGAAATTGTGTCATTAGCAGAAGGACTTCCACCTGTGCAACAGGACTTCCTTTCCTCCTCCTCTCCTCAAAAGAAATCTGCTCCAGAGGGCTGGCAGAACACCCAGAACAGATTGGGGGGGGGGGGGCTGCAGGAAGAAGCAGTGGAAGTCCTGTTGTGCAGGCATTAATGGGACCTGGATACAGCCCTCTGAACTAAGGCTCCCAATTTAGTTTCCATACCATACAAAGTAACAAAGTTTTTTTCTCTCTCTCACTGTGTTCACTTGGGACATTTTCAAAGACGGGAACCTTTTATTGAAAATTGTATTATAGTCCCTCTACCTTATGCAGATACCCTAAATGAAACTTTGGTTACTCTGAGCAACACAACAATTCAACTGAAGCAGGGATATATCAGAAGAACTTACTTCAACAGTTCATAATTCTTTTCATTTAATCTCACAGCATTCTCTCGCCAAAATTTCTCAGATTTGTGAACAGGGCTCCACTCTAGTCTCCCCGACTTAAGCTCAGAACTATATTCATCAAACGAACTGCAAAATAAACCAAACATAAGAGAATGAGGAATAAATCTGATGCACAAGGACAATATATGAAAGCAAACAGCACATCCAAACCTCCCACTACACTTAGGATTCTTTGTAAAGCATTTTACAAAAATTGTAAGTGGCACTTACAAGCATAAGTATGAACACTTATAAATATGGAAGTACAATTTACAAATGGCAGCATATTTTCATTGGGATGAACGTGGCCTATTTACCATGAATTCTAATTTGGCCAGACTGAAGCTAAAGGAGTCAATTTTTCCAGATTTTTCTTCACTTCTGACAGTTTTGCATTACAAGGATAGGATTGTAGCCTAGGACATTCAGATCCAATTTGGAGTTTGCTTCCAGGAAGTTGCCATAATAGGGAAAACATTCCTTACTCAGATTAACATGTGCTCCTCTCCTAGGTCACACAACCAGCTTTGGAAAATGGGAATCTAGCCGTTAGAATCTTTTAACTACGTATGTGCATGGTCATTTTCTAATAACCTAGGACAACAACAGTTTTTTTTTTAAATAATATTTATTAGAAATTTCCAATTACAAAAGAAATAAAAAGAACAAAACATCCCAATTTAAAATCTTATTTTCAGTAACATCTTTCCAGGACTTCCCCTCCCCTCCCCCTCTTGTATTCCAATTTTTACAAATAAATTCAGCAAATTCTTATCCCAGATTTTGAACTTATTATCATTAGCCCAGTTTTAAAAATATTTTCCCATCCCCTAAAATCGACCTGTTCCCTTCCGCGCGTTCCCTCCTTTAATATACAATACAGATTAAAATAATCAAATATAATTAATTAAAATAAAATTGTAAAATATAATTAAGATAATCAAATATAATTTTACGCCCTTTGGATTCCAAATTTCCCTCCCCCCTTTCCCGTTTGCGTTCCCAATGTTCATCAACGTCTGATATCTTCCTGGAGCTCCCACATCTATCTAGGCCATAGTCCTTTACCAGTCATCTTTAATTTCGAATGTCCAATCTTGGAAGGAGTCTATCTCAAAAAGGCCCATTTCTTCCATCCAGATTTTTATATTTAGGAGTAAAAACTCCAATTTTATTTCTTAGACTTTTCAAATCTGGATGTCCCAAATGTTCCCACTTCCAACTTTATCCAATTCTTGTTGTTCTTGTTGTTCTTGTTAATCCCTCTCCTCCTTTTTTTTTTCCCCCCTGCTCTCCTGCACAAATGTTCTAATTCCAAAAGCTTCTAATTCCTCTGCAGAGGCTCTGTTATTCAGGAACAAAACATTATGCCAAGTCCCTTCCATTCTTCAATAGATAAATCTATTGTCTCCTTTAGTGTGTAGACCTTTGTAGACAAAATAGTGTTCCATTCCTGCAGTTTCCCAGGAGATAAAAAGTTCTATTCAAGTTCCAAGCCAACAATACTTGTAATATCCCTCAGCTCCTCTAGGTGGATTGCAATAACTCAGTTCCCTTCCAGATCACGCCCACCAGTCAAAATAACTTGTTATTCCTTGTTTTAAGCAATTTGTATCCAATTTATAACAAATGTAACCGGCAAAGTCCTCGTAACAAAGTTCTCATTTTTGTTCTTCCGCTTTGACAGCTCTTTGACAGCTGTCAAAACCTCTCTTTCTCTTCTCCCGGCGCTCTCACAAATCGCTCCTAGGATTCTGGGGGGGGGGGGGTTGCTTTTTAATTCAATTCCACTTTTCTCCTCCAGCTCAGTCTTATAATTTTCCATCGCGAAGTTAGTAACTTTGTCAAAATAGGGTTGCGCTCGATCTTAGTTGTCAAATCCTTTACTTTAACTCCTCTACGACAGGGGGGGGGGCTGACTTCCTTTTTGCGCCTCCCCCGCTCGCTCCGAATTTTTTAAAAAAATTATCCCCCTTTTTAGTCCAGGTTCCAATTACTCACGGGTTATTCTTTTAAGTCCAAATTTTCAATAGAAGAAGTCAGCGCTCTCCGTCGAATGGCATGCGGCTTCGCTCGGCAGGGGAAGCGGAGGACTCAAAGCACCCCCCCCCCCGTCACCCGTTCCGCAGCCTTTAAAAAGGCTCCTTCGCGGGTCGGGGGGGCGCAAAAGGTGCCAGCCAAGTCACCATGTCCATGGGTTTCAGTGCCCATGGTTTTTGAGGGTCCCCGCGTCGCCGGCGCGGTAGGACCCAGCCCCTGCCGAGCAGGCTCCCTCCGGAGCTCAGAGGGAGTCCGCCATTCGGCGATGGCGCCAACCCGGAAGTCTCCTCTAGGACAACAACAGTTTGGTGCTTAGCCAAATATAAAACCACAGAGACGTTTTCTTTTATTTTTGAAGGTATGGCAATTCTAATTTCCATTTATTATTATTATTATTAATTACATGCCATGTCTGTTGATTTTTTGAAAACACAGCTCCTTCAGCACTTAAAGCACTCTGTTTTGGTACTTTATTTTGATATTATATAAGATGGTGAGGTACTCCCAAATGAGGTGTAAATAAAGCCTACTTATGGTAATGACAAATGATAACTATTTTGTAGTTTTATGATTACTTGAATCTGATACCATCCCAAGGTACAAATCATGTGAAGTTGGTTTTAAAAAGAGAAAAGCCTGCTTGGTCTTACAGTTATTTCCTTCATATGGTCTTTGGAATCTACAGCATTGCAGAAAACAATCACTAGACAAGCTATCATTCTAATAACTAGGCCTCTATTTGATCTTGACAGGTGCTTCGGTGGGGAGCCTATACCCTAAGGAGGACCCTCCTTGTATCAATTTGAACATTAGACACCGAAGACAAAATTTACCTGAGGTCCTGCACACTCTCTCCAAGTTTGTCCAACAGAAACTTTATATCCTCACTTATGTCTTCATCATCATATTTCTGTTGTTCCAAGTTCTCCAGCTGCTTCAGAACTTTGCACTGGATCATGGCAAGAGCATACTCCTGGCGAGTTTCTCTTTCAGTAGACTTTTCAAGAAGATTCTGGAAAGAAAAACAAAACAAAACGGTGTCAGACCCTGATAGCCATGAATTAAAAAGGTAGTGATGGAATTCTCTGTGAAGTGGCACTCCCTCTACATTTTGACTGACCCTACTGTCATTTCCTACCACATTTTGCTAGCATCTTTACTGTTCTGTATCAAGAAGATGACATAGCATACTGAGGAGTGTTCAGACATCATCCTAGTTTTATGTGGATGGACTGCAGAATGTAAATTTTTACCTTTGCACAATAGCTAGTTTCTGTATACACACCTCTTATATCTAGGAAAGCAGAAGGCATTTTCAGTCTTCAAGAGCAAGAGCAAAAACAGTCAAGGAGGGTGTGAGGTAGTGCCAGTGGGAAATGTGGCCTGAGGAAAGTCCAGAGAGCCACAGAGGCCCAAAGGGCTGCATTTGGCCACCAGACCTAAAGCCCCCCACCCCAGTATAAAGAATTTGTAGTCTACATACTTCACTCACCCGAAATGCTGCAAGAATGATCCTAGTGACTTTCTCTTTTACAGACTCCTGAAGGATGTCAGACAGGACTGGGACAATATTATAACGCCGCAAATATTCACACATTTGAGGACTGAATGCCAGCAGCCAGATAGAGAAAATCATCTGATACTGAAGCTGGAAACCGCATTTGTTACTCAATACTCCCATGATACTAGAGAGCAGGGATAAAGCATAGTAAACATACCATTAGGCAGCTGCTCACTATCCTATAATTCAGAATGTAAATCTTCACTTCCAGACACGTTGAATTTGTAAAAGAAAAGCCTTTCACAAATATACTTCCATACAAATTAGAGAGACACTAAACAAATTAGCAAACACTAAACAGCCAAACAATAGAATGCAATTTAGTCTGACAGGGGTAGGGTAGGGTAGAGTAGAGTAGAGGAGGGAGCAAGGGAGCAAAGCTCAGTTACTTTATCCACAGCAGAGGTGAAATCATCTGCTGGAACAACAGGGTATCTGATGGACCCTCCTTGCTCCAGCAAATGAACAAGGCAATACTGAGATTGCAGGGTTTCACTGTTGTTGTTGTTGTTGTTTTGTGACAAATCAGAATACAGAGGAAGTCTCGAAATGAGAGAAATAATCAAGCAGAGCCTGGTATTGCCTTCCTTTTCTTTGACAAAGTTCCTACTTCACAACAGGAGTTCAAATGGTAACAATTCTTTACAAGATGGTTTGCATTTCTAAGTGAAAGCTAAAGGTTACATTTTAACTGGCTTAAGATCTTTTGTTAAAGTGGAATGTGTTTGAAATCTGAACCTGTATACACTGATGTATATAATGGTGCTTGCTATCGCAAAACAATGAAATTATAGTCATGCTAGCCCTAATAAAACTACAAATTATGCTGCCAGAATTTTTGAAATTTCCTTGGGGCCTGTATATGGGCTGCTGTGATAAAACTTCAAAATTTACCACTGCATCTCTGAGCATAGTTAAAGGAACTTTTGGAATAGGGTTTGCTAACATTTCACCCTCCATATGGCCACCATCCCAAACCACTAGCCATGTTGGCTGAGGAATTGGAATTCAACAACTTCCCAAGAGCCACAGATTTTCCTTGTCTCTCAGAATAGAATCAGTCTTTCTATCGCATGACTGCTAAGTTTACTCAGTAGCTATGGTTACGGACATCTACATGCATTCTTGAGCAAAATTACAGAAGTCCATACTACATACACAATTGCAGTAACTGAAGTTATATGCACTGTGCAAACAAAGTGTTCTTTAAAAATATCATGGACTCTCATCAAGGGACTTATTTGGAAAGTAAACAGAATTTTGTGAAAGAATCCAGTCCGCTCACAGAACAATACCAAGAATTATCTAGGAAATAGAACTACAGTCATACCATGGAAGCTGAATGGAATCTGTTCCAGAAGTCCGTTAGACTTCCAAAATGTTCGGAAACCAAAGCACAGCTTCCAGTTGGCTGCAGGATCGTCCTGCAGCCAATCATAAGCTGCAGAAGCCACGCCAGATGTTCAGCTTCCAAAAATCATTTGAAAACCAGAACACTCACTTCCGGGTTTTGTTCGTTCGGGATCCGATTTGTTCAGGAGCCAAGGCATTCGGGATCCAAGGTACGACTGTACAACACTTTTAGATCTGCAAACTTATCCTAAGGACTCTTTTAAGAGCTCAACAGAATGCATAAGTCAGGAGGAAAACACTTTCATCATGGATATAGTAGAAGCTCATCTTTTTCTGTACAACAAATACTCACCAACTAACTCCATCTGATTCGACCCATGCAAAACGGTATTCATTGACCCTGAGCATCAACTGCAAGCAGCCGGCGACACACTGGACATATTGCGAACTCTACATGAAAGAAGAATACACCATTACAAAAAATACATATAGCCTGTTGTTGCACTGGAAATAGGTAAGTGTGAGAACAACTGAGAAGTCTCCAATTATCACTGTCTCTTTTACTGTAACAAAAGCCAGCCCACTGCCATCAGTGCCTGTTGTTATTCCAAAGTTGTGTTTAGTCACTAAGGCTAACAACATTCATGCCACGAGTGCTAGTTAAGTGTCCTTAGACAGAATCAAATTCAAATTATCAAGTCAATAATCAGTTTATTTACCAGGGCTCTCACTTAGGTGGCTATGAGATCCCACACTTCAACAGCAAAAACCTAGCCAACACTGAACAAAAGCATAATGTTATTGTTAACATATTCTGCCTGATTTCCATATTTCCCCTCTGCTCCCAAGTAGGTCTTTTATTAGATGCCTAATGAAAAATACAGCAAATGGTCAGTACACGGGGAACCAGTGTCCTCCTAAAGTTCCCCTATTCTTCAATTCCTCAGAGTTCCTTCCTTCCTTTTAAAATTCCCTCATTTTCCCTAGCTTTTAGAAAAGTTTCCCACCTCTTCCTATATAGTTTCAGAACAACTATAAGTGGCAATTATTTTCTTGGATAATTATTTGTTATATATATTTTTGGTTGTGTGGCTTTCCCCCACTCAGCTGTTTGAGAACAATTTGGTAGGCTTCTGTTGTGTTTGCATGTGTGTGCAGTGGTACCTTGGTTCTTAAATGCCTTGGTACTCAAACAACTTGGAACTCAAACACTGCAAACCCGGAAGTATCCGGTTTGCAAACTTCTTTGGGAAGCCGAACATCCTCAGTTTTGAGTGCCACACTTCTGTTTTGAGTGCCACACTTCCAATCTGAGTGTTATGCTGAGGTCTGTCTGTTTTTACTATTTACCGTATTTTGTTTTTGCAGCTCTTTTGTTTTTGTGACTGTGTGGAACCCAGTTGAGCTACTGATTGATTGATTGATTGATTGTGTGACTGCAGTACATTGATTATTGTTTTCATTTTATGGATCAATGGTCTCATTAAATAGTAAAATTCATGTTAAACTGCTGTTTTAGGGGTTGTTTTTAAACGTCTGGAACGGATTAATCCACTTTGCATTACTTTCTATGGAAAAGTGTGCCTTGGTTTTGGAACGGACTTCCGGAACAGATTAAGTTTGAGAACAAGGCACCACTGTATGTAGCACTCAGAACCTGGTGTCCTACAGATGTTGATGGACTACAACTCCTATCACCCCTGACCATTGGCCACAGTGGCTGTGGCTGATGGGAGTTGTAGGCCAACAGCATCTAGAGAGCACCACAGTGGCTATCCCTTCCCCCGAGTCCAAAAGACAGTACCTTCACTTGCTTTCTAGAAACATAGCTCTATTGGTCTGTTGTGCTAACGAAATCCCTTCTATATACTTAATTGAGAATAACTGCACCAACCCCAGTGGGGCTTACTTCTGAGTTTGCCTTGTTAGGATAGAGAATTCTAATCAGAGGCAGCCACAGGGGAAACTGAAGCAGGGCAGCCTTCATTCCAGATGAGTTAAATCCATCGCTTCACCCAACATCAGCTTTGGCTCCACCCCAACTGGCCTGGGATCCCTGACAGATTATCCACAGGGCAATGCAGCCCGTGATAGAAAAAAAAAGAGGTTGCCCATCTCTGACACAGAGCAAAGTCAGTCTTTTCAGAACAATATCTGAGTAACAACTTTTCAAAGAATATAAATGAAATGGAACAGAAACAAATAAACATTAGCCCAAGCTACTACTGAATGCAGTTCACTGTCAGGTTACTCCAACAACATTATATAAAACAATAACAACAGGAATCCAAGGACCTGTAATTCAATAGATTATGTGTTCATTTGAAAGCATCGCCTCTATTCCAAACTTGTATCCAACCAACTATGGAACCCGGGGCAAATTTGTAAGGCTTCAACTGCGTTGTCAAACTGCATCAAAGCAGTTACAGAACTGCATTGTTTTACAGCACAATTCACAAACTCCTACTCTCTTTTCAAAGTCGTCCTTGAACTTGCAGCGAGCAGCCTTGACATTTTCAGAGAAAGAGAATCACACAATATACAGTAATCAATGTTTATTTTGCTATGAATACAGTAGCTAGGAAGCTGAAGAACTGCTTCTTAACCTATGTAAACACGACAGAAGGTATGTTATCTCTAATAGGTATGTTATCTCTGCATTGTGAAAAACTTTAATAAAAAAACTTATTAAAAAGAAGAAGATACATTATCTCAATGTAAAGGATACATGCTTTTCTGTATACCTGAAGGAGCGTCTCTACCCCCATCGTTCTACCTGGACACCGAGGTCCAGCACCGAGGGCCTTCTGGCAGTTCCCTCACTGTGAGAAGCCAAGTTACAGGAAACCAGACAGAGGGCCTTCTCGGTAGTGGCACCCGCCCTGTGGAATGCCCTCCCACCAGATGCAAAGATAACAACAACTACCAGGCTTTTAGAAGACATCTGAAGGCAGCCCTGTTTAGGGAAGCTTTTAATTTTTGATGGATACTGTATTTTAATATTTTGTTGGAAGCCACCCAGAGTGGCTGGGGAAGCCCAGCCGGATGGGTGGGGTATAAATAAATTATTATTAATATTAATATTATTAATATTATTTCCTTCTCTACACTTAGATTCAAAGTTTGAAAATGCATGTGAATAAGACCAACAGGGTTCAATTTTCTTTACACCTCGAAAAATGCTCCTATTTAAAGCATAGTTATAAAGGTAAAGGGACCCCTAACCGTTAGGTCCAGCCATGGACGACTCTGGGGTTGCAGCACTCATCTCATTTTACTGGCTGAGGGAGCCAGTGTACAGCTTCCTGGTCATGTGGCCAGCATGACTAAGCCGCTTCTGGTGCACCAGAGCAGTGCACGGAAACACCGTTTATTTTCCCGCTGGAGCGGTACCTATTTATCAACTTGCACTTTGACATGCTTTTGAACTGCTTGGTTGGCAGGAACTGGGACTGAGCAACGGGAGCTCACCCCATCGTGGGGATTCGAACCGCCAAACTTCGGGCAAGCCCAAGGCTCAGTGGTTTAGAGCACAGTGCCACCCGCATCCCCTAAGCAAAGTCATAAATAACCCCAAATCACCGAAACCAACATCCTTCCTGTATTGCATCAGCAAATAGCAGAAAACCAAAATCACTGGTAGTATTCTCTTTTTTTTTTTTTAATAATTTTTATTAAAGTTTTCCAATTTAAAACAAATTAAATCCAATTTATAATCTTTTTCCAATAACCAGGACTTCCCCTCCCCTCCCCCTCTTGTCTTCCAGTTTAACAAATCAATTCAACAAATTCTTATCCCCAAATTACACTTATCGTCAATAACCCAATTTTTCGAAAATTCCCATCCCCTAAGATCGACCTAATTCCCTTCCACGAGTTCCCCCCCTTCAAGAATAATGCAGATAAAAATAAACAAGATAAAAAATAGTTTTGCACCCTTTGGATCCCAGATTTCCCTCCCCCCTTTCCCGGTTGCGTTCTCAATATCCCTCAACATCTGATATCTTCCTGGGGTTCCCACATCTCACTAACACTGGTAGTATTCTCACATTCTTTATTATCCATACAAAACACATGTGGAAATAGGATCAAAAGCTCCAACCAGATATAGCCCCCTTACTTTTCCTCATAACTAGTAGACTGTCAATATTAAAAACTTCCCGATACAGGGCTGCCTTCAGATAACACTTAAAACTCTTGGGTGGCACATCAGACTAGCATGAGGAGTCCAACCTTCCATGCTTTTCCATTCATGATTCCCAAGCACACAAATCCTAAGAGACCTGGACCACTATGGAAGTAGTGAGAATTTCAAATCATTCCCTTTGTCTTGCTCAACTGTTCTGGATAGAACTGTCTCAGGAACACGCCTTGGCTTGGCAGCAAGCCTTGTAAACAGTTTTTTTTTAAACAAAAAGCTGGAACATCTAAGAAAGCTGCCATCACTAAAAAAATAAAAGTGAGTAACCCTTTCAGATTTTTTGACCCTCCTTGCATTTGTTTTTATTTATTTTCCTATAAACCAGACCCTTAGGATCCTTATGGAAGGCAGAAAATACATTTTAAACAAATAAATAGAGGATTTTCAAGCTAATCCATAACTGAGAGTTCACCAATCTTTTCCCCAAACCCTTCAACACATAGTATAGTATTGCAGGTGCCACATTTACGAAAAAAATAAATTATGTTTAATTACATCCAACCATATGCAAATTAAGTGCAGCAGAAATTGTGTTTTTAATACATCTCCAGAGCTGCCCATTTATCTCAGGTTAGTCTCCATAAACTGCTTCTATAAAATAAAACCTCAAGCTAAACTGATGGAATGCAAAGAGTTGCTTATTTACTGCATTTATATCCCTGCTTTTTCTCCAAGGAGCTCAAAGTGGCATACATGGTTCTCCCTTATGAAGTAGGCCAGGCTGAGAGGCAGTCACTAGCCCAAGGTCACCCTGTGAGTTTCGTAGAGTTGCCTGGTCATTTGAGGTGCACATCAACTCCAAAACCCCTCAGATTGTCAACTGTCAAAGAAAGACTTAAGTTGACTCAGTATTCATTTAAATAAGTTGAACAGGAAATTGAGTTAAAATCAGCTTCCTTTTACCCATTTTGGAAGCTGAGTACTATTGTTTTAAACATTCAGTTATTCCCTCCCTTCAACCCTGTGCCCCAGGATAACTGCACAGCTATTACATGAGTCCCTACTGATAATAAATATTACACCTGATTACATTTCTGATTCCAAGAACATTTGGTATAGCCTGAATTGTTAGGAATGTTTTTATTTCTTAGAGACATCAAGTGGCAATACTGAGCAGTACAGCTTTTGAGATAAATGACATTTTACAATTGCTTTCTGAAGCATCTGCAGCTTAATGGACTGCTAATCCGTGAGAATTATAATATTAACGTACCTAACAAGTATTCACAGAAGGAAATGGAGAGAGTAATTTTTAGCACAACAATGTTCTCTGCAGAGCTCTATTTCCCCTCCAAATTTACTGTGCCAATGGATAAGAAACACTTGTTTTATTTTTGTTAACTACAGAACTGTCTTCTCCAGATCAAATCTCATAGAAACTTCCTGCAATATCATCAACAGAATAGTAACCTGCGAAAGCTCAACAGCTGGGCGAGGCTGGGGTCACAGGTTGCAGTTTTACAGTACAGATACCCAGAGACTGAGCCAAACCTATACCTGGTTTCATTACTTTAAAAACAACCACTCCACAACTGTGGGACTGCTCTCTTATCAAAATATAAGCTAAACAAATAAGATCTTCATAAAGGATAAAATATTATTGCACGTATAGTTTCACCCATTCAATGCCATCATATCGTAGTGATTGTCCAAAGATGGATAATATTCCTGTGGGATCTGACAGTGCCACATGCTTAGGATCACCCTGAAAACAATCGTGCCATAAATCCAAGACAGAAAACTGGTGGCCCTCCAGATGTTGCTAGATTATAAATCACATCTGACTGGGGTTGATGAAGTTGGAATCCAGCAACATCTGGGAGGACCACAAGCTCCTCATCCCAGCTGTAGATGATCAAGGAGCTGGCTGTAGAGATTTACAAGACAGAGAGATCCTGGGAAGAAACCTCAGACTCAGAAGCGGATTTGAACTATTATTCAAAGTCTCTATTGCTTTATTGGCCAGAGAGTCAAAGGTCCTTGGGAAGCTGAAACCCATTGCCCGGCCTCCCAGGAAGAACATCACGGCATGGGGAAGACCAATCTATTGGTCAGAAATGGAACAGCTGCATGGATCTTTCCCTCTCAGAAAACATTCTGCTCCAAGTGCCAGCTGCCCTAGTACTGTAGAAACCAAAGAGGTGCATGCTCTGGCCCCATCCATCAGCCAGAAAACTAAGGGCTGTTGAATTGTGGGTTGGTGTGCACGTCCCAGTGAACTCTGAGTTCATGGGTATCACCCATTGTTTGTAAACTGCGTTGAGAGTACAAATCTTCTAAATTAATATATTTGGAAAATACATTTCAACCCAGGTTAATAGACGAGCCTTCCTAGCATCAGTGTCCCACAAGATACAATACTCTGGGCTGGATCCAGATAAACAGTGCAATCCTAACGATGTCTATGCAGAAGTAAGTCCTATGAAGTCCACGGGGCACACTCCAAGATATGTGGAGTTAGGACTGCAGTTTAAGTTAGTCATGCTTTAGTTCCTTTGAAATCAATGGGACATGGTAGTCAGGGCCAACATCTCCCACTAATTTGAGTGGAACTAGCCCACTGTATCAAGAGAAAGATTAACAAGTTATGCAGAGATACTTACATCTGTTCCAGGATCATTAGCACTACCACTGCTGCGTAGTTTCTAGCACGGAAAGGAGAAAGTTACATTTAAAGATTCGCAACAAGACAGCCCTTATGTACAAATCTACACATATAGCCTAATGAGAGAGATATATACATATATTTATTTTCCTACGCGTGACTGAATTGGAAATAAATTTCCGACCATCCCCTAAATATTGCTCACAAGGGTGGCAGTTAGTCACACATCTGAGGTGACTCCTATTCTGCTTCCAAATGGTTGGCCATGGCACATTGGCTCCCACTATCCAAAAGGGGAAATACTTTATTCTCTTTCAGCACTTCCCACATTTGACTCGGAGCATAGCCACAAAGTACCAACATTTCAAGCCAAGTAATTAGCATTTTCTGTACATTGCTACGCTTCAGTACATTTAGATATTCTGCACATTTGAAGTATTTAATCCTCTTACATTAATGAACTTGAAAAATGCTTAATTGGCCGAGTGTTTCAATAAAATACGTGTAATAGGGAATTTAGCTCCCTCAATATATATCTGGTAGCACACAAAGCAGCCAAAATATATCCTGCCCCAAGAGCCTGGCCACTGTAATACACACTGTAGGAAAAAGTTCCAATAACTTAGTATGTACAATTCCCCACACACTACTACTCACAAAAATCAGGTAAAGGACATTATTCAGATTTAAATGCATTTACTGATTTGAATTTAAGAGCTCATTGGGGCTTGCACAGGAGAAGTTTGTCGTGCAGCATGAGCTTAAATCATGATTAAATACAAATAGTCGAATTTGTAGATCTGCCAAATATACCTGTTTATAAACACTGCAATATCACCAGATCCCAACCTAGTGACCTCCAAGTGTTTTGCCGTACAACTATCATCATTCCCCAGCTGTTGGCCAAGGGGAGCTGCACTAGACTATAATATAATTACCTGTGAACTAAGCTGGGTCTTTATCCAATTGAAATAATAATTTAAATCGCTGCCTTCCATCAGTTCTCTTCCCCAAGCTGCTAGCTTAGCAATAATTCTGGCTGCCTGAAATAAAGTGCAGAAAACATAAACTCAGACACATATTATCATAGATTTTGCAATAACATCAACGGATACAGCAGGGGAGCCATTGTTCAGCGGTAGCACATACACCTTGCATGTAGAAGATCCTGTGTTCAACTTCCTACATATCAAAGCAGAGATGGGAAAGATTCTTTTGAAACACTAGAGAACCACTGGCAGTCAATGTCAAGACAGTACTAAGCTAGGGCTGCGGGTGGCGCTGTGGTCTAAACCACTGAGCCCCTTGGGCTTGCTGACCAGAAGGTTGGATGTTCCCAGCTCCTGCCAACCTAGCAGTTCAAAAGCACGCCAGTGCAAGTAGATAAATAGATACTGCTGCAGCGGGAAAGTAAACGGCGTTTCCATGTGCTCTGGTTTCCGTCATGGTGTTCTGTTGCGCCAGAAGCAGTTTAGTTATGCTGGCCACATGACCCAGAAACCTATCTGTGGACAAACACTGGCTCTCTTGGCCTGAAAGCAGATGAGCGCCACAACCCCATAGTCGCTTTTGCCTGGACTTAACCATCCAGGGGTCCTTTACCTTTTACCTTTTTACTAAGCTGGATGGACCAGCAGTCTGACTTTGTATAGGGCAGTTTTCTATGTTCCTAAATATTACTACCTTTTAAACAGGAGCATTACAATCTAAGAAGGTTAGTTGCATCCAAAGAAGAGGGCTGCAGTTCATAAACACTTATGCCATAGTAAATTTGTTGGTCTTTAAGAGCCACAAGACTCTTGTGACAAGACAATCAAATAGCATAACCCCTCTATCACATCATCTCTCAAGCTCTTTACTGATAATAATATATGACTGCCTTAAAATGTATTTTATTGCTGGCTTTTGATTAGCTAAACATTTGGAGCCTCTTGCCAACCTGAGGAGCAACAGCATGAAAGAGAGGGGCGAAAAGGGGCATTAGAAGAAAAGGCTAGCAGTTTAAAAAAGAAAGAAAACCTAGTCATTAGTTTATATTTATGAACTGTCCCATTCTAAAGGTTTGGGGAAAGAGAGAGGTTGAGCATTACAGCTAAATCTAATAATGTTCATGTAAAACTAAGTCCTTTACCCTGGTCCTGTTTAAATCAACACTTCAAACAAGGTGACACTGATGGGTCATACAGCACGTCCATATTGTACTCTGGCTTGGTCTCTGAAAATTTTATAGTCAGATAATGCAGGAATACTGCTAGGAATGGCTTCCTTCCATGGAAAACTTAAATACCATACTTTAAATAAGGCTGTTGTGTTGTTAATGGACAATTTATATAACCCTTAATTATAAAGTACTGACAGGACATTGATATTGAAGGTCTAATAAATCTGTCCCAAGTTTTGCAACCAAAGGTTCCCGCTCAAAACCAGGCTATTTGGCTGATCGGAAAGCTTACCATGTGCACAGTGAAAAGATCTTGACGATTCAACATTGGAAGGAAATAGGACCATGCAGTGTTCTTGCCGCGTTTTGCATAGTCAAAGAAAATACTAACACGTTGGTGGTTTTCCTGCAAGCAGCATAAATGGAAAGGAAACACAGTTAGAAAACAGACGGAGACAGTTTTATCCTTGGGGCACTTGGAGATCAGCTGAGATTCTTGATGCTTAATTTTACAAGCATAGTTGAAACATAGTTCTATATAAACATAGTTCTATTCTGTATGGATTGTTTTCACTTGCATATGTACACTGTATTTTTTAAATAATAATTTTTATTAAGTTTTCAATTTTACATTTCAAAATAAGCATTTTACAAACTTTAAAATATTAATTGACTTCCCTTCTCCTTCCATGGTTCGTTTTACGTATTATACATTCCTGCATATTTTACTATAACCATTCAAAACAGTTTTCCACTTTTAGATCCATCAAAAATTATTTACTCTGTTGAATTTATCTTAGTGCTGCCGGCGTTCTCAGCTGTATACAGTTATTTTCCAAAAAATCAATAAATGTTTTCCACTCTTTTTTAAATATTTGTTCTTCTTGCTTTCTTATTCTGTGTGTTAAATCTGCAAGTTCTGCATATTCTGTCAACTTAAGTTGCCAGAGCTCTTTAGTTGGGACCTTGCTCACTTTCCATTTTGGGGCTAACAAAACACAGGCCGGAGTTGTTGCATACATAAATAACCTTTTCTGACACCTAGGAATCTATGTCAAACAGGACTCGGGATTTTTTTTGGGGGGGGGAGGGGAGTAGTTTTAAACATTTTTTTTCCAATTCATTATAAATCATTTCCCAATATACTTTTACCTTTTTACATGTCCACATGTGAAAAAAGGTTCCCTCCACTTCTTTACACTTCCAATACGTATCTGATTCTGTTTTATAAATCTTAGCCAACCTACTCAGAGTTAAATACCACCTATGAAACATTTTCAAATAATTCTCTTTCAATGAATATCATGCAGTAAATTTCAGGTCGCTTTTCCAAAGTTTCTTCCAGAGATTAAGATCTATATTGTGTCCTATATCTATTGCCCAGTATGCCACTGAAGCTTTAACAAGCTCGTCTTTTCTTTCCCATTCCAATAAAAAACTATACATTTTAGACAGAAGTTTATTCTTATTTTGTAAGAGTTCTTTTTCAAATTGTGAGCTTTGGTCCAGAAATCCATTCTTTCTATTTAATTTAAACATGCTGTATATCTGGTGATATTGCAACCAACCCATAAGTCGGCTCCTTAAGTTTTCAACTGATTTCATTTTGGGGTCGTCGTCCCCTGTAAAATCCAGCAGTTCCCTGTAAGTCACCCATTGTCTGCCAATGCATATGCACATTGTTGTTGAAGCTGCTTCATGAACAGACTTCTGTTGAAAAGTGGTCTTTAAATGTTGTAAGCAAACAAAACTAGATGCTGGACTAGATGGATTGTTATTTGATTTTGCAAGCCAGTTTTGTGTTCCCCCTGCTTTGGAGAGGATTCATGCTTCTGGCAGGAGATTTGAGGCCCCTACCTGTTCTGACTCATTATGATTCTTTCACTCTCAGCTGAAACTTTTCAGGTGATATGCTTGCCCAGAATATCAGCACAATGTGTTAATTTAAAAGTAATTTGGTACAGCAGCCCAAGATCTGCCTGTAAGTGCACTTAAGAGATGCTGCCTGAGCTTGTATAATCACCATGATTCGTGCTAAGCATGTCTTATTTTAAAAATGTAATTGCTACAAATCTAAAATATTAGAACACATTAAGGTAATTTTGCACTATTCAGAACAAAATGTATTGTTAAAAAAAATCAAAAATCAAGGAGGTCATCGGGCCGATAAAAGATTTGTTGCCAAGCAGACAGAACTGGCTTGTGCATGTACATGGAAATCAAAGAAGTTATGCATACGTCCAGTGAGAAATGCTTTGCATATTTCATGCAAAATGTATTTTTCTTACTTCCTTTGAAGGGGAGAAACACATCAGCAAATATACAGCATACCTGTGATAATAGCGCCACCACCAACCACAGCTTCCCTGACCACATGTACCACAATGTTTTATTACCCTGCTACTCCCCTCCTTACAGAGGCAATCAAAGCAACTAACAGAATTCAAGAAATAGACAGAATTAAAATATTAATCCACATAATGAATATCATAAACAAAAAACTACGGACAGCCTAAGAAAAGGCTTAGAGTGTCAACAGACAAACTTAAAACAGCAATAAAATGAAAAGTTACTCCCCTAATATTTGACTGTTCAAGATAAAATGGATAAGTGGGCTCATTATTTATATTTGATTAATGATGATCTTATACAATTTACGCTATATGCAATGGATAAAGTGCTGTTCTGTAGGATGTAGTCGGGAATGTTAATAAAAATAAATGCATATCTCTGTTGGGGTTTTTTATTTTTGAAAAAGGTTAACTGATTCATCTATTAATGGTTTCAGCCACACTTGTTCCAAGCTGTAAATGCAATCTTACTAACTGTATCAAAGGTACTTTCCACAAAGTACAGAGTGCAGGCAGAACCTAGCAGATGTTGATCACAGAAAGCTTATTCCACAAGGCAATGCTGCTCCGCCACCGCTGATCATTTCAGCAGATAAAGCACACAAGCTCCACTAAAATCACTAAAGGCCACTTGGTGCCTTGCAAACCAATTTAAAGTGGGAAGCAAGCAGAAAGCTGTCTGCACTGAAATGAGATACCCACATACCAACAAGCACTGGAAATGGGGGGGAAACCAATTAACTTACCTGCAGCATATCATCCACCATTGTTAAAATGTACTGAACCGTTTGTTCCTTGGAGATGTGAGTCATGAGGTTTATGAACGTTTTAGCGCACTAGGGAGGAAAGAAGTAATCCAAAGAAAGTTAGAATTATTCGCAAGTGTTTTCATTCTTATTTTCATTTGGCAATTTTGCAAGCACAGCCTGTGTGAGGAACACTGAAACAATCCAAAGTTGCTTCACTGTAATAAACACAAGCATTGGGAAACTCCTCCCCAGCCTACTACTATTTCACTGGCTGCATTCATTTAATCAGCAGTCCAAACAGAATTTGGCAATGGGTTATTGACTGTTTCCTCTAGAATATAAAGGTATGCTGTGTTTAATGCATGCCCTGCAGACACAAGGCCACAGATTAAGAGAACAAGACACAATCCCATAAAACAAAGCAGGTGGTAATAACCTTTGTCCTTCCAGTTGTTGCTAAATGGCATCTCCCATAATCCCTGTCCGTGGGCCATGCTTGCTGGGGCTGATGGGAGTTTTAGTTCAGTAGCATCAGGAGGACAAAAAGCTCCCCACACCTGAAGTTAAGGTCTACTATGGTTTCTAACAGGCACAAAGGGGAGGCAATAATGAAGACATTTATGTATGCTGAGCCTCACTAACTTCAACAAAAATGTGCAAAACTGCCCGTTATACTTTTCAAAATTAACTAATCTGGGAGTGGGGGGAGATTGATTTTGTTCCTAGTCTGAACAGGAGAAGACCTATTCATAGGGCAAGTGCTCCAACATAGGGTTGCCCTATGTCCGGAATTTCCCAGACATGTCCTGTTTTTTAGGGGGGGGGCAGTATGCCCCTCCAGGCAGAATTTGGCACTGTACTTGAAATGTCTGGGTTTTGGGGGAAGGGGTATTTATTGGGGGAGGGGTTGGAGGGACACATGCATGCCACCGAAGCATGGAAGAGGGCAGGCACTGTCCGGGAAGGTCATTTTCAAAATATGGCAACCCTATCCAACAACAGAAGACACGAAGACACAGGGGTCACGAAGAGTCGGACATGACTAAACGACTAAACAACAACAACAACAACAATCCAACAACAACTACAGCATTAAGAGGAGTACTTATACAAAGTGTGCCTATACTTTAACAAGCAACTTTAAAAAAATATTTACAATGGCTGTAGTCAGAGATGTACAAGTGTCAGTATACTCGTGCAAGAAGGTTTTTGAGTTGTTTCCTTCTCACTGCAGCCCCAACTTCCCCCAAAGCTGCTCTGCATAGCCAAGGCACCCTCTGGAACAGTATGGGGTGGGACAGAGAAAGAAGGGAGTTGCAAGAAAGGAGGCGGCAAATTGCCAGGCAAGGCTGGGAAACTCTTCCTGAAACCCTGCAGAGCTGTTGCCAGTCAGTGTAGATAACAGTGATCCAGATGGACCAATGTTGCAGCTCAGTATAAGGCAGTATAACCCAGTGCCCTATGGCACCCTAAGCCACATTCTCTAAGCACCAAATGTGATTCACACTAGCATGCAAACGGCAAGCAGTTCAACTACACTTTTGGATCAGTTACACGAAAAAATCTGACTGCAATAGCAGAACCCATAAAATGCTCAAAAGGAGGACTGCATATTCAAACAGCGGTCTAAGGCATTCTAACATGACCTATGGACTCTGGTGAAACTTCCATGATTTATTTTGCCTTGGGAAAACCACACCTGGAATACTGTGTCCAATTCTGGGCACAACAATTTAAGAAGGATATTGACAAGCTGGAACGTGTGCAGAGGAGGGCAATCAAGATGATCAAGGGTCTGGAAACCAAGGTTTATGTGGAACAGTTGAAGGAGTTGGGTATGTTTAGCCTGGAAAAGAGGAGACTGAGAGGAGATATGATAGCCATCTTCATATATCTCAAGGGCTTTCATATGGCAGAGGGAATAAGCTTGATTTCTCCTGCTCTGGAGGGTAGGACTCAAACCAATGCCTTCAAGTTACAAGACAGGAGATTCCAACTAAACATTGGGAAAACTTTCCAACAGTATGAGCTAATTGACCATGGAACGGTCTCCCTCAGGAAGTTGTGGACCCTCCTTCCTTGGAGGTTTTTAGGCAGAGGTTGGATGGCCATCTACCATGGATGCTTTAGTTGAGATTCCTGCATTGCAGGGGGTTGGACTATATGACCCTTGGGGTCCCTTTCAACTCTACAATTCTGGCTTGCATTATTTATGCTTCTTGTCATCATACTCAATGGCAGAAAGTGCGGAAGGCATACGGTTAATTCACCAGGACATTTTCACAAATGATCTATGAAGAAAGCTGGCACAGAAGCAGAAATATAGATGACAAACTTTTAAAACCAGAATGCCAAAGACAAAACAATCCTAGGAGATTGCCCCAAAGAGATGCTGGGTTACCTGGTTGCCTTCATTTTTAATCAATTCTTGTTTCTCTTCTGGGCTCCTTTTCTGCTCGAATTTTTGAATAAATTCACAGTCTTCTGCTGAAATCATCTGCCCTCTAGCAAGGAAAACAAAGCTTTAAGGACTTCCTGTGCTATCATTGTTTTACTGCTTGTAGATTTAACAGAATATATCCTGCTGTTCAAAAAAAAAATTTCCCTAGGTGCTAATGTAATAATTTCCTACAGTGACTGTTTACTGAGCACACTTATCTTTCCAAACATACTAAATAAATTTGGAGCATATACTGTGTTTAGCCCAAGAGCATGGATGCTGTCCAAAGCCATTATCTTGCAAGGAAAAGGGCAGTGAAGACCCCAGTGTATCTTTGACGATTCAAAAGCTTCTATGGAGCCAAGGCTAATGGAATTTTTGACTTTTTTTTCCTTGAAGCAGTAAACCCCAACTCCATGCCTAATCATAAACTGCTTTTGAAAGGTCTACAGTAGTACCTCTTGCTACAAACTTAATTTGTTCCGAAGGTCCATTCTTAAGCTGAAACCGTTCTTATCCTGAGACGCGCTTCCACTAATGGGGCCTCCAGCACGTGATTTCTGTTCGCATCCTGGGGCAAAGTTCGCAACCAGGAGCAGCTACTTCCGGGTTTGCGAAGCTTGTAACCTGAAGCATTCGTAACCAGAAGCGTTTGTAACCAGAGGTACCATTATACTTAGTTTCATAAGAACCTAAGAACAGGCCTGTTGGATCAGGCCAAATACTCTTGTACAGTCTACAAGAACAGCATAAAGTTGACCATGTTTTGAGTAAACTGTTTTCAAGTCTTTATACCATTGGGTCTGATTTGGAAGCTCCAGCTAATGTAGACTGCAGCAGCCAGATTACTTTTTACCTTTTCTGATTAAGAATACTTGACACCATCGTTAAAACAGCTGCAATGGCTGCCCATCTGCTACTGAGCCTGGTTCAAGGTTCACGTATTGATTTACAACTTGAATCCAGGATACCTCAGGGTTCTCCTGAAACTTTATATCCCAGCTTGATCACCAAGATCATCTACAGGACCATCTTTGGTCATTCCCTGAGTTGTCAGGCTCATCTGACAACAATGAGAAACTGAGCCTTTAGTTTCCACCAGTCCTGTGGGAAATCCTGCCAAATAGTTCAATGGGCACCTTTTGTGCCAGCTTTTAAACGCCTGCGGAAAACCTTTCGGTTCCAGCAGGCCTATGAAGGCAGTTAAGAGTACATCGTCTACAATGGTCAATTGACATGTGTTTTTAATTTCTCTTTTGCTCTTAACTTGTTCTTAAATGTTATTGTTTCATTTTATGTTTATACACTGTTGTAAAGCACTGTGACATATTTTTTATGACACCGTGGTATATAAACATTTTGATAAATAAATAACTGATTCAGTGTATTTTTATGTAACATTAACACATATTGGGTAAACCACAGGAAATCATCTATTGATTGTGAATTTCAATGTACTGTACTATTTTGCCTTCCCTTAGCAAAAATAGTTAAAAGTTAATTAGCAGACTGCTTAGAAAAGATCATCAAGCCCAAAGAAAAAACCCTTATTAAAAATATATGTTTTTAGATTCCAATATCATATTCATTCCTACAATTTCAGAATAGTAACTAGTCCTGGACACTGGTAACAATGAATAAATAAAGATTCTTAGACAGCAGTCCTACATCTTTCGGTTCCCCAACACCCTGACAACTTTCCAATGACAGACCAACATAATTCCAAGGCCATGAGGAAAAACAGCTGCTGATTAGGGATAAAGAACATGTCCTAAGTGATGTTATTCATATATTATTTTTTTTAAAAAAAGCCCTCTTGCAGTCAGTCAGTGACACAGTAACTTGTGATTAAGTTTTCCTTTCAATTATAGATTTTCCTTGCAAGAAGTGTAGTTCTTCTGTTCACATGAAGTAGTAACAGTCATTTTTTTCCCTTTGCAATATTGAATTTGATCAGGCTGTAATCTCATTACTATTATTGTACAATATAATACTGTTCCAATTCTGTAATTATTTCATCAGACAGTGCCTGGCGAATATTAGGTGTTTGCTTTCCTGTGAATTTCACTGGTATTGTTTGTGAATTAATGAATCAAATGGGGGGGGGGATAGTAAGTGAATGTGGCCACAACTATTTAGACATTCCAGCCCACCCTTTGACCTGGCAATGTTCTTTTGCGCTGGTTAAATTCTTCTTTGTGATCTCTTTGTATGTCTTCTACAAACCAACATGCACTTATGAGCAATGGAGCTCTGGGAGGCTTTTTTGTGTGTTGTTAATTATGTAGTTAAATGGCAGAAAGCAATCTTAAGGATAGTGGAATTCCTCAACAAATTGGCATTTTAAAAACTGGATTTTGCCAGACTTCTGAAAAAGTTTATGAAAATTGTTAGGAAAAAATGTTTCTATCAATCATATCCATCCATGGAACCCTAGCCTTATTTGTTTTAACGAAATATCATTTCTGGTAATAACAGTTAATTTCCACAAACTCAGTATTTTCCCAGTTCTCCTAACAGCATGCAAGACCTTCCATGAGCATAAAAACTGTAACTAGTTTAGAAGCCTAGAGATATATACTCCTTCTGGGAACCTGTGCCCAGATACTAACTTACTGGAGATATGACTGCCAATTCACTTTGTTGGCCCGAACCTCAGCAGCTTTGGCAGCAATGATATTGGTGGGGACAGCAGCATCTACAGCACCCCGGATATCCATTTTTATCTTGATTTCAAAACCTGTTAAGAAAATAAAGGCTGCTATCAGTTTACATTGAACAAAGTGATTTCAAGAGTTTGAAACTGTGTTTATAAAGCTGCTAAACCTACAAGAAGTGACTATACTTCATCCAAAAGTTTAAACCCCACTGACTTAAAAAAAGAATTAAGCATGTACTTAACTTTTTAACATTGAAATTAATGAGGTTTACAAGTCTGTATATTCCACGGGATTGTTCCAGGTGCAGGCATTTGCGTACCTTATTATTTGCTTATTTTCTACAGTTGCTCACTGAAGTCTATTCTGCATACACCTCAATTTTCCAGGCATTATATATTATGCTATCCTGACTGTACACTGATTTGGAATCAAACATCCTCTAACATTTTTCTTTTTAAGTCCAAGGCCCACATAGTTGCAGAAGTATTACAGTAATATATACAACATGATTAGCTTTGAAAAGATATTCATGCAATACATAAAGCAGTTTTGAATATTCCAAACTTAGGCTGGGGTGTTTTTTGGCAATCCACATAACTTCCCTTACCTGTATGATATAGGAGATGGCAGGCAGAGACCACCCCCTCCCACAACAAGGTATTAATCCACTCCTTGGCCCAGCCAGCTGTCCCCTCTCTGCTAGTTTTTTATCAGCCGGGGTGGTGGGGAGCAGGGGTCCAGAGTACAAGCAGGCGTTCTGACCAATCCAAGCACCTTGTCAATATCCTCAAGCCTTACCAACTGAAAGTCATCCAAAACAACAGGACTAGACAGTGCTCTGGACACCCCTTGAGGGTTATCTGCTGTAATAGTGGAGTCAAGATCCCAGTGGATGTAAGCGATGTTTTGCAAACAAATCACTGCAAGCTACCATCAGTTCTATCACCTCCTTTGGGAGGAAAAGCTCTGTTGGACAGCACAATGAGGATGCAATGGAAAGCCTAAATCTCAACAGGAAGTGATCTGACCTGACAAGAAGTGATGTCAATATCCCTCACTTTCAGATCACCTTCTTCCTGCTCAACCAAGAAAATAGGGACTAGAGTGTGACCTGCCACAAGCGTTTGGACAGCCCCATGCTCGTCATGGCAGCCATGAAGTCCTGATCCACCCCAGAGCTGACAGCTTCAACATGGATGTTGAAGTCCCCCAACATCAGCAATCTGGGAGTCCTCAGCACCACCTCCAAGATCAGCTTTATCAGTTCAGACAGGGAGACTGCTGGGCAACGAGACAGACAGTAAACCAGCAGAATCCCTAATCCCAAAGTCAGGAACACACATACTCTAGATTCAAACACACACACACAACTCGAGAGAGAGCTTGGAGAGAAAGAGTGTTCTCGCTTCTCACATTCGATCAGCTCTGGGTCAGGGCAATCCCCCCCCCCCCCCCGAGGTAGCAGCTACTTTGTGGAACACTCTACTTAGAAAAGTTTGATCACCTCCTTATCTCTTGAAGAATTATTCCAACCAAGCTAAAACAATTAATTCAAAAAATCCTTCCCAGTGGGATATAGCTCCTTTGATGCTGGGTATTTTTTATTATTGTATTAGGATGGAGTGGGGCTTATCACACTTTTATATTTACTTTGATAGTGCTAATTCATTTTAGAAAAGTAAATAAATCAACAACAACACAAGAAACAATGTGCAGAATGCCCTTTCATTTATCATAAACTATTCAGTGTTATGTGACATGGGCATTGTTCCAGAAAGGATCTGCACATTTGAGACTGTAGATTTCTTGCCAAATAAGGTTCAGTCTGCTAACAAAACTCAGTTTCATTTTTGAGACAAACAGTTTCTGGTTCGGGCAGCAAGTAATTTTGACCAGCAGCTAAGGATTAACTTGAGTTCTACCTCCTGTGACCTATAACCAATGTCACTTCCCCTTTCTAGCTAAGGGGTAACTTTCCAATTTTTCAACCCTATACAGTACACCCTTCCTAGCTGTAAGCACAAGTTCAAGCATGACAAGATTGTGCTGCATGAACAAGATTGCACTGCACATCATCCTAAAGTGATACTTTTTTCTTTTCTTTTTACAGAATGGAAGTATAGTTTGAATACCAGAATGTATGACCTTCACCACTTCTGCTTTCTACTTTCTTAGGGGGTGTCTGGCCTAGTCCAGCTCTGATGCCAAAACAAGCTGCCTGAGTTTTTAATGCATTAAATCATTGTTAGGGCAGAACTCTCCATAAACATTAGATAACTCAGCCTGACTGAACCTGTTCAAACTTCATCAGGACCATTTGCCTACACACAAAATCCATATAAACTGTTTCCTCCCTTCCACTGGAAACATGCAATGACTGTTATTGGATGAAACATTTCCTTCTGCCCTCTGCGTTAGTGTCAACAAGATCAAGTCTTACCTCAGATGAAGGAAGCTGAACAACCATTTTTCATTCTAGCATACAACCTAAGTGCACCTATATGTACTCCAAAAGTCATTAGCAGTACTGGTATGATTACAAGGAGCACAAACATTTAACGAAGTGGTGAGAGAAAACCTAATGGTTCAGTAAGCTCAAGGACAGCAAGATTCAGAAAAACAAAGCTCTTATAGAAAGACTGAAATAACTAGACAATTCCCATTCCAAGATCAGAGTGGCCCTGGGCTGTTTTGCTTTTTTTAAATATGTGTAGAAGCATCTCCATCTTGGCACTTATTTTAGTGGCCTTTCTGCACCACTTAAAGAACATCTAGCCCTATAGCTGAGAGTACAGGAGAGCAATCAAATTCATGGATTCCAAGACTAGCAAAGACTGGTATTAGTCACAACAGCAAGGGGGTTAAAAAGCCAGAACCTCAGTAATGCCTCCCAAGTACCAGAGCCTGGAGGTAATAGAGAACCACCCTGCTCTGCTTGTGACCTTCCCCGCGGTATGGAGATAATCACTCGCCGCTTAAACAGATGCTGGGAATCCGCAAGAGCTTTCCTAGCTGAGAGTATTTTGCGTGGAGCGGGTACGTGGGTAGCCCGGGAGGCGAGAACGGGGCGGCCTTCCGTGAGTTCCAGCTGAGTCTCCGGGGCAGCGCGCAGCTTCCTTGCCAGCTTCCCGGTGCCCACCAGCCCCACCCCAAGGCCTTCCGCTCCAGCCCCTGTCCCGCTCCCGGGGCTGCAGGCCTCACTTACTTCCCTCGCTTCGTAGGCCGGCGATGAAGTCCCCGGAATCCGCAGCAGCAACGGGTGACCCAGACTCAGCAGCTAAACAGAAGAGGGACAGCCGAGGCTCACGGTCATGTGACTGCGCTCAGCTGACAACAACAGCGGCCGAGATAGGGCGACGCTACGGGTCCCGGGAAGGCACCGTTCGCGAAGCGGGAAACGTTAGCCAAAAGAGGAGGCGGGGGACGCCGCGAGGGCGAGCGTGCTGGGCCGGTACGTTAGAACGCTGTGTAGACGCAACTTTTATTTTCAGCGTCACAGAACGCTTTTCTTTTTATTTTCTAACGTTATTGGAGGGTTAATGGGAGAGTTTTAAGAGAGCATTTGCAGGCAGCTGCGATAAAACAATCATATAGCCTGGTCCGTGGCAAGTTTAGTAACGCAATGACCTCCAATGCACTCGCCCTCCCCGCAGCGCGCGCACGTACACAAACATAGAACTTTGATCATCAAGTTCCAGCTTGTCCATACAGTATCCTTATTAAATTGTGGCGCCCAGAACTGGACACAGCATTCCAGGTGTGGTCTGACCAAGGCAGAAAAGTGGTACTGTTACTTCCCTTGATCTGTTACTGTTACTTCTGTTGATGCAGCCTAGAAGAACATTAGCTTATTTTGCTGTTGCTGCATCACACTGTTGACTCGCGTTCATCTTGTGGTCTATAAGGCCCCTAGATCCTTTTCACGTGTACTACTGACAAGCCAGGGGTCGCCCATCTTATATTTGTGCAGCTGCTTAAAACCTGACATTTTTCCCTAGTGAAATTCATTTTGTTAGTTTGGGTCTTGTTCTCCAATCTGTTAAAGTCATATTGTATCCCAGTTCTGTCTTCTACGGCAGACAGAAATGGGAGCTCCTCCTCCCATTTTGGTATCATCTGCAAATTTGATGAGCACCCCCTCAATTCCTTCTTCCAAGTCATTTATAAAGACGTTGAACAATAACAAGCATCTCACTTGTCACTTTTTTCTCCATCAGTGAGTAGTCTTTGGGTTTTGGTCAGTCAACCAGCTAAAAATCCACCCAACAGTTACATTGTTCAGACCACATTTTACCAGCTTCTCTGCAAGAAGATCATGGGGGACTTTGTCAAAAAGCCTTACTGAAATAAAGATACACTACATTCCCAGCCTTTCCCTGATTCACCAAGCTTGTAATTCTGTCAAAAAACAAATGAGATTCGTCTGGCATGACTTGTTTTTGAGAAACTCATGCTGGATTGTAGTAATCACAGCATTCTTTTCTGAGTGCTCATATACAGATCTGTTCTAGGACTTTTCCTGGTACAGTGGTACCTCGGGTTACAGACACTTCAGGTTATAGACCCTTCAGGTTACAGACTCTGCTAACCCAGAAATAGTACCTTGGGTTAAGAACTTTGCTTCAGGATGAGAACAGAAATCGAGTGGCGGTGACAGCGGGAGGCCCCATTAGCTAAAGTGGTGCTTCAGGTTAAGAACAGTTTCAGGTTCAGAACGGACCTCCAGAATGAATTAAGTTCTTAACCCGAGGTACCACTGTATTGACATCAAGCTAACTGGTTGGTAGTTACTTGGGTCTTTTACCCCTTTTGGAAGATGGGGACAATATTTACCTGTCTCCAGTCTGCAGGGACCTCACCTGTTCTCAAAGAATTCTCAAAGGTTATAGACAGTGGCTCTGAGATTACATCTGCAAACTCCTGTATTCAGTGCTTTTTTCTGGGGGGACGCAGGGGTACACATACCCCTAAACATTTTATGAATCTAAGTCTGGCCTCATTGAGGGGCAGTATTTCAATATGAGTAGGAATAATAATAATAGTAATAATAATAATAATAATTTATTTATACCCCGTCCATCTGGCTGGGTTTCCCCAGCCACTCTGGGCAGCTCCCAATAAAATATTAAAAGCTTCCCTAAACAGGGCTGCCTTCAGATGTCTTTTAAAAGTAGGATACAGTGATACCTTGGGTGGCTGGAGAAACTCAGCCAGATGGGCGGGGTATAAATAATAAATTATTAAATTATTATTCTAGAGGGTTAATGTGTGTGGGGGGGTGGTAAGGGTGGTGGTGAGATGACAATCCAGCCAGATGGGTGAAGAATAAATAATAAAATTGTTATTACAGTGGAACCTTGGTTCTCGAACAGCCTAGTTGACAAACAAATTAACTCACAAACACTGAAAACCAGTTTTCGAATGTTTTTCTAGTGTTCCGGTTTTCGAACGTTTTTCAGAAGCCGTACCAATTGGAAGCCGCACCTTGATTTTTGAACATTTTAGAAGTCAAACGGACTTCTGGAACGGATTAAGTTCAAGAACTGAGGTACCACTGCATTATTATTATAGCTGTGCATCCCATTATTTCAAGTAATAATAATAATAACAATCCCTCTTGTGCATTTTGGAAAGTAAATGTTCAAAATGGAAATAAAAGGCCCACAATACACAAAGAGCTCTCTCTCTGTTTCTCTGGATTGCACCTAATTCAGTGAGACTAATTGCCAGGTACAGGGTTGCAATCAGACAGAGTATCAGTCTTCAAATGACATATTTCAGTTTTATGTAATGTAAACCAAGGGCACACCTTCCGGTGGGAACTGCTAACATATGGAACAAAACTCAATAATATGATAATTTATTATTATTATTACAGAGAAAGCAAAAGTTCAAATACTTTCACCAAACACAAATTGCAATTTAATGAGATGAAACAATATTCCGTATTTCCTGATGTATGCCTTCATATGTTTTCATTTGATTACAGTATATGACAAAACATCAACAGTTCTCAAGCTTCGTTTTGCTGCTGTAGCTGCAGGTGTTTTACTTCCTGGGAAGGCAATCACTTGGGTTGTCTGGCTTGCTAAACCTACTGCCACTAAATTCCAATTGCGCACATGGTGCTCTCCTGCATGCACATGTTCTTCCACATCACTTTCTCCCATGTGTGTTATCGGGGGGGGGGGGTAGACAGGGCCTTGAGGGTAATCCCCACTTGTGCAGCTGATCTGCTTGTGCAAACAAGACTCCCCCTTCATCTCCACTCTTGCAGCCGGCTGTTCAGTCTCCAAATCTGCTCCAGGGAGTTAGCGGCCCTCTAGAGCAAAGTATGGAGAAGGCTGAAAAGGAGAGGAAGGGCAAGACTGGTCACTTTTGCTGGCATGATCTTGGATCTCACCCAGAATGTATAAAATAACTTGGGGTCAGCCCATCTGTTAGTCCCCACCCTTCATGGTGTTAAGGGTGCCAACAGACTTGACTTATGCAAGGATCTGGAACTTGTGGCTCTGCAGGAGTCACTAGACTACAGCTCCCACCATCCTTGACCCAATGGCATGCTGGCTTGGAGCCCAACAATATTTGGTAGGCCACAGGGTAGCCTGTCTCTCTCTCTTTGGTTGAAGTCCAGCACAACCCCCACACTACCATGCAGCCTCCTGTACAACATAATACATAAAAATGCACAAAATATATAAATCACTCTCAAAAGCTGAGCTAACAGGGATTTTGTTCTGCAAAACATAATGTCTGCGAAAGACTGTGCTGCTGTAATTAGATTATAGCAAGCACAGAACAGAGCGAAACCAAAGGCCACCAATTTGTCACAAATATAATTATGAAAGTATTGCTGACAGACTAAAGTGGTCATATCATTAACAGGTTCTAATGAATGAATCCATTATGACAATTTAACCTGGTTTTCATTCTGTAGTCTTCTGCTCCCACCTTTAGGCAGAATGGATGATGGATACATATAATTTAAATGGTGTGGTTTAATGCAACCGGTTAATCAGGTCTTATTTGTAGAGAGAGAAAGAGAAATTGTTTTTGTGATATTTAAGCTAGGATCAAAGACCTATTAATAAGCTACCTGAAGTTTCTCAGTGTTCACTTATATTGCTAAAGTCACATTTCCATTTAGACTGGAAGGATTAGTTAAATCAGTTGGCTACTCTGTGATTGACAAATACCACTGGTCTAAGTTGGACTCAGCAGTTCAGTGTCACGTTCCAATCCCTGTGGAACTGTGTCATCCTTATGCCTAATCTTTTCTGTACAGGACTACACGTAAAAACCAATTCACTGAACAATGCTGCTTTGCTCTCAGTGTTAATTGTCACGGCTACAATGAGTTTAGATGCTTCATCAGATATTCTGTATCAGGATTCATTTTTCTTCTTGTTGTTGTTTTAGAATCTTTATCAACTTGCAATCACCAAGCTAAAGCAATCCACTAATACTTGGACTAATACTTTGTGGAATTCAAAGGAGCTGCACAGACAACAGATAATCCTGTTTGCCCTCCCAGCTGTAAGCAGTGCAGGAAAGATTGAATAAACTTCAAGAGAATCAGATACTTGTCCCATTGATTCAAGGAGAAGTTAATCTTACGCTGCTTTCATTTGCTTCAGTGTCTGGATTTGAAGTATATTTTCTATAAAAAAAAACCTGACATTTTCCAAAGAAAACGGAGTGTGGAATTGGATTTAGAAATATGCCCTTTTATGACCTATCAGTGTGGAGGCAATATGTATTTTCCTTCAGGACACAGAGCACAAATACAGAAGATGAAAATGAAGACACCACAGCTCAGCTGTTTTTCAAGGTAAGAAAAAGTTTGGGATAATGAAAAGAGAGGGGCAATGAGTTAAATTAATGCTGTTGCATCGCTAATGCTTGGTTCAGAGAGGTGGCAATGTCTACAATGCGATTTCTCCTATATGTGATAATAGCAATAAAAAAAATTGCTGCAAAATCATAATGTATAGTTAGGGCCCTGTTCAGGTCTATCGCCAGCATGGAAAATGAGTCCAATAGTGCCTTTTAAAACTTGATTTTCTTACTTCTCGGTGGTCTCATTTTAGCTCCATGTCAGTCCTTACAGAAGCACTGAGTTTACTGTTAAAGGGAGTAATGCCATGTGCCCTCAATTGATTCCTAAGTCAAACACAAGAATTTTATTTTGCCATGAGTACAAAATTTAGGAAGCTGCTGCTGTGTCAGTTTCTCCACCTATGAAGTCATGATAAAACAATTTAAAAGCTGCAGTGCTTAAGAAAGAGAAGTAGTGCTGTAAATTTCAAACACTGTAGCATTCTTCACCACTTTCCTGTTTCTATATTTAATTCCTCCTTTTCCCCACCCAGTTATCTGCTAAGTGTCTCTCTGAGTCCTGCACTACAGGTGCATTGCTCATTCAGGAGATCATCCACAACCATTCAAGGAACACTGATGTTCTTTTGTCAAATCTCAGCATCCATCTGGAAACTTTTTTTTGCAAAAACCACAGTGGCAGACCTGTTCACAAAAATCAGACAGCAAGCCCACAACACAGCCTTTGTGTGACACCAGGCGTGCCTTGAATCACTGACTCTCCCTTCCAATCAAGAGCCCTTATATGTCACCAATTCCTAAGGACTTCACCTTTCGTTTTTAAAGTGCACATTTCTAGTCCTCATTGTTACAGAAAGTAATTTAATAAATTTAAGAAGTGGTACTGCTGGAGTGCAGAGTCATTTTGATGGGGTTGTTTTGATGGGGTTTTCCAGTGGCCAAAAGTAAGGACTTCTCTACTCTATGCACACACACCCTGCCGCTAGAAAACAACCCCACTCCTCTCTATAAAACTGCCCTAAAAGGAATCCCTCCAACCTTTTCCTCTGGTATTCTTTATTTTATTAAGGAGACAACTATATTCAAAGAAGCTAATTTGCCACATTTAAATCAATCAATCCAGTTGAATTATTTTGTTTTATGGGCACAGAAGAGGTGGGGCAAGGAAGTAGTACAGAATGTCTGGGCTGTAGTGATGTTCCTGCAGTAATTCTCTGTCCATGTAAACATTCACTGCCCTTGCTTCACCTCATAACCTACTTCCTTCCTTCCGCTTTAGGACACTCTAAGCCTGTATCAGATCCTGAAGCCTCTTCCTGTTGCTTTCTAATATTTCCACAGGACATTAACTGTCTATTGTCTACTTGACAGTCTAGGTTTCAAATCCTACCAAGACTCCTGGACTTGGATTCTAGCAGCCTGAAATTGTTTTTGCTTCTAGTTTATTTTACTTAATCCTAACCTCGTTCTTTGCTATCCGACAATGACTTTACTTTATTAGTTTCTAGGTTAATCCTCTCTGGTACTGACCCCTTGGCCAGGTTCCTATTGGACTTATTCTCCCTTCCCCAGACTCCATTTCCCTTTTTCTTCTCCATCTTAGTATTTTACCCACAAAGATAGAGTAGCTGGATCAATAGCTTTAAATCCCTACGTAAACAGAAGGATTTTTATCCTTTCATTAGGTAAATTTACATATACTGTATGCTTATTCACATTTCCACAATCTAAATTGCTAAAGAAATATTTTAAGCCTTACTAGGTGACATTTAAAGACCTTTTAAAATATTCATCATGAGACTTAGTTTAGCTCTTTGAGTCGGTTACATCTAGCTTTTATTTGCAAATGCTGGTGAGGTTAAAATAGGTCAGTTAAAATAGCTTTGTTGCTTTGTTTGGCCTAATTCATACTAAGCAGAGTTTATTATCACAGTCTATGAAAGAACAATCCAGTATTATTTTGACATTTCTGTTTTGCATTTATTATATGCCAGGCTATAGTTTGGGGAATAAATACCACACACTTCCATTTTTTCTGTTTATAATTTTACAGTGTAAGTGACTTCTTGTAGCATTTTCCTTTTCTCTTCTGAGTTTATTTTAAGTGAGATTGAAAGCAGAATTTGATAATTTTCTCTATAGATAATTGATGAATGTCTTGAATGTGAACCATTTCATATTGTTCAGGTGTTTTGCTGCTACATTATTATTTGTACAGTAGTGCATATTCTATCTTTCTATAACAGGTTCACTCAAGGGAGCCCACTGTCGTTAACTGTGGCCCTAGAATACAGACTCTGAATCAACCCTTTAATCCTTGCCCAAGGTTCCTGGTTTTGCCTTAGGCTATGTGCACATTGCCATTCAGTGCATTACCACTGCTGGTGTTTGAAGCAAAGTACTTTACATATGATATTATCAACAATTCATATGTGGCTTCTACTACTGTTTGATGTGTTCACCTTCAGGCCAGCTTCCATATCATTTGAAAACATAAGCCATGGTTAATCTGAGATGTGTACATTGCAGACAGGCTAATAATGGTGCTTCACCCTGTGCTGCCCATGTCTTCCCCACAACTCTGTCCCACCCCCCATTTCAACTATTCCCACAGTATAGCTTTGCTACAAATACACCTAGTGTATTTGGCACATGTTGCCACCATATTATTGCTATTATTAACCTGCCCTTCAACCTAAGGTCCCAGAGTGGATTACAACAATTAAATCACAATATTTAAACAGTTTGAACATATCTGTCACAATGGCAATATAGCTGGCACTCCAGCATAGTATTCTATAACCTCTTTGTCAGCTGAACTTAACATTAGATTGTGTCCTGAATCATTTTGGACTCTCCCCTGTATTCAGCATAGCTGTCAATGTTTCCCTTTTCTTGTGAGGAATCCTATTTGGAATAAGGGAATTTCCCTTAAACAAAGGGGAAATTTGACAGCTGTGCTATTCAGCAATGCATCAGTAATATACAAATTATCAACAATAAACAAATACAATCAGCAAAAAGTAAAAAAAAAAAAAACCAAGTCTACATAACTGAATTAAAAGTTTGAACAAGTTGGCTGAAATAAAAACATTTTAGCTGGGGTCTAAAACAATAGAAGGACAATTCCTGCTCAGTGTTCATAGACCAGGAAGTCCAGAGCACATGTGCTGCTACACTAAAGATGGACTCCTCACAGATATCAAATGAACATGGCACTTTTAAAAGTGCTAGCTCTGCAGATGAAAGCAGTCAAATAGGGGTAAGATCAGGCTTCCTCAACCTTGGCCCTCCAGATGTTTTGGGACTACAATTCCCATCATCACTGGTCCTGCTAGCTAGGGCTCATGGGAGTTGTAGGCCAAAAACATCTGGAGGGCCAAGGTTGGAGAAGCCTGGGTAAGATGATTCCCCAAGTATACTGGGCCCATATAGAGCCTGATCAGGCTCTATATGCTAATCAGAATACCTTGTAGCAGATCAGCAGCTGATGCAGGTCTTTGAGCAGAAGTTTTAATATGCTGTCACCAATCATGCTGCAGCATTCTGCACTAACTGCAGCTTCTGCACCAGCCACAAGGGGAGCCCCACAGAGAGTGCACGGCAGCATTCCAGTCATGAGATTACCAGGGCCTGGACTGCTATGGTCAAGCTATCCCAGCCCAGGAATGTCTGCGGCCAAAGCTGATGGAATCTCTTCCTGCAGACCCTCACTGAAATAAATAGAAATTGCATAAGTGTTCACTGTGATTGTACAGTGGTACCTCGGGTTAAGTACTTAATTCATTCCGGAGGTCCCTTCTTAACCTGAAACTGTTCTTAACCTGAAGCACCACTTTAGCTAATGGGGCCTCCCGCTGCTGCCGCTGCGCCACTGGAGCCCGATTTCTGTTCTTATCCTGAAGCAAAGTTCTTAACCTGAATCACTATTTCTGGCTTAGTGGAGTGTGTAACCTGAAGCGTATGTAACCCGAGGTACCACTGTACCTATTATTGAGATCTCTCCTCCCACACTGACTGAGGTTCTGTGTTTCCTGGCAAGGAGATGCACTGAAGACTGCTCTTGCTGAATGGCTAGTGGTCATGCGTCTGTTAAGTGTTAAAGGCAGGGGGAAGTGGCAGCCTAATAGTTTCCATTTGCCCTAAATGGAACATGACTTCTAAATATGGTACATGAAACAGCTAAATCTTCCCACCCCTGTTGACAAGAGGAAATTAGAAGCCAGAAGTTAATTGTTGGGGGAAAGGCAGCAAGTGGCAATAAGAGGATCCCCACTGGATCAGACCAACAACCTGCCTATCCCAGCATCCTGTTGTCCATAGTGACCAACCAGATGTCTGTGGGAACTGGCTTCTCCTTTTCTTATTCCCCACCAAATGGCATTCAGAATGCGCTCTCTGATTCTGGAGCTTTTGATGCATTCATCTATCCCGATGCTTGTTATATGAAATTTCACTTATTCAAACAAGAGAAATTAGTACCCAAACCTCACTATACACACTGCAGATTCAGATATCCAAACAGCCAGAGCTGTGTAAACAAACCAGCAGCTTTAAACAAACCTTCATTTTTGTGTTTTGCTGGTCTACAGTAGCTGTTTTGCCAGAAACCATGAGGGGAGAGATCAGACAAATAAGAGAGCATTTTCCCTTTCTTTGTTTGCCTTTAAGGCAAGGTTTCAGAGGGTTTTCCTAGTTTTTTCCCATAATTTTCAGGTCAAAATTCCACGGTCAGAAACAGATTAGAAATTTCCCCATAGGAATCAAGGGGAATTGTGAACTCATTATGCAAATACTAACCTAACAAACATGGGACGCGGGTGGCGCTGTGGTCTAAACCACAGAGCCTAGGGCTTGCCGATCAGAAGGTCGGTGGTTCGAATCACCGCAACGGCGTGAGCTCCTGTTGTTTGGTCCCAGCTCCTGCCCACCTAGCAGTTTGAAAGCACATCAAGTGCAAGTAGATAAATAGGTACCGCTCCAGCGGGAAGTTAAACGGCGTTTCCGTGCACTGCTCTGGTTCACAGCTTAGTCATGCTGGCCACATGACCCGGAAGCTTTCTGCGGGCAAACGCCGGCTCCCTCGGCCTATAGAGCGAGATGAGCACCGCAACCCCAGAGTCGTCCATGACTGGACCTAATGGTCAGGGGTACCTTTACCTTTACCTTTACCTTTACCTTTACCTTTACCTTTACCTTTACCTTTACCTTTACCTTTACCTTTACCTTTACCTTACAAACAATTTCCTTAGAATGTATTGTGTTTGGATAGTGGGACCTGCATGTATAAGAAGAGGGAGGTCTTCAGGGCCTGCTTAAAAACTACCATAGAAAGGGCCTGAGTAACCTTCAAAATGATTGAATTTCACAGTTGTGGGGCCAGCTCAAATCCCTTTCACTGGAGTTCAGATAGTATGTGTCTGTCATGATTCACAGTCATTGCTAGCCTCATTTTAAAGATATTGGTCATGTGTCGCCATATTCTGCATCCACAGCAATGCAGTTTTGCTTGGCTCAGCGTTGTTCCTTGGTATCACAGCCAATCTTTTCTATTGAAGGTTTCCTTTTGGGACTTTGCAAGAGTTGATGGGAGGCAGGAGAACATAATTTTAGGGAACAAATACAAGTATGTGGACTCCAGTATAAAGGAAATTGCCTCTCTCCATTATACGTATGACAGTATGGTCAAATATATATCATGGTGTTTTTTCCTGCACAGAATTTAATTTCCAGTTCTATAGTCTGTCTATATATCAGACTGCTGATAATCCCAGCAGCTTCAAGAGGGGGGGAGGACTAGGGCACTTCCAGATTGTCACTATTTTGGGGTGGAATTCAATCACATCCCAACAAATTTAGGTTCTGCAATGAAAGTTGATTTGGAGCTCTTGCACAACAAACCCACTTCCCCAAAAGATCAGACCTTTTTGAGATAAAGAAAGTGGCAAGAAAATGCACTGGCAAGGATGGGATAATACTTGCTTTGAAGCAATGTCAGCTACCCTCAACGAAAACATTGCAGATAATAATAATAATACTAGTAATACTACTAATAATAATTAATAATAATAATAATTTTATTATTTATACCCTGCCCATCTGGCTGGATTTCCCCAGCCACTCTGGGCACCTTACAGCATATGAAAAAATGTAGAAACATCAGAAATTAAAAATTTCTTGATACAGGGCTACCTTCAGATGTCTTCTAAAAGTCAGAAAGTTATTTATTTCCTTGACATCTGATAGGAGGGCTTTCCACAGGGGGGGCGCCACTACCAAGAAGGCCCTCTGTCTTGTTCCCTTTAACCTTACTGTCAGGATACGGTCCAAACTGGAGGGTGGGCGTCCAGCCAAACACCATTATGCCTGCCTGCCTGGTTCTCCCTCCTGCGTACTGTCCGGAGAAATCATCTGTCTCCTTTCTGACAGGACTACGTGACCGATGTCTTCCGACAGTAGGGCACACATTAGCAGAATAAACAAAGCATCAGCAGAAGCCAGGCCCAGGGGCGGGGCAGCACTAAAGCTACTTTATTATTTACAAGTTCAGAACAAAAGGGAACATGTCTCCTCTCCTTCTTGCTCCCAGAGAGAAGGGAACAACAGAAATATGAAAACGGAACAGTGAAAGGCAAAACATCCGTTCTCGTGCTCCAACAGCTAGTGTTAGAATGTACACAGACATGTGATGATTAACAGTCCCACATATCTGAGGTGCAGTGGGAGAATAGAAACCTAACACTTACTTCTTGTAGTGAGGGAACCACCAAAAGGCCCTCAGAGCTGAACCTCAGTGTCCAGGCTGAACAATGGGGATGGAGATGCTCCTTCAGGTATACTGGGCCGAGGCCATTTAGGGCTTTAAAGGTCAGCACCAGTGCTTTGAATTGTACTCAGAAACCTACTGGGAGCCAGTGTAGGTCTTTCAGACAGCAGAGTGAATACTCATCAAGTAGCCAACATCTAATCTCCCTACAAACCTCTCAAGATCAAAGCTCAATAAATGGATGTCTAAAAAAGCCCTGAGTATAAAAACCCTCCTGACTGGGAAATGCAATTGAAAAATAGAAGATTCTGTCTACTACTTACCACCTGGGGCAGTGAGGTGGGATCACATAGCCAGCGAACTACCAGGCTCAGTTCAAGGTATTAAGATTTTGCATGAATCAGTACTATCTCTGTGAATGCTGAATGGGAATAGGCTGCATACAGAAGACACAGTAGCGACTTAATACCTTAGTGTGTGGTAATTACAACTGTGGAAAGGTGCCTTCTGACTGTAGTCTCCAACACCTGAGGTTATTCCTTCACTGCATTATTCCAGTTCTACAGTGCTATGATTCTATGACCAACCTCATGTAATTGCTAAGTATTCAGGAAAGCTGGTATCTACACCCACCATAAGAAAGGCATTAAGTAGCTACTATATAGTGGGTAGGCAAATGTTTCCACATTAATGCCCAAATCAGGGTCCAACAAATCAAGCTGAGGTTGGCTCAGAGCAGCCACACTTACATATTTAAAATCTGGAGTTGTATTGTTTGTACTGAACTAGGAAAATGTAAGCTTTGATGTTGCTAATTTTTATTTGTTTACTCTACTCTTCAGCCTGTGAAAAAGCTCCTAGAATGCTTTAGAATGATCAGTAATAACACTTTCCTTACCTTCATGCTTATAATCGAAAAGAAATGATGCAAAAGGAAAAGGGATTGTGATCTGAGGTTCCCTGGCTCATGGCAGAGGCCAGAGTATGTTGTCTTCCGTGTAGTACCTCTCCACCATTTTGAAGAGGTCCCAGTATCATCAAATATGAGAAAACCTAACTTAATCCTATCATGACCTTCCTCCATTGTTTAACATAATTATCTGTGGTCTGAGGAACTTCAGACCAACCTTCTGTTCTGCACAGAGGTTAGTGACCCCAGAGGGAGGGCTTCATGTTTATTAAGCATGAAGACTGTATAGAGCAAGTTCCGACCTAAAGGAAGCAATTGATGAGGCTTCACAGAACCATGCGCTTTCCTTTCTGCTGCCTTTTCTTCCTGGCAGCTCACGGCCTTAAACAGTAACACTAATGATTTCAATGGTCCAATTAGCAAGCTGTTCTTTCCTAGCATATCACTTTGAGCTTGACCCTAAGCAAGAAGCAAATAACATCTGTCTTGGTTGAGATCAAGCTCCTTGAGGGATTTTGTATGGATTAGCTTGGCTGCCTCCCCAGCACAAAGATCAATATGTGAGTCAGCCATGTGCCTGAATACCAGCAGTGTTTTTTGAGACTCAACTTTTAATCTGCTTGCCTGGTTATTAGAATCTATATAGGAGGCAGCTGTAACAGACTCTCCTACAGCCATTCCACCCAGAGACCTCAGCAGAGTGCTCAAATGCTTTACAGAGACAGTGCTCTATCTGACTGTCAGAGAACAATCTTCTATGTGAAGAGTTGCACGGTTTAAGAAAAAATGCCCATAAGCAGGGAGAGCAGAATCTTTGAAGTTGCCTTTCAATAGTTAGTACCTGGACAAGCAAACAGAGCAGGCACACAGGTTCCTGATCACACCCAGGGCTTACCCACTTCCTCTCATCCCTGCTGCTTTCCCTGGGGGGAACTGCTCTTTAGTGCTCAGTTGGAGCAAATGGCAATTCAAACTTTCTCCAGATTGACATTTGCTCTGATTTAGCACTGAAGAGCAAGTTTTCCCCGGGAAAGGACCGGGGCAACAGGAAAACTACTTGGACCCATGCTTTCTAAGCACCGGACAAGCAGAAATGTGGACAAGCCCTCGCAGTCTTCTCCCCAATGATGAGATGGATTGTTAAATTTCAGCAGTGATTTCTCAATCTGCAGCTATGCATGTCAGTTAGCACCTTCAAATTTATGCAAATATGTAGCCTCATCTGTTTGTGATATGCAAGTGGCTGCCCTAAATAAAACCCATATAATCTTGTGATTAATTTTAAGCAGTACTGTTTTTTCTAGAAAAATAGGTGCTGAAACTCACCCTGAACACCTCCCTCATTCTCTTAGAATAGCAATGGCACCCACCTGAGAGGTGCCAGAACTGAGTTCCAGCTGTAAAAAAAAAAAGCCCTGATTTTAGGTGACCAGCAGTTAGGGTTTAGCCATATCAAGTTTCCTTTGTGCTTCTCTTATAGGAATTCATTTTTGCCCTATAAGAATGAACACTATAGCCAATCACCAGAGCTTGCCCTTTCGCTATAACAACACACTGCAGAAATACATCCCACCAAGTACTGCCCACTAGTTTGGACAGGCCAGGAAACATCAAGATAGATATTGGGGGAATACAATTGAAAGTGCTCATACATTGATGAAAGCACACACAGAAAAAAAATTGTCGCCGTATGCACTGGTGCCCTTGTGTGGATACAGCATCTGTGGGACTTAGTTCTAAGTATTTATGTTTGAAATACAGGTGCTCAAAAGCAGGGAGGGGACCATTCGTGTTTTCAGGCGTAAGGCTCAAAGCAGTTCTTCCTCTAGTCAGTTTGGAGTATAAACGTTCCATTAGCTGGAATGCTTATTTGCATTGCAAATTGCTCGCTTCTGATCCTCTTCCACTTATGAATATGATCAGGTGCTCACAGGCAAGTCCCAAAGGCAGTATAAACCCTGCATACGAAAATGCTTCAGGACAGGAAACATTTCTGCTATTGTCTTTGCCATAATGATTCTGCTTACTTTGACTATGCCTACAGTGACACCTGCTGGAGTATTTTAATTCAGTAATGCAAAATTTCACATTGACTTCAGATTATCATTTGGAAAAAGTCTTACCTCAACCTGTGTGACCAAAGGACCTGATCAATATGTGCTGCACACATGGTGTTTTTAGGGCTGTAAGGAGTGGCAAGTTCAGGGGGGAAACCATAGCTCAATGGTAGAGCATCTGCTAAAATGAAGGGGAAATGCCATTTTATCAGCACCTTCAGCGGAAACCATTTCTCTCTCCCAGTGCTGCTCTTTGAAGCCCTGAAAACTGGATGTTCAAAGAGTAGCACAGCTCTGCTTGCAAAAGGGTCTTCAAAGTCCTAACCATTGGGATTGTCAAATTTGACCCGACAGAGGTTTTGAGATAAAGATCTGGCCCACTGACCAGGGAAGTTTCCCTGCCCTGCCTTATTTCAAGATTTGCCAACTTTTTTGGCAAATGTGCCATGTTACATTCATACTATTGGAGAGTGCATCTCTATTGCACACTATCTTGAGTTGCCAGTTCAAGATTTTGATGGGCCCAAGGGCAAGTTGCCCACAGTGGGCACCTCTCTTCCTCACTGCTACCCCCTACTTCCTCATCTTGCAAATGCCTGTTCTTATGTGGTCAGAATGACACCATCCATGTTCAAGAAAAAGCTATTAACAGGCTTGTGGGAACCCCAAGATGTGAAGAATTAGAGAAATGGTTTAGAGGAATGAACCAATGCGAGGTTCAAAATTGCTGCAGCCTAATGAGGACTGAGTATGCTCAGTGGGCATGAAATGTTAATTGACTGTACAGGAGGAAAAAGCGGTAAATAGGGAGAAGAACAGGGAATGGAGTATCCTGAGGGGGGCGTTGCCAGCAGTCTGGAGCCCTGAACTGTGGCATTCTACATTGCAAATCCCAGCTGCCAGAATTGCAATAGCTACTTCTTCAATGCACATACATTAAGCTCATGAGATACAGGTCTCTTCCCAGAAATGCTGTTCTTGGCATTCCTTGTGATGCTTAATTTCAGTTCCAAGACAAACTTTTCAGTAGATGTTTCAACAGCTATAAAGTAAATTAATGGAACAATACTTTAAGTCTTTAATCCAACAACATTTAGTCAACAGGATGTTCCAGAAAGACTCATTTCTCCCTTCCCTATTTCTCCTTAAGGTTAGTGATGAGTTTCTTTCTTTCTTTCCTTATTAGTTAAAATGAATAAGGAATTTCTGACATGTGAAAATCTGGTATGCCTCAGCAACATGAACTCCAAACAGGCATTAGTCATATGCACATTAAACTGTACTTTCAGAGGGAATGAACTGAAAATTAAAATGCATAAGACAATGTCGTAATTAGGTACATGATAGCTCTGTCTGTTCTGTAAACAGAATATTTTCCAGCTTCCAGGAAATTCATTCAAACTAAAAGTTGTTTTTGTTGTGGTTAGAAATGGTATAATTGAATTGCAAACACAGAACCTCATTCTGGTTGTAATTTCAAGTGGTACCTTCTATTTATTTTTTTAAGATACCCTGCTTTTTTAAAAAAAAAACACCCCACCTACAAAATGGCTTATATAAGTAGAAAATGACAAATCTGATAATGCAAAAATAGTTTTAAAAAAATAAATAAATGAAACAGATTAAAAGCACACAAGCATGAAAGCCAAAGGATATAAAATGAGGACAGTAGAGCTCAATTATAAAATGTCTTCTGGAATTAATAAAAGGGGTTTCAACACCTGCCTAACAGCATGAAGAGGAATTAGTTTGGTGGATGAACCTCAATCCCTGCCCCGTGAGAGAATTTGACACATATCTACAGAATCATCACCAATAAGGCCCTTTCCAAATAACTGCCTTCTTTGTCACTGCTGGCCACTGACATTACCTGGCCATCCAGGGACAAAGTGAGGTACAGGAAGCCCCAAATGAACTTGATACTTCAAGGGAGAATACAACCCCAATCAAAATTAGTTGCAAACCTCCACCGAGAGCAGAAGAATCTTCAATTGTTTGTCTTCCAGACACCCATTCAGAATTTCCAGTGCTTCTCTAGGGTTAGATGATTAATATTAAAAGGTTGAGAGTTGAGTGTCATCAACCTACTGGTGACACTTAAACCCAAATCCCCAAATGACATCACCCAGCGGGTTCATGTAGACATTAAAACTCATAAGAAGCTGGCTTCTGCTTTTTATCAATGGCTTTTGAGAAGCCAGTTCCCCCCATTTGACAGTTTGAAGGTGGTGTGGGTGGAAGACCTGGGGGAAACTCTAGGCCAGCTGTATGGCGGGGAGGGGGGGGTCTGGTCTACCAAGCCCTTCTCAGCTTTTGCCAATACGCAGAACTCTCTCAAAGTGGTGCTTCTGTGGTCTCACACACTGCCCAGGCTTGCTCATATATTGGGTCAAGGATCTAATTGCTGTTGGTGAGACTGCCCAGATAACCATGCTTTTCGGCTTATGTTCTGGGGCTGTCATTTTGTTTCTGTTTTCTGGGGTTGAAGGATGGAGAAAATTACATCCATAATTGGTAAACAGGCAGTTAAAGAGCCAAAGTTATGTCTGCTCTCCTTATTTGAAGGAGACAAAAACACCCTACTAATCAAACCTTTGATTATGTTCCTTCTGATCACAGCCCATTTAACTACAACCCAGGGCTGGAAGGTTCCTTGACCATTATAATGGGCATGTGGTATAAAAAGACAGTTTCCTTGAAGATGCTAACTCATAAATTTAAAGGCACCAAGGGTTCTGCCATGCCACAATATTTTGTGACCATATGGGTATCCCTCTCTCTCTCTCTCTCTCTCGCTCTCACACACACACACACACACACACTCACTCACTCTCACTCTCACTCTTAACTTATATCAACACCACTCACACCATGGATCGCCTTGTTCTAGTCAAGTGGGTTATTCATTTAGAAGAATTATTAAACTTATTTGGACCTTGTGCTCTTCAAACTCCCCCGCCCTATTTTTGCTCTGCCACTAGTATTAGTTGTAGGTACCCTTATCATAGTTTCTCTTGTTAACGATTTTGTTTTCCATGTTTCTGTATGGTTCTTTTTCAGGGTGTACTTTTTTGTCCTGATGCCCATTTTATATATACTGGACGTGTTATACCTTCTTCTTTTTAATCACAAAAGGTTATAAGGAGCAGGAAAGGACAGGAGAGTAAATCTTACTGAATTGTTGTTTACTGCTGCATTCAGCAGTATATGGACTTTGGAAACACGGATTAAAAGTAAGCACTTTGGGGGCCTATATAATGCTCAGAGACCTAAAGGCATTATATGTGTGTGTGCTTTTAAAGCAAATAGGAAACAGGTGATATTAAAAAGATAAATATAACAAATAATGGCTTCATTTTTTCAACAAACATGAGCTTGGCTGGATCAGAGCAAAGGTCTAGCATCCTGCTCTCTACAGAGGCCAAGAAAGTGCTTCTGGGAAGTCTGCAAGGTGTGGAGTCAATAGCCTTGCCTCATTTTTGCTCCCTAGTAGCTATTATTCCATAGCATACTGGTTCTGAACCTAGAGGTTCTCATAGCTATGGCTCTGTCTCCCATGAACTTGTTTAATCCCTGTTAAAGCCACATAAGCAAGTGGCCATCAGACATCCTTTTGCCGTAAATTCCATACATTATGTGTTGTGTGAAGAGGTACCTTTTGGAGGGCTGTCTTGAACTACCAGAAAGCTGGGGCCTCCAGAAAGTAGCTTTGCAACCCTACAGCCCTATGGCCTACAGCAGTAGCAGCCAGAGTGGTGGATCAGAGCCATGGAGCTACCTTCCCAACACAGGGCTTGCTACAGCTTACCTGGAGAGAACAGGGAGGGCAGTTCTGCACCAGCACACCAGTGGAAGTGCTGGATTGACTGCAGGGGTGTCCATGTTGCCCTTCCCTTGGGGCCACCCTGCCCTGCCGCAACCCTATCCCCATCCAAGTAGGTTGTAGCATCTCCTGTGTTGCGAAGGTGACTCCATAGCTATATCTGACAATTTCCTCTCCCAATGGCAGAGAAAGAGGGTCCAACCTCAAAGATGGAGATTTGGTTTCAGGTGCCTCCTCCCCACCACCTCTGTGGCTCTTGCGCTACTGATGCCGGAAATCCAACATCGATAGTAGGGCCACAAAAGTGGTACCAGGGAGTGGATTGATGTGTACCAGAGCATGGCATGGATCCAAAGGTCTTCACAGTCTCTCAGTCTGCCTCCAAATGAGGAAGAAAACTGCACCATGCTTGGATCTGACATAATAAAATTCTCTCCCTTTGGGGAAGGGTTATGGCATCTGTTTTGCATGCAGAAGGCCCAGGCTCAATGTCCAGCATGTCCAGGAAGGGCTAGAACCGCTGGTGAACCACCACCATGGACTAATGGTCTGGCTTAGTATAAGGCCGCTTCCTTGGTTCTAAGTTCTTAATGGGATGGAAATTGTTGCTGGATAAGGCAGTTCAAGCACCTCTGGTTCCCCATCCCCCTGGCACTTAGCATTGTAGCCTAAGTGTATAAATACAGCCCTTTTCTATGCCTTTCTGCTTCTCTTCGGTGCTGTTTACTTCCTCCTAAGTGTGCCTAGAATTGCAACCATAATGGAACCTTCTTATTCTCCTTAAAAGCACAATAAAGAGAAGGGGAAGCTCTTCATCACAATCACCTGCAAATGCATATTTCCTTTTGTTTATGGAGGAATATTATTAAGACTGTATTAATACAATACAGAACTCTTCATCAGATGGCCAATTCTCAGCTTCAAATAAAGCCAGGTTCCTATTTCCTAGTGAAAGGGTTTACAATTTAGGAGCCAGGCAACCAATCAAGGTTGGAGTTAGCCACATTTTTTTTAAGCTCACAGTGATTCATTTACCATTAATATCTCCAAGATAGGCAACAGATGTAGCTTTCCCAAACATGAAGATTTCTGATTGCCTTGAAAACGTTAAAATGTACCCTATCAATTTTTAAACTGTTTTTATTTATTTTCATAGCACAGAAGATAAATTTTGAGAAAACAATTGCTACAACAGTAAAAAAACAAAAACAAGTAACTTGTCCTGATAAAAATACAGACTTTTATCATGCCATGTGTTAAAGTTTCATTTAAACTCTTCCAACTCTACAATTTTTGAAACAGAATAATATTTCAAAAAGCGTTATGCATGACATATTAATCAACATGGAATTAGAAATCAAAAGTGGGATAGTAACCAAAAAAGAAAAGCAGTGTGGACTGCTTCTGTTCAGGATTCCAGATACCCAGTCCTGCCATTTTCCAGGATAGCCCCCTGCTTTTTTTAACACTGGGGAGCCACCCAAAAAAATATATAGATGGGGGGGCAAACAAACTGGGCTCCTAGGAGTTGGTGCCCCTGTGCCCAATCTTGGTACCTCTTGGAATTAAGGAGCTTTGGATCCTGTGGTTATAAGGTTGCTTCCACCATAGCACTGGAACACCCTCTTTCAAGGACCAGGACCAGCTGAGAGTCATCTGAGCCAAGGATGGGGATTTTCCCCCTATGTATATGGCAGTGAAGGACATAACTGGCATAGCCCCATTGAGCCCAGACTTGGCTGGCCCAGCCAGAGGTCTGTGTGCTCCAAATTCACTCATCCTGTAGGATCTTGGGTTCGAATTGTGCTACAATTTGTTTTTCTGTAAGAAATGAATAGAATCATTTTCCTTCATTTCTCCCATCTCTTTCTTATAGCAGGTGAACCACCAGTTGTCTGTGAGCTTCATTCATGTGGTCTGTGTACTGTTACTTATATCCTCAGCAGTTTTCAAGTGGACCATGGTGAGGGAAAGTTTGTGAAGCCCTGTCTTATAGGACTGGTTCCTGAAACTGACAAGAGGTGCTGCAATGCATTTCTTATCAAACTGGTGCATACTGTTGCATCCAGGAACATTCTGCAGGATGGAGAAGCGGTCTTGGTGTGCTCTGAAAGTGATAAGACATTAAAACTGTCGAACTAAAGCACAGGTAAATTAGCTCAAAAATCTGCAAAAAGCCCCCAAGAAGCACTGTGAATTGATACACACTGGATGCAGTCTGTAGAGGCAATCTTGTGAGTGTTCTTAAAAAAGAGAAGAAATGAAAACTCCAATCAGAGGCATAAAACAATATGAAACTTGTGAGGTTTTATGCCTTTGGGGAGTAGCACAGTGATTGCACATTTAAGGCCATTTAGATAGACAATGTCACCATTACAAGTGTTCACTGAAAGGAAATTGAAGCTAAGAAGATACTACACGTTTCTAGCCGCTTATAACATGGGGACCTCCATCACATAAAGATAACATGGCAGGCCTGAAACGTGGCAGGTCTGATGACGTAGAGGAGTAGTACAATACCTGAAAAATGAATGACATTTGGATGGAAAGTTCTAAAGTTGTAGGCAGCAGAAAACAGGCATTGTCTACTTGTAATCAATATAGTTATTTTATTTTATATTTATTAATAGCCCTCCTGTCCTCCCAAAGGAGGCTAGGGTGGCAAACAACCAGTGGTAAAATATATTTGAAATATATTTAAAATAATTCTAATACAGATGCAGACTGGGAAAGATCTTGACTAAAAAGTCTTATTGAAAGAGGAAGGTCTTCAGTAAACAATGAAAAAACAACAGAGATGACACCTGTTTAATATGTGAGGGGAGGAAATTTCAGAGCATAGGTGCCACAACACTAAATGCCCAATTTCTACATTGTGGAGACTCGAGAGCAGACCTCCTGATAAGATGGCATCTGTAGGTTGCCCTCACTTGCAGAGAACAGTGATTGTCTGGATATACAAGGGGTGAGATGATCTTTTAGGTATCCTGAAACTGATACAATTGAATGCAAGTTCCGTTTTTTAAAAATATTTTAAACACTGGGATTGTAGCTGGGATTGGAGATTCTGTTGACACAGTTTGGATGAATCAGCATGAAGCTCCTTGGGTGGTTTTCAGTAAAATATAGTCACACCAGCACACATGCCTGGGCACCATCAGATCAAGCCAGCCATATGCCCAGCAGAGGGCAACAATGACAGAGCCAGCCAGCACATGAAGTCGCATAATTTTTGATACAAGAGGTTGGCCATTTTGTATGTTCTTTTTCTTAGGACTTTTTCTAAATTTCCAACTGAGTTCTAAAGCCCACATCTGGAAATAGGAGATGCAAAAGATAGGATGCAGAAGTGTCCTAGAAGTGATCAGGAGAAGTATTGATGCTGGATTATCATGTTTTATATTATCATGATTCTTGTTTAAACAAACACAGTTTATTCCAGTACCTGGCCCCCTTCCTTAAACTGAAAGAGGATCCTGACATATGTTTACTGCTTGCATGCCAAAACGGCTTCTTAGCAGTTTACAAGTATAAGATCAATTGTAAAAGCCATGCATAATTGAAATACACAGTTAAACAATTCCATCAACACATTAAAAACATCCATAACTAAAATAAACAGTAAAACATGCCGGTGTAAAGCACAATATTTAAAACAGTTTAAAAACAATTAGATCAGAAAGTTCAAGTTCAGGGAATGCTGGCCTAAGCAGGTGTGTCCTCAAGAGCCTGTGGAATGCCAATACTGATGGGGCCTCTCATATTTTTGCAGGGAGTAGGTATGCTTAGGCTTGTACTGTTAAAGCCAAGCAACTTGGATCAAGCTAGCTGAGCATCTTGGTAATTTTTGTTTTGTATTTCTCTCTCTTTCCTTCCCCGCTCTGTCCATGTTTTCACCCAACTCCCTAGATTCTCCAATCCCTCTCTGTCCTCCTTCCCAGCTTCCCTCTCTTGTCCAGGCCACGCTTTCAACCTTTAGCCTACCACTCATGCCTTCCATCCCTGCCAGCTGCCCCTTTCTCTAACATCTCACCCTTCCGAACAAGGACTCTGCTCCGGAGGGAAGCGGCAGCTCTGGGTCCGCTCGACGCCTTACTAGGAGGCCTCTTGGCAGAGCTGGCCTTACGCAGCTGCAGCTCCTCGGAGCCCCTGAGATGCTCTAAATGTAAAGAAGCAGCATTCAGGACACACAAGACTTTCTCAAAACAGCACAGTGATGTGAGTACCACTTGCTTGAACAGGATCCCCCTGGGGGAAATAGGAGCAGCTCATCCACATCCCAATCCCCTCTTTTTAAGGAGGTTGTGTGCAACACACTTGTTTCTAAATAGGAAAGCTTACCCGTAAGAACATATGGAACGAAACACTCTGATTCATTAGCCTTCACCTTTGCTTGTCCTCAAACATATTTGCATTCAGAAGTATACAGCCCCAGAAGCTGAAGGAGCTAATAGCTGGTTTTCAAAAACAGAAAGGCAATGGTGCTCAAGCCTGTCTAGAATTCACTCGCTGACCTCAACTGGCTGCCGGCTGCATGGAGCTGGCTGCAATGATTGACTGTCAGTATCACACATAGTCTCAGAGCATAGGCTGCATGTACACACATTGAGATGTGGAAACAGGTGATTATGTGCCTTTGCTCACCGTACATATAACCTTAAATGTGAACTGGGACTATGTATGTAGATTTGTTCGAGAGATGATCACACAATCCATTTGCTATAATTATTGAATAATAAACGAATAAACGGGGTGATCCAGAAGTGGGGCCTGCTTGCGTAGACTTAGAATCAAGGTTGCAATTATGGTGTGAGGAGGCGTCAGGAACCCAACATTTGCTGCAGCACCCCACTGAGGCAATACAGGAGCCAGCCTCAGCGAGCAGCTAAAGCCACTTTGCACATGACTCTTAAGTAAACCAGGTTCTGAGACTGAGCCCAGGCTCTTCTATTATTATTATTATTATTATTATTATTATTATTATTATTATTATCTGTTAGTCTTTCTTTTTCTTCTGGCTTATGAAACGACCTACAAACAACAAAACAAACAGGGAAAAAAACCCAAACAGATAGACTGAAACCAAGAAAAGAAAGAAATACAGTATAAGCATCCCGCCCACTTCCAAAAGGCCACACAGATAGTTAAAGGCCTGGTTATAGAGGAAAGTTTTTGCTTGGCTTTAACCCTTTCCTCTACCACAAAGGGCCTCCCAATTATCCCCGGTGTTTTGTATCAGGGGCTGTGTTCCTCAGAGGAAAGGTAAGATGAAAGGCATGTTCAGAGGCACTTTTTCGTTTGTTGCAACTTCAGGGCATGGAGTGAAAGTGTATGGAGTGGAGCAACAATGACATCATGACACCCGGATCCGAAATGTGCTTGTAAATAAGTCCCGAGTCCCAGCAGCTGATTTAGGGAGGTGGGGGTCAGCTTTGAGACCTTACAGAGCTGGAAGGGCAGCGCGGCTTCTGAGCTAGGCGTGAGACTAGGAAGCAGTGGGGACGAGAAGCTGTTGGCGGCGGCGCTTGTTTTCCTCCTCGGAATCTCGGGTTTCCGAGCCAATCCAAACAGGATGCGACCTGTCGTGGTCGCCGCGGCTGCCTTGATGAACGCGCTCGCCTCTGCCGGTAACCAGGGAGCCCTGATTCAAGCTGCCGAGAAGAAGGAGGAAGTGACGCCCAGGTTATTTATGCATCGAATCAATTTCAGTTTCGGGGAGAACAGCGCTGCTCTCTCGCCCTCTCCTTGCGCGAGCCAGGAAGCCCAGGAAAGAGAGGCAGGAAAGGCAGTGCCTGAAAGCAGCAGCCGACTCCTGGCAGAGCTGCATCACCTGATCGCTTCCATGCCAGCCTCTTCGCAAGGCGCTTTTGCTCGCCTCGCCTCCGCAAACAAATCTGGGGCAGGACTTTCCCGTGCAACCGCGCGTTTCCCTTACAGAGGCTCTTAAGGGTTCCGTTTAGCACTTAAGCCTACCTAGCGTGCTGTGGGGAGAGGGGTGGGTAGGCGAGGCTTTTTCTCCAGATCCAATTTATGCCGCGATTTCTTCCACATTGCATTTGATTTCTTCTGCTTAACAGAGAAAAATAAGCCCTCGTGAGGTTTAGTGAAAGGAGACGTCCCTGCCCGTATCCAAGAGGGTTCTTCCGTCCGTTTAGATCGTCTGATAAAGCGGTCAGGATGTTAGAGGGGAGCGGGTGGCTGTGACAGGCAAAATGAATGCCTCTGTCTTTTCATCTCTCCTGCACAAACACCTTGTTTACCCCTCCATTTCTCCTCCCCGAGGGAGATCCGAAGCAAAGCCGGAGCCTCCCTCTTCGCTACCCGCCTCCCCTCCCTCCCTCCCTCCCATCTGTTTTCACAATGTGTTTGCTGCAGATGTTTGTGGCTCCAGATGTCCGTTGCCTGGGCTGGCATCCGCGCGGGCACGTGCCCGTGTGTGGTGTTTTCAACAGCCGGGGCGCTTCTCCGGGGGCGGGCAGAGGGGGGAGCCGGCGAGGGAGGCGGGAAAATGACGGCGCTCTGCAGAGAGCGCTTGGCCGGGAGCTGTCCAGGGTGCTGAATCGCGCCAGCGGAGGCGAGCAGGCGCTTGCTTGGCCGAGGACGGTCTCTCTCTGGGGTCCCTGGGCTCCGTTTCCCGGCGCCTCCAGTCCGTGTCTTCCCCTCCACGTCCACCAGAAAGGCGCTGGGGTGGAGGGTAGGCGGCCACCTGGACATTGTGGTGCCTGAGAAGAAAGGAAGTTGGGGACCGAGCCCGGGTGTGGACGCTCCAGCAGCCCGGGCTTCCTAGGCGAAGCAGAGAGACGCATGCGCATGGCGGGCGAGCTGCCGTCCCCGGCTGAAGAGCCCGCTGCGAACGGATGTGAGCAATGCAAAGATTTGCACCCGGCTCCGGAGATCGAAGGGGAAATTGTAAGTACCCGGCAGCCCCTCGGACTCTGCACCGAGACCGGACGGGCAGCTGCTCAGGCTCGCCTGGGCGGGCTCAGCTGCCTCAGCCTCAGCTGCCTGAATGGGGTGTGTGTGTGTGTGTGTGTGTGTGTGTGTGTGTGTGTTTTTCTGGTGCACTGGTAGAAGCCCCCGGTAAGTAAAGCTTGCAGGGGCGACTTCCCTCGCCTACCACCTGGGCTGGTGTGGGCTTCCTGAGCTTTTCAGGCGCTCACAGGTGAGTCGCCCAGCCTCATGCCACAGGTGTTTGAGGTTCTTGGGACCTGGAGGCTCTGCCCGGAGGAAGATATCCGTCCTGGGGAGGGAGGGTGCCAGGGTGGAGTAATATTTCCGACGGGGTGTCCGTCCGGGAAGAGAAGCAGGCCAAGTGGAGTGTCTCCGGGGTTGGAGAGGGGGCTTCGTGTCGGCATCTCCTCCTGAGGGGTCGGGGGTAGGCTCAACTGGAAAGCAGCTGCGGGATGGGGAGCATTGCTGGGCATGGCCATTGGCAACAGGTGCTCTGTCATCCTTGGTGCTGAAGAACGGGGAAAGCGGTTTAGGAGTGAGGTCTACCATGAGGAAGGGTAGATGGAGAAGGATCCAAATCCCTGGCCAGGTAGAAGGCAGTCTGGATCCCCGCTACGGGAGCTTGGATGGTGGAGGCTCGGTGACCCCAGGGAGCTTGGCTTGGCATTTCCCCCCATCCACCAACCCAAGAGTCCTCCAAACACCAAGTACTCGACTGGATCCTGCTTAGGTCAGCGAGGGGCTCTCCGTCCATCCAGCCCTGCAAGAGAGCCCTTCCTCAAGGCTAAAGGAGAAGCCGCCCGAGCGAGAGTCAGGTCTGCGGGCGATCCTCGTGAACGCGCAAAAGGGCTGGGAATGGAAGCGATTGGAAAAGTCTCCTGGTTACGTCCATGTATATTCACATATACTTAACCGGGCGTGAAAGGTTGAGAAAGCGAAGGTCTCTTTTTTCCTTTCCATCCGCCTTTCCTGCACAGCTGGTAGCAGTTCCGCCCTCGCGTGGAAACTGCCTCCTCCCCGGTTCCCGCCTTACCTGTCGGCTTCATTCCGGGAAGGTTTTCGGTCTAGATTGGTGCCGAGACAATTTCATCCTGTTCGGCTTTGCTTTTTCGCTGAAGGGGGAATGGCAGGCTTGTTTTCTCCAACACACGATCTTAACTGCCCCATAGCCAGATCTTTGCCCGCTTCTTCCGACAAAGTCCCTTGGAACCGAACGCCAGGGGGCGCCGTTTGGAGAGAGGCCGCAGGGACCCCTCCTTGCCTGTTAAAATTAGTTTATATGGAGTATTTTAGATGCAGAAACACGCAACGCAAAAACCCCAAGCTAAGCAGAGTAATGCATATAGACAGGCTCACATACATAAATTACTGGGTGGATTCATAATTGCAGGAATAAGTTCATTTAACTGCACATCCCTATTATCTAGACTCTTAAACGGTGAAAGGTAGTTTAGCTATTGACATTCTCACCTGACTAGTCATATATTAACACCTTGTTTGCACATGAATCATGGCCATGGGGGGGTATCTGCCTAAGACTTTAAAGTATACATCTAAAATATAAAGCATAGGTTTGTAAATGTTATGCATTATACAAATACCGTACGTTCATCATGGAACCAGCACTGGCTGCAGATCTCTGTCAGGCTTATGCCCTCAGTGGCCAACTTGGGGTTGGCATGATCCTCAGTTGAGTATTGTTCTAAGAACATTGACCTTAGTGGGACTTGCATATATTCAGCTTGCTCTGGATCACGCCTACAGTGTCAAAACCCATTCATTAGTTTCAACATTAGTAGACAATATCTGAAGTATGCAACACAGCATAAGCCAGAGTGAAATGAAAACCACTAACCATACAATACAATCTATGGCTGATACTATATATATCACATACATATGCACATTTATATCCCACATTTTCTCCAAAGAGCTCAAGTTGCCACACACACTTCTCCCCTTTCCACTGCATCCTCAGAACAGCCCTATGTTAGCCTGAATGATAGTGACTGGTCCAAGTGAGTTTTATGGCTGAGTGGGCATTGGAACCCTGGTCTCCTGCTCCTAGTCCAACACGAAGTGGCTCTATGTTGTCTGTCTAGTTGTATGAATGCAATAGGCTTGGAGGTCAGAAGTTTTCTGACTATATACTGGCGCATACACAATCTGGGGTTTGGGCACAGCTCAACCAGTTGGCCAGTTATTGCAGTGGAACCTCAACAATTGAAAAACTGGTAATATAACATAGCATGTCTTAAAGCTGCTCCATTCTTCTATTCCCACTCCAATACTTTGGAGGTTATGCTGTTTTTTATGATGTAAGTCATGAATTATACAGCGTCACGTTGCAGGGAAACTGTCCATTACCCCATAGTGAAAAGAGTACCTAGTGGGTATTTTTAAAAAGTCAATTCTGCAGCTAAATTGTTGATGTTCCAGCAGCTGAACTACAATACAGTATTTCATTCAAATACAATTATGAACGTGAGTTGCACCAAGAATATTACTGGCCCACTAATGATTTTCTTCATTTTGGAGTCTTGTATTAAAAAATAAATTGTAGAATAAACTTGCTCCTAAAGGGCTGTCACTACGCTACACATCATCATAGTTCCAATACAAAAATAGGAATAACAGATAACCTTTTAATAACCTTGAGAGTTAAAATTTCCAAAAGCAGAAAAAAGATGATGAGCCTAAATGGTTTTAAAAGGTCTGAACAAGTCTTTTTATGGGGAATCTTACCTACCTAATAGAAGGCTGGAGGATATTAGAAAGATGCAGGGTTTTTTTTATAGTAATTGGAATCGTTTTATATATTACTGCAATATGTGCTACAACCACACATTGAAGTACTATTATTCACTCTGTTGGAAATATTCAGACACAAATATTTTCCTAACATGGATTTTTCTGATATTTATTGAAAGTCCTTTTATGCCACCTCCTGGGGCAAATCCTAACCAAGGCAGATTAGAGCAAAATTAACTTCATATATATAGTAGGCTTCTTTAGCTTCATAATGACAGCAGGAGCACTATGCTTCCAAATCATTCACAGAAAAATGCACTTGCAATAGATTGCATCCAGTGTCAGTGCTACTCAGCGCAGATCCACTGAAATTAATGGATATAACGCTTAAGGTATACTAATTTCGATGGGTCTATTCTGACTGTAACACAGTGGAAGTAGAACATAGCCATCATGGTAGAAATGACAAGCAGGTGACCGAAGGGGAGGAGCAAGGCAGCTGAGAGTTGTGCATGGTGTGGGCACAGTGGTGGAGACAATCTGATGCTCCTGACCCTGCACCCACACCGAGCCCCCCTCCCCCGCCTTGTCCCAGTAAGCGTCAGTGATACACAGTGTTGGGAAGTTGTCACACCATCTGTTAATGCATCGTGATGAGCAGCCATTGATAGCCTTATTCTCCATGAATTTGTCATCATTCACACACACACACACACACACACACACACACTGATTTTAACCAAAGAAATAAACATGCTGAAATCAATAGGCTTAGAACCCAAAGATGGCACTAAGAATATAAGAAGAGCTCTGCCATATCAGGCCAAAGGTCCATATAGTCCAGCAGGAATCCTGTTCTCACAAGTCAGAAAATCCAGATTGGGGAAATGGTGCAGAAGAAAAGGGTGAACCCGGATCCAAAGAACTATTGCTCGACTGCTGTTGATATCTTCCACCTCATGTTGAATGTGGTCCTTGGAATAGCTAAAGTTTGGATTGTGCCGCTGATTTTAATCTAAACTCATTTTAAAACATGGCATTAAAAACACTAGCAGGATAATATTAGTGGAACTGTAGAGGTTGCTTTATTTTGTCATACTGTAACATACTGTTGAAAACAGATAAACAGAGATTATCCTACTTGGCCATCTTCCTTATTTTCTGTTTTATTATGACAGTAACTGGCTCTTTTAGATGTCTCAACTCTGCAAAACACACTTCCTTCAGGCTTTCTCCTGAAGCTCTACTTGGCCAGCTTTGGGGACCCCCAAAAGCCTTCAAATGATCATTGGGGGCAGTCCAAGGGTGGGGAACTGGCAGCCCACGTGCAAGATACAGTCTGTGGGACCTTTGGATCTGACCTAGGGCTTTCTCTCCTTGGCTCTGGCCCATGTGGCATTTAGGCTTAGGCAGTTGGCACCCTTCATGGCAGCTGGGACAAGAGCATATGTGGAGAGCGTATGTTAAGGTTACCAGATTTTTTTCAATGAATCCGGGGACACTTTTCAACTTCAATGAATTTTGTATGGGGACTAATTTGTAAATCTGGGGACTGTCCCCAGGAAATGGGGACGTCTGGTAACCTTAGTGTATATGGCACTAACATCCTTTGCATAATTACCAGTCAGATGTTGATGTCATAACAAATGCACATCAGCATCTCCTTTGTGTTTAGGGGAGTCATGCCTTGCCATTGGGCAAGCTGGATTGGACACAGGATACCTGGTCCCCCATGCAATTTAGGATTCACCTGTGGACTCATACCCTAGCATAGCAGTATGAGGATTCCAACAGAAGAGTCCAACTCAAAAGGCAAATAAATATGAATCAATGATTGTGCGCTCCATGATGAGTCACCCTGAGGCAAACCACCATGCTGACCAATACAGTGTCAGTTTCTATTTGATCAGAGTCAGATTTCAGCACTTAATACAATAAAATCTGAGTCATGGCTCATACACTGCCACATGATTTCAGCACCCACTATGAGCTGTCAGATTCCTTGGTGTGAATCACAACATACTACAGTGAAACTGGCTTTGTTGAGGCCATTCATAAGAAAGCCTGGGGAACAGAATGCTCATTGAATTAGACCTTGACAGGAGTCAGTTGAGAACATCGGCTTCAGCAGCTGTCTGCTCAGCTCCATTTTGTTAATTATCAAGTGGCTCATAGAATCACAAAATAAATCTATTCAGCAATATATATATCATACCCACACATGCCCACACCCACCCACTCAAAGTGAGTTTAACTAAAGCAGTACACTCAGATGTAACTATTTTAGTGATGATAAACTAGCTAATGATTTTTCTGCATTTAGAGTTCCTTAAACACACACACACACACACACACACACACACACACACAGGTGCGTCAAGCTGCTGCCATGTTTGGGTGTGATTCAATCAACTACGAGCAAATTCAGGTTGCACAATTAAACCTGATTTGCTGCTCTTGCACAACAAGCCCACTTCCCCTTCAGCACTGGATTTTTTTGTGCTGTAAGGAAAGTGATGGGGAAAATACAGTGGAAAGTGTATGATAACACTTGCTTGAAGCAATGCCATTTAACCTCCCTGCAAGCAAAAAAGAATGAATGCTCAATAAATAGCTACGGGTTTCAAGCCTGCACCCCAGACCACTGAGGATAATCTTGGCCAATGTCATCTAACATCCCTGCAAACTTTGTGCAAACAAATCAGCATAAATCCTCAATGAACAGGTCATCTAGAAGTAGCCTATGTACCTAAGGACTTCATTTTAATTTTGCATTCTGACCTTCAAATAGTAAAAATATAAATATATGTATAGTTCCAATAAAGTTAAGAACTTGAAGGTTCGGAGTTAGTATCTACATTAGCCAGTTTTCCAAAGCAGCCTACATTTGAACACATAATTGTCCCCATTTAAACCCTTTTCATGCTGTCAGATTGCTGTCAAATAGATCGTGGATAAATCGAATACAAGCTTGAGCTTATTAGTGAATAGGGCAGTGTACCTCTTGTTGTGACTGTGTGGGTGGGTGTTGCAGTTCTGACTAGCATTGCCTTTGAAATGTAAAGCAATGCTTATAATGCCTGCAGAAGAACAAAGCTTTTCAAAGCTAAAAACATCATACTTGGGCGTAGGCAACCTAGTTTCTGGTATTCTGTAACTTTTTAATATGAGGCTTCCATATTTGTACTGAACTGAAGATTTCTCTTCCACCATTAATCAGTTTCCAACTGCTTGGTCTGTGGTACCCAGTCTTGCACAAAATTCCTTGATAGGGAATAGACTGACCACAGTCATATATGTTCTGGCAGTCTCCTGACAGCACTGATGTGTGCAACTACCTTCAAGGTTTATTCAGAAGCTACAATTTGCACAGAATACAACAGTGAGGATTTTAGTGGGGACCAGTCATTCAACTCCCACTTTGCCAGATTTGAAAGAACTTATTGAGCCTCCTGTGCACTTCCAAGCCTAATTCAGAATGCTAATAATACTTATCTTTAAGACCCTATATCAAGGGTGTGAACTTGTGGCCCTCCAGTTGTTCCGGAACTCCTGTTCCCACCATCCCTGCCCATTGGCCTTGCTGGCTGAGGCTGATGGAGTCTGACAATATCGGGAGGTCCACAGCTTCTCCCTCCCTATCTAAATCTCTTGGGACACAGATACCTTTAAGAAGAAGCATCTCCCATGTCAACCTGCCAGTGGCCTTAGACTGTCAGGCCCTTTTCTGACCACCACAGCTGAGCCTTCCAGCCGTGGCTCTCTGATTGGGCAACACTTACCAAGGAGGCCTGCTTTCATTGTGGATGGGGAACCTGTGGCTCTCTGAATGTTGTCGTACAATGACTCTTATCATCCCTGACCATTGCCATGTGAACTGGAGCTGGTGGGAATTGGGGTCCGACAAGAACTGAAGGAAGTCATGTTGTCCCCACCCCACCCCCATTCTATACCCCAGCAAACACCTTTTTAACATTCACCCAGGCTATTAAAGCTTGTTCTTTTAGCTGCTGCTTTATTAATTATGTGTATTGTTTTAGTTCACTATATTTTTACTTTTAAAAAAAAAAAAACCCTGCCCTGGGATGAATTTTGATGAAGAGTGGTAAAAAGTAAATGACATACATAGGTAAAAATGAATAAATAGTGTTCCTTTGTGCATCGTGCAGTCAGCTTCCTTGTATCTGGACAGTAGGAGCAGCTGCAGAAGGGAGCCTCAGTCTTGGTAATTTCATTCACTGGTAATACCAGTGTCTTAACTTGGCTACTGTAATCTATGCTCTGGTCAGCGGCATTGTGTGAGCAGAATGGGAGGCAGGAGGCGGGGGCTGCCAAATTTTCGCCTTGCACAGGGTGCCCCTGAGGACCTTCAAAGTCTGCCTCAACCTTATGGATTCAGAGGAAGCAAACAATTTTAATCTAGCAAATTCATCATCACATTGACCAGCAAGGACCCAAGGCAAGTTACAGCAATTTAAAATTTAAAACTAAAAGCAGTTAAAGCATTTTAGAATCACAGGAATAAGGTGGACCCCAAAAACCCACAACTCAGTTCTTTGGCATTCACTAAAAGCTGTGCAGTATCATGAAGAAGCCAGACTCTCCTCTGTGGGGAGGGAAGTGCACAACCTAGGGGCTGCCCCAGAGAATATCCTCTCCCAGGCCACCCTCACTTCCAAACTTCTGAGGGAGGTGGAACTTCCACCCCTCCCCCCTGCTGATCTTAACATCTAGCAGGGTCTGGAGGGAAGGAGGCAGTCTTTCAGATATTTGGGACTTTGAACACTAAGGTGATCGCCTTGAATTCGGCCCAGAAATGAAATGGCAGCCAGTGCAGCCAATTAAGCACATCCTTCCTTTTAATTAACAAGTAGTCACAAGTGCTGGCAATTAAATTAGACCAATTTTTCCAGTGTAAGCATCTGCCTTTGTGATTTGCTGATTTGGCTTTAGGGAATAAAAGGAAACATGATGTTTGTGAGTGTAATAAACAAGAGCTTCAGAGACAAAGAAGCGCTCCTAACTTCTCAGTGAGTTAACCATTTGTTAATACACACATTATCATAGGTTCTTCTTCTTTTCAAATGGTCTGACATCTTGATCAAGCAAGGGAGGCAAAGCTCATGAGGTAAAGTGATCTATGCAAAATTCTGCTTCTAACAGGATGCCTTGCCTGTGGAGAGATTGGCAAGCTGCACAATGTGACCAACCCCAAATCTCTCTGCTGAGTAGTTCTTCTTCTGGCTTTGCTTTTGTTTTTTCCTTCGTTTCCACTCATTTGCCCATCTCTGCCAACCTGTATACGTCTGTCTACTTTTCTGTACATTTGCTTGAAGGTAAGTTAGGGAGCAACAGGGGCCCAGAAATACAACGAGGGATGTGTTCTCATTCAAAGGGGATGCAGGAGTCAATATCCACAAATATATGGATTCAGGACAAGATTCTAGTGTCTCAAACCAGCATCTACCTGAAATGAAGTGTGCAACAGAAAATTGTATCTTTGGCAGGGATGGGGAATCTGTGGCCCTCCAGACATTGTTGGACTCCAGCTCCTGTGGCCAATGGTCAGGGATGATGGGGATTGTAGTACAACATTTGGAAGCCACCCAGAGTGGCTGGGGTAACCCAGCCAAATGGGCGGGGTATAAATATTATTTGTTTGTTTGTTTGTTTGTTTGTTTATTACACCAGAGGTTCCCCATCCCTGATTTATGGCTAGTTAAATGTGATTATGCTTTGGATATGTGTTCTAGCTTGCCATTTGAAAGTTAGTTTTCTGCCATAATACATGGAATATTGAATAGAACTCTGTTTGATGGAAGTTGTTTATTTTAAAGTCCTAGTTTTTTATGACTTAGCTACTAGCATATTTGTCAAGCTAAGCAGGGTCCAGTATGGTTTTTGTTGAACTGTATATTTTGTTCTTTCGGCAGCTTGTAAACCGCCTTGTATACAGCAATATAGAAAGGCAGTATACAAATTAAAAGGGAAATGAAAATGAAATTTCATAAGCCATGGTCTTCTGCTGTGCAGGCTGATCATGAGTTGCAGCTACTGAATTTCCCCTTGCAGTACAGTTATTTAAAGTGCGCCTTTGTCAGATACAGAAAGGAAACCTCAGCCTGAACCACAGCAACAATAGCAAGGAAGGTATGCAAACTTCATTTATTTAGGACACAAAAGAGGCACATGACCTGAACAGTATTTCCCCCTCCATTTCCTCCAAAAACCTGTGCTCCCTGAATATGTATGCAAGACCAGTTCCTGCTTAATTTAGGAACAAAAGTAAGCAGGAATAAAGCCACATCGAACAATATACCATCTGCTTTATTATAGCTCTCGTTTGCTGCGAGAGCCAAAGTACAATTGAAAATAAAGGCCAGGCCAATCATCTTGTCAGTCTTGAACACACACAGCCCTTTTCAGCTTCAGCAGGCTCTGCGTATGCACCATTCACAGAACCCTCTCTCCCCAAAGGGGCTAACATGGAACAAGGAGAGAACCAACAGAGAAATGTGGGCCTTTGTTTGAGATCAAATTGATTTTCTTCTCTTTCCCTTTTTGACATTTCAGGTTATTTTTTCCACAATTAACACCTGATCGGACAGTGGTCTATAAAAATGCTTTTGCAAGGCAGGCAACAAATCTCTAACAGAATCCTCACTGTTTTCATTTCACAGGACTGTTTGCTAAGCTCATTTATTTAATCATAGAAGCAGGTTGAGAGACAGTGACAGGCCCAAGGTCTTCCAGGAGCTTGCTGGTTGACTGAACAGAGATTTGAACCTGGGTCTCCCCAGTCCAAGTCCAACTCACTGTCAGCTACACCACAGTGGTCCAATTACACTGATATACTACCTATAGTAAGTGTGCAGGGTCCTGTGTTGCTGCATAAGAATGGACAGGTTTGTTGTTAAGTGCTATTCTCCTCTTTGTTCACTTTTGTATGGCATCTTCTGATGTGTAGATCACTTCTTATAAGTATATCCAGCAGGGGAATCCTGTTAAATGTGTTGTAGTGATAATTCTTGCGATGGCTTTAAGACCAAACAAATTCATTGTGGTGTAAACTTTTGTGGATTATACTCCACTTCACTATATGCATGAAGTGTCGTCCTAAATCAGCAAGCAGAGGTACATGCGGTTGGCAGTGGGGAGGGGAGAATGCAGGAGAGTGAGGTCAGAGAGTGAGAATGATTACCTAAACCCAAAATAATCCCTGTGACCATTTGAAAAGGCTGTATGCATAATAAACATGGGATGTTTAACAAGGATGGGAAAACTTTTTGTCAGCTGAAGGCCATCTGGGCACGTGCAAGTGGCAGACAAGGCCAGAAGCAAAAGTAGGCAGAGCAACGAATGCAAAGTTTACCTTTGTACAGCAGGCTAGTTTCTACACATGGTCACCCACACTTCTTTATCCTTCAACCAGGGAACCAAGAGTTGTTATCAGAGTTCAAGGATGCATTCCAGCCAGGCATAAGCACTGGTTCAGTGCTCTTCTGTGTAGACATGTTCAGGATTGTGCTGTATTCTCATGTGCTGCTTCAGATAAAAGCATAGGGATAGTGCCTGTGTTGAATACCAAAGACCCCAGATTCAATCTCTAGCATCTCCCCTTGAAAGGATTAGATAACTGCCAATGGGAAACACTTCTGGCTGAGACTCTGGAGAGCTACTGCTGGTCATAATGGGCAATGCTGGCTAGATAGACATGGCAGCCTGAGATGAGGAGGCACCTGTTGTTGCTTCTGCCTCAAGCTCTCTAAAACAAGAAGCATTCTCACTGTGACCTTTTCTCTGTTGCCCAGCTCAACTTTTGGGGCAGTGGAGGCAGGATGAAGACATACAGAAAGGTGTTTGAGCACCCTGAGAAGGACAGGCTGGGCAGTGTTGCAATGAGGTCATTTTAGACTTAAATGGTCAACATTTCAATCAGGGGTCAGCAAACTACAGCCCAGGGGCTGGATGCGGCCCACCAGACTCATAAATCCGGCCCGTGGACCCTGCTGCCTGCTTGGTCAGCCCCCGTGCTGAGCTAAACCGGCGTGGCACGGCGTATCCTTAAAAAGAAGTTGCAGACGCCTCACCACCTAGGGAATGACTTCGACAATGCAGGAAGTTCCTGCAGCCAATCCAAAGCCTCGCTGCCCACACGCTGAGGTAAACTCGGGGAGGCCATGGACCGAGAGGCTGGCAGGTGGGCCTGTGGTCTGGGCCGCACCATGGGCATTGTGACAGGCACGTTGTGGGGCTTCAGCCGCACCTTGGCACACCTGCTTGCCCCATGCCTGGTGCTCAGCACTGGAACAGCTGGAGGGCGAGCTGTGCACCGCCTGCCCTGTGCTCCTCATGCACGGCCTGCCCACCAACCTGGCCTCGTATGACGGGCTGTAGCATGTGGTTCACGCCACCTGGGAGCTCTGTGGGGACGGGCCGATGGAGCGGCTGCTGCTTGTCAACAACGTCTGTGAGCGGGTGGTGCCAAGACGCGTTCCTGAGTGCATGCAGAATGCATTCCTTCTCTAGGTCCAGAGGCAGCTGAGGGACTGGCTTGCAGGGTATTTGTCTGGCCCCCCACAAGGTCTGAGGGACAGTGGACCAGCCCCTGGGTGAAAAAGTTTGCTGAACCCAATTTAGATAGTGATGTGTATTACCTGCGTCTGCAACAGGGCGGAGTAGAAAACCAAACTTTGAAAGATGGTGAACCAGCCCTGTTGCTCTCGGGATGGCGTGGGAGTCCCTCCTGCTCATTTTGCTGGGAATCTTTCCTACTTCCCCTGGTCCCTCAAAAACTCTGCTGCATTGTGCTGTGGACGGAAACGAAGACCGTAAAACACTTGGCAAATTAAAAATCAATGACAAACAGTCACGGTGGGCTTAAAGACATTACTGGCCCAGAATTCCTCATCTGATTAGGACCATGAATTAAGGAAGCAGTTTCTTCTGACTGCTCCACAGGCCACTTCACCTATTAGCAACAATTAGGAAAACCACTGGGTGCCAAGACTATGAGTGAAGCAGTAAACCTGATGCCTGGGCTTTTTCCACAGAGTCTAACCTTCTTCCTGTTTTTTCCTCATGCAGCCCATGGGATCCGAGCGGATGGAGATGCGCAAAAGGCAAGCATCTGTGACCCAGGAGACACCGAGCTCTGTACAGCCACAGCCAGGGATTGAAAACCGTGGGTCCAACGCCTGCTGCTTCTGTTGGTGCTGTTGTTGCAGCTGCTCCTGGTATGCCTTTAAACCATATTCAAACCTCTTGGGGGAAGAAGGGGAAAAGATGACACCATGTATGCCCTTGAGTAATCAGATGAGTTTTACAAGGGGCGGAGGAAAGGAGATGCAGCTGTTGCCTACTTTTCCATAGATGAAAACACCAAACAACATTCCTTCTAGTTCTTTAAATCTTCTGGAAATACATAAAGATGCAAGCAGAGCTGGAGCCATTCAGACCTTATGTGTTTCTTAGCTGCAGGTCAATGCAGGAACATGTTTAGCCTGAATAGCTCAGTTTGTTAAAGTGTGGTGCTGGTAATGCCAAGGTTGCAGGTTCGATTCTCGTATGGGACAGCTGCAAATTCCTGCCTTGCAGGGGGTTGAACTAGATGATCCTCAGGGTCCCTTCCAACTCTTATGATTCTAGAACAGCTGAGCCCAGTCAGATGCTTTGGGCTCCAGTACCCATCACTCCTTACCATTGACCACACTGGCTGAGGCTGATGTAAGTTGAAATCTATCGATATCGGCCAGGGACCAGTTTGGGAAAGGATAGTCTTGGAAGGGGTGCAGCTTATCAGCAGAACAAATGCTTCACATATATTAAGTCCCAGGTATCTCCAGAAAATCTCACCTAGCAGGGCTAGATGGATCAATGGCTAATGGGGGACAGCTCTTCATAATAATCAGCAATGTGTGGATTCCATTATTTAAGGAAGGAAGCATTTCAGAGGGCCATACCCAGAGGCTCTAACTTCAATGGACCACATACTTCTAAAAGTACTATGAAACAGCTATTGCTGAAAGAAACAGAAGAGTGGATACCCAGTCACCATTCCAGAGAAACCAAGAGAATGCTGATAATTTGAAGATGTGCAGGGCTTTTTTTCAGCTGGAACTCACTGGAACTCGGTTCCAGCACCTCTTAGGTGGGCACCATTGCCATTACAAGAGAACAAGGGAAGCCTTCAGGGCGAGTTCCAGCACCTCTTTTTCTAGAAAAATAGCACTGAGGATACGACCTCACTCTACAGCTAGTTTAGCTATCCTGTGTGCTATCTACTAAACCTAGACACTGCAACAAAGAGAAAAGGAACAAAGTAGCACATATAATCTTCAAAAGGAAAGCTTCTGAACAGCATATTCTTAGCAGGGATCTTTAAAATGCATATGCTGACATATCTGGGACTTATCCTGACAGGATTCAGCATGGAACATAATGATTTTCTCCAGAGCACTTGGTCTATATAATCCGTTCCCCATTGCAAGCAATCAGGGCAGCACAGAATCGGCAAACTGGTGTATAGGGATCACTTCAGAATCATCTTATTGAGTTCTGATTTTAAAAGTTTTTGTTGCTGCTTTCAGTAAGCAACCTGTAGCCTATAACCCAAGGTCATGCCCACGTTAAGGATTTTTATTTGAGAAACAGATGGACAGCTAGAACTGAATGGTGTACTTTGCCCCTCCTCTGGCTAGTTTTTGTGCATTCTACATGTCATTAATGCAATAATAGTGTATATGTGGTGGATTTATACCAGATCAATCCACACATCATTTCACTTTATTAATTGTTCTGCTATGCTTCCGCAGTTGCATTATTGACATCTAGAGGGACACTCCTGCACTATAGCACAACAAAAGCAGAACATAAAATAAGCCAGAACATTTGTTGTATAAAAAACTATAGGTATTCAGCAGGAAGCTATGGAACATTCACCAATTGCAAATAAAGCAGTACATCTGCCCCAGAACTTCTGCAGGTACAAACAGGATCACTTATTATTCATTCATTCATTCATTTATTTGTTAAATTTATATACTGCCCTTTATCCAAAGATCACAGGGCAGTTCACAACATAAAATACAAAATGAGAACACAAAATACATAACAAAACAAAAACAGACCAATAACCTCCCCTACCAGAAACTCAATTGGAAAGATATTAAAATGTTTAATCAGTCCAAGGCCTGGTGGTAGAGAAACAACAATTATGTATGTATGTATGTATGTACATATGTATAGTCAAACCTTGATTGTCGAACGTAATCTGTTCTGGAAGCCCGTTCGACTTCTGTAATGTTCGACAACCAAGGCACAGCTTTCAATTTGTTGCAGAAGCTTCCTGCACTCAAGCAGACGCCACGTCGGATGTTCGGCTTCTGAAAAACGTTTGAAAACCGGAGCATTTACTTCCATGTTTTCAGCGTTCGGGAGCCGAAACGTTCCAAAACGGAGGCATTTGGGATCCAAGGTTTGACTGTATATATAACTACCCTGATCCCATCACAAACACAAATCATGAATGCACAAGAAAAAGGATGACCATACACTACCACACTTCTGTCAGTATAACATCAAGTATCTCTCAATCAAAATGTTTATTTTGATTAACTGAATTGGGTGAAAGATTATGAGTCATGGGTGTGTGGAGAATGTGCTTAGCTTAGCTTAGTTTAAGGTAAAGTTAAAGGGAACTCTGACCATTAGGTCCAGTTGCGGACGACTCTGGGGTTGCAGCGCTCATCTCACTTTAGTTGCTGCTTTGTTAATAGCATTTTATAGATTGCATTATTGATGATCTGTTAATTATTTTATATTTATGCTGTATTTGTGATGTTCTATTATGTTATTGCTATTTGTTGTTTACAAGCTGCTTTGGGTTCATTTGAAGGAAAAGCAGTATTCAAATACAATCAATCTGGAAAGTTACTCCTTTTGTCCTGACTACAAAACATACATATCAAATACTCTTTCAAGCATGCATAAAGGGGTCATCCATATTGGGTGGGATTGCTACAGAAACATGAAACTAGCTTGGACAGATGCAGGGGAGAAATGGCTGCTTACCCTGTCAAGGGACGGGCAGTGGTTGCTGCCTTTCAGTTCAAATTCCCAGGAAGCAACGCTGGGGCAGGCAGTGAAAAATCCCTGGGCTGGCCACTCTGATTGGCGGGCTTTCCCACCACCCAGTTGTTTGAACCCTGGCCAATTTGGCCAGGGTAAGTAGAGGGGATTGAGAGCAGAGCAGACAAGGTGTCAGGGGTTCAGGGAGAGAGGCGCAGATGAGGGAGGAGACAGAGAGTGAGGGGGAAGGATTCCAGAGTGACGAGGAAGAGGATGACAATGACCCAAGATTGTCCATGAGTCCGTCCAGTGAATCGGAGGACTCCCAAAAGGGAGCCCCTCTGGTCAAGCCAAGGGGAGCTAGAGGGGGAAGCAGTCAGGAGCAGGGGAACGAAGGGGGAACCCCCAGTGGGAGTTGGAGATCGGGACCGGCTGCTCCGCTGGAACGGAGTGAGGGGGGTGGAGTGACCAGTGTGTCAGAAGGAGCAGAACAGGAAGCAGAGAGGGGAAGGAGATCAGGGCAAAACGTCCTGCTGGAAGGGGAGGAAAGTAGTATCGAGGGCAGTGTAACTGTCGAAGGGAAGGTCAGGAGCAACGTACGCGCGCCAAGTTCAAAATGGGAGGCGCGCGGAAATGAAGAGAGTCCTGGGGAGGAGCCTGGTCCCAAAGCCCGAAGGAGGGGGGAGGAGGCGCCAGAGGATTCAGCCTCTGGGGAGTCCCGAAGGGAGAGAACACAGGGGGGCAGAAAGACCCTGCGGAAAAGGAAAGAGAGGAAGAGGTGGACCAGTACAAGCCTCTTAAACTGGTGTAGAGGCGGGACTGACTCAGAGGGGACTTCAGCGGTCTAAGCGTAACAGACATAGAGTCACGGAGCTAGGCTGTGAAGCTAAGAATGTTCTTCAATAAAAACTTTTGTACATAAGCCGGACTGGACTTTGGTCTCCTGTGAGCTGGGACCACGGGTGACTCTGACACAAGGCTTCACTCCAGTCCACCCTTGGCCGATAAAAGCTGCACCCGACCCCCTGGGAAATAGTTGCTCACTTCAAGAGCTTACTTCTGAAAATATTTTCTAGTGTAACCACTTCTGCAGTATTAGAGTATCACCTTTCAAATATTGTTACTGAGCATGGCTGGCAACAGGATTTCTTCATGTGCAGTTATTTCAACTATTACAGAAGGAAATAAAAGCACAACGGGTTTTTGCACGACAGGCATACTGTCGTCTCACTGTCTTTAGCTTGGATATAAAGTTCACAGTCATTTTATTCCATTTTCTTTTTAATCCCATTGAAAAAATATATAATGAAAGTAAAAAAACCAAAAATTGCTCTGTTGGAGGTTTTAAATTAATTTATATTCATGACTCTTAAAAATATTACTTGCACTTAATAGCATCCTGCCCAAGTAAAAAACCTCGCTCTACCATCAAAATTATATACTTCTTCAAAATTACTGTTTTCAAGTCAGGAGAAATGTGAAAAACGGCGATTCAAGGCTCTATTTATAATCCTTGTTTATAGAAAGGATTTCCTCAAATAACCTGAATGGGCTGCAAAGAAAAAGAAAAATATGAATAGGAACAGAAATAGTACCCCAAGTTACAAAATCTCCAATACTGAAAGCTCTTGTGGGGTTGGAATTAACCATTTTAGAGAAACTGAGGAGAAAGAACAGTCACCAGATGAGCTTTTGTTGGCTGAAGTCATAACTTATGCTCCATCTTTTCATCAGCAATTCAGGATCAATTATACTTTTAGCCAAGCAATTATGGTGAATGGTCTCTCTTAGGTGGCTTAAAATTAAAAGGCCACAGCTGTCTTTTTGAGAAGCATGAGAAATACAAAAAATAAAGCAGAGAAGGAATATGGTCTCCTACACTGTTTTGCATAGAATTTATTTTTGTCCAGATAAGCTTTGTTAGTGGCGGTACAGATAGTCTTGTTGAACAATTTTCTTTCATTTGTATCCCACCCTTCAGTATTTCAATTCCCAGGATGTCTTTTATATATAATGTTTAGACAAACAATGTAACAATGCAATTAAATGCAATCAAACAAAAGGCAGCAGGCAGCCAATGGTTCACAATTCAGCAGATATTTTTTTTTAAAAAAAAGGAGTATATGCCATAACACTTGTAATGTAGTAAGTACTATGGAGATAATGGGGTTATATAAAATATGGGTTATTGAAAAAGATGCAGTAGAAAAGGTTAATAATAGGACCCACAGAGGGGAAGGTGGAAAGTCCAGAGATTCAGAGGAATCTTTAAATATGGATGTATATGGCTGTATTGTTATAATTTTATACTTGTAAAATCAAATAAAAATATTATACACACACACATATGGAGCAGGATAAAGTTGGGTTTTTGTTCTGTTTTTAAAATCACAAGAAAGAAGACACAAGGCAGGAAGTACTAATTGTGGCATTAGGTGTTTTCAGGTGTGCTAAACATTTTTTAGGTTAGTGTACCACACTTGGTACACTATTTCATACGCAGCTGCATGCACCAGAAAAGTTTTTCTTTCCCCACATTTTCCAGATAAGGCAGACAAGGTCATAGAGCTAAATTCTGCTGTGAAATGTCCTATTCAATATACCCAATTCAAGAGAAATATTTTGGTGTTGGAGTGCATTGTTCTTATACCTTGGTTTGCATACGTTTTGGTTTGCATATGTTTTGGATTACAAACACGGCAAACCCAGAAGTGTGTGTCCCAGTTTGCAACCTTTTTTTGCATTACAACCCATTTATTTATTTATTTTGGATTATGAACAAAAAATTTTGGAGGCCCCATTGGGTTACAACCTCTTTTGGTTTACAAACGGACCTCCGGAACGGATTATGGTTGTAAACCAAGGTACCACTGTACCGGGGCGAACTTCTTTGAACATAGGATCAGGTTTGATAACTAGAGAAACAAATTCAAAGTTTCAGCAAACTTCTTTATTTCAACTTGATTAAACTATGCTTGTTGCCTTGCAGTCTCACTGTTAGGAATCAAGATGAAAGAGCAGCATCACATGAACTCAGAACAGACGCTATTCCAAACTGTGAAGAAAGGTAAGAACTAGCTGGGTAACAAATCAACACAGAAGACTAATTTTTGTTTCTACGCTTGTGTCTATCCATCTAGGCTGCATAAACAACATACATTTAAAGCGTGTGAATGCACACACACGAAACAATCCTGGGAACTGCAATTTCTTAAGGGTGCTGGGAAGCTCTGTAAGGGATAAACTACAGTTCCCAGGATTCTTGGGGTGTTGGTGATGGAAATGCCTGATATGTATGCAGCCTTAGACTCCTACAACTGGAGGTGGCTGCCACACACATAGCTACTTGCATAGAACGCATGTCCATGCAACTCTGATGATCATTTGCCTATTTGCAGAAACAGGGAAGGCTAATACTAGCATCTTTTTTTAATCTTCCCCTTTATTTTTCCATAAAATCTTAAGAGAAGTTAGTCGCCATTGTCATATTTCCTAACAATTTAAAACATGGCAGATATATGCCCTGGAAATACATGACAGGTTATAGGAATGTGCACAAGTCGCAATGTATGCCTTATATCTGCAGTTTTAGGAAACCTTATCTGTTTGCAAGTAACTCTGTAATTTGAATTCTGAACTGCTCTGTTTAAAACAAAGTTCTGGGCTGTATCCAATGTCAGTCATACTCCAAGTAAACCCTCTGAAATTAATGGAAATGTCTAACTTAAGCCCATTCTTTTCAATTCTTTTCAATCAAAAACAGAGTCTACTGTGAACAAAATTTAGTTGGAGACATCCCTCTGTGTTTCCCCATTTATTATAATGGGTAGAATAAAAATGATAACTTTCCCCTGTTTTGACCAAAGTGGATAAAATGTTTCAGGCACAGGAGCCTTGCCAGAGTAGTTCAGACCCACCAATTTGCAGATAAGGTCCAGGAGATTTGTATGGGGGAAGTAAAAAGGATTAAATTTCCTCCATAATCCCTTATGTGGAGAACAGGGGCTTGTCTATTACTTTACCTTAATTAAGTGGTGGCTGAATGGTTTGTCTTCCTATTAGTACATCTTTTAACACTTTGCAGCTTCACTCCAGCTTCTTTCTGGATGTTATTTGTGTTCTCCAATAGGCTTTAAAAGCTTTTATAGGTCTCCAATAGGAGAAGAACTCTCGGTTGTCATTTATGTTGTTTAAGCAGAACAACTTAAGCGTTTTTAAAAACTTAAAATAATGCTTATTCCTTAAAAATGTATTGTAACAGGGGAAAAAACCTGTTTTAACAGAAAACAATCCAGAGCTCTTCAGTGCTCTTCAGGCAGCATTTTGGATAGCCTCACTTCTTGAAAAGCCCCTGGACATAGAGAAACATAGATATTACAGAAGACCACATAAGCGATGTTATATAGGGACACATAAGAGCCGTATCTTGTACAGAGTATTTGAGACTTTGTGGGCACTCTGATCTGCTCATGAGGGATTATTGACATTTAACTCAGGGCGAGGAAAGACCCTCCCAAATCACCCCAATACGCGTCATTATTCAGCCCACACACAAGAGATGAGGCACACCTGTAGCAGTCTATGGCATTGTTCTGTCCAATAATTAACACTGCTGCTGGCATGCGTAAGATGAATTTAGCAAGTCATCTACTCAAAAAGTAGCTTGCCACACGGTATATTTTTAATTGGCAAGTCAGTTGTCTGCATCTTTAGCCGAGTAGTGAAATTGTTGTTCCTCCACTTTACTGGATTTTCAGTTAGCTGTAGGGCAACAGCAATATTTTCTCCTCAGCACTTGGAAAAGTAAGGCTGATATTGCAGCATGCCATAACATGCATTTAATCTCCCGATTTCTACAAAATTATCACCCACTAATGTTCTCCTCTTGTACTGTTAACTTGGTAATGCCCGGTCTCTATTTTTCATTCGTATTACAGCTCAACTCCAACTCTTGAAGAAGTGAGTGCCTGGAGCCAGTCCTTTGACAAATTGATGAGAACACCAGCAGGTAGAAACGCTTTCAGGGAGTTCCTCCGGACAGAATTCAGCGAAGAAAATATGCTTTTCTGGTTGGCCTGCGAAGATCTAAAGCAGGAATCCAACAAGGCTATCATTCAAGAGAAAGCAAGACTAATATATGAAGATTATATTTCCATTCTTTCTCCCAAAGAGGTTTGTAACCCTTTTCACACTATTTTGTAGTATACCCGATTTCAAAAGGACTAAGCCAACAATCTAAAATGAAAGATCTAATTGATATTTCAAGATGTTTCCATTCAGGTATGTAGCTAGTGCAGTGTGTGTGTTTTTTTAAAAAACCAACTGGTTGCTTTTTTTAAAAAAAAAAAAAGCTGTTCTATTCTTACTTTATAACAAGTTTTTCAGCTTGCTGAAAATTTAGGGCGGCTCTTTCAGGGACAAAAGGTGGTCTTCTGAGATGAAAGGAGCAAAATTATCTTGAGGGGTAAAATGTGACATTTGAAACTTTGTGAGTTGTAGGTCTAAAATCTTAAACTGCCAAGGAATATAATTAGTCTGGCATTCCAAAATTAGTCTGGCTGAAGCACTTTGAGCATACGAGGGTGTCTGACTGTAGGTAGGAGGCTCTTCTAGTCTCTGATAGGTGCCTATATATAGCCAATAGGTTATACTTAAACATCTGAAGGCAGTCCTGTTCAGGGAAGTTTTTAGTGTGATGTTGTATTGTGTTTTTACTGTTTTTTGTTGGGATTCACCCAGAGTGGCTGGGGCAACCCAGCATATAAATTATTTTATTAATTATTATTACTATGGTGCAAGCCTACTTTAAATCCATCCTATCATTCTACACAAGGTAAATGTTTCTCCTTCGTCTGCAAATAATTTTAGTGTGTATATTATTAGGTCATTAGTGTACATCCTAGTCATTAGGTTAATCTGCTGTGAGACAATAAAAACACAGCAGAAAAGGCCTATTTTTATCATTATTTTTACTTTCATTAGTTCTATAACAGAATGCCTACATAGGTTTCAGTTCCACTACGATCACATTAACTCTTTTCCACAATTTTCAAGAGAGAAGATTAACAACTGCTCATAACAGCTGTTTTCTTTATTTACAGGTCAGCCTGGATTCCAGAGTAAGGGAACTTATCAACCGGAATATGCTGGAACCATCGGAACATAGTTTTGATGAAGCACAACTCCAGATTTATATGTTAATGCTCAGAGACTCTTACCCTCGGTTTATGAACTCTGCCATATATAGGGACTTAGTTGAGTCTCTCTCTCAAAAATCTGCTGAATCGTAGAGTTTTAATATATTTCACACCCAGTCATCTAAATAAACAAGGGAAACTTGGGGCTACCATACTGTCCGTCAACATGGAAATTAGAATTATTGAGTTTATTACCCAAAAATAACTCAAGACATATTGTGCATATTAATACAATGTCAAAAAAGTGTTCTAAGAACCCCAAGCTGCAGAACCCTGAGCTATTTGCAGTTTTGGATAAGAGTTACAGTAAGCTATGATAATGGGATATGGAGATATATAAAAAAAAGTCTTCAAAAAGGAGCAGCATATATAAGATACAAAAGAAAACCTATTGGAAAAAGCTTTAAAAAATTCTTACAACTAATTAGGAAAAAATAATAAATTTAATTAGGAAGTGGAGGAAGAGTAGTTGTTGCGCCTTTCCCCAAGAATCATATCAAAGTGCTGCACCACTGGGATCAGGGAAATTGGTGTGTAGGTTCACCTTAATGCTATTCTGTCTCTGAACACTTTGCAGAGATGAAAGCTGTGCACTCAAGGGATCATAAAGTACATGGTCTAATACTGAAATAACCATGAGATAAGTACTGCATGTTCAAATAAGCTTTTGGAAGTGTGTTTCTTCAATGGTCATATTCCCCATCACTCTCACCCTCTTCACTGGCATGGAGTTCAGCCTTAGAACACATTCCTGGAATTCAGGCATAAAGAGAACACTCCTCTTCCATTAACATCATTTGGAATTTTGCCTCCAATTTCAATGGGAGCTGGATGTCAACCTTTCTTGGACATAAGCAGCATGTTTGAGGTCAATAAGCCAAATAGAAGTACAAACATTTAACATATAAAGGACTGAAAAGCATTGGTCAGAATGCTATCACCTATAAAGTGTTATTTTACTATTAGTATCTATGGAATGAATTTTAGAAGTTGCATTGTTAATGTTTCTGGAAAAATTAAAGAATTTATTTAGAAGAGGAAAAGGAGTTGGGCATTTACTATTTTAAATAAAGCACAAAATGCATGCCAGCTGTTTTCATTACACAATTTGTCACCAACATACATCTGTATTCATGTCGCAGCTATGATATGTATGTATTAGGGGATGTCCACCAATTGGATTGGAACAGCTTCATCTTAACCAATTAACAGATGAATCTATTATGGTCACTTTCAACAGTTACTGAGATCAAATACTTAGGGTTGTATAAGTATTTTGGGGTTGTAATTGTGCCAGTGGAACAATGGGACATCCATTTTTGCTCCTCCTTTGTGCACCCGACCACCCACAGCTGATTTTCTAGGTTTCACAGGGGGCAGAGACAGTTCTGTCATACTCACAGAAGTCCTTTGCACCAGCTGAGCTGCAACACTGTATACGGTCCTATTCTCGTTTGAACAAGCAAATAATTTAGAAATTAAAATTTCAAGATGCATAGTCCGAGGTTTGAAATATGTATATTAATTGTGGAAACTATCTGTGATGTACACACTTTGTAAGAGACCACTTTCCATTTTAAATCCAGTTATTTCTCATACTTCCATCCAAGCAGCAGTTAATATGCAAGAGAGGTCACAGGGTTCAGTTAAGTGTTGCACTTAATCTGATTGCTGGTGAATGTAACACAGTGTGTGCATTTTAAAGCACAGTTCTTCATAAATTCCAGAATCCACAAGTTCAATATTTGAGTCCCAAATCTGCTTCAAATGAAGGTTAATATTTGAGTGGACATGTTGGCTTAGTACTTCAGGACACTGTTCTGCTTAAGTGTTGTATGCTAACATAACTACAGACTTATTTTTTAAAAACTAAAATGTAAATAAAAATGCCAAAACTTTTTTGTAGATAATGGAAAATATTTTAAAGCCATCTTTTAAAAGATTGCAATGATCTGTTCAGCAAAAGGTGTTTAAAGTTGAATGTTAACGTGACAGCGTTACCCAAGGGTTTTATTTTTCATAAAAAAGTAATAGTATGCTTTGCTCTATTTTTGCAGGGGGAGGGTGTTATTTGGAAAACAGCATGGATGAAGAGAGTTAACCCCCTCTCCTCCATGGATAGTATCATTTTTAGAAGGATCATGGATCACCTGCTGTAATATTGTGTTGCATCCTTAAAGTGAAAGGACAGGGACTACGAGAAGATTATTCTAAAATATAATCCAGGCTGGAAGCTACTTGTTACTTTCTTCTTCTAGCCTTTCATCAGCATTCCCATCTGGGCACTGCAAAACAAAAGCATTAACTAAGACTCCTCCCCACTGGGAGAAAAATATGCATATACACTAATTTACTTGATTGTTCAATGCAGCATGCATTTGCCATATTAACCCCATTTTAAAAAAAGTAACAACGAGCTGTGTCATCACACAGTATCAAGGGAGACAAGCTGGAACAAAGTATATATTGTTAGAAACACTTCACCTGTGACCAGAAGTTCCAACACCTTACTCCATAAATAATGACAGTTACAACCACTTGACTCAAGCAATAAATACCACAGCAGTATTGCACTTTGCAATTCAAGACAAGTCCAGTTTCATTTCCACCCACCCTCAATTTACTACTTGGCCACTGGAATCCTAGATCTGAGGTAGAGAATCCATTATTCTCCAGGTGCTGTTGAACTCCAGTTCTCATCAGCCTCACCCAGCACGGTCAACTGTCAGGGATGACAGATGTAGCCCATCAACATCTGGAAGGCCACAGGTTCCCCAGCCCTGTACTAGATCATATAAAATAGATGAGATAAATGTATTGTTGATTTATGATAGATTTATTGTTTTATGTACACCACTTAAACATTCTGATTAAGTGGTTTATACATTTTTCTAAATAAAAGTCTAGAGTTGCCCCTCAGACAGAACATGTTGCAGCAACTCAGGTAAAATTAATCATCCTTATTCTAGGGAAAGCATTGCAAATGCATTGGAGCACCTAAGAAATGGTTCTATAAAAGATTCACTCAAATCTTTGCTGAATAATAGAAATTTTAACCAAATCTGGTATAATTAACTATAGGTGCAATGCTATATATCTAGGAATAAACCACACTGAACTGAACCAGTTTCCAAGACAACATGCTTAAGCAAGTGAACTTGGTTTAACTTCAAGATCACCTATGAAATCTGAATATATGGTAAGAGTCAATATAAAAGCCCAATGTGAGATTAAATATAGAGCAACCCTACATCACTATATGACTGATCCAGCCAATGCATATGAATACCAAGCTATGCTATCATTACATCCATACTGCATTATCTTTCTTTCCATGTCTTAGCAAGTTCAATAGCAGTGGGCGAGTCTCATGCTAAGAAGCAACATATTGAAGGAATAAAGCATATCCAAAAAGCTTGCCAAAAGACGGGGGAAGGTAGTTTATGTCAGAAACTGAATTAGACAAAGATCTACTGAAGAGGCATACCGAGCACAAACCAGAAGTACATTATCTTGCCCTCCCACAGACACTGTTGAACCCCATTCTTTCAGGTATAAAAATAAATGTGCCTCTCCTCTCTACTAATGTAAAACTTTTAAGCATGCCAGATAGACTGCACTATTCTGGTGTTTCCCCCCTTTAATACTGAGGACTTGGTGACTAGATACATTTAATAGAAATACATCAGAAATACATCATTAATTCATTTAGTCTGAAAGCTTATTCTGCAAGAATTGCAAATGAATGCTAAGCAGGCACACATTTTTTACGTTCCTCATTTCTCATTCAGAGCAGATCCTCATAACATCCTTGACTGATTTTACACTTTATATTTTAAACATATTAATTATATTAAGCGTCATACACTAAAAATAATAAATTGGGTTAGAATCCAAAGGGAAATGTGTGCTCAGGAGTACTGCACACACAATCTGGAGTTCAGGTTTCTAGTTTTGCTGCACCAGTTTTCATGGCTGCAGAAAAGAGCTGATTTCTAAAATTAATGCAAACATCTTTCCTCCCTACAATGCTACAAATCTTGGTGATTTTACAAAAACCATGAAGAACCTGTCCAACAAAATACTGGATAGTATTTTTGTTTTGCTGCACTATGAAAGCCTGCTAGAATTAAAAGTTTAGCTAGTGTTTCTAAGTTAAAATCTCATATTCCTAATAGGCACAAGTTACAGTCTGAACAGACATGCATAGGACTGAACTGTATGTGATATAAGAAAGCTAAACTGGTTTCACTTCTCTAACTATGCTCAATTGATTGCACATTCCAATTTATTTTTTAACAGCAACTTATAATGACCATTTGCATCTTCAAAAAGTGGCTTGTCATGCATAATGAAAGCCTGCGGTACAATTGTTTCCCACACATGCTGGGTATGTGGAACCTAACTGCTTGGATCCAATTCAGTTCACATCAACAGACCCTAACCAAGAAGTTACTATGGCACTGAATATTCAGAAGCTAGACAAATAAACAAAAATGTCCTAATATACTTGAATCAGAGTTCTTATTTTTATTCAGCCATCATTTGTGATCTTAGGAAGCCATTCTTAGTTTCAGCTTCCCATCTGCAAAGCAAAACCTTTAAACTCTCAAATGACTGGTGCAAGGTGATATTCTTGTAAAGAAGCTGGTAAAATGCGGTCTTGACTATGCTACCACTCAGTGGATTTGTAACTGGCTGGCTGACCGAACCCAAAGGGTGCTCATCAATGGTTCCTCTTCATCCTGGAGAAGAGTGACTAGTGGGGTGCCACAGGGTTCTGTCTTGGGCCCCATCTTATTCAACATCTTTATCAACGACTTGGATGATGGACTCAAGGGCATCCTGATCAAATTTGCAGATGACACCAAACTGGGAGGGGTGGCTAACACCCCAGAGGACAGGATCACACTTCAAAACGACCTTGACAGATTAGAGAACTGGGCCAAAACAAACAAGATGAATTTTAGCAGGGAGAAATGTAAAGTATTGCACTTGGGGGGGAAAAAAATGAGAGGCACAAATACAAGATGGGGGACACCTGGCTTGAGAGCAGTACATGTGAAAAGGATCTAGGAGTCTTGGTTGACCACAGACTTGACATGAGCCAACAGTGTGACGCGGCAGCTAAAAAAGCCAATGCAATTCTGGGCTGCATCAATAGGAGTATAGCATCTAGATCAAGGGAAGTAATAGTGCCACTGTATTCTGCTCTGGTCAGACCTCACCTGGAGTACTGTGTCCAGTTCTGGGCACCACAGTTCAAGAAGGACACTGACAAACTGGAACGTGTCCAGAGGAGGGCAACCAAAATGGTCAAAGGCCTGGAAACGATGCCTTATGAGGAACGGCTAAGGGAGCTGGGCATGTTTAGCCTGGAGAAGAGGAGGTTAAGGGGTGATATGATAGCCATGTTCAAATATATAAAATGATGTCACATAGAGGAGGGAGAAAGGTTGTTTTCTGCTGCTCCAGAGAAGTGGACCCGGAGCAATGGTTCCAAACTACAAGAAAGAAGATTCCACCTAAACATTAGGAAGAACTTCCTGACAGTAAGAGCTGTTCGACAGTGGAATTTGCTGCCAAGGAGTGTGGTGGAGTCTCCTTCTTTGGAGGTCTTTAAGCAGAGGCTTGACAACCATGTCAGGAGTGCTCTGATGGTGTTTCCTGCTTGGCAGGGGGTTGGACTCGATGGCCCTTGTGGTCTCTTCCAACTCTATGATTCTATGATTCTATTCTATGATTCTAAGGTTAAGCAATATGTGGTACTAAGTACAGTGATACCTCGGGTTAAGTACTTAATTCATTCCGGGGGTCCATTCTTAACCTGAAACTGCTCTTAACCTGAAGCACCACTTTTAACTAATGCCGCTGCGCCACAGGAGCACAATTTCTGTTCTCATCCTGAAGCAAAGTTCTTAACCCGAGGTACTATTTCTGGGTTAGCAGTCTGTAACCTGAAGCGTATGTAACCCGAAGCGTATGTAACCCTAGGTACTACTGTATACTGCAACAGTTATATAAAAGTCTTGTTAAGTGTAAGTCCATTAAACAAGTTTTAGAGAACTGGAACCCACTGTGCGTTGCAGAAGCCTTGCACATGGGATCCCAGCAGCAAGAGAAAGCAAGTGTGAGATCCAGTATCATGAAGTGTTGGACTAGGATCCAGAAGCCCAGGATTCAATTTCCCACTCAGCCATGAAGCTCACTGTGTGCCCTTGGGCCAGTCACTGTTTCTCAGTCTAGTCTATTTCACTGGGTTCTTGTGAGGATAAAAAGGGAAGGGGGAGAACCACTTTGAGCTCCTCAGATAAAAGAAATAATATAAATATAAGAAACAAATAAACAAATAACTGCAAGCTAAGGAAAGTAGCCTTCAAGCAAAGAATACCATCATCATAAGCATCCAAAGAAATGTGGTAGCAAAGTCTATTTAAGAGTTTTTAACACAATATTTTGCAGATGATTCATATTTACCATCACAATAAGTCAAACCTACTGTCACAGAATCAATATACCCCAGGGTTTGGGGGATGAAAGCCATTACTACTTCAGGCTTGGTATTTATCAAGCAGCAGGACACCCATTAGCAACTTGCAGCATTCTAGTCCCTTGACATTATCAGTTAGAGGTCTGCCCTTTATATATACCAATAACTTCAACGGAACATTTATACACCTATTCTTTTCATTATACAATATTAAAATTGTATGGACACCTCCAACTAGGACAGTCAATTGATCCTGACCTCAGGTGCTTACATTCACTGCCCTTTAATTTTTTGGCTTCATTAGCAAAAACTACAAAGCAGCTAAATAAATCTCTAGAGAGCACCGTTTACAAAATGCTTTAAAATTGTTATTGTTGTACTGTATATCAAAACATCTCAAGTTCGAAGAAGAAAAAGCTCCAACGAAGGAAATTTAGGACACAATTTTTGCAGCTTGATTAAGCTTCCCACTGTTTCCCAGTCTGCTAGAAACCTTAGTTATGAATCAATATGTTTTATAGGTATCAGCAAGTTTACTCATGTTTACAACATTTGGCATCCCATCCTCCTCTTTATTACTTGAATTAGTATATTCTGTCACTACAAATGAAATCTTCACATTAATAGTGTAATAGCATTCACATTTTAGCATTTGTTTTTATTTGTAAACCAACACATTTGGGTACATTTTATTCAAATCACCAACACTAGTAATGGTATTATGCAAGCTGTATTTAAACACTGATCTGGGTCGCTTCAGACGAGATTTTGTAGCTAATGAGGTTTATCCACATTTTTATACCTGTGTTTAGTATGCATGGAACAAAGCTATTTCTACAAAATTTTGGGAGCTCTTGTTTCAAAGTATCTAATTGAGAAGATCCATTTTTACCAATTAGACCCAATTTTTACCAACTGTACCTACAGAAATGGAATTTTAAGATAAATGGATTTTCAGATTCTCATTGAGACATACTGCATAATTGAGATACACACTGCTGTCCAAAGCCAGCTGATCGTTAAATAACTGTAGGCCCAGGAAGCAAGACAGGAAACAATGGCATACAGTTGGAGCTTTAAGAACATAAACTACATGAATTTCTTCAGTAAATCATAGAATTATAGAGTTGGAAGTGGTCCTGAGGATCATCTAGTCCACCCCCCCTGCATTGCAGGCATACACATACAGGGACTGAATCAGACCAAACATGTATATGCTTAAGTACTGTCACACACACACACACAGCACACAGGACATAACAAAGATAATCAGATACTGGGGACAAACCAATAGTGTTTATCAGAGGTATACTATCTTTGAACATGGAGCTTGTCCCTTACCCACCATGAAATGTTCCTAATCTTTAACCTAGTAGCCAATCATTATTAAGATCGATCTTCAAGTTTCTCCAGCAGTTCAGCTGAAGAGAAATAGTTTTTTATGATGAATAGTCAGATGAGTCTTTTCAGCTATTAGAGATGCTGCTAAAAAAGCTACACGTGCAATTTCTCATATGGATCAATATAGGTTACTTGTATGAACAATTAGAATTCTAACTCAAAATTAGATTTAATAAATGTTTAAAGCACAGTTATAATTTGGCATCAAAAAAGAGTCACCAAAATAAAATTAACAATCTGAGGAGAGTGTGCTAATATTTAGAATTAAGACTTTAAGTGCTATAAAAAATGATGAGACAGAAATTAGCACCATGTACCGTATATAATAAACATATGTCAAATGAGCAAGTTAATGAGTTATGCTACTGATAAATGTTACTTTTGATTACTTGAGTATCCTATTCTCTTCAGTCAACATGGCGACATGGAATAGTACCCAAAAAATGAATTCTGCAGTAAATGAAGTCAAAGTTTGTCATGTTGCTCTTATTGTGAATATGAAAATGAAAAATATTCAGTTATCCATTCCATGTCAGTTTTTTATCTTCTGAAGCCATGTTTAGTAAAACTCACGTTCTAATAGATTTGTATACTATACCAAAATATAAATGATTGTAAGAACTTTGCTTTTCAGTATTTCCCTAACAGTCAGAGAAATATTCTAACAAAATGCCACCCAAACAGGTGGTGAAAAACTATAGTTTTATTTTTGACCTCAGGTCTAAGAAATCAGCAACTCTACATGTAAAAAGAGCTGGTCATTAAGAGTTCACAAGAACTAATACCACTATAAATTTGTAAAGATTAGCTTTACATCTTCAGGTAGGCAGCATACTACAGAACATCTTTGTTCATTTATAGAATATAAAAATGAAACTAAACAGTAAGTTCAAATCAACCATTAAGGAATTTCTCTAGAACTAAATACAATATAATAAAGCACATGCTTCAAGACTGCACATTAAACTGGATAGAGCAATGCAAGTTTCAAAAACATAAAAAGTTTGATTATCTAATAGGAGGTATGTGTGTGTTACAAATAATCAGATTTTTAAATGAAGAATTGAGGGCCACTGAAAAAATGTTTTATGCAGTCTAGTCACCCACACAAATTATAGTTTATTATGAGAGTATAAAGCAAAACTATTTGATCTAACACACCAAAATGGTTAAAAAGGAATGTACTATTAAATATGAATTTTATTCTACAAGAAAAAAATCAGCTGGATATGCCAAATGCAGAGATATACAACTCTTTGTTCACAAAGTTAAGAAAAAAGCAGTTACCCAAATGTCATTGATAAAAGTTTAATGTAGACTTGCTTATAAAAATGGGGTGGGGGGGAGGGTATCGAAATTACACCATACAATTGAGCTTCCTGGCTCTACAGACTATTAACTACAGGATGGCTGTGTCAAAATCCAAAATTTAACTTCAGAGATGTCTGCATGAAAGGAAAAGGAAAGCGAAAAACTTTTGCAGGAATCTAGATGCTTGACCTAGTTCTTAAAGCTAATTATAAAATCCTCTTTCATACTGGTCCAGATTTCAAGAATTTCTTCTTCTAGCAGAACTGTCAAAATAAAAGAAATATTTATGAGTTATATGCATATAATATCACCAGTGAGAGAAAGCAAATGAAGATCCTACATTTTGTTCACATTCTTAACAAGCATGGCAGCAGAACTTTCATTCACCCATTTCCACCCCCAAAGTGTCAACACTGATCAGCAGAAAGTACATGAAAATCCTAATTGCTATGGTGTTATATGTGGGGGGGAAAACCTACAGATTGTGCTGATGTTCAAATGGTGCGTGTGTCACTTCTCACTTGAAAAGTTAAGCTAGTAAAAAATACGGGGGGTGGGGTGAAAGCATAAAACATAGTATGTGTACATTCCTTCCCAATCCATATCCAAAGCAGTGCAACTTACTTCTGAGTGAACAAACTTGAGAGTAAGTTCTATTGAAACCAATGGGACTTCTCAGTAAACATGTATAAGATCAGGCTGTCATTTCTAGCTTTCTGCTGTTCTCTCTACCTGAGTGCCTCTTTACCTCTCAAGCAGAGGTAGGCGGAAGTTTTTAATGTTTGATTCTGTATTTTTATTTTTATTTATTTATTTATTATTATTATTATTATTATTATTATTATTATTATTATTATATAACCAATTCAATGTTGCAAAGGGCATGGGATGATTTCTGGGTTAATATAGGCCCCCTTCTACAGTCCTACCCCACATGGTGGCCATTTTATTACAGATTTCAGCATCCCTTTTCCAATAGAGGCCAGTGAGACCATATGACTGGGCAATGGATTGGCATCTCAAGCCTCTCTCTTTTTACATCTAGGCTGCAACACTGTTAACTCATAAATAAAGACAGATACCCAGAATGAGACAAACACAGTTCTTTCAAAAACCAGGTGATATAACAGAAATTGTTACATAAACAAAACAAACAAGACTTCTTTTTTTTACCTTCCATCTGTTTCCACATTCATTACACACAACAAATGTTGTCATAGGTTCATCAGCACTTCGAGTTTGAACCTAAAAGGGGAGAAAAGAACTCCAAGCATAAACTGACTAATATTATGCTACACAATTTGTTTATGCATTACTGCTTCTGCATATTTATTTGGAAACAAGACTCACTGTGTTCAGTACAGCTTACTTTCTGTATGTGTGTTAAGACCACAGTCCAATTCTCATTTTTAACCCAATATTTACCTGTGAGTAAAGACTAAGAGGGTGGAATAGAGGGACAATCTCCCTCTTCAACTTCTTTGCCCATCTCTTTTCTCACCCACTCCATTTGTCATTCTCTTCTTCTACTCAGTGCCCTAATATATAATTTCCCAGCCTCTATTCATCTTTTGATAGCTGGAAGCAGATGGCACTGTTTTCTTGCAGAAGCTCCTTTTGAGTGACACATCTTATTTGCCCCAATGTGGGTGGAGAAGGAGTAAGGAGCTAAAGGGCCACTGAAAGAACAAGAAGCAAAAACGGTATGCTATAGTATACCCCAGCCTTGGGTAGAGATGGGAAGGCCTGAAAAAAAAATGGAAAAATGGGCGGGGGGGGGACACACCAGTTTTTTCTGGTTTTTTCCAAAGCCCTTTTTTCCGGAGAAATTTAGTTTGATATAGTTTGAATATTCCACACACTCCCCCCCCCCCAAAAAAAACTTTTCCTGGGGAAAAATGGCTTTGGAAAAAAACAGGGGGGGGGGACCTGTCCCCGCACCCAACTTTTCTGTTTTTTTCCAGGCCTTCCAGCGCTCACACTTTGGAGCTCCCTGCCAACTGACACCAGGCAGGTGTTCTCACTATACTCTTTCCGGCAACTGCTCAAAACATTTTTGTTAGGGCCAGCCCATTTGAACACGTAGAAGCTGCATGCAATTTACTTCCTTTTAACCACTGCTGACTTTAATCATCGTTCGAATACTCTTAAAAACCTGCTTTTAACTGTGTTTTATCAATCATTTTAATGTTCTGTTGTATATTTTTGCAAACTGTTTAGAAGCTCTCTTACCATCATGTGGTTTATAATATATAATAACAAAATCAATTTTAAAAACACACACACGCCTTTTCTTTTCAAACAGAGTTTGAGCCTTAGTGCAACATACTTTTCAGTAACCGGATGTTGGTTACTTCTGGGCCTGGCATGCAAAAAAATTGCCTTATGCTTTGCCCTGGCTGTCCTCAAGTAGAGATGGGAAGGCCTGGGAAAAACCGGGAAAAATTGGGGGGGGGGACAGGGCTTTTTCCCTTTTTCCCCCCAAGCCGTTTTTTAGAAGTCCATGAGAAAAATGCAAAGAGGAAGAGGAAGAAAAAATGGAAAATGATAGCAGTAGTTCAGAAAATGAAATAAACTGCATGTATATGTTGTATTTTCTGTTTCTTTTCTTTTTTTAAGCACTATTCAAAGGCTAGACCTTCGATGGAGCTTATATACTGAGGTGGACCTTAACTTTATTTGCTGTTGGTGCTAAGGGGCAAAGCTGATTATTTTTCATGTTGGTGGTTTCTTGCTTTTTTTGTTGCTTTTGAGGAAAAGGGGGGTGGTTACCTGTTTTATTGCAAGCATAATACTTTTATATACACTGCATTTCACACAATTTGTAAAACTACTCCACACTGAACTTTTTCCCAATTTTTCCAAAATTTCTATTTTTCCTGGAAAAAAAACAGGGGGAAAACATTTCCCCCCCCTCATGGCTTCAAAATTTCCAGAAATTTTACATCTCTAGCCTTGGGGGCTGTGTCAGTCCAACTGGCTTTGACTGCACATCATCAGCATAAATCTGAGGGATTGCTGTGGTGGTAGTAGGACAAGGAGGGTTTTTACAGAATATATAAACTTCCCCCCTAAAATTTAATATCAGAAATACTAAGCCTCTCTAAAAGAATCACTTTCTCCACCTTTGGTCCCTACCATGCACTCAGCTCTCACCTCTGGCTCCTAAAAGCTGCCAGCATGCAACAGTAGTCACATCCCGGGAATGGCTTTGACTGGCAGGCTAAGCCAGGTGAGGGTAGCCAATGGGTCTCAAGCCCTTGGTGAGTTAGGGATTTCCCCTGTATGCATGACAGGCTCTGGCAGATTGAGCAGAGGAGACCAATAGTGGGTCCAATGGTCGAGAAGATGGTTTCTGTATGTGCTATCATTCTGGAAAGGTAGCCCATCTAGGAGAAGGAAAATTCTGATCCTAAACCTCCACTGCCTCATGCGTTATCTTCAGGAGAAGAAAGGGCTAAGGAGTAACCCTACACAAATCTAGAGTGGAATCTCTAAGATGGTTGGGTGGCACCTAGTATGCCTCCTTCCGGTAACTCCTGCAGCCAAGCTGGTGCCAGATGTATTGCTCTGTCTTCCTTTGGACCAAATCAGTGAGGCTGCAAGAGGTGTCTTCTTGTCTGGACAGCCCAGGACCTCCATATACACTGCTCAAGCTTGTGCCCCGGAGAGGTCACTTTGGTGCTATTAATGCTGTGGTTTGACTTCACCCCCGGAGATGCACTCAACAAAAAATTGATACCAAAAATTATGGAAGTCTGGCCAATGGTGAGAACTGAAAGGAAGTGCAGTCTAACAACATCTGCACAATATGTCCTATCCTTGTTTTAGAGGGACCAACAATTTTCAAGCAGATTTTGAAAGCAAAGGAGGTTGATGTGTAAGGGGAAGATGAAAAGGCCTAATGCATAGCGAGCAACTAATGCACAGTGAGCGTCTCTACCTAAAATAATATCCTCTTGCTTACCTTGACTGATTTCTACTTCCCTCAGCTACTTGATGTATTCAGCTACCCACCCACAAACTAGCCCCAAGGATTCTAATATTCATATTCCATTTTAATGTGAACAGCACTTCATACTGCAAGGCCCAGGCAGCTCCACATATCCATAATATCTTGACCATTTATACTTAATAAATTAAGTAAACGCGTTCCAGTAAAACTGAATCATCAGACAACAGACACTCTGAGTCACACATTTCTACAAAAAAAAAAAAAAAAATCCTGACATCAGATTATGAGGATCCTTAGCTGCTTCTACTATTTAACTATTTCAACAAGATCTAAAAAAATAATAATAATTTGTAAGGATAACAAAAATACCACCTGTAAACACATATACATTTATGGCTACAACCAAAATATCTAGATTTACTGCTGTTACTCCAAAAAAATTGGATGCTCTCAAGTCCATTCAAACTTTGACCATCATACACTCATGTTGTTATTTACCCAAGTACACACACAGCCTCCACTGTCTAAGCACAATCGGCACTGCTTTCACTGCTCAGATATGGAATCTTCCATAAGCAAGTCCTGCTAATGGTGAATGTGGTGAGGTTATGAAGGCAAAATGTTAGAGAATATCACTTGCCATACCTGGGTGTAAGTACAATTCTTCTTTTTACATTTACCACATGTAAAGAGATCGGTCGGAGTTCCTCCTGTTTTAGCCATTTGATGCTCTCTTATGGCTTCTTTGGTAAGATTTTTTCTCATCTCTTTCAGTTCATCACTTGCCATCTCCTGTGGTAAGGGTACACAGAGAGATGATGAAATAGGCTTTAAAATATTTGTACTGTACTTACAACTTTCAAATACAAATTAAAGGTTACTTATTGTGTAGTGTGTGGTATCCAACAGTGTCTGTCTGCTGATAGAAGGAATCTGCCATAAGAAAGGAGGGAGGCAATTTTTGGCTCCCTGTGCCCCATCTGGAGTGCTCAGCTCCATGAGAATTATCCTATATGTTGCACAAGATCACAAGATTCCATTTTGTCTCCCATGTTTTGGGGGCAACAATATGCAGTTGCTAGGACTGATAGTGTATAATTTTGAAATGGTGCCATTGTTATGCAGATGGCATCCAACCCCATTCTTCATCTTTAAAAAATCCATAAAGAGACATGGTACAGTGGTGCCTCGCAAGACGAAATTAATCCGTTCCGTGAGGCTCTTCGTATAGCGGTTTCTTCGTCTTGCGAAGCAAGCCCATTGACAGCTTAGCGGATTAGCGCTATTAGCGGTTTAGCGGCTTTTAGCGGATCAGCTGATAAGGGCTTAGGGCTTAGGAAAAGGGGGGGAAAAGGGAAAAAACCCCGCAGGAACTCGCAAGACATTTTCGTCTTGCGAAGCAAGCCCATAGGGAAATTTGTTTTGCGAAGTGCCTCCAAAACGGAAAACCCTTTCGTCTAGCGGGTTTTCCGTCTTGCGAGGCGTTCGTCTTGCGGGGCACCACTGTACGTCTGAGCAAGTGCTTAGCTGCTGTTAGAGGGTGGATTAGGGGGGACAGATTTAAGGTGAATCCAGACTGCACACAGGTAGTTGCTAGTGGATTTTACTACTTCAGGGAGGATTTAACCCATTTGGAGAGAACTAAAAACATACGTTTACATTAATGCTTTCCGGAAGATAAGCCACACATAAAAGACAACGTTCCTTTGCCTACTCAATCCCAACATGCAGACAGTATAGCTAAGGTTTTGTATTCAAACAGCACTGTTTGCTGCTAACATTTTTAGTACATCAAAGTATTTTGTTTCCAAAATATCCAGCTCTTAGCTGAATGGAATTACACTCAAATCTTAACCATGAAAATCAAAGAATGAGCTACTTACCTCTGCTGTCATTTTAGCAAACCTGTCAGGAGGAATATTCCCACATAAAACATTTTTCCTTAGATTAGGATTCTTAGTGTCCTTAAGATTTGCTATCCTGCTGCGTACCCTATTTTTGTATTTCATGTCTGTATTTTTTAGTTCTTGAAATATAGGTGCTTATGAGTTAAGGACAACACTTAGGAATAGCACAACACTGCACTCCATTCTTTTATGAACATTTCACCAAAGCTAGCCCTGCATCTACATCTATTCTTTTCTTTGAACTGACAAGAGCTTCTTAAAAATACAATACTAGCCTGCTGAGACTGAAGATGAATGTTAGAACACATGGCGAATATAATCTTAGTCCAGGAATGTAATCTTAGCACAGCAAAGTTTACCACAAAGCTGCAGATACTAGGCAAAGGTTCAAAGGATGCTTCTGTACAGCTGCTTCACTGAACTGAATAAAATTTGCAGAAGGCGAGTGCTTGGCAAACTGCACCCTTTACAAAGTCACAACTATGGAATGCCCTGCCTGGCACCTAATTAATGTTATTTAGTACCAGGCAAAATCCTTTCTGATCTCTCATACCTTTTAAGGTTTTAACATCAATTATTTTAAATTTCTTGATTTAATTCAGCATTCCATTAGTTTTTTATGTGTTGCTATTCTCTTATTTGCTGCTTGATAATCGGCTTTAGCAGCATTTTATAACTGCTTAATGTTTGTATATTTGTTTTTGTGCATCTTATAGTGCTTTTAATGTATCTGTTTTTCCTTTTGCCAGTGCCTAGAGAACACATGCCATTTGGCATTTATTAAGTATAATATATAAGATTTCATTTTAATATGTTCATTTTTTTATGCTGTGTTATCTTTAGGCTTTATATAACGCTTTATAAAATTAAAAAGGAGAGGTCATTGTTCCAGCAGGCTTTTACTCAATAGTATAAAAACTGTCACAAGAGTTGGCTAACTTAGTTAACTATATTGCCTTCTGCATTCAAGGTGGTTGCTAAAAAGAATTAAAAGTCTCAATTAACAATAAAGACAATCACATACAATTAGAGGCACCTGTGGAGCACAAAAGTCACAAAATATTTTAAAAGGAAGCTAAGAGTTAGCATCAGCCTAGTGAACCAAAATAATGGTAAAAAACTGATTGGACAGATAAGGATATCTTCTTCAATCTGAGAACCCAGCTCTTCCTCATCAGCACCAATAGCAATATAATCATCTGAAAAAGAAAGTGAGTTGTATGACTATTAATATGTATTAAAACATTTATTCAACACATTTCTCTATCACCCTTTATCAAAATTTCTTCTAGAACACTTAATGTGATTCTTTTGTCCCATCTTTGTGCCTACTGTCTAACACAGTAAGTGCAACAAGAGATGCTTTGTGATGCTGCATTCACATCAGCCATTTTGTGAACTCTTATTTGGGTTAATGAACAACGCTCAGGTTGTTAATTGGACCTGGTGACTTCTTAATTTTTAATTTAGCAACCTCTACACCTCTCTAGGTCCTCAGATGCTCCCTCCAAAAAGCAGTTCATACATGCTCATCTGTCCAATATCCTTGAGTGAAAACAAAATTTATTCAGATTCTCTTTAATCTTCCCCACTAGAAAACATTTCACTCCTTTGTTGTCAAGTGTTTGAGCAGCCTTCCTTAATAGGATCCTGCTGGTAATATATTTTCTTGTGCAATGCTTCCATTAGAAACAGTCCTTCTGTAGCTGAATACAACTTCAGCTTGTGAAGAGAAGCTTTGGATCAACTATGCAGAAGAGGATGAGTGGAGGGGGACTTTCCTACCCCTCCTTGCCCTGCCAACCCCAACAGCCTATCCCCAAAAAGCCTCCAGCTCTGAGAAGATGCCTCTGCCTGCTCTTCTGTGATTTCTCCCTTTTCCTCTCAGTCTCCTCCATCACAGCCCAACCTATTAATAAAAATTCCCAGGTGGTTTCAGGAGGTTCTGGAGTCTGGCATGGAGAGGCAAGAAAATTACTCTTTCCCCATCTCCTTTCTGTGGGTGGATCTCTAGACCCAACTCATAAAACTTCAGAATTAAGCATTCCTAACACAGGGTGAAACCACAGCAATCAAAGAAGGCTCTCTGAGAAGAATACAGTATTATATGAAGGCTTCTCACAAAGAGAATTACTTGCTTCCAATGGACATATATGCTAGGGGTTAGTTATATTCATCTATCAAAAAACTACCTCACCACTCACACTGCAAAATAGCCTTACAACTACAAATGCAAGTAATACTAGAGAGGAAATGTCAAGCTGGATGACCTGTAAAGGTGATAGTGCAATCCTTACCTCCTGTTTTGAGAGCCGCCGCTAACATTTCTCGGCATTTCATCCGTACAGAATCTGATGTGCTTGGAGCTCGAGGAAAGGTGGAAATAAATGATTCTGAGGAAGCATTAGCTTCTTCTTTCTTACTGCTTGAGTTGCTGCTGCAACTGCTAAACCAAGAAAAATATTTTTTAAATATAGTTTCATTGTATTTCTGCAATGTAACTGGTCTTTGGTCAGTTTCTCTTTCTCTCTTTTTTTAAGTATTTTTATTGATTAAAGCTGCTTTCATCATATGCCAAAAATATAAAGAGAAAAAAGAGGAAATATTAAATATTAAAATGTAAATAGTAATAACAATGGAAATAATAAAAACCATCACTGTACAGAGTTGCATCTAAAATATGAAACAGAGGTTGGGGCATAGCTAAGTACAGATACCAAAAAATAAAATAAAAATAAAAATGCAGTATTACATAAAGCAATTATTAAGGCAGTTTCATTACTGATCATCCTTTAGCACTAATTATATGCTAGCCAAAATATTAGAAATTGCTTACATATTTTTATACTCTAATCTGAATAGAAATAAGAGGTGGCATTTGACACAGTTCCAGAGAAAATCTTATTTTTTAAGGCCTCAATCAACCTTGTTAAAAGTTAAGTAATGGCTGTGTTTTGACTTATCATGAATGAGCAGTATGTTAGTATACTCACTTTCGCTCCGCTCCTCCCTGGCAAAAGCAACTAACACAAGCCTTGGCTTAGCATCAGTTTAAATCATTGCTCATGGTTTGTTTCTCTCCAAAGCACAACTTGAAGGCAAATGTCAATTTGGGCTTCCCAATCACTAGTATTGGTTCAGATGCCATGGTAGGTAGGCCAAGGCTTATGGTTTGTTGATCCTGCTCATGCTAGAAGAGGAGTGCAGCAGGAGTGCTTCAGCAGCAACTGGTTATTTACCATGTCACCTGTGTTAAGTCACAAATAAAAATGAAAGACAGTACTACCTAACATCTGAGATGTTCTAGTTTGACCTACTGAAAAGAAAATGACACCAAACACACAAATTATAGCTGACATAACTGCAAAGAACATTGCTAGACTCCACTACGCTCACACAAGTAGCAGAAAAGTGACTAGATGTATTCATTTTGGAATTTATGCTGTTTTAAATTATAGCACAAGACAAAATCTACATTATTGGCTGTGTTCCAATACAAACTCCCACAGTTCTCATAGTTGCTGTGTCAAATATCAAGATTGTGTAATTCTAATGCAAGAAGTAAACTAAGGTATAAACAGGGTAGGGTCTGTGGCAGCCCTTACCTACCTGGTGCTCTCTAAATGTTATGGCTACATCACCCTTCACTGCCAACCAGCATGGCCACACTAGCTAGGGCTGATGCAATCTGGAGGACATCAGTTTGGTGAAGAATGGCCTATAGTCAGTTCATAACCTTTGCTATATTGCACAGGATTTTTGCTTTCCCTAGTATTAAATGCATCTGCAAAATACATGGGAAAACAAATCCCCCTCTCACAATGAATTTCTGTTATTTGAGACTCCCAGAAAGCATTGTTAAACCTTAGGATGGCCCCCTTTCTGGAGCAAACAGGCAGAGTCAACATCTTCAATTGCTTTTCCACAGGAAGGCTTGCTTTACTCCCTCAGACCAGAGAAAACACTACCCCTCCACTCCTTACTAGAATATAAACTATACTCTTGAGTGACAATAAAACTGCAATTAAAAAAGGTAAAGAACAAAAGGGGGCATTGGAAACTTCCCAAGAGGCACTCTCCACCACTCTCATATGTGTAGTGAAGCAGAACCCCTGAAAAGTTCCATGTACTGGTCCTGAAAGAAAGAGAAGGGTAGAACGCCCTTTGGGAGTCCCAGAAAAGAGCAAGTCCCGGTAAGAAAATTTCTGTTTTCTCTTCTGGTTCCTGGAGGGCATTCCTCAACCCTGCGATGTTGCAGTGTGATAGTATTTCAGGATGATCTTTCTTGCAGACCAGCAGCTTACTGTACTATAACTTTTTGCACAACCCCACCTATCAAAGACTGTCTGCAAATACATATCTTATAATGCTTTCTAAATGTATTATAGTTGTTGTCTTACAGACATTGTTAATGAGAAAATTACCCTGGAATGTTGCTAATGCAGACACCCTCACCAAGAGTGCACTGTGAAAGTTGAAAGTTCCAAGGATGAACTTCTGAATTGTGACATGGCCTCTCTAATGCATGTGTCTAAACCTGCCCTGGAGCTGGGTCTATTTCCCCTGTCTTTTGTAAGGGAATTTAACTTTAGACTAGGCATAAGAAGCTCTGTCTGAGACAGATGGATAAGCCCATTTGATTGCCTAGGAGACCTTCACTCAGTTCATAAATCTGGGGAGAAGATCCCTTCCCAGTGAGATCAGGAAAGGAGTGGTGAGGTACTCACCCACTCTATTTCACATCGCCTGTCTGTCTGGTGCCAAAAACATGCTGTGCAGGATGGGATCCTCTAGGCCTTCCCATTTCATCTCACTTGGAACTGCTTGGTTGTGAGGCATAGTGCTGAAAGGCTCATCTTCCAGGCATTTGAGTGTCTGACTGAGTGGTCATGCTTTGTCCCCTACCTGCCTGATATGAAAGTGGAGGGAGTCAGGACAAACATGAACACCTGCTGTGGCACCAAGGTGCCCTTTCCAGTAGCTGCAGCATTCTCGGCAGCTGTGGCAGAGCTGTGGCTCATTGGTGACACTACTTCCTGCAGTAAAAGTTCCTTTGGAAACCACCAGCCTAGCTATGTGCTCCCTGTGACCATATGGTTTCCAGAGCTCCCTTTCTAGTACATGTCGGTCAAAGATGGGAAGGGGGAAAGGGGGTGCAAGAACTCGAGAAACCAAAAATGTATGAAGGTTGGGTTTTTAGGAGCTCTAACTTAACCCAACCACTAGGAGGCAGGGCAGTCCATTTTCCTGAATAAGCACAGAAGATGTTGACCCTGACCAACTGCTTATCACCAACACCAAAGGTGGAAGACATACCTTTCTTCTCTTGCTTCAGGACTGTTTTGTGATGAAGAAGCTGCTTCTTTTTTCTTTTCTTCAGAATCCTTATCATTTGCTGGTCCATCTGAAATATATATTTATAAATATATACATACACAGACAATATGTATCATTTATAGAGCAAAGTGTAAGTACTTAATATATGTTATCTCAGTAATTCATTCAACTACCCTACAAGCTAAGTCACCTAAAGCACAGAAAGCAAGGTTCCAAAATAAAGAAATAGTAGGCAGTTTAATCAAGTTTCTATATCAGTAAAGTACTTTCTTGTAAGAGCAAGTATGCACTTTATTGGATGATAATAATAATAATAATAATAATAATAATAATAATAATAATAATAAAAAATTATTTATACCCCGCCCATCTGGCTGGGTTTCCCCAGCAACTCTGGGTGGCTTCCAACAAAACACTAAAATACAATAACTCACAATTTGGCCCACAAATGTCATAACCTCAAATCACTGTGAAGGTTTGTCAATGCTAATCTATGGGTGCTGCTATTCATGCAGTAATGGGTGGAGGGCACAGAGAAGATCAATGACATTCATATAATATAGTGACCTAACCCAAGACAGAACAAGAATATGAAGAGAATAAAGACTCTGAGTCAAGGCTGTAGTATTCATGCCTATTTCATCAACTCAGAGGAAAAGGGTAATCTTAATCATGTATTTTATATAATCTAGATGAACAATTATAGATTTACAGTGTGAATGAAGCATGAAAATATCTTCTATATCTAGACTATTTTTAAGATGCTGAATGGTCATATTTTATATACTCTTAATTTGTGCTCTACAATTTTAGTGAGAAACTTATATTTTGATTGATATAACCAATGTGTTATATATATATCTTGCAAATAATATAAGAAATTTGCCTGCTCTTAATTGTTTTCACAATCCTCAATTTATGTATTTATTTTTGGAATAACTGCTTTTTACAAACTATCCACTATTGGTTTCTACAAAACAGTCTGATGTGCAACTATACATCAATCTATATCTATATCTATATCTATATCTATATCTATATCTATATCTATATCTATATCTATATCTATATCTATATCTATATCTATATCTATATCTATATCTAGAAATAGATATAGATCTATAATAGTGTTATTTTCCTATTGTGCAATCTTTCCAAATCGTCCAATGAAAACCTCACTGATACTGTAGAGCATTCTCAATAACACCCAGCCTCCACATTCCACCCACAACCATGTCCACCACCCAGAACAACCAATTTGTTGCCAGGTTGTTTGTATTGCTTGCCCCATTGTAGTGGAAATATCTGTCCTCTACTAGAAAGACAAAAGGAAGTTCAAAATGAAGGGAGGGTTCATGTATCAGAGTTACCATATTTTTTGCTCTATAAGACTCACTTTTTCCCTCCTAAAAAGTAAGGGGAGAGGTGTGTGCATCTTATGGAGCGAATGCAGGCTGCACAGCTATCCCAGAAGCCAGAACAGCAAGAGGGATCACTGCTTTCCTTGTTCTGGCTTCTGAGATTCAGAATATTTTTTTTTCTTGTTTTCCTCCTCCAGTCTTATGGTCTGGTGCGTCTTATAGAGCGAAAAATATGGTAGTTGGTTTTGCAAGAACGACAGAAACAGACAGAAATCTATTATTCTGTATATTAATCTGGAAGTTGTAGAAGGGGAAAAACATAGTTATACCTAATAACTTTTTCCACGACTTAATGAGAGATTTTGCTAAGGATGTAACTTCTTCATCTGTGCTTTGCTTGCGTATTGCATTCACTGACATTCCAATTCTTGTAGACTGAAACCAAGCACAAGTATCAACATTTAAAAGCAGGTATTTATATAATGATATTTAGAACCACTACAAAGATTTCAAATACAATTGAGAGAATACAAAGCTGCATGAAGTCATCAGATATTGGGCAAAAACAGCAAATGATTTCCAAAGTAATTTAGTAATTTAATTTTTTTTTTAAGCCACAGCCAAATATTCTATTTTTTCTATTTAAGAATTCTCCACATATACAAGAACTGGCATTAAAGTACTGTTTGCAGTGTTGAGATCCAAGGGAGGTTAGCTAATATTCTTGCCTCTAGGGCTTTCACCCTCTCTCTCTTTAATTAAGATCCTCTTCAACAACTACCTGGTTAATTAACAAGCATGCCTTTAAGAGAAGCAGAATTGCATGTTTTGCACTCCTTGCTGCTAGCCTTGGAAATTATTTTAAGAGAATCTGGTTTACTGCAAGGAGAAAGCCTTGATGGAAGCTGAGTTTTATCTGAAATTGTTTTTTAAATTGTTTTCTAATTGTCAGAAACTGCTGGTTTTAGATTGTATATACATCCCTGTTGAATATGGAGATAGTTTTAAGTATTATGGAGGCAGATTGATCATAAGTAACTTGACAATACGGTTCTAGAACTGGGGACTTCCGGGTCGGCGCCATCGCCGAATGGCGGACTCCCTCCGAGCTCCGGAGGGAGCCTGCACGGCAGGGGCTGGGTCCTACCGCACCGGCGATGCGGGGACCCTTAAAAACCACGGCCACGGGGGCCGTGGACATGGAGACTCGGCTGACACCGTTAGCGCCCTCCCGACTCGTGAAGGAGCCTTTTTAAAGGCTACGGATCGGGTGCCGGGGAGAAGCGTGGTGTTTTGAGTCCTCTGCTATCCCTGCCGTGCGAAGCCGCATGCCATTCGGCGGAGAGCGCTGGCTTCTTCCTTTGAAAATTCGGACCTAAAAGAACAACCTGTAAGTAATTGGAACTTGGATTAAAAAGAGGGACAAAAATTTTAAAAATTTCGGAGCGAGCGGGGGAGGCGCAAAAAAGGAAGTCAGCCACCCCCTCCATTGTAGAAGGGTCAAAGCAAAGGATCTGATAACTAAGATCGGAGTAACATCATTTTGGCAAGTTTTTAACCTCACGAGTGAAGAATATGAGATTGAGCTGGAGGAGGAAAGTAGAATTCGGACTTAAAAACAACCCCCCCTGGAACCCCGGGAGCGATCGATGACGGAGTTTGGAGAGGAGAAAGGCAAGTTTTGACAGCTGTCAAAGAGCTGTCAAAGCGGAAAATAAGATAGAGACTATGTTACAAGGACTTTGCTGGTTATATTTGTTATAAATTGGATACAAATTGTTTTAAATAAGGATTACAAAGTTACTAGGGCTAATGGATGCGATCTGGAAGAGAACTCAGCTTTTGCAATCCACCTAGAGGAGCCGAGGGACATTACAAGTTTTAGCTGGAAATTGGAACTGAACTGTTTATCTCCTGGGAAACTGCAGAAATGGAACATTATTATGACTACAGAGGCCACTACACCGAAGAAGACAATGGAATCATCTGTTGTGGAATGAAAGGAACTTGACGTAATGTTTTGTTTCTGAATAACAAGCCTCTGTAAAGGAACTAACTTTTGGAATTAGGACATTTGTGCAGGAAAACAGGGACAGAAAGAAATAGAAAGAGGAGTGTGATCAATAAGAACAACAAAATAACAAGAATTGGACCAAGTTAAAAGTGGGGACATTTGGGACATCCAGATTTGACAAGCTTAAGGATTATAATTTGGAGTTTTTCACTCCTGGATATAAAAATCTGGATGGAAAAAATGGGCCTCTCTTTGAGACAGAATCCTTCCATGATTGGACATTCGAAACTAAAGAGGACTGGCAAAGGACTATGATTTAGAGAGACGTGGAAATATCGGACATTGAGGAACATTGGGAACGCAACCGGGAAAAGGGGGGGTGGGAAATGTGGAATCCTTAAAGGCGTAAACTACGTTTTATTTAGGCTATATACATCTACATGGTATTCTAAAGGGGGGAACTCGTGGTGGGAATAAGCCGATTTTAGGGGAATGGAAAATAATGTGTTTTTTTTAAAAAAAAAAATTTGGGTTAAGGATAACAAGTTTGAATTGAGGAGAAGAACTTGTTGAGATCATTTGAGAGATTGGGAATACAAGGGGGGGAGGGAAGGGGAAGTCCTGAAAGGATGTAATTGGAAAAAGATTTGAAATTGGATGTTTTATTAATTTGTAATTAATTGGAAAACTTTAATAAATATTATCAAAAAAAAAAAAACCAATACGGTTCTAGAACAGAATCTGTTATAAGGCAATACATTAGGCAAGTGCTTTGAGTACACCTAGCTCAAACATATCCTGTCAGATACCTTCTAAGCTAAAACTGTTAAGTGTGATTTCTAAACTTAGCAAAGGCTTATAGATCTAGATGATTTATAGATTTTTATAACTACTTGAGCCAAAGTCTTCACACTAAGAGTTATGAACTCATAAGCAAATCTTTTTCCTTCAAAGAAAATACACACACCGAATATGGATAAAGTCCCTCTTCAGTGCAAAATTACAAACAATATCTTTCTTTTTAGGTATCTGAAGAAGTGTGCATGCACACGAAAGCTCATACCAAGAACTGACTTAGTTGGTCTTTAAGGTGCTACTGGAAGGAATTTGTTTTGTTTTTTCTTTTCAAGGACCTCAAACTATGGGATACAATCCACTTTTAAGTCTTATCAATGAATACTTTTTATGCTACTATACTTTTACATAACAACTGAATATATATTTTTTAATCCAATATGACTTCTGTAACAATAACTTCCAGGTTTAATGTGAGCATGGCTAGATGACTGAACGATACAAGTTACAAATAAACTTTCATTATAATTTTCAAAAATTATATTTTCTCAACTTATAACTGCTTGCCTTAACTGATCTGAAAACCATGGGATTGGGGAAAAACACAAAACCTAAGGACTACCAAGATTTATCTCTTGTGGTTTTGTTTTTTAATCACATTTTATTAATCAGCTTCACTTATACAGTACTCCAGTCAAGCAGTGTTAAAAGAGTACTACTGCCATCTACAGTTCAGAGAGAGAGATGGAGGGAGGGAGAAAATTGAACAAACTAGGCATAATGTGCATTTGCTACAAAAAAAAAATATTTTTGTTTAATCATATTTTCAGACTGCAACTCTTATTAAATTGGTTCCATTTTAATCCTCTTCCAACTCTAAAAGCAAGTTCAAGCATAAACAAAGTTCAGCACCAAATAAAGTAAAAATTAAGTCTAGTAATGGTGAGCTTGCATATATGTAGTATAGTACAGGTCTCCTTATACATGTTTTTAAAAGCCTCTTGTCTGTTTGCCTCTGGCAAGAAAGAATTGCCTCCAATGCAGCAGGAAAGGTTTTTGCAAGTTTGTCCCAGGCTGGTGAAAGCTAAATAAAGAAAATTCACGTCCTGAATTTCTATTGAAAGATGTGATAATATGCTTGCCATACATTTTTATCAGGGGAATTTGGAATGCATGTACAGTGGTACCTTGGGTTACACATGCTTCAGGTTACAGACTCTGCTAACCCAGAAACAGTACCTCGGGTTAAGAACTTTGCTTCAGGAGGAGAACAGAAATCGTGCGGTGGTGGTGCAGCAGCAGCGAGAGGCCCCATTAGCTAAAGTCGTGCTTCAGGTTAAGAACAGTTTCAGGATAAGAACGGACCTCCGGAATGAATTAAGTATGTAACCAGAGGTACCACTGTATATTGATGTTCAGCTTTCTACTTAAAGAGTAACATTTCTGATACTCAGGGATAATCAGTCATAGAGATTCAAGTACCTTTTATATGCAATAAATATGCAGCAGCAAAGCAATTCCACTAACGTGCACGTACACTCCCTTCTACAGGAACACATTCCCTTACATAGGAAGAACAATCTAAAGTGACTACAGAACAGGGATGGAAAACCTTTGACCTTCAGGCCAAACCAGGCCCAAACCAGGCCTCCCCATTTGATCTGTGAGGCCGTTTTGGGGAAGACATGCCCATGCAGCCTCCACCTGACATCATACATGATGTCAGATGCAGGGAAAGTAAGGGCAGGGCTTCAAAGGAAAATATGTTTCCATATGTTTATGGTATAAAATGTATATAAGAGATACTGCAACATTGGAAAGACATACCTGTAATAACTCCAGAGTCATGGGCATATTCTTAAGTTCTTTGAGTAAGTCAAGAGCCCCAGCCTGTAAAATATATTGTAAAAAGATTCAGTATGCATATTCTCATATACTTAAAAGAATATTTACTATGAAACACAGCAGTTTTATTCAACACTAGTTCCACAATATGAAAACACTTATAATAAACCTAAACACTGATAGATCAGCCTAGATATTTATTTAACAAGCATCTAGGAGCAACTGATGGTTTCTCCAAACTTTAATCTGACTAGTCAATCTTGAGTTGGAGGCACACTTTTTTGTGAGGCAAGCAGTTGTTGGGATGCTTGTTAAATAACTACACCTTCCCACCAAATCCTGCACAGAATTAGGGCCATTGCTGTACCTCTAGGTTGTAGTTAATTACAAAACCCACTTAAGCACAACTTTAACTTGGCATTCCCAAGACAAATACAATTTAGCTTGTGATTAATTGTTCCACTAAATTTTCACCAGTTTTAATGATATAGTTATTGTTTATTCCAAATTTTATTAAGTGCTAAAACATTAATTTACTTTCAAAATGAGTAGGAGGTGAGAAAATATATTTTACTACAGCAGTCATATTAATATTAGATTCTACCTATATTTAATATAGTTAGTAATTTTAAATTAATATTTTGAAATTAACTGCAGGCCAATCCCTCAAGAGTACTGAAATGAGATTTTAAGAACACAGCACAGTAAGATCAGGTTTTTTCATTATATGGTACAATTTGCACCTAAACCAGATGGGCTCAACAAATGGAAGTTCCACTTTTACGTCAATTAATTTGGGCTCTCAAGCCAAAAGCAACAGTTATCTGTATTACCACAGATTAAAAGCAGTTATGATTAGCAAAGCAGAGTTATGATTGCTATTCACTTTACTGTGCAGTACTATACTAACCTCTCTGCTACTAGCTTACTTCTCTTTAGAAACCTTATAAAGAGATTCAGTATGAGAAAGGCCACTAAAAGTAAGTAAAAGGTATGTAATAAAGAAGTGCCAGGCTCCTGACAAAACAGAGACATCCTAGCAACTGAGGTCTCGAATGAAAGTATAATAGGGCCATGGGGAATCACCAACAGAAACTCCCCCATCAGTGAGCAATCAGGGATACAAGGGATCAGATAGTCCTTAGGATATCCTGGACTCAAGTTGTTAAGGGCCTTGTAACCTTAAACCTGGGTGGGTGCCAGTGCAAGCTTTTAAGCACTCTTGTTATGTGCTGAGAGTAGTCTATCCCCATCAACAGTCTAGATACAGCATTCTGCACCAGCTAGAGCTTCCAAACCATGGACAAGCATAGTCCTACCATGCAGAGCACATTGCAACGATCAGGTACTGATGTTATGAACACCCTTGTCAGGTTGTTCCTGTTCAAGAACAGTAATAGTTGGCGCAGCCGCCATAGCCAGTAAAATGGGTTCCTAATCACTAAGGCTACACAAGTCACAAAAGACAAAGACGGACCCAAACCTATATTATTTCAGGGGAAAGTAATCTCATCCAAAACTGGAAAATAGTCAGTATCTCAGACATAGGAACCATCCACCCACAGTACTTTTGTCTTCCAATGATTTAAGCTCAGTTCAATGGGGCTTACTCCCAGGTAAATAGGTACAAATCCATCTAAAACTCAATTTTTTTAAGGTTCTTTAAAAAGGTACCCCCCTTTCTCAGCATATTAGAATGTGTGCAACTAAACATAATCAAATATTTGAAGTTTTAATCCATCTGTTTACAACTGTGAAAACAAATTTGTCCAGAAATAAATACTATCATTTCTAGTAAAATAACTTATTTAATCTAACAAATAAATGACACCCTTAAAATGCAATCAAAGAAAGTAACCCTCCAAATAAGATTCTCTGAATCTTAAGCCTACACCAAATAAAACAAATTAGAGCTATAGCTTATTGCCTATGATATTTGTAATAATTTACGTACAAAATAATTTACATACAAAATAATTTACATACAAAACTTAGCATAATACAACTAAATTAGCTCCAGAATGGGCAGAGTGTATTATCTTCCATTGTAATTGTGGAATCTACCCGTATTAGATGATGTAAGAGGCAGAAATCACTTCACCTGTTTCAGTCAAAAACTTGGAAGAGTTGTTTACTGACTTATAGCCATACAAGCCTGATGGTAGCTTTGTCCTCTCCTGTATTCAACATGTGTTTATGATACTATGGAAATGCCTTTCACTAAGGGATCTCAAAAACTGTAAAATAATGTAAATAAAAATGTGTAATGTGTAATGTAAATAAAGCCTGTGTTGAATAAACAGCAGGAGTTTTCACTGTTCAACCTGACCTACTATCTTCTGAAATTCCACTTGAAAGATTGTGTAAGGGAATGTTACTTGCAGTAACACGACAAACAAACTAAAAAGTGTGCATGAAACTATTCTCTTTTACCTTGCTGCTTAAATAAAGATAAATGAAAGCCATATATTTATTTGCAATAATAATAATAATTTTATTATTATTTATACCCCACCCATTTGGAAACTTAGTGCAAGAAGAAGTACTGCAATTAAGGAAATATATACCCTGTCTTTCACTTTGAGGGATCATTATGTAAAAAATGAAAACAATTCCAAAGCAATGTTACAAATACTCAATAGATCCATCACAAATTCATCACTGCAGGCCAGCAGCCAAAATCCTTTTTCTCCAAATGCCTTGGTAAGTTCCTAGAAAGGGCATGTCAACAGGGAATATGGTACCCCTTCATTTTTGGAGGGGAAAAAGTGCATCCTATGGGGCGAAAAATACGGTAATTCCAAAAGACACCAATGAGAAATCCCTATGCTTTCTACCATGCTTTCTACCAGATAAGCTTTTGTGGTGGTGGTAGTGTATATAAGGACTCGATACATGAGCTAAGCACACTTGGGGACTGGGCTCATATTTGTCTATGAAATACCTTCCTAGACTTATTTGAGACCAAGCTCTGTTGAACTCAGAATTTAGTAAACATTCAGAGAACTAGACAGTAAGATCGTCTTAAGTTAAAAGAAAATTCAAAGGCAGAATAGATTTTTTTCCCCTCTAAAATCAACAGAATCTAAAATTTCAACCAGAAACCAGAAGGATTTACATCTGAGAAAACTTTTTTAAAAATTGTAGCTTTATACCACAGTCCCAAACGTACTAATAATCAGATTCCAATGAATAGTGTGGGCCTAACTCCTATGTTAAATTAAGATGGGGATGCAATAACCAAAACATTTTACACAAGTAGCACCCCACTGTAGCCAATCAACATGGAAAACACACTCACTTTTAAATAAGACCGCTTGAAATAAAATGCTTAGGTCAGTCATGACTAATTTAAGTCCCATTCATTTCAGTGGTTCTGTTCTAAACCTGACCTAAAGGTAAAGGTAAAGGGACCCCTGACCATTAGGTCTAGTCGCGGACGACTCTGGGGTTGTGGCGCTCATCTCGCTTTACTGGCTGAGGGAGCCGGCATACAGTATAAGAACTGCAGTATTCGCTAGACAAATATTTATAAGAAGGTTTTAGGAACAACAATATAATTTGTATAAGAAATAAATTTGTCATAAAACTATCATAGGCAAAAATAGTTCAAAATTATTTTTAGAATCAGTCTTTATAGATTAGGTTCCATATTCAAGGATTTAAGCAGTATGGTGCTACAGCTAGATATAAATTTGTACAAATGATTTGTAACTTCAATCCTATACATGTCTACTCAAACGCATGTCTCACAAAGCTAAATGCGGCTTACTCCCAAATACGTGAGCATAGGATTGCAGCGGAATGCACATGGAAAGTTGTTTAACACATACTGGCTCCATACCTTATAAGAGGAAAAGCTACTGCTTACCTTTTTTCTCTAATCTTACTCAACTGTTCTCGATTTTTGAAAATCCATATGTGCAAAATTACCTCTGCCAACTTGCACCTATTCATTACACAATAAGGTAATTTGTTACACTGGTTATACTACAGAACAAGCATTGATAGTCAGAAATATAACTTGCAAGCTTTAGTTTAACACAAGTATACAGTTCATGCTGATATGATTTTTTTAAAAGGAATACACACTGGGCCTGAACCAGTTGAATCTGTAGGTGTGAGATGTGTGGGTCAGCAGCAAGAAACTCCCATTGTGAGGCTTGGAAGAATACAAGAGGCCAGGGTATCCAACCCCAAATCCATAAGAATCGTAACACATGACTGTTCCTACAACATCACTGTGCACTCACTTACCAAGTTAAAATAACTTTCTTTCAGTGAATGTGGCATACATAATCAGTAACAAAGCCTTTAACACAGTCCTGTATCAAGCATTAAGTAGCGTTCCGAAGGCATAATTCACCAAGCAGAGAAAAATATATGAAGTTGACATCTAAAATATACCATCTGAATCAAAAGTATTATCAAAGATAGTCAAATAAATCAGTGTTTCTTAATAGTTCTACACTGAATCCATATTTAGAATAAAGCTATAGAAGAATTTCTGGAATGGTTACAGATAAAATTAATTTTACTTAGTAGCACAGAGGCACATTTAGATGTTAGGCTTACCAAGTTATTCCTTATGAAGACTAGCAAGGCTTAGGTTTTACAGTGAAACTCATTTTATATACTTACATTTTTAATCGAACACATTTTTAGCCCCACTCGCTACTATAGGAAACATGACACTAGCCAGGCCAGGGTTACCATTTGCAGAAAAAATATACAACTCTCTCAAAGAATCTTCACCAAGCCTAGTGAGGCTTATCTACTCTGAATATGACCAGCCAAAAAAATATTAAAATACATGTGCACTCAAGAATACTATGATATTCCAAGGAGATGCTATAATTTTAATATTTGTTTGAGGAAGGCATAGATCACTTTCAGTGATGATGGAATGCCTCCCCCCTGAATTCACATGACATTATTATTATGAAATTAGCTGGGAACTTTTACCTGTTTCACTTAACTTTTATGGACAACTGCTCCAGTTCCTATTTTTAAGAGTGAGAATCATGTTGATGGAAATTTCATTTTAAAATGACAAATGTAAGGTCAAGTTTATTGAACACAGTTTGAGTGACACATCTTCATCAACTGACTTGTATGCAGAAATGTTTAAAAGCGAAAATAAAGCCTAGTTTAATATTCAGGTGGAATCCTGTCATTTATTTATGGTTTAATCTCACTGCCTATTTAAACAAAGGACTGAAGCTTCCCCACCGCCTCCACAACCACACTCAAGGGCAGCGAAGTATAAACATGTGGCATGATATCTAGCAAACATTTCCAAAAAGATGCTGAAACTTACAAGACACGTAAGCCAGTTAAAACCAATGCAGACTAGCAATTATTGTCCCATTGGAAAATGGAATCAAAGGTGGAGACAGATACCCAGAAAACATATACCTATTGGGGAGGTGGTATGTTAACATCTTTGCTCCCCCAGACCTCCTCCTGCATCAAGGCCAGGACTGTGAGAGGCAGTTGCAGCTGGCCAGGGAATCATCTTCTGAGTCTATGATCTAGTTGAGATTTCTGCATTGCAGGGGGTTGGACTAGATGACCCTTCCAACTCTACGATTCTATGAGCAAGTCCTGGCCGTGTGGGAATAACCTCTGGTTGCTTCAATAGTCAGTTCCAGAACAGCATTTGATGGGACACCAGAGAGCAAGCAGGGGAAACCGATACACCTTTGACCTGCTGTAGTAACTATTGTAGCCTTGCCTGCTTTGTTGTGCTTCGAATATACTGCAAGCTGCCTGGAGAATTCAGGTGAGTAAACAGAGTATAAATACTCGTATGATAAATATACTGTGTATGGATGAATGAATGAATCAACAAACAAACAAATGAGACTCATAACATATTTTTGCGTCCTTTCTTCTCAGATCTGTGAAAAGAGAAAGAGTTCACCCTTCTGACAACCAGCACCATATTTTTAAGCAAGTACAGTATACCATGGCTACCAGCCTTGACCAGAATATCGGGCAGCCTCCGGCGAAGCGGTCGTGCCACAATACACTAGCAGTAGCAAGGGCTTCACTTCGTGGGTGCCTGGACTGCCGGTTCTTTGGAGGGCAAGGATTCGGTTGCTCCCCAAGGAAACGTCGCCCGTGAAAGTGCCTTGTTTTGACGTACAGTGTCGTCACCAGTCGAGAGAGCCCGCCAGAGGAACGGCTCCATCTGCCACACTGGCACGAGGGCGAAGCGAGGCGCTTCCTTCCTCTCCCCCACCCACATTCCGAAAGGTGACAGTTGAGGCCTCACAAAAGAGGATCCGCGCGCGAAATAAGCCGCCCCTCAGTTCTCCCCCTCAGGAAAGAAAAAAGAAAAAGGCGGGCGCCCAGCTGAGCGCGAGGCGCAGCTGATTGGTCGAGCGGACGTTCAAGCCGAGCGCGCGAGGGGCTCGGTGGAACACTCCCCCCCCCCCGCTCGCTCGCATTCTCTCACACACATACACACACCGGCACTCGGTCCCTCCCGGCTCATCTCCTCACCGCGTTCTTTTTCTGCACCATCTTGTCCATCTTCTTCGCGATGCGAATGATCTCATCCTCGGCGCTCATGGCGACTGCCCGCGGCGCCTACGCTCCACGATGCGGGTGATGGGGAGCGAAGTTCAGCCGCCGCCGCCGCCGCCGCCGCCGCCGCCGCGAATGCCTAACGCTGCCTCGGCTGCTGCTCCGCAGTGACTCCGGCGCCAGCAAAGATGGAGCCGCCAACCCACAGCCCGGGCCGCTCACAGCACATAAACCGGCCTGACCCAGAAGCGACAGCTCGGCAGCCGCGGCGCCAGGCTGCGCTCATCAAGCCGAGGCAAAGAGAGCCAGGCGGTGCTCGCGAAAGCCGAAAACATCGATGGAGGGGAGGGGAAGGTGGAGCTTCACCGAAGCTCAAAAGCTGCGTCCGCCCAGCGGAAATAGAGGGACGCTGTGGGGCGGCTGCTGCTGCGCTTGGAAGAAAATGTCGCTTCTCCATCAGAGTTGGGATCAAGAGAGACTGGCTGAGGAGGAACCTCAGAAGCAGATTTAAAGCACACACCACCCCAAGAATCTCGGGAGCTGAAGTTTGCTAATGGCGCTGGGAACTGTAGCTCGGCGAGGAGGAAACTACAGTTCCCATTGCTTTTATTTTTGGGGCGTGTGGGGGAGGAATACCTTTCAGATGTAAAACTGCATGGTGTGTACGCATCCCTTGCCTTATGAGTTGCCCTAATGGTGCTTGATCGGGGTGGGATCTTATCCAGGTATAAGGCACAGAGGGTGGGTGGCGTGTAAGCGAAAAGAGGGCCGGTGTGGGATGCGGGAAGGTTTCTTCAGCTCAAAGTCGATTTTTTTTATATTTATCGCCCCCCGCCATTTACTGGATATCGTACCTTTATGTCTAGCCTTGCAGCATTTTCTAACTACTGCAGGGATTTCCTATCGTCAGTTAAAAATTATGCTATGCTGTTCAGCATGTGCTGCCTAAGCATGCAGAACACCATAGCAAAGGCTTTCCGGGCAGTGAATAAGAGTTGTTCTTAGACCAAGACAATTTGTTACAAGTAGCCTGTGCTCTGGTGACCTAGCAATTGGATTATTGCTGCAGAGTACGGCTGTCGGGTTGTTAACTTTGGGGCAGCCAAATGGGATCATTTAGCACCAGTAGCACCAGTATCTTAAAAGGTCCAATTTAAGCTGATGCTTGTTTTATAAAGTCCTGAATGACTTGGGGCCAAAATACTTGCAGGAACATTTCTACCAATACTTATTCCTGAAGTCCACATTATTATTACTCACAGACATCAACTGACATTTTTATTTTACCCAAACTTTTATTGCTTAAAAAATAATTGCTTAAAAAATAAATACTAAGCCCTTAGCAGACCACCCTGGATGGAAGAAGCAGGTTTGCCGCTTTGGGGTGCTCCTGGATTCATCACTATCACTGGAGGCTCAGACGGTTTCGATGACTAGGCATGCCTTTTTCAGCTCCAGCTGGTTTGCCACCTGATTCCTTTTGGACGGAGATTATTTGGCCACTGTACTCCATGTTCTGCCAACTTCGATTGTATTAGTGCAGTGAAGATGATACAGAAACTTCAGTAGGTCCAAAATGCAGCAGCCAAATTGCAGGCTGAGGTTCCATTTAGGTCTGATTTAACCCATTCTAAAACAGTTGCACTGGTTGCCTTCATTTCCAGGTGCAATTCAAGATGCTCACATTGATGTTTAAAGCCCTAATATCTGAAAGACCACCTGCTTTTAATATTAAACTTCTCTATTGTAGCATCAGTTATTACCCTACAAACATTGCGTGCCTTTGCAAGCAGTTAAAATATCTTTGTTTATTTGCTGACTCTTACTGCAAGATTTATTTTTTATTCTTGCTGCTGTTGTTCCTGAAATTATTACTATTTAGATAGTTAACTGTATGGATTTCAATGGGGGGGGTTATACACATATATATTGTAAATGGCTTTGAGATTTATAAATGAAAGATAATATAAGGTCCTTTTAAAAGATGAAATATTCCCTTCTCCATCTTTTGCTTTACTTTACACATATAAAGTCTGCAGCCTTTACTCTGCTATCAAGAAATGGTTCATGTAATGGTTGTTCAGAGTTTATTTCACAGTAACAGAAAGGTTACAATTTTCAATTACAAGAAAGCCATTTCAACAAGACTTATTTCTATAAACAAATATAAAATCAAGATGTTACCTTAACTGTGTATTTCTACAACTTAGGGAAAAAGAAAGCCAAATTAAATTTGTTTATAAAATATCCCAGCCTAAACATATGGCTTTATTAACATCCTATACAATACATTCTTAAAACTATATTCGTTTTGAGTGTCAATAGCACCTATTTATAAAAAGATGCATTTTGCAGTTTAATGAAGTGCAATACACCTCACTAAGGCAAACATTTAATTAGCAGATCTAGAATAACAAGTTAGAGTACTGTACTCCTTCAGCAATTCACTGCATTGACATTGTACAATACTTAAGGGAAAAATAAAGGCTACATCCTATCAGGGTAAAATGAAGCCATTATTTTTCCTTTGATGCAGCATTTACGCTGTAATATACATACAATATAATTAATATTTATCAGCAAGTTGGCAATTAAGTATTTCATCTAATACTGGATATCAAATTTTGATTTGACAAAATGTTACATGTCTATAATTTCAAAGTGAACTAAATGTGTATCTTATTGGAGTACTACCATTTTTATTTCAGTAGTTTCACACAAGTTGATAAAACATGAATCTAGTCTAGTAAATCAAAACATCTACTTTCACTACTGCTTAATAGAACATATCTATTCCATTAGAAATACTTTTTAGCAGACCAACTTCTGTTAAAGCAAGGATCTGAAAAAAATTCACACATTGCCAGAAAAATGACAGATTGCCTTCTGCTGCAAGCTATAATTTATATTGAAAACTATTATCCAGTATAAACACAAGAAGCACTCAGGAGTCACACTGGTTTCATATTGAAATCCTGTGCACACCAGCTCTTGCAGAGGTCCTCAGCACTGAAATATCTTGGAAAGAAGGCTGAGTACAGAAGCATTCACTACTGTTTAAGGGCTGAATTCTATTCAGCAGAATTAAGTGGTAAAGCTGTTCCTGAAATGCATTGTATGAAATGTAGAAGTCCATTTCTACAAATGGAAAGGTGGCATGTTTCAGTTCTTCATTCAAACTCTCCCCTAGCACACAGCAAGTTAAGACTGCTAAGAACAGTCAAACCTATTCTTTCATTTGGAATCTGAACTTGTGCAGACCAGGAACCACTTTACTGCCCAATTCTGCTGGTATATAGATGGCCCTGAGGCTACAGAAAGTCCAGCAAGGCTCAAGGAATGTGATATACAAAGCTAGATAGGAGAAGTACTTACAGTCACATTACAAACATCCTTGGAACACTAACATCTGTAACTTAATAAATGCTTGTCTTCGTGCACATATGACTGTGTTGGATTGTATTCCTACGCTTGGATTATATGCATAAAGAAGAGAGATAATAGAAGAAACCCCAGAAGCTGTAATTTCAACATCATTAAGAATAAGATATGTATCAGCAGTGTAATGCCAAGACAGTTAGCAAAATAGTGGAACTTCAGTGATGGCCTGGAAGAGAGGGGAAATTTCCAAATTTTTCTACATATTTATGATTTGCACTACCACCAAATCTGCAATACTGCTTCTGAATACATTACATGAAAATTTTTGAAGCTGGCTATACAAGTTACTTAGGAAGCTTCAAATTTTATTTGCATATGTATAGATTAAAATGCAATAAGGTTTGGCAGGTTGAGCAAGGGAGAATACTTTATTTCTCAAATATTTGCCATAACTTTGGGATGTGAGGGAGATACTAGTCTGACAAAGACTTGAAGTCTGAAACATTTTAAAACAAAAAAGTCACACTGTTGTGCTAAGAAAAATTAGTTCAATGACTTTTCTAGATCCACTTGTCTATTACATCTGTGGTTGTACCACAGCACATTCCTGCTTTTGCTATAGCAGAAGAAAGCAATTTACAATAAATTGTTCATAAAATATATTCTTTTACTTTTAATTCAGAAATTTTACAAGGCTACTTAAGAGCATTTGAGAGCTTAAGTTTTGCAACACTTTAGGAGAGCTTATGCTAGGAATTCATTGTATTAAAGATTTATATTAAAATCATATTAAGTGCAGTTGAGTAGGAATCTGACTTAAGAGATCAGGTGCTTTAAGTTTTCAAAGTAGCCTGACACACAGGGAGGTGATAATACTGTATTTCATCAATGTGCAGGAATAATTAAAGACTGGGCAATAGTCTTCCCTTGCTCATGCAATAATATTGATTAAACGTGATCTTTAAGTATATATACTTATCCTACCACTGCATGCTTACTCAGTTTTACATACTGCATATTGTATGTATAATACATTAATGCCAATTTTGCAAGCAGTAATAAAACAGGTCTGGAACATAAACTGTTCTCATTTAAACAATTATTTTAAAGAAGAGGTATTCAGTTATCAAGAGACAAATGTAAATTTGGAACAATCAAGCATGGAGGAGTATACCTAATTATATTCTAACATGCTTTTCCTCTGCCTTGCATCTACACTGCGGCCAGTGAAGTTTGAGCGGCCAGTGAAGTAAGAGCATTACTTCTCAAAGTTATGTGATCTATTCATGGCAATACAGTTAACACTGTAGGCACAGAAATACTTTAGAAATGGCTGCATGAAAAGAAAGAATTTAGTACAGGTGACAACTGTTGCTGGTGCATTTAACAAAAGGTTTCTCACAGTTTCAGTCAATTGGAGGTAGTTGCTTGTCAATAAACTGCTTCACATCCATCATTTCCTGTTAAAGGATAAAAAACAGTGATCTGGTTTAATTATGCATATTGCAGGAATCAATACACAATAAAACCAAGCATATGGCTGGATTCCTTACAATGCAAAGTCATTCTTAGCCTAGAAAGCATTGATTCTTTTTCATTCAACCAAACTTAAAACACAAACTGTCATTTTACAGTACTAAAAAAGAAAGTCCCACATACAGTCAGCCTGCCATTGTATCTGCACCGTTTTGGACCAAAAGTCTTTCCAAACTGAGTGTGTTGGCTGCAGTGTGTAGATGTGTCACGCAAACACTCCTCATGCTCCTTCTAGGGCTGGAAATGGTTAGTTTAACCTCCAGTTTGCTAGTAAAACTGATTTACTGTGTTGCAAAATGATGCATGTCTAAAAAGTGTGTCATCAACATGAAAATTTTGGAAAACTTTGCTCTAACCTGTGAGTCCCATTGAACTTACTGGGACTTATTTCTGAGTACAGATGTATGACTGCATTGCATATAATGTCAGCAGGTTCCATGCTAAGGAAGTCAGAATTATGTTCCAAAATACTGGATATTTAGTTGGTTCAAAATGTGATATTACTTAGAAAGAGGAAGTGCAGGACAATGTTAAGTCTATTACAGTTGTATCCTATCCTTCAATTGTATCTATTGAATGAGTTTTTAAAATGTTTAATAACTTTCAACTAGTTCTTGAAAATAAAATTATATCGTTACAATTGTTTCAAGGTCTTATATACTAGTATGGCTTAAATGGAAAACAAAGAAACAGAACATCACTTCAGATGACATCAGTATTTTGTAGAACAATTACCTCAATACACGAGCTATGCATCATTCCCGAATAAGTTTTAAAACTTATGTTGCCAGGATTTAACATAGTCTTTAGTGTCTCAGAAGTGACAGAACCAAACATAAGCGGAACTAAAGGATCACGGTCACCATGGCACTGGAAAATGGGAATGTCTCTGTTGACACAGTTGATAGGACCCTGTCAAAAGGCAATATGTTAGAACATTAAGAGTTGAAAGATATGAACAACTTTTTATTTTAGCCCTCCGAGCAGTTCACCATCCCTTTCATCTCATTGCTCTATGACATAGGTTAGTCTGAGTCACAGTGGCTAGGTCAGCATCATGAAGTCAACTTTGTGGCTGGATGGGAAAAGGAATCTGGAAGGCACCCCACTGGCTAAGCCTCTCATACTAACACTTTAAGAAAAATATCCTTTTCATGTGCTGTTCTAGTGAAAGGTCCTGAAGAAACATCCAGCTGATATCACAATGCCTTCTTTAGAAATGCATGAAACCTGTTTTAAGTTCTTGGGTTCATGAAATACTGTTTATATTTTTCTATAGTCAAGATCTAAGAAGAGAAATGGACCAAACAGAATGCTCTTTAACTTGCTGTAAGCTGCCTTTATCCCTGACTGTGATAATTATGCCTTTCTGTCATGAGAACTGAATGCAGAAATATAAATGGAAAGCTTTTTTAATATAACCAACCTCAGTTCTTTTGAATTTTAGAACAGCAGTACACTACCTGTGGAAATGAGGTCCGCAGCGGAAGCCAACAGCTGAGTGCTACAATACCCCCCAGCTTCTGATTTGTTGTGAGAGCTGTGTACAGCGATAAAGCTCCTCCCTAGTGAAACCAAAAGAGCACTCATTACTGCAATTACATATTAAAATATGCACACTGAAAATGCTGTAATTTCAGCTAGGCTTCCTTACCAACATTTAGAAACTGGTCAAACAGCACATCTGCATTTTTATATACTAGAATCATAAACTCAGATATTTACATTAATGGTTCTCAAAATACAAGGCAGACCTCCTTGAGGCAATATGTTCTCCCACTACCCCAACTCCCTTCAGGTGTGTGCTGTATTTGAATCTTTCACTTCCAATCCTTGGGCCGACTGTAAAACATTTGTTTTCCTATGGGCACTTCTTCTACAAGGACCTGGAAGGATGTTGGAGTTCAGGTGGCCCAGCTCCTTTCCTTTCATTTGGATAAGAATGAGCAAAGTGGCTGGGTTTGGGGACACTACTGAGGAGGCACAAAGGGGTCTGTGAAACTATTTATTGTAAAACTGTATTTTAAAAATAGCAAATCTCTCTTTGTTACAGCTTGCTCTAGGCAGTCTCTGCTGTACAGCAAATGCAACCATACTAACTCCCATGCACAAGAGCCATACTTAATTAAGCATATTAGTCCTTTATGATAGCTTGAGCTCCAAGGGACCACTTCATCTTCTGTACCTCATGCTGTTAACCTAGAAATTATAACATTTACAAGCCAAGTAAAAATGATTGACATATATTCTTCAGTGGTTGCTCCACAGATTGTGCATTCCTGTATCAGAGTGCATGCCAAGATCAGAACATTCTCTAAAAGGTCTGCAAGGTATATTTCAGGTAGAACTATCAGTGCCAAGAACATATGGAACTAACTTTTATTTTTAGCATATTTTATGCGTTTGAAAATTGCTGCTCAACCTGAGCTTTGAGGAAAGGTAAATAGGAGGTATGTCCAATCCACAAAGACTCCAGGAAAACTTTATGCTGCCAAATGCTAAACAACTATGATGAACATAGGCACAAGAAAATGTCACTAAAAATGTGCTGTGGGTCTTTTGAAGGTCACAGAAAAAAATGGAAAAGCTATCTATGTTGTATGGTAATAATAGCAGGTGTGTCATACTATAAAAGTCACTTTCAACTTACACAGAAATAGTGCTAGATGTAAAAAAAAGTAATTGGTTTTACCTGAGAAAATCCTCCCAAAATTATTCGGTTTGAGGGTATTCCATTCCTTACTTCTTGCTCAATAAGTGCTTTCACTGCAACCATAAAAAGCTAACTGTTAATGGTCATCACAAAAAAGTAGACAATTGACTGTCATAGAGAGAGCCACTGTGGGGCTAACAGGTAAAGATGAGACATTTATCCAATTGTCCAGCCGCAGGCATGGCTACAGATAATGAGATCAGAATCGTCTCTCTTGCTAAGCATATAAAGCCTCACCTAAAAGACTACCTCGGGACGAGGTAAAACAGGCAAAGGTTTAAATTGAAATACTTTATTGTCTCTTGTACAACTTGTATACAGTGAGATTACACGAGCACCCCCCACTCAGCTCTCTTAGTCTTAATTCCCCTCGTTTACTGACACACACACACCAAACCCGAAAGTCAGTTGTCCTGTTGTTATCTTTTCATTCAGCAGCCTAACAGCCCATGGATAGAAGCTGTTCTTTACCCTGTTGGTGTGACTAATCATGCTTCTATATCTTCTGCCTGAGGGCAGGAGATCAAGAAAGTGCCAGCCAGGGTGTGAATCATCCCTGAGAATTTTCCTCACTCTCCTGGATTCACGGGACAGCCCATAATACACTCCTAGCAATCAGTGAAATTCTACTGATTCTTAGGTGACAAATATGACTCCATCTACCCTAAAGTTATGGTCCAAGACACCTTCAAGAGGGTGAGCCCTTTTCCCATTTTGTCTGCTTACCTGTACTTTGTCTGCTTACCTGTACAGTATATACAAATTTTTAACCCAAGGCTCCCAAAGCAGTAAACTATATATATTAATACAAATAAAATATATAATAAGTGCAGCTGATCAATCAAAACAAAACTGCATAAGAATTGAGCCCCAAATACAGATCATGTAATAGGATTTGATTATGACTAGATGGAGTGCATTGGAGGTTGCACAAATCTTGCATTCTACTTTGGTTAGTTGTGGGAGCAAAGAAGTAATCAGAACCACCTTGTTAGGGTTTCTTCTCAAGTTCAGATTAGTGGTACCTCTGGATGCAAACGGGATCCATTCCGGAGCCCCGTTCGCATTCTGAAAGGAACGCAACCTGCGTCAGCGGGTCGCGATTCGCCGCTTCCATGCATGCGTGTGACGTCATTTTGAGCGTCTGCGCATGTGCAAGTGGCGAAACCCGGAAGTAATGCGCTCCATTACTTCCGGGTCACCACAGAGCGCAACCCGAAAATACTTAACCTGAAGCTACTTCAACCCGAGGTATGACTGTACTTTAAACTATTTGTCTGCAACCTACCTATTTGTCTGGAACATAAATGATGCAATTGCAAGTAGAAAAAGGGAGAATGAAGAGAGGTGAGAACTAGGAATAGTATTCAAAAAGTTGAGTGACATAATGGGATACAGCCCCTGGTCAAAAGAAATGTCCTGACTACAATGCCACAATGTGGCAACACCCATTCTATTAAGATTGTAGTCATTCTGTGGTTTGGATCAGAATAGGAATAGGGGCCCATTTTTCCTCAGAGGCTGAATTCTGGGAAGGCCCAAAATGTGCAGGGTGACCATACACATAGCTTTTGTGCCATGCACTAAAAAATTGGCTCCATTTCTCACTGTACAATACAGAAACACAAGCTGCCCATGAAGATGTCGTTAAATACCAGTTGCTGGGAAGGACAAGAAGAGAAACCACTGTTGCACTCATGTTCTGCTTATGGGCTTCCCATAGGCATCTGGCCGGCAACTGCGAGAACAGGATGCTGGACTAGATGGGTGTGATCAAGAAAGCTCTGCTCATGTAGTGAACATAACATTGTTATAGATAGAACATACCATTCTCTGATGCTTGCTTAATCCCAGCTTCATCTTCCTGTGAATCTGGAGCGAGGCCAATGATATCAAACCTTAAATGAAACAATGTAGATAAATTTAGTGGGAAAGGTTTTAAAGCACTACCTGGCTTGCTTTATTTATTTATTTTTGCACAATCAGGAAGTGATTACAAAAATGTAATCCATAGTATTAGCAGAATAAAGCCTTTTTCTTTATGCTGTAATATAAAAAGGGTGACAAAACCTTTGGTACTGAAAGTCTGTGTATCTAAACTTTTAAAGATAATCTAAGTGGTGAACGGTCATAGGTCAGATAAGGACTTGAGAAACAGCCTCTTCCAAGGAAAGCAAGCAAGGTAGCAGCTGGACAAAAACTAAAAGCTTACATGGGCTATAGCAGGTTTAGTCAATGTGTTGCTGCAGATGTTTATGAACTACAACTGCCATCATGCCTGATCATTTGTGATGCTGGCTAGAGGTGATGGGAGTCAGGCACCAACAGCACTTGAACTACCACTCAACTACAGGAACAGCAGGAATTGTATCATCAAGACAAATAAATTGAGTGAGTAAAGGTTTTAGGAGACCATGGTGTAGCAAGCTTAAAGGTTAGGTGACATAGTCAACAGTAGATTGAGATACAGAAACCTGAGGGGGAAATAGCCAGAGTATGTACAGGCATGAAAGACAGCCAAGGAAAGAAGAGGACAAATGAACAGGCATAGAAAACCTTACGCAGGGTCTTAGGGATCAAAGCTGAATGCTTCTGGAAGGAAGGGATTGTTGGGGAGAAACAACAGTGTTTGCAAAGAATTGTGGCTGAATGAACGCAGGATGGAAATCAAGGATCTGAGGAAACAGTTTGATGGATGGAGTTGAAGAAGGGAGAGGCAAGCAAGAGGTAGGGTTAGCTATACTGGTCACTTTTTCTGGTAATATATCTGAGGTTTTAAGCACTTTGTGAACGATTATAAAATGATATAGCTTTTCTGCCACTACAGTGGTGCCTCGCAAGACGAAAAGAATCCGTTCCGTGATTCTCTTCGTCTAGCGGTTTTTTCGTCTTGCGAAGCAAGCCCATTGACGGCTTAGCGGCTTAGCGCTATTAGCGGCTTAGCGGCTTTTAGCGACTTATCAGCTTAGCGGATAAGCGGCTTAGAAAAAGGGGGGGGAAAGTCGGAAAAACTCGCAAGACATTTCGTCTTGCGAAGCAAGCCCATAGGGAAATTCATTTTGCGAAGCGCCTCCAAAACGGAAAACCCTTTCGTCTAGCGGGTTTTTCGTCTTGCGAGGCATTCGTCTTGCGAGGCACCACTGTAAATCTGTGTGTAGGGAAGAAAGCTGCCTGCCATCCAGCTTTTATAAGTCTTAGAGCTCCAATGTAGGCAACTCTTAACATGAACATGAGCTTTGAAACAAACCACAGATCAGATCCAAACCAGAGACAGTTACTGTGTCTTTATGATAGGCATAAAAGGCACGTTTATGATTGAAACTAAACAGCAACATGTGCTATACAGGAGGAATACAAAGCAAACTCTGAACAAGACCATGTGTCAGTACCCAAATTCATGTGAATGAAAGGAAACGCTGGCATAATGGGCAGCAATGTGTCTGACTATATGCTCCAGGCACCCCCAACCTTCGACCCTCCAGATGTTTTGGACTACAATTCCCATCATCCCTGACCACTGGTCCTGTTAGCTAGGGATCATGGGAGTTGTAGGCCAAAACATCTGGAGGGCCACAGGTTGGGGATGCCTGTGTTAGACTAAACATAGGCCTCTTCCTCTTTGAGCTGCAGTCCACAGAAAAGACACAACTGTGACCATAGTGCATTATATCATACATTACATGAAATTAAGGTTCAATCAGTTTTTATTGCATCCATATCCCTTCCTCATTTTACTATGTAGTGACCAAAATCAATCTCCTCTCTTCGGTCTACTTCAATATTCCTCCATTTGGAATAAATAACATTGTACGTTCAGGGACAGAGAATGCAACAAACCTTTAAAAAATGACAAAATTCTTGCAAATCCACTACTTACCAAGAAGGCATAGCCATGTTCATGTTTAAAGAAACTGGCATAACTGGCCTGGAAATTGGGGAGAATTTTTTTTAAAAAAATTAGTAAAAACATTCAAAACAATCATTTTCGTGTGTTTCTGTAATATGTAAACGGTACCATCACTAACTCCTGATAAGATCATATCACAATAGGCAGATCTCCTTAGAGAGAAACTTTGTAACTGGCCAAGACAGGAAATGAAATTTTCTGACCCTCTTACCCCTGCTCAAATACCTGTCATGTCTTGGTCAACAAATATGGTGACCCATCACAATTAGTGCTATGTGAATCACGTACATTTCTCCACCTGTGCTCACTGACCCACTGGGAGCCAATAGATCATTTCCTGGTATTTCACACATTCTGTTTTCCTGTGTTCCTTCTGTCATGAAACAAAATACATGTTATGGAACTATTCTTTCCTACCTTTTCAACCTGCCAGTCCCTAAATAAGACTGAGCATTTTGATCCAAGACTTGGGCATAAAGGGCTTTTTTCCATTCCTGAAATCTTTTATCTTGGTTGGCTTACTTGGACAAGGCAGTATAATACATAACTTAGGATTCACCATGAAGATTTTGTGTGTTTGGGACCCACCTTCAGCCCCACCCCTTCATTGAAGTCATACTCCTTGTTTTGCAGTTCTGTCAAGTGGTACTTCCCAGGTGGTCCCAAGCCACCATTTGGGAATCAGTGTCCTATAATAAAAAAACCGTACATACTTATAAGATACATGGCAAAGCATGGACTTAATGTGGGATATTGAAGATTCTATCACTTTAAGTCATAAGTTTAATGACTTCATTTATAGCTCATGTTCTCTTTGAAATTCATTTTTGTGTACCTGAGAATGATCAAAGCATGGTTTTTTCAGGCTCACACCTAAATTACCTTACTATTTCTTCAGTCTCTCTCTAAAGTGTCAGGCTGCACTCTGTACCACAACCTGTACAATGCCTCAAGTTATTTAAGGATATTCCACAGGAGAGGAAATTCTAATGTAATCCAGAGCCCCTGTAATGATAAAACCTAAAAATGTTTCAGAAGGAAGCCTCTAGGCGCCTGCATTTCCCTGCTACCTTGAATTTCTTATTGTTGCACCATACTGTTAGTCACTCTGTGCTCCTACTGGGAGAAAGGGTGGGGTATATAGAAACAAATAAATAATACAGCTGGGGAATCTCTTGGATGCATGCTGTTGAGCCCCAGAAGCAGATTTTGGCAGCCATTTGGTCATCTCAAGCAGCTAGAAATTCTAGATGCAGTTAACCAAGGATTTGCCTTCTTGTCTGTATTTAATTTTAAGAAGAACCAAAAAGCTGAATGTATAGCAACTCCTTGTTTCTCAAAGAAAACCTTCAGGCCGTCTGTTACAAAATATGTAATTGCCATCTCATTTTGAAAATGGGGTTGGGGGAAGAACAGTAACCAAAAAGGATTAATATACTTACGCATGTGGGCAAATATACTTTATGTGTGGGCTTCTGATTCCAGCAAATGCTTCTGCCCACCCATGTCTATTAAAATACAGACAAAACAAAAAAAACAAAAAAGCTTGTCATTTAAAATCTTCCAGTTCATTTAAATACCTATCCAAAGTCATTACTTATGTCATAATTTAGCCATCCTCTTTTTTAGTATATAAAACCCAACACTTAAAAGGAGGATCCATTTCTATCAGGATTTTTTTTAAAATTTGATTTAATCAGATTTCCAATTCTTCAATGTTTAGATCAGTATTATTTTGCAGTTTATGCTGACTACAAGGCGAAGACTTGGATTCAGCTTCAAGACTGAAAATAAATAAGACAGTAATGTAAAGCAAAAATTATTGCTACAGCCAGTTCAACTGCACACTTGTTAATTAAATATTAATTTCAAAATGTAACTTTTGGTAACTCTAAGCACCCGAAGATAGCAGTCCTGAGCGGACTTACTACAAAGTAAGCCCACTGGAACAAATAGACATTGAAGTGTATAAAATAATTACTTCTGTAGGGAGGAGCTTTAAGGAAGCACAATGTGAAAGAAAAATATTAGAAGAGGATTCCCGTTTATTCTTTTCTAGACTAATTTCCAGCCATTAACTTAAATCAGGTGACAACCTGCATGTAAGTTTAAAAGGATACATTCCAAGGCACTATTTAAACCACTAAACACATTTCAAGCACTAAATTTATTCTTACCTGAATCTTTACACCCCAAACCATACATAGACTCCTTCCCTAGCCAGGAAAACAGGGGGAAATGAATGGTGATGGGGAGAAGCCCAGCCACCAACCAGGGACCCTTGGAATAACAGGATCAGTGTTGGGGGGGGGAGGATGTTATTTCTGCCACCCAAGTTGTTCCTGGAGACCTATGCTTTTCCCACCCTCCCTCTCCCTATGCAGGTCGATGAAGAGATTATACTCTCCCAAGGAGAACAAAAATGAAGGTGTATATTGGGAAGTGTTGCCCAATAAATAAACAAATAGTCATGACTGTTTAGCCATTGAGAGAAAAATACAGGATAAAACTCCCAGCCACCCTGAGCTCAAAGGTGGGGCAAGAAAGGAAGGTGGAGTGCTAAGCCAGTTCCACAGGATTAAGGCCACTCCCACTGATAATACTAAAAATGCAATACTGTTGTTCCATGTGGCATATGCAAGGGAAGTAAAATGCAGAACTTTTAAAAAAGTAATAAAACTAGTCTGAAAAATCCCAGGATATAGTAATCCTGTTCAGAAGTAATGGTATTAACATATGGAGGTTGAGCACTGCATGCACATCAGCCAGTAATAAGCTGTCATGAGGGGAGCTTATGTAGATTTGGCTGTGGTGAGAATTCAACACATAGCATATTCTCTTGTAAGTAGCAAGCTGCAGTTTTAAAGGCTAAGATCATATAGCAAGCTAAATATTTCACTTACCCAGTATCTCCTAATCCATGAAGAAATATGACCTACAAGTTGACAGCACATTAATTAGACCATTTATTTAAAAAAAAAATTACATGGTACAAAGCTATCTACAGTGAGAATGCACCTAACTCTTCAGCAACTACCCACATACTTCCATTAAATCTTGACTCCACATGTAAATAAATAAAGGGAGCTCATGTGATAAGGACAGAAGAAGGATATAACTGTTGTTCTCATTCAAACACCAGAAGCCATCTATACAGTAAGGCTTCTTTGACAAGCATAAACTCACAGCTGGTCCACATATTTTTGTATTTGGAGAAGAATATGAACAGTTGGTTGACAGTTCTAAGACTGCTTTTAATAACCATCTTGAAAACATATTCCATATGGCTAGAATTGGCTAGTATGTAAAGCTAGAATTCCCATAGCAGTGGAGTGCAGAGAAGTGGTTCAATTCCATCCATTTTGTATTCTATTTGCACCTTTAAGTTATAAGCAATATTTGATTGGAGGTTACTGGGTTTAATTCTTGTCTATTGGTATTTACAGTTGTCTATAGTGAAAGCATTTGCTGAAATGTATTTGGTAGTTGAACTGTGAACCACATTCACCTTGGGCACCTGCTTGAGGTTCACCTTTTTCTTTTTTCACAATGAATCCATCATGTATGTAAACAAGTCATTCAAAACTGCCTTAGCACGACAGCTCCTCCATGCACTAACTATCATCCTGAGTACTAGACCACCATGTTGATCAGTTCCAACCTTGTGATTATGCCCATAGCACTGTAAGAAATGTAGTGTTGCGTTCCTCTGACTTGGTGGGACTTCCAAAGAATCATGCACAGGACTGCATTGCACATATTTTAAAGATAAAAGAATTTGGGGTGGGGAAAACCAGTGCAGCAAGGCACACATAAACTGTTCAACATACAGAGCAGTCACCTCACAGATCACTGTGTGTGGTCCCTCCTATGCAAAAGCACCTATGAGAACCAAAATCCAATTTGTATTAAAGTTTGTGTGATCCTGTTCTGGTTTGACCTTGTAGTATGAGCTAGGTAGAAAGTTTCTGAGCTGGGAGCAAAGCCAGGAAGCTCAGAACCACTTGGCAAGAAGAAACTGCATGCTGGTTGATGCTCTGGTGGTTTCATTTTTACCTCTGCCCTCAAAATAGCACTACAGAATCAAACTGGCCACTCATATGTCTTTGAAATAAATTGTTCTTGTTTCTTCCTTTCTTTCCTTATAATGAATGTTTGTTTATTTTCATTGTGATGAGCCTTTCTATATTCCTTTTCCTTATAATTATTATGAGTCCTCAGGGATATAGGGCCCCACCAACCTAATTAGAAGTAGCTTGTGCTGCTCATCAAGTTATTCATTATAAATTCTCATCACTAAAATGCTTAGGTGGGACACTCCTGCATGGAAACTGACACTAAAATAACTCACTTAGCTCTACTTCGCGCTTCTGGTTATTCTGGTGCAAGTGTTCATATTCCAAACACTTTTGAAAGAGACAGCAAAAGGTGATGAAATGTTTTGTTGCAGCCAAGTCTCTCAACAAATGAGAGCATGTGCTGGCTTCCCAAAGCCTTCTCAGCAATTTATCCGATTGCCGTGACATTCAGTTGCGATTTTCCCACCTGCCCACACAGGATTTGACACTGAGGCCGTGAAATGCAAAGTATTTTTAATTTTAACACAAGAAATTACTACTTAGGGTCTTGCTCATAAACTTGGATTAGCACCATCTGAGGCAAGGAAAGGACCCAAGCGGCTGCACGGTCTTAATTAAGATTTTCAAGCGCAACAATGCTTTGTTCGGCTCATATTGTGAAACCTGGCGGTATTCGATTCTGAGCTTCGCCAGATTTTGTTTTTCTTCCCTGAAATGGGAAGAAGGGGAAGAGAACGCTGCTTGGTTTCTGCAAGAACTGCTTGCAGAATATGCATCTTTACCATATGTCAAAACCGCGCGTCTGTTCATACTGCGTACATAACATTCACCACACTTAAAAGAGTAAGCCCGGCTACCTCGAGCAAAACCCAGGACTTTTACCTACAAGGGGGGGGGGGGCGGCGACTGAGGTGCGGCTCAAGGGCATTACCGCCCAACGGGAGACAAGCGAGGGCGCCTGTCCAAAAGCCAGGCCAGGGGCAGGAAGCGAAGGGGGGAGGTGCTAACCACACTGCTGTGGGCCCTCCGACTCCAAAGCAAGTCGCGCTGCGTTCCGCGGGGCTTCCTCCCAAAGAGTCATTGAGTTTAGGAGTGCGACACCCAAGACGCCTCCCCCCCCCCCGCCAGCCCCTGCCTGGTCAACTCTCCCCCCCCCCAAAAAAAAGGCCACCCCCTCATTACGAGAGGCGCCAGGCGCTGCCGCTCCTTCTTCACTCACCGCGGCGGTGGCCTTTCTGGCGGCCGGGACGATGGCTGGCAGCGGGGCAGACATGTTGTTGCCGCACATACACTGGACTCTCCGACCCGCAGGGTGGGCGGGGGAGGCCGGTGAGAAACCGTCGCGGGAGGGAGGAGGAACGGGCGTGGCGGGGAAACGGATTGGAAGGAAGAAAACGGGGAGGAAGCTGGGCCGGGCCCGCCTTCCCCGCCTCCTACGTCAGCGGAGGCGAGCGAGCGCACGCCCGTGCGTGCCTTTCTCTTGCGTGTGGCGTCAGCAAGCGAGGGCGGCCGTTAAAGGGGGGGGGGCTCCTAAAAGCGTGTAGGCCTCTTCGGGTCGCTCGAGCGCCTGCTTTGTTTCTGTGGGATGGATTCGCACACGGGGGGTGGTGGGGTTTTTTTTATTAAAAAAAGCACCACAACGGCTTCTGCTCAGCCTGCTTCTAGTTTATTATTGCCGCCGCTTTTTGTTTCTTCTCTCAAAAGGATGGGGAACGGGGTTTCGACTTTGTGGCCCGCAGCCAGGAATGATGGGAGTTGTAGTCCAAGCAACTTCTGGAGGTTTACCGTCAGGTCCCCGTCCCCCGTCCTCCCCCCAGGTTTCCCCGCACCTGCTGTAGAGTGGCCGTAAAGAAAATGGAAAAGGCAAACCGAAAAAGCTTCAGAGATAAAAGAGGGACAGAAAAACATAACCAAAAGTCTTAGCTTTAATCTGCCATTGAAATCCAGAATATTGCCGTCCTACCAACAAAAGGAACAGCCCGGACACAGCCTGGATTCCTGCTTTTTAAAACTCTGGTCTTTATGTAAGAGTAATTTCAGAGGTTTTAAAACTGCCTCGGTAAAGTTTTTCAAGAGCAGCATATAAATAGACAGGGAGCTGCATTTGTATTGGAATTTGCACTGCAGAACTTTATTTTTATTTTTTTTACAAACTTCAATGAAAATATTAAAAACATTTACCAAGCAGAGTGCTTCTTCCAAGACACTTAACATGTACAAATGTTAAGGCTGGTATGCAGTCATCTAAATGGCATCAAAATAAACCTGGGAAATCTTTTACATTACAGATTAAGCTCACATCCACAGGGCATACTGTAGGGCTGTTTTTAATGTTTAGAAACACGCAAATACAAAGATTTTCCGGGGGCCCTCCCATACACAAAATAAGAGCACAAGTTCTTTATTTCTGTCTTGCTTCTGGGTGGGCTTGCTAGTGCCCAGCATTCGAGGCAAAGCTTTGTGGCACAAATCCAGGGCCCAATCAGCAGAATGAGCAAGGTTGGTTTGTGTCATTTTGAAATAAGTGAATACTTTCCCATCTACAGAGAAGTGGGATTAATAACATTTCAGGTGTAAACTTACTCTTCAGGACTGTTAAAGTGGTATAAAACCATCTGAGTGAGATTGTACCTTTCTGCATCTGGTGAAAGGGGCTTCACAGCAGTGGAGCTCTGAAATGCCACCCACCTCTTGAAATCCAGCTGACACCAACATTGGCTGGCCTTTTTGGTGCTAGCTAGACTTATTTCTTCATCCAGGCTTTTAATGATGTGGTTTCTTGACGCAGTAAGGCTGTAATTCTACACCCCCCCCCCGCCGCCCCTGTTTACCTGGGAGAAAGCCCAGCGGGGTTACATCTGGGTAGACATTAGGAAGGATTTCAGCTGAGGCTACTGATTTTGTAGTATGGAGGTATGACTGACTTCCTATTTTCATTTTTTATTGGAATTGCATTGCTGTTTTCACTAGAATGGTTAGCTTGGTTTTATATTTAATGTACTCCACCCTAGAACCACTTGCGGTTCAGAAATGAAATAAATGATAGTGACAGCTGTTTTGCAGGAGACAATGTATTATTGTTGTTGTTGAATTTATATACCGCCCTATACCCGGGGGGTCTCAGGGCGGTTCACAGAATATAGTAAATGTAAAAATCCAAATGCAGCGCAGCTGTGATCTGGCAGCGGTGTCAGCGTGCTTCCGCCTGCAACAGAAGCGAAGTCTGGAACCGTTGTCCTTCAAACTGAGATGTGATGCCCATTCCATTGAATTCAGATACGTTGTGCTTCCCCTCTCTCAAAACAATGGATAATAATAATAATAATAATAATAATAATAATAATAATAATAATATAAATAAATAAATAAAGGATTAAAAATACATTAAAACATCAGTCATTAAAAACTTCCCTAAACAGGGCTGCCTTCTAAAGTTCAGTTACTTGTTTATTTCTTTGACATCTGATAGGAGGGCGTTCCACAGGGTGGGCGAGATACCAAGACAAAACGAGGAACCGGGAGAGGTGCCTCTCTATTATTTCTTTTCTCTACAGCTACAGCATGGGGTTGATGGTGTTTCTGCGCCGGCGCAGAGCCTGCTGATTGGTTCTCTCTCGTGGGCTCTCCCTCCTCCCGCCGCGCCGCCCCTTCCTCTCTCCTTCATTCATCGCCCTTCGCTCGCGCCGGGGGAGCGATGGCAGCGCGGGCTGGAGGAGGCGGAGGGGGCCGCGCCAAGGCCTTGGAGCTGCTGCGGACCTTGCCCAGGGTCAGCCTCGCCAATCTACGGCCGAATGATGGCGCCCGGAGTCGGGTGAGTTGGAAGCTGGCGGGTGAGGAGGGAGGCCTTGGCTCCGCGGCTGCCTCGCTTGACGCTGCAGCGTTAGGCCGCCTCTGCGCTGCTAAGCGATTTTCCCTGCCTCCCCTCCCTTATTCAGTGCCGCCTGCCCTTTTTTTGATAGGGTCACTGGTGTCTCTAAAGGGACCCAGAAGAAAGGAGGGGCACGTTTAGCTTATTTCCCGTAAGTGGCCCCCTTGTGTGACTTCATTTTCTTCACGTGGGGGTGACCTTAGAAGTACAAAAGGATGCCTGTGTGCATGTTTTTACTGGACCCAGTCATATTGCATCTGAGTACAGTACACAATATTTTACCTAGAATCCTGTGGCATCTTAAAGTCTGCTCAGTTTATAGTGCATGATATTTACTAGGAATGAGCGTGCTTCATCTGAGGCATATGTAATTACAAATCTTACAGGTATATGTATATATACACACAAACACTGATATTTAAAAAGTTGTGAGCAGTGTCTGATGCCCATATATTTCAGTCATAGTTTTTTAGCATTGTTACCCTATTCTGTCCAATTCCCATATTCTAAAAATACTGAAACACTAGGCTACGTAAACACTATACTTTTAAAGCACACACATATCCTAGGAGCTGTAATTTGTTAAGGTTGATAGGAATTGTAGCTCTGAGGGGTAAACTACACTTCCCAGGATTCAGGGGGTGGGCGTGCTTTAAATGTATGGTGTGTCACTTATGGGAGAGTAAAGCAGAATGCATGAAATCTGGGGAGGAATGATTTTATTAATTGAAAAGGTGAAGTTTAATTTATGCTGCATTCATGATGCAAAATTCTCTATTCCAATTGCTTCACGTTTTATATAAATAATAGTAGAAATGAATTGAATTACTCTGTACGTGCAAGGAACAATATACTTTAAAAGTAAGCTGACACCAAAAGATGGAAATAATCTCTTGCTCATGAAATCTTATGCCACAGTATGCTAGTTTGTCTTAATGCCATGGGACTTTTTGCTGCAATGGCTGGAGCTTTTCCAGTAGGAAGCATGAATTGTGGAATAACCGTTAGTCATTTTTTCTGTATGTAGCAGGGAACCCATTACAAGTTGTGGAATTTATTTTTAGACTATTATCTGACAGCTTCCATACCTCTGCCTCTTTCCTACTCACTTTTCTACACCACTCACCTTGCTGTGGATTATGCAAATTAATGGGGTTTTATTTTGTGGTGTGTTCCGAAAAGTCAGACCTTATTTCCTATACATGCTTACTCAGTATTAAGTATCACTGTATTCATTGGGGATTTTTTTCCAAGTATGTGTGCACAAGATTGTACAATCTTCTATGATATTTTTTTTAAGGGGGGTACCTGTGTCACAGAGCTATTCTTTCACAAATAAACTGAATATGTGTTATGTAACAAACTGATGTTTGGCTATTTCCTTTAGGAAAAGAGTCGGCGTGAAAAGTCTCAATGGAGGAAAACAACTCACAGAAGCCAATGGAAAAGAGGAACTCGTCCTCGATTAGGCTTTGAAGGAGGCCAAACTCCATTTTATCTAGTTATTCCAAAATATGGCTACAATAAAGGTCACCAGTAAGTTTGCTTCCATGATCATTTTCTTTTTAAAATGTCTGTAGTCAAAATTTATTGAAAGCACAATCCAAATTGAAAGCTGGGAACAGTGGGGTGGACTGCTGCATCCAGAGCCCTCCAGTTGTGACAGTGAAGACAGAAGGTGGGGGCAGGAGGTAATTTAAATTATTTTTGCTGCACCATCTCCAGACTGGTGTAGTTGAAGGACACAGATTGGGGCCATTGTTAGTAGCTGGAGCAGCTTTCAAAATCAATACACAGCACTATTTTAGGTCCATTAATTTCATGAGTCTACTCTAAGTATAACATACTTGGATGTAGCCCAGTGTATTTTTCATTTGGGGGGGGGGGTGTCTTTTTAAAGTAAACCATGGTACAGTATCACTACATGCAGACATGTAGAAAAACCTAAAAGCGCTGCTGTTTAAAACACATGATATATTTAAGAAGGTAAGGCAGAACAAAGATGAGATTTTTCACATCTTCGCCTAAATTGTTGAGAAATGAAGAAGAAACTAATGATTTATTTTTCCAGCCTCTCACAGAGGAAAGAGGATTAGCAAAATGCTCTTTTGATTCAAATTACTATTTGTTCCACCATTCTCAAATCCCAAATCAGACCTGAGGTGCCTAGATAGAAGTAGGGGGTGTCTTGATGTGTCAGTCATAACAGGTGATGAGGTTGTACATTGCACTCAACAGCAGAACCCTACTCAGTTTTAATCTGGCACTGTACTTGGTTGTGTACAGAAGTGAAATCAGTTGGTGCACAGCTTAATCTTTTGCAGCTAGAGTCAAGGAACACTGCTAATAATGCTATCAGCGACATGATAAAAGTAGATTGGAATCCTATTATAAGGAAGGAACAAGAAGCCAAATTTCTATGACAGTATGTGAATATTTGGCATGTGCGGAGACCATCCATGGTCCGGAAAACCTATCTTGTTCATGCAAGAGATAGTGTGTATGGGGTGAGACTCTCTCCACCCCAGTTCAAGAGGCCCTTCGCTCATGCCTCATTGCAACCAATATGTTTTTTATTTTTAAAAAAACACAACAATGATAAAATTCAGTGGGATTGCTTTCCAGGTACGATTGGGATAGGGAACCTGATACTTCCCAGAAGTTGTCAGATTCTCAGTAGTGTGGAATTAAAGGTACTATAGTCCAGCAACCTCCCTGTGATGGATATCTTGGGTTGCACCCTTTGCACTTAATCCAGTAATAGAGCAGATTTCACTCACTTTGGTGAGACTTTCACAGGAGGAGCTTTGCAGTGTATTTTGTGCTTAGTATGTTCTCATTAGTTCTGAAACTCTAAAAGAGTTTTCCTTTGTTTGTACAGCCTCAGGCGCCAGTATCCGCCTCTCACTCTCAAAAGGCTACAGTACCTGATTGACTTAGGTAGAGTTGACCCCACACAACCAATAGACCTCACGCAGCTGGTAAATTCCAGAGGTGTAACAATACAGCCACTCAAAAGAGATTATGGTATCCAACTTGTGGAGGAGGTAGGTCTGTAATGCATAATATTTTAAGCCATTTAGTTTTGGGCATGTTCTTTTTTTTTTGTTTTGTTTTAATAGATGAAGACAAGTAGGTATCACTCCACTAGAGAGCAGTATACATTATCAGATTGCTTGGTTTTGTTTTGCTGGGTAAAACACATTCTTAAATCAGATTATTTTAACAATGGAAAACATGGAAAAATAGATGAAAGTTAAATCCTAGTTTGGTGAGTAGATGTTTGATCAAAATTCTTGGTGTTGTCAGGTCTTGCACACAAGTTTTTAAAATGTAACATAGATTCCAGAGATGAATGCAGCAAAGTGGGTGAACATTATAAAAATAAATTCAGAGTCCAAAGATGTAACTCATTACTGGGCCATATGGCATTTTGGATTTGCAAAGCAAAAGCAATCTGCTTTTGAAACTCCAGAGAATTTCAAAATCTGTTTGTTGTATGTCAAAGGAGTCTACTTTTAAATAGCAGAAGAAAGCAGCCAAATGATTTTTTTCTAGTCTTACAGCTACTTCTGTGAAAGCAAATATTGCATCCTGTCAGCTTGACTTGCTGGCGTGAATAGTTCAAAGCGAATAGGTTTTCAGTCTTTTTTATATGGAGATGTTTTTGATGAAATTCTACATTCTGTTGTAATGGCAAATGCTAAATAATTTCTGTGATTCTAATTATGAAAGGAAGTGGTGAACCCTACTGAGCATCAATCTTGAGTGCAGCAGGATTGCTATTTCATATTTTCAACTGGGCTCCACAAAACAGCAGCTTAGAGCCTACCCCATGTTTCTCAAGACAAATCCCCAACTCTCAGGAGAGGATTTTTGAAGGGATGCAAAGTGGAAGAAGGGATGGGAAAATTTCTTTCTGTTTGAGTTACACTGGTTTGGATACCAATATAAGGTATCCTTTGCTCTCTCTCTTTTGATGAAGAGTAATGAAATTATGTTATATTCCATGCACTTGAACGCCTGAGACCCATAAAAGCTTTTCAGTTCTTTGCTGCACATTATAGAGCATGATAGCTGAATAATATGAGCCTGTTGATCTTTATGTGACCTAACCACTCTTCATGTGAACTTGTAGGGTGCCGATACATTTGCAGCAAAAATTAATATTGAAGTGCAGATAGCATCTGAACTCGCCATTGCTGCTATTGAAAAAAATGGTGGCGTTATTACTACAGCCTTCTATGATCCAAGGAGTGTGGGTAAGAATTCTCACTGCCTCTGTCTGTCCAAGTGTTCAGTATTTTCTATTTCAGTGTTTATTTTCATCGCAGCTCTTTATCAGCATATACAACTAGTCTTTTAGATGGTTCTTGAGGGCAACCCTTGCATTTTTCCGCAACAACAAAATGCAGAAATGAGCTATGAGCAGAATTTCACCTACCATTTTAGCTGGGCTGGTGTAAAGGGTTGGCATTCTTAGGCCTGCATCTTGCTAGGGAGATCATTCAGAAGACATGGATCCCCCTGCCCCTGCTGCTCTATCGCCTTTCTCTTGCTGCTTGAGTGAGCAGCAGCTGGAACAAGACGAGGAGGGAGCAGTACTTTTCTTGCCCTCTGAACAGTCATGCAGGCTGAGCCCAAAAGAAGAGGGCAAAGGAATGGCCAGCAGTTATCTGTCTGGAAATGGTCGTTATAGGTGGCTTGTAAGCAACACAGATATTTTAGCTTACAAGGTGAGCTGACTGAGCACATCTTGCCCATGGACCCTTCCTAAACCTGGCACTGGCACTGCATTCTTTCCTCAACAGCATGTCTTTAAATAAACTGGTGTTAAAATTGCACGAGGGTCTCTGTTGCTCCTCCCCCCCCCCCATCAACCTTTCACTTCATGTGTTTTGATTGCATGCAAATCAGAGACCATTCCTCATTCAAATGAACTCCTGGATTTAGTCTATTGTGCCTGCATAATAGAATTCCAGGTGCTTCCCTTCCTGTGCTTTCCTTTTGCTAAAGGAAAAGTAACTACTGCAAAAGGGTCTTGCCTGCTGCACTTTTTGCCCTTTCGGACCTGTAGATTTATGTGATTGCTTTATATGAAGACAAGTTCTATGTAGGCAGCTACTTAAGCTATTAGCAGGGTTGGGGAACAGAATCTTCCTCAGCTCTGTCAAGGGTCACTACTGAGGACATTGCCTAAAGTTAACATTGCTTTTGATGTTAATATATGGAGAAGGCATTACAGTACCCTGGACCCAGACTGTTTATGGCTTTAAAGATAAAAAATTTATCCAAATTTAGACCAGAAACAAATGGATAGCCAATTAATCCCGGATTAGTGCTTTATGAACTCTGTGGTCTGGTCCAGCCGTCTTCATTTCATTAAAATAAAAAATGTTTTCAAAGGATGTTCCATGTACAGCACAATGTGGTAAACTACTTGAGACATTAGGGCACATAAGACAGGGGCTAAACCCATTTTATCACAAATGGGTGCAGTAGATTTGTCAGCCAGTGCTGGAGAACAATCCACACCTGTTTAAAACTGTTGCTTTGCCAATAGAAGTACTTGCAAGCTATGGAGAGGATGTGATTCCTTGTCCAGCACAGGCATATTTCCCCATATCCAGATCAAGTGGCCCATTTGCCACCAGTAACTCAGTCTTGTCTTGATTCTGCTTCAGTGTGTTCACCGTCATCCAGGCAGTTTGGCCAGTTTCCCTATGGAAAATAAAGGGAACAGACTTCATATTCTCTGTGCTTGACTTCATATCCTCTAATTGCTATAGATGAATTCAATACAGAAATCTGCTGTTGTGTAAACCTAATGGGCCCAAATAAGTTAAGCAGCACCTTTTCCAGATTAATTCTGAATTTTGAATGTCATTCCTAAGAGATTTCCCCACAAGAGGTATAGCAGGTGTATATGGTTTGGGGCACATTAAAAATTAAAATATTTATTTCTAAACCACCCTCCATCAGTTATGACCTAGGGAGGTTTACAGTCAAACACCAAAGCATTACAACATTGTAACATTCAATTAATAATTTCAATCCAATTTATAACCATATAATCAGAGGAGCTGACAACATCTATCAATTTGTAGCTGGTCTCCAAAGGCCTAGAAGGAAGAGGTAGGTCTTCAGCCAGTGCTTAGAATCCACTTAGAATCCTATGACTGTGTCAGTCTTACTTCCAAGGGAAGGGTGTTGGATAGATGGGGAGCCACCACAGAGAAGGCCCTATTCCTCACTCAGCAGGAGGATGTAAGCTAAAGAACACAATATTTATACTACACCCACCTTTCGGCAATGAAATCACAAATGCCAGAGTAGCTAATACTGTATTTTTTTGTTCCATTATTTTGCACATAGGTATTCTTTGCAAGCCAGTGCCCTTTTTCCTACAAGGCAAGCCTATTCCAAAGCGAATGCTTCCTCCTGAAAATCTTGTCCGTTACTATACAGATCCTAATAATCGTGGCTACCTGGCTGATCCATCGAAGATTTCAGAAGCAAGACTAGAGCTTTCCAAGAAATATGGTTATGTCTTACCAGATATTACAAAAGATGAACTCTTCCAAATGCTGAGCACACGCAAGGACCCCAGACAGATTTTCTTTGGCCTTGCTCCAGGTTGGGTGGTAAACATGCCAGAAAAGAAAATTCTGAAACCAACAGATGAGCGCTTGCTAAAATACTACAGCTCATGAATGCTCAGGTTGGAGGCAACTGTTAAAAGAACTCAAAACACAAAACTGTATTGTCACTATTTTATATTAATACACAGCTAGTCACAGTACAAATAAAATAATAAAATGTTGACAGTATAATAGTTCCATAATCTGTTTTTTTTTAAATTCCTCCTTTATGTGAGATAAGTTGATTGGTATCAGGATTTCCTTCTGAGTATCTAATAAATGTGCTTTTCACCTGCTTACAATCTGCTTTACAGTGTATGTATACATACAACACCATCCTCTAGTTTCTGCAATTGTTTCTGGAATCATATAATCAAATATTTTGTTTTAAAATAGTAATCTTTGTAACTATAAGTAGGCATCATAGAAAAACAAATCAGCTGGCACATATGAGCCTCTGAATTCCTCTGATTGTGTTGTCTGCTCCCTTTTCTCTAGCCCCCCAGTCGCCTTTCTCAAGCTTTAAAGCATGCTGTGGTGCTGTCCCTGCTTCCTCTGCTGGCTCTTCTGCTCTGATCCACTTGTCAAAACTACTAGGATGCTTCTTTTGATGTTGTAGCACAAAACTCTGCTTGAGCAAGGAGCTAACTAGATGGCACAGAAGCGGATTATACATATATTTTTCAATATATGAAGAAGCCACAACTCAGTCTAAAGACAGGTTTCTTATTACTATGTGGTATAATTGTGGTAGCTGTTGATGTGGATACACCAACTACACTGAAGCAACTCAACTCCAGGTTTTTCAGTAATAGTCATGTCAAACTCCCATGCCTCAGCAGGGAGTTAGTTCCATGGTCAGGGGGAAGGCATAACAGAAGCCCTGTGTTGTGTGCCTACCAAATGTATGACAGATAGGGATGCCCTTGAAGAGGGTATGTTACATCTGCAGGTTTTGTAAGAACTTTTTTTAAAAATCTGCCTGAATAATCAGAGCAGCTTCTTTTGAGACACACAAGAAATTCTGCCTTTATTAATCCCTGTATGAAATGGTCTGATCTGTGTGTGTCAGACCAATGTGCAATTAAAACAATCCAACACATTTCCTTTTTTTTAGAATGTTGCAACACAGTTCTCTGCCGTTTAAATGAATCAAATGTATATATAAATATTTTGGAAAGAATACTTAAATAAGTATTAGATAGAAATTTGCTTTAAAAATAACTTGCAGATTAATGCCCCAAATGGAACAGAATTACAGGTAAAAACATGCAAAATTGCCAGGCAGTAGTTCCACACGCCCCTTCTTTTTCATTGATTAAACCTTTTTAGTTGAGTAATCGTGGCAGCCCTTTGAATTGCAAGCTTTGATCTGCTTGCCAAGTGCCAGGCATGTAGTTTTTGTAACTTCTGTGCCAAAGTAGGCATCTTTCTTTAGGGTAGCACCTTTTGCTAAAAATAAAGGCCTCCATTTAAACCCAGCACATAATGTAAACACATGTTTCATTTTAGAGCATCCTGTTCTGTATCCTGATGATTATTGGGTTAAGAAGTGATACCTCTTGTTGTTGCTGTGCTGCTGGTCTAATGTGGAGAATGTGGGGCGAGGGGAAACATTTATTGCTTTCCCTTATTTGTGCTACAGTCTTCTTGGCTTTTTTATGAATCAATTCACAATTGTACTCTGGAAATGGACACATTCAACAGGAAAGCTACTAAACTGGCAGCAGGAGAGGAAGTTAGTCATCTTAATGAAGAGTGGAAGACAAAAGTGTTATATTATTTGTATATTTCAGCTCAATAGGTTTTTCATTTCCACTCAATTCTTTTTAGTAGGATGAACAACTTGGGGGGGGGGGTTGTCCTTAAAAACAAAACAGCATACTTTGGCTAGTGCTGTATTCTAAATAAACCTCAGGTGAAAGGGAAACTCTGATGAAATGATAATGGGGAAAGAATGAAAACAGGAAACAGATGTCTAGTGACGTGCACTGATTGGATAGTGCTTATTTATTAAGCACCATCTTAGTCACAAGGCAGCTGTATCCTGACACCAATATTATAATGGTATCAATACCTTAAGAGCCAAAACAGCCACGTTCCACAAAATCCGGTCATTTTATTTTATAAAGGTGATCTGTAATTGACTTACAATTGGAGGGGGCAGTATTGGCTAAACACACTGCCTTTCTGAAATGCAGCCCACCACTAATACTACACTTTTTACACTTCTTGGTATCTTATAATAGTAACTGTTTTATTTACAAGTTTGGCAACACTGAAGAGAATTCGCTATTCATTACGTTCTCTCATGAGACCAACAAAATCTTAGGCAGCACAATAACAATTTTTCAAAGGAACAAGGGTTCTAGCAACAAGGTCCCTACTGCTCTCTAAAAACTACTCTTTCCTATGTTGCTCTGAAATGTTCCAAAATGCACCTAAAGCGAAGTGCATTTTTCACATGTTCAGGATGATTCGCTGTTTTGGCTTTCCTGTTTTGTAGCATACACAGAAATCTTGGAATGCCATAACAGGAAAGGCACTTTCTCACTTGCCGCTGGAGAAAGATTTCATTTCTGCCAGGGTATACAAGAGGAATATTTGCACAATAATTTAAAATTTCCCTGAGGTGGAGGAAAATTTGCGTCCCAAGCTGCAAACGCTGAAGAAAGATTTATTTTGCTTTCAGGTAAGATTAATGGTGCTACAGCTGAGAACCTGCTTGAAATGACTACCATTGTGTATATTTAAACAAAAGGTGTGAGAAGCCTGTTGCTGGATGGGAGAAGTGGGGAGCAAGTGGCCCGCTGCCTAAGTTCCTGAGGTTGGGGGCACTTTGGGCACTTTCCTGTGTCAGCGAAGGGAGGCACCTAGGGATAAATCTGATGGTGAACCAGTGACTTTGTCTCTGAGGATGTGGAGGTGATAGCACTGGTATAAACGAACCTTCCAGTTCTAGCATCTATGGGGGAGTACCCACATCCCGGCCCAGTCCCATGTCCCAGGATGTCAACTGAGCAAATAGCTGTGCTTGCCCTGCTCTTCAAAATAAGATTGCAGGGGACATAGCAATTGCTGGAACGTCTTAGCTTATGCATAGCCTTGTATCATATCTCTGCAATGCCTTGTGGCTTTGTAACCTGTAGACCCATGTTGGGATGCTGTACTGACTTAAATAAAGCATTTAAAACTGCCTACTGTGGTGAAAGTTCAATTCCAAGTCAGGCAGGGACAGCCAGAGTCCAAGGCAGTTGGTGCAACAGGCAGAAAAATCATGAAGTTATCTTCCAAAACCATCAGCAGTTTGCAAGTGGTCTAGCTGGGTTGGTTGGGAACCACTGTTATATATATAATATTTGTAGTATGTGAGTATATCCTAGTTAATTTTGCTTGGGTGGCCATACTCAAAGAGTAGGCCCATGGAAATCAAGAGACTTTAAAATTAGTAATAATGTAAGTCCATTGATTTCAATACATTTACTTGGAAGAAAAGAAAAAGAAAAGAAAACTATGTCTATACAGCAGTAAGGTCCACTGATCACCCAAGTAACTAGGGTTAGGATTGCAGCCTAAACTGGATTCCACCCTTTGCTCTTATGTTGCTTAGTACTGATTTTAATAATTGGTAGTTGTCGCCCCCCCCCCCAAAAAAAACCCCTCTCTGTTGTGGCATATGCTTTGACATATATTTTTGTAAGATATAAAATTTTAAAATGCATATTTTATATTTTTTGCCCAACATGCTCAAAGTGGTTTACAGTAATAAAGAGGGATGGGGAAATAAAGTTGCAATGATTAAAATGAGCAGTAAGCAAGATGCCGGTAAACAAAATAACTCTAAAACATGAGTATCAGCCAGTCAAAATCAGGACTCTGAAAGGAAATGCCATCATTCTAGAACAGGCATCTCCAAATTCGGCCCTCCAGATGTTTTGGGACTACAACTCCCATCATCCCTAGCTAACAGGACCAATGGTCTAGAAGATTTAAAAGAATCATCTCCTAGATCTTCCAAAAGTAAAACAAAGAGGAATAATTCCTTAGCTCTTAACGGAGGTCATTCTCCAGCCTGTGGGCAACAGCTGCATGTAGAGCTTTGAGGATGCTGCTGTGGTTGGGGACTTCTGTAAAAAGAAGAACACTAGGGGGTGATATTACACTTAGTTTCTGGTGGGATGGTGTTCTTAAAATCAGTCATTGTCCACTCCATTGGTGGCTGGTGCTTTACAAATAGCAATGAATTCAGTTTCAGTGCCTTATGAAAGAGGGGTTTTAGAATGTGTACAAATACATTTTGACTACAAATACTCCAAAAGATATTGGCTATTTATTAAAGGGGAAGCAGATTGAAAAGATAAAAGAATTTCAGGGTGGGGGCATGAAGTGAGGGAAAAGATGGAGGTTTCTTGAAGCTAGTGGCTGGACAAATGAGAATCTTACTGTTCTGAACTTCCCAGGGGCGCCGACTTATAAAAAATATTGGGGGGGCCCATACTGGGGTCCTGCCCCGGGAAGTTTTCTAAATTTTAGATGAAAATTAGTGAGTTTTAAAGTTTTTTAAAAGTATTTTAGAGTCATATGATCAACATTAGAACCCTGAAAACTCGACTCTCTATAACTCCACACTCCGGGAAACTCGACAAGCCTGAAACACTTTTTGGCTTTGAAAAAAGAAACAAAACATAAACACGCACGGTATTTTCGTAAAAAGCTAATTTAATTTACAGTAACAATTATGCTTATAGACTATTACAGAGCAGTGAATATATAGCTCTGAAAAGACTGAAATGATATTTAAATAAATCCTAAACTATCATTAAAAGAATAAAACATAAAATATTGCTGTCGCACAGTAATAGCACTTTGATTAATAAGTGAAATAGCTAATTTAAGCTTACTTTGAATAAGGCTGAGGGTTCATTAAATAAAAATAATATCTCAAAGTTAATGCTTTAATACAGTTAATAAAGTTAATACAGTATGCCTAATACTGTATGTAAATACTGTAATACTGTATGTAAATAACGGGCTTTAATTGGGTCTTACACCCTAAAAATATTTAAGTATTTGAAAATAACAATTACAGTACTATAGTAATATAGAAATACAGTACTAAACTAGTACTAATATTTCGAAACTGAAAATTTAACATTCTGTATGTATTTAATTCTCTATTTTATAAAGATTTTTAATATCTGACAGTGAGTTTGGAGTAGCCCAATGCAAAAATCCTGAGGATCCATGTGGATCCATGCTTTGTAACCACGTTTTTGCACCACTGTGACCCTAGGCAACAGAGGGTGCGTGATTTTTTTGGTGCAAGATGTAGCCATGGACATGCTATGTGATCTGATGGTGAATTTGGGGTGACCCAATGCAAAAATCCTGAGGATCCATGTGGATCCGTGCTTTGTAACCACGTTTTTGCACCACTGTGACCCTAGGCAACAGTGGGTGCGTGATTTTTTTGGTGCAAGATGTAGCCATGGACATGCTATGTGATCTGATGGTGAATTTGGGGTGACCCAATGCAAAAATCCTGAGGATCCATGTGGATCCGTGCTTTCTAACCACGTTTTTGCACCATTGTGGCCCCAGGCCACAGTGGGTGCGTGATTTTTTTGGTGCAGGCTGTAGCCATGGACATGCTATGTTATCTGATGGTGAATTTGGGGTGACCCAGTGCAAAGATCCTGAGGATCCATGTGGATCCGTGCTTTGTCACCACGTTTTAAATGGGGAGGGAAGGAAAAACACAGAAGGGACAAGAAGCACAAGAGGGGTGTGCGGAGAAGCAGCTGGCTAAGAATGCAGGGAAGGAGTTTAACGGGGTGGGGGGGGAGGAAAGGAAGGCAAAAGTCCCGGTCCCCCCAAGCCAGCCCCCTCTCTCTCTCTCCCACCTGTGAGTCCCTAGAGCACGGAGAGGAGGAGGTGGTGGGCTGGAGCCTGCACGCAGCGTGACTAGGAAAGAATTAGAAGGAAGGACTCGATCCTTTCCTTAACCCTCTGCTTGCCAGGAGGGCAGGGGATTCCCTGCTCTTTGTTGAGTTTGAGCAAACGCAGCAACAGAAGCGGGTGGGCAGTAAGACCCTGAGGCAGAATGCAGGTAAGCAGCAGCTTCCGCCTTCCCTCCGCCCGACCGCCCGATCTTATTTTTGCCTGATTTTTGCCTATTTTTGCCCCTGCGCTCCGGAGTCAGCTCCAGGGACCACACATTCGCTCAATAACACGCACAGACATTTCCCCTTACTTTTTAGGAGAAAAAATCTGCATGTTATAGAGCGAAATTTACGGTAATAATTTTCTTAAATTATTGGGGGGGGCTGAGCCCCCCCAAACGAATTTTTGAGGGGGCTCGGGCCCCCTCAGGCCCCAAGGAGTCGGCGCCTATGGAACTTCCATCCCTAGTCTCATCATAAGATTTACAGTCTTTGAGGGTGTAGGACAAAACAAGTAACCCCATTGATCTGCATTCTACTTTCGGGTGGAAATTGCCCAAAATTGAAGAGCTTTGAAGAAACTAAAAAGATGGGATTAACTTGATTAGAATTTCATCAACTGAATGCTGTCTTTGAAAAAGATAAAAGATTGAAGGGCTTTGATAATGAATTATCAAATCTGGAGAGAGATATACAATAATCAAAAGACACTATCTAAAATACATAGATTACTGATAGGCTGGCACTTGAAAGATGAAGAAATTAAAAATGGGATGAGAAAATGGGATGAGGACTTAAGCCATGTGATTGAACTTGATAAGTGGAAAGAATTATGCACAAAAAATATATAATTCACAGCTTGTTATTTAATAAGATAGAATCTTATGAAAATGCAATACAGGTGGTACTTGACCCCTGTAAAGCTGGCAAAAATCAGTAAAACCCATAATAATGTGTTGGAGGTGCAAAAATCAAGTAGGAACCTTCTATCACATGTGGTGGGCATGCCCAGAGATTTAAAAATTCTGGGACATGACCTATGAGGAGTTGAAGAAATTATTAAGAAGTACATTTTGTAAAAAACCCGAAGCATTTCTCTTGGGAATTTTGACAAACAATTTCCCCAAAGAAAAAATAAGACTATTTCTCTATGCTACGTCAGCAGCAAGAGTATTGGTGCTAAATATTGGAAGGAGGAACACATACCCACCCAAGAGGAATGGTTGTGTAAACTGAGCGAGTACTTGCAACTCACGAAGCTGACAAATATAATAAGAGACAAGTCAAATAAGACCGTTAAGAAAGATTGGGAGTACCTAAATAAATATCTGATGAGCAAAGGTTCAGCAGTGAAGACCTGGTTGTGTCTAGAATAACTCCGCAAAGGTAAAAAGCTCCCTGATACCAAGATGAGGGATGTACCGAAATACAGATAAGTGGGTTTTAATTAGGAATAATGAACTGTTGTGAGACTAATGGAAGTCTTAAGAACAAAAGAATATGAATACCTAAGAAGTGTCAGCTTCATAGGAAAATAGACAATATGTAAGAGGCAATTGTTTAAAATATATGTGCTTGATTTGCAAAGTCTTAGCTTAATAATGAATGAATTTTTCTTTTTCTTTTTTCTTTTCTGTAATCTTTTTTTAAAAATTCCCCTTTTTCACGTTTATAAGTTTTGATTTGTATGTATTTGCAAAATACCAGTAACTCAAAAAAAGAAAGAAAGATTTTCAGTCTTTAAGGGTGTAGGACACAACAAATAACCCACTTGTTCTGCATTCCACTTTCCAGTGGAAATAGCTGTGGACTGTGTCCTTACAAGTCATTTAATGATACCATATATTTTTCAGAAGCAACAATATTTCATATTTGGAAATAATCCTTTTTCTCCAGTCTGAGTTGGGGGGGAGGGAATCATACTGAACAAGCTCTTCCGAGATTTAGTTTGACTATACTCAACGATCTTGATTTTCATTGCAGTAGTAAAATAGTGATTACTGGAAAAGACTCCTTCAGATTACCTGTTGCTTGATCAAAGACTCACAAGCCTAGAGATCACCCATTCATAAATTGTGCATGAGATTGTGCTCCCCATCTGATACTTGTACATGAGACTGATTTCAGGGAGAGAAACGACTCTTCAAAGAACAGTTTTGTCAAGGGAGCATTCAGCATGCCTTCACCTGTGTTTGCAAGGATAAAATGCTCCATTCGGGGCTTATGCCAGAGGTCAGTATCATTAAAACATAGGAAGCTCCATATACCAAATCAGGCCATTGATCCAGCAGTGGCTCTCCGCTGTTTCATACTGCAAACTTCACACATCCACCTGGAGATGCTGAGGACTGAACCTCCTACATGCACAGCTGATGCTGTATCTCTTAGCTACAGCCTTTTTCTTGCCCTGCCCCACATTCCAGTATGGAACCCAATGCAAATCCCCACAGCCTTTTAGCCCTGCTCTCTTCCTCCTCCTCGATGTTCTTGCTTGTTCACTTGCCATCGCTGAGTGACCAAATGATGAGAGGAGTAACTTGCACACACCTTGTCCTCGCCTTTTCCCTTTCCCTCACTTTCTCAGAGGTGGTTCTTTCTGGGGCTAGAGGGACTGGCAAGTGAATCTATAGCAGGAGGACAGCAGACAACTTTGCCCAGGGGACCTTCAAAACCAGGAACTGGCACTTCCTACATTTAAAGTTACCATTTCAGTGCTGTCGTGTGTGGTTTCAAACTGATCCAAGCTCAATGCACTTTCTCTCATGCGTTATACCAACCCTGTAGCACAGTCCAACTAAGGCCACATGCCCACCCTAGATTTAAAGCACCATGGTATCACTTTAAGCAGTCATGGCTTCCTCCAAAGAATCCTGGGAACTGTAGTTTGTTAAGGGTACATAATTGTTAGAAGCTGCAATGGCCAGAGTTCCTTGTGAAGGGATTATTAAACCACTCTGGGAATTGTAGCTTGGAAGAGATAGGGGTCTTCTAGCAACTATCAACACTCTTAGCTCCCAGAATTCTTTTTTTTTTTTTTTTAAATAATTTTTATTGGGTTTTTACATTTTATAACAACAGACACACACACAAAGACAAAGACAAACAAACACACAAATACAATTACATACCCTAAGTTTCTTTACCCACTTTCATTGACTTCCCCCCACCCCCTCCTCTTACATCCCAATTCCAAAATTAATTCAGCAAGTTCTTACCTAACCTCTTAAAAATATTCACATTGCTTTTAAAAAATTAAAATCTTTTGTTTATCTGTATTCAACTATCCAATTCTCTTATAATCATTAATTTCTTTTTTTTTTTTAAGGTCGATCTAACTTCCCCTTCACAAATTTTCCCTTTATTATATTAATTATAGATCACATTGACCAAATAAAACAAAACATAACATTTTATAATTCTATTCTCTCCCCCCCCTGCCCCGGTTTCTGTCCCTTCCTAGACAAATGTCCAGAAAACAAACAAAAAATATTTCTAGCCCGGATTCCTCACGTCCGAGGCGTCTGATTCTCTGTCAGTCCCTCTCTGCCAGCTATATTGGTAGTCCTCTTTGATGGTCCTAAGACCCCGAAGGAGTTCAGTCAGAGTCAGATCATATTTTCTTTCATTCAGAATGTTGAAGAGTGTTTGCTGCGAAAGACCATCTAGTTTTCCATACTCAAGAGAAAAGTCCCAATCATATTGCTTTGTTCTTTCTAGTTTTAATATTCCAAGTACTCCAGGGGCTTCTCTCTTCTTCTTTCTCATCTTTCGCAGGTCTGTAATCCAGAGGTCTTCTTGCTCATACTCTAACGCTGCAGATTTCTGGTTGATATTTTCCACTTGTAGTGTCTGAACTCCTTCTTTTTTCTCTGTCAATTCCAAAGGCATCTCTTCCTGCTCAGCTGCAGAATTTTTATCGTACATCTCCTTTGTGCATTCAGCAGAGTTGTTTGTTTCAGAATTCAAGGTCATAAAAACTTTACTCAGAGCCATACTCTGCTCCTGCAGGATTCCCACGAGAAAAAACATTTTTTCTATCTCCGCCAGTAATTTTCCCTCTGCAGCCATTGTAATGTCACTAATTCCCCCTAGGGGGCTTTCAGTTATTTAATAGTCCTTTTCCAATAATCTGTTACTTTGTTATTATCAATACTTTGTTTCCAATCGCCTCAGTCCAAATGTATCAGCTTTAATTCCAAGAGTTATTAAATAGCAAAATTCTTTACTTTGTCCGCCCGTTTGACAGCTTCTTTGACAGCTGTCAAACTCCTTTCACTTCTTCCTCCGGGACCCAAATAGGACACTCCCGGGTTTTTTTGGGGGGGATACACACAAAGTTCCAAATTCCCTTTCTCTCCAGCACAAAAATCTTGTTCTATCAAATTTGTGAGAAACTTTTAAATCCTCAAAACAGTATTCATTCCGCCTTAATTCTCCGTTCCTTGCTTTGAAACGTCTATAAGTAGAGGGGGTGCGGACTTCCCTTTAACACATCCCCCGATCGTGCCGAATTCACAGGATAAAATTTTTAAAGTCCAAATTCCACTACTCACGGGTCCTTTGTTATCCAGTCCAAATTTTGGGAAGAAAGTCAGCGCTCTCCGGCCATGGCTTGCGGCTTCGCTCCACTGAAGTAGCGGTCTACTCTCAGCACCACGCCACTCTCCGTACCCTCTCCGTAGCCTTTAAAAAGGCTCTTCGTGGGTCGGGGAGGGCGCTTAAGGTGCCCACCGAGTCACCAAGTCCGCAGGCTTCCGCGCCTGCGGTTTCTGAGGGTCCCCGTGTCGCCGGCACGGAAAGACCCGTCCTCAGCAGAGCCGATTCCCTCCGGAGCTCGGAGGGAATCCGCCATTAGCCGTTCGCGCTAACCCGGAAGTCAGCTCCCAGAATTCTTTGGGGGAAGCCATGACTGTTTAAAATGAGACTGTGAATTCACATACAGTGGTACCTCGGGTTACAAACACTTCGGGTTACAAACTCTGCTAACCCGAAAGTAGTACCTTGGGTTGCAAACTTTGTCCCAGGATGAGAACAGAAATGGTGCGCCACCGGCGCAGCGGCAACAAAAGGCCCCATTAGCGAAAGCGTGCCTCAGGTTAAGAATGGTTTCGGATCAAGAACAGACCTCCAGAACGAGTTAAGTTTGTAACCCGAGGTAACACTGTATATGATGTGACTGTGGCCTTTCTTTGATAATGTAGCACTTCATGAAGAATGATGGTCACTCCTGTGATGAAGTGTTTCAGCTCCTGGTGTTAAGCCAGTGGGTGGTCGCAACCTCTGAATTGCTCCCTGGAAGCCAAGTCATGGAAGAAAGGAAATGCCCTGCCCCCGATATTTAGGAAATCAGAATGTGGCCCCTTTTCACAGTGGTGGGCTTCGGTGTCTCAAATTTCAGCAGTGCCCTGAGCAAAGCTAATATTCAGCACCCTCCACCTCTCAAACTCTGTTCTACAGCATTGTTGTGGCACCTCCTGCAGTGCAGCACCCAATGCATTTTCAGCATTTGATGTAAGAATACCTGACCCCCACCTCTACTCTTAATGCACCTGGAGCAGCCAAGGACAGCTTTCCAAGGAGTGTGCGTGCATTTGGCATCTTAACATTTAACATAGTAAATTGTAACTATGAAGGACAGGTCTCTTAACCTGTGTTCTGCAGATAACAGTGTTTACTAACTCTGAAAAGGGAGTTCAAAAAATATTTATTTTGATGGTTTCAGACACTGGGATAGGCAGGGAATACCCCTTGAATGAAAAAAAATGGCCTTGTTACGCTAGTATTTTAGGAGAACGCTGATTAGTAAGTCAACATTTGCTGGAGGTAGATGAATTTTTACTCTGATCCACCAGGGCTCTCCTTATATCCGTACAGAGAAAACATGTCTACTCAGTAGTAAGTCACACTGAGTTCAATGGCACTTGCTTACTCCCAGGGTAGGGGATTGCTTCCATAAAAGTATTAAACCTTAAGTGCTTATCTTTGGAGGCAGGAGGTAGAGGTTGAACAGCAGAAATGGAAAGCGTTGAGCTGTTTTATGCAGTCTGATAGAGGGTTTTGTTGGTTTATTTTATTAGTAACTCACTTACCTGTCAAAATTCCTTGTCAACACTCATGAATATCAAAGTACAAAGCAAATGATGAGCTAAGACAACAATTCAAAACAATATATAAAAAAGAAAATAAAGCTACTGCAGGAGAACAAGAGAAGACTGCAGAGATGTTTAAAAGACGTCACATGAAAAGTCTGGATGAATAAAATGTTTTCCACCCACTGCCAGTGGGTCTCATTTGCTAAGATTTTTTTCTCCAAGTCTAGCTCTGTCCAGATGTGAAGTGGCTCACTCCCACTTTTTTTTTTTTTTTTTTTTTTGCTGTCAAGTTTAGTAGGAAATCTATACAGCAACAGTGAGAATGTTTATTGTAGAAGGGGAACTTTTGCCCTCTGAAGTCACCTCCTACTAGTCACCAGTAGATTTCTGATATTCTATCACAGGAAATTCCTGGTGGCCCACAAAAGCAGTCCCCTGAGTGCAGCTGCTGGTCTGAAAAGTCCTGTGCTCATATCGCAACCGTGGAGGCTCCACCATGTCCATAGTGGGATGGAGCACCTGTGCCTTGCAAAATCCAAACCGTATCTTTTCTCAGACAATGTTAAAATGAACTATAGAAGGGACAAAGGTCAAGTGAGTCCTTATTGTGCTGAACTTCATTGAAAACAAAAAAAAGAATGTATTAGAGGATGTGCTTTGTCTCCTATAAGGTACTATAGGATTATATTTAGGCTTCATGTCTTTGAAGAACAGGGTAACTCAACTGTATAATTGCTGTTCTTGGTTCTAGTGAGGAAGTTGTAAGTCAGTGGAACCAGACCAGGAAAAATTAGGTGATGACACATAATAGTTTAGAGACAGGGCCTTGTTCTTAATAATCAATTTAGCACTTTTAGCTTACAGCCTTTAGTTTCTACATCCTGTAGAACAACAGCAATGACTACACATAGCAAACATAGGCTGTGTATCAGCTTTTTCTCAATTTGTTTGGCTCAAAGCTGGCTTTGGGGAAAACACCTCAAGAAGCAGTATTTCATAATAAATGACAGGAAAGATATGTATTGTGATTAATGCTATGTATACACCACTTCCCAAACCAGAGGTTGGTGCACATTGGATGCAGAGTAAACAGGAGTGTGTAACTAGCTCGTTGGAGGCACACTCCTTTGCTTGAGGACGCACAATGAGCACATTGCCTAGCAGTGTTTGAACTTAGTTTCCCAGCTTTGCAACTATTTCAAGTAGTGTTCATTTAATGAAAGCAGCACACACCCAATGAAGTGAAGACCCATCTGAACTCATTCGAGCACTCAGCTGGTTTAACATAATGTATTATATAACTGGAATCTGCAATGAAATGGTGCAGTACAGAGTGCTCCTATTCACCACTCCATGCAATAAAATACATCGTTTTATTTGCATGCTGCCTTTTCATAGTTCAAATGATGCTCAAACCACGTTCCAGTCATTCAGCCATATTCTTCCCCATGATGCTCCCTTCCATTCCAGTCCCTCCCCATTTTATATTTCCCCTGCCCACACACATCAGTCAATCAATATTCTGTGGTAACTGTACATGACTAGTACTCAATTGGCTCCTTTTACAGGTTTTCCCTTCTTAGAGCTTTTTGTTTCATAAAGATTTTTTGTACGTCTGCAAACCTAGGTTTCCCACCTCATCTGTTTATGTTGTCTCTTACACATGTTTGATGTAGTTTGGGCTACATAAACAGTAACACTCAAACTTGAGCACCAGGAATAGAAGGAATGGTGTGCTTGATATTGTAAATAGGGGTCCTAGTGTCCTGGTGTGCTCTGGTCCATGGGGTCACAAAAAGTCAGACACAACTAAATGATTAAACAACAACAGTGTCCGTGGTCTCCATGCATGCACAAAAACTCTCTAAGTTCACTTCACCTATTTGCTTCCACTAGACCAGGGATGGGTAAGCTGTACTAGATGCTTGCAACCCTGTTGAGTTAGAAGGCCTATAACAGTTATGTTCTATGGGTGGCCTCCAGTTTTATGCTGGTGTTGCTTCTCTTCCTTGTACAGTCTCTTGGAATCTGGACTGTATGTATTTCCACCTGTGTCACAGTATCACTCAAGTCAGCCAGCTGGGTTTGACTTTGTTGCAATGGATATGATCTGGAGACTCTCTTGTTTTTGCTGCTGCAGATTAATATGCCTACTCCTCTTGCAGAGTTTAGGCACCGAAGGCTGTCAGGGACTTTATTTTTTAATAATAATTACACAACACAATGCCATACAATATACAGGATGCAAATATCCCAAGGCACCTTACACAATGACTCTAACCCAAAAAAAATCCCCATTAAAGGAACAAAATAAAATGCTCACATTGTGAAAGCCATACAGCCAAAAAAATAAATAAATGAAACAGTCTGTCTTTATCACACTGTAGAGAGTTTCCTGGGAAAATCTTTCCCGGGGAGATGGAAGTGGCTTTATATTTCATGTATTGAACTATATTGAAAAATCCTCGGAGCATGTAGCCCAGGATTGCTCCGGACTATGATAAAATTCCTATGTGGAAGTCACATCTATGTAGAAAGTTTAATGACTCACACATGTAGATTGACAAGTGTGATGGTTCTACATATACATCAGTGCTGTCTACATTGTATGCACTGGGTAGGCACTGCTAATTGTATGTGCACAATTTATTTGCATTTACATTACATTTTACATTATATTTTTATCTTGTCCTTCCTCCAGACAGCAGTGTACAAAATCCTCTTTTTTCCTCCCATTTTATCTTACCAGCAAACCTATAGGATAGGTTAGGTTGAAGAAGAAGAAGAAGAAGAAGAAGAAGAAGAAGAAGAAGAATATCCCGCCTTTCACTCCCTTTAAGGAGTCTCAAAGCGGCTAACATTCTCCTTTCCCTTCCTCCCCCACAACAAACACTCTGTGAGGTGAGTGGGGCTGAGAGACTTCAGAGAAGTGTGACTAGCCCAAGGTCACCCAGCAGCTGCATGTGGAGGAGGGGAGACACGAACTCGGTTCCCCAGATTACGAGACAACCACTCTTAACCACTACACCACACTGGCTGGTGTAAGAGAGTGACTGTCCCAATGTCAGTTCAGCAGGGTTTTGAACCAGGGTCTTCTCAGTCCTAATTCAAAACTCCAAATGACTTCATTACACTGACATGGAGGATCATAATATAATAATGTTTTTGCTTTTGTGGGAGATCAAATGGATAACAAACTGAATGGTGATATGATGCTTGTGGCTTACTTAATACAGTATCCCACCACATTATAAAAATAAAAAAGAACTCTCAACATATGTCAGACAAAGACATTTGATTTTATCCACAACAGAGGCTGCTTGAAGTTGTGGGACACGTGTCTTTTGAGTTTCTGCTCTAATAGCCTGTTTTAAAGATACCTTGATGTTGATAACTTAAGCCCTGGTCATTTTAGAAAGAAGAAAAAAAGGTAAATGTAGAAACCTACCTCATACCAAGTCAGATCATCAAGCTCTGTATTGTCTACACTGACTGGTAGTAAAATCCCCAGGGTTTCAGACAGGAGTTTTTCCTAGCCCTAGCCAGAGATACTAGGAATTGGGCCTATGGAAGCATACTCAGAAGTAACCCCATAGAGTTCAGAGCATAGGATTGCAGCCACAGCCGCATGAGGAGGCTCAAAGGACCTTACAGTCAAAATCCACCCTTGGGCATCTCTTTTGGCAACCTGTCAATTTCTATCTGGTTTCTGCACCGGCAAATAGGGACAATTTGTCTCCCAGCTTTCAAGGACAATGCTCAAGGATCAGCTTATAGAGTACACAACAACTTTTACAATGATTTTACTGAATATTCTAATTACCTTTTTTGGGACTTTATTAATAGAAATCTGTTTTTCAATTGTTCTATGAGTTGCTTTGGGAGACCTAGAGATAAAAAAACAGCATAGAAATTCCTAAATAATATTTCTTTCCCCCAGCTGTGCCACAGTAGGCCAGTTGAACGGTTGTTTATCTACATTGGACCATCATGAATTGCCATGCATGTAACAAAAAAATTAGGAGCCAGACACAGAGTCAACATTTGCTACTAAGGTGTATCCATTGCACTGAGTTCTACAAATGCTGAAGTGTTTTCTAGACTTTATGCAAAGCTGCTATTGAAAATGCGTGCAAAGGCACTATGAGGATGCCTATTAACTGCAGCAGCCACTTACCTCCTTTACAGTCATGTGGTCAGGTTGACAGTATATACAAAGCTGAGGCGATAAGGAAAAAAGATTAGGAATGAACTATAATAATTGACAGCAACATCCTGCCCCTCAGGCAGAATAACCATGAAAAGTATTTCAAAAACTCTGGAGAGGTGAGGGTTTGCATCTTGCTTTGACACCTAACATTGCTTTCTGCAGGAAGGACGAAACACATCTGGAATGCAGCTAAGAGGCTAAGTATGCTGAGAATGTCTCTGACACAATATTATGTCCAAAACCTATTTGCTATGATGAAATGGAAGGTATGTTCTTTGTCCCTTAAGTTAACGTTTAAGAAAATAAACACTCTTGCAAATAGAGCTAATAAACAGAACCCAAATTTCACGAGCACATGTATATATTAATTATGAAATCAAAACCAAATTTGGTTTGATGAAATTGTTAGGGCGCTTAAAAGTCACTCATGCACCAGAAAGAATGGAAAGTGCAGGTTAAGGCCATCAACTTGACATCTGCCACATCAACAGTAAGCATGTGTACAGTCACACATATTATGATTGCACAGACCTTAGGCCTGTGCATGTGCATTTTAGCTTGGCAGTCAGAATCAGCCCTCTTCTATGCAGAATGGGAAGAACACTGAATCTCAGCAGAGAACTGGAGCAGTGGGCACATACCTGTTCATGGCTTTTCATGTATGTGTTCATTTCAGTTAGGGAGGCTCCAATTCTGCAAATCTTGGGCTTCCTCTGGACATGCCGGTACCTATTTATATATAAATAAGTAAAAGTGTGGCTTTATTAGTGTGGCTACCAAGTCCTGTGCTATGGTGTTTGGTGTTTTATTGTTTTATGTACTACAGTGATACCTCACCATATAAAATCACACAAAACAGCCAAAAGCAGAATAAATTGGGGGGGGGGTGTCAAAGATTTATCATATACATTTAAAGCACATTACAGTGGTACCTTGGGTTACAGATGCTTCAGGTTACAGATGCTTCAGGTTACAGACTCTGCTAACCCAGAAATAGTACCTCGGGTTAAGAACTTTGCTTCAGGATGAGAACAGAAATCGCACCACGGTGGCACAGCGGCAGCAGGAGGCCCCATTATTTAAAGTGGTGCTTCAGGTTAAGAACAGTTTCAGGTTAAGAACGGACCTCCAGAACAAATTAAGTTCTTAACCCGAGGTACCACTGTATATTGTTTCCTTTTCTCATTATATTTCTTTTGTAAACCACTTTGGAATGTTTTCTGATGAAAACTGTATATGACACTATACTGGATGCCAATATGATACCTGGTCAGACTGAAGGTTTTTGTCATATTATATAGAACCCTAAACAATTTGTGACCTGTTTACTTGAGGAACCACCTTGCCCCATATTTTCCTGCCTGACTATTATGGTTAGCAATGGGGGAACTTTTAACTTTGTCTCACAATGCCCACTGTGGCACCACCAATGTTATGGAACCCCCTTCCAATATATTAATGCAAAGTATTAATTTTTAGATGCATGCTAAAAAAAGAGTTTTTGTTAATCAAGCTTTTTGTGAAGTGTGGTCGGCTTTGTATTGTTGCATACTTTGGGAAATGGGCATGCCCCTCCTCTTGAGCAAGTGTCTAGTAATACAAACCACCTTTTTAAACAAACACTTATTTTAGAATCCTTTTATAACATATAGAATGACAATCTGATCTGAGACCTCTTGAAGTGGGATCCCAATGGACTGTTCTGATTTGGAACAGCAAACAGTGAAAACACTTCTTTATTGCTACTATATTCATTACTAAAAGGAAGAATAAATAAAGCACACAACTACCATAAATTTTCATGCTTTCTAGTGCCAAGCTATTTTAAGGCTGCAAATTGAAAGTGAATTGTCTACAAGTTCACGTATTGATGATTAATGCAAGGAATGCGGAGACAAAGAATATCAAAATATAGTAGCTCTGTTAGGATGAGACATATGTTGGACTAGGTTTGGTTAGCAAATGATCTCTCTAATATGTAAGCAGTGAATACAAACAGAGAGTCAGACCAACTTGTTTGAACGGTGTTCTCTCTGCCTTAATTTTTCAATTATGAACTCCTGTACAAAGAATTTTAGCTATGAACATAGGAATCTTTACCTGAAATCCAAGAGAGAGGATGGATTTAGGCTTATATCAGGCCTAAAATATGAGAAAACGTTTGCAGTCTGTGGACTACATTTCCATCTGGGCAACCTTTGCTCAAGTGCTGGATGAGGCCATAAGCAAAAACGGACAGAGCAATGGATGTAAATTTTATTGTGGTACAGTAGAATAGTTTCTGTACACACTCACACTCCCTCCCTTCCTTCCAGGCAACCAAGAGGGATTATTAGAGTTCTTTGACACATTTCAGCTAGGAAAAACTCTCAAGGAGAGTGCAAAGTGGGAATAGCTCAGAAGGAGGTGTGGTGTAAGGAAGAGTCCTGAGGGTCAGTCAGAGGACCATGTTTTGTTCCCTCTCCTGAAGTTACCCACCCCTAGTTCATATGGATTGGTTATAAAAGACCGATATAACTATTTGCAAATGATATGTACTCTGTAAGGATCCCCTGCCCCAGGACAACTGTAATTTAGCATTTAAAAACAAGATTCATGCTACATGCTAGCAAAAGTCTAGTTTGGTCCGAATTCAGAGAGCCATGAAACGTCAGAGCCAGTGCAAGCTTTTGAGCACAGGCCTTGGGTGCTGGTGATTGTCTGTCCTCATCAACAGTATAGCTGCAGCGTTTTGGAAGGTAGGCAGATTTAGCATGAAACATACTAACAGATAATAGTTGGTCTTCTTCATGTGGAAAAAATAAATATTAGAAACTTGTGCATTACCTTTCACTGTGGTTACCTCTGTCAGGTAAAAAAGTCCTAATAGGAACAATAAAAAAGGGTGCAGGACTTCAAATGGGAAATATAAGGTGTGCTCCATTTTTTTGTAAAAAAAACAAGAAAGAAAGAAAGAAAGAAAGAAAGAAAGAAAGAAAGAAAGAAAGAAAGAAAGAAAGAAAGAAAGAAGGAAGTTTGGCTGGTAAGCAGAAGTCTGAAGCAGCAGAGGGAGAGAACGAGAGGGAAAGGGAAAGGGAGGGGGAGAGGGAGGGAGAGAGCAAGAGAGATGATGTATCAGAAAAGGGTCTCCAGACCTCAGCATCTTAAAATGCTACAACTGGTCCTGCCAATCAGCCATCCATTTATTCCAGCCGGACTCTCCTAAAGTATAGCCAACACTCACAATTGGGCAAATGATAAAGAGCAACTCCCTTCGGCAGTTGTCTAGCAAGATACATCCTGAACACCTATGTGGAAGTTTCTTGGACCTTCCCTCTGAATTTTTTTTATATACTCCAGCGAACTTAAGAGGGGCCATTGATAGGCAGATGTTCCTTCCTCCCCAATAATTTTATACAGGTTCCAACTGTGGTATATATACTAAAGAGAGCAAACCATTTTAAAATGCTAATGTTGGTGTTTCCAGTGTTGCCTGTGATGCAAATATTCCTATCAGGCTATCCATTTCCATTTAGCTGACGGCAACATTTGTTAAGGCATCAGGACACTGACAGTGGCAGATGTATTGTGGACAGTATGCCCTTTAACCCTAGCTCCTCAGAAAGGGCCTCGAGATTCATGATGACTTGTCTCTCTCCAGTTCAAGTTCACAATGATAAATCTAGCCTTTAAGACTTTTTACAAAAGGTGGGTGTGGTGCTGATAGCATTCATGATTAAGCGTTTTCCTGTGTCAAATATAGCCTGTAATATACTACAAACAGACCCTTGATTTTTATACAAACTGATCTGGCTGCTATCAGACCCTGTGATATTTTATACTAATACTTAAAATAAATCTCAACACAGGAAAGAAAGTACAGAATTATTGTTTTAAGCTAACTGCGGGAGCTTATCATCAAAGTGGCAGGGCTTCCATTGTATTCTGAGAAACTGCTCACTACCCTGGTTATAGGGGTTAGGTAGCATGTAAGAGACTGGAAATTCCCAACATATATTCCATGCACTGCAGTTAACTCCTTTAAATAATAGTAGCAGTACTGTAATGTATGTACTCTAAAAAAAACCCCTCTTATCAAAAGCTACAAATTTGCAACTAAATCCTTCTTTTGAAACAATGAAACATCTTTTGTAGCCAACAAATCTGTAATCTATATGAGACTGGGGAAGAACATTTTTTATGGGAAAGTGACATGAAAAAATAAGAGGAAGCTGTGTTGGTCCATTGGGTGGATGCGTGGGGAAATCAGGCGATGCTTTTATTAGGGCTAACCAAAATGTCACAAAACAGTGAGCAAGAGTGACAGAATTATTCATCAGTGGGATGATAAGTAAAAACTAGGTGGGTGAAGGGGGTGGGAAGCTGGCTTGATGTTGAAGCCACAATGTCTACATTCCAGATGTAGGAATGTAGGAGGAGAATGCAATCATGATAGGATTTGACTCTACTTGGAGCTATGCAGATCTTTGGCTACACTTAGGTATACTGAAAAAATGACACAAATAATGGCTGATCCCCCCATTTTGAAAATATCAGGAATCAATCAGATCCATCTCTAGCCTGAAGGAAAAACACAACTTTGTTTTGAGATAGAATACAAGGGCGGGGGGGGGGGGGACATGGCAGTCCTCAGTCATTTAAAACAACAAAAAATTGCATCATAATTTCAATCTTTTTTTACTAATCTTTACTAATAATTGAAGATGAATCCTGTTAAGACAGAGGTTTTAAGTATTCTGAGTTCTTGGATCTGCATGGTGCCAAAATGGCCTCTTTTGGTAGACTTGTATTCTCTTGGAAAGAGAAGCTCCATAGTTGGGGTGGTGGTGGGGTGGGGGGTTATTCCTGGATCCAACATTGTCACCTTCATCTACCTCTATTCCTTAGCCTAAGCTTTGTTCACAGTTGTGATGATAAAATAGAACAACCTCATGTATACCACACTTTCTTGGGTAAAGAATGAGGTGGAAAAAATGTGATAAATGTGTGATTAGGGTAGCAACCTCAGTTAAGCCGTACCTCCTGTGTACTCTATTAAAATTCAATGCACTGTTTTACAGCTTGTTTAAGTATAAAATAGGTTTGTGACTGATCAGCTATGAGGTTTTGGAGATGCAAGTTTCCTACTTAAGTATTAATACATTGAGGAAAAGATATACCTCATGCCAGTGTGTGAATGGGTGCACAAAGGTGGATTTAGGTCTGGGTATTTGGCTCTGCAAGATTCGTGCTTGTACTAAATATAACACTCAAAGGAATTCAGAACAATTCACACATTCTAAAGTCCACATTCCAAGTGGTCATTCCTGAAAAGCGATGTTGTAAATTGACTTTTTACTCATGTTGGCATTAATGAGGACCAAATAAAGTGAGTGTAACAACTCTGAAATCTGACATAACAGGGAAATACACTGTGTAAATTATTGGGTTTTGTTTTAGATTGGGACAGAATGAGAAAGTGACAAAATAGCATTAGTAGACTATAGGCTTATCATCAAATTTAAATCAGCATGGCACCGGAGATCAGGATGAGACGTGATAAATGAGCTATGGGTGGGACGTGAGAGACTGGTGTGACTCATAAGACTCACCAGAGCGAGTCTTTCCAAGCTCAGTCCCCACAAAATAAAAAGAGGTGGTGAAACTGTTGAAACCTTTTATGAAGAGTTTGCCAAACATCTTCAGCACTGCCTATCTCATTTGTAGGGAGTCCTCCCTAATTGTTATCTTGGGCTAAGGTGGATTCTGTAATGCAATCACTGTTAATCATAACATGTAAAGCAAATGATGAGACAAAATCAAGATGTGAAGGAACTGCCATCGACACATGAAGCAAGAGACAGTTGGCTGAGACCTCAGAGCCCATGTCTGCCTTCTCAATATAAAAAGTAGTGATTATTCAGCCATGTGGTGCACAATCCCAGTTTGTGGCATGGATTTTAACAGCCATGACTTCATGATGTTGAGCCTTGGCTCAAGGAGAATTTGAGACAATCTCACTGGGCTTTTAACTGGGTCTGTGCATTAGCAAATCCAAAGCCACCATAGTCTTATTTGTCTTCTCCAGCTGGGTCACAAGTTGCCTGAGGCTCTCATTTCAACTCATCTCTCCTCATAAAGTAGGCAAGGCAACCAGACGTCAGCCTGATTGGAAGCCTCATGGCAGCTAAGTCACTAAGTCCAATGCAAATTATTTCCCATCCTCCATTACCCAGCTGCTTTGTAAGCTGCTGGGGGTGGGGGAATTAGAAGAAGTAGGTGTTCCAAGGGGCAGGTAGTGGAGGAGCCATAGCCTGCAGTGCCAGCACAATGCTTCATCAAGCTTAAGTCTCCACCCTAAGACTATGTACCCCTAAACAACCTGATGGGGACCAAAACAGCCAATCTTCTTTCCCCACCTTCACACATTACCTGAAACAATGCCCCAGCACAACTCCAGATTAGAAAATGGTAATTATACTGATAAATTGTTCACCAAGAAATGGTTTGAAGTTTTTTTTTCAAAGGCATTGTTTGCAATCAGGCCAGTATCATTCCCATTGTGTGCTTGTGTACTGTTGCTGATAATGACGTGCAGGCCAGGAAAAATGACCCTCCTCTCAAAGCATCTAAGTTTTGAAATGTTTATCATGCAGCCCTGGAGTCACATGCAACTCGTCAGACTATAATAAAACTCAAATCCTGTTAAAGCACTGCTGATTAGGATGGAGCTTAAAACTGTGCATTTAGCTTTTATAGGGGATTTAGGCCAAATCCTCAGTTCACCAGGAATTTTGCCACTGCTTCTGGCTTCAGCAGGAGCAGGTCTTAAATATTTGCTTTTCAGCGTTTGCTCTCTGAATCACAGTGGAGAAAAACAGCTAAAATTGAATATATGCAAATTCCACTGCAAAGATCCATTACAATCCGCTACAGTATTTACAATTGGAGGTGGGGAACTTGAGCATTCATACATTAATGGAAACATTATGCTCATTCTGAAGAGAAGAGGCACAATTCTGCAGTGGTAAATAATTCAATACATAAATATAGAAAGATCTACCTGTGTAAATATGAAACCGAAAGCAAGTAAAATACTTAAACTGATGCCAAAGTTATGACACTTGGTCACTTCATCTGCTTTTCTTATTCCACCAGGGACATGTTGAACTTAAATCAAATAGAAACGTGTGTGTGTGTGTGTGTGTGTGTGTGTGTGTGTGTGATTTTACTTGCATCTGAACTTAGCATTGCAGTTCAATAAATTGAACAACAACAACAACATTTTTTTTATTTACACCCCACTCATTTGGATGGGTTTTCTTAGCCACTCTGGATGGCTTCCAGCACATATAAAAACATAATAAAATGTCAAACATTCTTCACCTGAATACTTTGTATTATTAAAAGTTAAGGAGTCAAATAAGGATAACACAGTTGCAAAGGTATGTACTTCTCAGTTATTTCCAAACAGTAAGCCTTGATCATTTAACTTACAAACATTAACTGAAGGAAAGTTTCTCATGCCAGCCTCCCCCATCCAAAGAGGGGCATGCTGATGGTGATGATTGTTATATTACCTTACCTTTCTTCCAAGAAGCTCAAGATGACAAACATGGTTGCCCCTCTCTCCATTTTCTCCATACAACAACCCTGTGAGGTAGGCTAGGCGGAGAAACAGTAACTGGCCCAAGGTCATTCAGTGAGTTTCATGGCCCAATGGGAATTTGAACCCTGGTCCACAGGAACTAGTCCAACCCTCTAGTCACAATGCCATACTGTGCAGGAAACTGTGGAGGAGGGGGAAATCACCCAAAATTGGGTGGAAGTCCACCTGATTTTGGAGGCGTCTTCCCTCCCATATCAGCACCTCAACCCACATTATTCAGTATGGCCCCAGATGCTACATAAATGCTTTTCAGGGGATACATAGGTCTGTAGAAGGGGAGGTAAATGTAAAGGGACCCCTGACCATTAGGTCCAGTCGTGGACGACTCTGGGGTTGCGGCGCTCATCTCGCTTTATTGGCCGAGGGTACAGCTTCCAGGTCCAGCTTCCGGGTCATGTGGCCAGCATGACTAAGCCGCTTCTGGTGAACCAGAGCAGTGCACGGAAACGCCATTTACCTTCCTGCCGGAGCAGTACCTTTTTATCTACTTGCTTTCAAACTGCCAGGTTGTCAGGAGCAGGGACCGAGCAACGGGAGCTCACCTTGTTGCCAGGATTCGAACTGCCGACCTTCTGATTGGCAAGTCCTAGGCTCTGTGGTTTAACCCACAGCACCACCCACGTCCCGTAGAAGGGGAGGAGAGGATGGGAAAAAGTGCCTTTGATTAGTGTCCTTAAATTAACTTGTTTTAGGATCTAAGCCTGTGGTGAGTTCTCACCACAATTACAATCTTTCTTACCAATATTATTTTCAATTGTAGGACAAGAGAGCAGAGGGGCCTTGAAGTTGCCCATCAACAGCACCTAGGCAGCAGACTGAGCAGGCAACATGCCACCTGCTCACAGTCTTCCCACCATGGTGAATGAATGTATTGTATTTCTATTTACATTATAGTAATTATTTCTAAATTTGCATCTATACATGTAAATTAGCCTATGGAAATTTCATGCTAATCTGTGCTTTTTCTCTTTTGTTTTAAGTGATACAATTCCTCTTTTTTTAAGAATGTGCTAGTGCCCATCCTCCTTACCTTGGATTGCAAAATAATCTATTTACCTGGGATGGGATGGTTTCCACTGGCCAGTCACTTAAACACGGCTTTTGTCTGTTTTCCAACAAGTGAATCACAAGTTGTGTAGGCCTGTCTCCATTGAATAGTAATCATTGAAACACATGTTATAGGCAACCCATTAAGATATTGTGAGACATTTGTAGGATTTGGCATACAGACTGTAACTCCAGATGAGGATGAGAATTAAAAATGCATGGAGTTTTATCATCAAAACCATGCCAGGGCAAAAACACTCAGCTCCTAAATGCAATATCCTTTCCTTTTTCATGGCTTTGCTCCCTGCTTCAGCTTGCCTTCTGAAGAAATGAGCATCCTGAAAAAGGCAAACTCAACTTGTGATGATTCCTAGCCACTTAGCAAGCAGAGAGACAAACCTGTGCATGACCATTCTACAACACAATCATGTCAGCATGACAGCAAAAAATCAGCCTGGAGTAGAAGTAAACAAATGTGACAGCAAATCATGTCATGAATTTTGCTAAATATAAATTAACACAATTCTGTCACAACTGTGAGAGAACTCTAATTGAGAATTGGGTGGCATATCCCAGGTTTCTCCTGTTTCTGTTCATTTTAGTAATATGAACCCACTCTAATTGGCAAAGGGTATGGTGAGGTGACCATCAATATGATGGTTGTATCTTGTTAAGCTGTTTGAAAGTACCTCAGTTCAGACATCTGGGATGGCCAGGCAGACAGCTATAGATGACCTGAGTTCAGTTGAAGAGTTCAGCTGTATTGATAATGATAGGAGCTTTGCCATAAAATTCAGTGGAATGTGATTTGAACAGAAGAAACTGTAATGCTTCTCCACCCTTTCCATTCCCCATAGTAAACATTTCAGTATTACTTCATATTTATTCAGCCCACAGTTAATTTGAGGCCCAAATCCATCCAAGGCCTAGTTCTCTTTGAAGTGATAAGTCTTCCTCTTGGCCAAAGTATTTCAGGCTGCATGCCAGAGCCTTTCATGGCTGAATGCTCCCCTTCACACAAACAAACAAACAAACCAAAAACCCTCCACAGAGAAAATGTCTTCCCTGTATTCTAGTCTAACCACCTTTCTGACATACTAGCTGCTTTATTTGTAGTATTTTTATTTTATGAGGAACATTTCTTTGCATGAGCCCTCATTGATGGCCTAAAATTGTTCAGCTAGACCCAGATTTACAGAATTAGTAAGTGGCCAACCTCAGGATGCTGAAAGGCTCAAAAGTCTATATTTCATAATTTCACAGCCATGAAATAGCATATAGCAGTGGTTTCCAAACTTTCCCCACCATGGTTCACTTGAAATTTGCTAAGTGGACCACTTAATGGTTTTCTGCATGTTGTAGCAATTGCAATTCACTGAGCTAGATGCTGCATGATTTTGAATTGGATTTTTACACACCATGGACCACCTGAAAAATGCAGAGACCACATGCGGTTCACAGATCACTGCTTGGGAACTCCTGGTATGCAGAACAGAGAGAGGGCTGTTCTGTGCACTTTATTCAGTTTTTTCAAATTGGTGAGGGGGGCTGTTAATGAAATGCCTTGACTCTCTCCAGTTCTAGCCAAATCATGCACCCTCCCATAACCTTTTGAAAACAGTACATTAAGTCAAGCCTGCTTCAGACATCCTGTAACACGAGTACAGTTCTTTGAAAATGGAGTGAAACAAATTTAAGAATTTGCCTCTCTTTCTCTCTGCCTGTTTCTCTCTACCACCCCCTCCCCACAAACACATACGTATTTTCAGCTTGCATCTCTAGAATACCCACACTAAAGATAACATTAGTTACAATTTATCTTTCTTAGGCCTGCCCCAGTTTTTATCCACACTGCAGATTATACAGATTAAAAGTCCATTTCATATAGCAACTCTCACCTTCTCAGTAGCAGATGAAACAAGCTGATCTCTTCAATCCTTAATTTAAATAGCATTTTGTGATATTTGTAAGAACCAGGTAGAGCATGTCACTGTTGTTCCCCCGAATGCCTTTCTTTTAAATAGCAATTCTGAACAAATCACAGTACATGAAACACATGGCACAATCAAATAAAGGTCCATTTGACTGTTTAAAACTGTTTTTTACTCCCCAAAACTGGATAATCTCATATGGATGTCCATCAATCATAGCCTCAGAAGTTGTAATTTCCCAACACTTCCAAGAAAAACGGATAATTCCAAAAGTGACTTTCCAAATTTGTAAAATCTCTTTTAAAAAATAAATCAGAGATTTGTGTAGATTCATGCTCTCTGGGATTAAATAGAACCGACTCTGTGGGGGTGGGGAAACAAGAAAGAAAGTGGATGAAGTTGTTGGTTTCATGCTAGAAGAAGTGTCCAATCTCATTCAAGCCCACAAGCAGATGAGCATCCAAGTAGAATTGAAGAAGGAATATTCTAGTCCGTGTAGCTGGAGAGGACACCAAAAATGCAAAGGGGGTCTGAAACACGGGTATTTAATGCACTGATCTCTGTTGCCATCACAATGAGGCATTGTTGGGCATAGGATCTGCTAAACAATGAGTCCTTGATAGGACATAATACCTATTCAGCTTCACACAACTTGCCCTTAAAAAACATCCTCAGCTCAAATTTACCTTTGTTGCACACAATGAAACTAACTAAGTGACAGACAGCTGCATTCAATCATCTATTTTATTTAGTTCCTTGATGGGCTTATCTGTCCTGTCCTGGAAAAACTAACCCTCAGCACCTTAAAAATCAATGATCTTGCCACGTTCTCAATTTTGAAATCTTTACGAATTGTACCAGTGATTTGGGGAAAATATAGCACTGTTAAGAGGCAAATGATTTCTGTGAATTTAGCAGGGTGTTTAACTTCTTCCTTCACCTATATGATACCTACGGTATATGATTATATGACACGAGACAGTCAGCCCCGCTGGAAATATTTTGAAATTGCAAATAGATAAACAAATTCTTAAAGTAGGGAGTTTAAAGTACAGGTTATTCATTGTTTAGTGGGATTCAGAAAACCATATGCTACCAGCAATGCATTTTTATAGAATTCTAAATGCAGATAAATCAGCCAATACAAATGACTAGGCATCTTTACAGTGGTACTTAAATTTTGCAATATTATACTGGTACTTAAATTTTCTCTGCCACGTGTGCCACTTGGACATGAGGAGCTGGATGCAGAAGAAGACAAGGAGAACTCTGCTTGTACGATGGGGTTTTCCTGACTACTGTGTTCACACTACAGTTCTCTGAAGCAACCTCCTCTCCCACCATCCGAAAGCAATTGCCAAGGGCCAAGCAACCATCAAGAATGGTAAATGGTGGAGCAGAGTCCTGCAGGAGAACAAATAAATCAGGAGGATTTGATGGGATATCCTTATGCAAGGGAAACTGTCTTTCCACTCTGATATAACTTCTCTGGCTCCAAGTTGATTGATTTCACAGGTGCAAGACATGCTATGGCAATGGGCACATTTCCCCCAGTCACAGCAATGATCCTCCTGTAGTTCAGCTTCATCTCTAGCCTCTTGGAAGGAACTGAAGGTGTTCTGGAACAAAACATAATTATAACTGCCTTGTTGTTTTGCTTCTTAAAAAAAAAAAAAAATGGAAGAAAGCAGGGGCAGGCAGTAGAAGTAAAGTTCCCAACTGGTTATCTCACCATCTGCTTTGACTATTTTGTTAGAAAACAGGCTTAATTGTTCAAGGTTAAAAGGTAACATTTATTTTTATGCTCCTTAGCCTTAGGCTGTCATTACTGCCTATCTATTGAAGCCTCTTTGTGTGAAACATCCCTTACCCTATTTGTCCCTTGAGCATAGCGTGTGCCAAATGATCATTCCTAACAGGAGCAATGATTTTCTGGATAAAGGAAACATCTTGCTAAGTGAGTTAAATGTGTTATGTCAGAGAAAGTGTGTCTTTTTAAAAATAGTTTAATAATGGTTGAAATTCCCTAAGCTCACCTGTTCAAAAAAACCCATTATTCATAGCAATTGATTACCCAACTGTGTATACTGAGCTGCCATGTTTTTTCAGGGATATTTACGCAGTGGCATTTTGAAATGACGTCAATTCTTTTCCTGTCTAACCTAGAAGATTGGTGTGACTCAGTGCCACGGCTAAACCTGAAAAGATTAAATCGAGGACACCATCTTAATTGCTTTAACAGTTACTTAAAAGGATTTCCCAAGCAGGAGCATCAAGACCAATTGCAGCTCAGGGGATTTCATTAATGCCTGAAGTTAACGATGTAAGCCAGGATACATTTCATGCTCTGTTCTTCAATGCTATTTAATAAAGAGCATGTTGCAGATTTAAAAGAAAACAAATAATTAGTAATTGTAGATCTTAAAACATGTTATTAGGATCACTCAGGAATGTAGCCAGAGGGTGGGCAGTGGTGCTCTGCTCTTGCACTGCTTTGCTGCACTTAAGGTTGGTTTGTTTGTTTTTGTTTTGAAGGGGGAATCTTAATTTTTTTTTTTTAATTTTGTGACAATATCCATTTGAAGACTGAAGGCCTGTTTTAAGAATATGAACAACTGACGCTAAAAACAAATCTGACAGCTAGTGCTCCCGCTGAAGAGAGCAGTAGGACCTTACATCCAAATTCTACCCACCTGGCTTACGCAGGTCTGTTCATTCGAGATGGAAAGGGGATTGATCTTTTCAGTGGGGGATTTTCCAGGACCACAGTCAACCTTCTGCTTCAGGCTGCAATCCTAGACCCATTTATCTATAAGGAAGCTGCAAAACTCAGAAGGTCTGAGTAGACATGTATAGCATTGTGCCATAAGTGATCTGAAGAACCACATCACCTGTTGGCCATTAGGACAGTGAGTAGAGCAGAGTGCTTAACAGAAGGGTGGGTAACCTGGTGATCATGAACCATATCATGAACCATATCTATGCTAAGTTGCTCACAGCTCTTTCAAAGCAATCTGCTATCCTCACAATGATGATCCAGACTTTCCTGCAGCAGAATCAAAGAAATGTAGAGTTGAAAGGGACCCTGAGGCTAGTCCAACCCTCTGCAATGCAGGAATCTCAACTAAAGCATCCATGACAGATGATCATCCAACCTCTGCTTAAAAACATCCAAGGAAGGAGAATCCACAACCTGTCAAGGGAGTCCATTCCACTTTCAAACAGCTCTTATTGTCAGAAAGTTATGCCTGATATCGGAAGCTCCTTGCCTGAAAAGGCGTTGAACAGCAATGGCCCCAGGACGGCACCCCACTTGTCACTTTTCTCCAGGATGTTGAGGAACCATTAGTGAACACTCTTGGGGTTGGGTCAGTCAACCAGCTACAAACCCACCTAACAGTTACCTCACCCAGCTCAGATTTCACCATCTTCTCTGCAAGAATATTCATTTATTTATTAAATTTGTATACTGCTCTTCAACAACAAAACCACAAACCAATAACCTCATACCCCCGTCCGATATAATGGAGGACTTTGTCAAAAGCCTTACTGAAGTCTGCTAAATAGATGTGCTTGTAGGTTGAAGTGTAGGAGGAAATTTTCTGCCATTCCAAAGAAAAGTAGCTGCAGTAGGCTCAAGAGATATTTACACTAGGGGTGAGGAACAAGGTACCCTAGGCATTTCGGACTACAACTTCCATAATTAGCCATGCCAGCTGGAGCTGATAGGACTTGGAGTCCATCAACATCTGGAAGGCCACAGGTTTCTCACCCCTGATTTAAACCATCTCTTATCCATGCACTGATCCCTTTGTAGAAGTAAATTTTAATCACCTCAGGCAAAGTTCTCTGAAGCTAGTAGAAAGACTCTATTAACATCAAAGGGCTTTGGATCAGGTCTTGAGAGAACCCTGTTAGAAAGTCTATGGAATTCCAGAATGCTTAACCTGTTTGCCTGATAAGATCAGCAAGAAATGCAAATAGAATGATTTACTCAAGGTGATAGGAAGAGTTTGATCATGTACAACAAGCCCTAGCATACAGCAGGTCCTAGATGCCTCTACATCTTAACTAGATGCAAAACACCTCTTGAAGTATGCTTGCTTTGGTTATCAGCCGCTTAGCTTTGATTGAACATAAGTGCAGTAGCATAACTAGTCGAGCTTTGTGGACAGAGGGAGACCAAAGGAGCATAAGTCCTACAGGATAAGCCTGCCTATCTTTTCAACCCACTTTCTTATTTGTAAATACAATGCAGTCTCATATACAGTATCAAAAAAGCTTGCAAAGAATCCAAGATGGCAGGGTAGTGAGGCTTTTGGAGTGGCTAAATGGGAACCACTGTGTACATAGGGTTAAACGGACATTAAGCTAAATTGAGTATGGTTGGCAAGTCAAATTCATGCTGAAAAGCCACATTGTATGTCACTTAGCCCAGAAGATCAAAGTGCAGAAGAAGAGAAATAACACAAGTTAGTATGCTATAGAAGTTGCTACACTTGCTTAATTCTAGCACTAAATTGTGTCCTATGCTTGTTTTTGTAATTAAGACCTGCTGTTAAAAACAAAACAAAACCAACTCCACAATGAAAGAACTAGAAATAAAATAACAAGAACAAATTCAGCCCCATGTGCTCTCAGAACCTCCAGATTCAGGATTAGTTTAGTTCAGTGGTTGTGAAAATAATCTGATATTTATTTATTTATTTATTTATTTTTAGAATAAGAATTCTGCTCAAAATGGTAGATAAGAGCTGAGTGAAAGCAGACCCAATGCTGATTTTTAAAACAATAATAAAGGAATTTTTTCTACATTACGACAGTGGCCAACTCAGGAGCTGGCTGCTGCTTTTATTTAAATCAGGGGCTGTTCTCACATGTGATTTTGTCTGCACATAATGTTGCCTGCATATGGGATTGCTTGGAAGAACTTCAGTGTGTGCACATAGCTGCAAACTGCAGCAGGAGGTGGTGCTCATGGTAAGCTGTAAGAGGTGAGGCTGACTGCAAAAATGGCCGCAGCAGACAGTATGTCTGGATAGAAGTGCTTATATTCAGATAGGTTTGCTGGAGTGACATCAATGTAGGAGTAGAAGGGAGGGTTGGCAAGCGGGGAGGAAAGGATGCTTAATGTCCACTAATTCGCTCCTGGAAATGCCCAGGTGCAGGTTTGCAGGTAGGCAAACAGCTAAGCACCTCCCATTTGTGCCTGCTGACTCTCTTCTTCATGCAGTCTCTCCACTCCTCATGTAGCAATAGCCTACTTGAAGAAGAATCTCAGATGCTGAGCAGAATGTAAGCCTTTAAGTTGCCTGAGCCATTTAGGGCTTTAAATGTTAAAACTAGCTCCTAACATTGTGCTCAGAAACAAATAAGGAGCCAGTGCAGCTCAAATAAGGTTGGAATAATATTATGTGATCACCTTACTCCTGCAGATTATCCAGCTACAGCATTTTGCACTGATTGGTGCTGACCAAATGTCTTCAAACAGCAGCTGCACACTAACCCAGACATAACTTGAATGTTTTCCTTCCCTTGTGACACTAGAACCCATCCTATAGCATTCAGTGGTGGGAGAGTCAGGATAGACAAAAGGAATATGGAATTTCTTCACATAGTACATATGTAAACAATGGAATTCACAGCCACAGTACGTAGTGATGGCCACCTACTTGGATGCCCTTTATTAGAGGGCCTTATACAAATTCATGCAGAATAAGGCTATATATGGACGCCTCAGAGTACCAGTTATTGGGCAACAGTGCTACTGTGCTCATGCCATGCTGGTGGGCTTCCCATGAGCATCTGGTGGGCCACTGTGGGAGCAGAATTCTGACTGGGATGCAACTTTGGTCTGATCCAGCAGAGCTCTTAGGTTCTTATGAACTGCTGTTGCTCAGATACTTGTGCCTCTACGTCTGCTACTGAGGGGGGAAATGGTCCCGTTATAAATGCCTCTGCTGCATTTCATGTTCTTCCTGATACTCATGCGAGGTGCTAAGAAAGGGGAATTGCAAGGAACTAACACCAGGAAGAAACTGATATACGGCCCCTGATGAAATGCCCGTATCTTTGCAGCTATTGTGTGCTTTATCTAATTTTTGTAGCTATCTGATCAGGCCTGTTTATTTCATAGCTGAATTATTGCTGAAGCTTGAGAGGACACTGCTGGAAACAATGGAGTGAGTTAGCAATTTAGCAATTCATATCCATGAAGTTTAGTCCTGTTCAGTATGCATGGCTTGACCTTGGCTTTGGCCCTTTCTCATTTAAAATCTTAATGGGGTTTGTTGATTAGGATGATGAATTTTATGAAGCCAGCATATTGGTAGAAATCCAGAGTTTTCAGCATTCTGCAGGCAAAAATGACCACAGCGAGAGAAAGTGGTGGTGGGAAGCATGGAAACATAAATCTAAATCACAGGAAATTTGCAGCTGATTGCAAGTTTGTGTGTGTGTGTGTGTGTGGTGTGTCTCCCACCCCCAATGCACTTCTGCAAACTTCAGGCTTCCTCTGAGCCTGCTTCTTAGTGCCTGGATTGGGCTCCATTTCTACAGGCATATCGGCAACGAGTTGACTTTTAGGAGGACTGATCCTATCTTGACTCAGTGGGCAGAACTTGTACACCATTGCACTTTATTCAGACCGTGCCCCAGGTCTTTGGCACTCACAGCCATTCCCTCCGTAGCACATAGAAAGCAGTTATTGCACCTGTGAGGTACAAGTCTAATAACTCTTCCTGTCCTGTACAAACACCTCTGAAAGCACAGTACAAGTAAATTGTTCTAATTACGCATATTTGAGAACAAAGTGTGCTCCTTTGTGCTTGTCATTAGGAAAATCTTCAGTAACACTTTAAGTAAGTCGACCCACAACAGGCTTGCCGGACTGACATTTTAAGTGAGTGTCACAAGTGCAGTCAGAACTTTCCCATGGAATGGTCCACGCTCACTGTTCTTTGCCACCAATAGCCAACAATGGGACCTGACTGCCTGGGTGGTTCTCTTGATTACGATGCATTACGGGCATCAACTCTGTGGAGCAAGAGGCTTATGTGATAAGAAGCACCCGCTGTTTTATGGAAGGGAAGCATTATTTTAAGAGGCCATGTACTACGCAGAAAACATGCACACAGAGATCTAGCTCTAGATCGAGCATTCCCAAGAACACCACTCATGGGACACTCCCCCCAGATGAAGGAAGTGAAACAATTTTTACCCTTTCTTCTTCCTGTAGCCCCCAGTAACTCATGAAAAACTGCTCTGGAGGGTTAGGATCAATGGGGCTGCAGGGGGAAACAGTGAAATTGGCCTTCCCTTTTCTTCTAGTGGGAACTTCTACTGGATCTCAATCCCTATGATGAGTGGAAGGCACCCTCTCATCTGAAGGCAGGCAAGGTCTAGGACCAACATTATTAGGCAACAGTAAAGCTTCAAAAGGACCAATTAAGATATATGGGCAGAGCAACTTTAACTATATAATACCTACAGTGGGTTACTGAGACAAGTGCTTTCTTTAGATAAATAAAAACAGAGTAGGGAACTCTCTTCAGCCTGAGGGTACATTCTGAGCAACCTTCAGGGAGGGAGATGATAGTGGTGGGTGGGACCAGAGGGAAAAGTGGGTGGAGCAACAAGTGCAAAGTTCCACACAGAGAGACATGCTTCTCTGTCCGCCAGGCAGGCAGGCAACAGGCATTGTCAGAGTCCAGCTTGGAGAAACACTGGAGGAAGTTGTGAGGGTGGGCCAGTGAAGGGTGTGGCTGTGTATGTGCGAGACCTGCGGAGAGTCCTGATGGAAACAGATGCCCAGTCCTAAGGTTCCCCTCTCTGTATTAAAGGCTGCTGTGCATTTGTTTGGTTTCTGCCAGTGTGGACTATCCAGTTCATAGATAATATAATAACGATTCAAAATGACATATTTGTTCATTGCTGGATAATGTCACTTGTTTTTATCCTGTGCACTATACGGCACAAATAGGAAGTAAAGTATTATTATTGGCAATGGGAATTGCCCAGGCATGAGTATTTTGCTTGTACACAAATTGTTTCCACTTTTCATTAGCAGAGGTTTTCCAATGTTTTCCTTGGGGGATTGTGAGAAATGTCAATAAGTTTAACAGCTTAGCTGCAACAGTTTACACACCTTTCTTCTTGTTTGTCCTTGTTAGATTGTTTAGTGTTTGCTCTGATCAGTTCACCTTAACTAAAAAAAGTATTATGGACTAGAATTCTTGCTTAACTTTTTTTTTTTTTTTTTTGCATTTTCCTTAGATTTTGATCGCTCCCTTGACTGCTATGTGGGATATATGTTGCCTTAATAAATAAATCAAATACATATAAGGCTACATTTATTACTGACAATGTTCAAAAGTTTGTCTGGAAGATGGGAGGTCTAATCAAATTAAATAAAAAAGAAGAGGATGTAGAGTTGACCTATTGGATCACAAGTCCATCCAGTCTAGCAACCTGTTCTCACAGTGGCCCATCAGATATCCATTGGAAGTCAAAAGCAGGACATGTGCACAATATCACTTTCTCCACTCATGTTCCCTAGCATACTGGCACTAGTACACTGCCATCTTGGCTCATCCTCCATTAACTAGTGAAATCTCTTTTAAAACCACTCAAGTTGACTGCCACGTCTGCATTCTGTGGGAGAGAATTCCACATTTTAACTATGTGCTTTGTGAAGTAGTACTTCATTTCTCCTGTCCTGAATCTTCCAACATTCAGTTTCATTGGATGGTCCTGGGTTCTAGTATTATGAGAGAGGCCTATCCAGTTTCTCCAATCCATGCATAATTTCATGCCCCTTTGCTCTTAGGGATTGCTCCAACCCCTTGATCATTTTGGTCCTCCTTTTTCTGAACCTTTTCCAGCTCTACAATATCCTTCATGATAGATAGATAGATAGATTCTTTATTGTCATTACACAAGTGCAACATTGCACAAGTGCAACGAAATTGGATGCCATCCCTTAAAAACAACAAAAGCAAAACAACAACAACAACCAAACAAACCACATTCCAGCCACACCCACACCCACACCCATCAAACTCCCAGGTCACACTATCGAGTTACAGCATTTAAGAAGGCCACAGCTCTTGGGTAGAAACTATTTTTCAGTCTGTTTGTCCTTGACTTGATGTTTCTGTATCTCCTGCCAGAAGGCAGTAGTACAAACAGACTGTATCCCGGGTGAGATACATCCTGCAGGATATTGTTTGCTTTCCTAAGACAACGGGAACCGTACAGTTCTTCCAAAGATGGGAGGGGATGACCAATAATCCTTTGGGCTGTGGTTATGACCTTCTGGAGCACCTTCCTCTTCCTAGCTGTACAACTGGAGAACCAGGCACAAATACAGTATGTAAGAACGCTCTCTATGGAACCTCGGTAGAAGGACACCAGCAGTCTCTCACTCAGATTGTTCTTCTTTAAAAGTCTGAGGAAATAAATTCTCTGCTGGGCCTTCTTCACCAGAGCAGTGGTATTTGCGCTCCAAGTCATGCCCTGATCGATAGTCACTCCCAAAAACCTGAATTCCGCCACCCTCTCCACCCGTTCCCCGTTGATATACAAGGGCTGAATGTCCGCCTTTTTTTTCCTGTAATCCACCACCAATTCCTTGGTCTTAGCCGTATTAAGAGCCAGATTGTTCTCTCCACACCAAGCACAAAGCCGCTCCACCTCGTCCCGATAGGCGGACTCATCCCCTCCTGAAATGAGCCCCACCACCGTAGTGTCATCAGCAAACTTGATGATTTTGTTGCTGGAATAAATGGCTGTACAATCATACGTATAGAGAGTATAGAGCAGGGGACTCAACACACAACCCTGTGGTGAGCCGGTGTTAAGGCTAAGGGCTGTGGACATATGAGGTTGGGTGATGGGAACTGTGCACAGTATTCCAAGTGTGACTGCACCATAGATTTGTATAACGGTATTATGATATTGGCAGCTTTATTTTTCTATCCTTTTCCTAATGGTTCTTAACATTGAATTCACTTTTTCCTCCACAGCTGCTGCACACTGGGCCAACATTTGCATCAATCTGTCCCTCACAACTCCAATATCTCTTTCCTTGTCAGTTGCCACCATTTCAGATCCTATTAGCATAAATGTGAAATTAGGGGGGTGGGTGGGAATGTGTCCCAGTGTGCTTCCCTTTACACTTGCTGACAAATAATCACACCTGCAATTTTAATGCCCATTAACCCATTTTAAATAAAGCCTTTTGGAATTCCTTTGAATTCCTTTTTGTCCTTACCTCCCTGAACAATTTGATGTCATCAAGAAAGCTGGGTTTGCCGCTGAGATCACACTTGACTTTACCTTTTGACTTTACCTTCAAAAAATCCTACACCTAAAAGGGGGGAAATCTGTTCCATCCTTACTGGATTTCTGTTTGAACTTGTGGTAGCAGAACTTTAGTTGGTAGATTGCAGTAGGTGGGATTTGTTATGCTCTTAAGCTGCTTACTTGGGGTTTTTAATTGAACTTTAATTGGATATTTGGGAACCTTTGGGAGGGGACCTTGAGTGTTCCTATCCTCTGGGTGAGTTCCAAGCAGAGAGAGGCTGACGAGAAAGCAGACAGGCCTTCAGAAGAGCAGGTTCCTTGAAGAATGGAGAAAGAAGCCAATTGTGTGATATTGTAGTCAGTGTTCCCTGGGGAGGATAGAATGGGAGGAGGGGGTGAGGCTGGTAAAGCCTGAGTCAGATTGAAATCTTTCCCTCTTGTTCCTTGCTGGCTGCAGCTGGGCCTCACCCACTTCTTGCCTTCAAACCAGTGCCAAGTGCCACGGCCAAGAAACTGCTGATGACATATGAGCTGTATTCTTTCCAGCCTTGCTGCAAGGAAAATAACTGAAAGCTGGACCCAAAAAAACATGACAGGAAAAATAACAATACTGGAATGGGGCTGAAGCCAGATCGCTGCTCCCCTCCCCCAGACCCCAGCTTCTCAATCCCCTCCTGCTTGTCGGACCCATTAACTACAAACTATGCAAAATGCGCGCGTGCGCGCGGGGGTGTGTGTGTGTTGCTACAAAATGCAAAACTTTGGCACAGGTTTGGAGGCAACCCCAAATTTCAGGGTTTGTAGTCTGCTGGTTCTCTCTTTCTCTCAGAGTTGAAAAGGGCAAGGCTAAAGGGATGGTCATTTTCTAAAGGGAGAAAGAAGACGCCCAGGGTAGAAATACTTTAAAAAGCACACTGTGTGAAAAGATCACAGAACAGAGCTTTAAAAGGGTATGGACGGAAAAATTTGTGCCTGGGTCAGACACTTCTTGCCTTCATAGAGAAAACTGGCTTATAATTTAGACCACTGGTCCATCTAGTTCATATTGGCTACACTGACTGACAGCTGCTCTCCATGGTTTCAGACAGAGATGGTAGACCACAGAGCTGGTGAGACACACACCAATGCTCATCAACTTTGGGGTGGCCAAACCCCCTCAAATATTTTATTGGGACCTCGGCCCCTAGGCATTGGCTCCTATGCTGGAGAGAGCATTCCATAAACGGGGAGCTAGTGCAGTAAAAGAGGTTCCTTTCACGAGCAGAAGATATATTAAGTGGACCTGTCTTTGGTAATAGAAATCTCTCTGTTTATTTGTCAATTATGTTGATTCTGTAGAGGTTAGAGGTTGCCATTTAGCTACTCCTTGTATAGAATGGCGGGATATAAGCCTAGTCTAGACCATTTGTGCAAACGTTTGCTTCCTGTTCCAAACTTGTGTGAATTGCTGATGTTTGGATGCTGTTGTCTTCCATCTGGAGCAGGAAGTATCAAGGGCGTATTTAAGAAATACTTATATTCCCTAGCTACATTGGCCATGTAACACACATGGAGATTTTAAGAGTAACTTGTGTTCCTATAAGCAGGTTGATTTTGGTCATTTACTATTGTTGCACAGCAACTTTTTATCACCCGAGATAACCTCTTTTAAAGGGTTAGGAATGACTAAAATTCCAGAAAGCTTCCAAGTGCTGAAGCTGTACCAATTGAATTTCTACTGGTAAAAGGAAGAGCAGCTCTCTTAAGAACTACATGGAAACCTTAGCTGCATATTCACTTTAAGAAAAGTAATTTGAAGCATTTGTTGTGAACATACTCCTTTGCAGAAGCAAATACCAAGCATGGTATAATACAATTGCTCAAGGAAAGGAATATGGCAGCAGAAACATAGGAAAGTGTAAGGGGTCCTGAATAGATGTTGGAGTGCTTAGATGGACAACATGTCTCTGTCTCTTGAGCAGACGTACAGTTCCAAGACCTGCACTGGCTTCCTTCAGGCCCTTTTGAGGGGGGGGGGTCATTCAAAACTGCATACGCACACACACAAATGCTTAGTAATTAACTTACTAATTTTTCACTCTTATTGAATACTGCATCTTTACTGCAGTTTCTATGCCATTTTCTCCCACTGTCATTGGGGTAACTGGAGACATTTGTTTAGTGGTAAATGTGTATTTTTTTATTTTTAAAAAATCACAGAAACTAGAAGCTTTTGAAGCATTGAGTAACAAACACAAAGTAAAGTCCACAATTAAAGCATTTTACTTGCACAACTTGGAAGGACTCGGTTGATTAGAATGGCTTGCTGACCCTGGCAGAGTTACAGGGTCATTTTTCACATGAATCAAGGCTTCTGTTATTTATGCAGCATACCAGCATACTCTCCAGCAAACATGCACAGCTTCACTTTCTACCTTTCGCATTAATTACTACTACTACTATTATTATTATTTGCTCTTCACCATACGATATAAGGGTGAGTTACAACATTGCAAAAATACAATATTAAGATCAATTTTAAACCACTTACAATCAGAAGAATTTAGTGGGTCCTAAAATGTATCCCTCTCAGGTATCAAAGGTACGGTCACCGGAATACTCCAGCTAGGAATAATGGAATAGGACTCCGGTTCTATTTTGTTGGTTTTTGGAACTGGGGCCATGATTAAGAAGGATGGCCGGGGGCATTTGTATTGTGACACTAGAGGTGAAATTCTTGGACTGGCACAAGAGGAACCAGAGCGAAAGCATTTGCCAAGAATGTTTTCATTAATCAAGAACAAAAGTCAGAGGTTCAAAGGCGATCAGATACTGTCGTAGTTCCAACCATAAATGATGCTGACTAGCAATCCAGTGGAGTTATTCCCCACCACCACCACAAAAAAGGTAAAGAGGCATATGGTGCAGCTATATAATGATGCAGCTCTGTGGGGAGAAAATGTCATAGCTTAGGGCTGCCACTCTCCCAAACCTCTGAGGGTGACGAAACTACCAAGAGCGCCCCTTCTGCTGATCTTAACACCTGACAGGGTCTATAGGAAAGGAGACAGTCTTTCAGATATTTGAGACCTAAGTCATTTAGGGATTTAAACCCTAAATCAGGGGTAGGCAACCTAAGGCCCATGGGCCACAAGCGGTGTGCGGGGGTTGTTTAACCGGCCCATGAGCCACCCCCAAACTGAGCCGCTTGCTCGGCGAGTCCCCATGCACTGTGCTAAACCGGCACAGCAAGGTGCAGGGACTCGCTTCCGCAGCGCCGAAAATCCCGTCTGTGCATGTTTAGACACTGTAAATTGCAGGTGTGCGTGCACAATCTGGCCCACAGAGGGATCTCCGCTGGAGTGAACCAGCCCAGGCGAGGTAAACCTTACCAACCCCTGCCCTAAATGGTTGTATTTCAACCAATAGAAATTTCGGAGGCATCTCCAAGAATAGCTCCATGTAGAGTGGGTTGCAAATAATTCAATCTGGAAGTTACTACAGTGTGTAGCACAGTAACCAAGCTATCTCTGTCCAAAAGGTTCAGGAGTTAGAAATATGTCCTCTTAGCTATGGAGGTCATCTGAGCTTCCAGTCGCAGGACTGGATCTAGGAGTACTACCCAGCAACAGGTAGCATATTATATTTGAATGGATGTGCCAGATCTTCATCCTCCTGCATTCATGTTTATAAGCCCCAATCTTAATGGTCCCCACTGGTGATACAGGTAGAAAAAGTAGAGCTTGTGCATCTATTCCAAACAACTAGCCTGATGAAGAGTTCTGGTGAACTCTAAAGCTTCCTTACTATTTTGTGACATTTTTTGACCTAACAAAGGCTTACAGTGAATTATGGGGTTTTTCTTACAGACCAGCACAGCTACCTTTGCATTTAATTGAATCTGAGTCTGCTGAGCAGAGTGCCTTGTTTGTTTGCAGTTCCAACTAAATTGGAATTTTGGCACCTGATAGCCCTGCTTTAATTGGTTAAGTTGAGCCTTAAACAATACTAATCTATGTCTCTCATAGAAAGCGCCAAACCTGCATTACCTCTAATCACAATAGCATTGTATTGGTGGTGCGTGTATAAGTAGCAGGGAGCTTTATTTGTGGATTAGCTTTTCTTTCATCTCTTGCTTTTCAAACAGGTGCCGGACAAAACCACTGCACAGCAGTTTGAAATGCTTATTTGTGCAGGAAGTGGTTTTTACAGTGAGAATTGAAAATAGGATTCTGATTCCACTTTTCCTTAAAACAAAAATTAATCAGATAAATTGTGTTATTGTTCTTTAAAGAAAAAGTTGGGGAAATAATAAATTTCAGTGGACCTTCAAACTTTGGAATTATTGCTGTTGTAGGCTCTTCTGGGAGATGGGGGCGGGATATAAATGTAATGAATGACTGGATATATTTGTGACTAGTACTGCAAATTCACATTCAGAGCCAAATGCAGCAATTTTATTCCATTTTACCATTTATTAATGACATTTTATATAGTCAGTTGAGCATTTCTATAAATACAAAACATGTTAAACGTATGTCAGCTCCTGGTGCAGCCTGGAAATATCTGGAAAGTTACTCAAAAGTAGTAAAAATATTCAATCGCATATCATGATTTAATATTTCCAAATTTTAAGTTAATGAGTCATTATTTTGAACATTTAGCAGCACAAAGATGATTGATGGTTTAATGACAGAACTGCTGATAAGGGACTGCTAAATCTTCCCAGCACTTCCAGTGGATTAAGGTGTGTGCCATCTTTTCAAGAAAAGTGAGAAGTCACGCACCTTAATCCACTAGCAGTTTCAATTTCCAGGGTTTAATTGGTTTCTCTATTTAAATTTCATTTACCTGATCACCATAGATTTAAGCGTTATGGTGGGTAGATAATTGCACAAATCACATTGCATAACTTCAGTATGCGTAACTTCAGGGTTAACATTGGATAGAACCCAGTTAGCTTAACATCAAAGCATCCATCATTCCATTTAGCTAGTACAATATGTCCAATGTACAAAAGCTTAAAGTTATGTTACATCTGTTCAGAAGAAGTGAAAGAAAGGGAGTCTTTCCCAAACTGCAGAAGTGGCAGTTGGGGCTCTACATGAAAGCTAAAAATGGCTGCCATGTGTCTCAGAATGTATCTTGTTTTATTTTCACCTGCTGCTAGCTAATTTTCACAGATTTCAGCCAATGCATCTGTGAGTCATAGAGACGCCCTCCTTATATTTCCAGAACTGGGCAATTTCCATGCAGACCACTATAAATAAAGATATAATGAGATATTTATGAAGAACATGAAGATGGACTGTAAAACTAGCACAGGATCCAAGTTGAACAATTCTTATGTTATGCAGCTATGTATATTGGTGAATATTAGCTGCCAAGCAGTCAAAAGACCTTGATTGCTGGACACTTCAATCAGAGCAATTTGAACTGATAACGAAGTTTCAAAGGTCAATAAAAATAAGTCTGTCGATACAACATGTCCTCAGTTTTCACTGTATGAGAGTTAGCCCAAGGCAGTTTTTTATACTGGGCCCCTCTAGACTGGTATACTATTGTGGATGTATTCCGCTGCATGCCCTTGATGCAGTAATAGTGTGATAATTATGGATTTGGCCTGCTTTAGTTTGTTCTGCAATGTTTTCCCAATGCTATAACATTATTACTGTTCAAAGAGGCTATAGTGCAACAAAAGTAAGACAAAAATGAATCAGAGTATTTGCGGTATAAAAAGTTACAGGATTTCAGCAGGAATTTCCAGGATATACACTGACTGGAAATGAAGCAGTGTGACCACCCTAAAACATGTGAAGGTGCAAACAGTATCAAAAGTGAAATTGTTTGTGACCACCCTGATAGCATCATGAGCACAAATCATCATGAACATGCAATAAAAATGACATCTGGAGGTCACACTGTAAGCAAAATGCCTGATATTTGTATGTTGTTTATTGTTCCTTCTTCTCCATGCATTGTACTTCCAAACTGGGATGAATTTATTCTCCACTAAAATACAAGCATCCACTGAGTGGTTCATACTGATCACTGTTTAACAGCACTTGGCAGTCCAGCATAACAGTTTAAGCCACACAATGAAAAATAACTTACTGAATTGTTAATACAAGGGTAATTTTAGGGAGACAGAATGTAACTGCATGAGGTGGAAAAGCCAGACAGCCTGGCAAGACTAACAGCCCTGGGCTTCTGAAAGTTGCTGTGGAATCCTGACACTATTGGCCACAAGAGGTCAGGGCCTTTTGTCATGAAAACAGTTGAAGAAGAGTTGCCTGCCCAAGTAGAGGTACCCAAATAAACATAAGCATAGCCTATGCATTTAACTAAACTTTGGTACTCACTTTGGTCCCCACATACTGGAAGTGTCTCTTGCATATTGTTTGTTATTTGTTGGTTGTGTTAACTCTCATACCTTATAGCTCAATGAGAAAAAGCCTCTCCTTCATAAGTGTCCACATAGCTCTGCAATGCCTCCTGCACTGACTCAAACAGTTTTTGTGCAATAAATCCAATGGTTAGATAGATTGATGGATGATGGATGGGTGAAAATCTGTTATGTACAGATTATTGTGGATTGACCTATAAATGGAAAGTGGTGATTTTTGTGGACTTCTCCTTCAACCAAAAGATATCAGATTAGTGATACCTATATAGAGGTATTTGCCTGAGAATATCAGGAAGTAATAGGTTGCATTCAGTTATTTTTTTACACATAGTAGACCCTTTGAAATAAAAAAAAACTTGTTAGTCATGACCATTAATTTAAATGGGTACACTTTGAGTAAATGTTAGCTGAATACAACCCACTGTTTGCATTCACAAAATGTGGTCCAGCAAAATGTACCAGGGTCATTATGGGAAACACCGTAACAACCATGTAGTCTTTCATCTGACATATTTAAGATCAATCTAACAGTCCAAAACAGTGATTTCATGCTGATGCTCCAGTACTTATGCACACCTATAACCTCTTTAGTCTCCTTAACCATTCATTTCATTGAAACAAATGAGGGTGGCTGATTAAATAAAGTTCAATATATACATTGGGGTGTACATGAGATTATGAGTTGGAGTAATAGTTGTTATGGTTCAACTCAGAAATTAGGAGACAGGCTACCTTTACCACCTAGAAATGATGCTTGAATCAACATCTATGCTGTCTCTCCATCATGTCTTTGGGCTGATACATATCCTGACACTGGTGCCATTTCTGCTAATCTGGAAAGGACTGGACCAGGCAAGGCAAGGCTGTAGTCACTCTGGGAGCACCAACATATTACTCTCCAACCCTGACCTCACCACCAACCCATCCTGCCACAGCCCACGTCACACATGCCATTTCTGATTTTCGCATTCCTGGTGAAGAGTGGTCATGCTCAACTTGCATTCATATAGCAAAGAGTCAGATTTATTTTATCTTTTCCTATCATTTTGTGTTTTGCAATCTGATGCACATTTACCTGACTGTCAATCTGGTTGAACAAAGTGGGTGGTATTCAACAAAACTTAACTCAAAGTAGACCCATTGAAATCAATGAACCCTCTGCAATATAGGAGCCACAGTTTACAAACATCCAATGAAGGAGAGTCAACTACTGTGGGGAGCAGTCCATCCCATGTCAAACATCTCCTACCATCAGATAAAATGTCTTTCACCATCTCCTTTCTTGTAATTTGAACCTATTGGTTTGTGTTCTACCCTCTGAAGCAGCAGAAAACCAACTTGCTCCTTCTTCCATGTGGCAGCACTTCAAATATTGGAAGAAGGTGATTGTATCACCTCTCAGTTTTCTCTTCTCCTTTCTCCTTGTTTTCTTGTACTGTGGCCTGGGATCACCTTGTGTTGAAGGATAGGTTTAAAATACACTTGAACATTATGGGTTTACCACACACATAAATTTCTGGCTTTGCATTTCTTGTTAAAACTATTCAGATTTGTGTACTTGATTCCCAGCTGATAGAGGCTAAGAGGTACAACATTTCATAAGTGGCATATAATTTGCCCAAATAATCATGGCACATATTTTCTAGTCTCACAAAAAACATGGCAAATTGGGTACTTTACACTGATTTTTCTTTAGCATTTCATTTTGCCATAAGAAGAATCTGTGTATCAGGAGGAAATAACCGACTGGCCTCTACAGATGATTGGGGTGTTGTTTTAAAAAAAGAATGTAAAAAAGAAAAAGATTTCCATTTATGGAATGTAGAAGCTGTGCACTCCAAGTGGCATAGCCAGTCCAGTGTCAAGTTTTTTGCCGCGATAAGGCTTGAAGCAGGAAGCCATGAGAGGTCAGGAAGGAAATACTATCAGGCCAGAGAGAGGGACTGTAAAGAGAGCAGGACAGACCCTTGTGTTCAGGCTGCATAACAACTGTTCTGTTTTTTTTCTCCCCAAAGATAAACAAAAGTTACAAGTCAAAACCTGCACAGCTGTCGCCTGCTAGCTCTTTGGAAAGGTCCTTCCTTGCCACACTTGTTGTTTTGCCTCCACAAGCTTTGCCAGGAGTGCAGTGAAAACACAGCTCCTCCAGTGATGATTCTAGGAAGCCAAGCTGCTTGTTTATGGCAATTCAAACTGACCTTGAACATATTGAAGGAAACGGATTGAATACTAAAATTGCTCCATTATGCCACAGCTGAAAGTGAGCAGCTCAGCTTTGGATGGCACAATTCCAGAAGCCACCTGTACCCCCCCCCCAATGCAAAACCAGATCACTGGACAAAAGGGAAAGTTTTTCTGGGTTTCTTCTTATGGCATCAATGCAGAGCTGAGCTATACCGAATAGCAGCACTTCGAAAGGACATTTAAGCAACAAGAAGCGTGAAATGTCAAGGGTTTAGAAGTTTATAAGAAGGGGCATGAAAGCTTAGTTGCATTCCGACTTTAATATGGCCTCAGAGGGATTTGTAGCTGCTTTCTCAGGTCTTCAGGGATTACCTCTCACTGCATATGAAATATTTCTGGTGATTGTCTATAGTTTTGGCTTCATGCACATGGTGGTCTGTGCAGCTGGTGAGTCAGCAAAAGTGAAATGAATGAGGGTGCTCACCTCCTTGCAATGGTGGGGGAACTCTGTTGCAACAGAAAAATAAAGATCTTCCTTGCTTTCATTGGGGGAAAAACAAGTGAAATGAATGTGCCAAATGCAGTAAGGATTAAAACAGGCAGGGGTATCCAACATGGTGCCTCCCCCAGATGTTGTTGGACAGCAACTCCCATCACCCCTGAGCATTTGCTATCCTCACCGGGGCTGATGGGACTCCTGACATCTGGAAGGAGCTATAATGGCTTATCCCTGGGTTAGTGTTGGGGTTTAACATCCAACTATCTATCTATCTATCTATCTATCTATCTATCTATCTATCTATCTATCTATCATCTATCTATCATCTATCTATCTATCATCTATCTATATCTATCTATCATCTCTATCTCTCTGTCATCTCTCTCTCTCTCTCTCTCTCTCTCTCTCTCTCTCTCTCTCTCATCTATCTAACCAGATGGTCCGTTCCAAACAGACAATCCATTCTAATTTGTTCTCTAAGAAAAAAATGTTCTCTAGCTTTGAAAGGATATTGCTTAGGAGATTTACATGCAAATTTTTGAATGGAATTCTCAAAGAGTCTCACAGCATTTTAAGAATGCAATGGACACACACACACACACACACACACACACACCCAGCTTGAGCAGCAATATATATCCAGTGTTGTCTTCACCAGCCCTCCCCTTCATCACTTCTTTCCCAGAGAGCAGTTGGTAGAATATGGCCCTGAACAGGGACAAGTCCCAAGTCATTAAGTAAACCTCAAACTTGGCGATTCCACGTTTCATCTTGTGCATTCTAAAGCCCCTTTGAAACAGTGGAGAGGAGCCTGTGGCCCTCCAGATGTTCTTAGCCACCAATTCCCACCAGAGCCAACCAGGATAGTTGATAGTCGGTGATGATGGGAATTGTAAGCCAACAGCACCTGGGGCACCACAGGTGCCTCATCATTTCTTTAAAATATTACCACAATGTCTCCAGAATTGTAGGAGGGCTACATAGCTCTGCCTCTAGTTTTCCATTGGTAGGATTTCACTTCTGCTGGTATGAGGCATGAAGAGACTTTTACTACAGCACTTCAGTGAGGCCCATATAGTATCAATCTGTAGAGGCAGATTATGGGGAGTGCAACCAGTTTGCCTGCACTGGGCAACAAGCTGAGAGGGGCACTGCAGGGACATTGCAGCAATGATGTAGAACGGAAGGTGATAGGTGGGAAGCTACACCAAATTTTGGTGTTGCACAGTGCACAGCTGAAATTTGAAAGCCCAAAGTCCACCACTGCAGTCCGCCCACATGATCTTATTTCTTTGGAAAAGATAGGTTGTGCTTGAAAAGTTACCATCCTTTTACTATGCCTGACCAAGTCTGAAATCTATTAATAATATTTGCTACTGGCTTCCTTGAGTATATTAATATTCCCTTCACATTGTATTCATTTCTGTTTCTTAGTGCAATTGCCAGGCGATGGCCTGTCCGTGCCTGATAGTGGCAGTGTTTGTGTATGTGCACAGGGCCGCCTGATAACAATTCGTAGCACTACACGATAAGCACTGTTTAAAATGGGTGCAAGCCAGAATTGTATAGCTTCCAGTATAATTTTAGAAAATCTTGTCAACAAAAGAAACAGACCAGGGTATTTTGGAAGAGGTCATTAAATATACATACAGTACTGTAATTATAATCCCATCCGTAATTGTCTTCCTTCCAAAAACAGGGCTATGCAGCACTGCTTCTAGTTTTGTGGGATTGGGGTGTGGGGTGGGCAAGGTGCCTTCTGTGGGGCCTTCCTTTTCTCCAAAACATTGCTGCCCACCTGCTTCCCATTTTTTCATCTTCTGGCCCCCAGAACCACCCAGAAAGAGAGCACAATGAAACCATAGGGTTCCCTTGCAAGAGTGCAGTTCCTACCCTGCAGATGTCTGGGGCACTGGGAAACACTAGCCTAACCCATTCAGCTCAAGCCATCAAATATTCTCAAACCCAGAGAATGTAGTTGACTCAGAACTGCTTTTGGTAGTGGTGTTTTAGAGTCTGTAGCTCCCATGCTTTACATGCAGAGGGAACTTTTACAAGTGCCACATCATGTTCACTCCACTTTGGTAAGAAGTCAGTCCTTTAGCGCCTGTGCTTTGAAACACCTTGGCATTAGGCAAATGCCCTTGCTCTATTGTTTTAGATGCCTGCTAAATTTGTTTATTTGTGTTGGAAACCCTACTGGGATACATAATTTAGTTATCGATGTCTGTTTCAAACATTTTGCTGTTTTCAGTCTGTGTTTTAATTATGATGGTTTTATGCATATTAGTTTTTTAATTGTTTTGTGAATCTTAGCTGCACTTTGCCAATTTGGGAGTTCTTTGATTAAAGGGTTAAATTTCCCCCCTAAATATATAAATAAGGTCCCAGGTTCAGTCTCAGCAACTCCAAGTAGGACTGGGGGAAACCCCTGACTCCATACCTGGACAGCCTCTCAGTGTAGCCAATGCACTACTTGACGAACTTGTGCTCTAACTCTATGTAAGATAGTTCCCTATGTTTGGTGAGAGAAGAAGTGTTCTCTGTGTGCTGTCAAACTACACCTGAGGAGGACATCTATGGGGTTCCCACAGGCATCTGAGTAGCCTCTATGAGAACAAGTTGCTGGACTGGGTGGGCCATTGGCCTGAACCAGCAGACTCTTCTTGTGTCCTTGTAGATACACTTGTCTTTCTCCAGAGAGGAACCTGTGCACACCCTGCCCCCACATTGGGGGGAAAGTGCACCCCTCTATAGAAAACAAGTTAATTGCCCCTATGTGAATGTGACTGGAATCATGGGAGAGAAGTGACTTATGCTTCCTGTGTTATTGCTTCTTCTGAACAACTGAAGCAGTTATTGAGGCCCTCCCATCAAGAAAATAAAAACAAGCCTCATGACTGGAAACACAGGGGGTGTTTGGTGCAGCCTCAACCTGGCTGAGGCTTGGTATTAATGCTAGCTTACTAGTTGTACCCCAGTTGCTAAATATTATTGTTTAGGCATGAAATAATCTCTGCTACTGTTTCCTGTCCTAAAGGAATATTACAGGGGTTCAGAAGTGGCCCCAGATTCCAAGTAGCAAAATGTGATGTACTTAGCTCAGGGTAGGTACTGAAAAGTGAACACAAAGTAGATGGACTTGTATTTCAACCTGTAGTTTACTATTTTCTTTTGGTAGTAAACAGAGATGTTCACTATTTGAAGCTATATTATCAGCACTGGGTGCATGTCAGACATGGGTAGTACACACATTTGGCCACATGATGATTAATGGTTTCCTTTGCTGTCTGATTTTCTTCTTCATTTCTTTCAAAATAACATTTCACCTCTCCAAAATAAACACTGAAGGGAAATAGATGAGTGGGTACGTTACCACAGAAATATCTGAAGCTAAATTAGTGAAGCCCCCAAGAGGGTTCTTATTCTGCTTCTTCCAGTGACCTCTTCCAGTGACCTCTGAGTATCTTTTAAATCTATTTACTTTTTTGTGCATTTACCCTGAAATATACAGTTCAATGGCCACTACTCACTCCAAGCAATGTCCCAAACACGTTAGCTTATGCATTGCTTATCTTTGCAATCTTATTAACCTGACTTCTGATCAGAACCTAGTTTACCTGATTACTTTATGTGTTTATTATTCACCTTCCACACACGTAAGTCAATGTACAAAATGCAATAAAAACAGTCATGAACAACACAGAAAGCAGCAGGTTTTTTTTAAAGCAATACAAAGTAGACACCTGGGGAAAGACCTGCTAAGACGATTGATTGATTGATTGATTGATTGATTGATTGATTGACTGACTGACTGATTGTTTGGAGACTTGCTTGCAAATAAATGTGCGCTGGGAGTCTATACAAATCCTGTCCTGTTCACATTTCTTTTGGGAAGTAAATATCCATAATAGAGCAGATATGTAGATTAAGGCTGCAGTCTTATGCACCCTTAACGAGGAGTATGCCCCATTGATCTTGGCGGGACTTACGTATGAGTAAACTTGCAAAGGGTTACAGAGGGTGCATGGCGAATATGTTAATATCCAAGTTTTCCTACTATGGTCTAAGACAGTTGTCCATGTTAACTGAAGCATCTGTCTGGCTTAACAGAGGCTAACATCTGAGCAAAAATGCCCTAGGTATGGTCTGATGGCAAATGTGGCAGCCACATTTTGCTGAAACCAAAGGTGTAACCACAGCCTGGATGGAACGTAAGAAAGCACCCGAGCCTTTGGTCTAGTGCAACATTCTTCTCTCATAGGGGCCAAACCAAATGCCTATATGGAATCCTCAAGCAGGGCATGAATGCAACAACACTTTCCTTCTTGTGATCCCAAGCAACTGGTATTCAGATTACTGAGACATAAAAAAGTTGATGTGAGTCAGGAAGGATCCTTCCAGTTTGATGTGTCAGATGAATACTGTCATGCTAGACACTACTTTCTTTGCTTACCTTGTTTCTGATCATTTACAGTGACAATTGTAATCTTTGTGCAGCAACGCTGCTCATTGAACATTAGCCTGTAGGCAGAAATCCCTGAATGCTTTGTCTGTGATCATCTTGCTTCTAATACATGCATCTGTACAAAGAAAGCCATTTATTCTTAAAACATACCTATACATTGTGGCATTGCGCTGCTCAAAAGCTAGATTGCAAATCCCTGGAACATTGCTGTCATGTGGCAGGGAGCCAATCCTTGTGTTTGAAAAGGAAGCTATATTTACTGAACAAGGAACAATGTTTTTGGGTTGGAGGTGGAGAGATTAATATAGATAATACTAGGTTTCCACTTTCCCATTTATTCCCACGTATTTTAATGTGGGGACCCTGGAATTTTGTCTTTGTAGCTACATCATGTCTCATCATGATCCCCAAATCACTATTGTCCTGGCCCTTGGTTATGTGTATTCCTGACAGACTGTTGGCTGATCAAATGGTTTTAAACTGACCAGTTTGATTTCGTCAATAGATTTTTAGTGGATTTTCCAAAACCTCTAAATGAGTACTTCTTTGATGATATAATTTTATCTTAAGTATGTGCTAATAAACACGTTCACTTTGTTTTTAATCAGGCTTTGGCATCTGAAGGATAGGATTTTTGCTGGTTCCATAACAAAATTAGCTATAAAAAGCAAGTTTAAATTCCATCATTAATGGGAAATTTCCCATTAATGGCATCTTACCAGTTATTGTTGTACTACAATATTGTTGGATTCCTTTATTGTTGACCATGGCCCATTCTGGCTGAGGATGGTAGGAGCTGGAATCCAGTGGTATCCCTGGCCTAGCCCTCTACCCCTGACCTAAAGTAAAATATATACTAATTTCAGCCATTGACATTGGTTGTCCCAAGGCCCTATTGCTTAAGATGTGGTAGTTTGAGGCTACAATACAAAGGGTGGAATTCAGTGTTGTTCTAAGGTGATCGTTCCATCTACACAAGCATTTCTGCTTGCCAGATGAAGCAATCTTCCCTCTCCTTTCCCCATGCACTATTCTGGGGCTTCTCCCTACCCTCCCAAGTAAAGGTGGAGGAAGTCCCCTTGAGTTAGTGGGACTCTTTGTGCTGGCTTTGGCTAGTGCAGCCATTTAGTTGAATTCAGCTGAAAGTTTTACAAATAAATCAAAATATCTGCCACAGTTGGATAAAGATCAGAAGGAAAAGTCACACCCTTTCTAACAACATTTGTTGCAGGAAGGGAAGACAGCCGACTGGCAAACCTCCACAGCTTAAAAGGTGGCATTGCCCTTGAGTTTCAGACCTACCAAAGCTGAGGCAAGTTTTAAATCGTGGATTAACTCTTCCATTAATGCTAACCATTACATTGATTAAAACATTGTAGCCTCATGGACAGTGCCTCCCAGGACACACTATGTGGTATGTTCTGTGTGACTGTATGACTTGTGTTTATTAGTTGCCCAATATATTTATAGAGTCAGATAGGCTCCCTTTTTAATACGATGAACCTATTCACCCTTTAATTGTCAACGTGGTGGGAAATCTTCTGCCTTTTTTTGCTTGCAGCTATTTCACACACACCACTTAATAGAGTAGCAGAGGAAACTGTCCAGCTACATGTTAATGTGCCCCCAAATTCCCTCTGGGAATGGTCTTTATCTCTGTTGCTCGCAGCACGTAGGCTTTGTAAATAAACTGAAGTTTTCATTTCCCTGCTTTGTTGGCAAGTGCTGCCCTCGACAGTGGAGTCACACTGTCCTTTGGATTAAGACACTTGTTTATGTGTTGTCTCAAAAGCCAGGCAGAGGAGGGGCCTGCACAATAGTGAGCTGTGTTATGTCAGCATAAAAAGCATAGCCCATTTCTCTAGCTGACCAGTTTGACTGATAATGCACACCATATAACTAAGGCAAATTTGTTACAGTAGCAGAGAAATCTCAGGAATTTCCCCACTAATATTTATTTTTCTTATATTAGGATGAAATAAACTCCGATCTTGGGCCCACCAATGTACATCTGCTGTCACTTGCACCCATTTCCATCCTAAGGTATATGTCATTTTTGCTGATGAGAATGTGACTTCTTTCTTTTCCTAATTTTTTTTATAGAAATCCTCTTTCTCAGGGTGCAGTTACAGTGGTACCTCTAGTTACGAACTTAATTCATTCTGGAGGTCCATTCTTAACCTGAAACTGTTCTTAACTAGGGGTGTGCTTTCGTTAATGGGGTCTCTTGCTGCCGCTGCACCGCCGGCACACAAAGTTCTCAACTCAAGGTAACTCTTCCAGGTTAGCAGAGTTTGTAACCTGAGGCATTTGTAACTCGAGGTACCACTGTATTTCTCAGTTATTTGAACATGCATGATGAATGTGAACAGATGTCGTTGCACTGATGTATGCATTTCTTATCAAAAAAGTCTTTGTCCTTAGAATGACTTCTACAGGTGTGGAGAACACTCAGCACTTCACATGAGCTGGTCCTACAAGATAGTGCCTGTTCAGCCTTGCTGAAGCCTGGAAACATTCTATTTTGTCTTAATGTTGTTTTGAATGCTGTTGTTAGACAGTGTTGATGAAATATGCTGTAATTACAGAACAGAAGGTGTCGTTTTTCACTATGCTAAACAGGAAAACCCAAGGCAAGGTTAATATTTATGACTGAAGGGATAATGTCTCAGGTTGCAGAGATGTAACCATACTGCATAAGTGTTCGCTCTGTCTAAGGTATAAGAACCAGAGACTGGAACCTGCAAGTGAACTCACAGTAATTTTGATATGTTTGTTGCAACCTGGAAAATCTACAGAATCTTTGACTGATTTAAAATATATTCAGGCTGATTTTCTATCTAAATAGCCAATTCTAAAAAACAAAATTCCACCTGAAAAAGCAATTAAAGCACACAATAAAATAAACTGAAAAGACCTACAGCGCAAGAACAGTCTAATATTACAGAAGGGGGAAGGGTCTTTTCTTTCTTCTTCTGTTTTTCTTTAGTTTTCCTGAATGTGGGTTGTTTATACCTAAGAATGCTAATAAAAAGGCTGCATCCAGGAAAAAGGAAGCAAGACATAATAGAGTATATTTGATATTGTCTGCTTTATAGCTTCACTTCCCTCACTATTTTCCTCACAACAGCTTGTGATATTGTATATCTGCAACAGAAACAGTAGCATAGGATGTCATTTGGTTAGAAATCAGCTTCTGGAAGTCAGTTAATAAACTCACAAATTCAAGAATATAAAATCAAGATCTCAGCTCAATATCTCACCTGGGGCTCCAGAAGGTGACATACAAGGTTCGCATGCTAATTTTGTCCTTCAACAGGCATGCGAAATAGGTTAGGCTGAGGGAGAATGACTCACCCCAAAGTCACCCAGTGAGTATCATGGCTGAGTGGGGATCCAAATTGTGGTCTCCTTGGTCCTTGCCCAGCACTCTAAGCAGTGAATTTCAATGGCTTTTTTAAAATAGCAATTTATATTTTTTTGTTAACTTATATTAAGACTTCTTATCAATGCAAGTGATAAATTTGCACCATCTATTGTGCTTGCTGTTTTCAGGTGTTAGAACTCATGGTAGAAAAACATGATACAATATAAGAAGTTCAGCCTGTTAATGAACTAGTCAATTATCCTAATTTACCAATTTCTTCTTTTAACAGCAGAGCTGTTTCTATATTTCTATTCCTATATGGGAAAAAGCTTTCTCTCTCCTCATTCTGTATGGGGTAAAGCTTTCTCTCCACTTTCAAGTAATAGTCCTCTGGATAACTTTTGTGTTTCTGGAACATCAGTTGAAGAACTTACAACAGAAATTAAGGGCCAAATTTCTGCCTTGCAGAAATTGTACCTGTGATAAATTAAGGTCTCTCTGACCCAATAAAAAGCTACAGATTGATATTCCTTTTGTTGCAGCCTGCAATTTCATTAATTTTATTGACAGTAATTATAACAAGTTGAATTTATGGAGACCATAAAGAAAAATTAGTGAACCACATCAGAATGTCAGCATGCTCAGCTTGCTATGAGCTGCCTTTAAGACTTTTTTTCCATGCAACTGGCAGTCCTGTTTATAATTTATAACTGGATTGGTACTCCAGAATTAATCCCTGACAACATAGGTTTTAAAATATACTGTACTAGGTGTACCTTCCTATCCTTTGCCTCCCTTAGCCACAAAGTGATCACTTATCAGTAGCTATCATTATACCACCCCATTTTGCTTCAGAGTCATGCTGTCAAAAGAGCTCTAACAGTGCAACCCCATTGTTTTTAATGGGTCTAACTGACAGGCAACTGAAAGGGCTACAGCCTCACAGAGCAATCCATACTCCCATTGTGCTGGATTGGAGAAGGACTTGAAGTGGGCAAAGGTGTCCCTCTGCCCAGCTTTACTGACTAAGACAGGCTTCCACTAGTGAGTCTTTTCCCCTCCTACCCATCAAACATGTGAACAGAAGTACCATCAGTGAGAGTCCTGTCAGCAGCAGTCATCAAAAAGCCCCCAAATAGGGCATTCCAGTTGTGGGGAGAGGCTCAGCTGGTCTTGGATCCCAAGCTGGTTCTATTGCTGTTGCATATGGCATCTGGTCGGAACATTGCACCAACTTTAGACTGGCACAGTAATAACCCTGCACTACCCTTCCTCCCCAGCCACCATATGTGGCAGGGCTAGCAGATGTGGTGGTGGACCTGCCACTCCATAAAGCCTCACCAGCTGATGGCCAAGGTTTGGGTTGACCCCTAAGTATATTGGACTCTCCCGCAACATAACTGGACCACAAAAATTACTAATGAATCTGCCCTGAGTGGGGCCTCAACCCAAAGTTGGAAAAGGCAAATCCCTTAGTTTTACAGTAAAACACACTCTCAAGGCAAATCTTAAAAAATGTAGCATAAACACCGACAACTGGGAAACACTGGTCTGTGAGCACTCCAATTGGAGAACAGCCCTTACCAATGGTGTCATGGGCTTTGAATTACAGATATTGGTATGCATGCACACGAAAGCTCATACCAAGAACTAACTTAGTTGGTCTTTAAGGTGCTACTGGAAGGAATTTTTTTATTTTGTTTTGACTATGGGCTTTGAAGACACTCAAACTCAGGACGAAAGGGAGAAACGTGCTAAGAGTAAAGCACGCTTGGCAAACCCTCAGCATGATCAATTCCTGCCCGGAAACCTATGTCCCCACTGTGGAAGGACGTGCGGATCCAGAATTGGCCTCCACAGTCACTTACGGACTCACTGATAAGACCATGTTCATGGAAGACAACCTTACTTGGCTATGAGTGATCGCCAAAGAAGAAAACAGTAAAACAAAATCATTTATTTAAAAATGTGGGCCCATCCACCTATAAAATAAACTCAAAGCAGTTTGGAATAATGATGATGTTGATGATGATGAATGAAGCACAACAAGGACAAACCAGAAAGTAGGACCTATTTGCTTTCTATTTAATAGACCACATCTCCTCCAAGGCATTCAAGCAGATGTTCAGTTCTTCCATTTTTATCCACATGACAACTCCATGAGATATGTTAGGCTAAGAGATAGTGACTGACCCAAGAGTATCCAGCGTGCTTCATGACTGTGTGACAACTGGACCCTATATCCTTAACCACTGTCAGCTCATTGGCTTTACACTGTCTGTAGATTTTTAGCCACATATCTATTATCATTATTTATATCCTGTAAAATCATAACACATTCATTTTATGTGTTGTATAAAATATATTAACATATGCATTTTTAAACTATTGTTTTAATAATAAACATTTTGAGTGGGGTGAGCTTGAAATCTATAGGTTAAAAGAATTTAAAATGTCTCTCCCCCCCCAAAAAAAGGATTAGAGAGATCAAATTAAGATACTGCACAATACCCTTAAAATAGGTTCAGACAGCATGACATAGGTGCCATTCAGGATCAGGAAGAGCTTGAATGGCTGCTGCATAAAGCCTGCAGTTGCGGTGGATTGCTTTATTTCCTTACATTGTGGCACAGCCATATCTGTCAGCAACTTGGTGGGTGTGAGTCAACTTTCCACTCTCTTGATTTTACTGCACAAATAAGGAGTTGGGTAGTTAATGTACTAAAACAAATTCAGTGTGTATTTGTATCTGTGGACTACTACAGTGTGGATACATGCGCTGCAATTGATTCAACACATCTCTGTTATCCCACTTAAACAGGCAATTTGCAGCGTTGTTTAAAATCAGTCCCATTTCCCTGGGAACTCTGGGAATTGTGGCTCTGTAAGGAGAATGGGGGTGTCCCAATAATTCTCAGCACCCTTAACAAACTGCAGTTCCCAGGATTCTTTGCGGGAAGCCATAAAGTGGGGTATTAGAGCTTTAAATGTATGGGGTGGGATTTGACGAAGTTGTTGTGTGCATGGAATGAAGTCCACTCATGCAACAGGACTTGCCCTTCTCCTCCCCCCCATGCTCCCTGTACCAATGGTGGACCTTGGGGTCTCAACGCCCTCTGCCTCTCACTCTCCATTCTCTCCATCATAGTTGCAGTGCCCCCTACGACACCCCCATGGCCCTCACCCAGTGCAACTGAACCAGCCATACTCCCCTAAATCCACCTCTACCACTGCCCCCTAAATCTGATCTGGAGTGTTGAGGGAAACCTATAACAGATTTAGGAGCAGATGGGAGCAGTAGAGGGTGGGAAAGTCTCACTGCAAGACTGGACCTCTTTCTCATGCACATAGCCCACTTAGCACTACATTTAATTCCACCCATGGTGTGGATGTGGAGTATTTTTAAAAGATATTTTAAAAATGCATATACAGTACACAGAATAAATATACACAGTTATGTATGTAACAGGGAATTTCCCCCTTAGACTTCTAGTCATGTCTGGGGGAAAGGTTTGTACTGATCATGTTGAGGAAGAAATGGGCCACCTTGAGACTGTAAGTATTTTGCAGGAGGGATTCAAGTGAATACCAGAAATTTTGGTACGAAGAACTAAAGTGTGTTAAAACACTAACACTCTAGTGCAGCAAAACAATAAAAAAGCAGACCTTTTGCAGTTAGGAAGGTGACATGGAAATGTATTGAGAAATGTGTGATATGAACAAGCAGAAAGACTTATAAACACCATACAAGCAAATCAGGATGAATGCGCATTTCCGTATAACTTCCCTGCAAACAAGTCAGAACAAACACTTGATAAATATTGGACACGGTCTGACCTATGTTTAAGCTTTGCATAAGCAAACCAGGATGAATACTCAATAAACTGCTCCTTTGGAGAAAACTGAGATAAGCCTCCCTCCTTACATGCTGCCTTTGCAATAGTGATTGGGTTCCCCCTCCTCCATGCTGGAATTTTAGTAAGAAAAAAAGTGAAAAGTAGCTGCATTCTACATATCAAGTCAATGTCAAATTTGACCCCAAGTTTGCATACGATTGCAGCCTTAGCTGCTGAAAAACATAGGTCTGCCACCATCCCATGTAATTTGGTCAATTAATCTGTAAACAACCTGCCTAGGATTCGTATGTCTGCAGTCCTGGATGGTGAATTAGCCCGCTGAGAGCTTTCGTGTCCAAGTGCTGGACTGTGGCCACTGTAGCTGAAGCATCATCCTCTGACAGTGTGAGGAAGAGAAGTAACTGTGATCACACTTTTCTCAAAAGAGCCCCATCCTTTGTGAATCAATGGTAAAGGATAGTTCAGTGATTTGGGGCTCCTGAGACTAAACGTTGCTCACAAGATTAAGGGGGAAGAGGAGCTGTCATCTTCTGTTTGTCTTCCCAACAAATAACAGTTGGGAAGCACACCACGGTTGGGGAAAGAAAGAGGCGTGCCGCAGCATCAGCGCATAATGTTGTTGTCTCAGGTCATGTCTGAGCAATGACAAGAGAAGATAAACTATAATGAACAATGTATCCAGTTCTTTGATCCACACAGTTTCAGCACCAGAGCTCTTTTAATTTGCCTTTGCGCTGAGGCCATCTGGGCAGCTGACCTGCGGAGAAGCCCCATGTTCACAATCCTATATTAGCTGATAGGCAGAAGTCAAGTTAAATGGGATTCTGGAAGTGGACAGGGACAGGGCTGAGTAAGGGACATTGTTCCATGGAAGCTGGGTAAGTTAAGGCTACAGAATAGAAGCATGAGGTGCTGTATTATAGCCATCAAATATTTAAAGGGCTGTCACATGGAAGATGGAACAAGCTTGTTTTCTGCTGCTCCAGAGGGCAGGACCTGAGCAGGAATAACTTTTTGATGGTAAGAGCTGTTTGACAGTGGAATGGAAGGTGGTGGAGTCTCATTCATTGGCGGCTGAATGGTCGTCTATCAGAGATTCTTTAGCTGTTATTCCTGCATTGCAGGGGGTTGGACTAGACGACCCTTGGTTTCCCTTCCTACTCTACAGTGCTATTATTCTACGGTTCTGTGAAGCTGATTTGGGTCAGGAAGAGTTTCTAGCATGGGCTACAGGGCTTAAGCTCTAAGTCAGGTTAGGAGGAAAGCATGAGTGTTACAAATGGCGCCCATTCTGAAGCCTATTTGTCATATATTTGTCATGAGGCTTCCCAGCGGGAAACTCTTCAAGGGCAAAGCATTTCTCAATCATATTCCAAAAACACTTTCCTTCCAATATTCTCAGACTTTGCTTGTTTGGTGCCATAATATCAATGTTCTACCAACCACCAGCTCTTCCCACTTTAGGGCCTTTGGGTCTGGGATGAAAGGTGCTGCTATCCCTATCTGTTACAGGCCTAGCTATTGATCTCTACACCTCCCTGTGGCATCTCCTGCACAATCTATGGCCACCAACCACCCCACTGTATTGATCTCCAGCTCCCTGTCGCCAGCTGAGTGTACACTTACCATGCAGAGTGTCTCACCACACACCTTATGACTACAGCACAGAGACTTTCTCGAGGGGAAAGGTCACAGATGAAAGGGCTCTATCTGCCAATGATTAATAATAGCACCAAATGAAAGCAGAACATCATTCTTGGCATTCTTGGATCTCTCCCCCCCCCCGCCTTCTTATTTGCCTACTGACTTGGGACCAAACGAGATGAGATTTTGGAGGTCAGTGGATGGATTTTCCATCTTGTCTAATTTTCTTTTAAGAGCAGTCATTCCACCACCCCATCTGATTTAGACTGGCATCGTTGTTTTTGGGAAGGTAAGTTACTTCCCCCCACCCCATGCCTTTTCCTGTTGTCAATTGCCTGCCCCACCACTGCAATTTGTCCATTTAAATATGCATCTATATTTATAACTATCTATCTATATTCTCTTATGGTGCTAATAGTGGTTTGTGGTGGGTAATTTAGGTCTGGAAAATGCTATAGAGGTGAGCCCTGACCCAATATGCTCCCTGCATAGCTGTATTTTATTTTTATTTTTTAGAGAGTGATCCAATCACAGATGGGCAGCATCTCATGTTGTTTGGTCCTTTGTGGAAAGCAGGCATGGGGAAATTGTTGAACTACAGTTCCCATCATCCCATTGGCCATGCTTGCGGGGACTGATGGGAGTTGTAGTTCAGCAACAGGCAGCAGGCCAAAGGTTTCCCACACCTGGTGTAAAGGAGCAGATGACTGACTCTTCCCCACAGCTTTCAGACAGCTCATGGTCATATCCTCCCAAGGAAAAGTGGACCTACCCTATCAAGTTTGTAACAGAAAACTTTGCAGGCCAAGTTTGTCTCCAATAAATCTACAGCTGGCTGCTACTTGTAACAAAGCAAAAATGTTTTTCTGCCGTCCTGACTGATTGCAGCCTGTGAAACAATTGCAGGCATAAGAAAAAAGGCATTTTTAACATTTTTACTGCAGCTAACAGCCTAGTAAAATGGGCAAGCTGGACTTCTTTTCAAAAGGAACTCTCCTGCCCAACCATGGAGTTGGATGCCATCAAAGATGCATGCATGCTTCTTCTCAACTCACAATGTAGCTCAGCAAGTGTGATCTTCAAAAGTATTGGGTGGGGGAGTGCAACTATGTTCAATGTTTTAACGGATCAGCCATGTCCTCCTCCACAATATTCCGTTCCATCCCCCCCCCCCCCGATTTTTTCTTTTGCCTTTCCCTCTCCTCCTCCCCAACCTTCTACCTGTTTTTGTTTCAGACAGGTTTTTAATCATTCAAAAGTTTCTAATCAGTGCATTGAACTGATTGGTAGGCTATATAGCCAAACTGTGCTTTTAAAACTTACTTTTCATTTAATCAGTGAATTGAACCTGTTGGTAGACATATAGTCAAGCTGTTCTTTATAAACTTACTTTTTATTGGTTTCATAAATATAAAAATACACACAACCCTTACAAAATGAATACAGCACTTCAAAGACAATCAGGTAAATTGTTAGTTAAAAGTTTTTCTTCTCAACCCTTTTCAGTTTGCAAGGGGTGGGGGGAATGGAGAAAACCTTAGGCTTTTAACATAAAAGCAACTTATGAATCTTACTGCAGGAATATCAGCTCAGCTTTCCCTTTCCCTTTCCATCTTCTTCTGCCATCTCCACCCCCGCCCACCTGACCTCTCCCAGGGGAGCACCATCAACTATTGATAGCCGTGGGAGATCAAGCAGACCAAACAGAGAGGTGGCATAGCTTTGACATGACTCTGTGCAAATGTAAGATGAGAGATCTGTTTCAGAAAACAAGTGGAGCCCCTTAAGGACGTGAACCACCAAGTAGGGAAAAGCCAACAAAATGGAAAGTAAGAACCTTCATAAATACCTTTAGGCGTGCATGTAACAGTGAGCTCCTTGCATATTACAGAGAAGCCTCCCGCCCCCCACCACTCCCCAGGGTGGTTTTCCTGCCAAGTTCCTTGACACAGTCCCAGCATTCACAATGCAGATTGAACAGTGATAAAGTGTGTAGGTCACGGTCATGAGCAACTGTGTGCACCCTGTCACATGAATGCTTACGTTCTCCCTTAGCAGCTATTGTTTGTTTTTCAGTGTTGACACAGAGAGCTGAGATGTTGTGTGTTTTGCTACCAGCTCCCTTCAGAAATTGCCACTTCCTTGCCCTGCATAGGCAAATATTTGTACGGACAACCAGGTGGATCAGGGCAAAGGAGGAGTCAATCGTTGAGTTGCAATGAGGTCAAGGAAGGGCTGCTGCATGGAGCCGATTCCCACACCATTTGGGCCACAGGAAAATCCAGCACATGTCAGTGGCCAGACCAGCTGGTTGCCACCACTGTATCCTATTCAGCTTTTGGCACACTAGTGCAAATTTCATTTATGTGTCATGTCTGGTGATGGACCACAGGTGGAATCCAGCACATGATGGACTATGTCAGGGCCAAGATGGGGAACCTGCTCTTTGGGGGTAGGGGGGAGAGAAGGTGTGCCCCCCAAACCACTGATTTTTGCCCTCCTCACTGACAGCATCTGGCACCTGACAGATTACATCTGAGGGGATGCATCTCAACAGAAATGTCCCCCCTCCAGTGAATGTTCATGTGTAACTGGCTGAGGACTGAGAACTGGCGTGCATAGGATTTTCTAGGGTTCCTAGTACTTTTTCTGTGGATTCCACATCCAATGGTTATGATACTGAGCCCTTTACTAAGGTTTATATCTACCACACCCAATATCTGATTTAGACAATCGCTCTAATTTTATTTTAAACCCTTTCTCTCTACCAGAAACACATTTCTGCGTTAGCAAAAGTAGCACCAGAATGTTCTTGAATGACTGCAACATAAATGTTTTGGTTAGATTCCTTAGAAAACTGACTTACAGTGAGTCAAACCATCTAGACCTTTATAGTCTACTATAACCAGTAGCAAGTCTCTAGGTTTTCCAACTGCCCAATCTGGAGAAACTAGGCATTGAAGACTGCATACAAAACATGTTCCATACCACTGTGCTGGAGCCCCTGCTCTTCCTTGAAGGACTTCCACTGAAAAAAGAAAATTCAAGAAGCAGCCCCGGAATACCTCTGAGGTGGTCAGGCTAAATCCACATGTTCAAGATTATGGATACTTCTTGAATAAGTCAAATTCTGCCACCAGTAAATAGCACATTGACTAGAGTAATGAAATCATTAATGTGCTATTAGTTCGACCGACCTTTAACAATCCACATCCCATTTAAAACAAGAGCAAAATGTCCATTGATTTTAATGGCATGGTGGTACCTTGAATCTTAAATTTATGAAGTGAGGGCACCGATTTCAAGTTATAACAACCACTCAATATTCTCAGTGAAGAGGTTACGTTAAGTAATACGTTTGAATGTTGAATTTGTAAATTTATGTTAAGAGTAAATGGATAAAACAAACAGCATTAGATGTACTGCTGGATAAGTGTTTTAACAGTTCTTGCATTTGTATTTGATTAAAAACAAAAACAAAAATGTAAAGGGGGAGAGAGAGAGAGAGAGAGAGAGAGAGGGAGAGGGAGAAGATTTCAGTGTGTTGATTTGATCTTCTGGATGAAACGTTGATAGAGAGATCTTTCAAATGCAATGCATTTAGACTGACTTAGTACAGTCCCAAGGATTCTTTGAGGGAAGCCATGTCTGCTAAGGTGGTATAAGAAGGCTTTAAATGTATGCCCTTGTGTGGTGTGGGAGAACGGGCATTAACAAAGCGACGCTTTTGTGCAATGCCAAAGGCAGTGTTGTTGTTGGTTCACTCCCTAAAATCCACTGTTCCATAGCAAATCAGGAGTTTCTCCAACAATCCCGTCACTGGATCTGTTATTCTTTGCAACTTTAAATAGTTCCCTCATACTGTAAGGCGGATGGTGCAAAACCCCAGCAAAGGGAATGGGTGGGTGGGTGCAGCCCTCATCATGAAGAAGCCACAAAGTCTGGAGCTGTAGCCAGATTTCCTTTGCAAGGTGAGGTGTGGCCAGCTCTTTGTGGGGAGCTGCTGGGGAGGGATCCACACCCTCCGCCCCCCTGCTCCAGACTGGAGAGCCTGAAGCTGGCCACAGGCCAAGCAGCCAGACGCCAAGCTCTGGGCTCTCAGCACTGGGAGAGGTCGCTCAGCCTGGTTATACAATGGCATTATCTCAAACTAACCACCGCTGCAGAAAACCTCAATGTTTCCTGTCCTTCTGGTCGCAGCACAAACTGTCCGCTTTCCAGCTCACTTTCTTACACACTCACCGGCCCTCGGTCGCCAGACAAGCTGAACAAATGTCTAAAGTGACTTTCTCTCTCTCTCTTGGGAGCTGCAGCCTCAGCAAGCTGTAACTTATGGTATTTTTATCCCCTTCTGTCATGACTGACATGGCTATGAGTCACATCATGAGAAAAGGGAGTAGCTCCTGCTTCAGCCTCTTCAGTGCCAGACAATTCGGTCTGCTGCCATAGTCAAATGCCTGAGGCATAGAGTACTGTTCTTTGAGGCGATTCCCCTCCACTTCACATGCACTGTGTGAAGGTCTTGAGAGAACAGCTCCTCTGAAAGCTGACTTGTAACCAGGCTGTGCCTTCAGCACACGGCTTTCGGTGGAAACAGGCATGCTCATATTGTTTGGGCTGGCGGAAACAAAATGGCCAAGATTGTGCTCGAGTGAGGAGAAAATGGGTGTAGCAATTGAGGCCACCCACCCAAAACATCATCACCACACGTGACAAGCTGCCTACCAAAATTAGGATTTTATATGGTAACGGGAACTCTGGATTAAATCTAAAGAAAGGGCAGGCTGGCACTGGAAGATGAGAGCATAATGCAGACACACTCATAATAAATTCCCATTTGGAATATGTCCCTCACCCCAGAAAAACGTAAGAGTAGCACAATTTCTATGAGTAGAAAGGTCTTTATTGCTGCTTTTCCATCTTTTTAAAAGGGTGGGGTTTTCACTCAGGAAGTGGCATATTGGAGTGGGTTAAAATGGATTTTACAACTTAATGATTTTTAAACTCTTTGTGCAGGTGGAAGTCCTTGCATTAAAAAAATTCATTGGTTATAACCCATTCTTTATTTAGTCTTGGGCCTGGTTAGTATTCCAAATGTGAGTAATGAAATATGTTCTTGTATGTATCTCATTGGTTTCTACTTTAATTACCAGCTTCTAATCCTTTTTAAACAATCTTTCTTTTTTGGTCCTAAGGCACTGAAATGCATGGGTGTAGCCAGGGGCGGGGCGGGGTGGGGACAGTTGCTCCCCAATCAATAAAAATGCATAACTAACTGAGGTTCTGGCCCCCGCAACAAAAATCCTGGCTATGCCCATGCTGAAATGGGAGCACTTGGTTCTAGTTCTTATGTTTAATGCCCTGAAAGAGTGAAAAGACTAACTTGCATAACCCCTTGTGTTTTCTGATGGTAGGAAAGCTACAATGCAATCTCTGCACCCATCGTTTGTCCTTTTAGGGGGTGAGCACAAGATTTCAAGACACAAGTGTAAAAGGAAATGGTGGCTGCTGCAGGAGCCCAGCTGTTTGGGGAAAGTACAATAGGAACAGTGTGGGTTGTAATCTGAGGTTCAAGAAATCAGAGAGCCAGAACTGGGCGGAACACATTGCAAAGCCTCTGTATACCTTTCATATCCCCATTACTATTTTGGGGAAAATTTAACCTTCACCTTCTAACCCGCTTGCTGCTGTGCCCAGTTATATCACCAGCACAGGCAGAATCAGACAATGTTATAAGAGGTTTCAAGGGTATAGATCAGGTTTGATTTTCCTGAGCTCTAGATTCTCTGGTGTACAGATGACCAAAAGAACACACCGATTTGTTCAGCCTGGGGAAGCCCAAATTGGCTGCTTTTTCCTTTGCAAATATATTTCAGGTTCATTAGACAGTTTGTCTGTTAACATGATTCACTTGAAACAAAACTTTTGGGTGTGTGCTCAGTGGGGACCCATGGAAATCAACAATGCTATATATAGCTCAGCCTGATTTAGTTACCAGCTGATATTGCTGCAGTCAAACAGAGGAAATTCTGAAGTTCCTTATTATTCCAACATGATGACAGCACTTCAGGCACCTGGCTGTCTTACTGCCCAGTTCAAAGTATGTTTACTTGGAGGTAACTTGCACTGTGTTTAATGAGGGTTAAGTCCAGGTATGTGTGCATAGGATAGCAACCTTATCATTCCTTTTTAATAAAATAGAAATATAGCACAATATTTGAGGGCATCTGTAGAGTACTATGGTGATTTGGCCTAGATTTTCTGATCGCTCACATTTTTTATCATGAGACATTTTTCAAAGCCATACTGCCAGTATGGAATATTATGTCCATTTACAGTATAATGTATCTACAGCAGGGGTAGCAACCTAAGGTCTATGGGCCACAAGCGGTCCACGGGGGTCATTTAACCAGCCCATGAGCTTCCCCCAAATCAAGCTGCCCGCGTGGTGAGTCCCCGCGTGCTGCGCTAAACTGGTGCAGCGCAGCGTAGGGACTCGCTTCTGTGGCACCGGAAATTGTGTCTGCGCAGATGGAGACGCCGGAAATCACGTCTGCGCAGATGCAGACACTGGAAATCGTGGCCGCGCGCAATCACACACGCACACAATCCGGCCCATGGAGGGATCTCCGCTGCAGTGAACCAGCCCAGGCGAGGTAAAACTTGCCGACCCCTGATCTACAGCTTATATGCCTTTTCTTACAGAAAAAATGATAGGAGAATCATCTAGTAGGAAGTTGTCTTTTGTAAGACATCGTCCTGCTCACTGCAGATGAACAAACAAGATGCTCAACTGGGATTTTCCAAGTTTATGGTTTCCTAAAAATAATATTATGAAATGCTATGGTGACAAGGTTGCAATTGAGGTAGTAAGTTGGAAAATTACTGGTAATGGGTTCCTCCTTTTTTTCTTTTTTCTTTAGTTTACCTGAAGATATTTTCCATTTCTTTGTGTGCTTTAAAACAAAAGTCCAAAATTCTGATCAACATCCTAGAATTGTTAGAGAGATAAATCTAATTCTTTGGTATTGATGATGCTGAATGAATGAAAGGAATGTTGCTTTTCACTTGGAGCTAAACATGGCAATTCTATTTTCATTTCCTTTATCTAATATGCTCTCCTGCTTAAAAACAAAGCATTCCTTTTGAATTGTGTAAGGCGGGTGAGTAGCAAGAGCTTCCGTAATATGTTTTCCTTTTATTTGATACTGATGCTCCAAAGTCAACAGCTAATTTACTTGTGTCGGAAGTCTTTTGGGATTCATTTTGATGCATTCCATTGCTGGAAAGACACACGCTTGGCTAGACAACTAATCTTCTGTGCAGCATTGGCAGGTGGGACAGGGCTGCCTGCTGCGTTTTCATGCCAGAATTATAAAAACAAGACCAGATATGAAGTGATTCTCTGCAGCTTTAAAGCCCACAGAGGTTCTTTTTGGAAGAGTCTGACAGAGAGCATATTTGGGATGGGAAGTGTGCCTGTGCCTCTTCTGAAAACATTATTTCGTATACAGATAGCCTGCTCACATACTGAGCTCCATAGCTGCCAGGTTTTAAAAGCCACTCTCCTTGGAATGATATGATTGCTGAAGAATGGCCCTCACAATGTAAGCTTGCATATAAACCCATTTCATGTGTGTATCACTGGGACCGTACTCTCCCCTGTCCTCTAAACTCTGGTTGTCTGATACATTCTGAATGCCAGAGAATACAGAGCTCAGGAATCCTTTTTGAGGTAATGAAGCACCCAGGAGTGGTTGGCATGGTAGGGCATTGCTACAGTCACCCCCCTCAACAACACCAGCATCACTGCGATTCACCAGGGGTGGGGTTGCAGGGAAGACAGAAGTGTAGTGAGAACAAGGCTGTACTGCCACACTGGTGGAGCCAATCTGCCACTCCAGCCAGTTTGTCCATATAGCCCAAACACACCCTGTCACTGATGGTTATCTGGAAAGAGGGTTTGACTGCATTTGCAGGAACAGTCACTACCCTCTATTGACATTGGAAAAAGAGCATTCTGGCCCCCTGGGCCTCTGACTAAGGAGCTCATCAGCATGTGAAAGTTAAAGTCTCTCAGGTCTTAATGCAATCAGGATGACACCTTACCAGCCTTAAATTGGCACTTAGGAGCCCCGAGTTCATTTGAGACCCTCTGCCTAGCACCAAAATACATCAGCATCCTATATTCAGAAGAGCTCCTCAAGCTAGAGAGATGTCCCTTAACACAATTGGTACGACACCTTGCCGTGCATGGTTAGAGTATTGCACTAGAGTTCTAATCCCCATTCAGCTCTGAAGCTCATTAGGACATCTTGGGCCAGCCACTGTATCATTTAACAATGCACTGTGTGAAGAAGCACCTTTTTTGTCTGTCCTGAACATTTAGCTTCATTGGGCGTCCCCAAGCTCTAGTATTATGTTTTACTTATTCATTTCTACTTTTGTTGGCTTTTATTGATCTGGGTGTTTTCATGCTTGGCCACATGCTCAAAGAAAGCACTGGGCTAGATGAGACTGTGCCAAAAGATTATGACATCAGCTATTACTGCTGATATGCTATAAGAAAGGAAATTTACAAGATTAGTTGTAGAAGTATTAGAAGTTTTCTCCCATCGTTGTTCTGAGTGTAATAAAGGCACACAAATGTCTGAATATTAAAATGTTCAGAAAACCATTTTTTTAAAAGGGGTGGGGAGGTTCAGTTGCCCCAGAGATATTACAATATCAACCAACTGTTAACTTTTCAGCTATTTAGAAGATCATTTGGGAATTTGATAAAAATTGAATTAATAATAAGCTACTTTTGAGTGTTTTTTAAAACAGAAATGCTGAGTGCAAATGTTTTAAGACTGCAGTCCTATACATACTTATTTGTAAGTATATTCTGTTGACCTTGATGGGGATTATGTTTAAGTAGACATTATGGGATTGCACCATTATTATAAATCGAGGTGGATTGCCACGATGACGTATGCTTTTCCAAAACAAACCATCAAGATATGGCAATGCTTTGAGCACACATATAAAAAGATGGAATTAAATTGTTTGTGCATGTATTGTCCTTGAAGTTTTATGCTTAGGTATATGCCTGTTCCGAGACAAACTTTTTCAAGTATCTAAGCACAGAGGATTGTGCTTAAATTAATCTGTCATGTCTTCGTATTCTTGCAAACAAAACTCATCAAAGTAAACACCCAGGACAATGGCAAATTATGGAGTGGATCAGGGTAGAAACATCAAAGCTTCACCTAGGGGACTGCACTGTAAGAGATGCTTTGAACTTAGGTTAAAATGTCACAAGGCAGCTACCAAGCACTGCTTTTATCACTTTAATGCCTTCAGAACCAACAAGCAAATATTATGACAAAGCCCATGAAAAGAAAAAGCAGGGAGGCAGAAGACGCAGGGTGTCAAAAGTGATCACCCTTAAAAGGTATATTGGAAACAGCTCTGCTGTAAGTTTTATTAAGAGTTTTCAACTTCATTTTTTAATGACAAATTTACAGACATATTTATAATTCATTCAGATTTAAGATCATTTATACCTGATTCCAAATGTTTTTGCCCCAATCAAGCAATCTGTGTTGGGTACCAAGTCCTTGTTGCCATGCTTGCTTAGGAGACACATCTCTGGGGAACCGATTATGCCATGTTCAAAGGAGGTCCTTAATGGCTGCAGGTGGGGAAGCTGGGGATTTCATCCAGGTGCTTGGCGAACCTTCCCTTTGAAGCCCTAGATCTGTTCTGCTGGAGGACAGGCTGCTATCCATCTGGCTAAGAAGCTGGCACATTTTACCAAATCAAGAGGGAACACAAAGTGGAGAGTGTTAGAATCTTTGGCCTAGATAGGTAAAGGTAAAGGGACCCCTGACCGTTAGGTCCAGTCATGACCGACTCTGGGGTTGCGGCACTCATCTCACTTTATTGGCCAAGGGAGCCAGCGTACAGCTTCTGGGTCATGTGGCCAGCATGACTAAGCATGACTACCTATTTCTCTACTTGCACTTTGACGTGCTTTCGAACTGCTAGGTTGACAGTAGCAGGGACCGAGCAGCGGGAGCTCACCCCATCACGGGGATTCTGATCGGCAAGTCCTAGGCTCTGTGGTTTAATCCACAGCGCCACCCGCGTCCCTTGGCCTAGATAGCAAAGTGTAATATGAGAGCTAGGATCAGAGTTTTTACAGAAAATGGATTTATTGATAAAGATTTTTAAAAGCATTTGCTAAGTTGAGGACAGGCAGCAAGGTCAGGTATGCTCCAGGTAGGCTATGACTCACCCAAAGGTATACACATACCTGTGGGGCTACTGCCACAGTAAGATGCTAGACAGCGCATTGCTATGCGTTGGTGCTAGGTGGAGCTTCACACATTAGCTCAGGACTCTCAGTTGTGATCCATTCATTCTTTCATTCCACATATAAACCTCTCCCCATTTTATCCTCACAACACCTCTCTGAAGTAGGTGGTGCTGAGAAAGAACTTTCTCTCAGAAGAGATAGTGATGACCACCAGCTTAGGCTTGCCATACATCAGGAAAATTCTTGGTTTTGGGGAGTAAAAATGGCATCAGGGGAATTTTACTAGATCGGATGTATGGCAACGTGATGGAAAAAGCAGCGCAAACAGCTCCAAAAGCTTAATATCACTATTTTAGGGGGAGGTTCAACAATTTGGGTGGGTTTCTTTAAAAAAAGCTTTATTTTTGAAATATGAAATATTTTTTGAAATATTTTTGAAATCTAAGCCTACACCAGCTTAGATTTGTCTAAAAGAGGATTGGACTGATTAATGGAGGACAAGGCTATCAATGACACATTGCCACAATGGCTATGTTCTACCTCCCATTATCAGAGGAATTATGCCTCTGGATTCCAGTTGCTAGAGATCAGAAGTGGGAAGAGTGAGGAATACTGGATTACATGGGCCTTTGGCATGATCCAACAGGGCTCTTCTTATGTTCTAACTAGATGTGTGCACTCCACAATATGTTTTGGCCACCCCAAAAGCTTGGTGGTTTCTTACACCCCAAACAAGAATTGGATTGGTTGCAATTATATGACATTACATAGAGGTGAGGGTGTATGATATGGGATGATCTTAAACTTAGTGTGGGATGTGCACCCCCAGTTCCCTGTTCATTTCTATGTACATTGGCTATTATTACCCTTCAAGTACCGTACTTAACAGTGTCTTGCACTGTGAACAGGCCACTTCCTGTTTGGTTGATCCTCCCATTCTCAGAGCCTGGGAATAGGCCTCAGCCCACACCATAGGTTGGCATAGAAATAGCTCATATGAGGGGGGCCTTCAATACCTGGGGCAGTCACCCCAATTCTTCCAGCAGTAAAGCCATCCTGACACCAGGGAGTAGAAATACTCTGTTTTCCATTATTCTGGCATCCCAGCTTTTCAGTATTTTGTTTCTTGTGCCAGTCTGATTTGTTGTCTCTCTCACACACACAAAAATTACAATTATTTTAAAGTTTGCATATATTTCTATTTTTATTGTACAAATAAAAGCATTAATATATTTGTCCACAGTACCATTTAAGCCACAAAGTGCCCAGCTTTGAAGTTGAAAACAGATAATAAAGGAGAGCATATTAGTTTCAGTGGAGATAAATGTTGAAAGGGGAAGAACCTATTTGGGTGAAATCCAGTCGTATTATTAGTACTAAAAGGATCAGAGGTTGTGGACTTTGCTGTCTCTGAACAAAGTCATGTCTCCCAAAGTTGCACAGACCTCTGATGCTCCCATGTGCTCTCTCCCCACAGAAATCCTCCCTTACAGCTGAGACCAGCTTTATGTTCAGCAGGACTTCTTTCCCCATCATGGTCAGACAATCTAAAAAGAAGTCTTTTCTTCTGTGGGAGCCAATTGCTTTGTATACAGGGATGTTGGGGGGGGGGGGGTTATGTTGAACTTTTCTAATCAGAGAAGGCAGTCCTTAAGCCCTCCTGCATATCTTAGGCTAAGCACACATTTCAAAGCTGGAGAATTGTGGCCATGGTATTTAGGAGTATGGGGATGATTCCAGATGGAGGTTTATTGGAGAATTAGGACTGCTCTTGCGTGCGACGGTTTTTGCATCTCCAAGAAAATCAACGTTTCAGTATTGTACTACGAATTTCCCACAGAAAACTAATAGGGCTGCTTCCTGAAGAAAGCAGGGAAGATCTCATACAATGGGCACACAACTGCCATGAAAGTAAATGTAGTCCTAATTGTAAACTTTGGGGAAGAGGGTGTGCCTGTATTGCTTATTGAGCTTTCCCAATCACTAGGGAAGTTGAGTGTCCTACTCTATAGAGGACAGTCCTATGTATGAAATCATTCTTCTCTATTTAAAGGGCTGTCTGGTCCAAGTCCTTAAAAAAGAATGGAGAAACATTAAACTTGCCTAGCTAGCTTCTGGACAGCAGACTGAGCAGGTACACAGGCTACCTGGGCACAGCCTTACCCATTATGGTGAGAGCTTCATATTCTGTTTCCTTACTATAAAGTAATTACTATAACTTCTATACATATAAATTAGCAAGGTCAAATTTTGTGTCCTCTTTTTCAAGATGCTGTGTAAGTGATGACCTTAGTCTCCACTCCCCTTCCCAGATATGGTTTGTCCTTTAAGGTGCCTGTCTTGCCCTTTACCTTATTATTTGAGTCATTTTGGAAGACAATATTTCTTTGAAAAACTTAATATAATCATCATCAACAACATCAACATCATCATCATCATATTTTTTTTAAAGAAAATGTGGCCAACCCCAATCCTAGCTGTGGTTTTTTTTCTATAGGGCTGTCTCCAACAGGAGCTTCACGAAGATGGAAAGGGCTTATTGAACACCTAAGGAAATTTCCGTGAAATCTCCCTTGAGAAAGTACTACTGCAGAGAGGATTAGCTGGTTCTTCCAAATTACACTGCAGATAGTTTTGCAGACCTGAATAGCTTTATGATCCTCTAGTGGCATCACCAAGCTAAATATTGCTTAAGTTTTAACCGAGCTCTCTCTAGGTCCAAACCATTCTCATGACTAAAAATGTAAAATTATTCCAGAGGATAATGGTGTTGGGCAGTCAGAGAGGAATGTGTTCTACCTATCCCATGCTTATTACATATCATATACTCATAGAATTGTAGAGTTGGCATCCCAAAAAACAAGCAAGAAAGTAACACCAACTTTTTTTGCCATGGATTTGTGTGTCAGCCACATGCTACTTAGGCCCCAAATCACACATGGTTTATATGTTGGGGCCGCTTCTTTTTTTAGTTCTTGCTAATATTGTTTTCTTTTAAAAGATAGATTAATTTTTGTAGTAATTGTTAATTATTTTTTATTTTAAAATGAATTTCAACTGTTTTGCATGATTTTTAATTTGCTGGAAATCAATCAATTTTTTCTTTTGCCTCATTATTTGCCAGTTCACACTCATTTCTCAACCACCAATGATGGTTAAAATAATTTAGATATCACTCTCATAAACCACTTCAAAAGCCCTTAAAATAACCTTTAAATAAACCTGATGAATAATCATCTAAATTCTTTCTATCTTCTTTGTCAGACTCCTTTATTTAGGAGCTGGGACTGTGAAATGTTGATTGAGTGGCTCACACAATTACCTACTTGTCAGAATGGGGGTATTTAGCATCTGTAAGAATGAACAGAACTAGTTCGATATAAACAGTGTGTTTACTTGGAAGTCCCATTGATTTAAGAAATGGAACCTACATTCAGAGGTTTGGTCAGGCTCAAAGCCCCGGCCTAAAGACTTACTTTACAGACATAAAATGGGACTTACTTCTGAGTTGACATATTTTAGTTTACTATTTGTAGACTGAGAGTCCTAAACAAATTTGCTAGGGAGTAAGACTGGACCTAACGGTCAGGGGTCCCTTTACCTTTAAGACACATTGAATATAGTGAGACACACTTCTGAGTAAACCTGGATAGGACTAGAATGTGAGTTTGTTAATCTATGTAATATTCTTAGAGTTGACATACGCCCAGAATTTTCCATGCATATCTGGTGTAGCGCATATGCAGTGTGGTGTAGTGGTTAAGAGCGGCAGACTCGTAATCTGGTGAACCAGGGTCTCCACTCCTCCACATGCAGCTGCTGGGTGACCTTGGGCCAGTCACACTTCTTTGAAGTCTCTCAGCCTCACTCACCTCACAGAGTGTTTGTTGTGTGGGAGGAAGGGAAAGGAAAATGTTAGCCGCTTTGAGACTCCTTAGGGTAGTGATAAAGCGGGATATCAAATCCAAACTCTTCCAATACTGCAGTCAGAAGCAGTGTCCAGGCAAAAATCGCTAAAAATGTCCAGGGAAATCCAGACGTATGGTAACCCATTTCGGCAGTGTCATTTTTAGCGATTTTTTTTTTGTAAAAGCTCAACAACTTCATTTTCTTTTCTTTTCTTTTTTACAAATTTGCCCCAAATAAGCTTTGTCTGGATCTTCACTATTTGAAATATGGCAAACCTAAATACAGTCGTACCTTGGATCCTGAACGTATTGCAAGTTGAACATTTTGGCTCCTGAATGCAGCAAACCCAGAAGTGAGTGTTCTGGTTTATGAACATTATTTGGAACCCAAATATCCAACATGGCTTCTGCAGCTTCCGATTGGCTGCAGGAGCTTCCTGCAGCCAATCAGAAACCACACCTTGGTTTCCAAACATTTCGGAAGTCGAATCGACTTCTGGAATGGATTTCGTTTGACTTCCGAGGTACCACTGTATACTCAGCCTCCAGTTTTCACCTCCCAAAAGGTTCCGATCCTAAGACAGAACATGTGAGGAACATTCCTCTCCAACAAGCAGCCATTCTTCTATCAGGTTTCTCTGAGGATCATGTCAAGCGGCACTCTCTCTTCCCCTCCCTTCTCCCTCTCATCAGTACTTATCATTTTTCACTGATGCTTTGGATGACCTGATGATCCTGGTTATATCTGTCAAAATGTGGCAGCTAGAACAGGAATACCAGCAGCCATCAGGTGAAGCCAATGAGCAGCACAGATGACAAATCCAGAGCAGCAGGTCAAATAACAAGGTATCCCTGACTATATATATAGATGATATGATATGATATGATATGATATTCTGGTAAAGTGTGTTCTGCCTCATGGAGAGCACAGGTTGCGAGCGGGGCTGACAAGACACCTCACTGTTACTAGGCAAATGGTTTGGCCATCCTTTAAGCAGGGGTGGGCTGTTACTGGGGAAATCTAGATGTTGCCATTTGTTGATTGACAGCCCTATTTGTTAAATACAATGCTCGCAGCGAGGAACTTCCTCTTTTCGCTGCTTACTTCGGATCACCCGCCCTCCCTTCCCTAATTTTAGGCTGTTTGCTTGACCTTGCTATGCCTGTCATGGGGTTATCTGCTTTGGGGCAGGGGCCTGGTAGGAATTTTGTCCATTTGGCTGATTAGTGTGTGCCACTTGGTTTTTGCCTACTGCGTAGCAAATCGTCACAACTTGTAAGGTTTGCGTTTAGCATTGGTCTTGGAATTGGTTGGTGGAGGGGTATGGATTCGGCTGTGCCTGCCCCTCCAAAATGCTGGTGGTGGTGGAGGGGTATGGATTCGGCTGTGCCTGCCCCTCCAAAATGCTGCTGCTGCTTCAAGGGTTTTCCGTTAAAGGAACCCAGGGGCTCCCCATGCTTTTGTCCGAAACCCCCTGGCAAGGGGCTAGGGCCACGCAAGCCCCTGGGAGCATTCTGGGGAGAGGTGAGGCATGGTTCCCAGTCCCGTCTCTCTCCCCAGGTGACTTACCCTTGCTGACTTCGCGGGGGGTGCGAATGTCAGAGCTGTCCCCGTGCGGGGTCAGTTAGTGCTACCAATGCCTAAGCAACCACTCACATTGCTGTAATTTGAATAAAGTTGTGGCCAAAATTATGCCAAAAACCTTAAACAAAAATTAAGTGTCAATTGTGTTTTTCTTTTGGGAGGGGGTGTCTTGGGGACCTCGACGCGCAAATATCCATAAACAGTGTTTGCATATCTCCATATGCATCCTGTTTGAAAACACTGTGTGTTCAAGTGGCAATTTTCAGTGGTTGCAAATTTTGTTCTTACAAGTAACTTTTTCTAATACATCAACCTGTTCACATAATTAGTCAGCACAAGTTGTACAGTGAAGAAACTGGAAGAGGTTTATTGATTCTGGCTTAAAGCATAACCTTGAACACTTTGTGATCTTCCTTGGGAGACTACCAGATTGCAGCTGGTGCCAGTGCCATGTACAGGATTTATGTTCATGACTGTAGTTGAGCCAGGGGAAAAGTTCTATTCTGCCCCAAAGCTGATTATCAGGTAGATGAGTTAATCAACACTTATGTATAACATGTCCGTTTGAAATATTATTTATTTATAAACTGTATGAGCAGTTTTTTCTTGAAAAGCTCGAAGGATTTCCCCCCCCTGAAATCAACAAAAACATCTAAAACCCTATCTGACTTTAATTCAACAGCATATAAACAGAGCACAAAATTGCTACACCCATCAAAAATTATAAACCATTCTAGAATTGTGGGACCACCACTGAGGAAGTCCTGTCCCAAGTACCTGTAGATTTGATTTCCCTGAAAGAAGGTATTGGGATGAAAGCCTCCCCAGCCAGTCCTAGGGATTGAAAGGTATATATGTGACCAGCACTTTGAATTGGGGTGTCTCACTCATCTCTCCTGTGATGAGATGCACAAACTTCAGGTGTGGGCGAGAGCAACTTTCGCAGTTTGCCTCCTATCATTACTTAACCAGAACTGCTTCAACTTGGAAGTAAGTCACTATTTCTCCTTTGTGAGTCCATGGGAATAGAGAGTCCAGCCTAACTGTATTTAGAAGAGCACAAAATAAGATTGCACAAAAGATCTGCAAATTAGAACTGGGAAGTTTTTAGCTTAAATGATGCACAAAATGCCTCTCAGCTGAGGGAGGTGAAACAGTTTCTGATTATATTGTCTCCCTCTTAAAACAGGCTTGACATACATCTTCTGAAGAATTATAGTACAGTACATGAAATTAAACTTAGAACAGAGTATGAATTAGCAGTAGAACCATTGATACAATGTTTGGATATATTGAGGAGCCAGTCTTACAAGTGGATATAAAATTGACAATATACTTGATTTATTAACTGCTCCCTGCAAAGCAATATGCTACAACTGGAAAAAGTCACAAATCTCCGTGTTAGATTGAATACTCAAAGTGTGGGATTTGGCTCACATGGTAAAATTAGCATATGTAGTGAGAGTTAGGAAAAGCAGACAACCCAATAATTTATTTATTGAAAAATGGAGAAGTTGCGTTATGAAACAAGATAATATTCACCCATATACTCTGACAGAAGCAATTTAAGAAATGGCTTAACATACTATTTACAGTCTCTCTTTTCTACAGCTGTTACTGTTGTTTGGTGTGTCTGCTTTGTTTTCTGTGTATCACGTATGGAAAATTAAATACATCTATATATAAACATACATACTTTGTGTGCCCATTTTCTCCTTATTTCCCCCTGATTTCTCTGTATTATGCTTCAACTAAAGTTTTTAAAACTTGTATTAGAGTAGGCAGCTGAGAACAATCTTTTTTAAAGGTTGTATTAGCAACCTCTCCCATTTTAAAAAAATAAAATCCCCTTTTCTGGATGTGGCTCCAAGAGCTAACTCTTGTCTGACTCCCCTCCCTTCAAGCAAACAAGTTTCAAAGGGAATCTGTTGATCTGAAAGACACTAATACTTCAAGAAGCAGAGTGGAGATTTTCCATCCCCAATCAATCAGGCCAGGGAACAATTTTTTACACAAAACCAAACATTAATTACCTGACAACTATATCAATATCAGCCTGTTCTGTAGGCTTAATCTGAGGCAAGAATCAACAGCACTGAGTCCTGGGATCTAACTACTGTGCCACTTCTCAGTTCCAAAGTACGTATCTGAAATTGTCTTGCAGAGCGCACCTCTGAACATATGCAGAATAATTTTGCTCACCACTGAATAATGACATGCTGCTGCATACATCTGGTGTTGAGAAGCCAGATTTTGGATTTCTGAACAAATTACCTATTGCTAAGCAGAACACTGATATTGTGGGCTACTTCTTGTCATTAAATTGAGATGAAATTTGCCAACATTTTACAAAATAAGACTATGAAGAAGCATGGGTTCATATCCAATACTAGTCATACTCAGAACAGATCCATTGAAATTAATGGGTTAAAGCTATGGTTTTCCCAGTAGTGGTGTATGGAAGTGAGAGCTGGACAATAAAGATGGCTGATTGATGCTTTGATGGTGCTGGAGGAGACTCTTGAGAGTCCCATGGTCTGCAAGAAGATCAAACCTATCCATTCTTAAGGAAATCAGCCCTGAGTGCTCACTGGAAGGACAGATCCTGAAGCTGAGGCTCCAATACTTTGGCCACCTCATGAGAAGAGAAGACTCCCTGGAAAAGACCCTGATGTTGGGAAAGATGGAGGGCACAAGGAGAAGGGGATGACAGAGGACGAGATGGTTGGACAGTGTTCTCGAACCTACCAGCATGAGTTTGACCAAACTGCGGGAGGCAGTGGGAGACAGGAGTGCCAGACATGACTAAACGACTAAACAACAACAATTTCAGTGGGTCTCCTCTGAGTGTAACTTAGCAAGATACTAGCCATAGATCTGGACTAGTCACATCATGAGGAAGTCTGATGATCACCATAGGTGATATGGGACGCTCCAGATGTTGGTGGATTCTGGCTCTCATCTGCCCCACTCAGCATGGCTAATGGTCAGGGATCATATTATGCCATCCTCCCTCCCCAGACTTATCAATAAATAAGATTGTATTGGAGATGCCATTTTCTTTCCTCTCATTCCTAGCCTTTGGTATTTCTTTAAACTGCCCAGACGTTCTTCGAATGGAGATTGGCATATAGATCCTGAAATAAGTAAAAATATGCAACTAAATTCTAGCATGTTTCAATCCCTATTAACACTGTGTTACTTCTGAGTAAATATGTATATACTTCATGACTGTAATCCAAAGCTCATTTACTTTGGAAAAAAATTCAGCTGACTTCTTATTAAAACAGGGGTGGCCACCTGTGGTCTGTCATCTCTTGTTGCACAGCAACTCCCATAATCCCTGACCATTGGGCATGCTGGCTGGGGCAGATGGGAGTTGTAGTCTAGCAAAATCCAGAGGACTATTGTTTAGCTACCCCTGGATTAAAACATGAGACTCCGTGTTTAGCTCTGGCTATATTATTTTCTTTGAAAATAATAATTTTGCTTTGGAGCAGTAATCCTAAACCTTATTGAACACCATGGTCTCTTTCTCTCTCTCGTACCACATCAGATTGCACAGACCTAGAAATGGTCAGTGCTGCAGTCCCCAGTCGTATGTATCTTGAGTGTAAAACCCACTGAATCCCTGAGTTCATCTTCTGCAAAATCATGATACATAGGATTGTGCTGCATTTCCATTAAAGTCTCTGGCTGCAAGCTTGAAGATATCACAGAGTTCCTCAGACATTGATGAATACCACCGCAATCCTAAACACTTTATGACTTAGATGGCCAGTGTGATGTAGTGTCAGACTAGGACCGGTTTTAATTTCACAGGATTGTTATAAGAACACTATTAGGGAAAGGAACAACCAAGCACCCTGTCTTGAATTCCTTGGAAGGAGGGCAGGATATAAAATAGAATAAATAAACACTCAACATGTTTTGGGGTTTGGGTGTAAGAAACTGTGGATTGTGCCCTGGCTGTCTGTCAAATCTGCGATTGCTGAAGTCTGTTCCAGTTTGTGGATTGCAGCCCACAAACCACATTGCAGTCCTAGGCCACATTGGAATCAAGTAGAGTGTAAGCCCCACTGAAATCAGGAAGGCATCACTTTTAAGTAGGTATACATATAATTATGTTAGTTTATTTCTTTTACTCTCCACTTTTATAAGAAAATGAACTTTTTAAGTACTTCCAAACAACTGTGAACTACAGTTTAACAGTGTGTTAAGAGCAAAGTCTACTCCACTAATTAGAAGCTTAGGCGGCTCATTAGAAGAGTTTAGTTTAGCTCAGGGATGATGGAGGGAGAAGTGAAGAGTGGTTCTGATAGTCACTGACAGATTTCCTGTCAAGATTGCTGCTATCTATGGGGAAATCAGTGACACTGTTGAAGCACAAGAACAACTGCCATTGTCGGGTTCACAGTGGGTGTTTCTCCGCACACCATTTATTACCCGCCTGCTTTTACTGACAGTTTTGCAAGTCCTGTTCGTATGGAAATACTGCTCCATAGAAACTATCACAATATAAATATACTTATTTGGCAGTAGGTCTGTTGCAGGAGTGGATACCCCCCCATCTCTCTCTCTCTCATTCTCTCTCTCTCTCTCTCTCTCTCTCTTACACACACACGTATATGCATGTGTGCACACGAGGTATTGTCTCTATTACATGTGAGTGTGTGTACAGCACATTGCGTCGTATATTGTCCCGAGAAATGTGTGCGGTGATATATAGGCGCACCTCCTCCCCCCGCCCCGTGCGGGGGCCACCCACCCAGCCACCCCCACCTTCCCTTTCTTCGCTCCAGCTTGTCTTGCGAGCCAGCGCGCCTTGCAGGAAGCCCTGCGGATGTTTGCTGCTTTTCATGTGGCATTTGTGGCCGGCTCTGATAACGTGGCGGGCAGATCCGCAGCCATTCAACGCCGCGCTTGGGAAAACGGTGGAAATAGAAAGGCGGCGTCTCTGAGCAAAGGGCGCTCGCTCTCCCTGCTCCAGCGCCGTGAGTTGAAAAGGTCACTTTGTCCCCAACGGGAGCCCCCGCCCGCCGGGTCTGGGGGCCAAGGGAAACACGGGATCCCGGGCCGAGAGGAGACACAGCAGCAGCACTTTTCGGGGTTTGGGTTACGAGGAGCACGTGGGGACTTTCCCAAATTGGGCACATTCAGATCTCACTGGTCTTACTCCGGTCTTCACTCCTTTGGAGTGAAATGCGGGCAGCACTAGCCCAACGCAACGAAACTGGACGTTGCTTGGCAAGGGGCAGTCAGTGCCGATAGATCACCTGATCCCAAACTTCGAAGCGATCGCGATCGCTGCGGGATTTAATTTCCACAGTCGCGTGTCCAGGGTCGGAGCGCGCAAGCGAATAGATTTGTGGTGCCGGTTTCGGCCAGGTCGTTGCACATAAACCGGTGCGAGGGATCTGCGGGTCTCTAGGGGGTGTGTACCTCTCCCGAGATCCGTATCCCCTTCTGTCACTCCGGATCCTTGAATTCCCAGGGGATCTCTGCCAAGAGTTCGCTCGAAAGTTCTGAGCCGAGTTCGGAACTCGCCTTTCTCTGCCTTTCATCCTGGGGCGCTGAATCTGGAACGGAAAATTTGCTGTGGCCTGAACTTGATTTTCGAAAACAAAATGAAACAAAAAACTCAAGTCCCTAAAGGCGGTGTATGGCCTGCCACACCACAGGTTCGATTCCTGGCATACCCCGGGCGCGGCTTGGAAAGACCCTCCCGACAGTGGCCTGTCTGTCAGGGAGGTACATTAATACTAAGCTGCATGGACTAATGGTCTGACTCGGTGTAAGGGCGATGCTGAGGTTCTTCAGAGAACCTTCCAACAACCGGGTTAGAGACAAGGGACTGCTGGATCGATCCCCGGAGCACGTGGCTCCCACATAGAAGGGACCCAATGCTCTTCGCTGCCAGTAAAATTTAAAAAATGCTCTAAAATGCAACAATCCCCTTGACTTCAGATCGGTCTGAACTGCAAATAATCTGGCCTCAGTTGTTTGTGGATCGCAGTTTACGCAGACGTCGTGGGATGCGAGCCTGAAGGCTCTCTAGCGCGATGCAAATGTCCCACAGAGAAGCAATCTGTTTCCTCTGAAGCTGTTTCTGTAACGTCTGCCCCAGGGTCAAAGATACTTTCCTAACATAGCACTCAGGCGCTCTGCGCTTTCCTGAGGTTGTGCATGGCGTAGTCCCGCTATCAAGCGGAATAAATATTTTGACGGGGAATCCCGAAGTGTTTCCTAGGTAATGGCTAGCAAGATGAGACAGAAAGTATCATCACCATTTCAAGATAGTTTCGTTTCTTTTCAGCGGCAAAAAATATAATTTTGGGGTTTTAAATAAATAAATAAATAAATAAATAGTTCAAATATAAGCCTAATTGCACCGTATCTCAGACATCTTGATCCACGAATTATTTTCACCCTGGAATTTTGCAAAATACAATCCAGCGGCGTTTTGACCCACAGCTTGGATCCAAAGTAATTAGGCTGACTCACAGCCAAGTGGTCCTGGGAATCTCGATTCTAAACACTAAACTCGGAATGGCTTCAGGATCAGGGGGAACCTTTACGATATAGTCAAAGAAAAATAACTAAAGGGTCAAAGAAAACAACTAATTGCATTCCGCAGGAAGCGCAAGTTGGTGAGGCTGAGTTAAGGCAAGGAACGACTACGTTCACCTCAATGTTGGTTTTGGCTGAAGCTGTCCAGACTGACACCCCAAGCCTTGTAGCGAAACTCGATACATGCTTACTCGGAAGCAAGTCCCGCTGTGGAGCTTATTTTCCAGTAAGGCTATTTAGGGAAGAAGGACTGATTTCAGAAAAAATATTAGATCCGAATTCAAAGCATGTAAGCATCAGTGCGTTTAACAGCATCGCCTTCTAACGTAAATACTAACCTACAGCTACACTTGGGAGTCCTTTTCGCTGGAATCAGTACCGTTTACTTCCGGTTCTTTGAAGCAAGTGTCCTAGATTTTCATTACCCCCTACATAACCGCGCAATGTTCAGTTAACAATAGTGGTTTGTCAGGTGGTGTGATGATGACGGTGGTGATTAAATTCATTACCTGCCCTTCAACAGCAAGTCGCAGAGCAGGTTACAAGGTTTAAAGCATTTAAAAATTATTAGGTGATACTCTTGTTCATTTTGTGCATTAATGTACGTCGTAAAAAACACATTGCATAATATTGTGCTGAAATGTTAGAAATCCCTTAAGTGCGAAAAAAACTTAAAACTCCTTAAAACGTGCTTGAGTTCCTGCTGTTGAAATAATCGGAAATGAACCAGTTAAAGTTCAAGTACTCTAAATTAATTATACTAACTGAAGCATCAACAGCAGTTTGAGAAACAAAAGAAGTACATTTAGAGCATAGTTTTCCGTAATATATATGATACTTGCATTTACAAAACATATATATTTTAGACTCCATTTGTGTGCGTGTACCCATGCGATACAAAAACTTAACGAATTATGATACACGATAACGTATCATGTACAAATGTAACGCTTACATATTATAAATGTATTTCTTCCATCAGATTTACCAATGACATTTCCTGTCTAGAAAACACGTGCAGCAGACAGGAAACAGATAAAATAGGTCGAAAGTGGTTCATTTTCCCTCCCATAAAAACAAACTACTTAAATAGCGTGATCCCAAGCAAGGATATCCTCTTCGGTCGCCTGTAACGAGTCACCTTCGGGTCTCTCTCATTCCGAGCCCAATCGCCCTTAACTTGAAAGTAGATCCCATTGATCTCAATGGAATTTACTTCCACGTAGTCCCAAGTCATGGAAAAATCCACTTGTCGCTGGAAAGGTTACTCCTGGCCAGCTCCCACACAGGTGAATTGCAGATGGAACTGGTCCTCTGCTCGCCCGCTGCGACGGTCCCCGGCCCCGCCCACGAAGCCGATTGGCCCGGGCTCAGTTTAAACGAAGCCGCGCGGCGACGGCCGCCAGCTAGTCGAGAGCCAGCGCGGACTGCCTGAGTGTCGCTCGGAGTCTCTCCCAAGCGTTCCTTCCAGCGAGCCGTCCCAATTTGCCTTGCGGGGGCGCCAGGAAGAGGACCGAGGGCAAGGAGCGGGTGGGTCCGGCGGAGCAGCGTGGCAATGAGCAGCCCCGATGCTGGATACGCCAGCAGCGACGACCAAGGACGGTGCTCGCTCCCTCCTCCGCTCATGATGCAGTGTCCGTGGGCAGAGTCGCTGAGCCCGGAGGGCAAGGGCAAGGGCGAGGCGGCCGGCGCCGCCGCCGATGCAGGCCAGCAAGGCGGGCCGGGCCGGGCCAAAGGGGAAGCGCGCATCCGCCGCCCCATGAACGCCTTCATGGTCTGGGCCAAGGACGAGCGCAAGCGGCTGGCGCAGCAGAACCCGGATCTGCACAACGCCGAGCTCAGCAAGATGCTGGGTAAGTGCCGGGGGGGGGGGGGCTGTAAGATGCCAGTGGCAAAGGAAGTCCCTAGACCTACAACAGAGTAACAGCACAATCCCACGCATGCTCCCTTGGAAGTAAATTCAAGGGGGTTCCAAGTAGTTGCGTGAAAGCAGATGTGTCAACTTGAATGAAATATATTTGGGGGGGGGCAGGTAAGCCCCTACCCGCATAATCGATCACATGAGGCGGGGCAAGCACACCATGTGAAAGGCAGTGCCCATCAACGTGGGGGGGGGCGACCCCCTCCAATATTTTATTGGGGGAGCCAAAGGGACGTCGACTCCTAGGAGTTGGCCTTTATGCGCGGGAGCGCACCCCAAAGCAACTGCCATCTCCGCAAGAGGAGGGTGCTTCTCTGGGAAGCTGGCTCGGCCATGCGAAGGCCACTCGGGAGCTAATGGAAGGTCCGATGGCAAAGATTCGGATTCCAGCGACATAGATTTATTTACATTGCTATAATCCGACGTGCCTTTTTTGGCACGGGGAACGGGAAGGGAAATCCTCTTTCGCAAGCGGGAGGACGGCTGCCCTGCGTTTCTTCGTAATGCCGGCGCTGCTCCTCTCAGCTGCTGGGTCTGGGGCGCGAGGAGGCCGGCCAGCTACTGTTGTTTACCCACATAGTCTTCTGCCATCCCGAATCCCGAAGGGTCTACACTTGTTTTAAGCCTAGATTCAAGTGTCACCTAGACTCTAGTTATTAAGCAAGCTGCTTGTGGTCGTCCCTCAAATGCTGGCTACCTCACTGCAGCCTGAAATCCCCCCTCCCCCCGAAAGCCAGAACCAACCGGCCCGGCTCCGAAGAGGTGCGTCCCCGAAGGCGCATCCCTCTTGCCTACCCCTGCTGAGCAGAGCGTGGAAACCTGTGGCCCATGGCAAGTTGCTGGACCTCCGCTCCCATCACCGCTGACCAATGGTTGCTTCCCGCTGATGGGAGCTGGGAATCCAGAAACCCCTGAAGGGCCACAGATTGCCCATCCCCGAGAGGGCTGTGAGGTGGTGTGGGAGGCAATGGTCGTATCCCCATTTACCTTGGAGCATGGAATCCATTTCTGGACTTTTTTCCTGCCTGAGGGAAAGTGCGCGCCAAGGCGAGACTACATCAGCAGGCAGAGTGTGTGCCGAGGTTTGGGGTGAGGGCTGTATGGGATTAACTTCCATGTTAGGACTGCGTTGTCAGTTGATGTGTTTTCCGGCATGGCTGAGGGAAGACCAGCGGGCAGAGTGTGGCGAGGTTTGGGGGGGAATGACCGGCAGCCGCCGAGGCTGAATTGTGGGCGCCTGTTTGAAACCACCTTTCCCCCTTCTCTCCTCGCGCTGACAGGCCAGTCGTGGCGGGCGCTGACCCAGGAGGAGAAGCGGCCCTTCGTGGAGGAGGCGGAGCGGCTGCGGCTGCAGCACATGCGCGACCACCCCAACTACAAGTACCGGCCGCGGCGGAGGAAGCAGGTGAAGCGCCTCAAGCGCGGCGACGGCGCGGCCGAAGGCGGGAGCGGTTTCCTCCCGGTGCCGCCGCCGCAGCAGCAGCAGCACCACCACCACCACCACCCGCAGCACCAGCTGGGGCTGTCCATGGACGCGGGCAGCGGCTGCGAGGGGCTGGGCCTCCCGTACCCCGAGCAGCCGGGCTACGCCGGCGGGAACTTCCACTACCGAGACTGTGCGCCTCTCCCGCTGCCGGCTTTAGGCGCCCATTTCGGGAGCTACAACCTGCCCACCCCCGAGCCCGAGTCGCAGAGCGGCGCCTGCGCGGAGCCCGCCTTTTTCCCGCCTCACCAGCCCGACGAAGGCGGCTGCCTGCTGGGGCCCTACGGCTACCCGACGCCCCCCGGGGCCGAGTATCCCTGCAACGGCGCCCCTGCGGGCAACAGCGCCGGGCTTTTCCGCGCCCGCTTCGCGGCTCCCGTGGCCGCCTACGCCTCTGCTCAGGATCCCGCGCAGCAACAGCAGCAGCAGCAGCAGCAAGCCTGCCGTCGAGGAGACGCCGCCGTCGGCTTGGAGCACCTTCCCCCGCATGACGTAGAGCTGCTGGCCGACGTGGACCGCGCCGAGTTCGAGCAGTATCTGCCCTTCGGCTGCCGGCCCGGCGAACTGGGCCTCCCTCCCTACGCGAGCCACGAGGCCTCGGAGGCGAACTCTGCCGCCGCTTACTACTGCGCAGCCGCGGGAGGAGGAGGAGGAGGAGGCTATCCGGAGCTGTGAGAGGGACTCTGCGGACGGGAATAGAGGCAGGAGCGGACTGGATCCCTCGGTTCTATTTATTGTAATTTATTGACTGAAACATTTTTAGAAACCAGGCCTGGGAACTTTGAGCGGGTTTTTTTTTTTTTAAGTACCCGCTGGAGCCTTCGTTTCCCCTTCTTTCTGTCACCTCCACATCGGACAGAGCCAGCGAGGCTGCCCTTAGAGCTCACTACGAGGCAACTCGCCCTTCGCCTCCGAGCCCGCTTCCTTCAAGGGGTCCTTGTACAGAAGGGGGTGGGACTTGGGGAACCCCCAGTAGACGTTGGACTTGGAAACAGCTCGGCAATAAAATAACTCAGGTGGTTATGAGTGGTGGTGTCGTTCTTGCGGGCTTCGCCGTGTGTTTATATAAATATACCCAACACCTTTGCGGAAGGTAGAGCAGAAGGTCCCCGGTTCAGCTCGCAACATCTTGGCGGGGGGGAGGGGGAGTCTCTGCCAGTCAGTGTAGAAAACATGGAGGAAGATGGGTCAGTGGTCTGGCTTGGTCCGAGGCAGATTCCTCTGTGCCAAACAGGAGAACAGAGAGCTGGTCAAACAATTCGCACTTCACACTCCTTGTCTGGTCCCCTCGGTGCTGCTACAAGGATCATGGAGTAGGCACTTTTAATAAGACTTCTGCCTAGAAGCTGGAAGGTTGTAGAGTGAGATGTGTATAAAGCAGAGTCGGTTTTACCTCCAGCCAATATCTCTAATTATAAGGGGGCATATTAAAGGTATTAGACTTTGGGGGTGAGTTCGATGATACTCGACATCTTCCAAAGCAGTAAACATGAGCATACAATTACTGAACTATAATCTGACTGGCACTCAAATGTCAAGATCCCCACCCCACTGCTTTCCAAATACAGTAATACTATTTCAGATACTTCAGAAAGTTTGTTTAAATGCAGGCAATTTCTCCCTACAGCTGGAGAGCTTTCCAGAGGAGTCACTAAAGCAGGGCTCTAGATTCAGGGGTCGCACGATTTTTCTTTCCCCTCGCTACTCTTTGCTAAACTAAACCACTGAAGTGAAAAAAGCTGAAGGCAGTCAAGAGGAGATTTGCGTGCAAACGAATTTTCCACTCCACCCCCTTCTGCAACTCCGAAACTCGGGCTCTCTTGCCTTCCCCCAGTGAGGCTTTGGCTCATAGGTCCCGGGGCTCTAGTAAAAGGTAGCTTCCCTTTTAGAAAGGGTATTTTTTTTGCAAAATAATTTTATTATCCACTACAGCTGGTTTGAAAAGAAAGGACGGCGGTGTTCCAACTGCCTTTCCTCTCAAAATAGTGAGTTTACCGCTTAAATAATTTCTGGCAATAAATGAACAGGTTTGGGAAGAACAGGTAGGAGGTGTTAGGTAGGTTGTGATCCCAGTCACAACCTTGTGTAAGGACACCAAAACGCTTGATCCAGGCTGGGGGTGTACTTCAGAAGGAATCCGTTGTCAACCTGGTGCCCGCCTGCTGTTACTGGGCTCTCCCACCATCTCTGAACACTGGTCGTGTTAGCTGGGGCTGAGAGTTGGGGTCTAAAGCACTGGCGGGGGGTCGGGGGTCGGACCAGGTTGGCAAATGCCACTCTGCAAAGGAGGATCAAGTTCTAGGAAAAGAAGAGGCGTTATCTGTCCCGTGATGGTTTTAAGTTTATCGGCAAGGCGCCCGCCGAATGAAATCAAGCGTTCCAGATTAAATCAGGTTGATTTTGATTTCCCTTGATTACTTCCTCATCTCTTCCTTTGAGGTCCCCGTCCCACCAGCACCGTGAAAACAAAAAGAAAAAGAAAATGTTATTTTAGAAAACATCACCACTAGTGAGATTGTGTGTTCTAGTCTGGACACACAGCCTCCCTTTGCTTGGGGTAACGAAGAGTTTGTCCTTGTACGTTTGAGCTTGAAACGGAAGAGGATACTGTACTGGAGATTATTTTCTTCAAAAATAATTAGTTTATGTGCCATTTAAAAAACAGTCTTACTTACAAATCATCTCGTAAGTATTTTCCCTCTCCCCTTTCTCAGTTTCTTGAGCAGCACTTGAAAGAGACCTTTATTTCGGAAAGAGAAGAAAAAAGAAAGCACCCCTTTTCCTTTTCCTTCCTAGCTCTTATTTCACGATTGCAGATTCAGTCAAAGGCGATCAAAAGAGAAAAGAGACGCTTCAAAGCAATTGGTCTATTAACTGAAATCACACTAGGACAATTCGGTCAACCGAACTGTCAGGAACTAGTGTGCAAGAAATTGGGTCGTGCCAATTTCGGCTCAAAACTAGATCCTCCTTTAGGTTGAACTCATTGGAATGGTTCATCCGAACCGCCCCCTTTTTATCCCAAGGGAACAATTGGGCCGGTGACTTTCTCTTGCGTTTAGGAACTGATCGTGTTAATTTCTTCCAAGCTGCGAGATAAAGAGGCGCGGGAACAGATGTAACTTCGCACTTTGCCCTCTCACAAACGGTAAACCGATGGTAGGAGGAAAAGCGGGTGGTGAATTGAAAGTTTTTCTGCACCTTGCAGCGAAAACAGGCAAATAAAGCTGGTCATTTCTGTAGATTGATGCTACAGTCCTTAAGAGTAAGCCCCATTTAAGGCAATCGTATTTAAGAGTAAAGGTACTTTATTGGATTGGAAGCTTCACTATGTATTTCAAATTTCTTCCTTTTACTCGATTTCACCACCTCCACTCCAATCTTAACTTCATTTTTAGTTTATGCATTTAGGTCTATTGGTTGGTAAATACCTAATCCCAAACCAATCCTCTTTGGAAGAAAGACCTACTGTGCTTGATAAGAATTCGCGGTAAACACTGATAGGTTCTTGCGGTTTTTCACAGGCCACACCTAGTCCTTTACGTGACGGTTGGGGAGCTGGATTTGGCCAGATCCTAATCTTCCCTCCCCACCCACCGCTCCACGGGTCAAATCTGACATGTGGATATGCTGGCCAGCTTTCGACCGATTGATGTCATAATGTCAGGTGATCCTTTTTCTCGTTGCCCACGTAGATTGGAATCAAATAATGCACGCTAAAGGACAGGAATTTGCAGGCGCTGACGTTCAGCTGATTGTCAGCGTTCACAAAGCCCTGTGCCTTTGCAAATGTCATTTATCACAGTGGTGCCTACACGATGTAGGTGGGCGTGGCTTGACCAAAGTAGCCTTGCAGGCAAAATGGGAGAACGCATGTTTACTCAGAATAAAGTTCCTGTTAAGTTTAGTGGGGTTTAATCCAAAATTAGTATAGTTGGGATTGCAGTCCTGCAGTACAGTCAGATACAGGCTTTTTCTGGAGTAAATATCACTATTTAGAGTCTTATTCCTAGGTAAGTGTGGATAAGACTGCAGCTTAAAGTTCAATATTAACTCAATCTGTCCCCCTTCCATATTGCTTTAGACCAGCACATCTTTAACATTAGTAATGGGTGGTTTCAGGATGAGTGGAAAAATGAGAAAGCTTTCCAAAATGCTCATTTTTTAAAAAAGTGAGGACTAGCTTAATCACACCTAAGGCCAACTATCTCTACAAGAGAAAGATAGCGCAAGCCTAGATCAAATAATCCAGTTGATAACTGGTGTATGAATTCACTTCAACATCAAAACACAATGAGGTTGTCTAAATTCCAGACTTCTTAAACATAGTCTGAGTCAATTGCTCTCTTTCTCATCATCACCTGTCCCTTTTGCATCTGCATGACAACTAAAATGTCAGTATCACTTCGCATGATGACCAGATCAAATCTACTAAGTTTCACTAAGCTCCTCAAGGAAAAGGCTTTTACACTTTTTATTTGCTGCTTTTCTGTTGGATCATCTCTATCTCAGCTACAGGCTGAAAAATAGGCTTGATAGAAATGGTGGGAATTATAGTTGAAGGGAAAATCAAGGGACTACCAAATACAATTCCCAGGAAGCCCTAACTGGTAAGCAGCTATAAAATCAATATAAATCCTCCATGTATAAGAAAATATTAATATTAATGCAGTAGCCAGGATGTGCCATTCAACAAATACACAAGGAATACCAGTGTTCATGTATTCAGCACCATTCTATCATGGCCCACTCCACTGAACACAGGTCCATCTAGGCTGACAATGTAAGGGGATTTGGGGAAAATCCCTTCAGGATGAACATTAATGAAGGAACAGGGCTGTGAAAAAGAAATACATGTTTTAAAAATTATGAAGTTATTTTTATAGTTATGAAATTATGAGGTAAATACCTTTATTGGGCCAATCAAAAAGTCATAAAATAGTGTGCAAGCTTTCAAGTTCCACAGAACTCTTCATCAAATTAGATGTTGAAAATTCAAGGGGTATGAGGGGAGAAAAAGGTTGTTGGGGTTACTCAAGCCATCCATGCCTGCATTGGTAAGTTGGAGGTGTGGGTGGAGCTAGTAGATATTCAAATGAGGTGCTTTCCACTACCTCATTTAATGACATTTTGCTTGGCCTAATAAAGATATAGCCCTCATATGGACTTTGGATTTTTTTTGTAAGAGCCAACCAAGCTACCTTTACTTTTTGTGTAATTTTTAAGATGTTGCCTTGCTTCTACCTGCAATTTTTGCTTAGCAATTTGCTGAGATTCCAAGAGAATATATTTATGCTCTTATTGGAGGATATATGGTACATTAAATTGACTGCAAAGCAGGTGTCTATGGCTATCACCCTATGCCCACTCAAATGGGAGCATGTCCTGTTCTACACAATGGGATTGACATCTGAATAAGCATGAATAAACTTGGATTACATGTGGGTTTAGGACTGCAGCCTGATCTGGAAACTCATTTAATTGTAGCAGGTAAATGGTGGTGAGCAAACAGGAGCACATTGCAATTCTATGCATGCTTGTTTGGAAGTAAGCACCCAATTAAACCCAGTGGTGCTTGCTTCTTAGTAAATGTGCATAGGGTTGGGCTACACATCAGTTTATCCACAACAAGCATGAATTACAGCAAAGTGTAATTACAGCAAAAGTTCAGCAAAATGAGAGGTCAAATACTGTAGTTCATCTCTCTGTGTTAGGTATAAACCCTCAAACCTGCACTCAGGACTCACAATCTGGTTTCAGATTCAATATCTTAACTTTTGATGGAGATAATCTGCAAAGCGCAGTACTCTTGGACTCTTGGACATGATAGTTAAGAGGACCAACAGACGTTGAGTCCTCACACGGTACTCTGCATTGCCAATATGAAACTTTTCCTAGAGATTTCCCCTTAGCTGGTGAGGAGAAAGGCTTCCACAAATGTGTGGAGGGAGGAAAGGGGCAGAAACCACTGAGTTTTAATGGCCAGGTTGCAATTAAATGAAAATGATGATCCCTGACTTCTGCATTTATTTCTCTGTAGCTGGCTCTGGATATCTACCTAATTTATTTAAGTGATAGTCTCATGATTGAATTTTACATTTCTTTCTTTCTAGCAGACTCAGGACATTTCTTTATCTGATTGATTTATGGTAAGTAACAGCTACCTGACTGAGTCACAGGCCACCTTAGTTCCACAGAACAAGGAAAGAACAGAGCAGGTGAGGCAACACCCATTTATCAGATTCAAGACAGGATACATGGGCAATTTTTATTCATCTGTTTTACCTTCCCTTTAATGAGCCTTCCCTCCCTCTCTCCCTTTTCTCATTTTCTCCTCACCCTGTGATATAGTTTAGGACAATGGAAAGTGAAAATGAATGTTTTAAGATTCAGGAAAGACCAAAGGAGCCTTTTCACCACCATAATAGCAACAACCAGCACATTTGTTAGTCGCTTTATGCAAAAAAAGTCACAATGCAACTCCGCAGGATAAAATAAAAACAGATACAATCATTTTAGAACTAGAAAATTTAAATACAACTTGATCAAGTATTTTCTAAGATTGGAGTAAATTTGTAATTTATTTAAAAGACCACTGTAAGCAGTTAAAATATCTGGCAGGAATGTAATAGCACTTGTAAGGTGGAATTATTTATGATAATTATGGTTATTTAACAGATGGATAAGGGTAAAAGATGAGGTAAATTTAATCCTAAATATGGAACCCAGGGAGGGAGGGAAGGAGGTCTGAAGATTCCAAAGAACCTTGCACTTTAATGTTTGAAATGGTTATGTTAAATTTTATAAAATTATGAAAAAAACAATAAAAATTATTTAGAAAAATAGAAAATTAAAATACAAAATTCCTAAAGTGCCCATAAGAAGGACAAGCTGTACCTCACAGTGAGTATCACAACAGAAGCTATCTTGAATACCAAAGGCCTGGGTACATAGGCCAAGCACCTAAAAACTGACATTCATGGTACCAGGTGCATTTCCCCAAGGAGAGCATTGTTCACATGCTGCATAGATAAACTGTGGAATCTGTTCCCACAAGGTGCAGTCACAGCCAACAACCTGGATGGCTTTTAAAATGGATTAGCCAAATTGATAGAGGATAAAACTATCAGTGGCATCAATAGTTATGTTCTACCTTTACCATCAGAGACAGTGTACCTCTGAATATGAGTTGCTGGGGAATGCAAGTGGGGAGAGTACTATTGCACCCAGATCCTGTCTGTGAGCTTCCCATGGGCACCTCATTGGCCACTGGGAGAACAGGATGCTGGACTAGATAGGCTTTTGACATTATCAGCCAGGGTTTGTGTTACGTTCCTAATGCATTGGCATATATTATGGGGATAAATCATGCCTGCAATTAAAAACAAGGAAGCATTCAAAAGTTGAGCAGATAGGGAGGGAGACCAGTGGCACCTCCCTCTTATATATGGGTAGCACTATTTTGGCTACTTAAGCAATGGCTTAGGCATGCATGTATAAAAGCACTTGTTCAGCATAGAGAAGCCCTCAAGGTCTCTCACTGACCATTTCAGAGATCAGAACAATGTCATCTCAAGTTATCCCAACTTCATAGTTGCAGACAAAAGTCTCCTGCACTGTTTTTAATGCAAGTATCAGAAAAAGTCTTGCATTTCTTTGCTTATCTGAGCAAAACTTTGTTTCATTTTGTATTTCTTAAGGGTTATGAAGAAACATTGTTTCTTCACCAAAAGAATGCCAGCTTCATTTATCCACAAAGAATATGTCTAGGAACAAAGTAATCTTGGATTTTTTCCAAGGTATTGTGGGATTACTTTACAGTGTCTGATTTTCTTCAAGGCTTCTTGCTGCTGTGATTTAGAAGCAAAATTTATTCTGCATGCATCCTGTTTAAAACAATTATTTTCCTGTTTTATGAAAATACTGGAATATGTTTGTGCAGTCATAAGTTTTATCCTGAATGACCAAAAAGGCAAGCCAATATTCATCAATGTCTAAACTTGGATCCATATTTCTGAATGTGAATCTGTGCTGTTGTTTTAAATAATTTGTTTCCCGATGAGTATGAGGTAGAATAGAAAATGGGTCAGTTGCTACTTCCCAACCATAATTAAGTTGGACTCCCTTTGAAATATGTGGATTTTGACATCTATTTATTATTTGATAGGACTTGATCAGCCAGGATTTTTCATGTGGAAATTTTGTGACTTTGTGGTATGTGCATATCAGATCCTGAATATCACAAAATATGACTAATGAATTCATATCACATGCAAATGGTATGATTGGGAACATGACACCATGGTACTAAGCAGAAGTGGGTTGTGTAATTAATATCTAGGCAAGGGATTAAATCATATATACAAGTGTTAACCTGATAATTTCCCCTGCAGTTATATCAATATTTCCAAGTAAGGGAGGTACCCTCTTGTTTATTGAGGAAATATGATCCCCTATGGGAGGAAACAAATATTATTAAAATTAATCATTAACAATTAATATATATTAAATGAAAAGTTTCTGCATGAAAATATGATGAATGGATCATTTATCTTTTCACAGGCCCAGAAAGCAAAGCTTGAAGATTGGTAATTTTATGTTTGCTTGCTTGCTTTGGCTGTAAGAAGCATAATAGTTGATCTTTCTGTTTTCTCATCCATGGAGGAAGATGCAGCACCACAGAACATGGTTAATGCTATGTTTACACACTTACACCTGATAAACCTGCTTGCTCCTGAGGCTAGGAAAGTGGATCTTACTTAATTGGTGAGAAAATAGAAGAAAACACTTCCAAGTCCTTAAGATTTACATCCTGTGTTTTCAAAACTCAGTGCTCTATAATTATTGACTTAACCTTTCATTAAACAACCATGTTAGGGTTGCTTAATTTTCTATGGTGTGTGCGTTTTGTGGTTTGTTTGTTTTTTGCGGGATGGGACGGGGATTGTCTACTTGTTCCTTTATGAAATGTAAATTAATGGGCATCATACTGTGATCCAAGAACGATTCACATACTGTAAACAAATTTTGGACTATAAATCCCTTTAGCATAGCCAGCACATGTAAGGGGAGATTGTCTTACATATTTAATTTAGATACAGTTTAATCATAAACAAAACCTTTAAGTAGTTTATATTCCTTATGATGCCAGCAAAGTCTCTAGAGAAGAAATGTGGAATCTGTAGCCTTCCAGATAATGTTTGGCTCCAACTCCCATCAACTAAACTGGTTTCTACCATCAGTAATGGCCTGGATGAGGATGAACAAATTGAAACTTAATCCAGACAAGACAGAAGTGCTTTTCTTTTTTTTTTTTTAAATAATTTTTATTGATTTTCATAAAACAAAAAGCACAAAATTAAACAAACAAACAAACAATACATGACTTCCCCATGCCTCCCTCCCCATGCTTTTCAGCCTGTGCTGGATGGGGCTACACTCCCCTTGAAGACACAGGTTCACAGTTTGCGGGTGCTTTTGGGCTTCACCCTGAGTCTGGATGCCCAGGTTTCTGAGGTGACCAAGGGGGTATTTGCACAGTTGAAGCTAGTGCACCTGGTAGCAGAAGAAGGGAGATTTTTGGGGAGCAGGGTGCCACGGGCAGTACTGGGGCTGCAGGGCGCCCTCCGGTGAACGGGTCCAGTGCTGCCTCAAAATGTAGCCAGGACACAGCATGGGACGCATGTGGCACTTGGCTAGGGTGCCCCAGCTGCTGCCTCCCTCCTGGCTGAGGCTGCCCTCCAGTGCTCCAAAACTCAAAGAGCTACAGCCAGATGGTTGACCAGAGCTGGCTACAGAAAGCATACAATTCCCCTGTTACAATAGTTCCACTGGCTGATCTGTTTTCAGGCACATTTCAAAGTGCAAGTTATGGCTTAGGCCCAGGCTACTGAAAGACAGCATTCTCTCATACAAACTTGCCAGGGTCCTGAGATCTTTGTGGGAGGGCCTTCTCTCAGTTCTGTCACCTTCACAGGCATGCGGGAGAGGGCCTTCTCGGTGGCTGCTCCCAGACTTTGGAATTCCATTCCGAGAGAAGTTAGCTTGGCTCCCTCCTTGCTGTTCTTCCACTGGCAGGAATTTCCTAAAGAAATTGCATTATCTTAAATGCAAAAACATAAACTGTTACAATTTTTAACTGGCTTTTTTTAAATGAATGGAAGTGGCATCTTTTCAAAAGTGGGATTTTAAGCTCTCTCTCTCTTATATAAAAAATGCTGCTCATTAAAGCAACTCACTGTAGCTGCTTATCCATGGCTGGTAGGCAACTTTAGACTACCCCAGCAAAATCTTCATTTGTCCAAACTAATATTGGCTGATCTCATCTTAGCAGGTGTAAATTGGGCAACCAGTAGAGTTGACGATAGTTTAGAGCTTGGCAGGCTCCAGAAATTAAAATACTCAAGGAAGATTATTGTTTTTGTGGGTGGATGGGCAACTAATTAGTAGGGGGCAAACCACTGGGGATAATTATTGACAAATGATAATTGACTCATTAAAAATGTAAAGGGACACATAATAAACATAGCAGTTAAAATGCACACACACAAATTGACTAAAGTTCATAGCACCACTGAAATGATGCAACTTACAGGAATGATCAGTTCTTGTGAGCAGGGTTGGTTTCATAGCTTTTCCTGAAATCTGAAAGAGAGAAAGCCTTGACTCCAGCTGAATATCCTGTTTAGTTCTACAGGTCAAAAAACTGCTGCCAGCATCATAAAAGTCTTTTTTTCCATCCATGAGTGCTATCACTTTCATGTCTTCAATTAACCACATCTTTACCAAAGTAGAAACTGTCACATCACTGATGTTTGATGCCCCCATTCAAAACTTGTTTACTTGGAGTAGAATTCTTATAACTTAAATATAGATCTTTATTCCAGTCTGCATCTGCACTGGAACTATTTTTATGTGTGGATTTGTACTGTCTTTGTACTGTTTTTAGGATGTGGTTGTTTGTTTTTTTTAAAAAAGATAGAATTGTAGAGTATAAATGCAGGCAGACAGAAATTCATATATTTTACAGGTAATATTCAATAACTCAGAGTAGCTTCATTGACATCAATCAACGTAACTCATGAATTACTGGACTGCAATCTTGGTGCTTTTAAAAAATGTTATTTTTAAGTATAAGATCAATGCATGATTGTTTCATTGTTGAATACCACTTTATTTGCACTGAAAACAACTCTAAAATATCTCATAAATACAATAAAATGTATGCAGGTTTACAGTGCCTTATTAAAGTCGATATTCATTTCTTGAATATTACCTTATTTGCACTGAAAAGGCCTCTAAAATGTGGCATAAATCATGTGTACAGGTTTACAGTGCAGCATGAAAGCTGATCACAACAGGAAGTATGACAGTTGCATAAACTGTAGCTGAAAGATGTGAAATCCCAGGAACATCAGTCATGATGGGGACTGATATGTATTATGTGTGTTGCCATACATTTTGATTTTGTTTGACAATGAAAAGAAACAAGGAGAGTTTTAATTTAGCCACTGCAGTATTAGGAAAAATCAAGTTTCAGGCTTCTATCAGCCCACCTGTCTTGTTTTCCTAGCCTTATTGACCTCTGTCTGCCCTTTAGATGACAGATTAGCTGTGAACATCCTTTATAAAAGGAAATAGTGTTCTATAAAATTCACACCATGGTTTCTAATTTAGCATCAGAGCCAGGACATCCTAAAATAAAATTTGAGTCAAAAATAGATCTGTGTGTGTGGCAGGGGAAACTGTCAGGGTTGAAAGCAAACCATTAATCTACTTAAAAGTTAGCTTAATCTGTGAGAAAACATACACAAAAGGAGGGTTTGTGGCTTCTTCAGATGCTGTGTGTTTTGCTGATAGGGAGTAAAGCAAAACCAAAACCAAAAACAGTATGTTTGCTATATCAAGTGTGATAAAGATGAGGCACTGTACAGCAAAACAGAAATATTTAAAACTCCACTCTCAAAACTGATCTTGAAGAGAGAACATGTGTTATAATTATGTGGTTGAAGTTTGTCTCTCTCCAAATGGCAAATTAAAATTGAAAGGTATCATTTGATGGAGCTTTTACACAGAATAATTTTGTTGGACTGAAATTGCTCAGAGTTTGCTTAAATTGTGTGTGATTATACATTTGACCATGTTTGTGGTTCTTTATTGATGGCTAACTTAGCAACCTACAATATTGGTGTACCTGTGCTGAACAATTAAATAAATAAATAAATAAATAAATAAATAAATAAATAAATAAATCAAACACAATTAAATAAAAATGCTATCACCATTTTACCAGTCTATGTTATGAAAGTGAATGATCAGATTGCCTTTGAGAACAATTGCTTATTGCAGGAAATGTCTGCCTCCTTGATATTGTCATCTTTTATGACATTTTGTTTCTTAAATTGTTTTACAATGTCTCATGCAATATTATTCAGCTTTATTGTAAAGTTGAATAGCATATGTGGTTAAAGGAATAGTTTACTGCCAATTAACATTCAAAACTGCATGGTAGTTATGCAAGAAAAAGTGCCGTTAAAGAAATTTACAAATAAAAACAAGCAAATGAATTACATTTTATTCTTACAAAGTGAACTCATAGCAAGCAATTTCTGCATTATTTCTGCTCAAAAGAACCCATCTTCAAAAATATCAGTTAGCACTGAAGTCAGGAATCTAATGATTCCAGTATCTGGAACAAAAAAAGTGATAAATTATTCAGACTACAGAATACACACCCATTTAACTTGTGCCTTTTATTTTAGCTGTGGTGTGTTTTTCACTAGGTTGTGAAGCAGAATCAAGATAGTTCTTGCAGTACTTTTCTAGGCCCTAGATCAGGCATAGGCAAACTTGGCCCTCCAGATGTTTTGGGACTACAATTCCCATCATCCCTGACCACTGGTCCTGTTAGCTAGGGATCATGGGAGCTGTAGTCCCAAAACATCTGGAGGGCCGAGTTTGCCTATGCCTGCCCTAGATGAACATCTAGTCAAGCTGTTCTGACCTGTACACAGCTGTTGAGCTGACAGTTTAAGCTTCTACTTACAGAGACAGGTGAATAACATGTCTCTATGGGATAGCTGACTAGCCAGAATCTGAACTAAATTAACAGAGCCATCCATACCCAAGATCCACTGGGATGAGAGAGTTTGGAATAGATGGAACTTGGGCTGTCCCAGCTAAGCTCAGCTGACGCAACTCCCTCATCACAGCTCAGAAAGGGATATGCCTACACAACTCCCTCAACCTGGCTGAGCTCGGGCTTTGCTGACTCAGCCAGTGGAACTTAATGATGTACTTACCCCTGTTCCAAATCCTTTTCAGTTCAGTCACGTGAAACTTACACCAGCAAAAATGGATGGTGTTGGTAAAATTCTATTTCCAGGGCTTGTTTCCTATCTACCAGGCTTGAGCTGGGATTTGGAATAGGGGTAACTAAGCTTGATAGGGGCGCGAGTGGCGCTGTGGGTTAAACCACAGAGCCTAGGGCTTGCCAATCAGAAGGTAGGTGGTTCGAATCTCCACAATGGGGTGAGCTCCCATTGCTCGGTCCCTGCTCCTGCCAACCTAGCAGTTTGAAAGCACATCAAAGGGCAAGTAGATACATAGGTACCGCTCCAGCGAGAAGGTAAACGGCGATTCCATGCACTGCTTTGGTTCGCCAGAAGCGACTTAGTCATGCTGGCCACATAACTGGAAGCTGTACGCTGGCTCCTTCGGCCAATAAAGCGAGATGAGTGCTGCAACCCCAGAGTCGGTCACGACTGGACCTCATGGTCAGGGGTCCCTTTACCTTTACCTAACTAAGCTTGACTTGACCTAAGCTGGTGTAAATTCCACTGCCTTCCTATACAGTCATACCTCATGTTCTGTTACGTTCATGTTGCGTCTTTTAAGCTTGCTAACGTGGCAAACCTGGAAGTGTATAGTTTTGGGTTTCACCGTGTGTGCGTGCGCAGAAGTGTTCTGCATGCTTCGTGCATGTGCAGAAGCACTCTATTGTGCCGCACATGTGCGCAGAAGCAGCACTCTAGTTATGGACTTTTTGGGGTGCGAACGGCACCCCGGAATGGATCAAGCCAATAACTAGACGTACCACTGTACATGGGATTGTTCTGCCAGAAAGGCCATGCAGAGTTGGCAAAATTTGAAGGAAGCGAAAGGGGAAGTATTGTGTCTGATGGGAAAAGGTCAAGAGAACAATGGGGGATGTTAAAAGTGGATGGTCAGTGGGTATAAGGAAAGGATCAGAAAAGAATGTGAGGGCTTTGTTCCATCTTTTGGAAAGGCCTCCTCTTTTGCCCAATATCTTACAATGTCATTTTATGCAGATTTCACACCGTGTTGATAGTTGATAAAGAAATACAGTAATGCAAAGGTACCAGGAAGTCATCAGCAATTTTTTGTGAGCATATGTGGGGGGGGGGGAATATAGTTTAAGGAAAGAAAATAAGGTATAAAAAGCGGGAGAGAAAAGATAACAAATGTCAGGCAAATTAGGCAGGATACCATAAAAGAAACAGTGACCTCTGATCACATTGTACTGCAACTCAACAATTAGCAGGTTCCACCAGGGGAGTAGAAGCTTGTGGTTGTGCGTAACTCTATTTTTTTAAGGGTTTATACACTCCAATATTATTGCCAAGACAGTCTGGCTGCATACAGACAATACATTTAACACATATGGCTTCTCCCAAGGAATCTGGAAACAGTATTTTATTCAGCAGACAGATACAATTCCCTGCACACTTACCGGTAATGAACTACACCTCCCAGGATTCTTTGGGGCTGGTCATGTGGCTTAAGCACTTTAAATATATGGCATGTATGTAGCTTCTCTGATGGCTTTTCTTGAGTTTGCTCTTGTATTTTATAACTGCTCAGAAAAAGTACCTGTGCTGAGAACCAGGAGGCAGCTGTTTATGTTTGTTTTGCAATTTTGTATTTGAGTGCAACAAATATGATTTTGCCTTTTTAAAACAACAGCAGCAACACACTGAACAAATGTTAGAATTTCTTAGGAACTTAGAACCTTTGTGACAAATACATGACCTTCTTACGTCCTTATAATCAGATGGTTGCATATCCCACTTTATTTATTTTCTTAGCATATCGAGACAGGGGAAACCTTGATTTTGTTCCCCCTTTGTTTGTCATTGTGTAGATTGCAGATATTGGCTACATCTGTTTCCTGTGAAGGAAGCGTCACTGCTGCCTTTGTCCAGCAGGTGGAATACTTGCTGCGGTTTTGATAAAGCCAGAAATCCTAATGCGGCATTCTGATTTGGTTTTAAAAAATCAAATTCCTGAGGGGCACGTTTGACAAAGAAGCATGGATAAGGAATTTTTAGCTTTTTTCCAAGCACACTAACTGTGAAGACCGTGTGAGCCTAGAAAATGTGAGTATGAATGATATCAGGCAAAGCAGTGGATGAAAATATATGCCCTTGGTTTGACTGAGAACACTTGCCACTATTCTTTCCTTTGTTTCTTTCCATTTATTTTGTTTTTCTTTTTCTGTTTCCTCCCCCTTTTCCACTCTCTTCTCAAAGGTTTAACTGCACTTAAGAGGGGGGAAACTACTTAAATATATAAATAAATATATAAATATATACTACTTAAATATACATATATACTGGAGATATTTGTAAAAAGAAATCAGTGACTAATCCAAACCACAACAAGGTGGTCTTAATTTTAAAATATTGTCTCCTCCCCCCTTTTTAAAGGACCCACATTGTTTATGGAAGGGACTCATGTGACACCATGTGTGAACTTACTTTTATTGTTTAAAATATTTTTAGACCACATTTCATTCAATCAGATTCCAAATACAATAGTATAAATAAGAATTATTCATACCAAATACAAGATGTACTAAGAAAATATTCCTAACAGAATGTCAGAATTGGAGGCAGCATTAAAATTATTAAAATTGTAAGGCAGTCTAAGGCAATGCAACCATTTAAAATGCCTGGACAAATACACATTTTAACATTTTTTTTTTATATTTCTTTTCTTTTAAAAAAGAAAGAAAAACAATAGCAGGTGTAGCAGCCCCAATCCAGACACAGGCCATGGTGGGGGTCATGTGGAGCAGATTTAACCTCTTCTTCCTTGCCATTTTCCCAATTTGGATCATGCTCCCCCATCTCCTATTTGGCATTGGCGAAAGGTTTCTATTCACACTGATGAAAGCTTTCTTGTCCATGTTAAATTTCACCCCATTCTTCTGTTATCCTATCTGAAAAACTCTCCCTCACTGCACTTAGCAGCCATGATGAAAATGCTCCCCATGCCTGTAATTAATTTGTTTTAAAACAGCAGCAACAGAAACCTGGTGTTCTTCCAGCGACACCTTTAGTGTCATATTGAATTTGGCTCTCCTTAAGTTTGGTTTTCCCTCTGCCTCGCCTGTTTTATTTTTGTTCAGCCATGATCATGAGAAAAGCCCACATGCTTGGCTTCTGGCCACACTTCCCCTCCCCCCTCCCCTGCACCCACACCCACACACCAGATCCATGCAAACAGCACCACAGAGAAACATTGTCCATACCACAGTTGGTGTGGATTAGTGTGCTCTCTATTGCTACTACAGTAGTACCTCTGGTTGAGAACTTAATTCATTCCGGAGGTCTGTTCTTAACCTGAAACCGTTCTTAACCTGAGATACCACTTTAGCTAATGGGGCCTCACGCCGCCGCTGCACAATTTCTGTTCTCATCCTGAGGTAAAGTTTTTTAAACCCGAGGTACTACTTCTAGGTTAGCAGAGTCTGTAACCTGAAGCGTTTGTAGCCCAAAGTGTTTGTAACCTGAGGTACCTGAGGTACATTAGTTTGAAGCTCATGCCACTTTCTGTGAAAGGTTTTGAGAGATATGGCCAAACATTGCCACTGCAATATCAGTAGTGTGTTTTTTTCCATTCGACCTGTTCACATGCTCCCATTTGCCTACATACAAACACATTTTGCCCTCTAATTTGTATTCCTACAACAGATAAATTCACTTGAATTGGATTGTAGCCAGTTACAGAGAATAGCAATCTCTAACAGTTATTTCAGCGCAAGGGCAGATTTAGGGTTGTGCGAGTGCGACACACACACACACACACACACACACACTGGGTGATGAGTTGAGGGGGGAGCCTTTTCAAAGCCTGGTAAGTGAGGCCTCCTTCTCAAAGACTAGTTAGCACTTTCCCACTTTTGGGAAGGAGGTAGGAGGGCTCTAGGACCCTGCCAGAGCCTCACACCTGCTTCCCAAAGCCCCATGATTTCTTACTCTGCTTTGGGAAGGCAGCACAAGGGCTGGGGGGGGGCAATAAAACTTTGGCCTTGCACAGGGCGCCATATTACCCAAGTCCACCACTGTTCAACTATAACATTACTGCAACAGCACCCACCTGGTTTGTACTAATATCTCCCACCACCACTACCTTATGTAATTGCAAATGATGAAAAGCTGTGGCTACTCATATGTAGAGCTAATATAGCACCTGCTATGTGTGAAACCATAATTTCTGAGGGCCACTATTGCACATAGAATTGCAGAGTTGGAAAGGGGACCCAAGGATCATCTAGTCCAACCTCCTGCAATGCAGGAATATGCAGCTGTTCCATACAGGCATCAAACCTGCAGCCTTGGTATTATCAGCACCATGGTCTAACCAACTGAGCTATCCAGCTGATATGTGTCTGGCATGTTGGTCCCTGATGGAGACTACAATTCATACAGTTAGTATTTCCATGAACTTTCTGCTGAGCCAGGAGGGCATGCCACCGCAAGCTGCACATGCTCTTGTGGATGAGCACATAAGGAAACCAAGGCTGGCTGCATGAACAGGCCCAGCGTATCTGTGAAATCATTGAAGCTGAAGCTGGCAGCTATGTAAAGCACTAGTTTTTAATTATTCACAGCTGAACAGAAGTGAAGTTATACCTAATTCTGATGTTGCCTTTATTGATGCATTCTACAGAAAGCATGATGCCCAAATTAGAAGTGTTTATTATGCATCATTTCCAAGTGCAGGTGGAGAATTAGAAATGGATGAAACAGATGTCTGCTGCAAGATAAAAACTTCAGCAATTATTTCTATTTTAAATCAGCCTTAATTGGATGTGGAAGTCAGTGAGCGTTCTTTATAATAGCATTTTAAATGTATTGTTTAAGAAAAACTTTTATTTGTGGAGATCAGCACTTTTTTAAAAAATGCTTATATGATGTACATATATGACACATCTGCAGAGTTTATAAGGGGATATTTAGAAGACTTACCAGTGGTGAATGAAAACTGCTCGATAGTTTGGATAATTTGTTGAAACAAACTCATTAATATAGCATATGTGAGGGATATATGCTTGGCTCCTCCAGTTTTTGGGGTGGGTGGTATTTCATAGTTATTGGGGAGCAAGATGTGTGCCGTGACAATAGCTCCTACCAGGGATTTTATTTGCTGAAACTCTTTGCTTCATCCGCCTCTGCTGGTTCACATTCACATATAATTTTATGTGGCTTGAAATCCTGAATTGTAATTGCTGCAATTAAGAGGTAGTAAGTCCTCATGCCCTCAAGCTAATTTCTTTCTGAATTACTAGAAACCTGAAACCTTTTTTGTTGTTTGTTAGCTGCAGTCATTATTATCATATCACATGACAGTTTTTTTTGCTTTTGCTGTAGCTGATGAGGATGGTTATTAATTTGGAACTGCCTATAATATCACTGAAATACAGTATTTAAAAATTTATATTAGAACGTTTCTATTTCTTTCCCCATGGCTTCTGAACTATCAGATTTTGCCTTTGCTGGGATCATATATCAATCATATGTGACACTTTTCCACATTCACAGACATTTCCAAACAACAGGAGGCTCACACAAAAATGTAGACTTGTTTTTCATTAAAAACAATAGGACTTTGGGACAGAAGACACATTATGATAAAGTAGTTTTGACATGCAAAAAAATACAATTGCAAAAAAAATTGTACTTTGTTGCAATTACTCCAACCCCCTTCTCGCTCCCAATAAGGATTGGGATTACATCAGTGGAGGAGCTTTCGAAACACATTATTCCTATGCAATGATCACAGTGTACCATTTCCATATATGGACAGCTAAGACTACAGCATTACCTTTAGAAAATAGTATACCCCTATTACCTAGTCAAGCATTCTGATTCAACCAGCAGCTCACAAACAAGGTGTGAAAGTGCTGCCCTTTCCATTTTTGTCTCCAGTGCAAGTCAGAGTTATACTTCCTTTGAAACAGCTGCAGTTTGTGAGGGATACAGTAGGTTGGAAAGAGGCTAGAACTGCAAGACTGTGCACACCACAGAGAAGCATGTCCTCTGGAGCACAGTGTAACTTACTTCCAAGTAAACACCCACAGGACCAGACCACACTGCTGTGATTCTAAACACAGTGGCTTGGAAGCGCATTCTACTGAAGATCTGCTAAATGTATTTAGGACTGTGGCATCAGTGAGCCTGTAGGTGTAGTATTCCCGTAGTATTGATCCTGATGATGTTTAATTCATGTACCAAATTGAGGAGAATGACTACAGCAATAATCGGGAAATAATACACAGTTCCTCTGTTGATAGAAGCTTGTTTGTTGTTGCTATAGGTAATGCTGGCATTAACATTGTGTCAACACACTTGCACAAGGCGAGTGTCTACAGTGTATCATAGCAGCACAGGTGAGGTGAGAGCTTCAGTTCTACAGGAACATCTTGCAACTTTGATTTTTTAAGAAAGTTCTTCCCTACAGCTTCCTATATTATCTCAAAGAGCTTCAAACCTGTAAGTGGTTCCTAATTTAAGTGCATCCTGGGAATGTCAGATACATACTTAAATATTTATCTCAGTGAATTTATTGTGGCCACATTTGGATACCAGGGAGCGAGCTGTTCTGTGATTACTTTGGGTTGTGACGGCTTCATTACATATGTTTGTGGTATTTTTGTTCTTTGCCTGGCATTAGATTAATATCTGTGTCAATCTTAGGAAGGACTGAGAATGTTTAAAATGGGGCAAGTGCATCCTTATCCTAAACATGACTAAAGTACCCTATATGATCACACTGGTTGGACTATGAAGTACAAGGTTTCACAAATGTAATACCCTAGTACTTAACTTCCTATTTTTCCTTTCTCTTGCATAAAATGGGCTGTGTTGTTGGATATATGTATATGTATGTGTACACACACACGGTTTTATCATAAGGATAAACTTTGAGGGATCAGCTTGCAGTGTGATTAATCAGAGTAAACCTGTCTCTTTTCCATTTTATTTTATTTTAATTGATTTTCAATGATACAACAAATATAATACAAAATCAAAAGAAAAGAAACTTAGGATGGTAAATAAGATGAAGCAAAATATCAAGCATGAGAGAGCAGGAGCATTACTATGTAGAATTGTATAATAATAGTTGATTATGTACGGTACTACAATGTACAGACTACAACCAATGTGACACTAGAGATTATGATCAATGATCTTTTTGATAATAAATTGTAAATCAAATAATAAATAGTAATAATAATAATAATAATGAGCCAGAGTCCACCCATGGCTATTTTAGACCACTGGTACGCTGTGGAATGTACTGAAAATACTGTAGTCTAACTTAACAAATGCCAAGAAAAGGCAGATAAAGTCATGGGGCAGAATTCAACATTGCACTATGGTGAGCATTCTGTCAACCCAAGCATTGCAGCTTGCCTGAGAGAATGATCTCCCCTCTTTTCCATGCATGCTGTCCTAGGGGTTCTCCTGATTCCCCCAGAGCTGGGATGATGGGAGATGCAAGCCCCATTGCAAAGCAGAAACCCTCATCCCCCGACAGGACTCATTAGGTCAGAGGTCGCAACCTAAGGCCCATGGGCCAGAAGTGGCCCATGAGGATCGCTTAACCGGCCCATGAGCCACCCCCAAACTGAGCCGCCCACTCAGCAAGTCCTCGCATGCTGCGCTAAACTGGTGTATGGGGACTCTCTTCCATGGCTCCGGAAATCGCATCTGCACATGTCCACGGTGCTGGAAATCGCTTCTGCGCATGCCCAGATGCCGAAAATTGCACCTGAGCAGAAGCGATTTTCAGCATCTGGGCATGCACAGAAGCGATTTCCGGTGCTGCAGATATGCGCAGGCACGATTTCCGGTGTCGCACTGTGCCGGTCTGGCCCACGAAGGATCTCTGAGGGAGTGATCTGGCCCACCCCCGGTAAGCCTTGCCGACCCCTGCATTAGGTGAATCCACCCAAGGCAATCACTTTTTAAATGCCAGTCCAAGAATCACTATTGCAATTATACTTGTGGTGCAGCTGGCTTAATGCCCAATCCCAAAAGTTGTTAAACCACAAATTTTATATTTAGTATGTGACAGACCACCACTACCACCCTAAAACTGTACAGAGTCAGAAAAAAAGACATTACTGTAGCTTCTCTTATCGCAAGTACACCAATACAAAATACTGTGGACTAGGGTGTGACTGCACTGCATTCAGTGGGACCATACCTTGCATTGATGGAGACTTGAGTCAAGAAACAAATCGCTAATACTTTGTTTGGTTTCATTTATGAATATTTTGTTGCTATTATTGAGATGCAATTTATTTCCCAAACGAGTGTCACTTATTTACATGCCCATGCAATCATTTCTTTGTTTTCTGAAACATTTGCCAAGTTGTAATCCCTGTTGACTTTTTCTACTATTTGCACCATGGCAATACTCCTCCAGATTTTGTTTATACACATTCCACTGCCTTGGTACGGTATCACTTAGGTTAGTAAGAATACACAGTGTCCTTAGAAACTGTAAACGGAATATGAAATCATGGTGGGTTCTTTGTTTCTGATTGACTTAAGCATAGTGACATACTGTTAAGGTTCCTTGAGCATGACCCAGATAGTCAACAGTTGTAAGAAAATGATAGGGCTTAAGTTAAATTCTATTAATATGCAAGGGAAGCACTAGTCCTTGTCATGTTTATACAAGTGAAATTCACATTAATACTTGAGGTTTAATTTTTGTAAAAAAGGGGGGAGGGGAAGACTAACTTAGCTGCAATCCTCTGTGCATCACTCTTACTTGGGAGTAAGCCCACTGAACTGAAAAGAAATTGTTTCTTAATAAACGTGCATAGGTTTGCACTGGAAGCTGGGAACATGATAGCCAGAGTCATATAGGCGGCTCCCTTTTTGTAGAATGCTTTCCCCAGGGAGTTTCAGCTGATGTCTTCATTATACACCTTTTGGTGCCAGGCAAAAACATTCCTCTTTAACCAGGCCTTTGATTGACTGACATCTAGTGCTTTTTTAAAATGTGTGCAGGGTGTGTGTGGGTTATTATTATCAACAATTATTATGTATTTTATGTTTTTATATTGTGATTTTATCTTGTCAACGGCCCTGAGACCTGCAGGTATAGGGCAGCATGCAACTTTAAGAAATAATAATAATAATAATAATAATAATAATAATAATAATAGCCTTGACTACCTTTGTGATCTAGATAAATAGAGGAGATCCTGCCCCAAGTTCCTTTCAATGCATATTTATGGATGAGACCCAAGGAGGTGTTATTTTTGGATTAACTGCTGTAGAATACAAATGTGAGGTTGTGTGTGTGCTGCATTAGTTCACAGCTTACCACAGCAGGGGCTTTCTATCCTGTCAAGTGGCAATAAAGCCTGATAAAGGCCTGCTATTCTCGGTGCATCCTATTATAGAAAGAAAAAGTGTCAGGCCTACCCATCAGAAGACCATGCCACAATGTATGCAAATAGGTTCCCTTAAGCCCCCTCATTCTCAGTTACCTGCAATGAAAGATGTATGTGACAGACATTGGGGTTTGTGTGTTCGGGATGAACTTGTTCATGCACCTTTAAAAAAACACCACAGTCTGGCCATTCTGATTATTATCCTGTTCCTTTGATAGCTTTCTTTTATACTGTGCTATTCTTCTCTATGTGAGGATGCTCTCAATCCAAATCTAAATGAGCATCTATTGGGTTTCTTTTCTTAACTGTCTTTTCAATCAGCCAGTTGTTGCTTGGTGAGTCCGATTGCTGCTTGCTAATCAAAGCTCACAAGTCTGACATGGTACAGTTTTGCCAAAAATTCTGTGGAGAGCACATACACTTTGTTCTGGCAAGGAAAAGCCAATCTGCAGCAGACAACAATACATTTGTGCTTTACTTTTCAATTTATCCTGACCTTGACTGTGTGAGCAGTTCTTCCAAAATATGTGAAGCTCATCCTTAGATTTAATTTAATTCCTAACAGTCACATATGTTTCTTTTATGAAACCTTTAAACTTTCCCTGCCACCTTTCTAGAAAAGAAAGACTGAGGTAAAACTTCAACTTGTTTCTTTCAATTCTTCTGAAAACATGGGAAATATTTTCCCTCTGGTGTGTGTCTGTGTCTGTCTCTGGAATCCTAAAGGTCTGCTTTGTTGCATAGTTTACTTCCAGGTAAACATATTTTGTAACATGTTTATCTTTTATAGCATTATATCATTAAATGCTTTTCTGTTCTTCTTGGAACTCGGAAATCTCTTAGGCTTTTAATTTTCCTGTTCACACACCTGTTTCTTCTAGACACTTTTAAAATGATGATTATAGATATCTGAAAAATCCTTTGGTTGAATTTTAAAGAATTCAGCAAGTTGGGGAAAATAGACGTTGTTATGGTTTCAGAAAAGTTGGCATTGATGTGACTGGAAAATGTTCAGAAACTAAACAAAGAACTTTCAAGAAGAAATCTAGTTTGTGATTTTGCCAGTCACTAGCATGTGGTCTGCAGAAGGTTGCCCAGAAAGGAATGAATACTTGGGACTCAGCTACATTAGTAAAGAAACAGCAATTTGAATGTGCTATAAACATGCAACACCCAATTGTGCCAGAGAGCAGGAAATTTTGAAATGAGGTTTTCCATAGGGATTTCTTTCTTTTGTTATAACTATCTAATTTCTGGCTTATTTTTAGCATCTTTTCCTGTGTCTAGATCCACCCCTGGGCTGAGAAAGGTTTCCCATCCCTGATCTATGTAAGGTGAGTGGGGCTTTCAAGCAAATAGCAGTTTCTAAAAGTGCTTATCAAGTGACTAGTTTTATGTAACTTTATGGAAATGAAGTACCTTTCCTGACATGTATATATGTGTATATGTGGCTTATTTTGCTTAAAAATATTGATACCCCAACTTCCCTCACATAATGTAAGGTGTCTTACAGAAATAGCAAAATACAACACAACTATAGCAGCATCAGTACATTACCATTGAGATTCATTTTTAGGAAAAAAGTGACTTACGACAGCAACAGCAATTAATAACAGAAACACCAGCAGACAGTTTAAAAGCAACAGCTTTCTAAGGCTGCCTGAGATCCTTTGGAAGGGCAAGTGCCTTAGTACCTTGAGGGAAGATGGTTGTTTGCTTCAAAATGAAGGACAGACCTGAGACAGAGGCTCCCTTCTGTCACTATTCTTTCTAGTCTACTCTGTCCTTTTTATTGTTGGATCTGAGAAAGTTCCTGTGCAATCTTCTGTAAACCTATTTGGGAATAAACCCATTTAAGTGTTTGGGAAGTACTTCTGGGTAAACATACATAAGAATGGGCAGTAAGCGTGGCAGCCACAGAGATAAAACTCCAGTTATATTTACATCTTTTGTCTTCAGTCACAGATAGGTTTTTATTTCTGGCTCTTGGCAGTCAAAATGGTGCTAAAATTAGAGAGGCTTTAATAGGGAAAAAAAAATTAAGACAGTTCAAAATTGAACTACTGCCGTGCTGTACTTTGTACAATTTTGGCATCCGCCTGCCACATTATTATGGCCATATATTACAAAGGAGGCTGCTGAAAGAGCCAGATGACTTCATTAGGTTTAGATAAGTCACTCATCACCTTTCCTTTTCCAGGCAGTGAGGCACACAGCAGTTTGAATGGTATATTGGCTTTGTCTTTCACTTGTTTTTTTCAAAGGGATCCTGGCATAGCTGTCAACCTTCCCTTTTTTTGCGGAAAATTCCCTTATTTCAGCGCCGTTTCCCGCTGCTATCCAGGATTGTTAGATATCCCATAGACTGTCTCCGGGACAGGTAAGGCTGCTGATCCCTTATTTTCAAATCTGAAAGTTGACAGCTATGCTGCTGATCCTTATTTTTGAGGCTGCTGATCCCTTATTTTCAAATCTGAGAGTTGACAGCTATGGATCCTGGTCTTAGGGATGTGATGTTTATTTGAATGGGAATCCTTTACAAGCTGGAGTGTATAAGAGGGTTAGGTCTGCCTACTGTTTTTATAAACCCCCAAATAACAGTTAGCATAGGAAGCAAACTGACATGACAGAAGCTGTGTTGGGCCTACATATAGTCTCATCCTTTCTGCTCACAAGGGCACGATGCAGCCACCTCTCCCCAAGTGTTGCCATGATAAGTGTGCACTGCAGTGCCTCAGGTCAATGAACCACAGGACTGGATGGAATAGCATGCCATTACCTTCCATATTAGCCAAATCCTCCTTCTGCCAGTGAGCTGCAACACATGGAGGCCTACTCTAAAAATAAAGTATAGTGCTAATTGGCCATATGGATCCCATAGATACACTAGTCTGCCCTTTGAGCTGCCAAAGATAAGCAGAAATATTTTTGCTAATTATCTTTTAGTTAATAATGATTTGACCGCTGACTTACGATTTTTTTATTGTCAATTTATTTTCACCATGAAAAATAGGAAAAGCCCTGCTATTAAGTAGATGCTTGCATATATGTAAAGTTAGCTTGGCCATTACTCTCTAGAGCTCCTAGACTCTCATGCAGAGTTGAGAGTTCATAACACACAGTAATAAATTAGTTTTGACATTCACATTCCTTTATAAATGTGGCTGTAGTAAGCACAAAATGAAAAAAAATGGTAACGTCTACAAGTGAAAACATTGGGAAGTGATTTATCTCAGCAGGGAAGGAGCTAATCATTTTTTCCACTTTTTATCCGGAAACTTATGGATTTAATTTCTTAGATAAGTCTTTGGCACCCTTAGGCAAAACTGAATACAAAGCAGCAAAAGTCTGGTGGGTGGAGACAGAATTAGTCAGAGCTTTCACAAGAGCAAGTTTGATCATCTGTTAAAAATAGTTTTCTTGATGAACTTAAGTGATAAAGATATTTTTACTTATCACAGCAAGAAGGCCTTTCAATTTATCTTGAATATAGAACTAGCATCTCTAGAGCTGCAGAATTAGGAAGCACGCACATACATATACACATTCATAATTACATTTAAAAATGGGATACCAGTGTATATATGTTTGAGGATGATGTCCACAAAAATCTGAGACATAATTCATAACAAACATTCCCTCTCTCTCCTTACATTTATATCTCACTTTCTTCCATCATGGAACCCAAGGTTACATGCAAATGGTTCCTAGGTGATCTCCCATCTGGGTACTGGTCAGACCCCAAACTGCTTAGCTTCCACGAGGTGGTGTTTCCCTGTGCCTGGGACCAAATTCTAACAAACATAACAAAACAAATTCCTTCCAGTAGCACCTTAAAGACCAACTAAGTCAGTTCTTGGTATGAGCTTTCATGTGCATGCACACTTCTTCAGATACACCAACACGGCTACCTATCTGTAACTAACAAACATAGATCGCAGAACTATAGCTGTAACCAATAGCTATAACATACAACTCAATTTTCTATAACCACTGACAAGTTTAAATGGGAAGGGACAGTGGTTCTGTGATCTATGTTATGACCCAAATTTCACATAAGGCAACATTTGAGCAAATTTAGCATGACATCTGTTATGTGCTGAAGTTCTCACCCTGGGCCAGCAGGGGTATACTGTAGATAGTTATGCAAATGAAGGATCGAAAGGGACGTTCAGTGATTGGATAGTTTTAGAAAGTTGTTACAGTAACAAGGTACTGGAGCTCTATATAAGCAGGCTGACTGAGCCCTTCAGTTCAGTTCTGTTCTGGCATCTGAATAAAGAAGAGCTGTTTGAAGAATTGCTGTGTCATCTGATATGTTCACCCACAACTTAACAACATCTGAGAAAATTTTGGCAGAAGCCAGAAAAGTTTTGGTAAGAGTAGCAAAAACCCTGGAGGTTGTGCTAGCCTGCAGGACTGGACCTGCCATCCAGTGTAATAAAGCATTTTCCTTCAAATGACACATGGGGGTAGAGAAAGGCAAGAATTTTTGTTTTAATGGGTCTGCAAGGCTTTTTAAAACAACCCTAGCTATTCGTGTCTGAGAGAGTGTGGGGTGGGTGAATACCATTTTAACTCTGCTTGAGGTACCTAAGTGTATTGGGCCAGCACTGCTCACATGCCTGGGTTCACTGCATTTCACCTTAACCCAAAATTCACCTTGAGTTGCATGGTTTGTCTTCAGGCAAATCACTTCAGGAATCTTGTGGGTAGCCAACAATTCTAGAAGGCACACAGAATTTCCCTGTTTTCCCTTACACTAACATTGGAACATATGGTGGAATTTAATATAGCACTAAGATGTACAAGCATTGCAGCTTGCCAGAAGGAATGATCTGATCTTTCTCTCACCACCCTGTGCTGCTCTTGGGCATTCTCCTTGGGCATTTTTTTTGGGGGGGAGGCATTGGTGGGGAGGGGAGATGGAAAGCCTAGTTGGGCAAGTGAGAGTGATTTATCTCAGCAGGGAAGGAGCTAATATTTCCCCCCCACTTTTATAACCTGAAATTCATGCATTCATTTATTTTTATATATCAGTCTTTGGCACCCTTATGCAAAATAGGTGACAGTGACTTTAAAATTATGATCCTAAACCTGACCAAGCAATATTTCCTCACCTGCCTTTCTCCATGTTATTTTCCTCCAACCAAAAAGTGAATTCTAAATTAGCAGAATGCTTGGTAAAGGATTCATATTGCTGAACTAGTAGATCAACTGAATGCACCAGTTCTAGAAATTTCAGTATGATATGTTTTAAAATTTTTATATTCCAAATATAATGGAGTCCAGCATGGGGATAAATAGAAGTCTTGCACAAACAATATGTTCTGTTATGTTTTTCAAAGGCGAGATTGAATACAGGCATGGGCTCAAAATAGCATTAAACCAATAAGACTATCTAATTGCTTAGAGATAGTTTGCATGACCAGATTACTGCAGTGTGGCAGCTCCTTTCACATCAGCCTCTTTAAAGCAAACAGGAGTTATAATAGGGTATCAATATCAATGTGAGTAGGGGACATAAGATGTATCTGTTCCAGTCATTTGTTTTCACCAGTCCAACCAGTTGTCTCTGGAAGCTAATAAGCATGACATCATTATTATTTTTGTATTTTTGTAATTTGTTGTCAGCATCTAGTATGCAGAACATGGAGGTTTTGTTTAGTTATCATAGCAAAGAGTATTTATTTAGAACTCTTCCACCCCACTTTTCTCATGAAGACTTTAAGTGACATACAGTAATGAATGTTGATGGTGAGGAGAGAAGTGAAGAAGATTCCAGAGCCTGTTCCTGTTCCAGCTGGACTACCCACCCTGGCTCACTCCACTAAGCCATCTTGCAAGAACGTCTCTGTGGGAAAGAGCAGGGGAGTGACATAGAGAGGCCTGGGCTATGGGTAGCAGTCTGAGGTAAACCAGGTGCCATAGGACAAGCCAATAGTCATGAGTGAAGAGTAAAGACTGTCACATGGATGGTTGAGCAAGCTTGCTTTGTGCTGCTCCAGAGGTTAGGACCTGACCCAATGGATTGAACTTATAAGAAAGAAAATTCCAACTAAACATAAGGAAGAACTTTCTGGCAATTAGAGCTGTTTGACAGTGGAATGGTGTACCTCGGAAGGTAGTTGATTCTCCTTCACTGGAGGTTTTTTAATAGAGGTTGAATGCCCATCTTGTCAGAGATTCCTTAACTTGACTCTTTCATTGCAGCGGATTGGACTAAATGAATCATGGTAACCCTTCCAGCTCAACAATTGTATTGTTGTGTATTAAAGTTCTCACCCTGGCCACCAGGGGCATTGTGTATATAGTTTTCATTCAGGTCCACATAAGTTAATTTAGGCGGGAAACCCTGGGTGGTGTTGTTACAATGTTGACAGCCGGCTGCCTATAAAAGCAGGCCGGCTGAGCTGTTTGCTGTTTAGTTCAGTTCCAGCTTACTTATAAAGAACTACTTGGGGAAATCTCTGTGTCGTCTGCTATGTCCACCCACTACTTAATATGTATGATTCTATGACCCAGGACCAAAAACCAACCAACCAACCAACCAACCAACCAAGGGCTCCTCCAGATGACCTCTTTATTGAGCATAGATCCTAATTTGCTTGTGGTTTACACATCTTTTCATTAATTATTTGTTCATGACAGAGCATCTGGATAGAAACACCTCCTCCTGGAGCCTTCTAATGGGATATCCCATTCCCTTAGGTTAAGGGGACAGTGTCCACCACCAAACAGTAGGGCCCAGCCAAAAAACTGATGAATGGTTGCCCTCAGATGCCAGTTGAAGGGGGAGGAGGCCTGATGGAACCGTCCTGTCACAGCAGAGCTGATGGAGTGTACAGTATGTGTAACAACCATGTGTTTGTTCTTCTCCTATATAGCACTCCCCCTCCCTTTACCTTTGTGTTACCAGTTATTACATTTTTCTTTTGGAGAATTTCATAAACCTGAAGGGATTAGCATGATTAAAAGTTCATGTAGATCAAACTGCTGCGCTAACTCAATCTTATCAGCCAAAAATGTTAATAATAGCACTTTCCCCCCGAAACCTTTGTGGAAAGGATGTAAGTAGGCTGGGCACATTCAGAGAAATTTAACTCAGGCCCTATCTCTGTGATAATTTCCTTTTCAAATGGATAACGATTTCCTAGTTCCATACCTTAGTGAATGGTTCAATTAAAAAACAAACTCCCAGGGTTTCAGAGGTTGAAAGGACTTGGAGTTGTCAGGCATACTATCAACTTTTCTTGTGTCACAAGGCCAGCCATATTCATTTAACTGTTGTAGCAACTTAATATTTTAATAGAGTGACTCACACATGAATGATAAAAATATTCTGCTCAGCATTGTCCTCTCTAGCAAATCTTAACAAAGAGTGTCATTCAAAGGGCACAGGTTGGTGAAATCACAAAAATTTAGTTCAAAAGCTCCGTGGACTTCCATTTTGCTGCACGCCTGCTTTGAATGATTCAGCCAAAAGTGAGCACTCAGGAAATCATTCCCATTTAGCTTAGGACAGTGTGAGGCTGAAACAGAATCCAGAAAAGTAGATATACCCTGAAATCCCATAGATGTCAGGGTCTTAACTCTCATTCAGTTGAATTTTCATGACATTGAGGGGCTAAGTGCATGTTATGTGGGCACACATGTATTTTTTTTATTTTTATTTTTAGAAAAGCAGCTTTGGGAAAGGGGAATTTCAATGACAAAGCAGGGGAGTGCTTACATCAGCCCTTCTTTTGTGTTTGAGATGCCCTCTCTCAGTCAGCTTCTCCCTGCACCCCACAGCAGTGTCAAAATGTTTCTCCTTTCATTAGTTGTTTTTATACAGGTGTCTCCCCCACCCCACTTATATATGTAAGTGGGGAGCACCCTCTAAACTGCCTCCAAATACCCATTTCCCCCCTGTTCTCCAGTTCTCTCTCTCCCTCTCTCCTCACTTCAGACCCAAAAATATGGTTTTGAAGCTCTGGGGCTGGCTGTAGGATGCGTGGGAAAGCAGGAACTTCTGCTGTACTACCACGCAAGTCAGCTGTTAAGCAGGGAGGCTGAGCAGCCTAAACAAAGCCCTGCTGCACCTCAGGTCTCTTTGGGGTTTCCTCCACCCTCACTGATAATCCACTTTAGGCTCTGGGGAGCGTCTCCTCATGACTTCCCACCTCTCTCCTGCCATTTCCGGGCTTGAATTAAACTATTTATTTATTGCCTAGGTGGTGCTGTGGGTTAAACCACAGAGCCTAGGACTTGCTGATCAGAAGGTTGGTGGTTTGAATCCCCGCGACGGGGTGAACTCCCGTTGCTCAGTCCCTGCTCCTGCCAACCTAGCAGTTCAAAAGCACGTCAAAGTGCAAGTAGATCAAATAGGTAGCGCTCTGGCGGGAAGGTAAACGGCGTTTCCGTGCGCTGCTCTGGTTCGCCAGAAGCAGTTTAGTCATGCTGGCCACATGACCCGGAAGCTGTACGCCGGCTCCCTTGGCCAATAAAGCAAGATGAGCACTGCAACCCCAGAGTCAGTAACAACTGGACCTAATCGTCAGGGGTCCCTTTACTTTACCTTTATTTATTGCCTAGCTTATATGTGGTTGTGCACAAGGTGATCGCACATAAGGCGGGTGCGGTGGGCCTGTATATGGAAGTGATTTTATGTTACAACTCAGAACCAAGGCCTTTTCAAAACAGCTCACAATAAAAAAACAAAAACAAAATATAATAAAACAGCAGCCTAAATCCAATCATTAGCAGTACATACAAATCAGATTACAGTGGTACCTCGGGTTAAGAACTTAATTTGTTCTGAAGGTCCGTTCTTAACCTGAAGCACCACTTTAGCTAATGGGGCCTCCTGTTGCCGCTGCTCTGCCAGAGCACAATTTCTGTTCTCATCCTGAAGCAAAGTTCTTAACCCGAGGTACTGTTTCTGGGTTAGCAGAGTCTGTAACCTGAAGCGTCTGTAACCTGAAGCGTATGTAACCTGAGGTACCACTGTGTGTGCATACACACACACACACACACATTTAGGCTAACATAGCTGCATAGAATGTATACTACATATGGAACATTATGGAGGCATCTCCTGGGATAAATTGTACATCTTTATTATCTTATGAACCTAGACCTATTATATTTAAATCTCAATAGGCAGTTTATTTTTATTCTTCTACATGATTGGACCAATGAAATTTTAAATTGATATCACTATGATTCATACAACTGCTCTGCGTTGCATTGTTGTATTTTGTACTGTTATTAGAAAACTGAAATAAAAACAGTTATTCACTATGTATGTATGTATGTATGTATGCATGTTACAACCAGCCTGAATAATGAGATTAATAATAAAAAGACAAGTTACAAAACAATAATGTTGAATAGCCACTGATTCTCAGGGCATGATCAGAAGGTCTGTGGCACAGCAACCTTGCTCAAGCTAAGGAGGTCTGGTCTGATCAATGTCTTTGTAGTAGAAATGTTGGAAGCCCATGTTTCCCTGAAGGAGGAAAAAGGAAACAAACAATTGTATTCAGAGATTATATGCAGGTAGCACTGACTTGCTAGGCTTGATTCTTAAAAAGGAGCCATTTCCCATCAAATATTTAAAAATTCAGCCAGAAGGCATGCACTTATTGCTAAAAGGGTCTGTGGAGAGATTTATATTAAATTTAAGAAATAGTACTCAGTAGCTTAAAGAACTTTGAACTGAACAGAACATAAACTCGATTGCCTGAGCTATGATCAGTGTGCAGCTATACCAACTGACATGTACTTTGGACACTAAATTATTGTTGTAATAAGCTGGTTAAACCAGGTTGCAGTGTAAAAAATGCACACTTGTTCCAAGGGAGCGTTGTATATTATCACATCAGTCTTGTGCATTTATTTATTTTAAATGGGTGGCAAAACTAGCCTAAAGCAATGTATATAGTGTTCCCATCAGTGCTCAGCATAAGCATATATAATAAACACATTTAAAGGGGGAAAGCCAATTAAGAATTGTTGTGATATGTACTATCAGCTGAGGAGAATTGTTATTGCCACTGCTTTACAGTCAGCAAGGCAAGTTTGCTGTAATCCGGATTAAGGGAAGAAGCTACAAATCTTATTATACCTTTGGTAGTAATTAGATAGAACATTTGCCATCTGGAGATACATTTCCATAAGAAGAGCCACCTCATTCCATAGGCACAAAACAATGTCATCCTTCTGTGTCTGCAAAAATACTGCATTGAAATCTCTCACTTGATTGCCAGCTCTACTTGATCCAGCCTCTCTATGAACTGGAATCCACTGTGGGATGGATACAGACTATACAGGGCAAAAGCGACAGGACCAGAAGATCTAGAATTATATGCTCTGCAGCGCTGGGACCCCAGAAATCACCAATAATCTTAAGCCACTTTAAAGAAGAAGAACTTCTTACTGTTTGGCTGATCACTCATAATAATTGGAAGGGTTGGCTATTAGGAGAAAGAACAGCTTCGACTTTGTGATAAAGAAGGCTGAATCATGGCGTCTCAGTCTAAGAGTTGGAAGTTCCACCCCTGGAAATGATTTACAACCAAAGGGAATTGCTACACGAGGGAATACTGACAACAACATTATTGCAGTCATGCAAAGATTTGGATGATCAAAGTTTGATTCCCCACCCCTGCAACTCCAAAGGTTCAGTGACTGGGGATGTTCTCCCATGGAAAACGAATATCAAGAAGAAACATGCAATAGTTGTGTTTGTTTCCTTTCAGAATGGAAGAAGATCTAAAGGGAAACAATGTGAAAAGGTTACATGACTAAAATACTAGCTACTTTACCTGCAAGGAAGTCCAGATTGCTTCAGACGACTTTCTCGTTCTTCTTCCTTTATCTCATATAGGTTATGATTCTGGGTAAGTACAAAAACTAGGGCTGAGGTAAAATAGCGTCCAATCCCCCACCCCCACTGCAAAAAAACTCTCTGGGTGGCAAAATGGGGCAGAGGAAGCCACCAGATATATTCGGGGAGGGGCAAGGTAAAATTATCCAACAGCTTTTCCTCAGAAAATGTTCTGAGAAATTTAAGTCGACTTAATCTTTATTGAAACTCTGTTGGTGGTGGTGGATTAAAGAAGGGGTGGACTGTGAGAAGAGGAATGAAAGGAGTATAGGTCATTGTTTCCTCTACTGGAATTAAAATAATATTAGACAATATTAAAATTAGATCCACAGTTGTTCCCCAAAAAATTTGGATGGCAAAATTAGAGGTCATTTCACTGATAAATCCAAAGGATGATTGAATTCTCCAATAGGACGGGAAGAGTTCCAAACAATAAGTTCAAAAAAAAGAGAGAAATTATTTGCTGAGAAATTTTGGCTCAGCCACACAATAAACTCAGTTATCCTAGTATAATTAATTGAAGTTAAGAAGGACAACTATTTATAGTAATGACACATTAATTTATGCCATGTGCTGAAGTTTCAGCAATTTCTTTGTATATTATTTATGTGAAAAGGCTGTTGATTTCAAGCACTCTTTTCAAGAGGTGTGCTTGATTATTATGATTGTGAACAAGTGTTATGAAAGAAAATTCATGTCACAGTATAATGGAATTGGGTAGAAATGGAAGTGTCGCCACTATGATATGTAGTCAGAAGCAACATCATAATTCAGTGATTGTTAATTTTTTTAGTCCCAGAGAACATTTGAAATTTTGAGAGTGTGCCAAAGGCACCAGTTAGAAAATAGTTGCCATCAGGAGTGTGGACTAGCACAAAATGGCTGCCGCCTAAAGAGCAGAAATAGAAAAGAGATGGGAACTTAAATTGTTTCAAATATGAGAAAAACCATTCATGGTTGTTGTGAAGCTTGAAAAACTTCATTCTTTTCCAGACACTGTTAAGTCTTGCTTGTTAAATTGCTGGTGTGCTGCTGTCAGTGGCGTAGCGTGGGATGTCAGCACCCGGGGCAAGGCAAGTAATTTGCGCCCCCTAACCCGTGGATTTTAGTAGGGGCAGAGAGCTGTGAGTGCGAGCGCGCGCCCCCAGATGTTGCGCCTGGTGCAGCCGGCCCCCCTGCACCCCCCACGCTACGCCACTGGCTGCTGTAGAGTAGAGCTAGAAAATAAAATATAACTAAATCCAGGAATAATTTTGCATTACTACAGTCTGCCACGCACTTAATACTGTCTGGCAAGTATTTTTTTAACTATCTTTTTACTATATGGAATAGAGAAGAATAGAAATACATAGAAAAAAAATCTCACCAAAGTAGTTGTTGAGCAACACTGGCCTAGACTATTGTGATATTTGAGGCTGAATGCAATTTACAAGTTTCTCACAATTAGGGATGTATGTGGAGATGATAATAACAACATTCCCACCTTTGTGCTGAGCCTCCCCTCTCCCCAAACAACTTGGGAACAATCCCTGCTGTGAGCCAAGCAGAAGGAAATAATACAGTGGTACCTCGGGTTACATATGCTTCAGGTTACATATGCTTCAGGCTACAGACTCCGCTAACCCAGAAATAGTACCTCGGGTTAAGAACTTTGCTTCAGGATGAGAACAGAAATCATGCTCTGGCGGCGCGGCGGCAGCAGGAGGCCCCATTAGCTAAAGTGGTACCTCAGGTTAAGAACAGTTTCAGGTTAAGAACGGACCTCCAGAACGAATTAAGTACTTAACCCAAGGTACCACTGTAGTGGATAATAATGATGCCTCTGAAATGGGTTCCTCAAAAAAAATAACTTGGGAACAATCAGGAAAAAAGAAATTATGGTGACAATGATAACATCTCTCCAACATCTTGGGAAATAGTAGGAAAAGATGATAATGATATTGATAATAGTAATGCCTCTGCACTGGGTCCCTCTCACCTATGAGACAGCAACAACATGGGAACAGCCAGGAAAAAGGTTAGGATTGTTTTGCCTTTAAGGAGTAGGGCAACTTTCTCAATTTAATAGTTGAACTTTCTTAGTTTATTATTTATTTATTCATATACAGGAATTTACAGACCAATCAACATATAAATTACTGGAACCTATGATGGGCCTTAGGTTTCCCATTCTTCCTCTACTAGTCCATGTTTTTCTTGGTACCTTCTAAACATTCAATCTAAGCATGAATTAGGTCATTTATTACAATCTGTTTTTGTAACTCTAATTAGCTGGTTCAAACACATAAGCTGTAAATTCTCCCTCATCCTTTCTGGTTGAACTCTTGGTTAAGCCTTGTACTCACTCTTATGCAAGCTACTCTCTCTTATTCTCAGTTTCCGCAATTTGGGGATCAAGTTAGTGGCTTACCTTATGAGGAAGTTGTAGGTGCTACAGATATAGCATAGGATGTGATTTAAGGAAAAGTACTACACATGAATATAAAGTATTATTATATCTTGCTTTCTATTTTAAAAGCTTATCTTACTGATTTTAGTATCATATTTTTAATATGGTCTTAATTTAGCGGGTCAAGTGAGGGTGTAAATGAAAAAGTAATAAATTAATCTTAAAAATCTTGACTCCAGAGTATCTTAAGCTGAATGTGACTAGTCCAGACTGTGTGGTTTAACAGTGAGACTTTATAATATGTTTGTGCTGTTGTGTAGCCTACTGTGTTTACTGAAGAGAATTCCTGCTGGAATCAGTAGGACCGCAGTGCTACAAAACAAATATGCCTGGGATCACAGGCAAAATCCACCAGAAAGTTCTTCTGCACAAACGCTATTGAAATTAGAGGGAACTATGTAAACTCACACTGTAATTCTTTTTTCTAGATTGTGCCCAGTTTCTTTTGTCAGTTTTTGGTCATATCCATGCCATACATTTAAAGCATATCTAAGGCACATTCAAAGCACATGGCTTCTGCCAAAGAATTATGGGAATGGTAGCTGTGAGGGGTAAACTACAGTTTCCTGGATTCCTTGGGGGAAGACATGTGTTTTAAGTGTGTGTTGAATGTACTTTAAACATGTTGCGTGGGTGCAATGTCTGACTAGTTCAGAGCTGGGGAATATTTTTCAGGCCAAGGTCTGAAATTTCCCCATGGGGAATATTCCAGAAACCACATGCCAGTTTGCGGGGAGGCCATAGGCAAAAAGTGGCTGGACAAATGGATGCCATGTTTATATAGTACATGATATTCCAGCTGTGCAAAAGCCAGAGGATTCTTTGCCTTCCAACCTGACCACCCTCACATTTCTCCATCCAGGGAAGCAAGAGGCATTATCATAGTTCAAGGACACCTTTCATCCTGACACTAGGGGTGTGACCTAGGGAGAGTCCCAACAGCCAGATAGAAAGGCCTGGAAGGACACATTTAGCCCTGGACTAGTTGGTTGGGTCACCCTTGGAACAACAACAAAAAATCCTTTATATGAAAGCATTTAGAGTGTAAAAATAGAAAATGTTGCCATTGCTATTAAAACAACAACAGAAAAGTCTAATTACTATTCTGGTGTGACAAAATACCCCTTGCTAAGTGAAATGTTCTGTTGTAGCAAAATGATAAGATATGTTAAAATACATGGGAGAATTCTACACATATTTGCAAGTAAAGCTTTGTTAGCTTAATCCTACCAGTCTTTGTGGAATTTAGAGATAACAGCTTGGACCTATTTAAGCCATTGATTTTTGGCAAGATTTACTGCTGGTTGCTTTTGTTAAAACCTCCTTTGTGACTTTATAGAAATGAGGACTGCATTATTGTTGTGATCATAAGCGAGCATTTACTTCTGCCTCCTTATTTCCAGATTGCTGTCAGAATGAGTGAAACGCCTTCAACCAACTACTCAATGATTCAGCCCCGTACTTCAGAGAGTGAACAGTCTTTGTCTGTTCGTCCTTTCAATGTCACCGAACCCGTTGTGGCCAAACGGATCTGCTTTTACAAGAGTGGCGACCCTCAGTTTAATGGGGTAAAAATGGTGGTCAGTAACCGCTCTTTCAAATCATTTGATGCCTTGCTTGACAACTTGTCGAAAAGAGTTCCATTGCCTTTTGGGGTGAGAAATATCACTACACCACGAGGGATACACAGTGTCAATAATTTGGAAGACCTTGAAGATGGCAAGTCATACATCTGTTCCCAACAGAGGAAAGTCAAGCCCATCAACCTGGAGAAGGCCAGTAGGAAGCCATTGCCATGGCAGATCAGCAGGCCAGTCAGTGCTCGCCGCAGAGCTGTACAGTTAGCTAGAGAGGGCGAAGGTGGTGTGTTCCAGCAAGGAAGCACCGCCAGACTCAGTAACCCTAAGAAGCTGCTTGTTTTCAAAAATGGCAATGTAAGAATCCGGCGCACTGTTGTCTTGGGTAAGAAGAACACACAAAGCTTTGAGGCCTTTCTGGACCACATCAGTGAGCTAATGCAGTACCCTGTTGTGAAATTGTATATGACAGATGGGAGAAAGGTAAGAATATAAGAAGATACTCTGAAATATTTATTTTTGGGCAGGTGGTCTTAGGGCTGGTTTACACATAACTGCAACATTAAGTGATGATATGAATGAGCCATTGCAGAGGGGATGTGATCGGTAGAGCTGCTTCCCATTGTCAGCCATCAGTGTGCAGCTATTAAGTTATGAGATCAAGTGATCAGAGACCAGATCACGTGGCAGGGGGAGGTAAGCAGTTACCTTAAAAAAATATAGAAATTCCAACCCACGACTTCCCCAGTTTTTGCTAGATCATGATTCTATTTACCTTTCTAAACAGATACTACATATGGCATCAATTGCATTGCTCCAAAACACTTTGTGGTTAAAAAAACCTAATTACAGGCAGTCCACTTTTAATTGGGAACGCAGTGTGCAGGGAGGGGAGATGTAACGCTTTGGAATAATGACAATTCCTCTCCATTCTCTGGGGGCAGGACTCATATTAGTACGAATGGGACCATTTCCCCTAAGCCTAATGGTGGCTTGGGGGAAAGGAATTAGACTCCCATCCCTGTGCACTGTGTTGTCAATTAAAACTGGCCCTATGCCTGTAATAACATTTAGCATAAGAAAAAGTGATTTGCAGTGACACACTTAGCATCACAAGTCATTAGACTGTTAGGTTCTACTGCAGGAGGATGTGGTATCCTTCAGATGCTGTTGGGCTACAGCTTCCATCACCTCTGATGATTGGCCGCGCTGTCTAGGGCTTATGGAGGTTGGAATTCAGCAACATCTGGGGAGTATGATATTAGCTGCTCCTATACTACTGCAGTTATGCGGCTTTGTTTTCACCAAAACCATGCTATCTGAAATGTTTCTTATGTTTCTTACACTGGTCAAGAACACCTGCTGCTCTTTAAATTCAAATGGCTGGTGTATGTTGCTTCAGTGCCCTTGTGAGCCACAATAACTGTCTTGCCCTTAAAGGAAAACTTGGCATGACAGGGAGATGGAAGTGAGAGGAATTTAAGTGCTGGTATCCATGAAGACCCAATTTTCTCTTAAACTGTAGCTTCCTGTTCTAGCATGTAATACTCCTGCTTGCTAAGGAGCTTTTAAGGGCACCCACAGGAGTGACCTCAATCGTGCTGCACGCTCTAGCCATGTCATAATCCCTTGAAGCCCTATATTATGTTTAGGCTGCTCATGAGGCATTATTCTATCTCTTTCTGCCAAGAGCTTAAAGGTCCCTGAAGGAAGCAGCGCAACCTTTTATTTTCATTTTTTTTTGGGGGGGGGGGTAACAGAATTAAAACACAAAAGCAGGTTCTCTAACCCACCTGGGTGGGTCAAGAAATGTTGGAGGGTCATCTCACTTGGGGATAAAGCCAGTATTAGAGGGAAGCCACAGTAGCATGTAAGTGTGGGTGACAAAGCAACATTGGGACACTGTGTTCTTGAGCAGATAGGTGGGGAATATGAAATAGAAAATCCGTTGGCAGAGAAAGGGTTATACATCTCCTTTCCTCACCATTCCTTCACTTAAAATGACAGCCTCCCATGGCTTCTTTTTATTTAAAGAAAAGAGTTGAGGCTTCATAACATGCATCAGTGTGTAACATGTCAGTTTGCCTCTCATCGTTTTTATATGCTACCATGCAGAGTTTTAAAATTTGAAAAGTGATGTCCCCACATTTGAAATCTAAGGTTGAGGGGAAAGCAATTATGAAGCTACAGCATGGTCAGAGAATCCCAGTACTGCACACCTTGAGTTCCTGCAACAGACTTTCCTATTTACTCCAATGAAATGCTTCAAGATGTTTCTGTTTTTCAGGATATAAACCCAGTCAGTGGTGGCTGGAGTACCTTTAATTTTACAAGATCTACAGTTTTGTAGTAAAGCTTTGAAGAAAAGAAATATTTCACACCACTTTCTCAGATAGAAATTCTAATGTGGAACTGTTGTGGCCATGAACAAGACAGACATTTGTTATTATTTAAGACTGTAAAATTTCACAGAAGACATATTGATAGCTACATCTATTTCTTTACCTTCTCAAATATATACTAATATCAAATTTAAGTACTGAGTTGTGACAGCTATGTTGCTAAAATGATGAAATAAGAGAGGTAATATTATGCTCAGGACCATCAAGGTTTGAAAAGTAGAAAATTATTTTTTGGGAGGGGTGAAATTAAAGGGGCAAAAAGTGCCACACACCAATAGCAGCCCAATGAGAACTGAGCATCTTCAAGTAACCTCAGAATGTTGTTTGGAGTTGGGATATATTGGCAGATAAAAACAAAAACAGAGAGGAGAAGGTGTAAAGGATTAGCATGGGTGGATGACTAGAACACTGAACAGGACTTTCCATCCATGCCTCATTTTGTTGCAGTTCTCCTTTGGGTTTTCTAAAGGTGTCAAGTGCTCATAGAAGCATGGCTTTTAATCAAAATCCTGGACCACAGAATGATGATTTTCTTTTTCACAATAAGAAACCTTGTCTGCTGTTTCTCTTTCAGGTCCCCAACCTTCAAGCTCTAATACTCTGCTCTGGAGCTGTTGTAGCTGCAGGGAGAGAGCCCTTTAAAGCAGCTAATTATGATCCTCGTCGGTATTCACTACCTAGTAAACTGCCTGGGGTCTCCAGTCGCGTATACCCCAGAACAAATGCCAAGTCGGAGGGTAGAAAAAGTAAGTGTCTTTAATGATTCTCAGTTCTAATTTCCTTCTCCCTCTTTTATTATTCTATAAAATGAAATGGAAAAAGAGGAATGGTCTGCCTAGATATCAGTATATTAAAAAAAGGCCAGTTAAACCATTTACAGACTCCCTAGCCAAATCCTCACAAATGAGGAAAATGAAAGAGCCTGAGGGAAGGGGAGAATATTAAGCACCAGCAGTCTCTGTTATTCCTCTAAATATGAAGGTTTTGACTATATTTAAACTATCATTACCTATTAACAGCTCATTCATCTTTTAACTCACCTGTTATAAATCAGTTATTTTCAGTGTTAGTCCAAGTCAGAACACACCCATTGAAATTAATGGACATAGGTAACTTAGGTTCATTTCAGTGGGTCTACTCTGAGTGCACTTTAGTTTGCTACAACGCTTCCTCCAATGTGAGTACTCTAATTTAGAAAGTAATGAAGTTACATTTTATGTTCATTTCCAGTTGCTGTAGCATGAATGCCGCCCTTTGTCATGAAACGTAAAACTAAGTAAGACTGTGTACACACTAATCTATTTGCAGCACAAAAAAATGTAGTTTTTCTCAACTGGGAATCATTCATGCTCAGTGCTTTTCTTCTAGAAAAAAAAGGTGCCAGTTCTGCACACCCTTGAGTACCCCCAGAAAAAAAGCACTGTTCATGCTAGTCCTCAACATGCTGCTTTCAATCTAGATTGAATCTAGAGTCTGCTCTCCAAAAGGTTGGGTGTGCTTACTTGATACCTATTTGAAAATTCTCTCCTTGATTAGGTTATTCATGCCTTTCCCTCCCTGCACATGTGCCAAGTGAAAGAAAAAGAAAGAGGTCATGGCAACCTTAATATATGCCTACCCACAGTGACATTGGGCAGGTCTGGACTCACCCACTGCACTTGTTAGGCCATCTACATCTCTTTTCAAATGTTGTGTGTACATAGCCTAACTCATGATTCATGACATGAATCTAAACCAGGAGAGAGGAACTTTTTTGCCTCCATGGGCCCTGCCCTGTTCATTTTAAGCCACACATGAATGCCTGAGTAGGGTGTATGATACCCACAGACAAAAGTCAACAAAAATGTAATAAAAATAAATAAATAAAAAAGCATTGCTTCAACACATATTGCATATCGGCATTTTAGTAGGAAACATCCCAGACGTAAAATAGGAATCAACTTTGTCTCAGCAGCAATTTACTCATTCAACTAGATCATCTCCTGCTCTCTGAGGTGGTGAGAGGGGCTACCTTCTCAGTGGTGACACCTGGGGTATGGAATTCCCCCTCAGAGAGAGACAGAAACAGACGCACACACACCCAGCTCCTTCACCAGTGGAGTTCAGATGGCAAGTTGTTTCTGCTATTTTTCAGGGCATTTAGAATAGCACATAACAAGTTGTTGCCTTTATATCCTTATCTTGTTCTGTTGTTTTATTGCTTCTGGTTCTATGATTGTCTTGTTTTGGTTCATACTGATGTTAAGCCATGTAATGATTCTTTTGGATACAAGAATAGATATTTCAAAAAAATAATATAAGTAAAAAAGCAAAAATATATGAAACATGCTAATAGGGTTGTTAAAGACTATCACTAAAACAGAGAAGAGTCCTGTAGTGTCTTAGGCTGCAATCCTAACCGCACTTACCTGGGAGTAAACCCAACTGAATTCAATAGCACTTACTTCTAAGTAAACATTGTTAGACTTGCACTGTTAATGACTAACAAATGCATTTGTTTGTGTTTATAATTGTGAGTCTAGGATATTAGTGACTAAATTCCGTTATTGTTGAAGACACTGTTATATGCAGCAGTTGTTTTCCTGGTAGTGGTAGTGCTTGTAACACCAGCACTCTAGGAACTGTACTGGTTCCCTAATGCCCTTTAAGCACAATCTAATACACTGTTTGAAAAATCATTCCCATCTCTTACTATAATCTCTAATTACAGATAGGTAGCCGTGTTGGTCTGCCATGGTCAAAACAAAATAAAAAATTCCTTCCAGTAGCACCTTAAAGACCAACTGAGTTAGTTCTAGGTATGAGCTTTCGTGTGCATGCACACTTCTTCAGATACGAATTCTTTTGATACACTTCTTCAGTGTATCAAAACTCATGAACTCCCTCCTTGCCAAAGTCTGAAGAATGGTTGGAAAACGTTGCTAGCAGCACTTGTTATTTTTTCATATGAACTCTCTGTTTTCATATGAACTCTCTGTTTAGACTGTGGTTAAGCAATTTCTATTCTATTTACAATGACGCAGTGTATAAATTATGCTTAAATAAATAAATTGGAACTTTCAAAAATGATGGTAAATGCCGTCATTGTGAAGAAAACATGATTAGGCATCATGAAACTTCCTTCCACACCATCATGCATAGAATTGCACACTGCACACCTGCTTAATTTTAAAAGGCTAAAACTTGTAATCCCTGGTTTATTTCTGGCCAAAATATCTGTCATTGTTAATATTTAAGACTATGCATAAACCTAGTAAATATTTGTCTATTCTTTGCTGCTCTTTTTTTTTTTTACTAGGTGATAGTAGCTGATGTGTCTGGACAGATATCTCATTTCTCCCTACTATTTAAGCTATACAGGTTTTCATTGTTTCAAGTTTTAGCCTTTTAACCAGCAGGGCTGACCATTTATTACTAATGTTTTATATAATTGGATCCCTTCCCAATGCTATTTTATCTGAATGTTTTTGTACTAACAACCTTCTTTTTGTGTTTTCTCTTGTCTCTTTCCTACCTGTCTGCTGCCTCTGTCCCTGGATGGTTATTTCTGATGACTGTCTTCTGAACTTTCCATCTAATCTTATCATTTGGGGTGTTTTCAATAAATTACTTGAAAGTGAGTGTACAGATAGACTCAAGCTCCCGATCACAGATGTTTTCTGCTTCTTCTTCTAAAGGCTACAGTAATGATAACAACTCAGAGTCTTCTTACATACCTAATATTGACACAAGCTTAGCAGAAAATCATTCACATACTGGGGAAGATTTCTCTTTGGTGCCCCCTGAAGATGACATTGAGAAGTCTGTTCATCTTAATCAAGATGGCAGCATGACAGTTGAGATGAGAGTTCGATTCAACATAAAAGAAGAGGAAACTATAAAATGGACGACCACAGTTAGCCGTGCTGGCACTTCTGCAGTTGTTGCAGAAGATGAGTCATGTGGAAAAAATGCAGAAAACTTCAACGGGGCTGAAGATGATGTCTCACTGCAGCCCTTCAACACAGAAGTGATCAGTCAAGATATTTCATGTGGAACGGAAGCTAGCAATTATGACATATGGCAGAATTCTTCTGTGAACGTAGATATGAGCCAGGCAAAGAATGATAAGATCAAACCTCCTTTTTATAGACCACCTACTCCTGGGCCTAGAAGAGTCAAGCAAAAGAAATCCTTGGTTGAAAGTGTAACTGTGGTATCTGACACAGCAGTCCAAAAAAAGATGGTTGGGCAGTATTCTTACAGTGAAGAAATGGACAATGGTGATACCAAATCTGAATATTGCCTGGTCACTCACTCTAGCAGTAAAACATCAAGTGTTACCACACCAAAACTAAGTGAAATTTGCAGCAATCATACGCTCAATCAATCTCAGGATGGCCAGACAGAGGAAGAAACATCAAACAAGGTCACAATTAAAAAGTCCAATGCCTTGCCTTGTGAGGATGGCTTATTACAGAACATTTTGGAGAATTCAGTTGCAGAGGAAGGCTTAGATAACAATTTAACATCTGGTTATGATTCTAGCATCAGTCATGCTCAATCTTCTCTAAAGAAATCCCATGCAACTGGACTGCCTTTGCTTAATCAAAGTGATCAAACTGGAGGGGAAGTTGGCAGCTTCAACGGCCACCCCGAATTATCTCAGTCAAGAAGTGAGGAGGTGCTATGCAACCAGTGCAAGGGATTGCATTCTTCTCAAACTTCCATACATGACTCACCTCCTGGGAGCAGTGAAACAGTATGCAAGTGTGCTCAAAGATCTCCCCCGATAACAGAATCTTCTTCTATCACTGTCAAGAACTCAGCAACTCATCTCTCTGATGGAAGCCAAGCTGCATCTTCCAGTAGTAAAAAGAAGAGCAAGAAGAAAAAGAAGAAAAAGAGAAAACCTTCCTCTGATATTGTGGAACAAGGCACAGCTTTTCCACAGAACTTGCATGATATATCAGCCGAAGCAACCCCTGAGAATGATGTGAAGACTTGTGAGATGCATATCACAAGAGAAAGTGCACCACATTCTTCTCCTCAAATCACAGTTCATAAAAGAGTGCCTGCTTTGCCTGTTGCCAACTTAGAAGGTTCTAATAAAGGCTTAGGTCCTAAAGAAGATTTATATAGTCAAGTTTCTAAGAAATCCCAGAAAAATGAATTAGAATCTAACCTGAAGCAAAATCTAAATAGACAGTTGCCTAAGCTAAAAGCCAAATCAGACAAAAAACCTCACTTGAAAGCAGAAGAAGTGTTAATGGCTAAAGATCACCCTAAAAATGAAATTGAACAGATTAAAGAAGGTACATGTGACACAGCTAATGTAACAGAACAAACACCAGGTTGCATAGTTTCATGGAAGCCATTGACTGATACAGGAAGTGGTCCTAAGGCTGAAAAAGAAAAGAGGGTAACTTCTGCCAAATCACACAAATCATCATTGAAACATAAAAAAGTAAAAAAGAATAAAAAGCCTGAAAGTGCTTCAGGTAGTAAAGTTCCTGTGTTGGATGAGACTAGAACATTGGATTCTTTGAGGAATGCAGCCTTGACAAATGAGATTGCAGAACTTTCTCTTGAAAGCTATGTCCAAAACTGGTTGCAGAACATATTCCCAAATGCCACAATGCCTGAAAAGCATTTACCTCCCATAAATTCAAATAACAGAACAATGCATCAGTTGTCTGTCAAGTCTTTTTCAGATCAAGAAAGTCAGTTAGTAGGAAAGAATGCGTGCCTATCAGGGAATAAAAATATTAATGAAAGTAAACTATCCAATGGTACATTAAATCATCTCAGTGAACTAGGAACTGTTGAAGAATCAGTTAAAAAATTGTACAAAGGACACATTGGCTGTTTGACAGATGCTGAGGCAAGTTTAATAGAAGAAGCCAAGTATTTATTACAGTCAGATATCCAGAGCAATAATAAAATACCCATGTGTAATATTATACATGAAAATGACAAAAAGAAGGTTCTGCTAGAAACCAGTGATCAAAGGTACATTTCTGAAATTGCTGCCAATGGCACCAGTAACATTCTAGGACCTGATATGCAGAAGGATTGTGTCAGTGGTCTGTTGCTGCAGCAGCTGAAATCAACACTGCTCAGTGCTGAAAAGAACCATGTTGGATGCATTACAGACATTTCTTCTTCCTCCCTTCTTGGATCTTCTTCCAATCTCCTCCTCGCTTGGCTCCTTTTACTTAACCTCAAAGAAACTTTATCCAATATAAATAAAGATGACATGGTACAAACTACCTGTAGCTGTTCAGAAGTATTTACACTCCTGCAGTATTTGAAACAAGTTGCAATTAAAGAGGAAGCTGAAGACCTGAAGACTGCTGTATCCAATCTTCAGGACTGCACAGCAAACCATTTAATATTCTCCGGAATGCAAATAGAGAAACAGGAACCAACATATCACAAAGAAATTTTTTCTCAAGCTGAAATTAAACATATACCAGTCTTTGAAGAAGAAGGAAAAGTAAACAAGAATTTAACTCTTAAAAATAGGTTGAGTTCTGAGGAAGTTATGGATGCAGAAGTGTTAGCAGGAGAATTGGAGAGGTCTAGTGGGGAGGAGGGGGAGATGAACTGCAGTACTCCAGTAGAGAATTCAGATCTAAATGATTTGGATGTTCATGATGAAATGCAAAATTTGAACTGCATTAATGCTGACTTGAATAGCTGTGGCTTGGCTTCAAATGAGGATCTGCCTACAGAAAATGAACAAAGTTCATTTGAACATAGCTCATTTCAAGGCACACAGGAAAAAACCACAGATACATCATTTAATAATGAAGAATCAGAGATATCACAAGAACCTAAGTCAAGCACTCACAGCATGACCTCTAATGATAAAGACCACATGTTTGATCTAGAAACTTCAGAGTTAGATGATAAGGAAGTAAAAGGCACAGAAGATTTAAACTGGACCAGCTCTGTGTTGTTAAAGGAAAATTCAAGTGAGTGTCTTACTTCCATTGCTGATAATACCACAAATGGCGACATTGTAGAAAATTCTGTACAGGAAGACATGGAGGAAGATGGTACTTGTGAGGAGACTTCAGAACGATTGTCTACACCATCACCATTATCTTTTTGTTATGAATCTAAGCAAATTCCAGGAGAAGAGGAACAGGTGTCCCGAGTAAAACTGATAGTAAAGGAACTTGAGGGTGGATCCTACTCAAATTCTTCTTTGGAATTCAAAAAATGCCTGAAAAGTCCTGCCACTTCTGACTTGTCAGATTATCGACCAGAAACTGATGAAAGTGATTACAATGTTAGGCATTCCAGTGACTTGGCAAATGAAAGTGTAGATGAAGCAATATATGAAAAAGAGTACAACAAAGGGTATGTGAAAAGAACTATTGAGAGACTTTATGGTAAAGCCGAAGCTTCCTTTAAGTCCCCTTCTAAGCTTGATCCTCCATATTTGACTCAAACGCTACAAGGAAATGCTGTAGAAGAACCCTGTCATGATGTAATGGAGGGAGCTCCTTTGTTGTGTCAAAAGAATCATACCTGGCTGGATGAATTTGCATCACCTAAAATCCCAGAAGATTTAAACGCAAATAATGACATGTGGGAACAAGAAAATGCTACCTTGCCAGCACCACAGTTTAGTCTTAATGGGGAAGAAGCATATTATAATGATGACTGTTCAGTGGAATACACAAACCAGCACTGCCAATCTAGGGAACACATTGCTGAAGATGAAGGAGTATTGATTGATAAAGGAAAATGGCTTCTTAAGGAGAACCATTTAATAAGGAGGTCACCACCTGAGAACTCTGGAATGTATGGCAATACAGATACAACATCGGCCGACACGGCATTTGACAATCATAGTGATGAAATTCCATATTCACATTTTGGGAATCTGAATCTCCGGCCACCACTCAAAGAAATATCATCTTCTGAACTTGAAGACATGGCTAAGCCATATGACAATGGATGCAACTACTTCAACATGCCTCATAACAGTGATTCGGATCCGTTTCCTGATACTTTAAGTATACAAAGCAGAAACAACCAGTGTAGTAGCTCCTTGCTTTTTGAGGCAGCATGTAACAGTTCCACGCAATGTTATACAGAAGTGAAAAGTAATTCTCCAGCTCTTACTTCTGTAGAATTTAGATTACCAGACAATAAGGTGCATCCTGCAGAACAGTCTTCAAATGATGAGCCAATTCAAACCCAACCAATAAGCAACACTCATTCAAGCAGGAATAGCCGTGAAGATCAAGACTCGCTGGATAAACTCCATGCTATCTGTGGACAACATTGTCCAATATTGACAGCCATCATAAAGCCAACTAATGAGGAGATCAGAGGATGTGCTTACCAAAAAGCCTCCGATGTTGAGAACCAAGTGGGGTCACATTTGTTAACAAATACTCCATATTTCGTATGGCAAGGCAAAAATATAACTGGACTTTACAAATATCACACAGACCTGAATAACAGCAGCATTAATAACATTGCAAATAATATTTTTAACAGACTCTATGCTGACAATACTTTAGATTTCATGAATGGCAGTACTTTCAGTTTACTTGTGTCAGCAGCACTGAAAGAAAACCAAGGTTTAAAGAAATTTTATGTCACAGAAAATATTGATGTAGGCACACAGGAGATCAACAGTCATGAAAATAATGCCAGTAGTGATGTATTCAGTGAGATAACAGTGGAACAGAATAATAATTTATCTGTACTGCAGAACTCAAAAGACAAGGGAAACAAAATGGTTGCAGAGAAACCTGTTTCTTCATTAGCAGATGTAACAGAAAGGTGCAAACATGAAAATTTTCACCATCATGAGGCACTCTTAAATAGTACTGGCTTGAAATTAACTGTAAACTTGGAAGGTGAAAATGCCCTCAGTATCAAAGAAGAAACTTCATCTTATGTAAAAGAAGATGAAAGTGACAATGAGTATTCAGACTCCGAAAAAAGTTATTAAGAATTATATAGCACTGCCTATATATTAAAACAAAACAAAACCACAAATGATAAAGACAGTGAATTTATGCCCTGGTTTGAGGAATACATATTCCTAATTTCTTATTAATAATTCTTCTGTGAAAAGGTTTTTTTGTTCTTGTTTGTTTTGCTCACTATTGTTACATATTTTCCTTAACAAATGCAAAATAACATTACAAACATTTTGTGCATGAGAAACTATGGAAATATTAGTTCATAATGTTTTTTTGTGATGGTAGATTAAACTCATGACCCATATTATTGAACATTAGAAATGCAGCCCATTATGCTAGCATGGACAGGGAGTAGGACTGATATTAAGTTTATTTTATTAGAGAGGCCATTTGTGATCATTTTATTTATTGTTATTTTTCTCTAAACTGCAAGTGTAATTAACTTACATGAAAAAACTGTTACGTTTACATTTCTAAATCTTCATAATTATTCTTATCATAGTTTATAATTATAATTTGTCCAGTGAAATACTTTGGAGATCCGTATACAGAACATTTTAGTTTTACAAAACAGGTGTTAAAGATACTTATTCTAACAAACTGTAAAAACAATATTGTATATTGAATATATATTGAAATGGGCAACAGTAAGTATTGCAATTATAGGCAATATTCTTATGTACGATGTCGGTGAACTTTACTCTTGTGTTCCATACACTGAGAAACTTAGAAAATACACAAAGGCATGATTCTAAGAAGGGCTAACTGATCTCATTTATGTATGTAACCAGGCCACTCTCTAGTTTTGTTGGTTTTTTTTTTTTTTACCAAGTTTGCCCTCTGTCTTAATGAATATAAAATCAGACACTAGTTAGTCTTCAATTATGGAGACTACTCTAGAATGGTCAAAAATTAAAAACATCATATACATTACCACTTCTGTTGCATTTCTACTGGAGATAATCATGATAGAAACTACTAGTCTAACATTGCAATAGCTAAATGTAGCTAGTATAATAGAACTTGCTTCATATTTCTGAAAGTCCAAAGGCAGCTATTATTATTATTATTATTATTATTATTATTATTATTATTATTATTATATTCTATACCACACTTCATCTGAGGATCACAGGATAGTTTACAATATAAAAACACAAAAGATGTAACATAGCAACAAACAAAACCAATACCTCCCCACAATTTAAAAGGCCATAGATTATTTAATTAGCGAAATGTCTTGGAGAAAAGGAATGTTTATGTCTGACATCTAAAGATATGTAACAAAGGCACCAGGTGAGCCTCCCTTGGGAGAGCATTCCACAAACTGGGAGCCACTGCAGAAAAGGGCCATTTCCATGTTGCCATCCTCCAGACCTCTTGCGGAAGAAGCACACAAAGAGCCTCAGATGATGATTTCAGGGTCTAGGTTGGTTCTTATGGAAGAGTCAGTCTTTGAGGTACTGTGGTTTAGGGAAGTTTTTAATGTTTAATGTTGTAATGTGTTTTTAATATTTGATTGGGAGCTGCCCAGAGTGGCTGGGGAAACCCAGCCAGATGGGCGGGGTATAAATAAATTATTATTATTATCAGCTCCTGAGCCATTTAAGGCTTTATAGGTAAAAACCAACACTCTGAATTGGGCCTGGATTGGTGTAATGTGGCTACTGAGTTCTGCACCAGCTGAAGTTTCTGAACTGTTTTGAGATGCAGCCTCATGTATAATGTATTGCAGTAATCTAACCTAGAGGTTACCAGAGCCCAGATGACAGAAGTTATGCTATCCCTAACCAGGCACTCCATGTCACCAAAGCCACCTGAACCTCATCCAACAGCAGTGGGTCCAGAAGTACTCTCAAGCTGTGTACCCGCTCCTTCAGAGGGAGTTGTAGCTCCATCAAGAGTAGGCAACTTTTCATCCATCTGATCTAGGGAACCACCCACTAACAGTGTCTCAGTGTTGTCTGGATTGAGTTTCACTTTATTGGCTCTCATTTGGTCCATTTCTGAGGCAGGACAATGCTCTAGCACATCCACTGCCATGCCTGTAGATGTAAAGGTAGAGCTGTGTGTCATCAGCATATACCAAAACTCCTGATTACCCCACTCAGTGGTTTCATGTAGATGTTAAACAGCATTGGGGACAAAATCAAACCTTGAGAAAGCCCACACGGAAGACTATGTGTTTTTTCTACAGATACTTGGTTGTTATACATTGATTCAAAGCAATAGCTATCATTACCCTTGTATTTGTGTTTCTATGATAATGAATCTGTATTATGAACAATAAAGTAAGCTAAAAGAACAGCCCTTTGTTATTGGAGAAAAATGGAAAATTGCTGAACAGCCTGACCTCAATCTGTACCTTGTATAATTAATGAAAGCATCATGGATGACAACACCAGTCTTGGAGATATTACATATATTGTCAGAGTCACCCGTGGTCCCAGCTCACAAGAGACCAAAGTCCAGTCCGGCTTATGTACAAAAGCTTTTATTGAAGAACATTCTTAGCTTCACATCCGAGCTCCGTGACTCTACGTCTGTTACGCTTAGACCGCTGAAGTCCCCTCTGAGTCAGTCCCGCCTCTACACCAGTTTAAGAGGCTTGTACTGGCCCACCTCTTCCTCTCTTTCCTTTTCTGCAGGGTCTTTCTGCCCCCCTGTGTTCTCTCCCTTCGGGACTCCCCAGAGGCTGAATCCTCTGGCGCCTCCTCCCCCCTCCTTCGGGCTTTGGGACCAGGCTCCTCCCCAGGACTCTCTTCACTTCCGCGCGCCTCCCATTTTGAACTTGGTGCGCGTACGTTGCTCCTGACCTTCCCTTTGACAGTTACACTGCTCTCGATACTACTTTCCTCCCCTTCCGGCAGGACGTCTTGCCCTGATCTCCTTCCCCTCTCTGCTTCCTGTTCTGCTCCTTCTGACACACTGGTCACTCCACCCCCTTCACTCCGTTCCGGCGGAGCAGCCGGTCCCGATCTCCAACTCCCACTGGGGGTTCCCCCTTCGTTTCCCTGCTCCTGACTGCTTCCCCCTCTAGCTCCCCTTGGCTTGACCAGAGGGGCTCCCTTTTGGGAGTCCTCCGATTCACTAGACGGACTCATGGACAATCTTGGGTCATTGTCGTCCTCTTCCTCGTCACCCTGGAATCCTTCCCCCTCGCTCTCTGTCTCCTCCCTCATCTGCGTCTCTCTCCCTGAACCCCTGACATCCATGTTGCACTAATTTTTGAAACCATTTTTTAAAGGAATAATTATTGTAACACAATACAGCATTTATTTAATCTATCCTCACAATCCCTGAATCAGGCTTTCACAATAACAGTTCCAGTTTATGGATAGAAAACCGACTCTGAGGGAATGTGATTCATCCAGAGACCAACCAGAGGGTTCATGATTGAGCATGTATTTGAAGTTGCATGTTCAACCCAATGGGCTGTAAATGTTGCTGCCAATCACAAATGGAATGGTTTTTCAGTCACACAATAGAACCTCAATTTCTTCTCATGCCCCTGCATTACCTTGCACTCCCTCAAAACCTGCTCTTTAGGGTTGGGGGGGATCCTCTGAAAAAGACTGGGGTGTATGTGTTGAATAATGGAAAGCTAACTCCTGTTGCACAAGCAGAGGTCCACTCATATAACATTGAATTCTGTCCAACATCAACCAGACTATGCTGCTTGTATTAGATCAATTTAAGAATGCTGAACCAATAAAAACCAATAAGAAAAGTCCATAATGCAAAATAATCCATGACTGTGTAATCATTTATTAACACTTCTGTTCATTTTGTAATAAGTAACTTAGGTAGTGCTAAAACAAACAGAAGGAATTGTTTTCTTAAGATGATCTTAAGATGAAGGGTAGTATATAAGTCAAGCAAACAAAGAAATTCCATCATGATAATTTTATATAGACAAAATATAGTCATGAAGGCTGTAAGTCCCCTGATGGAATGTGAATAGCTGGAATGTAGAGAAAGGCAAGATGGTAGCTGGCTGGACTGCACTTCAATGGTTGGAACTGGAAGGAGGTAATTTAAGCAGTACAGCCCAACCACTCTGTTTTTTATAGATGGAATGTAGCCTACGGTACAAAGGTAAGTCATGTGCTACACACACTTTTTGCCTCTGGATTTGTCCACTATTGGCATGTGGTCCTGGAAGGTCACTTGGGAGGGGAAATGGCCCCTGGGTAGAAAAATGTTTCCTACTCTTCTTTTACTCCATCATGAACACATGCATTAACTAATGAGATTGCCTAAAGGTTGCCATTAATGTCTGGAAATTTTCAGATGAAAAACTTGTTTGAAAAATCTGAAGACTTTATTATTAGGGCACAAACTATTTGAACTCCTTAGGTGTGATAACCAATGTGGTACTTCTACTATACATATAGTATTTGTGTTATAGAAGTTTCTAAATATAAATATTGCAGCAAGTGGTTAATGAGTAGTGACTAAATATTGAAAGCATTACATCGTTTCATTTGATGATGCAGAGAATGATTTCTGCTTGACAGAATTGCAGGCCATTATGCACTGATGTTCAGTTCCCTTTCACAGGTGCTATTGCCCCAAAGAACCCATTGTCATTTATCTCTTAACCGCTGATTCTTAAAACCAGTTTCTTCTTTTAATCTCATGGATATTGCTAAATTGGATTAAACAAATGAGCATAATATTCAATTACAACTAGTGAAGAGAATGATTTAATAAAAGCAAAGCTGTACAGGTCTTATTGGTGCTATATTATTAACATTATAAGTCATTATCAAGGCACAAGTACAGGGACAGAATGAGAAAAACTAAATGGCTGCCTGTTGAGTGTTCCTGTTCATTTCATGGATAATTCCCGTAAGGAGAAAATCACTGTAGAAAATCTGTGCTAAAACTGAATGTGATGGAAGACAGCCTCTGAATCTGGCTGCAATAATTGTAAATCTGTGTGACAAAGCAATCTGTGCTGGAATTGGGACAACGGCTATGAGCCATAATGGCTATGCTCAGCCTGCACTGTTGGAGGCAGTATGTTTCTGAATAACACTTGCTGGGAATCACAGTGCTGTTGCTCTCTGGTCCAGCATGTGAGCTTCCCCTAGGCATTTGTTTGGCCACTGTGAGAACAGGAGACCAGACGAAATGGGCCTTTCTCCTGATCCGGCAGGCCTCTTCTCATGTTCTTATCAACTTTCTTTGGAATCAGGATCCAAAAGGCAATCAAAATTTACCTTGGCGAAGAAAAGAAACTATAATGCATGAGGAAGAAAGACTGTCTGAGGTTCACGGAAGCATGAGCGTGTTTGTGTGAATGTGTATCATTAAAGCCTTATTGCTTAGTGGACAGTGTAGTGGAGTAGACCTCTTACCTGACCTGATCTCTCAGCAGGTGAGTTAATGAAGCTTACTGGGAGGGGTAAGCTTCATGACAAGGGTGTCATGACAAGGGTGTCATGGAGCAAACACACCAGAGGAGCTAATCTGGCACTCCTGCTGGTGCATCTGCTCTGTGCCATCCAAGCTGCTGCATCCCCTGTTGCCCTTGCTGCTAGTGAACAGCAGTGACTAGGAGGTCAGGTAAGCACCTCTGCCCTATGACGCCATCTGCTACTACCTAGTTGAAACTAGAGTGTGGAAAATGGGTATTTCAGGCACAACTTCCAGTAATTTGTGATTATTTTAATGAAGGGCAATTCTTACCTGGTGAGAGTCACATTCTAATTCCCATTAATTATAGATTTTATATGTTTCTTTAGCTAGGAAATGGAAGGTAACAGTTTTTACCAGTGACCTACCATCTGCCAGCACCAGCTCACAAGTTTATATTGTACTATATGGGGATCAAAATAATTCAGGAGCTGTCTTTCTATATGGAGAGGAGAAAAAGGTGTTTGAAAGAGGAAATGAAGATACATTCATTGTAAGTTATTACTATATCAAAATACTGTTTTTTATAAGGATAGCACATGATTAAAAATAAAGAGTTAACTTTTTTTGTTAAGCAAAGTTTTCATTTCTTTATTGTTAGGTCCAGAACACAGTTCAGTCATTCTCCAGTTGTGTGGAGTGGAAAAGACTATAACAAAAAGTGGTGTACGCTTCTGAAGTAGCTGTTTGTGGTTTTAGGGCTGCCATTCTTTTAGCGTTGCTCCACATAATCCTGTTTACTGAATTATATTATTTGCCACCGTCACATGGCATTTTGAATTTTCAAAAACTGCTTTCACTGCAGATCAGTTGTAATGGATGTTCTAAACATTTTGTCATGGGGAAGCAGTTCTCAACCCACTGGGTGGTGTTCAATGACTGCATGCTGTCAGCACAAGATTTCTGCTTCCACGATGTGACTTTTCCATCCCTCTCATTCCACTGCATGCCCTGAACCCTCTCGGTTCTGTTCCAGAGGGTTGGGAAAACCCCTAGAACACATAGGGGGGTGCAGGGGGAGGAGATGGGGAGAGCAATATGTTGCATGAACAGAAATCTTTGCATGGACAAAATGTTTATGTAGTGCTACATTGCATACAACCCATGACTTGAATTTAAGGTGGGTAAACAGTAATAATGGGGTTTTCCTGATGGAACTCACTTGTATTCCCAGGGTCAATTCATGACTTCCAGCATATCAGCTGAGGCCAAGATGGCTCTATGTTTTCCAGTGATACTTACTAAAGGTGAATTCAGTCCAGTTGGCTTTTGGAAAACCATGAGAAATGTTGCCTAAGATAGATGGGTGCAGTTGAAATCCATGGTTGCCACCATCAGAAATGCCCAGTCCCCAGAGGGAGCAGTAGAAATGAAAAATGAGTGAAGTATGCATCAGCCTGTATGATATGTCCTAGCTTGGCTTATAGTACCCAGGGGAGGTTGGATTGAAGCAGTGCACTTACTGGAAGGGTAAGGTCACATCCTGAAGAGCAAAGTCAAATCTGAAAAGGCAGAATCACATTTAATAAGCTGTACAAGATAATAACTGCCAAGGTAAAGCACAGTATGTTAGAACCCTGGACTATGGCAAGTACAGGCAGAAACTGCTACCTCAGAATTATACTGAAGCCTTCTGAAGGCCAACTGGTCTGGACCTACTTTTAACATCTCCCCCTATGAGGAGCTGCCTGTTTCTTAAAGGATCATTTCATGATTCTGCAGCTGCAGCCTCCAATGGCACGTGGAAGGTGAAGACTGGATCAGGGGGTACACTTTGAGTCTGAGAAGTCAGGGAAAGCAACATCCTCTAGAAGGTACTTGAGTGAAGGGCAAAGGCTTCCCAGACAACGCTCCTTCTCCTCTGATTTCCCCCTGGGCTGGGAAGAAGAGTTGAGGCCAGAGAACAAGAGATTATATTCCATTGGCTGGCTAGCCTTCTGCTTTTTTGGTCCATCTGAGGCAACCTCAACCCATATAACTCTCAGTTCATCACATTTCCCTGTAGAGGTTGGCTTCACGCTTCAAGGACTACAAGTATATAAAAATAAACAGTGATGTTCATATAAGTAATGAAGTCATTCCAGACTGTAAATTGATAAGCTGGCTAATGTCCTAAGATGAAACACTCTATTTATCACACCATTCTAAGCAAGGATTTGCTGCTTCAATATGTTGTAGGCTGCAATGATGCCCTAAGATTGAACCCATTGACACAAAAATCCTAAACACATTTACTTCATTTGAATTCTATTTCAAGTAGATTTACTCAGTTTTGCAGACTCACAGCTGGACCTACTTATTCAGTCCTCCTTGAGCTAAATGCTTTACAAAGATGAAATAGTATTCTGAAGTAATATGTGAAACATATTGAACCAAAGTTACTGGAGCAGTTTTATGTTCAAAGAAGCTAGATGAACTGCTGTTTTGTGTGTGGTTATTTTAACAGATACAAACGGAAGACCTAGGAGAGCTCTACAAAATACGGATAGGGCACAATAACTCTGGAGAAACCCCTGCCTGGCACTGCAAAGAGGTGAGCTATGTCCATATCTTAAAATCAATCATCCTTTCTGAAGATCTTGGCAAATGACACTTTTGCTGCTTTGCCAAAACCTTAGTCATGCACATACTATATGTTCACATGTTGCATAGCTACACCATTGGAATAGTACATTGTTGCTGCTGAAGAAAATGTTATCCAGTAAACAAGATTTTGGTAAATCACAGACTCATGGTTAGTGATATACAGTGGTACCTCGGGTTACAGACGCTTCCGGTTACAGACTCCGCTAACCTAGAAATAGTACCTCGGGTTAAGAACTTTGCTTCAGGATGAGAACAGAAATCACACAGCGGTGGCGGCGGCGGCGGCAGCAGCAGCAGCAGCAGCAGCAGCAGCAGCGGGAGGCCCCATTAGCTAAAGTGGTACCTCAGGTTAATCACAGTTTCAGGTTAAGAACGGATCTCCAGAACAAATTAAGTTCTTAACCCGAGGTACCAATGTACTTTTAAGTGAATGCCAAGTTACTAAAGACAATGAAGAACACCACACAGCCAATGGACTATGATGACAGCAAGCTCTATTTGAATCCCTGTTCTCAGCTATTCAGCTCACTAGAGACTGCTCTAAAGAAACAGTGACACCACCAAAGTTCAAAGTTCAAAGTTTGATTTATTACGGCCATTGGCCCATATCGAAAACAATACATCAAAATTTATCCATACACAATACAATTTAAACAGTATAAAATCCAAGTTAAAACACCCATATAAAACCAATTTTACTTCAATTAAGTAAACACTATACACAACAAGCTCCCTCAATGTAAACCGCAATTCAAATCCCTCAGATTTTGGGAGATATGCGTCTTAGTTCTGGCACTTATTGATGGTTCTTAAGTTTAGCTAAGCTGTCAGAGTCATACAGTGATCCATTTCTCCTCTTTTGAAATAAGACATTAATCAGGTATCTAGCGACTGCAAGGGATCTACTTGTGTCTTCGTCGTTTAATAAGTATATTATTTGGGCTTCCTGAGGTCTGTCAGCAATTTTCGATAAATATGGGGCCAGAAACTTGGACCGTGAAGCCGAATGTAATGGACAACAGAAGATTATATGATATAACGATTCTATAGATCCACTTTTACAGTCACAGAGGAGTGAGATCTGTCCGTTGGAGAGTCTGTTACCCAACACATTTGATGGGAAAACATTGAATCTAGCCTTTATAAAGGCATACCTGTGCATCACCACAGATAAGGTAGTTAGATAAGATGGAAGTTTGGTGACACCACCATTTTACAAGATTTGGAAGTGGAGGAAGAGTACATGCTTCTTTTGAATTTCAACAATAGGTTGGGACAGTCACTGTGTCTCAGCCTAACCCTTTTATTTAAAAAATACCCTAGATTGTAGTGAGGATAACAATCAGATAGCCCTATATATTTGCCATCTTAAGGTTTTGGATTTTTAAGATGAAGGCTGCAATCTAAAATAAAAATAATCCACCAAGTACTGCATCCACACAAGAATGCTGATAAGGACTCTATTCGCTTGTTCTGTCCCCTCACACCACAATTACTATCATGTGATTGGGAGAGTGGGAATGACTCCTTTGCTCCTGCCTCTTTCTACACACCTCTGTTGTCATTCCTGTAAATGGAAGGACCTGCCTGTTTTCGTTCTCTCAATTTCTCATTCTTCCAATCTTAAATTCAATTATGCACATTTCTGCAGTCATTTTCAATATACAGTGGTACCTCAGGATAAGTACTTAATTCGTTCCAGAGGTCTGTTCTTAACCTGAAACTGTTCTTAACCTGAAGCACCACTTTAGCTAATGGGGCCTCCTGCTGCCGCTGTGCCACCAGAGCACGATTTCTGTTCTTATCCTGAAGCAAAGTTCTTAACCCGAGGTACTATTTCTGGGTTAGCGGAGTTTGTAACCTGAAGCGTATGTAACCTGAAGCGTATGTAACCCGAGGTACCACTGTATACATATTTAATCCCCATGAAAATTCTTCAGCATTTTACTGTTAATTTCTATCTAGTTACACATCTTTGTATGCTGTTTTGATTAATGTAAACATCTTTACAAGCAGTTTCACTTAATGCATTTTAGTATGATATTTTCACCCTAATATATGCATTTTTTAAAACACCCTAATATATGCATTTTTTAAAACATTGGCTTGACAACTGCAAAATTTGATAAATGCAAATTTTGAAGGATGACTGTGTTTTAGTTGTCATCAAAGTGTAAATTTGATAGATTCAGATTCAGACATGAACTGAATTTGTTGTATTGTGTCTGCAGTTGGGAGACTGTTCTGGTCAAGTAAGCTCTTGGTGTGATTCAGAATAAATGAAAAGTATTTCTGAGTAAAAAAACCAGAGAAACATTTTGTGCATTTTTGGGGAGTGTAGTCAGGTTCCATCCTTGGATATACTCATCTTAGACTTCTAAAGAGCACAGACACAGTTATCATGTATTCTAAGGGGGGAAAGGTAGATTAGAGAGATTTGTATGGTTTACACTTACAGTACAAATTCAGGAAACCTCTGACATGGGTTTGGGTTGGAAAACTCATTCTATATATTTACAATGCAGCATAAAAAGTGACCCTCACATACTCGGGGTCTGTACCAGTAGAGACTGTAACAGCATTTGTTCATTTTTGAAAAGTATTAGTCCATTTTTGTAAAGATACCACAATAATGTAGACTTGATTGTTTGCATTTCAGCTGCATTTGCAGAATCTTGTGACAGGGGAGCAGTTTGATTTCCCTGTAGATAGGTGGCTGGCACAACAGGATGATGGCGAAATAAGTCAAGAACTTCCTGTTTTACATCTGGGTCAGCCCATTCTTCCAGGTAAGGAATACAAAAATAGCAGGAGTTATGGGGACTCTTCCCGTCCCTATAACTGCGATCAATAGGAAACTGCTTAGACATGGAAAATACTTAATGGGGAATGATAAATAGAAATATATGACCATTAAATACATGTTTAAGCCCAATACTTTTAACATTAAAAGCTTCCCTAAACAGGGCTGCCTTCAGATGTCTTCTAAAGGTCTGGTAGTTGTTATTCTCTTTGACATCTGGTGGGAGGGCTTTCCACAGGGTGGGTGCCACTACTGAGAAGGCCCTCTGCCTGGTTCCCTGTAACTTGGCTTCTCACAGTGAGGGAACTGCCAGAAGGCCCTCAGTGCTGGACCTCAGGGTCCGGGTAGAATGATGGTGGTGGAGACGCTCCTTCAGGTACACTGGACCAAGGCCATTTAGGGCTTTGCCCACATCCCTCTATACTGCTCTGATCGCTTCCTACTCAGTGTTATATCTGGTAGCTACATTTGCTAACAGAGATTCTCCTCATTCGGTACAAGCAACCATTCCCCCTTCTCTACTCTCTGAGTTCCGATAGTAGATGTGGAAATATGCCAAGATAAAGAAGTTAATTTAGAAATTATGTCTTGGAGACCAACTTAGTCATGCTTAGAACAGCCCCAATGAAATCAATGGGATTTAATGGTCCACTAACCCATTGATTTTAGAGGGACAATTAAGCATATGTTTAAATCTCTCCCAGTGAAATTAGATGAACTTCAAGATGCTTAACTTTGCCTGGTTGGTTTCTTTTCCACATTTATTTATATACATTAATATTTTCCTTGTATAAATCAGCTTAATGCCTCTGGGTCATTGCTCCCAGACAGATGTTACAGAAGCTGCTTGCCTTGATATACAACACTTTCTCCACATTATTGTAGAGAATTATTGTTATCTTAATTATTTATTAAATTTCTATACTGCCCTTCTCTGAGGATCACAGGGCAGTTTAGAATATTCAAACACAAAAATGTATAACATCATAACAAATGTATAGCAAAAATAGTATCTCTCCCCCACCCAGTTTAAAAGGCCATATCCATTTAACTGTTAATTAGCCAAAGGCCTGGGAGAAGGGAATGTTTTTGCCTGGTGCCTAAAGGTATGTAACAAAGGTGCCAGATAACCCTCCCTGGAAAGAGCATTCCACAAGTGGGGAGCCAGTGCAGAAAAGGCCCATTCTCATGTTGCCACCCTCCAGACCTCTTGTGGAGGAGGCACATGAGGAGGGGGCTCAAATGATGATTGCAGGGTCCAGGTCAGTTCATTTAGGAACAGGTGATCCTTGAGCCATGTTGAATGTCAAAACTAGCACCAGAAAGTAATTGGAAGCTAGTGCAGTTGGGCCAGGATCGGTGTAAGACAGGCATAGGCAAACTTGAACCTCCAGATGTTTTGGGACAACAGATGTTTTGGGACTACAACTCCCACCATCCCTGACCACTGGTCCTGTTAGCTAGGGATGATGAGAGCTGTCATCCCAAAACATCTGGAGGGCCGAGTTTGCCTATGCCTGGTGTAAGATGCTCAAGCCATCTTGCCCCAGTGAGCAACCTGGCCGCTGAATTCTGCACTGGCTGAAGTTTCTGAACCATCCTCAGAGGTAGCCCCACATAGACTGCATTGCAGTAATCTAACCTAGAAGTTACTAGAGCATAGATGACAGAAGTTAGGCTATCTCTGTCCAGATAGGGGTGTAGCTGGGCCACCAGCCAAAGCTAGTGGAAGGCATTCAAGGCCACCAAGGCCACTTGTGCCTCAAGTGACAGCAGTACCCTCAAGCTTTGTACTTGCTCCTCCATATTGAAAAAGGCACACACCCTTTCATGAATGAGGCAGAGTACCAACATTTATTTTTCCATAAACACATACATCCTGATGTTGATGACACATAAGAAACACCCTATATATGATTTGTTTTCTTATAGACACTAGCTAATATGAGGGCAACTCTTCTTACTGTATAGTAAGCCAAACTTCCCAATAGGATGATGCATCTATATCAGTTGTTGGTGTTGTGCATGCAATAGTATGTTTGTAAAAGCCTGTCTTCTCTTACTGTCAGTGGCAGTGTATGAGGTGCATGTGGTAACAGGTGATCTGTGGAATGCTGGAACAGAAGCTGATATCTACATTGCTGTCTATGGAGAAAAGGGTGACACCGGTTCCCGACAGCTCCGTAGGTCAAAGAAACCTAGGAAATGTGTAAAAGGACAAGTGAGTGGATTACAGCAATGCGTCCTTATCTTCTGTCCCCATTTCATTGTGAATATTTCTACAGGGCTATTCATGCATTCAGAAAGCACAGGTTTCTAACCCATAAACTCATTTGTCCCAATATTGCTACGTACTAGCAATATGTCAGGACATTTTTTAAAAAATCATATCAGTAGGGACAGTTCAAATAGGAAGGTATTCTGCCAAAGTCAGATCCGCTAGTGTATGTAGTTTGGCTGAGATGTTCTTCAGCAGACTGAGGTCTCTGGGGTAGGGTGCAGCCAGCCTTTATAGGGTGGGGGGGTAGACCGGAGTGAAGCCTGCTACACTTCCAAGCCCCACCCACTTGCCACGGCTGGATTAGCCCAAGATTCAAATGGTTAGCTGGAGGGAAAGCCCACCAATCCAAGCAGCCGGCCAGGGGATTCCTCAGCTGCCAGCCACCTAGCCTCAGTGTTGCTTCCAAGGGAGCTGAGCCCGCTGGACAATTATTTTAATTCAGGCGAGTTACTGTGATCAACAAGAATTATTTTTGCCATTTACCACACAGGTAGAAACTGGTTTTGGGTATCCATTCATACTTATGTGCTTCACTGACCACATAGGCTGATAATGCATCGGAGAGAGAGATCTAACGTTTTTAATCCTGAAACTTTTCTAATCACACTTTAATTGTTTGATTGCAGACTGATATATTTTTACTTGAAGCCGTGCACCTTGGAAATCTGCATAGAATTGTTATAGGACACAATGGACTTGGCTCAGGTCAGAAATGTCAATGCAGTGAATTCTGTCAACCTGTTTTGCTGACATAGAAATGATGACAAGTAGCCTGTTTATATGACTGCTGGACTCACAGAAGCGACATATTTTTATTTTTATTTTTAAAATGACAGATCAATATTTAGGACAAGCGGGTTATTTTAGGAAAAATATGCCTACCATCATTTGTGAGAACTGTGACAAACTGGACATTCAAACTGTTTTCACACATGATTGTGTACACATTTTTTACATATTTTTTCTTAAACTTTGTGTAGGGAAACTATAATGTTTGAAGAGGTAAAGTGATTTTCAGCCTTTTACTGAGAACTGCAGCATAAAAGAATGAATCTTCTCAGTTATGCTTTGTGCTTGTCAATATACAATTCTCCCAAACTGGTGACAATCTGCATTCTGAACCTTTGCTTTGATTGGTTGATGATTGAACCATTACTTTTCTGTGCTCCTGGAGTATGCCACAAAATTACACTGCTTCACAGCAGTTTATCATTCAGTAAGCACTGCAGCCTTTACAGCATAAACTGTCGGATTAGGGTTTCTTCCTCTACATACAATTCACATTTGATTCCCTCCCTCCAAAAAATATCATAGAGGAAAGTTTGCTAATATGTAAATGCTATTCATATGTAGTACAAATAAATGGTCCACAGATGTGTGTTGATTATTTGATTATACAAGACTTGATTATTAGCAGGTGAGCATGTGCTCAGATTTAATGGAAAAGGTGAATTCAAGGTGACATTGAGTAAGATATATGTTTTGTTAGCCCTGTGATGACTCAATTGCATATCTACAGCATCCCATGCATTGTTCATGCACATTTTATCTGGATCTTAGTAACAGTCATTTGTGTGTGTGTGATTAGTTCACTATTAAGAATGGAATCTTTATCATCTTCATAATTCCTCCTAGGAAATGGTTGGTTTCTGGAGAAAATTGTAGTCAAGGATTTTATCACCAGCTCGGATTATAACTTTGCATGCCACAGGTTTGTGAAGTTTATAATTTTGAAAAAGATTGCGTTAACCAACTCATAATGTTAGACCTCATTGTACATGATGATCAGCTACGATCTTCCAAGAACCTGTTGTTAAGTTAGAAGAATTGCATAGTCTGAATTTCATAGAATCAAAGAATTGTAGAAGGGATCCCAGGGTCATCTAGTCCAGCGCCCCTGCAATAGTGTTTGTTTTAACTCAATAATGAAGAAAATGCACTGAGACCACTCAAAGGCACACTCAACATTTATTATCTCACCTGATCCAGATATAGCCTTTAATACTTAAAGAAGATTCTGGGGCTTACCTCACAGGTTCTGAGAAAAGACCTGGCTCAAACTGAGTCTTCCCCAGCAGATTCCAAATATTTTACCATCTTTTGACAATTATTTGTGTTTTCATTATAAAAGAAGATGTTTCTATTTGGTGAGGTTGGGAAAAGGCTTACTGTTTCAAAACATGAAGCAAAAATTTCAAGGATATAGAGCACCTGTTATATGCATCTACTAGTCAAATACTATGGGTGGTAACATTGCGTATGATCTTTTGATCAAATCATGGGGTGTAGAACCTGTGCCTTTTGCAGTATTGCTGGGCTACAACTTCCACCGCCTCTGCTCACTGACCATGCTGTCTGGAGCTGATGGGAGCTGGAGCCTAACAACCTCTGGAGGGCCATAGATTTCTCAGTTCTGGTGTAAGAGAGATTAGATATGCCACATCGCCCCCTCCTGGGCAGTCAGCCCCATTCACACCTCTTCATTAAACATAATGTGAGGGGGAAGTTCCACAGTTTCTTGTGGGGTGTTAGGGAATACAAGTAATTATTTCTTTACCTCAGTCACCCACATAAAACAATGAAAGCAGAACTCATCCTCTTTTCATAGACCTTAGCACAGGTCTACCCCCAGCTAATATCCCCTCTCAAGCTTTGGCCATCCTTTTTTTATGGAGGCTGTATTGAATGAATTGTTCTAAATATAATCTTGTCCATGCAACCCAGTACTATGCAAGTTTATTTGGAAGCAAATCATTTGACTGCAATGGGACTTGCTGTTCTCAAATAAGGCTGCTCCCAAACAAGGGAAACCAGCCAGATATTATTATTATTATTATTAATATTATTAATATTATTATTATTATTATTATTATTATTATTATTATTATTATTATTAGGTTGAACAGGATTTTCACAACAAAACATTATGAATGACCCGTTCATATCTATTTTATTCTTGTACCCATTCATTTCCTTTAACATACAGATTTTTATCTTCCTATATTAATGTTAGCCCCCAATCTATTGATAGAAATCACACACTGCTCAAGATGGCAATGTCTTCATCCAGTAGAGATCTTTCAGTACAGTTTTAATTTTATGGCAATCACATTTTTTTCTCATAAACACAATAATTGTTTGTGCCTGTACTTGTGTGTGTAGTAGCTTTCATTCTTCGCACAGCTGTGCACCACTTTTACAATACTGAGATTCAATTTTTTTAGGGGGAAATACTCATTATTAAACTTCTGAAAGAGAAGTTAACAAAAATGTTGCTCTTTTTAAATATTTGTCTTTCCCTAAAGGTAGACCTTTATCTGGTCCCACAACCACATGTTTCTGATATGTAGTCTAGAGTTGGCCAAACTAATAACCCAGGTTCATTTTAATATACTTGAGTTTATAAAGAGCAGCATGGAAATATGTATTGTTATTATATAATGTGTTTCCCCCCCCCCAAAGGTGGCTAGATCAAGGAGAAGATGATGGCAAAATTGTTAGAGAACTATATGCCACTCTTGACGACACATTTGCTGGGAGTAAGTATAAACCCCTGGCAGACAAGAACGTTTCATGAGCCATGGCACTTGGTGGTGTGTCTATAGAAGGTCACATTCTGGGTGTTTCAGTGTTGGTTGTGCATGCAACCAGTATATAATTTCTTTGATATTTAAGGTTTAGCACTGATACCTGCTTCAAAGTCTTAAGCTTAATCAGTCTGAGACTGTATTCTTATGCACGTTTAGTTGTGAGTAAGCCTTATTGAATGCATTGGGACTTACTTCCAGATCAACATGTGTAGGATCACAAAGTTTCCCTGAAATTATATAGGATTTAAGTCTTGTTGATTCTAGCAAATTTGCCCCTTAGACTTTACTCATATTAGTGTTTTTATTTCTGTAGGACAAGAGCTGGAAATCAAAAGAGCAGAAATGGTAAAATTCTACCTTCTATCCTTTTTTAAAGCTTTAAACAAAATTATTAGACCCATTTTAATCATGCTGTACAACATCTGTGGCTGTCCATTTGTTTCACACAAGCAGTCTTTGGGAGGGGCTATAGGTTCGTAGTAGAAATGGGCACTGTGCAAGCACAAGGTACAGTCCTTAATTAGCATCTCAAGCTAAAAGGTCATGGGTTGCATGGCTAAAATGCTTCTGATGGACACCCTTGAAGAACTTCTGCCAGTCAGAGCAGACAGCAATAGGCTGGTTGAAATTTATATTAATTCAGTGTAGGATACTTGATGTGTTGCCGTTTGTGTGATGATTTGTCGTCTGTCATTCTTTAACCAGTGGGCAGCTGAAAAATGGAAATTTCAGAAAGGCAATACACTTCAGTTTTACAACAAGGTATCCCATGGATTCATATGCCTGTCTCCTGATGGAACTGTTCATGCCCGTGGTGACAAGAAAGATAAATATGGTAACTTTGTTGTCTCTTCTTTGTTATCATGGTAAATTTTTGTTAACCCTTTTTGTGAAGAGAACTCTCTAAACTTTTGTAGATGTACAGTACAGAGTTAAGACAATAGAGTATTTAAACGAAATTCTTTGTTTTGTCATATCATTACACATATTAAGGCTAAGAGGAAAGGGCAGCTCCTTGAGCCTTTGTTGTACGGGCTGTAGAACCACACAGAAAGGCTCACATTTGGTTTGTGTAGCTTCACAAATGAGAAGCAGCAAAAATCAAGCCTGGAAATTGATCTCTTCATCTCAGACACTTTCCTCTGTAATTCTACGTGTGTGTGTGTGTGTGTGTGTGTGTGTGTGTGTGTGTAGAAGGTAGCTTGTAAGACCTAAGTGCTGATAGCAGCAGTGTACACTACCTGCTTCAAATGCAGCCAGGTCATTTCTCCACACTGTGATTCAAATTGTATCTGCACATCCTTGTTTGTATCAGTATGGCTGGGTGTGTTTCGATGTCACCCACTGTCTAGTCACACTAGTGGGCAAGGATAAACATTCCTGAGAGAACAACCTTGATATAGCAATTTCACCACCAGGACCATCACCAGAGAATCTAAAAGCCTCACATTTTATCTGTGAGAGGAACAATATATTTCGGAAAGAGTTAACTTCATGATTTTTTTGGGTTTTAAGAATGAGAACACCCCAGATAAAATGCTACGAAACAGCTGATCATGTTTTTTTGCTTCTATTTTTTTTTTAAGGTCTTTTCGATGTGGCCATCAAAAAAGGAAACACGTGTGTGTTTAAAAGTCACCCAGTGCCACACCTAGCCCTTGGCTTTGCTCATGGTTCAGTTGCTGGAATGGTATGAAGCTGCCCAGGTTTTTCCCATGTGTCTATGAATTTCCAAAAATGTAAACTGTGTCGCAAATATAGTGGTCACCAAAACCAGACGTATGTGATGACTCTCATAAACCTTGCCTCCCCACCCCCATTAGTAATCAGTTTTTTGTTTATAAATAGCTAAATATCAAAATATTAAGAAGTTTGTTTTCAGTATAAGATTACAGGGGACAAATTGTGCCAGTATGTTTCAAATGACTATTCTCAAACTGTTGAAGCCTTCAGGATTTGTCCCTGCAAATGTGTGATACATACTATTTTAGAGTGAATAATAAGAAAGAAGTAAAATAGTTGCTTGTTTTCACTATTTAAAATAGCAATGTAGCTTTCTTTTATGCATTCTTACTGAAGCATAGTGGGAAAGCTATATTTGTGACATATTAACAGTTCTTGAGGGCCTTTTGGATTGAAATCATGCAGAGAAAGTGGAAATAAATAAAAGGTTAATACCTTACATTTTGCGGGTGGGTTTGAATTACCGTACTGGGCTCCATGATTTTGGTTCAATCTTTTCTCTTTGGCATAACCAAAACTTCTAATGCTGCTGATATTGAGAATTTACAAAAAACCATACAGATTGCATTCAGTAGATAGGATGAAATATGGCAAGATCAGGAACTGATTAATATGCAGTGCAGTCTTCCCAGCTTGATGGGAGTTGTTGTCCAAAAACATCAAGAGAGCACCAAGTTGACAAAAGCCAACACAGCTTAAAGAGAGAATCAGAGGGCAGTGGGGTGTGGTTCTAAAAACTTTTGTACCACAAAGAAGCCTTCTTTGCCTAGAGTGTTTTATTCCAAAGCTGTGCACTGTGCTGCTGTATTTTTATACTATTGCATATTAGTACCCGTTATAATTTACTTAATACTATGCTTTTAGCATTCTAGCTAAGAGCACCATCCATAAAACCACAGCGATGCCTGTAATGCTGGAGGATTATCCCACAAATCATATTTGCTGGTTTGGCCTTAATAATGTCTGTTTTTTTCTTCATAAATACAATGTAACGGGATTTCACTCTTATAAGAAGTCACAGATAGTTTCTACTGGAGACAATGATAAGGTGGAAATCTTGAATTTGAACTGAACTGCCAAGAGACTTTGGTTCTAGAGTATGACCTTCTGATTTGAAGCCTTCTATGTGACCTTTTGCAGCATTGTTGTTGAAGGTGCTAAAGTACCCTTTAAAAAATAAAGAGAGGTGAAATTCTCTGGATACTTTATTATCTCCAGATAGCAAAATCTGAGACTTGAAATCCTGCAGCGTCCAGCAGCGTCAGAATGCAAGCCTGAAGGCAACAGAAGAAAAATGTCCCCATAGAAACTAACGTGTTAAGGATTTTATAAATTATTGAACTAAATAGCGAATAATAAATGAATAACCACAGAGTGCTCTTTGGTGCTTATGGCAATCTGCAGTTGGCCCTGCAGTTTGGGTGTAAAGAAAACCATGACTTTTTATCTGGCTCAGTTTTCAGTCTAATATACTGATTAGTCCCATCTTGCCCTTATTAGAACAATGGTGACATCCACTGTGAGCTGCAGGTTCACGTTCAGCCAAGTCGTTGCGCAATTCTGGTATCTGCCCAGAACCCAGGGCAAATGGTGACTTTCAATCTCCAAGGCACTGTAGCTGATGATGCCACAAGCTATGCAGGACTGACAAAAGAGTTTGTAGTTCATGTTAAGGTAAGATTGGAGGAGAAAGGCAATTGGGTGGTGTGTGTCATAAGCCACTGCCTTAACTGGTTTCAACAGACGAGAGAGATCTCTCCACCCACTAGGTGGAGCTGAAGACTGCCATCATCAGAATCACTGTGTGAGGCTAGGGTTTCTTTTTAAATCCCTTTGTTGTTCCTTGTGGCCCTGAATAATTCTGCCATACACAACCAAAAGGCAGGTGAGGTTGTGTGCGGACACATACAGTATAAAAACAACCAAGTCTGCTATGTAGGACTGCTTCACACTTTGTGTGTGATCCCCCCCCCTTTTCTACATGGAAATAAGATCTATTTTTTAAAAAAGTTGTCACTTGCAAAGTGGAGCACAAGTTTTATTTCCCTGTGAAAAGATAAACTTTATTTAATTGGAGCAAAATAAATATATGTGCCACATTTGACAAGTACCACATTTGTCTTAGAGCTAAGAAATAGGAAATACTTAGGCTTGGTTTTAAGCAAGCCACTATCTCTCAGACCCCCTCTCCCAGCATCTACTAATCCGGCTGAAGTAAGTGGAAGTGCAATCCTACACATGACATCTCCTCAAAAGTAAGTCCCAATGAGTTATTTGACACTTACTTCAAGGTAAGCTGGTATAGGATTGCAGCCTTACTGGCTTGTATCAAATGTGTGGGAGATCTGGCACCATAAAAAAAGAAAACATTTTGTGATTTGCTGTGGGTAACAAGGAGTAGACAGTCACTGCACTGGGATGAAGGGTGAAGAAGTACAGAACTGTTTGAAAGGCCATATTATTTACAGCTGGTTCTTTTTGCTGATTTCTAGGGAGTGTTCCACAACAGTGCCATAATTTTGCTCACTACTAGCTACTGCCAGTCTCTCTGCCTGAGGCCTGATGGGAGCTGCAGTGGAGCAGGAAATCAATCTGACGACTCTTACTGGAGAGTACATAAAATCAGCTCTGGGGTTTGCATGTTTGAAAGTGTAAAAAACCCAAGAATGTATCTGAGGATCAAGGATGGGCAGTGTAATGGAACGGTAAGGAGCTCTTTTTCATGCTTTCTCTGTGGATGTGAATATAACTTGCCACAAGAAGAAGCAATTTTAAGTGTGCTACCATAGAAGAATCTGGCTAAAACTTGACAGTACTATGATTTTTGTTTCCCAGCAATATGGTAACAATTATATGAGACAGGTGTCATAATATGAAAGAACCACTGAGTAGGGTGGGATTCCTGGGCGGAACGAGGCAGGGGCGGAGCAAGGTGGTGGCGGTGGGGGCCTACTGCCCTGGGTGTCATCTCAGAAGGGGGTGACATTCAGTGCGTTGCCCACCCGTGACTCCCGCCTACCCCGCTCCATCTGGGGAAGGGTGGGAACTGTGGCAATCCCCCCTCCCGCCTTCATTTTTACAGCCCTGCACTCCCGGTCTGGTGGGGGAGGCATATACAAGGCATGCAGGGAGAGGACACAAAGGAGGCAGGCAAGCGGGAAAAAAAAGCTAAACAACTTAGGCCAGGGGTCAGCAAACTTCTTCAGCAGGGGGCTCACTGTCCCTCAGACCTTGGGGGGGGGGCGGACTATATTTTGAAAAAATAATAATGAATGAATTCCTATGCCCCCACAAATATGCATTTTAAATAAAACCACACATTCTACTCATGTAAAAACACGCTGATTCCGGGACCGTCTGCAGGCTGGATTGAGAAGGCGATTGGGCCACATCTGGCCCACGGGCCTTAGGTTGCCTACCCCTGCCCTATATGAACCAACCCAGGCCCTGCAAACATCATTGGAGGTCCTTTTTCATGTGCCTCCTTCTGAGGTATGGCAACACGAGAGCAGGCCTTTTCTGTGGTGGCTCCCTACTTGTGGTATGCTCTCTCCAGGGAGGCTTGCCTGGCACCTTCATTACATATATTTAGGTGCCGGGCAAAAACATTCCTCTTCTCCCAGGCCTTTGGCTAATTAAATAATCTATGGCCTTTAACTGTTATTATGTTATGTATTTTTGTGTTTTAATATTGTAAACTGCTCTGTGATCCCCAGATGAAGGACAGTGTAGAAATGTAATAAATAATAATAAAAATAGGAAAGCTTAATTTTTTTTTAGAAAACAAGGCCTGTTTTATTCTGTAAGGGGTTATACAACAACCTTTATAACAACCACGGTTATGTAAAATGTTTCAAATAGTCATGCTAGTAATTCCTGTAGATAGAGTGTGCCTACCTTATGAGTCTCTCTCCTCCCCATGGATCAAATTGATTAACATTAATAATGTTAAATCTGTTTTTAAGGTCAGTGCAAATTGCTGATTAAAACTGGATGGCTGCCTATAATATGCCTGAAGTATGCATCTAATAAGTATCAGTAGATCTTTAGTAATGTGAATGTCAATGAATATACTGAAATGGCCATTATAATGTTGGGTCAAACAGTACTATTAATAAGATGGCTGAGCTCTCAGGCTCTTAATAATGGCTTCTTCAGAATAGAGATAGACTATTAGAGGGATAAATAGTAATATTACTTTAAGTATTATCCTGGGAAGCCAGTAGGAGACCTGTTATTTTGGAAGCTGTGTCAAGATTCTACAGGAAATGTTATGTTTAGAAATCCACTCCATGTTTTAAAGTCGTTCAGTATACCAAATTTGGAGCACTTCTATCTTTGGCTTTACTTAGGGTTTTGCTTTTTGTAGGTTGAACAGGGTCAAGCAGCCAAGAGAGATTCTGGTAGGCTGCATTCTTTGTTTGGTTTGCACAGATTTATTTAATTAATCAGATTTCTTCTGCCTTTAACATCTTTTCTGCATCTTTTGACCACTGAAATGTATATGAATGCTTTAGCTGAGATTCCTTCATCGCAGGGGGTTGGACAAGATGACCCTAGGCGTCCCTTCCAACTCTATGATTCTATGAACTCCCTTGCCTTAATGAGAAATTTACCAGAAAAATAATCTTTGTATTGATGTGTGGACACATTCAGCTGATTTCTTGTTATTATGCTGCTTTCTTACAGGGCACAGGAGATGTGGACTGTCATTTTAAAGTGGAAAAGAATTTGGAAAGTGGGTCTGTAAGCCTAGAATCTGCACGAAACAGAGGGATATATGTAGGTCTCCTGCCTAATGGTCAGACCAAACCAGTTGTTCATACTGGAGAAAGCAACATTTGGTTTTACCCACAAGTTGTCAAATGTATGTCACATTCTAAACGGTTGGTCTTTTACATTAAAAATATTGTTTGGAGTCTTTTTAGAAAGATAAAGACATTGATTGAAACTAAAGATGAAAACTGTATTTGAGGCACTAATGCAGGGCCTGTTTATGAAGCATTTGCTTTATCGTACTGCAATAATCAAACATTAATACTGTTTTAATTAATGCAACTCAGTGTTATTGTGTTGATCAGGCAGCCCAGGTGATTTGCAGGAGCAGCCCAGGTAAGAGACTGTGCCATTTCATGTATCCCATTGCAGTTTCTCAGTATGCAGTCTACAAAATATACCATCCTAGAACCAGGCTCAGTCAAGAATTGCATTTAGAGGGGCACTTTTAGTTGAACGTAACTGTTCAGAGCTAAGCCAGAGTCTGGTGATGCAGTCCTTTAGAATTCCACCAGAGTGCTGGAACCTCTCTCTGATTGGCTACCAAGACAGCTAACCAAAGAGGAGGTGCGGAGCAGCCCTTTGGGAGGAGCAGTTTCTGAGGGGGTTTTTAGACAGGGCTTTATTTGAGATGGGAGACAGGGATTAGGACAGGGTTTGTCTGAGGGAGTTTGGTTCAGAATTGAGTTTAACATCTGTTCTATCTATAGTTAGAGGAAGGAGCCTCGTAGCTTAGATAGTAAGACTGTAGTGAGTGTCTTGGGGGAGTATACAGACAGGAGTTAACTAGAGGGCTGAGTCTGAGCCAGGGGAGATAGCAGGTGTCCAGATACAGTCTACCTGGGTCTCATCTTAGTCAGGAGGGGAGAGATCTTCTAGAAAGAGAAAACTCCCAAACCCGTTAAAAAGAATGTGGTGATCCCCAGGGTCTATTATACAATTTGAAAATACCTCAGCCGAACTAAGTTTTCACTCACACAAGAACCCAAAAAGATAACTGGTGGTAATTTAGAAATTAAATTAATTGGCGTACCATACAATAGGTTCACTACAGGTTTAACTGAGGGCAGTCAGCGGTGGTAGATCCGTTACAGTTACTTTCCATTTAAGCATCATTAGGAGGCAATTCAGCACTGCAGCACTTTCTTAGGTGGACTAAGTAAGCAAGGTTTAATGTGTGTGTGCACACATCTATCTATCTATATGCACATACTTTTATCTCACAGTATTACTACCTGGCCAGAGCCCTTAGGGAAAGGATATATTTTTTATCATTCTGAAGAAATAATAAATGAATGCATGATATTGCATCCCAGACTTTGCTCCTGCAAAGTAACTTTGCTGATTTTCTTCTCCCCAACAACACCTCCTGCATAGTACTAGAGGGTTGGGAAGAAGTCACTCTGGGACTGCAGGGTGTGAGGGGAATAGGCAAACATCAGCTTCCCCCTTTTGCTGGATCAAAGGCATTCCATGGATGGAAACAGCCTTTCTATCTGTGAAAGGTAAAGTCTGGATCCATCCTGTGAAATGGTCTCATTTAGGATTATATTTAGGCCAAGCCATTAACCTCCTTGCATTTGTAACTATTCCTATCATGTTTTTTGACTTCCTGGGGGTATTGAGTTGGGGAAAATTAAATCAGTTGTTCAATTTGCATTTCTTGTCACAACTTGGCAAGTAGATGAGTGCTGAAAGCTCCTATTAGAGACTGGTGTGAGGGGTTACAGTATATGAGAGCAGGTAGAGAAGCTGCCTTGTTGTTCAGAGCTGGGAGAGGGTTTGTTAGCTGGGCTGTAGAACCTGTCAGTGGCTGTGTGGCTGGACTCCCCTCCTTGACTGAAAACACTGAGCTGGACCATGGAGTCACTCAGTGGTACAGCCAGGCCCAGCCCCAGGGGAACTGGAGTGGTTAGACCTCTTCTCCATCATGGCCAGATTTGATTATTGCAATATTTGTAAGTTTAAATTTTTCAATGGATTTTAAAAGTTGCAGCTTATTTCAAAGAAGATGTTGCCAATTTGAAATCTATAACTCTACATCTGATTCTTCTTTGCTGCTGCAGTATGTATAGGAGCAGAGCTTGGTGGACTGTGCACACATTTAATTTTGGCTGAAGAAGGCTTATGGCAGTGTTTTCTTTTTAAAGAGAAGGAAACAGAATTATGTGGTAGTGCAATATACCTCAGGGACAAGCCACTTGAAGCATACATAGCTGATAACACATGACTTGGATTTCCAAAGCAGTAATAGGAATTTATTACCATCTCATTTTGTGTAGGGAGATATTAAGGAGTGAGCTTCTAGGAGACCAAACTCAAATATGTATATCTTCCACAATGCATAAAGATAAAACATGCATTAATAATATGATATATTGGAAAACTGCAAGACCTATTGCCTTCTTGATTTTTTGGGACATTTCTAGAGAAATAAAATATGATGACCTTTAATCTTCCTTTTAATTAAATTTCAGTTGGCAGAGAGAAGCCTATGGGAACATCTGCAACGCCTGCTCAGCAGAAAGAAGTGATCAGAGAATCCAAACACCAACAAGCAGGAACTCAAAGTTTAGTGTCCTACAGATGTCCAGATTCTCCTCCCTCAAGTAAGGGACCATGTAAAACAACAGCCCTGTAGTGCAGCATTAATGTTGTCTTGCTTCAGTTTGGCACCTAATTGATGAGACTTGATTTTTCTTACCACTTTAACTCTACAATGAGTTGCAGATGGTGACCTTATGCTGTCATAGAGCTTATGTCATCTGAAATCCCTCCAAGTTATGGCTAGAGCTGGCCAAATATTTTTGCTTTCTTTCACTTTCTCATTTTTCCAATCTTAAGTTCACTTATCCATGTTTCCACATCAGTTTACAATTTTTAAAAATAAAAGTTCTTATGAAAATTCATCACAACTTTTGTGCAGGTTTCTCCTACTAGACACATTTTTAAATGTTTGTTCCCCCATTTTTAAATGTTTGTTCTGCAAAGCAATTTTCCCTAATACAATGTATTTTTCTTTTTTGTAAACAAATATATGCATTTATATGCACATCCAACCCTAGTAGATGCATTTTTGTACACTTAGCTGAAAAACTGCATTGCAAAATCTGGATAAGTGTGAATTTCCATAGACAGTTGTGTTTCAGTTCATGTATTCTTTTGGAAAGTGCAAACTAAGTAAGATTGTCTTCAAATGTTGACTGAACTGAATTTTTCCACCATTCCTAGTTATGAACTTTCTGTCATATGTTGCTAGGCATTTGAAGCTAAGCTATTAGGAGATTGAGCAGAGCTTTGTTTTAGATAATTAATTCAGTCCACAATTCTTTGTTGTGTATTAAACATTCTTTGTACTCTTCTTACACACAGGAAATTGTTATAGCAGCTTTTTTATCTTGAATCAGGATTCGGTATGTCTCTTGCATACAAAGTACATTCTCTACCTCTGTTGTTGCTATCCTCCTAACATGTATTCATCCAAACTGATTGGGGGAGGAGAGAAAAAAATGGGAAAAAATGTTCTTATGATTGAACCCTGAGTAAAGCACAAGGTCTTTTCAAAATCTAAAGTAGCACGGTTGTTCTCTTTGTGTGGATTGTGCTGGCTTCTATGTTATGCCTTTAGCCTTTAAGTTAACACAATCCTGATTTGTTACTGTAGAATTCACTCTAAGTGTCGATACCTTTACTCAAACGACCAATGTTTATAATGTTAGGAGTTACTTTTGAGCTACTCTTCTTCAAATGCAAGTGCTTAAGGCAAAAATTTAAAAAAGAGATACCGGTAAGTCTGATATAGAACCTGCATACAACTGGACTGTGGAAACCTGATAAAGTTTAATGTTCTTTCAAACAAAGGAGCATAAATTATATTATAAAGCATCTAGCCCCAAGAAACAAGGCAATGAAAAATTCAGCAAGAACTAGCTCACAATTTCAGCTAGGAAATATAAAGCAACTAGATTGCAAGGTTTCTATGGGAATAAGTTTCTGTTTATTTATTTTGATCTAGATGCATTATAACCAGAGACAAAAGGAAAAAAGATTTTATGAAGCAGCCTGAGTTACCCATCTATTTAGCCTTTAGAATATTTTTTTTTTGTCATGGTGGATTTGCATCTTGATCCCCTGAAGTGTGACTAATCCAGGGTAACAATCAAATCCAGTTTTTAGAGTAGAACATTTTTAGCCTGTAGGAAACAAATGTCATTGGTTTACATGTCTCCAAAGAACTATTTATAACACAGAACTTGCAGAGCGTTATTTGCGTATGGATTTTCTAAGGAAAGTTCATCATCATGGCAGGACCCAGGCATTATCTACAGTTTGGTCACATAACATTACCCATTGCCTCAATACTTCAAATAGCATAATCTTATTTTCCTTCCTCTTTCTCCAGCCTCTTCAGGTTTCTGGTCTAAATACACACATTCTCAATTGTAATCAGATTTAAGCTAGTATGGCTGACTCATCACTAATGGTGTAGGCCACCTTTCACCAACCTAGTGCCCTCCAGGTATTTTTGACTGCAACTCCCATCAGCCCCAATCAGCTGATGGGAATGTGGTCCAAAACATCTGAGAAACAGCAGGTTGGCAAAAGCCTTAGAGAATCATAGAACTGTAAAGTTGGAAGGGACCCCAAGGGTCATCTTGCCCTACTCCCTGCAATGCAGGGATCTCAACTAGAGCTTACATGACAAATTAAACCAGCTACAAATCCACCTCTCATTGGAAATGGGAGGACCACCTGGAGGAGAATTCAGTTGAGTGGTGGCCCACTCCATTTCCCAGTGGCAGGGATGGCAGGAGGAGGCAGCAGAACACAGCTCTTTTCCATTCATATAAGGCTGAGAAAATCAGAGCCAACAGCCATCTCTAGGCATCCTTCCCATTTCTTGATGATAGTTTCTTTACAATTGTCATAGGGAAGTCTGGAGTGATCTGAAATGGGAGTTCAGTGGATGGCAGGACAATGCCCAGTTAACCGGGCCCTATATTTTAATTGAGCTCCATAATATTAAATGATTGCATTTGATTAATCAGTTAATGTTGCAGCCCTTTGCTTAATAGTTCTTTCTTCTGCTGCTTCTGTTTTTGTTTTTTAAAAAACAGATTGGAAGTTCTAATAATAGTGATGAGGTTATTTATGTGTTTCAAACTGAGCAATCTATTAATTTTTGTTCCGATACTCAAAATGTATACTTGAAAGATTGCTTCTTCTTTTTTTTAGCAGTCAGTTTTGAGCACAGAACTAGGCCTTCCACACCATAAATGTTAAATGGTACTTATACTTTCCCACCTTTTTGTGGAAGTAGGAAAGTGTTTGTTCTAACAGTGGATATGCTATCACACATGAGGTGGAATCACACTTTGAAAGCTTCTGCTATCCATTCCCCGCAACCACTTTGCAATAGCACATTTCACAAGATTGCTGTCAGCTTCATTTGCTACTCCTGACACCAACGGATTCTGAATCATAAACTTCACACACACCCTCATTCTTCGAGAAATAAATGATTCAAATAATCCATGATTAGCTTGCACAGGTTATAAAACAAAGAGCTGCTATTTCAGTTTTACTGTCTTTCTCCCATGTTCAGTTTTCTGTAACCCATGTTTCAGATTTCAGGTTTCTCAATGCTCATCAGTCAGGTGATTGCACACTTGACCCGAGCTCAACTGCTTCTTATCTTATGCCGTTGGGTACTTTTAGGTGTCCGTTCACTATGTTTACAGCAGGCTCCTTTTATGCTATGTTCTTATGTTATGAGATCATAAGACTAACCTGCTGAATCAGGCCAAGGGCCCATCTAGTCCAGCATCCTGTTCTCACAGTGGCCAACCAGATGCCTGTGGGAAGCTTGCAAGCTGGACATGGGCACAGGAGCACTCTCTCCACCTGCACTCCTCAGCAATTGATATTCAGAGGCCTACTGCCTGTGACAGTGGAGGTAGAATATAGGCATCCTGACTAGTAGTTGTTGATAGCCTTGTCCTCCATGGAGTTGTCTAATCCTCTTCTAAAGCCATCCATGTTAGAGTCTGTTACTGTCTTCTGTGGGAGCAAGTTCCACAGTTTAACTATGAGCTGGGTGAAGATTTTATCTGTACTGAATCCAGAGATTATTATTATTTATTGAATTTTTATACTGGCCTAGACTCGGAGGTCTCAGGGCGGATCACAGAATAAAATCAAAATATAAAACTACAAAATAAATAAAACGAAAACAACAACCTAATAACCCCCCCAACCTCAACCCTATTTTAAAAGGGCATAGAATGTCAATTAAATCAACCAAAGTCCTGATTAAGAAGGAACGTTTTTGCCAGTGTTTGGTTGCATTCATTCACATCTTTCCTCCACTTGCATTCAAGCCGTCTCCCAGCTTGTTTCCTCGCCCTAAGCTCTGGAGTATACCAGGGGGCCAAATGGACTCCACAAAGTGGGAGAGGGCACTCAGGGGCCATTGTATCAATAGCCTGAGCCATTTGGGTTTTCCAGAGGTCGGTCAGGGCTTTGACAGGGGCGCCAGTCATATCAGCCAGAAAACCCCCAGAGCTGTTTGGAGTCCCATTGGATCCATCAGCCTCTGAGGGTGGACCTTCCTAATAGCCCCGCCACCACCTCTGAGAAGGGGAAAAGGTTCTGATAGCCTAGATCTCAGCAGGAAGTGATCTGACCATGACAAGGGACTGATGTCAATGTCCCCCACCTTCAAATCACCCTCTTCCTGAACATTTGAGAAAACAAGGTCCAGAATGTGGCCAGATATGTGCGTGGGGCCGGTGACATCCCCATGGTTGTCATGGCGGTCATAAAGTCCTGAGCTGCCTCAGAGCCAGCTGCCTCAGCATGGATGTTGAAGTCTCCCAGAACCAGCAGTCTGGGAGTCCTCGACACAGTCTCCGAGACCAGCTCTGTCATCTCAGACAGACACTTTAGCATGATAGTTTCCCATGGCAACTATCACTATGTTGGGCACCACTGTTATTTTTGGGAGATTGAGTTATTTGCTCCATGCTGTAGACCCTTGAAAAAAGGGGTGGGGATGTTGAAAAAAAAAATCAATGTCTAATTGGCAACCTGCTGCACATAAACATTTAATTACATGTGGCAGTTGCAACATGGAGTACTTTACTACAGACTCAAAAAGGTGCCTGCACTGTCCTGCACTTGCAAGGACTGCACTTGCTGTCTTTCCCAAGCCTTCCATGATAGTTACATCAGTTATCCAGAGCACTGTGATTTGCACGTATTGTGGTTGTTTTTAGTTCTCTGTCATTGTGTTTTGGGAAAAGGCCTTCAGACTCATGTTTATCCTATTATAACTACTATTGACATTCTGTACTTCACAGAGGATATGAGAAATATCCAAGATGGTGAGTCTCCTTTTCCTTCAGCTGATAAATGGAAAGTGTCAGTGCTGACAGGAAATGCAGGAACCCAAGCAAATGTCACTCTCTGGATATATGGAGACAAAGGGGTTGCTGGACCAATAGCTCTTGGCAAGGACAACAGAGAACAGCTGTTTCTACCCAGGATGGAAGATGCATTCCAGGTAGCTAATATTATTTTGCAACATATTTCCTACCCACACAAGATCGTTCTTTCCAGTGGTAGGGAAAAGAACTTCCTCCTATATTTACTCCCTCAAATAAATTTATCTAATGTCTTTGGATTCATCATTAAATCAGCTGAATGTATATAGGAAATGGCAGCTGGAATTCTTTTTCCTGCCATATCTCTGAGAGCAGGGGAAACTGCAGAAGCAAATTGTTTTCATTAAGACAATTAGTTATAGGCAATTGGTTGAAAACTTGTCTTTAAAACAATATGCCTCTGTTGAAATCATAGGTAATGAAAGGAAAGCAAACATCTTGTCTAAGGAAAGGCCTATATCACTTCTGCAACATTTTTTGGTACTGAAATGTCATCTTGTGAACAGTGATGTAAAAGAGGTAATTCATAGCTGGGTCTGTGAAGAGTGATAAAAGGGTTGTTTTCCAGAAAGAAATAAGAAGAGAAAGAAAAGGGCTTCATTATAAAAAGTTACAAGGTACTTGTAGGCAGATTATGCTAGCTTGAAATTTTAGGACCCAATTTACTAAAATATTTCAGTAACTGGAACTGGACCATACTGCTTTCATGTTAGAACTGTCTTGGAACTGTCCTTGGAAGGACAGGATAAACAGAACCCTTTCTAATCACAGCAGGAGTGACTATCCCTTTCTGAAGGTTAGAAAGAATTTTTCATGTAGCTCATAGGGTGCACTGAACTACTAAAAATCTCTTTCTGTGCCTTTGCCAAGGAATAGCCTCTGATTATAGCATCTTTACTATGCTGTACTGATGGAGAAAGGATGCTGATGTTTCACTTAGGCTTTCTATTGGTGGATTTCAACACTATCAAATCTGGAAGACCCGGTCCTTTCTAGCTGGCTTTTACCACCTGAATGCTAGGGCCACATTGCATGTTGTGCTTGCCACAGCATCATAACCCCAGGTGGACACTCTCCTCTCTCCCCCGCCCCCCTTAATGTTTAGGGATATTTTACCCATTGTGACTTGCCATGCCACTGCTAGGACTCAGGGACACAGAAACTAACAAGGTGATGTTGCAAAATCACAGGGTGTAGTGTTCCTCCCATTACACACGATGGTTGAGAATTCTGTTTTCAATGGCATGCCTGTGGGACAAGTAATGTAGGGGAGAGTGTAGGGATTTGGCCTTTGCTGAGCTGGCCTCACCTATCTCTGGCTGAGGTAGTTTGGCTCTCTTCTCTCCTCACTCCCAGGGACCTTCATAAACAGCCTGCTTGAACATCCAGAGAGGTAAAGATTGTGGTGATTTGAACTACGTTTTTGTGGCTTGGCTGCCAGGCATAAAGGTCAGACTTGCTGCCAAAATTGTTCAAACTGTTCTGGAATGTGAATTGACTGCTGCTGTTGTGCCACCTTCAAATGTTGATCTGAAAAATCTGGTAGTGATCCTGAAATCCAGCAAGCTGTTGACAGTTCCACTTACTACATCTGCCCACATGAAGAAACATTACGTAGCTTCTTGACACCTGCGTTACAAGACAAATCAATTGTAGTCTCATGAGTCACAGAGCAAATTATATTTTCTCTCTCACTCAAAACAGGAATGATTATTTTCTGAAGCCTTTAAAATTCAAACCCAGGAAACAGTGTAATCAGAAGCAAAACACAATTGCAGAAAACGTAAATGTTTTTTTAAAAAGAAAGAAAGAAAGAAAGAAAGAAAGAAAGAAAGAAAGAAAGAATAATAGGAAACAGAGAATAGGGAAATTAATTTATGCGTAGTAAGAGCATGCCAGAATTCATACTGACAACCAGATTTGTCATGGATATATGCTACTCAAAATTAGAAAAATAGATCTACAAAATGAATTTTCTTCAGCAGGATTTACATGCAGCTAGTAAAGATACAGTCATCCCTATAAGTTGGCATGAAGAAGGGATGGCTAAAAGCCTTCACCACATTTGTTGCAAATGAACCCAATGCTTTTAAACAATACCAAGTCAACAGCCCAGCTATTCTATTCCACAGACTGAAAAGAATTACAAACTTTCACCTAAACTTGTATTGGAGGGACTTTTAAAATCTGATTGTGTAGAATGGATGGGATGTTTATAGTTGTTCTTGTTACATACTTTTTATATGCTTTGTGTAGCATAAATAGCAACAGTGAAAGTTCTGGAGATTTTTGCTTTTGAAACCTGTGTTTAAAGATCTCTGGGATTTCCTCTCCCTCAACTAGTGAATTATTCATAACCAATATAGGTAATAGCATGTCTGCAGCACTACCTTTCCTCAGAATACATGGATTCCCTGAGATACGAGTATATTGACCTGCCACAAATCAGATACTACCTAGTATTGTTGTGTTCTGAGGATATTGATCTTACCGGGGTGTGTGTATGAGAGAGAGAGAGAGTACCCTGGGCATTCAAGCTCTTCGTGCTGACCTGATTTTGCTTTATGCCTGATATAACTTATGCCTGATATAACTTTGCCATTAAAGAGACAAAGATGATCTGATAGGGAATGTGACCAGGATTTGACTGGCTCTTCAATTACACCATTATCTAGTACCTGTGATTCCTATGAATATTGCAAGCCACAGAAACCACATTTATTTTTAATTATAGAATTTGCTTTTTCTCCACTTTCTTTATTCTGATTTGCTATCATGCATGTCAAGCTAGAGGGATTAGAAATTTGAAGTAGGATTTGAAAGTTATTGGCATTATCACAGATAATAATAGATAAGAATGGGGTAGGGGAGTTATTTGCAGCAGCTGCTCCCCCAACCAACTCCTTAGTTGACATCCCAGATCTTCTCACTTGCTAAATAGCTGTCAGGCTGCAAACACATTTTTTTTGTCTCAGTAACTAGGAAGCAGGCACAGGGTATGAGTCTTAGTTCCTTAACGTTGTAAGCAATTAGACATGGTTGTATTTCATAATGGGAAGGATGGAGTTAGCTGTGACCTAGATAGGAACTGCAATTGAGTGGGAGAAATTAGGAAGGCTTAAGACCCAAGGGAAGCAGTCATACAAGGCAGACCTGGAAAGGAAGGGTCTGCAAAACAATGGACAATGTAACAGAGAGAGTGAGAGATGAATCTCTGGGAAACAAGAATAACCATGGATGAACTGAGTCTCTGGCTTTTCACAGGGAGCATTGGATGCCAAGAAGTGTGCACCCAGCATAATGGCAGAATTTACCCTGCAAGTAAATAGCACAAACGATCTAGCAAGAACTGCTGTTCTGCAATATCAATTTATTTCAATAGGTCTTGAACAAAAGGAGCCCAATTAAAGTTCCAGGAGGTTTGTAGCAGCAGGGCTTGCTTGGACACAAAACTCTGGAGGTGGTATCCATACTCAGAGTGGACCCATTGAAATCAGTGTGCTTAGATTAGTTCATGGCCAATGTGAATCTGAGCTTTGAAATTGCATGAGCAATCCTTATGATGCCATGCTCCTTCCACCCCTCTCCTTCAGGTACTCCCTTTTAACCAGTTATTTCCACTTATGCAGAAATGGAAACAGGTGTGCATGGTCTTCGTTTGATTACATAATTTAAACTTATTTAAATTTAATCTTATTCGGGGTCTTATCCAGCACTTTGGAGTTTGGGGCCTTGCACACTAATGTAGTCATGGGTGGGGAGAAGATGTGCACCTCAGCATGAGACTCTTATTCTCAGATCGTGGGCTTGAGACCCACATTGGGCAAAATATTCCTGCATTGCAGGGGGGTGGGTATGATCACATTTATGGTCCCTTCAAACATCTACAATTCTATGATTCTATCTCCTTTCCCCCTCTCCTGACCATGTGCGTAATCAGAGTTCTAAACTCTAATTAAACATGTAATCAGGAAGGAGAAGTGAGATTACATCTTTTCCCCCCAACACAAGTCCTTGTTTAGTCGGTTGGGAGGAGGAAAGAAGAAGATGCACACTGGCTCCTTGCGAAATTCCTTACCAGCAGACATCACCCCCCTTGACAGGTGGATCTGATCCTATCTGCAGTGAACCAGGGTTGCCACAACCTAATCCAATTGATTCCTGGATCAATCTGAATCAACTTGGTTTGGTTTAGAATCAGATTCAGCCACATCTGGTGCACAAACCTAGTTTAAACCAGTTTGCTGGTTCACATGTGATACTAAACTGTGGTTTCTGCAAAAGCGGAAGTAACTGAGTAAAATTAGAATTTGCGAGGGGCGGGAGAAGGCTGCATGTGCAAGGCACATTCATGTGATACCAAACCATAGTTTAGCAGCACATGTGAGGCAGCACACTGTCTTGGTAGGTTAACATTCTATACAATGAAGAAAAGTACTGTAATAAATGAGCAGAAAGGATAAGTGGACAGCATTACTGAGGAGTTTTTAAAATGGGAACTAAGAGGAAAGCTACTCTAATAAGTTCTTTAGGGTAGAAAGTGATGGTTGAGCAGGAAAAGAAAGAAAACATATCAGAGGAACCTGCCTCCAGTTTTTATTCAGAAGAGCAAACATTTGATAAATAATTTGACAGAAGATCTGTTTTTTAAGTGTTGAAAACCTCTTCTTGTAGTGCAGTGCATACATGAAGTGGTTTATTTTCAGGATTAATAATGGTAGTAGTTTAGCTTCAAAAACACCTGAGATAAATGGAATAGAGCTGGACTAGAAAAAGTGTCCTTTGTCTTCGGAGAACTGCAGAAAGCTTTTCCGTACACATGTAGTATGTCCATAACTAAAATGTTATGGTTTTGTCACCAATATTTCCCCCTGTATGTATCTTTGCTTAATCTATCTGCTTCACCAAAGTGTTGGACTTTATCTCCCAACCAACTTACAGGTTTCCTAAGAATCATGCTACCACTTTGCTTTAGGGTTAGTTGATATATTTTTTAGAAATTCTTCTGCCATCTTTCTTCATATATTTCTGACTTGTATATATATTTGTTTTTTTATCAGGATTTTTTTGAAAACAGCCTGTCTTTTTGCGTTTTAAATGCTTTTGTTTGTTTTGCCAAAAGTGCCATAAGATCTGGTATGTCTGAGAGAGAAATATTCCTAGTTACTATATAAAGCATTCATTACAACTTCAAATTTGTACCATTTGTACCTCCTTTCCAAATGCAACCAGAGTATAAATAGGAGTAACCAAAAAGCAGTCACCCTCTGCTTGAGTTTCTGTAATAAGTGGAAAAGTCTTGAGACAGGACCTTTCTTCTGGGCAGGGAGTCACAAAAGGGAGAGGGTCAACTGCATATTGAAATCTGATGAAGGAACTGGTGGACCCTGGAAATTTCTTCAGTCTTCATAACTATCCTAGGTCCTTTTTCTTTATATTGATTGTTAATCTTCTTTGATGCTGCATTTAAATAAGAGGCTTCCCCCCCAACATTGTACTGCTTGTCAACAACAAATGGGAATTTTAATGACTAATCCCAGGTGTAACAAAACTTATCATCTTCATCTAATCTTTGTCAATTATCTGTGTTTAATTACCAGCAATTAATATTGTTCATATTCGTCACAACCAGTTAATCTGAGTGTATCAGTAGACAATTGTATCAGTCAGTTAAGAAACAATTATATCATTATTATTTGAGGCTTTTTGTGAATAATCAATGTGCTTTGGGTCCTTAATAATTCAGTCATTGGTTTTCTTCATTTGATTGATTTTATTTGGCTACAGCATTTGTATGCTCCCCCATAAGATGAATTGCAATTTATACTTAAGAAAACAAATGCAAAAGAAAACATAAAAGCAACACCAGTGCAGCAGAAACAACACACATACACCTCAATTAAAACACAGATAAAAAAAAAAAGATTGATTAGAACTCACCCCAGAACTGGCCCTACTGAACATCTTCCAAGATCACAACAACCACTCATGTTATCAAGAGCTCATAACCCACCTACTCTCAGCAGCCAGAAGCCTCAGAGCCAGACACTGGAGAAATCTGTCAGGGGTAAACATGGACCAATGGTATCAAATTGTACGGAAACGGCCTTACTAGAAAAGCTAACCAATAATTTTTTTCTCAGTTTGTTTCAGTTCCATAATAAATTAATATATTGTCATAAATAGTCAGTTATCCCTAATTATTAGTAAATTGGTTGTTTTAAATTCATTGGTAATCCGCTACCTTGGTTCAATAAGAATCCATACTATCCCTTAGTTAAAAATGAATGGATCTCACCAAGTTATATCACTGTGGTCTCAATCACCACTTCTCTGCTTCTTCTGCCTTTTGATATTCAGAATTCAAACACCCAATCTTTCCTCTGTCTTTCCTCTCTGTCTTGTTCAGCTCACAAGGCCAAGACAGATAATATATCAAAGAGACACAAACAGTCTCCAACCTGACTCCTTCAAACAGCTTCTTCCGGGCAAAGCCAAAAGTGCACGTGGCAGCATCACACTTTGGCACATGCCCAGCTGCTCATGCCAGGTGTCATGCCCTGTCAGAATGCCACAAGGAGCTAGAAATCAGGCTAGTGAAGAACTTGGGCTGCAAGTACACACCTCTTTCACCCGAGGAGTTAGGATGAATTACACCGAGTACCTGTTGAAACAACAAAACCAGCAGGCACCCTCAACCCCCCAAATCCATGCTTCTCACCCCACAGAAAATTAGGCTAAAATAATTGTTGCATTTTGTTTTGACGAGAGTTGTTTGCTGCTTTGGGGAAGAGGGCTTGAAAGATGCCTTAGGTTTCTCTCTCTCTTTTGCAACACACCTCTTAATGTCGAATTTGCACCAAAGTTTGATGTTTATTAGTCAGTCTCTCTGACTTTGTCACCTTCTTAGGGGTGAAGGACCCCATATTGAGACACTGAGACACTGAACACTGGCATCCCATACTTTAACAGAAACTGTGATAGACTAACCATTCTGATTAACCATCCTAATCAGGTGTTCACAACCATATATAGGATGTGATGGAAAAATAATGAAAAGTAGATTGTTGTGTGTATGTATGTATGTATGTATGTATGTATGTATGTCCATATCAAATGGCACTTTGTATGCATAATGGTGACTCCATGCTGCAGGCCATGTACAGAATTGCTGTTTATTTTCTGTTATGCCATAGTTGATATATTGTATCTGTCTTTTCACAATTCAGGTTGAAATAAAACATATTGGAAACATCTACAAAATCAGAATAGGGCATGATGGAACAAGCAAACAGCCAGAATGGATGTTGGAAAAGGCAAGATTTCTGGTCTATTTTCTGGGTGCTTCTATAGTTGGTTAATGATTCATTTTATTGACTCTCCCCCCCCCTCAATGTTAGACTAGCCATTCTATAAACAGCAGTGCTTATATAACATTTCTATCTAAGAAGAAAAGCACAGCTTTTCACTATGCAGTATTAGGTACAATGCAAAGGGAGCTTTGATATACTCTGAATCTCAGGTTCAACCCACTAACTAAAAGCCCAATCAATTTTTCTTCTTACATGCAATTACATAACAAAAAGTGCTTTTAAAAAAGAAAACACTTTCCAGTTGTGACTGTGCTCTTAAGGCTCAGGACTCATTCCATTAATAAAATACAGTATACTATATGAACATTTGTCAGTTATTTTTAAAAGCACAGGTTACTTATTGAATTCACTGTTGATTGTTGAGGGATGCAGGTGATTTATTGGTACTAGTTTTGTTTTTATAAATAAGCACAACCTCAGAGCTCTACATAATGTCTTCTTATTTGAGGCACCCAAGAAACTGATATGTTTTCATTCATAACATGCATTTCTACCGCCTAAGTGTATGTGATCTATAAATGCTGATTCATGTGATTGATTTAAAACTTTCAAAGCATTAATGGCCCCACTCCACCAAGCACTGCTGTAATATAATCACTATTCATTTCAGTGGTGCTTATTCCATGCTTATATACTGTAGTTGCCGAAGATGTGAGTTGAGAAGTTCTTGGTTCAAATCTCATCTTAGCCATAAAATCACTAAATCCTACTTTTCTGTACTCAGAAGTCCCACTGAGTTCAATAGCTCTTGCTCCCTGGTAAGTGTGCACAGGATTGCTGCCTAAGTAGCATTAAGCAAAGTGACTATCTCTGACAGCCTCCTTTATGCAATATGGAAATTAATAATATTGGCTTCCCTTGCAAAATTGTTGCAAAGATTACAACATGATAATGTATTTGATTGTGAAGTGCTTTGAGCACTCAAAGTGAGCCCTCTAAATACTCAAGAACGACAGCCGTAATCATTGTTTGTGTTAACTACGCCCCTTCTCTGCTCAGTTTACTTTTTGCACAGTTTGCACAGTTGCTCTGTATGGCGTCTGGCTCTGGTGTCCATGACTTGAGTAAAGGCCTTTACCCATCAATTGCTCTTATCTATCACTCTCTGGATCAGGAAGCATGGGTGAAAATGGATGTGCATCTAAATGCATTCTGTAATGCAGAATGTGCTTCTCTGCATCACATGAGTGTCTGAACATGCATCCTGTTGAAATGGATGTGATGCTGATAGATGAGTTCTGCATTTCAATATGCATCAAACTTGCAGGCCTTCTGGTTCTAATTCAGTACATGATTTGTGTGCAAAAGTCTGTTTCAGTGCACAAACCTCCCTCTTTAGTTTAGGGCAATTGTGCTGGGAGCGACATCCTGTTTTGACTCACAAGCACGGCATAGTGCTGAAGGTCGTAAAATTGCCCCAGTGCCACAACCCTGTCTATATGGTTTTAAAAAATAAAACAAAACACTTATTTTCTCATGTTTTGCTCACAGCATCTGGTATTATATTGGAATATTTATTCATGCTACAATGTAGTACACTTTCAGAGCTCAATACATATCTGTGTCTTGCCTGGGTAGCTGGCTCCTGTAGCACCATGCCCATGTTTTATTCTGACATTTTAGCTTACAAGCTGAAATCTTAAAACTTGAATCATGTAGTAACAATAGTTTCCAACATCAGCTCAAGGACCTTAACTTCAGAACTTTAGAAACAGTAAGCCCAGATGTACTGGAAACAGTTCAGTTCAGCTCCAATTATTTCAGGGATTCTTCTCCCCCCCCCCCCCACACACATACCTTGTCTTGTTTGCTTCACTTTTCTTTAACATCTGAGTCCAAGGCTCAAAACAGTAGCTTTTGCTTTTCAAAGGGTGACTTTCAATCAAGGCAACAAATAACATATTGGAAAACTGTGTTTTCTAGCATTGCAGCTAACGTTTGCCCTTGCGGAGAAGCTGTACCAGTAAACATGCAAAATTCTAGCCATTAAATGAAGCCATCAAAATTGCACCTGAAAATTTTATGTCAAAATGAAAATATTCAATTTTTAAATACAACTTTTTTTAAAAAAAGAATTAAATTGATACTCCCTTCTGTGGTTAACTATATGAACGTGGGTGTTCTTGTGTTGTTGTTTTTCCTTTCCATTATTAATCCTCAGGTTATTTCCAAAAAAATCCTGTGCTATGTTAATAGTTATAATGGGTAGTAATTGACAATTTATGAAGTGGAATTTATTTATTTATTTATTTATATTAGTTACATCCCAGTGCAGCAGAGAAGTACAGTGATAAAACTACAAGTATAAAGGTTTTTGCTGTTTTTCCCCTCCTTTCATAGGTAACCCTACAACATCTAAAGAGTGGAAAAATTCTGAATTTTTCAGCAAACAAATGGTTGTCAAGGGGCAGAGGGAATGGAGATACTCTGTGTGAACTTCCAGTAGTGGAAAAAGGAAGAAGCCTTTATCCATGTAATAGCATATTCTTTCTTCAAAGAACCATAATAATTAATATTACAACTATTACCAAATGAGATGGCTTTCACAAAGATCATTGCACACAACCCTGTCAATGCCAACCACTCATTCGAATCAGAGGGGCTTCACAATAGTATCCATGTTTGTTTGTTTATTTATTTGATTTCATTTATGAATCGCTTTATGAAGCACCAACAGAAACAAACTAAAAGCAATTACGCACCCACCCACCCACCCACCCACCCACCCACCCACCATGTATTTACAGAAGGTGCTGCCAACCTTTTCGAAACTGTTGTGGGCACAACAATGTGTATGTACCACAGTTATGCATGCACCATGTATGTACCATGTGGGAATATGGTCATTTGTCCATAAGAGCATGGGCAAAAGTTTATTATCGCAAGGATGATTTCATAGCTAAAAGCATCCTTGGAGCATGATCAACGCGTGGAGAGCTCATGCTGCCCGATGATTGGCCCACGTAAGCGTAGCCTGATCAAATACGTGGTCTGGTATGAGAACATGAGACTAATGTATTGTATTGTCTTTTATCTGCTGACTGAGGCAAAGCTCTCTCCTTGAATTTGTATCTTTTCGTGGACACACAATAAAGGTTGGGGCTACAGCAGCTTCTGGGAGAGCTGCGGTCAGATTTCTGCAACCCATCTTGGTGTGAGACTGATTATTTACGGATGGCGAGCTGGTTCTCGTCAGTACCACATGTGCATGTGTGGACATGCACAAAAGAAAATTTATTTCAAGCCTGGCCCCAGTGGTGTGAGGAGCAGGAGGAATAGAACTTGGTAGGTCCCAGGGAGGGCCTCTTATGTGCCCCATGAGTGCTAGGTTGACGATGCATGCTGTGTATTTAAGCATGAGCCTGAAGGTTAAGTATAACATGACATTACACTCAGTTTGTATGGTTTCAAATTATTTGCATCTTTTAAAATGTTGGATGTCTTCTCTAGCTGTGAGTTACCAGGTTTATGTGTACACGGGGCACTTGGAAGATGCTGAAACAGATTCTTCTGTTTATTTATGCATATATGGAGAAAGAGGAGATTCTGGTTTGAGACTTCTTCACAAATCTGACAAGGCGGTGAAATTTCAGAGAGGAATGGTAAGCCTGCTGAAGAGAATCAGTATACTCCCATTTCAGACCAAATGAAAGTGGTTTTAATACACAGCATACTTAACACTAGGTTCTGAAGGAAATTGAGTCAAATTTTGAATCACTTTCTTTACTAACACTTGGTAAACTAGAATACCTTGCATACCTTTTTTGAGAGAGAATATCAGTATCAGGAAAAGTAGGATCCTATAAATAACTGATAAAAGAAATTGAAGAAAAAGAGAAAAGAGAAAAATAAGGCAGCGAGAAAGACTTTTGGGATGGTTGTGAAAAGTGAAGAAAAGGTAGACGAGAGAATGTGATAGTTCAGGTTAACTGATTTGTTCATGTGGCTTGCACTTTCAGTATCTTAGAAATTTACCTGTGGAATCGCAAGCCAAACAGTGCAGGCAGAATCAGAAAAGCTCTATTAGTCACATTTCTAGAAACTCTATTTTAAGTTGAGAACCTCAGTAAAACTTCCATTAAATAATATTTCTGAATGGGAATAGAATCATAATTTCATATGTTTTGATCAGATAGATCATCTCAATGTGTACCATTGAAAATGGGGATATTCCTCAATCCAGCACTGTTATTTGAGGCTGAGGCTTCAGCTAGAAGTGGTTCACCAGATATGGCTGTTCCTGGAGAGGGAGAGCTAATCCACAGTAATTCTCTCTCATCTTCCCCACTCATAATAATAACTTCCTCTGTAATGTTTTGGACTGTTGTTGAGATATTTTATAGTTCTTTGTTTAGAAGGGATATAAAGAGAGACTAATTATTACTAACAAGAAGATATTATTTCCTTTTGAAGCCAATGGGAATTCTTGCATGAATTTTGGGAAGTGGTTATTCAAGCTTTCTTAATAGTGTTTGCAGCATAATGTTTCAGCACTGAGCTGGTTGTGACCTTTGGTTATTATTGACTGCATAAATGTATATGGAACCTGTTTCTTGCCTTTTAGGTCGATCGGTTTGAAATACAAGCTGTGTCACTTGGAAGACTACAGAAGGTGCTGTTGTGCTGCAAGGCCTATAGCATGTCACAGTATTGGTACTGTGAGAAAGTAGTCATCAGAGAACCTGAGAAAAACTCAGAATATATTTTCAACTGTGAAAGGTTGTATTTCATTAAAAGTCTTCATCTAAAAGTAACTTTCCCAACACCTTATTTCCTAAGTGGATGCTAATGCCTCTTTAAAAGTTTTAAATTGATTACCTTTTTTTAAAAAATTACAACTTTGAAATACAAACAGAAGCAGTGATGGAGCCTTTGGACCATCTCATAAGTACTATAAAAGAAGCAACTTTGCATTTCTGTATGGAGTTTGAAAGGTTTTTAGATTAAAGATCCAATGGAAATGGGATGGCCTTTGTCTCATTCCCACGCAGAACTAGGACAGATGGGACTACAGTAGGACCTTCCCTCCCTAATACAGAAATACAATACCCTTTTCAACACAAGCTCCCACACCTGCTCTAACAAATATTACCCCATTGTTTCCTTTTCACCCAGCTACCTTATTCAGTAAAAACTCATCCAGCATAGACCATGTCTTCCCTACCACTCTTAACCTGTTGACTGCCAAGATATTTCTTGCTGCCAAAATGCGTGACTTTGAATAACCTTTAAGAATTTCAGCTAACTGTTCTTTTGTCTGGTTTTATATTTAGAAGCCTAACGGTTTTTTATCTTTAGTTTTGCATGAGCAACATGTGCATATATAGTAATCAGTCCTTCACAATATCTAGCACTGAAGTAATCAGCCGCTTCATATATTTGATTAGCTAGGGCCCTTTCCTGCTTGAAGCTCAAAATCACTATCAGGGTACTGAGTTCTTTCATTTGCCTTCCAAATGGTTCTCTTCCAAGTCAAATGTACTTGTTGGTGTTTAGAGGATGCGTGATGCATTTTGCTTCCTTAAAACAGAGCTACCAAATGGCTCACTCCCCTGCTCAGGCCAAAACTTTAAAAAGCCTTGTCTCACCTTTCGGACCCCATTTTTTTTTGTCTTCATCCACTCACCTCTCACCATACATGGAGTCCGGTGCCCCTGTCTCATGGCAGGACCAGCTCTGGAGTCCAGACCGCAACAACAAGACTCTTTTCACTTCATGGGCCTTCCTTGCAATGGATCCCTTGGCTGTTGTACTGTTTTTCTCCATTCTGTGAAGTGAGCAGACAGATGTGGTTTGTCAGTCTGAAACATCTCTGATACAAAGCATCCTTGGAAAGGGAAAAATGCTTAGATAGTTCCAGATATGTATGCGCCATCTGGAGTTTCATTGGAAATTGAGTTTCTGATACTGCAGTTACCTTCTTTATGCTTATTGTGACCTACATGGCTCTGCTCCTGCTTAGGATGGGCTTATAATTGAAGTTTAGCAAAGCCATTGTATGATAGGGCAAATTAGCAGTACTTAGCGAGATAAAAGGTAGAGCATTCTATAATTCAAAGGGCTGTACCAGAATGAGATTTGTTTGCTGAAACCATATATTTATTTACCATATTAAAAGGTGACATAATGATAGTCATTTCAAAAAACTTAATATTTCTGAAATGGTCTGTTGTGTTTTGCATTGCTCCTGCAAGGGTGTGTTGCCCAAGCTTCCCATAAATTAAGGGCTGCTGTATGATAATTGCATGTGTTTCACATGCAAATATTTCATTATCAATGTTAAAAGCTTTGTGGGACTTATGGAACAATTCCTATCCTGTGCAACATGTTCACTTGAAGAAATTATCCCAGTTAGACTAATGCTATGTATGGAAATAACAAAACTTACTTCATTTTCTTTATTTCATTTTGTTTTTTCTCTTCTCCTACTCTCAGGTGGCTGCCATTTACCTCCCAAGGCACAGTTCATTCAGAAATAGAACTCTCAGCTCAAGGTAAATGATACAATTAAAATATGGAGGTGGAGGTGGAGATCCTAAACACGAGGGGAGTAAGCACCACTGAACACAGTGGGACTTACATCTGAGTAACATTGCATAGGACTGCTCTGTAAATCAATTTGCTGTTTGCACAAAGGAAAATGAAAGCCAAGTGGCCCACTTGATTTTAGAAGCTAGCAGGGTGGGGGTTATAAAACAATTGGGACAAAGGGAGAATTTCCAGGTTGGGGTGGGAGGGTTAAGCACCCCCTTCCTTCTTGCAATTTTTCTTTGCCTTTGCCCTCTGCTCCTGTATTAGCATAAAGATGGAAACTACGTAACACCAGGACAGAAACCCTTGTTTACCTTAAAACTTATAGTATGTGTCTTATCTGCAACTGCACAATAAGTTAGTTGTGTTGCTGCCGGTAAATGCAATGCAATGCCCCTTTCACCTCTGGCCTTCCAGCTAGTAATGATTCATGAGCATATGTACCAACAGCTGACATGACTTTCCTGCCTTCTCTTCATCCCTGCAAATCACTGCATATGACCTTGCCTTGCATAGCTATTCTATGGTAATAGCAGCAAGGGGGCATCACTGCAGGAGTACCAGTGACCAGCCAATGATCAGTTTCCACTACAGGTATAATGGTTCAGGTATTTCTGCACCTATACCTCCAGATCTTCTATACTGCAGTGAGTTATGGGCAGAGCATAAAGCAGTAATTATCACTTATTTAGTGTACCATGTCAAAGGACCATTTTTGGTTACTGTTTTCAAATGCTTCTACAATCCCCATATTGGTTTGTGAAAGAATACATTTTCCTCTGTAAAAGCAGAAGTGTTAATATATGAACACCTCCTCCCTCCTTCTACTTTTCATTGTAACCTGACAACTCTATTATTAACTGCACTGATGTTTTATTTTTGGCAGAAATGCAAATAAATCATCAGCTGAAAATGCAAGAGGAAGAAAATGGTAAATTCATCTTCTGCTTTCTATCATTTAATCAAGACTAAGGCTGAGCTGAAATGAGTAGGGGTGGGCTTTCTGTGATTATTTCCAAAGTCTCACCTTTGAGGGCAGGGGGATTGCAAACTGGGGTGAAAATGTTCATAGTTCCATTACCTCCACAGTCCCCATTCCTGCCCTCAATTTGAATTAGCCTTTTGATGTCATCATAAATTCAAATCTCATCACAAAGTTGATTCAGAAAGTGTACAAGGCTTTCTACTTTCACTCTGACCTTGTGACGTTGTGTTCATGACATGATCCTGGATTGGCTGGGATCTCATTAACAGGCACTTGAAGAAAAAATAATAATGGCGCCAGGCAGCAGATTGGACAGAAAAGCAGCCCCACCTAGGAGGTGAACAGTAGTGACTAAACTTAATCACATTTAAGTGCAGCAGCAGGTGGGTGGAATTTGTATCCTAGAATGAAGAGAATGTGTGATTTGGTCCATCTCGGATCCTGTAAGCACAGTTGAAGTAGTATCCTGCATTGGCCCCTAAACTGATGAACATTTAATATATTGTCAAGAGAAAGTTTTGAAAACATGTATTCCTAATATGCAATTATATTCCACTATCTTTATTTCAAATGCAGTCTGTCTGATGAATTGATAATTATATTCGAACCTATTATGCAAAAATATGTGCAAAATGACAGCTTACTTATGTAAACATCTACATAGATGCATAAATAGTATTTTCAAACAATTAGCTTTGTCTTCAGTACTTGCATGTATTTCTAAGAAGAGATATTATTTCTTTGACAGTGGAGTACCTTTTTATGGATCATATCTGTTTTAAATTAGGCGGCTGGCATCAGGTACACACTCACAGACCTACTCATAGTCAAGTGTTACAAGTGTTTGTAACCCCATGCCCAAAATCACAATCTTCTGCAGTATCCCTACTTTCAGGCATGTGCTGCCATCTATTCACATTCCCAGATCTTCAAGAGCACCAATTTACAGATGGCATACATGTGACATTTGTAGAATGCAGCCGCTGAGTGGCAAGTGATCCCAGTCCTTGCCGTAATATGTAGATTCATTTATTTGTGTCAAAAGAAATCTAGGGTGCATGCTTGGCTTTTGCCTGCTTCTCCAGTGGCAGGGGGAGATGAGGGAAAGACTGGCAAGCTACTGAGAGAACAGGAGAAAAAATACACAGGGAAGAATGCACCCAGGAGGCACTTACTTGCAGGATGTTAGGGTCTTCAATCCATAGGGTTGAGTTGAGGATAAGGTGTTCTCCTCTGCTGAAAATACCAGCTCTAGGAAATAGGAAAACTTTGGCTAAGGCCAAAGCTCTGGTTGACATAGTGGAGTGAGCTTTCTAACAAGAGGAAGGAACATCTAACAAGTTATTTAAAATATTTATGTGATGCTTTTCCAAGTCGCATTGTGGCTTGCAAAAAGAGAGAGAGAGAGCAAACATTTTAAAACATAATAAGTATAATACATAATTGACTGGGAAGACTAAACCATCTACCAGTGAGGCACTGCCCCATTTTCCACCTACGTGGGCGTGGAGACCATCAAACCCTCAGCCACTCAATCCCTCTCTTGCGATAAAGAAGACATTCAAAGGAAAGCAAAAGTGGGCGAAAAGAGAGACTGTGATTCCAGACTCCACCTTTGTTCACCAATTAACAAGCAAAAGGTTTTTCCCTCCCTATTAATATAGCTGAAGTACACACTGTGACATTTATTACTAACAAGTCTGTGGGTTGGTATTTTATTAATTGTGTTTGCTCTCTGCAGACTGAATTGTAATTGCTAAATGGAGGCTGCTGCAAATAAAGGCAGAAAATCTCTAAAGTGATTGAAGTGAACATAATTTCTGCTTTTTGATGTAGGAATGCAATACTAGACAGTAGTGATCTTACCTAGTCCCAGTTAATTATGTTTGTATTATCCTGCTAAATTCTAGATACTGTAAACTAAGGGATACATGTAAGCATGCAGGGGGTTACTTAGAAATGTCATTGTCCAGCCAACTGCAATTACAAGCAGCTAATCATATGCAATGCATTAGTGTTAAAGGTGCATGATGCTTTCCCTCTAGAACAGGTATGGCCAATGTCTAGGTGTTGTTGGTCACCAGCTGTCATCAGCCCCATCCAGTATGGGCAGTGGCCAGGGATGTAATCCAACCATATCTGAAGAGCACCTCATTGCTCTAGAATCTAATGCAATCTTGCCTTTAAATATTTATTATTATCCAACGCAACCTTTGTCTTCAGCATTTTCTCATTCACCCATCTCTCCTTTGAGCACCACCTTCCCTATTTAATGGAACAATTACTCCTGTTCTGTAAACTTAGTGATGCATTGTTTGCAATAAAGCCAGTATTACACACATCTCCAGGCACATGGCAGTCCCCGAGATAAAACTGCTCAGTCAGTGGCACTCATTTTCATTTTGTTTTTACCTGCAGGAGAAGATTGGAAAATCACTGTAGTCACTGGATGTTTTGAAACAGCTGGCACAACAGCAACTGTGTCCCTGTATGCTTATGGAGAAAATAAGGCTTCTGGTCCTCTTATTCTGGGATCTGGGAAACACCAGCTGTTTAATCCCCACAGTACAGATACATTCAAGGTACAATTACACTGCGTATAAATAATGGAGAGTTTACTTACACAAGCTATGCAGAACAGGTTTATTCCAAGGTGAATAAGTAATAGATACTTAAAATGATTTCATTGTAATGATTTCAGTTCCACATTTCATTTTCTGAATTGTTCATTGATATGGCGTGCAGCATCCCTGGGAGAATAGAGTAATTGTATATTTATGGCAGTAATCAACTTAACAGTACATTACTAAGATTAGTGTTCAAGCAGATGATTCAAGTCCAGGAAGATTGTAAGCCAATATTGGATATCTACTTCCCCATTCCTTTCTACCTCAGTACAGTGTTATTATACTGACTTCAGGATTTTAAGATTACAGCCTGCCAGGACTGAGCCTGACCTGGTGACTGAACCGTCCACTTCAGCCACTAGTCCTCAAGCTTACAGGCATCCTTATCCAGGAATCACCCACAATTTTGAACATGACAATCAGAAAACAGATCCTAGTTTTGAAGCAGCCAATAGGTCACCGAGGCAGCATCAACTACCCATATCTTCAGTTGTTTGACACCTATAAAAAAATCTGGCTGCTTCAATCTCCATTAGCAATTGTGAACTAGGATGCTGTGGTTATTCTACATTAATAAAGCATGCCATCATTTCTCTCATTTGGCTTTATGAGCCAAAAGCCACATATAACCCCCTTTCACCCCTTTCCATTTCTTAAAAAATTAAATGTGCAAAAGGTATATAGTTTATTTTTATAGTAGAGATTTGATTTTCTGGTTTTGGAATTAGAGTGAGGGAAATGGAAGGGAATTCTACTCCCTTCTCTGTGTTGTTGATATGTTAAAATACTTGTTTTAGATGTAAGAAATGTTGACAGTGATGGATAGGTAAGTACACTTATTGCTTGCAACAGTGAAATGAAATGTAAGAAGACAGAAGGGATGCCTCTCGTCACTGTACTGTGCTGACAGTAATGTTCTGAAGGTTAGTAAGTATTGACAGAATGTCTTGCATAAGCAGTGGCTGCATAGGTTTAAGCTGTCTGCCCCTTCAGAACACATCACATAGCTTGGCACATATCAGTGCAGTTGGCAATCTGTGCTTAAGATAGTTTTGGAACTGAAATAGCAGGTGATAAGGAATGAAGTGTTTTACAAAGCTCTGTTGTGGGATGTTCAAATGATGCCTATTGTAAAATAATTCTGGGACCTTGCATAGATTTTCAAAAGAGCCAGTGTGGTACTCCAGATGTTGCTGGACTCCAGACCCAATCAGCTCCAGTCAGGATGGCCAAAGGACAGGGATAATGGAAATTGTAGTCCAGCAACACCTGGAGGTTACCATGTTGGCTATCCTTGGGTAAGGATTCAAAAGAGACTGGGAAATATAAATGCTTAGGTGTTTAGAGGTTTCTTTAGCTGTTTTTTTTTAAAAAAACCCAATAACAACAACATGCGAGTTCTTCTGTACTGATAGAGTGAAATATTGTTTATATTGGCAGAAGAAATCACCTTAAGTGTAAATAATATTTCCCAATATCTAGGAGAGCAAGGAGATCTTTCACAAATCTTTCACATATGAGCTCCTCCTGAATGTAATCTGAAACCAAAGTGATATGCAGACTTGGAGTCCATAAATATGATGAAGTTGGATCAATGAAATATTATAGGGGGGAGGGGAATCACAACATTCCAAATTAAAGCAGGAAATCAGCTCCATGTTCAACATACTGTGTATACTTTGGATGGCTTCTTTCTTTGTTTGGCAATCATTCGTAGCTGAGTAAGATTGTCTTCCATGAACATGGTCTTGACAGTATGTCCATAGGTGACTGTGGAGGCCATTTCTGGATCCACATAATAATAATAATAATAATAATAATAATAATAATAATAATATCTTTATTGTCATTGCCCCCTCTCAGGGACAACGAAATTACTTGGCTGCTCCATCCACCCAGATAGGGCACTCCACTCAAAATCAGAACAACAATATAAAACACTAATTAAAACATGTCCTTCCACAGTGGGGATATAGGTTTCCAGGTGGGAGTTGATGATGGTGAGGGTTTGCCAAACATGCCCTCCTCTAAGCTCATTTTTCCCTTTCATCCTGAGTTTCTTTAAAGTCCATGACACCTTTGGTACGGGCTATTCTCCAATGGGAGCACTTGCAGGCCAGTGTTTCCCAATTGCTGGTGTTTATATTATATTTTTAAAAGATTTTCCCTGAGAGGGTCTATAAACCTCTTTTGTTGACCACCAGCATTACACTTTCCATTTTAAAGTTTGGAATAGAGTAGTTGCTTTGGAAGACAATAATCAGGCATCTGAACAACATGACCAGTCCAGCGAAGTTGGTGTTGAAGAATCATTGCTTCGACATTGGTGAACTTTGCTTCTTCCAGTACACTGATATTAGTTTGCCTGTCTTCCCAAGTGATGTGTAATTTTTTTCCGGAGACACCGTTGATGGAAGCTTTCAAGGAGTTGGAGATGGATGGATGTGCATGCAGAGAGACAGAGCATTGGAATACTCACCCCTCTCCAGCACTATCAGATGGAGATATTTCTCACCCCTGTCACATACAAAAGAGGCATATGCACTGCTGGGAAAGCAGTGTAAGGCAAGGCTCCATAGATCTTGATGGTTCCATAGCCATACAGAGTGGTGCTGCATATGAAGTTTCACTGAGAATTGGGAGCTAGAACTACTCCTACCCACTCTGCACAACTGTGACTTCTCCTTGGATGATGAAACAAAAGAACCAGTGAGAAAGAGAAATTTCGTCTGCAAAGGCAGCAGACTGAATGAATCTCCTTACTCCTTACTCTCTTTACCAGTGGCAGAGTAATATAAGTAAAGAACAGGAAAGCAGAATGACATGATAAGGTTGTTAAAAGATGGTCTCATGGGACCACAGCATATGGGAGTTGTGTGATATGACCTTCTAATGCTTCTTAAAGCTTAAAAGCAGCATGTGTGGGGGGAATTTCCTTCAGTGCAGTGATACTGGGGTAGAGGATGCCCAATTCCCAAAGTGAAATCCTCCCACCCCATCCTGAAACTGTTAATACATTTAACCCTGGGACTCAACACAATGGACACAAAGTGAAAACTGGATTCTGTCTATGCTTGATACTTGCAGAAGAAAAACATATTCACAGTGAATCAAAGCCACCCTACCTTCTTGACTATGAACTCCAAAATGCTTCAGATCAAGTACCTGGAGCAGCACTGGTCCACTTAACTATTGTCTTGGTAATGCCTTTGAGGTTGGAATTCTTCTCAATTAAATCATGGGGAAGAAGACAGCAATCTTTCTTGCTAATATGGTATGAATGAGCAGGCGGGGTTTGGACAGGAGATTGGAAGACATGGATCTCTGATTGGGTTGGAGACCTCAAGGTGTGAACTCACATGCTTCAGCCCCCTTTCTCAAATACATTGTTCTTCTCCAGTGGTCAAATCTCCAGTTGCACATTGGAGAAGGTGGACTGGTCACAGTATCATTAGTTTTAAGGCAACTCCTCTCTGGAGTTTTTCTTTGCTCCAAGGCTTTTGAAGATTTGCCAAATGCTGTCAAAATGGATATACTCAGACTTTCTCCTTTATATAATATTTAGATAGTTCTTAATACAGAGGCCTTACAGTTTGTATCTTAAAAAGGAATGCCAGTAGTGTTCTTTAGGTTTCCCTAGTTTTGCCCCTTTTTCATTTTTTTAGGGTGCTTCCAGATGGGAGCTTCATTCTCAAACTGATCATTGAGTTATTCCAAACAGGTCATTGGCAACAGGGTTTTTTCTTTTTTTTGGGTCCCCCCTCCCAAAGGGTAAATCTGGATGAAATGGGAGAAAATATGGGTTGGCTAATAATAATAATAATAATAATAATAATAATAATAATAATAATAATATTTTATTTATATCCCGCCCTCCCCAGCCGAAGCCGGGCTCAGGGTGGCTAACAACAATCAAATAATCAAACAATCAAATAATCACACATTCTAAAAATATTTCATTATAAAAATTAATTAAAATCAAATTAATGGCAACCGATTAAGCAAAATTCTTATTGATGCTAGTTATGTCATAGTGGATGCTGCAAAAAACTTGTATGTGTGAATACTTCTGTCCCCACAACAAACTCCTGTCTGGAAGCACCTTAGTATCACATCAAACTGAAAACTACCTTTGCAGCCAAAATAATGTCCTAGGACCTAGAGCAATGTTTATCAACATTGCAAATAACTGTAGACTCAGGTAATGTAAAAATAGTCTTTTGATGAAAGATTTGTAAATGCTTCTTAGAATTTGCATTATGCCTCTGAATGCCAGTTGTTAGTTATTGCAGGTGAGCAGAGTGCTGATACAGTCATGTCCAGACTCCCCACAGGTATCTGGTTGGTCACTCTGAGATAAGGATGCACTAGATAGTGCATTGGCCTGATCCAGCAGGCTTGTCTTATGTTCTTATGTCTCATGCCATAGCCGCGAACAATTGTGGAAATAAAATCAAGAATTTGGATAGTTGTGTTGGTCATTAACAAAAAGGGGGGAAATAGCAAAATATAATATACTTAACAAATAAAAACTGTTTAGTGGTGCAGAGCTATTGGGAGAGCCTTTTCATCTACACCACACCACAGATGACACTCCTCTGAGAGCTTCCTCATTGGCAAACAACTGCATTTCATGAAGTCCAAACTCCTGAGATGTTGATGTACTAACTGACTTATAAGTAAGATAGCTTCTTCCAACCTTAAACTGCAGCAATACTAAGCACTACATTTTGTACGTCCTTTCAGAACTCATCACATGCCACTGAAATGTCTGACTGAATTTCCAAGAGAAAATACACATTGATTTGTTGGCAAGGAAATACGCTGCAATTATTTATAAATTTGGAAAAAATATTAAGTCTGTTTTTAATGTGAGAACAAGTTGAACTTTCTCCCACAAATGTTTCTTCTTCTTTAGATACAATTTAATCATTAATGGAAACCATGTTCTATTCCTTCCAATCTGGTGATACATTTAATTAGATTTGCTTACTGAACAAGGTTTCATTTTGACCAGGGACTTTTGCTGTATGGACACTGAAGAAAGTGGAAGGAGGGAGGAGGAAAAGCATTGATGGAGTGTGCACTTCCTTAGGATCAGATAGAAAATATGCCTCTCCCACTCACTAGATTACACAACTGTGGAACCTTTCTCCTTTCTCCAGTGATGCTTGCTCAAGCAATAGCCTGACCAGTGTAGTCCATGCATTGGTAACCTCAAGGCTGGATTGCTACAATGAGCTCTATGCGGGGCTGCTCTTGGGCTTGGTTTGGAGCTGGTCAGGGTGCTTATGGCTTGACAACATGTGGTACCATTGTTAACATCTGAACTGGCTGCCCATCTACTACCAAACCAGGTTAAAGGTCCCCTTATTACTCCCTGAACAACTTAGGTCCAGGGTACCTTAGGGACTGCTTAAAGCCTTACATCCCAGCTTAATCACTGAGGTCATCTGCAAGAGTTTTGTTGGTTGTCCCCCAAGTTGGCAAAGCACATTTGACATCAACATGAAACAGCTCCCTAGTCCCTTCTCAGAGTTAAAATTCCCAGAGTTCCCTGGCAAGGGGGATGGATTGTTAAACCACTCCAGGGATCGTAGCTTAGGAGGGATAAATGGTTGTCCTAACAATGCTCAGCACCCTTATCAAACTACAGCTCCCAGAATTCTTGGGAGGAAGCCATGATTGTTTAAAAGGGCATCAAAGTGCTTTAAATGCACAGTGTGAATGTGGCCTCTGTCTACTAAGGATAATATTTGTGTTAACTACTCTGAGCAAATATAAGCATATCCTCTTATTTCAGAAATACAGTTTATCTGGTGTACAATAGCAAAAAGGCTAGCAGATTTCATATGATAACAAGCAACTGTCAGAAGTAATTCCATGTAGTAATTTCAGATGTATGCGCAGTGTTTCCCCTGGTAACAAAATGAAAGCTAAGGAGTGTTTGCCTTTCGCTAAAGTTCATGCTGAGCATGACTACTGTGTTTGTACTTCAACAGGAGGAATGCTTTGGAGAGGTAGGCTGTCAAGTACATACATTTAGGACTACTGTCCAAATGCTGCCTGTGGCCATATTATGGCAAAACACAGGTCAGAATCCCCAGCTACCCCCAGTTTTAGCATCACATGCTATAACTGAAAGAGGAAAGGGGGTGCTGACTTGATGAAGTGTGCTTTAGTGTTCTGAATAGAAGAACTGAGCCTGCACTAACACTCTTAAAAGGCTGCAGTGCACCATTCAAAACCAAAGACATTTATGTCAGTTTGTCTGTTTTACAGACTATTCCTTGCCTGCAGGCACATCTTGTGTAATCTGCCATGGTATATTCTGTAGAGAGTTAATGTTTCAATGATTGCCTTGAGGCACTAGGTAGGAGTAGATTAGTTCTGGTTCTTTCTCCGTGATTTTTTGGGCAGCACCTCCATTGGCCTCTTTTACCCTGGATTATCAAAGTATGGTTCTGCTGTCACCCAGACCATGGCTTCAGGCTTCATAATTTTACTGGGGTTAAGAATTTTCCCATCTAACTGTGTGGCAAGAATATCATATTTATTTTTCCTGCAGTGTGTTCATTGTGTTTTCATTTTCTATCATTTGTTGTCATGGACATGTTTAAGCGTGCTTATGAAGGTTACAGTTACTTAGCACACTCCTTTCACAGTCCAGGCCAAAGTGGAGTTTGTATCTATTTTCTGTATTCTGCATGACACAATGCTTGTGTTTTTTAGTTAAAATGCAATTCACTAGTAACTCCCATGAATAAAACGCCTGCACCTTCTTTTTTTGGTAAAGGATTTTAAGGGTGCTGTGAAAATTAGTGTTGTATTTCATGTTGAAATTTGTCCACTTGGTGGGCCAAATTAGATATCTTTTTTCTTTTCATTTTCTAAAGTTGCTGATAGTTTTGAGAAAGTGAGTGCAGAATACTTGAACCTACCCACTTGTCAAACTCCTCCCGCATGGCTGTGGGCCCAAATTATACGGGTTCCTACAACATGCATAAAATACCCACACTGGGAAGAGGAAGAGAGGTAGATGTCACCTATGGCACCACTGGAACCAGATCTGCTGCTGCTCCTTCCTCCACCTCCACCTTTGGCAAAGGATGGTTGGCCCTGCCTGTAATGTAGGCATCACACACAGGTTCAAGAGAAAGGATATCCATAGCTGTGGGACTACCATAGAGATGAATTTCTATCACATGGCTGCCATCCTTGCTAGTTTGTGGTGTGGGTACACTTGGAACTCAGCTAGATTGGTAAAGAAAAAGCATTTTACAGTGGTACCTCTGGTTATGAATGCTTCAACTTACGAACTCCACTAATACGGAAGTAGCTGCTCTTGCTTGCGAACAGAAATCACGTGTCGGAGGCGCACGCACAGCGGAAGGCCCCATTAGTGAAAGCGTGCCTCAGGATAAGAAAGGTTTCAGCTTAAGAATGGACCTCTGGAACAAATTAAGTCAGCAGTTTGAATCCCCGCGATGGGGTGAGCTCCCGTTGCTCGGTCCCAGCTCCTGCCAACCTAGCAGCACGAAAGCACGTCAAAGTGCAAGTAGATATATAGGTGGGAAGGTAAACGGCATTTCCGTGCACTACTCTGGTTTCGCCAGAAACGGCTTAGTCATGCTGGCCACATGACCCAGAAAAACTGTCTGCGGACAAACGTCAGCTCCCTCGGCCAGTAAAGGGAGATGAGCACCACAACCCCAGAGTCGTTTGCAACTGGACTTAACTATCAGGGGTCCTTTACCTTTAAGTGCTACTGGAATGAATTTTTTTTATTGTTTCGACTGCGGCAGACCAACACAGCTACCTACCTGTAACTAAAGTTTACAATGTGTTTTCCTGAAATGCTTCTTTGATGTGTCTAGAGCCAGCCTAGGAGAGCCTCCTAAGCAGATCTTAAAGTGCAAGCAGGAAGGTACTGGTGCAGGCAGTCAAATAAATAGCTTTTATTTTATATATCACTCATGGATGACTTACTGCGCTTAGGGGGGAATATGATTTGTATACTTCTTTGGTAATATGTACTAATTAGGGGAGTTTTGTGATGGGCGAATGAATTATAATGGACCAATGAACTATAATAATAGCTTTCGCTATTTTATTATTTTGCAGATTAATCTAAAAGATGTTGGAGAGCTGTATAAAATCCGGATTGGCCATGACAGTAGTGGACCAGATCCTAGTTGGTACCTTGATGAGATTAGAATGAACTCGCCATTGGACCAAGAAATTTGTTTACCTGTCAACTGCTGGCTCTCTGAAAGCCAAGGTGATGGAGAAACATGGAGAGAAATAGCAATAGGGAGGCCTAACAAAGCACTTCTACCATGTGAGTATATAATTACATATATTAAGCTACACGTTTAAAGGACTGAGCTCCACTGAGCATCTTTTATGATTCATCATTGCAAAGAAGTGAAACCAAAATAAACAGCAGAAACTGTTAGAACGTAAGTTGTTACCCTTTCCCCTTCTCTTTCAGGCACTGTTCCTGGAGTTATGACCAAAGTGTCCTTAAGCTCAATTATTTGTTTTAGCAGCTTCTTGCTGTTTAGAGAGAGAGAAACAGAAGTTTATTCAAAGAGTTATGACCTTCAATTTCACTGGTCGGATCTGGATGGGTTAGCTTTTCACTTTTATTAAATATAGTTTAATTGACAAGAAAAGAACCTGTGTGGTGTAATGGTTAGACTGTAAGGCTAGGAGTGGGGAGATCTGTGTTTGAATTCCTACTCAGTCATGAATCTCAGTGGATGACCTTGGCCCATTCACTATCAATGTCACAGAGTTGTTATGAGGATGAATGTGTGTGTGTGTAACTATTTATACCACCTTGTGCTCCTTGAAAGTAAGCCCAGATATAAATGTAATAAATATAGAAGAAAATAGTAGTGCCTCCTGGTGGGAATACATGTGCTATCAGTTAGGCAAATGTTATTCAAGCTGAAGTAAAACATCTGAGGGTATTCAGAGATTCAAAATACAGTAAGTTTATGTTTGGCGTCCTGGTGTACAGAATTATTTATAGAATCCAGGAATTGTAGGCCTAGAAGGGAAATGAAAGGCACCAAGGTCAAGCTTCTGCATACCAGCTTAACATCATGGACTAGGACATTCATAGTATAAAGTATACCACAATAAGAATGAATGAGAAGATGAAGCCCAGGAACTATTTGTAAGGCAGGATAAGTACAGTAGAATTCACCTAAGATCACTGAAAGGAAGGTGAATGAGAACTTTGTGAGGCCAAAGTGGGAAAGCATTCCATGTGAACATCAGCTGAACATGGGACCAGTCTGTTCTAAAAGGCAGACAAGTGCTGCCCCCAAGGAGTAGGTGATAGCCCTCTGCTGCTCAAAAGGGAGTTGAGTTCAAGTCCTCACATCTGGAGTAGTGGAGACAGGCACCATGAGAAATCCAGTGTTAGCTGTGCTGAAGTTTATTATTTTTATACGTAATCGTATTTCTACCATACCATATTTAGCTTTATTGTAAGCTGTTTTGTGAAGGCTTTTTGCCTTGAAATGTAGGGTGTACTGTAAATAAACACTGGAATGAATGAATGAATAAAAGCAAAATAGGTACTGCACAAGAATTCATACAGAGATATTGTAGTAGGTACAGTCTGTAGCCATTCTCTTGATTCAGCTGGAACAAGAACTTGTGCAAGCTGTTGCACCCCCAGATGAACATCTTTGGTATCCTTCATGAGCAGAAGACAGCTTCTATATGCAGAAGGGCACCTTTGGATCCAGCCCAATAATAATGTTTTAGAGTAAATGAGTTTTCATTGTGGCCAGTATTTTTCATTGGAAGTATTTTTTTCAAAGTAGAACATTTGTTCAGCTTTATTAATAATGGTGTTATAATGGTATATTTATATTTTCCTTCTCTGGCACATTATACTTATTGAAATATATTTGACAAATAAATGCAAATGGAAACATTATATTGCTGTTAGACAAGTCCTAAATTCATAAGTTTATGACTTCAAATTACCTATTGATTTTTGGTTCATTTCAATTGAATATCAATAGACAGCCCAACCAAAAACTTTTGCATTTCCCCCCGCTGTCTCTGAGAAGGAAACTTTTGCCATCTGCATTCCTATTTAAAATGGATAATTGCTTAGAAGCACCAAATGTGCAGCCTTTATAGGTTGTTATATTATAGAAAACAAATGATGTATTACATGATATATAATTACAATCCAATATAAATTTCAGATCAATCTGGATATTTTTCCAGCAATCCATTCACTTAATTATAAAAAACTTATTTTGTACAAAATATGAAGTAGTAGAATAAATTATATTTCATAAATTCAACTGAGGTGTTAGTAGGCTTCAAGTTGCTACTGTCCTTACTTCATTATTTATTGCTGTAAGATCTTGCTTCTTTTTATATTCTGCCACAATGGAACCATAAAGCTTGAAGATGGTTTTAATTTTTCTGTCCTTGCTGTGTGATTTCTCTGTCCGGCTATCTCTAGATAATGGTAGTTCTTTTTTTAAACATAATATTTGACACACCTTCATATTTCTCTGCATCTTGCATTGATAGGTTCTCACTTTTTGATTGTCTTCTTTCATTATACCAGTCATTGCAAAATGCTGACAATGAAATACTATTTCTCCAGAATCTCTGACCCAGCATGGTATGTTTTCCCCAACAATGTTAGTTTTGTATTCTTCATAGATCAAGGCTTATATTATTTTGCCTATAATTCCATGCCATTGAATTTTTCATCTCCCTGTCATGCTTTGTGTCTGTCTGGACCTTTATGTCTCATTTTCATATCCAGGTTCATTTTTATTTTTGCTTTTTAAATCTTTCCAGAAATCATTTCCTAGTAGTTTTATATGTTATTTTTTCCACTCTGTTTGACAACTGATTTGTGATCCTTAAATCATAACTCACATACAGGTAGACTTGAAGAACTGCAGCATTAACCTTGAACTTGGTTTGAACATTGTAATGTAGTTCCTAGTAGGAGAGTTTGAACAATCATATATCAGCATTATAATCTGATGTAAGAATCCTTTTGACTGCACATGCAGCCCCTTTGCTTCTCCCTCTCTGGTGGGCACAAACAAATTCAAATGTCTTCCACTAATCATAGGTTCTTGTTTTGTTTTTTCTTTGGATCAAGCCAGGATATTAAACCATCTTCATACCACTATTTAATATGCTGGCTTCTTCCAAAGCTCATCAACCATGGTTTCCTATATTGGACAATATGGGAATCTATGGTTAGCAGAAGAATTCCTGGTTTATTTGATCCTACTATAAAAAGTGGGGAGTAAGACTATGTGCTGCTTTTAAAGGCTACAAATGGCTGCTTAAAATTTATTTTTTTAGATAATGTATATATTGTTTCACATTTTGAAAAGAAAAATATCTAAACAGTACATGACTATTCCAAACAGCACAAAAAAGGTTACATTTTTTAAAAAAAGAAAACAATAATAAATACAATGCATTATTTTAAATGATAAAAATTTAGCAGTCAGTAAGAAAACAGAGTAACCTTCCCAGGGGTGCGAGCTTGAATAAAATATTGAGGAGTCAGGTAAGCCCCACCCCACATAATCAATCACATGATGTGGCGCACACACACCATTTGAGTGACAATGCCCATCAACTTTGGGGGGCCCAGCTCCCTCAAATATTTTAATGGGAAAGCAGAATGGAACTTCGGCCCTTGGGAGTTGGCTCCTATGAACCCTCCTAAGTATCAAAATAGGCCTGGGTAAATAAATGAGGTTTTAAAAGACATTTGAAACATATAGCTGGTGGGGTTTCATGCACCTGTTTTGAGAGGAAATTCTGGAGTGTTCTTATTCAAGACATGATTATCTGAATGTGGTCATTGTGGCAAATGTTTAACAAACTGCAAGAGATACATTAATAACTAGAGACCTGCAGTTCAAGATCTGGCAGTGAATTTAGATCTTTATTTAAAAGTTAGCATTCCTGTCTTCTAATCTCACTGACTCAGAAATGCCTAACCTTCGCCCTTTCCTAGTCAACCACTTCTTAATAGTTTGATTCTTCCTGAAGGTTCCATGATATAGCAGAAGCCAATTTCTGTCCATTTTTAGACCATTGGTTGAGGGAACTTAATTAAGGTTACTCTTATTTTTTCTAGACTGAGCTCAACAGATTTTAAAAGGCCTGTTCTTGTGTCCCTAACCGTGACATTTTCCCTAGAGCACCTCATCTTTTGCTACCATTGAAACTACCGGTACATAGGGCATTGGTTTGACTCACCAGCAATTATGATGTTTGCTTTTATAAGCGTGCAAAGCATTTGAAGGAAAATACTGTTCAAATGCTCAGAGTAAACCTGTTATTGCTATATGTCCAATAAAAGTATACTAAGTTTGTCCCAGCAGATGGATTTAAGTTCAAAGACTGTCAGTCTGCATAGCAGGGACTTTCAAGATAATGTTTTCATGAGTTTGCTTTTAGAGTGCCCTGAATTTTTCAGATACACTTCAAAATATTGCAAAATGGCAAGGGGGAGGGAAATGAAGTGGGAAAAGAAAAAAAATTTCCTAGTTCTGTTTGCCTTTTCAAATAGTCAAGAAATAGCTGATTGGAAGGGCAAAGTGGGCAATCATTGGCAACCTATTAAAAAAGAAACCTTCGTTCTTGGATTTCCCCTTGCTTCATTTAACAGATTCCTGTTCTTCCTTTGCTCTTTTGCCTAGTGATGTGGTGATTTTGTTTCTGTGTGATATAAGAGCTTGATTAATGCTCACCTTTAAGAAATGAATCTCACATTTGAATCTCATATTTTCTTTAAAATAAAAATAAAAATCACCCCTTTTCACTCCAGGAAGCACCATCGTGATATTTACATTAATTGACTTAATTTTTGCCCTTCATTTCTTTTTCATGATCTTGTATGCTTCCAGATGAGTGTCTAAATATAGTGTCATTTCTGCACGCTAAAACAGCATCTGCAGATTTGGGTTTTATCCTGTGAATGGTATTTGCCTATATTATTTCCCATTTGACTGAGGATATGGCAATACCCTGTTTCCCTGCAGTTTAATGTAATGTCACTGAATTCACGGTACAATGACCTCAAACTGAAGAGCCAGGAATCAGGCCCTGAATTATGATTGCAATATATTATATATTGCTATTGGTTACTGCTGCAGTACAAGGAAAAAAATAGGCATTTTAAACCATTACAATATTGTTTCTCCTGTGCTGATAAATAGTGGTTTGGGGAGAATTGGAGTGTTCCAAACCGCTTACAGAGGAAGTCGGGGGGGGGGGGGGAGAAAGAGACATGTTTCAATCCCATGAGCAGCTACACTCATAAGATTTGCTGCTAAGACTAAATAACCAATGAAAAAAAGCACCTTCTTTCAGCAGGGTTGAGTGAAACTGCACTCTTAAGACCTCAGGTCTGTTCACATCATCAAAATGTGTTCAGAAAATGTCTGTGTCCCTCCTTCCCCCCAAAATTCCGCATGCTCAGAGGACGTGGGAATGTATATAGAACTGTATTCCTATAGACTCTTCCATGCAGCTGGGAAGTGAGCATGCTCTGATCCACTTCTTATAGTAAGAAATCACTTCTTCATTAACAAAACAAAACAAAACAAAACAAAACCTGGCATCTCAGACCAAGTGTCCTTGAACAAGAGAACAAAAATTCTTTTTAAGGGCCCAGTGTCAAAATGAGTATGCAGAGTGTCTTTTTCCTATAACAATAAGAAGACTTTCAGGAGTCAAAAGAGCACGTGCAGAGTGATTTTCCTGAATGACGCTATCTTTCTGAATACTACAGCTTATACAAAGTTAAGTAATACAGAATGCACACCAAGGCTTGTTTGTTTGCCTGTCCTAGTGAAGAGAGTGGGCAGGGGGGTGCATTGACAGTTGGAAGGCAACGCCCGGAGAGCAGGAGGAGAAATGCATCTGGAGCAAATAAGATATGCAGGCTTGACTGATAAGCGAAAGGAGTGCACTGCCAAAATGCTCTGGCAACACCCAATGAGGCCATAAGGCAAAGGGGAGAATATGATATGATAAGTTACTGGTGGTGGGGTGGTTGGGAGGTGCTGCTAGGGTATAAAAACTGCTTGCTTACGTGTTTTAGGCCCCCCCCCAGCCTTTGGAAATAATTCCGCTGGTGGCCTCTGCGCAGATCACAATAAACTTTTTCTCCGAAGCAACTGAATCCCTGGTGCTTTTTTTGTCACCTCTACGTCCTGGGTAAGCGGGCAAATGGATCCCAAGTAATTAAGGCTTCACTAGTAACGCACAAGGGAATGAATTTCTGTTTTACTTAGTAAAATTCTGGTTCAGTGACAACTTTAGAAGTGAGTAGTATTTTATTGGGAATGGGGGTACAACTAGTTAGCAGCTTTCTGCTCCTCTGGCCAGAGATACATATTTCAGCTGCAGCAGCATGTCACAACTTCTGCTTCTGCAGCTTAGAAACTTCATTAGTTAGAGGGCAGGTTAATACACCCAGTTTGTAATGTGGTAAGCCGTACCTGTCTGATATGCCCAGGCATTGTCATGTTACTGTGTAGATGTGTGTGTTTTAAGTCAGGCAACCAGGTTCCTGAAGTTTTCAAGTATGTGTGGAAAGTTGGTATTCGGTGCTCAGCCTAGAGTTCATGCGCCATCTGATTTGTTGACAGGTGATCAATATCAGTGAGTGTTGAGGCTGAAAGGGACCACACACATGGTCATCTGTTTGCAGTGGTGCTTGGTGCAATGTCCACAGTACATCCCACCAGCTCCTGCTCAGGTTTTTCAAGTGGCTGGTACAAAAAAAAAAAAATAAATCAACAACACATCTCTTTTCGAAGACCTGCATGTGACCTCTGTTTTACCTTAGGTGAGAATGGAGGGATCACTGCAGAAATCCTAGCTAAAAGTGGCCCGTCCTTTTAGCTAGCAATCAGTTTCATTCTCTCGTTTTGCAAGCTGTTCTGCCTCCAGCATTCCTTTCCTTAAGCATGCACAGGCTCAGACAGGCTTTAGTGTTAATATCAAAGGGATATCAAATACACTGTGATCAGTGTTAACAGAAGCTGACTTCTGGGTAAAGCTGTTACCACACACAAGCTCCACTAGCAGTTCTCAAGCCAATGAAGGCACCGGTAGATTTTTTTTGGGAAGCTGGTGTGCTTTTGGTGTCACTTGATGGTCACATGTAGAGTTCATCCTCTGAAGTGTGTCTGTGCATGAGTGAGGGGTGGTCTGAGGGAGGGAGAAGCTTCCCCTTTTCCCCAAGCTTTTCAGTACAATATTTCATAGCAGGCACTTGTTTATTAATGAATCATGATTTTTTCCCACTAACTTCACCATGGCAGCTGTTGTTTATTGAATCCTGTTAGTGTGTACAGAACTGTGAGTAAAAGATTTGGAATTTTCTATGCATCCAAAAAATTAGTTTTTTAATGGCTGCCTACAAACCGTGGCTGGAGCTATTAACCTAAGCCTTATTGTGTAGTAGCCAGCTGGAAAAGTCCAGTCCTGTTACTTCCAAGCAAAGTTGCTTACACCTTAAATGAATTGCTTGTTGTATTTAGGTACTTAGTAATTGTAGCCCCACAATTGTGGAACATTATGCTGTGTGATATTAGGCAGGCCTCATGCCTAGTTACAGCAAGCCCTCAACTTATGCAGGGGTTATGTTCCAGGGATCATACCTAAAAACAAAATCACATATGGTCAAAAAACATTGCTTCTGTGGTGGAAGGGGATTCCAAAGTCATCCCCCCCCCGAAACCTCACCCCCTTTTTAATTTTTGCCAAGTGTGTAAAGATCAATGAGCACGTTAAATGTGTGTAAATTGTGGGCTTACTGTATTTTCAAACAGGCATTTAAAACCTGCCATTTTACCTTGGCTTACAGAAACTGGGGGATCTGATTCTTTATTTGTATCCCTTTCTTCCTCCCAAAGGAGCCCAGGGTGGCATTATGTATCCTGTTGCTGGTGGCTGTATTTTGCTGCATTTTATATTGGATTGCTAATTTTAACAATGTGGGATTGTTTTATTGAGCTGTTTTAAAATGTGATCTATGGAATTTCATTGTTGTATTTCACACGAACTGCCTTGATAAGGATGTTATTCTTGAAAGGTGGTATAGAAATATATTAAATACAATAAATATAATAGCTTTTAAAGACTGTGAAATTTACCCAGAATTAAGTAACACTTTCAGTGGGGCTTAGTCCATGTAAGCCTGCATAGCCTTGCAGCCTAAGAATTTAGCACAGTAACGACAGTTGTATTACTAATTTCTGTATCCCTTCCAATTTCTCCAAGTCTCTGTCCTGAGCAGGAAATGAAAGCAAGTTTTAAAAAGTGTGGGTGTATAAGGCAAAGATAGAGACAGAGACAGAGACTGAGTCACCTCCAGACTGTCAATATTTTGCAGGAGGGATTCAAATACATGTTGGAAATTTAAGTTTGCACAGTTAAAGTGGATTAAATCACTCTGTTGCCCTAGTGCTTGAGCCACAAACTTCAAGTCAGTACAGAGCAGTATGAAGCAGTCTTTTGACAGATTATGGACATAATGGAAATGCCATGATAATAGTTGGTATTCAAGTAAGTTTTACTAAGAGTAGACCTATTGAAAGCAATCAACCTAACTTGGTGATGTTAATTGATTTCAGTGGGTCTGCCCTGAGTAAAACATAGTTGAATACCACATAGTAGTAATGCTTTTTTTCTCTTTCAGTGGTATGCTACAATGTCAGTGTATACACTGGAACAATCCCTGGTGCAGAAACAAATTCTAATGTGTACATTACCCTCTTTGGAACCAGAGGAGATTCTGGAAAACGAAAACTTCATAAATCAAGGACTAATAAAGTTTCATTTCAGCGTGGTCAGGTAAAGAAAAAGATGCTAAAAGTAATTGCAGTAATTACTACTACTACTACTACTACTATTATTATTATCATCATCATCATCATTATACCCTGCCCACCTGGCAGCGTTTCCCCAGCCACACTGGGCAGCTTACAACATATCTAAAAGCTTAATTAAAACATCATTCCTTTAAAACTTCCCTAAACAGGGCTGCCTTCAGCAGGGGCAAATGAATGCGTCGTGACACCCAGGGCAGGGCGTCGCTATATAAGGCATCGCTATGACACTCCTTCACTGGGACTGGTGTTATATGGTCCCGGCAGCTGCTCCCAGTAACCAGTCTAGCTGTCGTATTCTGAATTAGTTGTAGTTTCCAAGTCATCTTCAAAGGTAGCCCCACGTAGAGCGCATTGCAGTAGTCTAAGTGGGAGATAACCAGGGCATGCACCACTCTGGCAAGACAGTCTGTATTGAGGTTACTTAAACTTATGTAATTGTACTTGAGCATTATGTTCCAGTTAACTATGGGGAAGATTTATTATGTGGTGATCATCCACTCCATATGTTTCAAATGTAGAGATACAATATGGTGAAGTATTTCTTTTTCATAGTTAAAACACAATTACTTAAATGCTCAGTATTCTTTACATGAAGGATGGTAACCAAACCATTTTATTCTAGAACTTACTGGAACACACATTAGCCATGCTAAAAACCCACCAGAAATCTCCCTTCAACTGCCCCAGGGCCCTGGTCGCTAGAGCTCTTGAGCTTTTTATAAAATCTGGACTGGAGCTGCTCTAGACTCTGTTGAACTGGAGCACATAAATCACAGACTGGTGCCCTTAACATTGCAGTGATTACTATTTCAAATCAGCTAGGCTCACTTGCTCACTTGCAAGGGGAAGAAACCCTTGACATTTTGCCTGCCCCGGTAAAAGTACAGCAGTGATGGTTGGCAATGAAATTTTATATTTAATTTAAAAATAAATTCACAAAATTTATACTCCACTTTATCGTTAAAACCCCCCAAACAAAACAGTTTGTGATTCTCGTTTTTGTGTTTCTGCAGACTGATGTGTTCTCCATGATGGCTGTATCGCTTGGAGTTGTGAATAAAATTCTCATTAGCCATGATGGAACTGGTCCAGGTAGAACTAATTTCCTATTGACAGATCAGTTTCACAATCTGTTTGAAAGTGCATACGCATTTTCTTCTGTGTAGTTCCATGGTCTAAGATCAGACAAGATTTTTTTTTTCTTGCTGTATATAGAGCGTATAGTTTATTCATCTTATATAATAACATATATTTTATAAAGATAATGAAATTTTATAGAAGAACTTCAAGCAATGGTGAGCCTTCTCCCTTTGCATTAATGTTGACTCCTCCCATGTTATAGTTGTTGTTTTGTCTAAAGGCTTAATCATAATTTATGGAAAAGCATGTGCACTTCTTGTCTTTCACATGCTTCCCAATAAACACAGCAATATTTTAAGGTGATGTCCCCTTCTCTCCAAACATGGGGACATGTGGTAGACATGCACCAAGAAACTACGATTGGCTATTACTCTTGGTACATATATACTACATGCTTATGAAAGACATTGCTTTGTTAACCGTTACAGGTTTGTATGCAGTAGACATACACATCCGCGACATAAAATGTGAATCAGACCTATTTTTTTCTGTATGGAACAAACGTTTGATGTATTATATCCCTTTTTAAAAAGAAAAGTTCCACACTGATGAAGTAATAAAAATATATATTGCTTTTTCAAAGAGTGGAATTTACCCACAAATCAGTCAGTTTAGTGAACATTTTTGTTCAAATATTTCACCAATAAAGTAATTGCAGTGCAATCCTAGATGTGTCTACCCGATTCCCATTGTCTCCAGTGGAGGCTTCATCCTAAAATACCAAGATTGCCAGCTTGGAGCATCGAATCAGGGAAATGCTCAGCCTCTTAGTTTTTAAAATCCCAAAATATAACTTGTTAAAATATGATAAAATTGTGTGGGTATTGTGGAGAAGTTGTGTTGTATATGAGTTTGGATGTCACAGTCATGTAACCAGATTAAATAAAAAATGTGGTTTGGTTGCTGGGAAAAGTTAATACCCCTGCAATGAATGTATTTCTTACTGTAAACACATCTGAAATAAATATCAGCTGATAATTTATTATATTATTATTTAAAACAATAATTTGGGAAGGTTCTAAAATATGTTTGAATAGTAATGAAATTTGTTGACCTCCTTGAGTTTCTGTTGCACAATACAAAACTCTCTCCCCCACCCTACCCAAAAGCTAAGCATTTCATCCTTCACCCATATGCAATGCAAACTGTAAAAAAGATGCAGTGTTTAGCTCATCAAATATTCTGTTAAAACCACCTCAGACAAAATATTTTTCCTTAGACCTAAAGGTTTCTTATTTTTGAGGAAAAATAAAGTGTTGAGAGTATTAATTATTGGCTTTGCACAAATGAACTGTGTTAATCCCTTTGTCCTGATTATCTGAGTTTGATATGATTGAATTAACCACCACTACCACCCCTTTCCCACACACAAGCAATCTAAGCATAGGATGTTTTTGTCATTGAATCACAGGCAGTGGTTGGTTCCTTGAAAAAGTTGTCATCAAATTTCAAGAGAGAGAGGAAGGGGAAGAAGAAGAAGTAGTGTTTCCCTGTAATAGGTATGGTATTGTGGATAATGTGCAAGAGTTCCTCATCAAAATGGAAGGATTTATATTGATAAAGACTCTCCTCCCTGAAAGAGAGGGGAGTGGTTGTGGGCGGGAGCCCGAACACCGCTTCTATCAGGGGGCGTTGCCCCCTGCCTCCAGCTCACCTGGCTGGCACTCACGCCCCCCCCCCCGTGGCCGTCCAACCAGGTGCCATGGGGGGGCGTGTCCAGCAGCCTTTATGCTGCAGTGCCAGCCTCTCCCCGGCCTCATTTCTCTTCGTCGTCCTGTGCGAGTCACCCACCCTCCACTCCCTTTGAGTTAGGGCTTAGGTCATTGGCCTTGCTATGGACCTTAGGTTGGTCGCCCCGGTTGCCCGGGGGGCCTGGTAGGACTTTTTCCATTTGGCATTAGGCTTTTTGGTTTTTTCGCCTACCTCGTAGCAATCGTCACAACTTTTTGTGGTATTGGTGGGTAGGTTAGGCATTGGAATAATGTGTTGTGGTGTGTCGAAGTGCTAGGTGTGGCCATCGCCTATGCCTTCAATTTCTAGGGGTATTCCGTTAAAGGAATCTGGCGGTCGTGTATTCCGTCCGAAGCCTGCTTGGTGGGAGGCCATGGCACGACCCTCGGTGACATCAGGGGTGAGCCTATAGTTGGATTAGCATCAACAGGTGATGAACCCCTGGTGAATAAACCCACTTGTTTCGCGATCCAATGCCTAAGCCAATACCTTTTCATTGCTGTAATCAATAAAGTTGTGGCCTTTTCTAGCCCATTAACCTTATATCACATGTCCCTGTGTCTTCATTTTACTTCGCGGGGGTCGGGTCCTCGAACCACAATATAAACCAGAACAGGCTGAACCACATCTCCATGGCTAGGTGATTCCTGCATTGCAGGGTGTTGGACTAAAATGATCCTAGTAGTCCATTCCAACTCTAAAATTCTATGCTTCTATGAATCACAGTTTCTCTGTCTTGTCTGGATTCACTTTATTGATCCTCAGCCAGATCATGATAGTTTCCATATAGCAGTTCAGCACATCTGCTGCTTCCCTGACTCAAGTGTAAAAAAGAAATACAATTGAGTGTATGACAAGTCACTCCAAATCCCTGCATGGCCTCAGGGGTTTCATGCACACAGTAAAAAGGCATGATGCAGAGGCAGGGCAGAAACTTGAAGGACCTCATAGGGTTCAAGAGCATGTTTGGTGTTGAAAAAGCATTGGTTGCCTTGATGGATAATCTGTGTTGTCAGAAGAAGGAGTGTGCCCTCCTGAATCTTTCAGTGCCTTTTAATATTCTTGAGCATGATAAGCCTCAACAGACTTTCTGGGTTGTGGCTCAGGGGCATTGTCATTCAGTGACAATGTACAAATGCTGGTGTTAGGGGGCTACTACTTGGTCTTATGACAATCTGCTCTGCAAAGTTCCAACTCGCGTTCCATGAGACATGTTTACCTGAATCTGCTGGGTGAGGTAATCCAGGCATTTGGACTAGGATGAGTGTCAGTAGGCTAATGACACCCAGCTCTATTCTCCTTTTCATCTGATTCAGGTGAGGCAGTGGAATTATTATTATTAAATCTAGAAATGTTTGTAGTGGTGTGTTGAACTGATGTCAGGAATCAGTAAGGGGTTGTTGGATGAGGGCCCATAAAATTAAGCAGAATTCTCATGAGGCAGGTCACTGTTGGTGGGTTGTTTGTCTTACTAGGGGCATAGTGTTGAACCTTCTATGGATGGGCTTGTACTCCCATTGAAATATCTGAGAGAGATCCAGCTTCTTATAGAAGGCCCAAGTAAACTCCATGATTTAAAGCACATTTTATTAGCTAAGACTGGTGTGCTGATGCGACTTATCCTGGATAGAGATAACCTGGCCGTGGTCTGGTAACCATCAAACTAGACTACTGCAATATCTTATATGTGGGTTTGCTTTTGAGGACTTTTCCAAAACTTAAGACACCCACTAGGTTACTAATGCTGGCAGGCCAAAGGGAACACATTTTGCCAGGTCTTAATGGATGACACTAAATGGCTTGGGAAGCCAGAACCAAAGGTCCACTATCTTCCCTATGGCTGTGCTGTAACATTAAAATCTTAATCAAAAATACTTCTCTGAACCTGCTTAAGTGAGACAGGTGGTAATGGAAGAGAACAACTTTCAAGGTGTGTCATCTTGAATGTAGAATGCTCTTCTTTGTTGCAGTTTTTTAAAATAAAAAAATTGTTTTGCTATGTTTTATTTTTTATTGTGTGTTGGTTTTGTAATTGCTGTGCGCCACCCTGGGAGTTGTTAGGCTGAAACAGAACATAAAATTGTTTACAGTAAATAAATCTACACCATTCCTCTGTATTAAGAACAGCTACCCTTGTTTATATCTGGAGAGACAATATGTAACTTGACAAGTGATACTTAGAAACTTTGTTAAGTTGGGGGGGAGGGAAATAATGCAGGGTTTCGATTTACCAAGACTAATTACTAACTGCCTTCACTGTAATTACTTTCTTTTTTTACAATGGAAGATGGCTAGATGAGTACCAGGATGATGAGAAGACAGAAAGAGAGCTAATTGCCAGAAGTAAGTACTGAAAATAAGATCATTTGTACTATAATTATATCCTAGGTACCAAATTGCTAATTAAACTTAAAACTATAGATTCTTCTTGTGAATAAGAATAAGATTGTTTTTGCTTTTCTATTTTAGAAAACAGTAATGCACCAATGGCATATAGAGGTAAGTTACACTCTCTATTCATTTCCTGTAGAAACAGTCTTTGCTGTTTGAATTTAAACATCATTCTGGGCTGAAGCAGACACATAAGGGGGAAAAAAGGAGGAACACATGTTTGCGTTTATTCAGGCTTGTCCATCTAGCATTCAATAATGGTTTAGTGTTACATGCAAATGCAGCCATTGTCTTTTACAAGAAGCCATTCATGGAAAGCGTCTGCTAACATGGAAAATACAGATTGTCTGATAATGATCTGTAGAAGGGGCATCATAAGTCATTTAGCTGAGTAGCGAAAAGGATTTCTCACAAAGTGTTTTCCTCATATTTATTGTTCTATTCTAAAATGAGTCAGAAGTTCTTCTGAGAGCAGATCCAAGGTTTGTTTTGTTTACGCCAACATCACTGTCATTTAATAATTGGAGACAGCTACTCTAGCAAGCGAGTGGAAAAAATGTATTGTGAAGTGACAGCAAAAGCAGTTTCAGGTCAGAGTTCATCAGGGTATTCTCATAGTATTCAGAAATAATGCAAACTTAAGCTATACAGCTACTATGCACAACCACGTTTTGCAGATCCCTGCCCTGAAGTCCATGTACACCACCAAGTCCATTGAGCCTCTCCAGACAGTCTGTCAAATTTCTGCTTTTTCACCTGCTTATTGCTGTTGCCCCAGTAACAGTCTCTCTTGCTTGGTCACCAGTTTTTCCTGCTGCTCATGCTCTGTTTCATCATATTATTTTATATCAGTGATGGCAGTCCATGCTGGGCTGTTGGTATTACTAGGGATAGAGGGATGTTTCATTCAGTCCATATTTTTAAGTAGACTAATTTTCACCTCCTGCACTAATACACCAATTGGAATGTAACTTCTCCAAGTTTTGTAATACAGTTCTCAGCTAAAAATATGTACCAAGATCATTTTTTTAAAAGCCTATACTGTATTAGGATAATATTTTTTTTAGGAAAATGCACATTGAGCTAAAACAAGTACTTAAATGTGTATTTTAATATAAAATTATATGTAGATCCATATTTAAACGAGAATTTTCATACAGATAAAATATTTACAGATAAATGCAGAAAAGGAATGCAACTGATGTTTTAAAAATGAACACGTGCAAGACTGACATGGACCAATCTATCCATCCCAACCTATTTTGCTAATTTGATATGGCTTCATTGTTACTTTTAAGGATCTAGCATCATCTGATGGAGTGCCTGCTGCTACACAGACCAACTTGTGTTTTCTTGTTTTCATATTCATAGAAATATGGATGGAGACCTAAAATGGTCTCTGCCTGTACTTCTGATTGCCTCGATTCAACTTGTAAAACACATTGAGCTTTAACAAAAGATTGTCAGCTAGGTGAAATGCAAAGTTGGGTTTTCTATTAGAAATGGAAAGCATTTTGCAAAGGGCTCTTAAAATTTCCTGGCAGGAAGTAGGAATGCCATCAAAGAAAAGAAGAGCAGTACCCAGCCTTTATTATTATTATTTTCCGCATTTACTGTCTTTCCCAGTGCTAATCTGTCATGAACCCTCATTATCACCCCAAGGTGGGTTTGTTGTTCACCCTCTTGCTTTGCTAGATCGTGTAATCGCTTTTGCTCTGGGAGCTGCACCTCCCTTCATTCTCCTGCTGCTACATTACTAAATAAAAAGATGACAGAGCACCATCAATGTATTAGTAGCAGTTCTGATCTCCCTCATCTATGTCAACAAGTAAATATAAAATGACATGAGAGGAGAAGCAAAATGTCTGTTACAGCAAAGGGCTTTAGTGAGGGGAGTTAAAACAAGCAGAAATTAATTCAAATGTTTAGGATTTGAGCCTTTGCTGCCACAAACAGCTATGGAAGCCTCTCATTGTGATTGCCTATAGGAAACCCACCCCCTGCCACCTTCTACAGAATATAGTATGATGCCTTATCTGTGCCAGGGAACACCTGTACCATATCCTGACTGATTGAAGGGATCAATTAGAGCAGGATAGCATGAAAAACTATGTCTGACTCAGCAGATCTGACTCTTCCATTCTATAATTGCTGATTCTCTTCCCTTCATGAGGCTTGCTCCTGTGACCTGCATAACTGTTAGCTCTTCACTGGTGATAAAGAAGAGTTGTGTATGGTGGAGGGTAATTGTTGGCTAATTTCAGTATGGTAGCGCTGCAGAGAGCTTGCTGGGGAGACCATGCATTAAAAAGAAAGGGACTCAAAAATAACTTAAACAAGGTTTTAATTACAAAAAAAACAAAAACTCCTTATACACTAAATACATTAACAACAAACCAGACCCAACCACCAACCCAACCCCCAGGGTAATGGGAGAGCTAGGTGCTGCTCCTTATATACTACATGCAAATGCTGACACACCTTTAATCAATGCAACTCAGCAGCACCTGCTATGTTTCACAGCTGTAAAGCTGGGTCTCGTTATCTTGCTCTGGCCCTTGCTCTGGCCCCTTAAAGACATACACATTAGGTGGAACAATGATGAACCTTTACATTTAAAGAAACCATTCAACAGTAATGAGCCAGGACAGCACATGCAAAGGAGAAAATGTGTGGGAATGGGAATTTTAAAAATGGGAAAATGGGGAAGAATCATGGAATTGTGTAAAGTTGACTGGTACCCCAAGTGTCATCTAGTCCAGCCCCCTTCACCAAAAGAATCTCAACTGAAGCATCCATGACAGATGACCATCCAACTTCAGCTTAAAAACCTCCAAGAAAGAAGAGTCCACAACCTTTCAATGGAGTCCATTCCACTGTCGAACAGCTCTTGCTGTCAGAAAGTCCTTCCTGATCAGAATCTCCTTTCTTGTAACTTGAAACCATTGATTTGGGTCCTAGCCTCTAGAGCAGGAGAAAACAAACTTCCTCCATCTTCCATGTGACAGCTCTTTAGATATCTGAAGATGGCTATCATATCTCCTCTCAGTCTGCTTTTTTTAAAAAGGCTAAACATACCCAGCTCCCTCAACCCTTCTTCATAAGGCTTGGTTTCCAGACCTTTGATCATCTTGGTTGTCCTACTCTGCACACATTCCAGCTTGTCAGTATTTATTTATTCATTCATCCTTTATTGGCATAATATGTCAATATCCTTCTTAAACTGTGTTGCCTAGAACTAAACACAGTATTCTAGGTGTGGTCTGACCAATGCAGAATAGAACAGTACTATTACTTCCCTTCATCTGGACACTATACTTCTATGGATGCAGCCTAGAATAGCATTAGATTTTTTTATTGCTGTATCACACTGTTAAGTAATGTTAAAGCTTGTTAAGAAAAACCATAATTTGGGGGGGGGGGACAGAAAATGAAGTTGACAAATGATGATGTAGTTAGTTCATAAATTAACTTACTTGAAAATGTCACAGAGCTGCATAACATGCAGTTACTCTTTGCCTAAAATGCAGTTGTATAATAGTGTATAATACACTGGTCTCCAACATCTCATAGCCTGATCTTGTGTTGCCTTGCCACTGACACAATCTTAGTGAATCAGTGCTTTTTTGTGATGGTACACAGCATCTTCACCCCCTTTTTTTTGCTGCTTGCAGCAGCTGTTTTGTGCTGGCACTCACAGCACTTTTATCAAGCTATGAATACTGGCAATTATTATTTTCTGCAAAAAAACCAAATCACTGCAGTGAATGTGTGAGTACTTGACTTCAAAGGTCCTTTCCTTATGTACAGCACTGCTGAAATTCATTTTAGTCACAAAAATAGCAAGAAACCCTTGATAGTTCTTCCCCAGTCTTATAAAATACAATTTTGTTTTGATTGTTTGTTTACCTTTATTCCACAGGTCAGTGGAGAGTGCTGGTAAAGACTGCTCAAGATTCCCCACTGTCACGGGAGTGTAAAAGAACCCTTGTGATTTACGGCTCAAAGGGCAAAAGTGACAATCTTCTCCTTTCTTCCCAAAGCTTGGGAGATATGCCCTTTCAACCAGGAGCAAAGGATGAATTCCTTGTAAGTTGAAGCTACAGCACAGCACAGAGATTGCAGTGGCATCTTGCTCTAGCCAAAGGATATATTTGGAATCCTATTACGACTGTAGCAAATGCCATCTCTTATTTACAAAGATGGCTTGATTTGTGGTTTAGTTTTTCTCGATATATTTTCCCTGTTATTTTACAATCTGTAAGCTGGATACAGCCAATATGGAATGCAACACATACCCAAAGTCAGAAACAATGAGAATCATAGAAATATCTATTGGAAGACCGTGTTCAGCCTATGGTCAGAAAAGGTAGGTTCTATGCATTTTCAGAAGAAATAAATTGACAATTTACAGAACATAGGCAAACTGGTGACACCTGGCCCAGTGTTAGGCCATGACATTACTAGGGCCCCACAAGGGTGTCCTGATGTCTGCCATGGGTCTCTCTTTATTCTCATTTTATCAGTGCTGGGTGGCTGGGTCTGGGAGCCATCCTTTTAATTTCCCATTTAGGGGCATTTAACTTCCATTGTTTTTATTGGGTTGTAGCTCAGAAGAAGAGCCACTATCTATTTGTTTGTGTCACAACTGTTCACAGTTAGATTCTTCTCTCCCATACAGTGGTACCTTAGGTTAAGTACTTAATTCGTTCCGGAGGTCCGTACGTAACCTGAAACTGTTCTTAATCTGAAGCACCACTTTAGCTAATGGGGCCTCCTGCTGCCACTGTGCCGCCGGAGCACGATTTCTGTTCTTATCCTGAAGCAAAGTTCTTAACCTGAAGCACTATTTCTGGGTTAGCGGAGTCTGTAACCTGAAGCGTATGTAACCTGAAGCGTATGTAACCTGAGGTACCACTGTATTAAGCATTTACAATTGAGCTCCTCCACCTCTACCCCTCTCAGAGTGAATAGACCACAAACTTAAGTAAGTGTAAATGCTTTACTTGCCCATGCATTGTTCAATGCTACAGCAGAAACAACATGGATAAGATACCGTATTCTTGGTTACAAAATGCAAAAAAGTATCTTCAAACATGCAGTCTGGGCTTGGGAGCTCCAGCCTCATACATGTGCTGATCTTACATAGGAGGGAGGGGAGGCAGGAAACAACCCTTACTTCCCCGCTCCTTGGAGAAGAGGGGATGTGACATAGAATCATAGACTCATAAAATTGTAGAGTTGGAAGGGACCCCAAGGGTCCTCTTGTCCCACCCCCTGCAGTTCAGGAATCTTGCCCACAGCCATCACTGGGTGGGCTTGCACCACCAACCTTCTGCTTAACAGCCAGACGGACTGACCCATTGCACCACACAGTCTTCTCTAGAAATTTACAGCTCTGTTGTCCTTTACTGGCAATTATGCACAGTTATCTTTGACTGCATAAAATCTCTCACAAAAGGTTCCTGGTTCAGTCCTCTGCATTCATATGTAGGACTGGGAGAGATCCCTGTCTGAAATCTGCAATCAGTGAATTTGGACATTTCTGAGCATAATAGACGTATTGACTCAGTATAACACAGCTTCCTGTGTTTCTGTGTCTAGGGATTATTGCTCAGAGTACTTTTCTATGTTCACTATTGGTGGCTTCCTTGCCCAATTGCTGAATGGGAACATAGGAAGTTGTTTTATATTGAGTCAAACCTAATTGGTCCATCTAGCTCAATATTGTCTATACTGACTGTTATTAGCTCTCCAGGGTTTCAGGCAGGAGTGGTTTCCAGACCTACCTGGAGATGTGGGGATTGAACCTGAGACCTTCTGCATGCAAAGCAGATGCTCTTTCATTGAGCTACAGCTCTTCCCCAAATACCTGTGCATCTCTTCCCCTGCTGAAGCCTGGCACATTTTTTCTTATTATTTTTGATTGACTGCTTCACCAGGAGTCCTTCCTTGCATAGCCTCATATTGGGGCACTGGAGTAGAAAACATAGTCCGGCTTGTTACCTTTGCTGGTAGATTTTCAAACAGTGAAGCAATTTAATTCAAGTCCCATCTGACCTTTATAGCATACTCAGAGTGGAATCTATTACAGCAGGGGTCTGTTGGGGAGAATGCCTCATTTCAATAATAGAGCAATAGGCTGTTGGAAAAGCTAGTTTTTCAGACACTTTGTAATTGTTTTGCCCTCAGTCATGGTAGAGCATGAATGTGCAACATTCAACATAGTGGGATCCTACTGCATCTGGTTCCTATATGACTCATGTTACAGTTGACTAATAGTAGCAATAGTTTGTGTTTCTGTAGCATTCTAACTAAGCACATACTTTAGTAATTCTGTAGCATTCTAAGCAAGCACATATTTTAGTAAACTGCAGAATCAGGGCTGGCATCTGTACCTAGTATCCTTGGGCACCTGCCAGGGCCCAGTAGTGATGCCTGCCATGGGCCCAGAACTTTGAGCATCATCAGGCAACTGGATCAATCATTGAATTGCAGAGTTGGAAGGAACCCCAAAAGTGATCTAGTCCATATTTTATCTCCATATTACAAATTGGGAGGAGAGGCATGAGAGGTAAGATCTTGCCTATCCCGACCCCTTTCCCAGTTGTGTTCACAGTTGAGCTAAGAATGTGGAATTTCATAGCTCAGAGCTTATGCTCTTCAGAAGTGTGCTACATTACTTTGCCAGAGAACAGCAGGATAACATGAGTACATTTTTTTCTTTGTGATTATTTGCATAAAATCTTTGCAAATCCAGTAATGCTGGCCAATATTCTTTGTGCACAAATTTGTTTTTGTTTCTTTTTAAAAATAGATGGTCACACACATGGGAATGTGACCTTCCGATTTCTTTTCTCTGCCCCACCCCTCCCCATGCTGACACAGCTCCATGAGAACAATTGCAACCGCTGAATAAGCAAACAAGCTTTCTGCATGTTAATCTTGCATGTGCAATACAGAGATTTTGCCCCCTCCCTTATACTGTACCTTGCATTTTCTAGTCTCTCCCCTCCTTCCTAAATATTGTTTCCTAGAGCTACCCCTGGCTGTGCAGCTCAAGTATCTGACAGCTCACAAAGCCAGTCTGAAATTTAAGAGCAATAGCTGCAGCATGAATATCTTGAGATGCCATTCTATTCCAAACCATTTAAGCAACATCAAGGCTTGGTTGCCCTCTTTATACCTTATTGCTGAGGCTGTTTGAATGATCATATGCTTTTGTTGCGTGAGTTCACCTATTCCCATTTGTGGCAGCAAAACTGGTTGCCATGGGAATGGCTGTGTGATGTTGCAATTAACAGAAGACTGCAAATTCAGCAAAGCAATATACAGGAGCAGAAGAACAACAAAGATCTGGATTCAGTACGATAGCACTTAGTCAGGATTCACATACAAATAATATAGTACTGTTTATACAGAGTCAGCTTCTTAAAAATGGCAGGCCTCATTTTGATCCATAAATTTGATTTCTAATTATTTTTATGAATATGTGGGTGTTGATTTGCTTAAGTTTGAACATATATTTGGCACCAGTCCAGCAGCTTAAGTGCTCATAGGAACCTTGAATGCATACACAGATCTGTGCATGAACATGAAGCTTTTGCCCACTCTCATCTATGAGTTTGACAGTTCTCCACCATGGGCAATGAGGTACTGCATTTGCTGATATGAAGTGTTCCCTGACAGTGAAGAGCAGTGTTATTTTTCTAGAAAAAGAGGTGCCAGAACTCACCATGAATGCTTCCCTTGTTCTCTTATAATGGCAATGGCATTCACGTGAGATGTGCTGGAACTGAGTTCCAGTGAGTTCTAGCTGGAAAAAAAGCATAGTTTTATGGTAAGAGTGGTGGATTTGTACTGGGGAGATGGAGTTTTAAATCTCAACTCAGTGATGAAGCTCACTGGATGCCTGCTACGCCAGTCACTATCTTTCAGTAAAGCCTTTCTATCAGGGAAAGTGAGGGCTGGACCATAAAGAAGGCTGATCGCCGAAGACTTGATGCTTTTGAATTATGGTGCTGGAGGAGACTCTTGAGAATCCCATGGACTGCAAGAAGATCAAACCTATCCAGTCTTAAGGAAATCAGCCCTGAATGCTCAGTGGAAGGGCAGATCCTGAAGCTGAGGCTCCAATACTTTGGCCACCTCATGAGAAGAGAAGACTCCCTGGAAAAGACCCTGATGTTGGTAAAGATTGAGGGCACAAGGAGAAGGGGACGACAGAGGAAGTGATGGCTGGGCAGTGTTCTCGAAGCTACTGACATGAGTTTGACCAAACTGCGGGAGGCAGTGGAGGACAGGAGTGCCTGGCGTTCTCAGGTCCATGGGGTCACAAAGAGTCAGACACAACTAAACGAATGAACAACAGCAAGCTGTGTGAGGAAAAATTAGTGCAGGGGAATAGCCATGTATGCAACCCTGCACTACCTGGAGGGGAGAGCAAACAAGGTATAAATGTAGTACTCCAAAATACTTGGAGATGGAGATGGTTCTCATGGGAGTGTGGTTAGTAGGAGTGGGGTGAAATGGGGCAACTTGTGCATATTGAGAGGTAGCCAAAGATGTCAACTTGGTTCAGGAAAAGAACACCACAGCCATGAAAATATAAAGCTATAAGATTTCAAGACACCATTCTGTGTTTTCAGTGTCACTTAGAATCTTGCTTTTTTTCAATGAGAGATGCAACCCTGCCTTTTCTGCCCACAGTGGCCTTTTCTAGCACACTGGCTTTCAAGTGTTGTTATTTCAGTGGGGGAAAAAACCAGAAGCAATTCCAGACAGCAGCTCATTATGTAACCAGTGCTTATGAGGACTGTTGCCATGTTAATGCGACACATAGCAGTCATGAAGGTGTCCTGGAACAGTTTTATTAGTAAATGCAAACATTCTGGTTTCATGGATATTTCTTTATAATGCATGCTGCCAGTCCAAGGCACAGTTGCTGAAATGTAACCTCCCTTGAATTTATTGGGAATGTATGCTCAGGCTGTAAAGCTGAGCTAAATGGAGGTGGTGCTGTTCACTATGCTCAAGATGTAAACATGAAGCCTCCTCAGGTTAATGGATTAGTCAACATAATTATTACAACCAGCCTGGAGACTTGTTCAGAGGAAGAGGGCAGTTAGAACATGATGAGGATTTGTTGTCTGGCACAACTACAAACAGAGCTCATGTGGAGCACTGAAAAATTGGATCGAAGTCTGATCAGTTCAAAGAGATCATGTTAGAGTTTTTAAAATAAACTATTTGCTTGGCTTGACTTTAAAAGCTACTTTGCGTTAATTTGGGGCTAATGGGAATCAAAGGGATAAAAGAGTTTATTAGGATCTCAAGAGCAGATCAAATAACAGACTGATAGAGAAACAGAAACATACAACTTTATCCTCAGGAGCCAAGTAAATCAAAACAACAAAACAACAAAGTGCAGTTATTTTAACTGACTTAAAAACACCCAAGTGGAAGAACAGAGTGGAGAGAAAGAAATTGTGGACTAATATTTTTTGTGGAGTCAGGGACGTAAAAGGAAATGATTGTATCATAGTCTCAGAAGGTGCTGCTGAATGCTAGCCACAGACCCACTTCCTCACCTCTGGCCACAACAAAGATCAGATGAACTGAAGAAAGGTGTTCATAGAAGAGGCAGTAGCTGCAATTGTTTCTAATAATGTATCTGCCAGCTCATTCAGGTTAATTGGAACAAAAATATGTTAGATTTAAATTTGCTGGTCTGGAATACAATTGGAGATCAGAGTTCCTAATCTAGTCATTCGTACTCTATGCCCTGAAAGACGGAAAAATAATCCACCTTTTTACCTCCCTTTATCCATCCTGACCATATATGCAAAATGGCTGATGTGGCATTAGGAGTGACTAATCCACGTGGTGTGAAATTTAGATGCACTCCCAATTTCATAAAATCTGCCATCTAAGTTTGGGCTGTTTGAGCTTTAGTTCATAAAGCAATTTTTGATGATGCAACCGCCAGTCAAGCTAATCAGATGGATTGCTATCAAACTATCAATAGGAGCCAGAGAAAAATGACTGACATCATGATAGTCTTGCAAATTCATGGATATCTATGGCTTCCTGATGGCCAAGCCACAAGTGCAAATTTTTGTCTGGTAGTCAGACAGGAAAGTTTGCATGAGGCATATCCCAGCAAACCTGAGAAAACTTTAAGATTGTTGCCTAGGTTCAGGAGGGCAAAATAGGGATTCTTATTCATTGGAAATCTTATTGGGAGATAATTTTTCAGCTAATAGAAAGTAGGAAAAACATTCTTAGTAGTATATAATAAACCAACATAATGGAAATTGGTATTATACTATTGGATCATTTTAAGGTGCTTACTGCTATGAATTTCCCCCCTTGTTTTATATCCATTGCATGTCATTTAGAATCATAGAATCATAGAATCACAGAATCATAGAGTTGGAAGAGACCACAAGGGCCATCGAGTCCAATCCCCTGCCAAGCAGGAAACACCATCAGAGCACTCCTGACATATGATTGTCAAGCCTCTGCTTAAAGACCTCCAAAGGAGACTCCACCACACTCCTTGGCAGCAAATTCCACTGTCGAACAGCCATCACTGTCAGGAAGTTCTTCCTAATGTTTAGGTGGAATCTTTTTTCTTGTAGTTTGGAACCATTGCTCCGTGTCCGCTTCTCTGGAGCAGCAGAAAACAACCTTTCTCCCTCCTCTATGTGGCATCCTTTTATATATTTGAACATGGCTATCATATCACCCCTTAACCTCCTCTTCTCCAGGCTAAACATGCCCAGCTCCCTGAGCCGTTCTTCATAAGGCATCGTTTCCAGGCCTTTGACCATTTTGGTTGCCCTCCTCTGGACACATTCCAGTTTGTCAGTGTCCTTCTTGAACTGTGGTGCCCAGAACTGGACACAGTACTCTAGGTGAGGTCTGACCAGAGCAGAATACAGTGGCACTATTACTTCCCTTGATCTAGATGCTATACTCCTATTGATGCAGCCCAGAATTGCATTGGCTTTTTTAGCTGCCGCGTCACACTGTTGGCTCATGTCAAGTTTGTGGTCAACCAAGACTCCTAGATCCTTTTCACATGTACTGCTCTCAAGCCAGGTGTCACCCATCTTGTATTTGTGCCTCTCATTTTTTTTGCCCAAGTGCAATACTTTACATTTCTCCCTGTTAAAATTCATCTTGTTTGTTTTGGCCCAGTTCTCTAATCTGTCAAGGTCGTTTTGAAGTGTGATCCTGTCCTCTGGGGTGTTAGCCACCCCTCCCAGTTTGGTGTCATCTGCAAATTTGATCAGGATGCCCTTGAGTCCATCATCCAAGTCGTTGATAAAGATGTTGAATAAGACCGGGCCCAAGACAGAACCCTGTGGCACCCCACTAGTCACTCTTCTCCAGGATGAAGAGGAACCATTGATGAGCACCCTTTGGGTTCGGTCAGTCAGCCAGTTACAAATCCACTGAGTGGTAGCATAGTCAAGACCGCATTTTACCAGCTTCTTTACAAGAATATCATGGGGCACCTTGTCAAATGCCTTGCTGAAATCAAGGTAGGCTACATCCACTGCGTTCCCTTCATCTACCAGGGTTGTAATTCTGTCAAAAAATGAAATCAGGTTAGTCTGGCATGACTTATTTTTCAGAAATCCATGCTGACTATTGGTGATCACAGCATTCCTTTCTAGGTGCTCACAGACTGTTTGCTTAATGATCTGCTCCAGAATCTTCCCTGGTATTGATGTCAGACTTACTGGGCAGTAATTATTTGGGTCCTCTCTTTTCCCCTTTTTGAAAATAGGGACAACATTTGCCCTCCTCCAGTCTGCCGGGACTTCACCTGTTCTCCAGGAATTCTCAAAGATGACTGCCAGTGGTTCTGAGATCACATCTGCCAGTTCTTTTAATACTCTTGGATGCAGTTCATCTGGCCCTGGAGACTTGAATACATCTAAACTAGCCAAGTATTCTTGTACTATCTCCTTAGTTATTCTGGGCTGTGTTTCCTCTGCTGAATCATTTGCTCCAAATTCTTCAGGTCGGGCATTGTTTTCTTTATCGGAGAAGACTGAGGCAAAGAAGGCATTGAGGAGTTCAGCCCTTTCTGTGTCCCCTGTTTGCATTTCACCATCTTCTCCTCTGAGTGACCCCACTGTTTCTTTCTTCTTCCTTTTGCTACGAACATACACATAAAAGCCTTTTTTGTTGCTTTTAACCTCTCTAGCAAGCCTGAGTTCATTCTGTGCTTTAGCTTTTCTGACTTTGTGTCTACACGTGCTGGCTATTTGTTTGAATTCCTCTTTGGTGGTTTCCCCCCTTTTCCATTTTTTGTACACATCCTTTTTTAATCTTAACTCAGTTAAAAGTTCTTTAGATAGCCACCCTGGCTTCTTTAGGCACCTTCCATGTTTCCGTCTCATTGGTATTGCCTGAAGTTGTGCTTTTACTATCTCCCTCTTAACAAACTCCCAGCCATCATGAACTCCCTTTCCTTTTAATATTACTGTCCATGGGATCTCACCCAGCACTTCCCTAAGTTTTATGAAGTCGGCTTTCTTAAAGTCAAGAAATTGAGTCCTAGTATGCTTGGCTGCTCCTTTCCACTGTATAGTAAACTTCAGAAGAGCATGATCACTCGTGCCTAATGATCCTTCCACTTCTACCCCACTAACCAGGTCATCAACATTGGTTAGGACCAGATCTAAAATGGCTGTTCCTCTTGTTGCTTCTCCCACTTTCTGGACAACGAAGTTGTCTGCAAGGCCAGTGAGGAATCTGTTTGACCTTATGCTCTTGGCTGAGTTTGACATCCAGCAAATATCCGGGTAATTGAAGTCCCCCATTACTACTATCTCCCTTCCTTTTGCATGCTTGGCCATCTGTTCCAGGAAGGCATCATCTATGTCCTCCGTTTGGCTTGGGGATCTATAGTAAACTCCCACAATGAGGTCCCTGTTATTCTTCTCTCCCTTAATTTTAACCCAAATGCTTTCACTTTGGCTTTGAGGTTCTAAATCTTGGATCTCTTCACAGGTATACACATCCCTGACATATGATGCCACTCCTCCTCCTTTCTTGTCTGGTCTGTTTCTCTGAAATAGATTGTATCCCTCCATTATTACATTCCAGTCGTGGGAGTTATCCCACCAGGTTTCAGTGATGCCTATTATGTCATATTTAGTTTGCTACCAAGAGCTCAAGCTCATCTTGTTTATTACCCATGCTTTGCGCATTAGTGTACAGACATTGAAGTCCATTAATCATTCCCCCGTGTCTCTTATTTAAGGATTTTTTCCTCCCACCACTAGGTCTGCGTGCTGTTTGCTCCATTTGGTCTATGACATTTGGATGATCATCTTCATCAATTGATAGACTCCTACCTTCAGGAGCACTGTCTTCCTCCCCCACATTAGTCAGTTTAAAGCCCTCCTGATGAGGTTTCTGAGATTTTTGGCAAAAACATTCCTCCCAACCGTTGTGTGGTGCAGCCCATCTCTTGCCAGAAGTCCATCTTCAAGAAACTGCAGTCCGTGATCTAAGAATCCAAACCGTTCCTGTTTACACCATTTGCGAAGCCAGCTGTTCACTTCCACTATTCTTCTCTCTCTCCCTGGGCCACGTCGTTCAACTGGGAGGACAGATGAGATGACAATTTGTGCATTTAATTGCTTCAATTTCCTGCCCAGAGCCTCATAGTCTCTTTTGATCTTCTGGAGGCTATTGCTTGCAGTGTCATTGGTTCCCACATGAACCAAGAGGAAGGGGTATTTGTCAGTGGGTTTTATGATTCCTTGCAGTCGTTCAGTTACATCTTGGATCTTAGCCCCGGGGAGACAGCACACTTCCCGAGACATCTTGTCAGGCCCACAGATCACTGCTTCTGTTCCCCTCAGTAGAGAATCCCCTATCACCACTACACGCCTCCTCTTAGGTTTGGTTGGGGTTTTTCCGTGATCTGTCCGTTCCAAGGTCGCCTGCACATTCCCGGAGGACTGACTTTGCTGCTCGTCTTCATATACCTGATCGACTGTAACGAGGGAGAGATCCTCAAATGGAGTCTGCTCTTCGTCTTCCATTCTAGGGGAGAGGACCTCAAAGCGATTGTGTATTTCTAAACAATCAGAGCGAACCCTGGGCCTCCTACTTCTTTGAGTCACGTTTCTCCATATATCTGGCTCCTGTGTTGGTGAACTAGCCTCCTTCTCAGGGGAGTCCCCTGTCTCCTCCTTGGTGGAGATGGTGTGCTATGTTGCTTCCAAGAAGAGCTCCAGCTCTCTAATTCTTTGGAGCGTAGCCACACGTTCCTCCAGTTGCTGGACTTTGTCTTTCAAGAGGGCAATCAACATGCAATTGCTGCAGGTAAAACTGCCTGCAACCTTTGGCAAGATGGCAAACACTGTGCAGGAGTCGCAGGCGACTGCAGCTGCTCCCTCACTCTCCATCTTGAGAACGTGTCGTTGGGGCTGGCTACAGTGGTCCTCCATCATAAGAAGCGTGCATACAGGACAAGTAACTCCCCCCCCAAAAACCCTAGGTCTCCCCCAACAAACGTTTGAGACTAGCTCCCCTAAATCTAAAGATAGATCAAATTGCGCTGCCCTACAAGCTCTGATAAGCTCCTCCCACAGCTAATCCTATTCCTTAGTTGTGGGACTGTGTTCAGACTAAAGGACTTTTCCAGGGTTCTCCCCACTGCCTGTAAGATTAGGGTCTGGGGATGACAGAGGGACTGAGTGATCAAACTTGGCAGACAGGTTTAGCTTTATTATGTAAAACAGTTCTCCAAGTGCAAGCAATTTGCTTCCATAGGACCTAATGGTTGGGGAATTGTTGGAGGCACATCTTCCTCAGGCAGTCCCTCTTTTTCTGTGGGGAATGGTGTCATCAGGTGCAGATGGTAACAGAGACTGCAACTGACAGAGTTGCACAGAAGGTTGAGTTGCACTCTGGAAAAATCCTATGGAGTTAGTTGCCACCCTAGAACTTAATGGGGGAGCAGCATCTGTTGGCGTGTTAATGCTACCACCTCCACCTTATGCTCAACTTGCATAGTTGTAAATAAATGCAAATATTGCAAAACCCAGTAAACTTCCTGCTTTCCCTTTAAATCCCTGAGATTTAAAGTCTCACTCTGATCTGTCTCCAAATCTCCACTCATCAGCAGATGAGAGAAGATTAATTCCTACTGCCTAGGCTGGGCAGTCCTGTTTCCTGCTGGGGGCAGGGCAGGGCAGCCAATGCAGGATTAAACCCTGTTCTGCCACCCATCAGCTGATGTCACTGGTGGACATGGTTTTGGGGAAGTGGACTGGCTTTCAGTGGCGTAGCGTGGGGGGTGCAGGGGGTGCCGGCCGCACCGGGCGCAACATCTGGGGGTTAGGGTTAGGGATAGGGTTAGGGGGCGCAAATCCAGGGTTAGGGGGCGCAAATTACTTGCCTTGCCCCGGGTGCTGACAACCCATGCTACGCCACTGCTGGCTTTCCAAATTGGAGCCCTTGGCAGCCCAAGATTGGTCTGCAGGCCAGAGGTTCCCCGCTCCTTCTATAAACAAAACAATAGCTCAATAAAGGCTAGGCCTAGTCTAACTAGCGTGTAAGCTTTGTGCAGATGAATCAGGATGGATGTGGAATAAACAGGCCAGCCTGACGAACATTGAATGAACTGCTTCAGTGAAATGCATGGCAAGCTTTCCTGCCACAAGGCATTCACTGCTTTTCTAAAGAGTATAAATATGCAGTCACTGACTAACTCATTTAAATGCCCCATGGTTACAACACATGCATCTTGCATGTACATCTTCTATGTGCAGAGGATTTTTTCGGTTTTAAGAGGAAGCATTCCAATGTGTGATTCCCTTACTGTGAACTGAAGTGCTGTATTCTACCAGTGTTACATGGGACTCAGCTATACAGTGACAAATAAAGCATTTAAAATGTGTTGTACAGTTCAATATACAAACATGGCCCTAGATGGCATTGGGGAGCTATGGTAAATTCAAGATATTTTCCAAAACTTTTTTTAAAAAAGAATTTTCACAGTGTTTTTTTATATGTGTGTAGATTCCACCACTGTATGGTTCTGGTATATGGGTAAGTGAAAAAAATATATGGATGAACAAATAAAGTGATAGTGCTGCAAAAAGGGAGTGGTTCTTTCTGCCTTGTCTATGTTGATACAAAGGAGGATGAAAGTAATTGGGAATGATTTTTCCTTATCTATATCTGTATTCTCATCTTGGCATTATTCACCATCAATTCTTTCTCTGCCTACATAAACTGAAAAAATCCAGGGAGGAGGTGAGCAGCGAAAGACATTACATTGATTTTCTTGACATTTTAACTATCGGCAGCAGTAGCAACAAAAATGACCTTCACCACTGAAGTAGCAAGGTCATGACAGAACCTTCATTTCCAGCATCCAATCCATCAATAACACAGGGAGACTGTAGTGTCCACTATGAGTAACAAATATTGATTAAATAATATAAAACAAAAAAGTTTGAGTTATAAAAGAGTTTAACATTGTCCTAAAAATGCAATGCGCAAATAAAGCCTTAGTCTTCACATACTTCATGATCAGGCACAAAACCTAACTTTTTGTGGGGCAAGGAAATGGTATCTATCATGCATTGAAACACCTAAGGCACCATGATGTGAGGGACTGCCAGTGATTCTTTATCTTTATCTGTAATTCCTGCATTGCAGAGAGTTGGACTAGATGGCCTTTTGGGTCTCTTCCAACTCTACAGTTCTATGATTCCATGGTACTGGTGGTCAGGGAAAGCCTGGGTAAACAAACATGTATTTAACTGATGGCAGAAAAAGCCCCATAATTGGTGCCTGCCTGATCTCAATGGGGAAAGCATTCCATAAGTGGTTGGCTTCATATGCCTTCAGACCATGCTTTCAATATAGTGAGGCATCTTCTCCAGCTTGTAAAAATCTATATTGTGTCCTCCCTCCTTCTTCTCAGGTAACCTGCTCTTCCATTTTTCTTCACTGCAGATTGAATCTGGAGATGTTGGAGATGTGTATAAGATTCGGGTCAGCTGTGATGATTTGCCAGACTTTGAAGGTTGGCATTTGAAGTCTTTTCAGATGGAAGAGCTGCACACTAATCAAGAAGTGAACTTTGACTGTAACTGCTGGTTTTCTCTTAGCCGAGAACACCAAGAGCTGGTGAAAGAATTCCCTGCAGTGACTGAGAACCAGAAGCCTTTACCAGGTAAAAATAGCAGAGAAGACAGGAACAAGGTGAACTAACATTTGAAAGAAATCAGTGCAGCAAAACTAAGTATTTTGTTAAATTTCTCAGTGCTTGAAAATTACTGTGGATCTGAAGCAATGCTTCACAAGTACTCAAATCAAATCCCTCTTAATTAAATGAGAAACTGCTTGGCCATTGTTATACTCTATGCACAACTTTGTGTGCAAACCAAAGAGTTAGAATTATACTGGCAAAAGATAAAGCACATAATTGGGAGTAATGGAAAGTCATTTTTGTAACATGGAGCACTGGATTCTTTCACTTACATGAACTTGAATGGCTGAAGTGATTATTAGGAATGATTTCCTTGTGTAATAATAATTTTAAAGAGGATTGTTTTATTTCTCATAATGCTACCTACATTTCCAAGTGCAAACACAAGTAAAATGTATGGGCTGTAATTAATTAAGTTACCGGGTGCAATTATAAATAGAAATGTGGTGAAGACTTATATTTCCTGGTTTGGGAACAAGCTGCAGAATTTGACTCTTGATTATGCTTAAAATATGAAGACAGCTTTAACTTATTTTCCTTCTAAGACCCACCCACAAACCTCTTACCCACTTATTCAACCTATCCAAAAACTATTTTCCTTTTTCCTATCAGTCTGATATATTGGGCTGTGGGACATAGTTGTGGCCTGAGAGGGTAGGACAGTGGATCTTATTTAAGCTCTGGCTATGCCTCTTTTCTCCTATGTTGGTGGCACCTGCCCACATCCCTAGTTCATAGTCTGACTTGTTGGTCACTTTTTAGGGCTGAGTTGGAATTTTGGCATTGGTGGGTCAGTTTTCTCACCTACTCCACATTGTGCCACTGGCATGGGGGCATTTAGTTCAGGTTCACTTGTTAAATAGGCTGGTTTTGTCACTTTGGCTTTTCGTTCCTGGAACAGTTAAGTTCAGCTAGCTGTCCCCTTAAGAACCTTAAGCCTTCATGCATCTATTCCTCAAACTACTTTTGTGCCTGATCCAATCCATGCCATGCCATATTGGCTATATATAATTGTCAGGGAACTGCCATCGGAAGAACAGGTGGTGGAAAGGCTCCAGGAGAATAGGAGAGACTCTGCAGCAGAAGAGGGAACCAGTAGGGGGGGAGCAGGAGCTCCAAGGGAAAGGGAGTCGGAGGGGAGGCTCTGGGATACTTCCAGTGAGAACAGTGAGGAGGTATCAAGGCCCCCTTTAGGGACCCCCACCCCTCGCCGGAAACTGTCACGCAGAGAATCCAGGAGACGCGTTTCCGTTAAACAGCTTTTATGTTGGAAACGTTTCCGCAGACACCCACTGTCGGATTCTAACAGCGACTGACGGAGCCATGCCAAAGGGCTCCGCTCAAGGCAGAGCTTTGCTACGCTGAGCAAACTCTGAGGGACCAACCCTTTTAAGCACAAGCAGCTCATCATCCCATCACAGCAATCCGACAGTCTCTGAAAGCAGCTTGTGCAAGGAGAGGCATCATGAGCAACCCAGCCGGAGCCGGAGAAGGGGGAGCAGCTGCAGCCGGTCCAAGCCTGGAAGAAAGGTACAGGATGTTGGAGGTCCAGTTAGCTCTGCAAACGGCTAGGCTTGAGGAGAGGAGGGCTCACGATGCAGAAAAGGGAAAAGCCACCCAACTCTCGAGGAAGGTGCCAGGACTGGTGCAGAAGTTTGGGGGTGATCCCAGGAACTATCAAGCCTTTAGGACAGAGATGCAATATGCCCTCAATCTGCAGTTTGATGATTTTCCTGATGAGGAATCGAGGGTAGCGTTTGTGATTGGCCATCTCAAAGGGGGGGCGAAACACTGGGTGAGACCCCTAATGGCAGCCAATAATGAGGTCCTAAAGGACACAAGGAAGTTTTTTCGCGCCATGGATTTGATGTTCTCCAGCGAGATTGAGCAGGGAGTGGCGCGCAGACAGTTAATGGCGTGTAAACAAGGGAACCGATCTGTCCGTGAGTACTGGACTGAGTTCACCATGTTGATCCATAAATTAAGTTGGGATTTGTCAGCGGAACCGATACAAATGCTGTTCGAAGAAGGACTATCCTCGGCAGTGAAAGACGAACTTTCCCGGGCGCCCAGGGTGGAGTCTATGGACCAGCTGACTAAATCCGCGCTGGCCATAGGAGCACGCCAGGAGGCCAGAGCCTTGGAGAAGCGGGAAGGGAAAGGGGAGCGTTGGAGGGATTTCCGCATTCCAGAGATTCCAGAGCAGCCTTCCCCGCCAGGAGAGCCGATGGAAATTGGAACAGCGCGCGCGAGCGCAGTTTCAAACCCCAGTGAAGGGCGGAAGAAGGAGGGAAAAGGCGCCAAGAAATGTTTTCTCTGCCAACAGCCAGGTCACTTTGCCAGAGTTTGTCCGCAAAGAAAGGAATGGCAAGGGATGGCGGGAGCTGTTGGGGAGGAGGCGGAGGGAGCTAAGGAGCAAGTAAAAGCCAATGCCTGGCTACCACCATCGGGGCACAGCAGCCAGGCCAAGGAACAGTGAATGTGCCCACGCCGGAACCACCAAGACCAGCTCTTGTAATAGAGGTGTTGCTAGAGCTGGCAAACGGACACCCACTAAAGGTGAAGGCGCTATTGGACTCAGGCAGCTCCTGCAACTTTATGAGTAAGGAGTTTGCAGCCGAACACCAGATACAGACTATCCCCTTAAATAACCCTCTGCAGGTGACCACGATTGATGGGAGGGCGTTGTTGGGAGGAGAAGTTAACCAGCAGACTGTCCCCATTATAATGAAGGTGGCAAGGCACACAGAACTGATGGCGTTTAATATAGCCACCTTGGGAGGAGCGCCCATTATTTTGGGAATGAGCTGGCTAGCGCTGCATGATCCGCTAGTGGGATGGCACCAGAGGGTGGTTTCCTTTGGGTCAGTGCATTGCCTGGCACATTGCACGGAGAGGGAGAGCCAAGTAGGCACCCAAGCCACGCTAGCAAGGATGGAAGTAACAGACCAAGGGAGGGTACCACGACAATACGCCGACTTGGCTAATGTCTTCAGCGAAAGGGAAGCAGATAAACTACCCCCGCACAGACCCTTTGACTGTCAAATCAACTTACTCCCAGGAGCACAATTGCCAGTGGGCAAGCTGTATGCAATGTCAGACAGGGAGATGCAGGAGTTAAGGGAGTTTATAGACAAGAACCTCAAGCGAGGGTTCATCAGAGAGTCACGAGCGGTGGGGGGGGGTAGCCCAGTGTTTTTTGTGGACAAAAAAATACAGATAAACCGAGATTGGTCGTAGACTTCAGGGCCCTAAATGCCGTGTCTGAACCAGTGGCTTTCCCCATGCCTAGAATCGATGACATTCTGACCCGGGTGAGGAAAGGGAAAATTTTTACCAAGCTGGACCTAAGGGGGGGGCGTACAACCTGATACGTATGAGAAAGGGAGACGGGTGGAAAACCACTATGTTCACCCCTTTGGGGGCCTTTGAATACCTTGTTATGCCCTTCGGCCTCCAGGGGGGGTCAGCCGTTTTTCAATCGTTCATGAATCACGTCCTAGGACCATTGCTTTACAAGAACTGTGCAGCGTTCTTAGATGACGTACTAGTGTACTCAGAGAATGAGGAGCAGCATGTGCGAGATGTACGAGAGGTACTGAGCAAACTGCAAGAAAACCAGCTGTGGGTGAAACTGGAGAAGTGTCAGTTTCACACCAGAGAGGTGGAATTCCTGGGGTACCGGTTGTCAGACAAGGGGCTGGCCATGGATCCTAGCAAAGTTCAAGCGGTACTGGAATGGAAACCACCGAAAACTAAGAAAGACGTGCAAAGGTTCTTGGGTTTCGGAAACTTCTATCGGAAGTTCATCAAGAACTTTGCCCACTTAACGGCCCCCATCACGGATTGTCTCAGCAGTAAGAAGAAATTTGTCTGGACGGAAGAAGCGCAGCGAGCGTTTGAAAGGTTAAAGAAGGCGTTTGCTTCGGAAGAACAACTCTTACACGTGGATCTGCAGCAGCCAATGAGAGTGGAGACTGACGCGTCAGACAGAGCGGTGGGTGCAGTGCTCCTACAGCCGGGAAAGGATACGTCAGAATGGAAACTGTGTGCCTTCTTCTCGTGGAAGTTGAACAAATCCGAGAGGAACTATACAGTGTACGACAGAGAATTACTCGCCATCCATGAAGCGTTCTGGAGATGGCGACACCTGTTGATTGGGGCGCAGCACAAGGTTCAAGTGCGGACAGACCACAAAAATCTAGAATACTGGAGAACGGCCCGAGTACTGAACCAGAGACAAGTAAGATGGGCGCAAGAGTTCTCCAAGTTCAATTTTGAAATTCGCTACGTGCCAGGGCCAGAGAACGTCAGGGCGGACGCTCTCTCCCGAAAACCTGAGTACTTGGAGGGGGGGGGAGCGGCGGAGGAAAGACATATCATCCCCGAGGACCATTGGGTTTGTGGGGCGGCATTGGTGGGGCAAAGAGAACTGGTGGAGGGTACCGAGAACGATGAATACGCCCAAGAAAAGCTCAGGGAACTCAGGGGAACAGGGGAGAACACAGGGGGTTTTGAGGAAAAGAACGGAAAGTTGTATTACAAAGGGGCACTCTACATACCAGATGGGGAACTAAGAGGCCGAGTGCTCAGACAGTTACACGACAGCCCCACGGCGGGCCACTTCGGGCAGCACAAAACCATGTGGTTGGTTACCAGGGAGTTTTGGTGGCCCAAGGTGAGGGAAGACGTGCGGGAGTATGTCCGGGGATGCGACAGGTGCCAGAGAGCAAAAGGAGAGAGGCTGGCACCAGCGGGGCTATTAGAACCCTTACCCACACCAGAAAGACCATGGGAGATGGTATCCATAGATTTTATGACAGATCTGCCAAAATCCAAAGGAAAAACAGCTGTCATGGTGGTGGTGGATCTATTAACTAAGATGTGCCATTTTATAGCCTGTTCACATGCAGTCACAGCGGAAGAAACCGCAAAGTTGTTTGTAAAGCATATTTTCAGGTTGCATGGCGCCCCCTTGAGGGTGGTCAGCGACAGAGGGAAACAATTTACTTCCAGGTTCTGGAGGAAGCTAATGAGCTTGCTGCACGTGGAGGTAAATTTTTCCACCGCCAGACACCCAGAAACAAATGGGCAGGCAGAGAGGGCAAACGGGGTTTTGCAACAATACCTGAGGTGTTATGTAAAGGACAGAGAAAATGATTGGGTAGATAAGTTACCTCTGGCAGAATTTGCCTACAACAACGCGGAGAACGTGTCCACAGGGATGAGTCCCTTTCTGGCAAATTACGGGTGTCATCCTCGGGCATTTCCAGGAGAAGGAGGGGAGAGGTGGAGTGTACCGGCGGCGGAACATTTTGTTGAAGAGATGGAAGCGATCCACCGTCAGCTCCAACTCAACTTAGAGAAAGCCAAAGAAGAATATAAGAAGCAAGCAGACAGAAATAGGAGGGAAGGTGAAACCATAAGGGTGGGTAACCGGGTGTGGCTATCCACCCAAGGACTGCCGTTCAAGGGAGGGTGTAAGAAATTGAGACCCAAACGGTTGGGACCCTTTGAGGTCATACAACAGGTCAACCCAGTAGCATGCAAACTCAGATTGCCCAGTCACATGAAATTGCACCCAGTATTTCACAGGTCATTACTGTCGCCGTACCGAGAGGGACGTGAGTGGGGGGAACATGAGAGGGAGGTCACCCAAACACCCGTCATAGAAGAGAGAGAACGCAACATGAACGTGGCAGGAATAATTGATTCCAGGTGGAAGGGGAATCAGGTGGAATACTTGGTAGAATGGGAGGGGGAGGAAGAGTCAGAAAACACATGGGTACCGGCAGAGGAAGTCAATGACGAGATTTTAATAGAAACGTTTCATCGGCGTTTCCCAAGAAAACCGCAGCCAGTGGCACGATTTAGGAGGGAACACTTCAGGACCACCGATGAGGAAGGGGAGTTTGAAGGGTTCCCAGAGTCAGGGGTGGAGGAGGAAGCAGACTCCGACGAAGAAGAGGAAGACGGGGAAAGAGACGGAAAGCCGTGGCTAGAAGTGTTTGAATCCTCTGATGATGAGGAGAGTTCCTTCCGGGGCTTTCCATCCTCACCGCCAGTAGGAGAGGAGGCGGGAGGGGGTGAAGGGGGCCCTGGGGGGGAGGTGGATGTCAGGGAACTGCCATCGGAAGAACAGGTGGTGGAAAGGCTCCAGGAGAATAGGAGAGACTCTGCAGCAGAAGAGGGAACCAGTAGGGGGGGAGCAGGAGCTCCAAGGGAAAGGGAGTCGGAGGGGAGGCTCTGGGATACTTCCAGTGAGAACAGTGAGGAGGTATCAAGGCCCCCTTTAGGGACCCCCACCCCTCGCCGGAAACTGTCACACAGAGAATCCAGGAGACGCGTTTCCGTTAAACAGCTTTTATGTTGGAAACGTTTCCGCAGACGCCCACTGTCGGATTCTAACAGCGACTGACGGAGCCATGCCAAAGGGCTCCGCTCAAGGCAGAGCTTTGCTACGCTGAGCAAACTCTGAGGGACCAACCCTTTTAAGCACAAGCAGCTCATCATCCCATCACAATAATCATGATTGCTATATATTCTAGTAAAAAAGGCAGTAGATCTCTGAATACCAGTAGATATCAATTATATCTACTTTATTTGGATATTTTACTTTGTTGTGGCAGCACTGAAATACAAGGTCTCTCTGTGTGTAATTTTGTAGTTTTGAAGCAATAGTGTATTATTGAATGCTGTTCTCCTATTTTTCCTTTTTCTCAGTGCATAAATATGTTGTTTCTGTACACACTGGAGATTTATGGGGAGCAGAAACCTTTGCAAACATTTACGTAATACTTTATGGCGATAGAGGTGACACAGGTATCAGGAAACTGCAACGTTCTTTCACTGCAGGAGAACAGTTTACAAGGAATAAGGTAACATAGCAAGAAACAATAACACCCAAACCCTCATTTAATGCAATGAAATGGAGAAGGTACAAAAAACCTGATTACAAAGTGGTTTGTAAATATTATGAACCTCGTTGTTTACTTACATGTAACTACCCAGTTTCCAGTTTCATTTTATTCTCCTATACATTTTCCAAATGCCACAGAGTATTACAATTACATTGTACAGTTATCACTTTGCTACATAGTGGTAGCAAGTAGATTCGTCGCTTGAAGAAAGACTAGCTGCTGAGAGATGGGGAGAAATCTCAGTTCTTTCCCCCTCCTTTATTATAATTGGATTGGATGAGTATTGGATGAGTGGTATTGCATAGCAATGGTGTGTCCCAGCCAGCAAGGGACTCTTCTTTTAAAAAAAATAGTCAGCTGAAGTATCCTAAAATAGGGCTGCAGGAGAAGAAAGACAGGAGCCTTACTCTCTCTGGAACTTTTATTTTTAACTGTCCTGAATTGAAACACAGAGGAGCCAAGAAGACATATAGAGATGATAGATATATAGATATAGATATAGATATAGATATAGATATAGATATAGATATAGATATAGATATAGATATAGATATAGATATAGATATAGATATAGATATAGATATAGATATAGATATAGATATGAAAAGGTTAGCAAAATGGCGAGGATACTAAGAATGCAGCTAACTACAACACTCATCAGTTCTAGTCAGCGAGACCAGTGGTCAGAAATGTTGGAAGCTGCAGCCTAACAAGATCTGGAAGGGACCACGTGGGGGATGGATAATTTCCTGAATATGAGAAACATGATGGAGTTTAATGTAATTGTTAAATGGTATTCACTAAGTAGTCAATGTGCCTCAATCTGGAAAATAACTTGAAGTGCTTAAAGATTCAATAGTCAGGCATGACATCCAGATCTTGTTCTCTATACAAATTCCACACACACCCAAAACTGTTATGTCTAGACTTGATTACTTAATATTTGTAAATTAAAAAGTAGCTCTTCTTCAGGTGGATTCCTTCTTCGTGGAAGCTGTTTCCTTGAGCCATTTGAAAAAGATAGTTATAGGACATGATGGAGAAGGATATGGAGCTGGAATATACTTGAAGATGGTAACAGTTAAGAAGTCTGAGAACTCAGATAAAGAATGGGTCTTCCCATGTTGGAATTGGCTGGATACTCACCTGGGAATCTGTGACACTGTGTGTGAGATTGAAACAATAGGTATGTATGAGATTGAAACAATTCTAACTCTGTTCTATAAGTTCCTTCTGTCTTCATGTTTCAGTTTGATAGCTGACAGTTGCTTTTTGCCAGTGATTTGTAGCTATTCTTATTATCATTTTAAAGAACCAAAACAGCAGAGTTTATTTCTTCAGTTGCACTTCCTATAACAATGAGTGTTGTAGAAAATTCAGGGATGCCCTAAAGCATATATTCATTTCACTTGGAATACTTTGGGGTCTGCCATTACACAGGGCAAAAAGACAGGATTGTCCAAACACACTGGATCTTCTGGTATGGCTGCACATTGAAGAGGAAGATCAACTGTTCTAGAAAAGCTTTTTTTATATTGCACCATCTAATAGCTGTCATGTAATGGTATTTTGTTTTTCGCAGAAAGTATTTTAAATACACAATACAGTGAAATTTAATAGCTGACAGTATTGGTAGACAAAATGCATTAGTAACTAGTATCCCGCAGTTTGCAGCTTGTGAACTTTTGAATCTGGAACCATACATATTTATCTATATAGGATTTATTAGTTGCCCAGTTATAATGATGATTTCTCAAAATGACCAAATAAAAAATAAGCATTTGGATTTTTAAGGGAAAAGGTTACACGCAAAATCTGATCTCTTCCATGAGCAAGGTAATTAATGGCTTTTGTTAAGAGGCTGCTTGCCTTAGAACAGAATGGCATCAAAGGGGAGACCAGTCTGGCTCCATGCTTTGCCTTCCCTGCCAAAAAAAATAAAAAATAAAAATGCTTACATCCAACTACCAGTTGCCCTGGGACTACAGAGCCAAAGTGTGATGCTCTTGTCTCATTAACAAATTAAGTGGGTGACATTTCATCCCACAGCTAAGTGCCTGAGCCAAGAAAAGTATCACCTGTTGTATTCCTGCCTCGTGCAACTGTTAAAGTCACAGGAACCCTCCTGCAGGGAACAACAAAAATACATTAATAGATATTATTACTGCAGGGTTAATGGTACAGATATAGCAGACAGAAACCAAATATTCAACCCTGCTGTGCTAGGATCTTGAGCAGATTAGGCTTTATTATATGTTCACTTGTCACTATCACACAGCATGTTCCTATTTATGGCCTGATTGCAAGAGTATTTTGTTGAAGCCATTTGTTATCTACACCTGTCATTGTCTCTCACACTAAAGAGTATTTGTGGATGATATAGTGGAATTTGCAGAGCATTGGTGTTTTCTATGAGAACAATTAATTAGGACTCTGAAGGATGCTGTCTGTTCCTTAATAATTAACTTCAGAATGGACAGTGAAACCCAAATGGTATTAGTTTAAAAGGACTCTATATCTGTGATTTAAAATTATGCGGGAAAACATTATAGTATTGAATTATTAAAGAGCAACTCTATAGGTGCAATACTACTGTTGTCATGGCTGTAGCAAAGCAACATAGCACTGGGGTAAAATTTAGCCAATCTTAAGTATGGTACATTTAAGTAGGGTTGTTGAGCTTTTTGGAGGGGGCAGAGTTGCTGAAGTTTTAAAAGTTAAATACATATATAAATTCTCCAGTTGAAATAAGTAGAACTTAAAGCGAGTTATCACACCTTTTGTTTACCACCCAAACTGGATCCAATTATATCCGATTACTGATTTTGTCATTACTCCCTTTTAAGGTAAAAAACTGATCTCTTGCGCAAAAGATCCTCAAATCAACAAAAAGTCCTCTGGTTTATGGATAATGGATATCATTGGGTCTGATATGAATGCTGAAACTGAACCTGTAAACTTGACTTTCATTTTCTATGGAGGCCAAGATCGCAAAAAGCTGTCACATCAGTTTTCAGGAATGGCAACAGAAATCAAAGTAATCAAGTATTCCTTTTTCCTTTCTCTTTTTTACAAGAAACAAAAATACAAAGGCTAAAGACATTGCTTAGAGTACATGATTTGGGGGCTATACCATGTGTACATGTGTGTGCCATTTTAAAGCTGTAAGATGACCCAAAGATCAGTGAACTCATTCTATGTATTACTACTACTACTACTACTGCTGCTGCTACTACTATTTATTACCCACTGTTTACCATTATGTCCCAGAGTGGGCTGCAGTAATTGAAACACAACATTTATATTAAAATACAATATTACACAGTATCAAAAGCATTTTAAAACAACTTAAAATTAAAAACAATATGGTGGGTCCTAAAAAATATACATCTCAAGTATCCAAAGCATTTGTCAAAACCTATATAGTGAAGGTGCCAGTTTCCCAACTTAGGGACTGCTACTGAGAATGCCACCTCTTGGGCCATCATTCCCAACCTTCTGCAGGCAGTAGAACAACCAAGAGGGCACCCTTCTCAGATCTTAGCACCTGAGGTAGCCTCTAGGGAAGGAGACGGTCTTTCAGGCAGTGGCGTAGCGTGGGGGGTGCAGGGGGGGCAGCCGCACCGGCCGCAACTTCTGGGGGGGCGCGCTCGCCGCCTCCGGAGTCGTCGAAGAGCCTCGGGTGCAGGCTGTAGCAGAGCCCCATGTCTCGCGGAACCGACGAGCTGTGCGCGCGTCCGGGCTGAAGGCGTCCGGCAGGCAGCGGCTCTCAGTGCTTGCCGCGGTCCCCGCGCATCAGGGCCACGGAGGGCACGCCAGGCAGCCCCTCCTCACAGCCCCGCCGCAATTTTGCAGGTGCAGTAATGCACCACTGGAAGAAACAATGACACCTTTTAAGTGGAACTATACTTGCTTTTCACAGCCTGGGACACATTTGCACACATGCCAAGCACTGGTGAATTGCCAATATGTGTCCTCAGCTTTTTCTTTAGTGAACTTTCCTCCGGGTTTGAAAGGGCCTTGGAAAGCCTTAGCTGGCAGCAAGTGGTAGCAGCAGCACTTCAAGCAGCTGGATCTAGTCACCCTACTAATTTCTCACAGCACCCCAGAATGATGCCCTGTTGGGAGCATTGTGAGGAATTTAAATGGGGTTAGACCTAGCTGTCTGGTGCTGTCTGGCTAGGACAGTGATGGGCCCACTGAGATAGCAATTGCTCAGGTATGTTGGGGGCTGACACTGACCCTGCTGATCTCAGCTACTTTACTTACTGTTCACCCTGGAAAGATGTTTCTTCCATAAAAGACTGATAGGAATGAAAATAGCACTTGAATCCTTGCTAACATCACTGCAGCTAGATTGCTTCTCATAAAAACAGCACATCAAAGTGCCTTGTTTACAGGGGTCTAAATGGTAGATTATAAATCAAAGGATCAATAGCTTTTAATTTTCCTGGTGTTAAGATAAAATGAAAACATTGTTTAGAATCCCACAAAAGAACATAAAGGCAAAGATAAAGCTTTTTCTCCCACACGTTATATGTCTATACAGCAGGGTATTGCAGAAGCCAACTCTTGAGTTCCTTATTCTTGTGCATGTGTGATACCAGTATTTATTTGCAAATATGGGCTTGTTGAAATTATGCTGTATATTTTTCAGCAGAATGCAAAAACATCTTAGGAGGTGTAAAAAATGTGATGCACGAAGGGACTCTCAGTTTTCTATTGTTTATCTAATTCAGATGAAAACCTCATCCTCTGTTCACAACAGTCCATGTGAATAATATTGTTATAGATTTGGGGGGACCCACCTAAACCATAGAAATTAAAAAATGGTAGGATTTTTATTATTTTGGAGTATTGTAGGGAAGATTGCAGGCCATTGGAAAAATACAGGCTAAGCTTCCTTTCAAAGCCAGGGCCTCCCTCGCCTGGGATAGATGCATTAACACGACAAAAGGTGTTGATGGCCTGACTGAAAAGGAATTATTGGGCCTAGACACACAGAGATTGTCAAGGTGATGGGGTGTGTGTTTGAGGTGACAGGAAAAAAGTGTTTTTAGCAAGTTTTTCTGGGAAGAAGGGAGAGAACGAAGCCAGAGATCCATCTTGGGTAGGTTGACTGAAGGCTGGCTGAAGAAATCCATTTGACTCCAGGGCTGCACTGCTGTGGGGGACAACCCCATCTTGAAATGACCATGCTGTAAGATCTGCACTCCCTCTGTGCAGCCTGAAGGTGTAAATAGGTGAATAAACCATATTTCATAAGGCTATGACAGTCTCTGCCATGCCTCAATTCTCCAAAGAAACTGTCACCCTGTGAGTGCCAGGAACCCCCTGGAATCTTGCTACCACTCAGCAGAGAGTGAGGGTGGCACCCAACCTTTGTAACAATATTGTGCACAGAAAGATTAACCAGGACTTTTATAATTATTTTAAAGGCTGATAATTATGTTTAAATCCTATTTGTACTATGATGTTAATGTGTTGCTCTTATAGATCAAAGCAATCCATAAACAGTGTTAGGCTGGGCTGGGAGGTGGAAGGTTGAACTAAGTGGAAATCTCTCTCCACTTAGCTCTGCTGGCTAGCTCCAACCAATGGACTGACCTAAGTGTCACAGCACTCCCCCTTCCATCTATGAAACACATGGGACTGCTGGCTTCAGGGTACCCAACCAACAGCTACCTGGAGAAAGCCCTGAAACTGGACAAAGGGAAGGGCTGAGCTGGGGTCCATTGGATCTTGTGTTGGCCTCATGGCATTGTCCAATCTGGGCCTGATTGTCCTGCCCCCACTTTCCACACAGCCACCATGAGGAGCAGGACTGTGGGTGGATGTGGTGGTGGCCCCACTGCACCTCAAACCTCTGCCAGTAGGGGGAGGTTTTGCTGTGCCCTTAGTGGTTGAAACCATTAAGACATCAAACACAGCTGACAGGCAAATAATTATTTTATGCTGATCCAAAAGGCAAGTTTTGGTAATTGTTTGTTTTTCCTTTCACATAGGCTGAACTCGCAAACATTGGCTCCCTTTACAAAATTCAAGTATCTGGTCCACATGCTCTGCTAAAGGAGTCTTGGCATTTAGCCATGCTGCATATGAAACATACAGGCACCAACCAAGAGATGTGGCTAAATTTTGACTGTTGGTTCAAACCCAATGAAGAGACCTGTGTTGAACTGCCAGCATTGTGTTCCGAACAGGATCCCTTTCCTGGTAAGAGAAATCTGCTCTTTTTTTTATTACAAAGGCTGAAGACCTTGGATGTCCCTGTGCAGCTGTTGGTGCAACCTTCCAAGAGAATGATTTTGACCTTATTGTAAAGTGACGGTTGGAAGTGCTTTTTTCAGAGCATCTATTCTTTCATCTCCAAAAATAGTCTGCTATATGGAACTAGGAGAACAATCCTATGCCTGTTCACAAGGAAATAAATACCACTGTGTGTATGCATGGGGTTACAGCCAAAGCAAATGCTGCAATCCTTTGCACATGTTCTAGGACAGGACGGTCCAACCTCTCAGATGAAGTGGACTGCAGTAGTTCTTTGACAAAGAAGCTGGGGCCACTGGCTGAATTAAATTTCCATACTATAAATTAAAATGTTTGCAATGTAGTTGATATTATTTAATACAGTGGTACCTCAGGTTACATATGCTTCAGGTTACATACGCTTCAGGTTACAGACTCCGCTAACCCAGAAATAGTGCTTCAGGTTAAGAACTTTGCTTCAGGATGAGAACAGAAATCAGGCTCGGGCGGCGCAGCGGCAGCGGGAGGCCCCATTAGCTAAAGTGGTGCTTCAGCTTAAGAACAGTTTCAGGTTAAGAACGGACCTTCAGAATGAATTAAGTACTTAACCCGAGGTACCGCTGTATACACAAATGATATATTTAATTAAATATATATAATTAAACACACAACTAATAGATTTAACATATGCAACACATATACTCACACACAACTATGCTTCTTCCCCTTTCCCCCTTCTCTCCTCTTTTGCTGCTCCAGCTTCCAGCACTGCTGCTGAGAAAATATGCAACTCACACTCTCTCATTCATGTGTGCACTCATTGTCTCCAGGTCCAGTTAGGGATCATCTCAAAATGCCTGCCCCCACTACTCCAAAAGAAACAATGGTGGCTTGGCTGGAGAAAACACATCTTGCTCTTTTCCTTTCCCCCCTCTCTCATCCCTCTTTCTCTCTCCGCATTCCACCCCCAAGGAGAATTCTCAGCCACAGCTGGGACAGGTGACCTGCGGTGGTCGCAAACCAGGGCAAGGCTTTCATGTTGTCACTTCCTGTTCGTTGCAGCTTTGGTACTTAGCAAGGGCCTCCAAAAAAGACCCCTTGGGCCGTATGTGGGCTGCATGTTGGTCCACCCTGTTCTAAGATGTGATCTAGGATGTCTGATGCCATCTCTCTTGAATATTGGGACTTGTGAGCAAATGTGTTTAGAATGTGGTGGCAGTCCTTTTCCACAGAATTTTAGCATGATTTGAGAATGCCCCTTACACAAGCAGAAAGCACAAGGGGAAGGGAATATCTGCTGTCTGCCAATCTCCTCCCCTACATGCATGTACACACAACTGCATCCCCACAAACTACTATTTCTGACACACGCAGTAGAAGCTGGAGGTGAGCAATGATCTGTGGCTGAAAGGAGGATGTAAGAAAGCCTCTGCACACTGCCCAATGTCTAATAAAACTAAGTAGCATCTTGGGGAAACCCAGCCAGATAGGCAGGGTATAAATAATAAATTATTATTATTATTATTATTATTAAGTAGTGAGTGAGCATCAAACACAGGAGGAGACACCCTCTAAGTAACCACAGATGATGATGATTTCATCATCCTAATTTTTAATATACCACTTAATTGCCCAAATTATTGAAAGACCTGGCTTCATATCTCAAAAGCAAACTTTCCAATATTTATTCCAATTTAAGTTTATTTGTTTTTCAAATGATATGTTGATCTGCCTTTACATCAAGCACAGAACTATCTTTTACTCTAGAGTCTAGAATATCGCCATTTAAATAATGGCATAATATCCTTGCAGTAATGGTCATACACAGAAACTTCCTTTTTGCTCACCATGCTTCTCCCTGCTTCCTTTGTTTTCCCTGTATTACAATGAAGAGTTGCAGCATAGTGGTTAGAGTGTTGGACTAGGGCCTGAGAGACCACAGTTTAAATCCCTGATCAGGCATGAAGCTTGCAGAGTGACCTTGGGCAAAGCCGCAATCTCTCAGCCTTAACCCACCTCACAGGGTCGTTGTGACAATAAAATGGAGAGAGTGGGAAACCATGCACAGCACCTTAGAGGAAAAGTGGAGTATAAATGTGAGAAAATAAATATAGTAGAATAGAAACAAATAAACTGCTACAAAATGCTAGGTTTTCTTGAGTGTAGGTCTGTTTTAATGTGAGCAAGGCATAATTTTTTCAACAATGCTAGGGGGAAAGACATAAAGAAGACCCCCGCCCCCAGCCAAATTAGGAAAGGCACAGCTCAGTGGGGGAAAGATGTCATTTAAAATAACCATCTTTCTTTCCACACTAATTTCTGCTGATATTCTGTTTCAAAGTAAGTGCATTGAAAATAAGCTAAATACAGTTAACAAGAATATCTTTTCTTGGTGCCCATCATTATTAGCAATACGTCTCTCATGTGCCAGCGTCTCTCACATTTCGATGCAAAATTGGCCTTTAAAATCCTTACTTCAATCATGATACAATCCTTTCTATACATATACCTCAGAGTTATTAAAGAATGACTTCATGAAATGTCACAATATCTAAATTCATCCCTTTTTATTATGTATTACTCGATATGAATAGCAGAGGCTTATAATAGGAGCTGTAGGAAAAGTTTTGAAATGAATCAAGCACTTTTTTTATTACCCTCCCCCCCCATCTGTACTTAAATGTGTCATCTGTCATCATTCTTACTTATTATTCCTTCTCATGGTGTTTTCCATAATCGGTTTTACAGAGTGATCCTAAACATATTACTCAGAAGTACCGTAATTCCAATCAAGTTTTGTGAGAGTGACTTCTACTAAGTCTGCAGTTCTTACACGCCAACCTTGAAATAAACCTCGTTGAATTCAGTGGGACTTTCTGAGTGGACACATGTTTTTATTGTGCTATGCATGTGCTTAGATCTGAAATCGTAAACCACAGTAGACCGTTTCTCCTGGTCTTTTTCTCTTGTGCCTATGCAAATTCCAGATTCCCTCCATTTTGAAATGCTTTACCATGAACATATATTTTTAAATAAAAAGAGAGGGAGGGGTGGAGGTCTAGGCTGGGGGGTAAGGGAATGTAAATCCAGCAGTTTGTTAAGGGTGCTGAGAGTTGTTAGGGGACTCCTATTTCCCTCAGAAAGCAACAATCCCCAGAGTTCCCTGGGGAAAAGGAATTGACTGTTAAACCACTCTGGTAACTGCAGCTCTGTGAAGGAACTAGGGATCTCCTAACAATTCTCAGCACCCTAAACTAAAGTTCCAGGATTTTTTGGCGGAAGGCATGACTGTTTAAACTGACATGATGCTGCTTCAAATGTGCAGTGCAGATGGGGCCAAAGTTTCCATTTATTCCGTACTACACTGGGATACAAAAACCAAGCCTCCAGCTTTCCTGCTGTCAGTCAAAAATAAATGTGACAGGAGAAGTTGGGGTTGGAATTTAAACATAAATCCCTCAAAACTGAGCAAGACCTGGAGACATTCAAGTCCTTTGCCACTATTTTTATGTTTTGCTTCCTCACACCCAGTTGCAAATAAATAAGCTGACGAAGACACCCACTGAAATTTGGCACTGGATTTACAGTGTGGCTTTTAATATTTTGTGCATGTAAATCTTCCAAAATGTGTGCTCCAGCATGCATGCATGGAATCAGAACTATTGAGCATCACATTATCTGCCTTCCCCTGATAAATGACAGGTAGTAGACCTTTTGCTTTTATAACGGGAAATCATACATTTCTAGTTGCCAAGGGTGCAATCTAATGGGAACTTCATTATATGCAGCTCATGTTGAAAAGAGCAGGAATCACACTAAAGAGCAGCTGTATAAAAAGATTTGGTATAACAATAGACAGACTTAGATAAGATCAGTTGCCAAAATCAGCAGTAGGGCCTTCTCTGTGCCGGTGACAGAATGCTCACATGGTACTATGTTGGATATAACCCGCTGTTGTCACTCCCCAATTTAAATTATGCAGTCTTTAACCAATCAGTTAATTGTTTAATCAAATGAGTTCTAGTTGGTTAAACAACTGCAATTCACATGCCCAGTTTCATTAGTGCCTGATTCATCTGACTGTGTATACACCAGGGGGTATTGACGGGGTGGGAATGTCTTTAACCTAAGTCAAGGTGTTCACACCTTGGATAGAGACAGATTAAGACCAGTTTAATGACTTGAATAGGGACGTGGGTGGCACTGTGGGTTAAACCACAGAGCCTAGGACTTCCTGATCAGAAGGTTGGCAGTTGGCAGTTAGAATCCCCATGACGGGGTGAGCTCCCGTTGCTCGGTCCCAGCTCTGCCAACCTAGCAGTTGGAAAGCACGTCAAAGTGCAAGTAGATAAATACTGTATTTTTTGCACCATAGGACGCACCGGACAATAGGACGCACCTTGTTTTAGAGGGGGGGGGTGACAAGAAAAAATAATTCTCCCCCTCTCTGCCCAGCGCCCCTTCACCGAAGCGATCTTCTTCATATTCTTTAATTCTAGAGAGCAGATCTCGGGAAAGCTCCGACCCAACAGCACTTTTATTCCATCTCGACAGGTCAACCAGATTTCCATAGTCAAAACAAAACAAATTCCTTCCAGTAGCACCTTAAAGACCAACTAAGTCAGTTCTTGGTATGAGCTTTCGTGTGCATGCACACTTCTTCAGATACACACGTGTGGCTTTTAATATTTTGTGCATGTAAATCTTCCAAAATGTGTGCTCCAGCATGCGTGCATGGAATCAGAACTATTGAGCATCACATTATCTGCCTTCCCCTGATAAATGACAGGTAGTAGACAGGTGTATCTGAAGAAGTGTGCATGCACACGAAAGCTCATACCAAGAACTGACTTAGTTGGTCTTTAAGGTGCTACTGGAAGGAATTTGTTTTGTTTTGACTATGGCAGACCAACACGGCTACCTATCTGTAACCAGATTTCCATAGTTAAAACTAAAATCCATAAAATATTTCAAATCTTGTTTCAAGGTTCCTCCAACTCCAAAGGCCCCCAAAGCTCCAATCCCCTCCCGACCCAAATCCATGTCCCAAATGTCAATTGACCCCTGCATAAGGGGATCTCTCAAACCTTCCCCCTCCAGTACAGGCCAGGCTCCAATCCTCAAAATCTGACCTCTTCCAGTTTCAGCCACAAAGGGCCCCGACCTGTAACCCTCAACCTGCCTCTGTAAGGTTAAGGCTCCCCCTTGTATTACTTTAAGTTCGACAACAGCAACTTTCTCTTTCTCCTGTTCAATGATTTGCCTTGTTGAAATAGATTCCTGTGCCAGATTCTGAGTTATTTCTGTGTTGGTATTCACTTTTAGTCCCGAAATGTCAATTTTAGTAGCCATAGCATCTATCTTCTTGTGAAGCTGTTTCAGCAAATGATCTATCCTGCAAAAAGCAGACACTATTATCTCATCTGCCGACATTTTAGTCCAAGGTCAGTCTCTAGTTCTCACAATTCTTATCGTACAGCTGGATTCCTCAGCTCGACTCTTGTAACAGTTTCAGCTCAACTCTTGTAACAGTTTCAAAGACTCCCTCTATGGGGGAGCAATCTCCACTTGTATCAATCCTTTCCGACACAATTCCAAAAGTAATATAGTTTCAGTTTTCAGTTACTTTTTCAATTGCTTTTTCTTCCTTTTAAAACGCAGAAGCGGACAGTGAAAGCAATATATTTCTCTTACTAACTGACTGTTTTTCGCTGTCAATGAACTCTTCCAAACGTCAGTCTGTTGGCAGCCCGTTCCCAGGAGTTCAGAGCAGTGATAATTTAGTTTTTATCACTCTCTCCTGCAGGATGCACAGTCCACAGTTTCCCCCCTCTCCCCCTGCTTCCAAGGGGGGTTAAATGGTTTCAATCATTGGAAGTTTAATCCTTTACATGAGGCTTTCCAAGACCTTAGCTTGCAACCTCTTTGCTTCAGTCTATTTACAAAAAGGGAAGACGGACTTCCTGTTTTGAACCTTCCCCGCTCGTTGCCAAATTAAGGTGTTTAAAAATCCAATTTTCCGTTCTACTCACGGGTTGTTCTTTAGAGTCCAATTGTCCACAGGAAAAAAGTCAGCGCTCTCCGACAATAGCAATGCGGCTTCACTCCGTGAAAGAAGCAGTCGATTCAAAGCACCGTGCCACTCACCCCATGTCGCTCCAGATCCCCAAAACAGGGTTTCCCCACGAGTAGGGGAGACGCGAATGGTGCCAGCCGAATCCCAAATTCACAGGCTTCTTCCGCCTATGATTTCTATGGGTCTCTGCCTTCGCCGTGGTGGTCAGACCCTACTTTTCACGGAGCAAGTTCCTCCCGATCGGAGGAGCTCCGCCATTGCCGGAGGTGCCAACCCCGGAAGTCTTCCTGATTTGGGAATCTAAGGCTCCCTGTGGACAGAGCTATTGAAACTGAAACAGTGGGATGATAGCCTGATTTGGGAATCTCAGGCTATCATCCCACTGTTTCAGTTTCAATAGCTCTGTCCACAGGGGGTCAGAACTATCCTAGTCTTCTTCTAATCCTAGCGCTAGATACATACCCACCAAGTCCATAGATCTTTGCACTGAGCAACACACTGCTGCTACACACAACTAGCATTGAGAATCTCCACATGCTTTCACTTTTAAGATGGGCATAAAGTAGTGGATGTTAGTTACTGGTGATGGCAGAAGCAGTGGTACAGGCAGAGCACTGCATCTTTTACTTCTGCCACCTGAGGCGGTTGCTGCCGCCTGCCTCATGGGCAGGCCGGCTCTGCCATGCCCTCAGACTTCAGAATGGGAGGCCTGTTTAGAGCAGATTGACTAGGTAAAGCACAAATTCTCATTTGAGTCTTCCAGGTCAAAGTACAGACGTTTCCTGTCCCCCTGCCTGTGCTGTGAAAACAAATGGGCTGCAAGAAGTAATTCTGCCTCTTCTCTTTCCCAAGATTGTGAGACTATAGGCATTGCCTAGCTTCACAAGAGGTCTTCTCCAAAAGGTCAAATCCTGGTGCTATTTTAAAAAATAACTCACTTTTTTTCTCACTCGTGAGGATCATGTTGAAGGTCATTCTGTATTTGGCTGGCTTGTGCTTTTGAGCATTTGAGATTTTATGTTGATTAAGGATTATCATGCGGTATGGCTTTAGGTGTTTAAGAGTTTTTTTATTGTTATGTCTCAACTGAGATCAACTGGTGGCTGGGGATAAAAGGGTGTGTGTGTGTCTAGAGTCAAGGAAGGGATCCAGATGTCGTATATGGGGGAAGGTTTTCTTCTCTGGGCCCCTTTCAGAGGAAGGGTGGGGTATACATTTAATAATAAAGAAGTAAATGTGGGGTAGAAAAGCTATGAACATGCTGTTTTAAGAAAATGTTTTGAAAAATAAATTGAATTTGCTATAACTCTCTGTTGCCACCTAGTGTCACATTTGTATATTACACTTTACAACACACTTATTTGCAGCTGTATAGCTGAGTCCAAGGTGTCATTAGGCATGGGCATATCCAGGATATTTTTTGTGGGGAGTTGGCCTTTTGTTGGGGGGGGGAGGGGAGAACCTCAGTTTGCTAAGTATTTTTATTGATTTTTATTGATGTGGGGGGACAGCTGCCCCTCCTTGCCCCTGGCTCCGCCCATGTCCTAAGGGCTTGGTAACTTGGGATGCTCTACTGTAACAGCAGCCCCAGGATGCGGGTGGCGCTGTGGGTTAAACCACAGAGCCTAGGACTTGCTGATCAAAAGGTCGGCGGTTCGAATCCCCAAGATGGGGTGAGCTCCCGTTGCTCGGTCCCAGCTCCTGCCCACCTAGCAGTTTGAAAGCACCTCAAAGTGCGAGTAGATAAATAGGGACTGGTCTCCAGCGGGAAGGTAAACGGCGTTTCCGTGTGCTGCGCTGGTGCTGGCTCGCCAGCTGCGGCTTAGTCACGCTGGCCACGTGACCCGGAAGCTGTCTTCAGACAAGCGCCCGCTCCCGGCCTCTTGAGCGAGATGAGCGCGCAACCCCAGAGTCAGTCACGACTGGACCTGTTGGTCAGGGGTACCTTTACCTTTACTGTAACAGCAGCCCCAGCAGCCCCAGAGGTCTTGGGAGGGTCTGACTCCTCTTCCTCAGAGCCAGTCAACTGATTCAATCCTTAGTGTTTCCCTGCTGATTTGGAATGAACGAATAGAAGCAATGCCACAGAAGCTCTGCAGGAATGGTTCCAGGATCTGTGAGCAGTTTACACTGCAGCTCAGATCAGCTTGATCACGTTTGTTCAAGTTTTTTGTGTGAAGAATCTCTGAAAACAGACAGAGGGTGAGTGGGCAGTACCCATATATTTCGGGAGGAAAGAGTAAGGGCGGAACTTACTACTTCCCTAGCAACTATCTCCTTTCCTTAGAACAGGTTGTTCTTGGTTTCAGAGATGCTTCATACGAGCAAGTTAATCATATATTTTATGCAGATTTAATTAGGTTATTTTCCCCCCAGAGCAGCTAATTAGCAAACTCACTTTAGGGTACTAAGGCGTCAGTGTGTAGATATGCCAGTGACGTTTTATAAAGAGAAGAAAACTGTTTAGGGAAGAATGCAGAGCATGAGGACTCTTCAAGTCAGACAAGCACACGACACATGAATATTGTTGCATGCACCACAATCTCCAAGTGGTGAGAGACACCAGAGATGCTTTCCCAGAGTTTGGTGTCTGTATAATGAAGCTAAATGGAGACTGTGGTGTCATTAGGATATAAGGTTTTATTTGCACATATTTGCAACCTGAGCATAGGAAGGAGGGGCTTACAGCACTAACACCCCACATATCTTGTCTCCCCCGCTAGGATCCTAGGGAGATCCCCAAGCCATAGATTTGGTGCAGCTAAGAATGGATCTGGTCAGTGTCTAGATGTGAAACCATCTAGGAACTTCATATATGCAGCTTTGAGTTCCATGGTGGTAGAAAGTGTTGGGATATAAAAGAAATAAACACATGTTGGTCCCTGTGACCAATTACATATATGAGCAGATCTCTCTCAGAATAAGTTTCATGAATTTACATTGGCATGTATCTCTGAACTTGCAAAATGCAATTGAATGAGGCTCCCATATGTGTAATGGGGTTCATAACATTTCCCCTCTTACTTTCTCAGCCTGGTCTGCTATACGTTGGAAGGTTTAGGACTGACACAGCTTTTTAATTCTAGCATTTGATGTTGTGGTAACCAGAATGAATGGGCCCTGATTCTATAAACTGGGTACTGATTAGAAAAAAACAGCAATACAGTCAATGAAATAATGGCAACAAAATAGGTTTTTCATCCAGATATTGGAAAAACTGCATATTTACAGTATCAGAGAGAAAATCTTAAAATGAGATTTGTCTCTTCCTTTAGTTAATAATGTATGTCTAGTGGCTTGTCCATAAAACTTTGCAACAGCTGAGCAGCCTGGTAAGTAATCAAGTAACTCTACTTTATAGCCAGTGACAAACAGTTTCAAAGATTTCTTTCATTAGAGTGAGATAAATATTTATTTATTTATTTATTTATTTACTTCAGTTGTGGAATATTCCATCCATGTACACACCGGAGACAAAAAGAAAGCTGATGCCACTGGAGAGGCTTATATTTGTATTCAAGGAGGCAGGGGAGACTCTGGGAAACGATGGCTTAATCCTTCAAAAAGTGGTCCAGTCACTTTCAGCAGAGGAGAGGTAAAATTAATTCATAGCAAATGTGCACACATAAACATCTCTTCCATTGTACATAGAGTATTTTCCCTCAAAAAGAATCTGAATATTCATATGGGAACCCACTATTGTCAATGAACATTATTATCCAGCCAAAGTTAAGTGGTTAAGTGGTTATAGGTCCCACTGATTTTAGTGGAAGAGAGCTAAATTACTTGTTTGACAATTATCCCATCAATGGGACTTTAAAAACTTGAATTATACCCATTTCTGCTCTTCAGTGAGCTGGTAGATAAACATTTAAAACATACATGTTTTATGCAGAAACAGCTCAATGAGTGGGGTGGAGACTCTATGCTACCTTCCCAACAGGTGGGTTGCTATTGCTTATGGGGAGGGGCAAGATGGCAGGGAGGTTGGCATGGAGCAAACACACCTGTAGGAACACTTGATTGGCTCTGCCAGTATGTTTGTGCTGCACCAACATCTCCAATCTCCCTCTCCCTCCTGGTAAGCAATAGCAACTCTGCCCCACTTAGCAAGCTGCTTCTGGTCTCACAAGCTTCTTGAACCAATCCTGTGCTGGATCAGTGACATGTGCAAGTAAATCCCATATTTTGTGTATAGTTTGTGCTGCTTAATCCCAGATTGAGAACACGTGTATTTGGTAAATCACAATGCATACCTGTTAGGTTGCAGTCCTTATTTATTACATTTCTGTTCCACCTTTCCTCCAAGGAACTCAAGGTGGTATACTTTGCCCCCCCCCCAATACTTTCAACACAACAATCCAGTGAGGTAGGTTGGGCTGAGGGTGAATGACTGGCCCGAGGTCACCCAGTGAGTTTCATAGTTGAGTGGGGATTTGAACTCCACTTTGGGAGTAAGACTCATTGAACTTAATAGGGCTTATTTCCAAGTAGATATGCATACAATGTGCAGTTAGTCATTCCAGCTCTATCGGTCAAATATGTTCCATCATGTAGTCATCATTTCAACATGTGCTTGCTGCATGCCTGGAGAATAAATCAGGGAGAAAACTGGTCAGAAGCAACTGAATGCATAGGTCCAATTTAAAATGTCAAGATTCACAGACAGAAGATATTTCTAATATAAGAAGGTTGTATGAGATGGAAGATGTACTGAGGGGAGGGGGACTAATTCTGGAATAAATAAATGTCAAGGAAATAATATTAGTATTCATGGGGGGAAATGAGCAACACAGAATGTTTAACTACTGCTACCAAGAAACATCTTATTTAATAGAGGTATTTTCATATATTATAATATGGAGAAGATTTGTCTGTAGAAAATAGAGAAATATGACTGATATATTTACTATCCTAGGTTAGGCCAATCTAGCCTAGTACCCAAGCTCTATCTGAAGCTAATTTGAGACACTTCAGAAAAAAGGCAAGGTCACTTTGAGCAATAACTATAATTCATCTGATATTATTTGTTTCATTCTAGAAGCTCTGTTACAAATGAGCAGTTTACTGGAACTTTAAACCACTCCAGGAAATACTGCACTTCTTAATAATGTGATACACTAATATTTCCAATAAAGTCTTACTAGTCACTGACAAAACAAAATAAAAAAATTCCTTCCAGTAGCACCTTAAAGACCAACTGAGTTAGTTCTAGGTATGAGCTTTCGTGTGCATGCACACTTCTTCAGATACACTGAAACAGAAGTCACCGGACCTTTCTATATAGTGAGAAGGTGGGGAGGGGTATTACTCAGAAGGGTGGTGGGAATGGGTGATAGGCAGATAGCTGCGATGAGCCTGTTGACGACTCTTAACGACTGCAATAGGTCTAACAGGAAAAAGCAAGGGGTGAGAAGGTGAAAAATGGCTTTGTCATGTATAATGAGATAAGAATCCAATGTCTTTGTTCAAACCAGGTCTCTCCATAGTTTTAAGTTTGGTGATAAGTTGCAATTCAGCAGCTTCTCTTTCCAGTCTATTTCTGAAATTCCTTTGTAATAGAACAGCTACTTTGAGATCTTGTATAGAATCTTATCTCATTATACATGACAAAGCCATTTTTCACCTTCTCACCCCTTGCTTTTTCCTGTTAGACCTATTGCAGTCGTTAAGAGTCGTCAACAGGCTCATCGCAGCTATCTGCCTATCACCCATTCCCACCACCCTTCTGAGTAATACCCCTCCCCACCTTCTCACTATATAGAAAGGTCCGGTGACTTCTGTTTCAGTGTATCTGAAGAAGTGTGCATGCACACGAAAGCTCATACCTAGAACTAACTCAGTTGGTCTTTAAGGTGCTACTGGAAGGAATTTTTTTATTTTGTTTTGACCATGGCAGACCAACACGGCTACCTATCTGTAACTAGTCACTGACACTTAGCACATCACTCTCATTAATGATCTTTTTTACGACGAACTTACAGAAAATGTTATTTCTTTTCTTAAACTGAAAGGTTTGTCTATGTAGTGAAAAAATCCAAAGAAAGATTTTTGCAGTGCTTAAAATTTAGTTACAGTTCTTGCATGTTAATAGCAGTTGCATCTCGCTTCATCTAAACCAATACTATTAACTCCCCTCAAATTACAGGTGGATGTTTTCACAATCAAAGCAGTGCACCTTGGGAAGCTGAGCCATGTCCTTGTAGGTTTTAAAAGTTTTAACAAAGGTACAAAATGAAAACATGTATATATATTGAGTATACTGTATCAAATACCAGAAAGGTGACTATACTAGTCTATAGCTGCAAAAAATATTTTCATGTTTTCCCAGCAGCACCAGATACACTCACTCACTGAGACTGCAGTGCTATACATACCTGGCTTGGAGTAAACTCCATTGCACTCAATAGGACTTACTTTTGAGTGGACATTTATAGGGTTGAATCGTCACTTACTTTTAGAACAGAAGACTGGCTATCTCACCAGTTTGACTTGCCAGTATGTGAGTCAACTTTTTGATACTACATGTAATGAGTGTGGATAACAAGAGACAAAATCCTTTGCTGAATTAAGCACCGTCTGTACAACAAATTATGGTATACATTAAGATCTTCTAGTCACTCTTCTGCATCTAGCAATCAAGGCTGTTTATGTGAATTTTGTTGCTAGGTTGTGTGTGTGTGTGTGTGTGTGTGTGAGAGAGAGAGAGAGAGAGAGAGAGAGAGAGAGAGAGAGTATATATGGATGTATATCCATATATGCATCTGGCATGCCAACATGATCAGTGAGCTTGATACTCACCCCAGAAATTGATTGGATCCTTCAAGCATTCTCATTGAATCCTTGAATTCCCCAAGGCTTTTTTTTTTTTTTAGCATTCAATGGAAATGCATATAATCATCCTTATTATTAACTGATTCCTTTCTGTAGAGTTTTGCATATGCAAGTTGCTTTTCAATTCTTAATCATTTAGACCATGCACAAAAACAGTCACTGGACAGAAATGGAAACATATTTCTTTCTCTCTTTTTCTAGATGATTGGTTCCTAGAGAAGATTGTAATAAAAGAAGGAAGCTACCCTTTTACCACATACACCTTTGTTCACAATAACTGGATCAGTAAACATTCAAAAAAAGATTTTACGGAGATTTCAATTCCACTGCAAGGTAACTTACCTTTTTTGTTTTATGGTACTTGCCAAAGTCCATGCTGAAGAACCAGCACCCAAATCCCAACACAAGTTTCTTCATAAGGAAGTCCCACAGAAATTCCCAAGTATGAGTACAAAGAACTAAAGCCTTAACTGCTTAGGAATCACTTGCATAACAGCCTTTAAGGCATTCTCAAGAAAGGTTTCCCAACTTGAACTCAGATTTATTGGAAGTTAATGCAGTTTAAGCTCCCCCAATTTCCTACATTCAGAATAATCTAGAGGCTTCATTTTCAGAGCACATAAGATACGGCACAGATGGTACCCTTGCACAAGATCCAACCCCAATATTGCAATCCTAGGGACCAATTCAGACCACAAATCATGTGTTCTCCTGTGATGTTATTCCAGTATTGCCTGCTACATGGCAGCCCAAGAGATTAAGATGAGGCTGAAAATATGAAATACTGAATATAGCTGAGTACTGTAATACATTTTGGAACTGACATTAATATTTAACTCAAATAGGCATCATGCTGTTTGTCTGGGTATTTTTTCCATTCAGAAATGACTGTAACATCTGGCCCAGTGAAAATGTTTGATGTTAGAAGTCAAGGACAATGGAAGATGTGGATGGATTGTGCCCATGTTCCAGAAAAGATTCCTGTTGTAAAAGTGCTTGTGTATGGAACCAATGGGGTATCTCTTCCACAGAATGCCCAGAGTATGAAAAATGATCCATTTCTGGTGGGTTTCTAATTTCATTTTGTAGCATACGCTGTATGTTCTGCTGTACAATGCTACTGCATTGCTGTCACAGGGACATGATGTCCAGTGCAGGGAGATCTCAAAGAATGGACACAGGAAACTGGTATTGGGTTCAATTAGATCACAACTTTATTTATTACAGGAAATAGTAGGTTTAGCTAAGGTGTTTTTATATTGTAGACCACCCTGCGATCTTTGAATGAAGGGCAGTATAGAAATTAAATAAAGAAAGAATAATACTGTATTTACTCACATCTAATGTGCCATCGCATCTGAATCAATTTTCAGAACCTTGAAACCAAAAATAGTATTTGCTGGCAAATGTAAATGTGCCATCAAATCTAATGTGCACCTTAATTTTGCAACATAATTTGGCCAAAAAGTGTGAGCATTAGATTCGGGTAAATATGGTAAATAATAATAATAATAATAATAATAATAATAATAATATCCATTCCCAAAGTTCTTACATTTGCAGTCTCGTAACTTTTGATGCTAATTTCTGAAGGAAACCCTTTAAAAACTCATATTTATTTAACTTACATATGGAAACCACAATTGTGGTGGTGGTTGTTTTGCTAGTATTTAAGGATAAAGTGAACAGCGTTTAAAGAAAAAGTGTGAGATTCTTAAAAACTGAGGTTGAGAAAAGAAATACACATTTGACAAATTGAATTTTACCAAGATGTTGTTTGTTGCGTGTTGAGTATTCTCCTCAACCTTTGCTTTTAACAGTTTGAATTAACTGGGTTTTATTGTTCTACCAACAATATTCATATAAAATATATGCAGTGGTTTGACACATTAAAAACTAATTTTAGCAACTTCATTTACAATGCAGTCCTATGAATCTTACACAGAAGTATCACTAAATTCAATGGGACTTATTGCCAGGTAAGTGTGTATAGTATTGCACCCCCAAGATTCAAACCGAGCTAAGGTGAAAGAAAATAATAAAAAATCATCAGAATGAATGTGTGACATGTATAGTTCAGCCAACATTTTGTTTTCTTGAACAGTTAAGCGTTGGTGATATAGGCAGCATAACAAAGATATCCTTTGTGTTATCCAACACCAGTTTGAGCCGAGGAGTTAAACTTCTCAAGGTATGTTACAATTGCCTCACATGACCTTATGTTACTCTCTGTACTACAGCACAATACTTGGTACTTCAGTGGTATTGGATTTTAAAATACAAGTTTTCTATTTATTTAATACTGTAGGAGCTTGAAAACTGACTTGCAGGTTCTTGTTGTTGTTTTATTTAGACTTATATAACTTGCCTATCCCCAGAGACTAAGGCCAGGTAACAAACTTGCTTAAAACAGTTTAACATACAATTTTATGACGCAGTTAAAAAATGGCGTCTCGCCAAGACAGGCTTGCCGGAGAAAGAAAGACAGGGGGAGGAGAATCAGGACCATTGGAATGAGAAGGAATGTTGGAATGTAATCTTGACCTGACAGAGCCTCCTGATATACTTGGCAAGTCTGAGAAAAGTAAAGGAGAGACCGAAGATTATTTTTTTTATGGAAGCGTGGAACAGCGGCTGTCCCTGAGCAATATGACCTTTAGAGAGTACAAAACCCAAACAGAGGATGCCTGTTTTCAATCTGCTTGTGAAAATTATCAGAGATCACAAAGAAAGGAATATACGATAACAACAAGAAGATGAAGAAAGTAATAAAGGACTATCTGGATTGAACTGGATAGAACTGTTTAATTAAAGCAGCAATATAAGTGATGTTTGGACTTGTTCGGAGCTTGATGTATGGGTACCCCCAACAAAATTGAAAATTCGGCTGTATAATTTGGAACTAATGTGATTTGGATAATGTGATGTGATTGGCCTGTTAATAAAAATTATTTTTTTAAAAAATAAAACAGTTTAACATACACTGCTCAAATCATTTTTATGTACAAGCTCTTACCAAAATTTCTAGAAAGCTATAAGAAGCCATTGCAGATGCTGGGAAACTAATGTAATTTTTAGCAGCTCATTCTCATCAGAATGGCCCTATGAAAATCTATGCGTGGAACTGAATCTTAAGGTTACCAAGGCGTGATTGATAGTTACAAAGGCATGACTGATCTGAATATGAAAGAAAAAAGCATGCACTCCTGTGTATACTACAACATCATGTGCATTTAAGTTGCAGCAGTGGATCAAAAACCCACCACAAGATTATAAGCCTGAATGATTGGGGAATCCCTGTGCTGCCACCCTCTCTCCCATTATGCAACCTGTCAGCCATCCTTATTTCAGTCTTCCCTGGACCCAGCTTCACTTGACTGGCTTGCATCCAATTGCCTCTGTGGCTCGGCACAACGTTAAGTGTCAACTCTGCAAATTCTAGATGGGATGAAAGGAGAGAGATAACTAAAAGCACAACATGGGAACTGAGCCAACCTCCCTTTCTCATTATGATCATATTCAGTAGCCTAATATACATGGAACGGGAGAGGGTACAAGACAGAGCCCTGGGTCACTTCCAGACAACCTGTTTAATGAAGCTCAATTTGTTCACAGGAAGACTGGATAAAACTGTCCATCCTGATTTGTTTGTGTGGATATTAGATAACTTTACATCAAGCATTAACTCCCACTTTGCAGTGCATTTTTGTGTCATTGCAAGAAGAAGAAGAAGAAGAAGAAGAAGAAGAAGAAGAAGAAGAAGAAGAAGAAGAAGAAGAAATTTGGGGGAAGTGGGGTTGTTTTGCCAGAGTTCCAAATTAGCTTTAATTGCACAGCCTGATTTTTCTGGAGTGCTATTGAATCCCACCCCAAAGTAGTGAGAGTATGGAAGCACCCCTGGATCACCCCTGAGGATGTGGTCTGTGGGTGCTGACAACTAATCAGCCATTACTACCCTTTGAATTTCTCTGCTGATTATGAATTGGATAACGCAAGAAAGCCCCATGGTTCTGCAGCACCTCATGGATTGTGGCATAGAGAAATGAGGCAAAGGAAACAACTAAGTCAGCACAAAAGAATGATGGAAAGGCACATAAAATGGAGTGTGTGAGAGGAATCATAGTAAAAGAAGTTTTTGAACACCAGTTCAAGTACAGTAGTTTGTCAGCCAGGTAAATTAAAAGCACAAACAAGGCCACACATCTTAGTGGTCTCACTGCAAAGACATTTCATCCCCTAAATATTGTCTTTTATCACACTTAGGAAGGGAAGGGATAGTGTGGAGATCCATCTGTGTTGCTGTTACATCTGCTGTTTTTGTGTTCAGGAGCTGCAGTTTTTCTACAGTGATTATTCTCTTTTTATAGCACAGTCATATATATACAGTATCATATGATACCATAGCAAATATCATATCAGTATTTAAAAGTTCTTACTGGAACATTAGTAAAATCCATTCCAGAAGAAAAACATTAAGAGGGATTTTTTTCTTTTTGTACTCAGGAAAACAAAATCATTCTTCAGGAAACTAATTGTTTTATCAAAAGTGAATCTCGTAATTTCAGTTTACAACAAATGCAAGGAAACGTACATTTGAGCTCATTTCGTGAAAAGGCAGAATAAATGCTATAAATTAAACAATGTGTAGCCTGGCTCTTGGTGCACTATTTGTGATACAGAATCACAATTTAAATGACAGTAAGGAATCCCTCTTCCTAGCTAACCCTCTGAGAGACTGAGGCACTATTTCATTACGATCAATCAATCAAATGTTTATTACGGTTGATCAACCATTAAGCAAAGTACAAAATAGAAAGAAGCACAAAATCACTGCCTCAGTGCAACCAATGCTGAATTATTAAAAGTGACAAGCTAGGACAGGCACCCCCAAACTCAGCCCTCCAGATGTTTTGGGACTACAACTCCCATCATCCCTAGCTAACAGGACCAGTGGTCAGGGATGATGGGAATTGCAGTCCCAAATCATCTGGAGGGCTGAGTTTGGGGATGCCTGAGGTAGGAGCTAACAATAATAGCAAATTAAGAGATATCACAGCTTTAAGATATATATACGTTAGTAGATTTATTAGACTCCTCAAGAAAGAGTCTACAAGTATTAGCCAGAAAACTGCCTCATAAGGGAATTGTTGTTGGCATCTGCCTGTCTTGAGAGACAATGGTGTGCACCTCCAGGGGTGAAGTCAAACTGCAAGCCTGGAAAGTGTGTGTGGAGGTCCTGGGCTGCCCCGACGACAAGACCCCTTCTTGGTCTTGCTGATGTGGTCCAAAGTAAAGCAGAGTAATACGTTTGGCACCAGCTTGGCTGCAGGAGTTGCCAGGAGGAGGCATACAAGGATCAAAGTTTTCTTTCTCCTAGATGGGCTACCTTCCCAGGTTCATGAGCCCCATCTGCCCCTCACTTCCTTCTACAGCACATGCAGACCATTTGACCCACTGCTGGATTGCATATATCTGTTAGAAACAGACCAAGTCAGGCACAGGGACCTGGTGGTATAAATGGCCCATTAGTGATGCATGTGACTCCTGTGTATCCATATATTTTATTGTATAACCACACATAGATCCAAAGATAGCAGATAAAAACCCCACCCCTCATTGATTCATTTTTTTCATGTAGACACAAAAGAATCTAGCAACATCTGCTACAACAGAGACATTGGCAAGGCAATGGAGCCAGCATTGAATAGAGAGCATCCATGACAATCTACTTAATGAGACAAGTCCAGTTTTCAAGTTCATGGCAGTACTAGCAACACAGTACTAGCTGTAATAACTACAGCTCTAAGGAAGAAGAACTGAATTCCTTCTAATGAAAATCTAAGCCCAGGAAATGAGATTGAGGCTCCATACAAAATCTGGTTCTCAGCTTTTGCAATGAAAGCCTGTGGAGCTGCTGGAACAAATTTGCCTCCTTTTGTGAATAAAAATCAAAATCGTGCTCTTACTGTATAGGCGTCTTGAAACTGCATCCTGAGGCGTTTGTAGGAATTGGCTTGTTCTAATCTGTGGGCCTCCATGTCCTCTTGGCTGCAGCTCCGGATGAAAGACTTGGACACTAAAGAAGAACTGGGCTTTCACCCTTTAAACCAATGGCTTTTTGAAGAAGATGGATCTGAGACTGTGACAGAGCTAGCAGCAGTCAGACCAGATAAAGCACCACTTAAGGGTATGTTTCCCAACCACAGAACAAGCAAAACTAAATGTTCTCTTCCAGAAATTACCTCTGTGAAAAACATGGTAGAAAGGGCTATACATTATTCTAGAGCAGGTGAACAACCTTCCTGCTCCTAAGGGCCTCATGTGGTGGGTGGACATTTGGCTGTGTGCCAGAAGGGATGGCCAGTCATGGGCAATGCCATTAACACACTTGTCCAACACACACATAGACATTCAACTCTTTCTTTCTTTCTTTCTTTCTTTCTTTCTTTCTTTCTTTCTTTCCTTCCTTCCTTCCTTCCTTCCTTCCTTCCTTCCTTCCTTCTCTCTCTCTCTCTCTCTCTCTCTCTCTCTCCCTCTCTCTCTCTCTCTCTCTCTCACACACACACCCCTTTCCCATTCGATTTCCCAGCAATCCAGTTCAGCAGTTCAAAGCTTCAATTAGTGTGCTGATATGCAACTATCTTGTCTGTCTTGGGAGTGTGAGACGGAATGCGGAGGGGGGGGTTGATTAAAACCTCCACCAGCACTCCCAATGCAGATAACGTTCTGCCTGCACTGATAAGAACTGAATAAGGACTTGACTGTATGGGGAATACCATGCTGGCTTCTCCCAGTTGATGATCTGGCTGTGAACCACCCTGAGATCTGTGGATGAAGGGCAGTATACAAATTTAGTAAAATATTTAAGTCCAGGCAATCTGGTTTAACTGGGTTTAAAAACTTGGAGAAAGGCATGTTTAAGTTACATTAAATTAAGTAGGACTTTTATTTAAGTAATTATGTTCTGTCCATCTCACTTTAAGCACCTCTAACTCTTGCAGGATTGCATCTGAAATGAAGGGTTCTGTTGGGTCTCACTAAAAGTGATTTCCTTCACATCCCAACTCAAACTCTGATAAATTAGCAAATTTAGTTGCACAGTGCTATGCAGAGTTCATGCAGCTACTGCTCTAAAAATTGTTCTGTCATGCTGCCTAAAGACGTATGCATTACTATGCAGACGTATACAAAACTATGTGTTGTCATCCAGGCATCATACTAGATGATGATTTCTGTCTGTAGTGAATAATATTAATGCAGATCGATGTGAAGAGTTGAGCTACTTCCTCATAGCACTTTAATTGGTAGTGGCAGCAATTATCTAACTGGCAGGCTCAAAGGGAAAGCAGCTGATCTGGAACAAACAGCAGGGCTTTAGCCCTGTTAACTTTACTCTTTTTTTCTACAGAAACATCAGCAGCAATGAATAGATGCTAACTGGAGTTAAGTCCTGCAATTAATATGAAAAAAGGGGATTTGTTTCTCTTGGCTTCTGCAAAAAATGAATCAAGCTTCATTTAATTGCACTTTTAAGTCATATTGACATCGTTCGGTGACAAAAGTTCTAGTCAGGAATGATAGTATAGATCTGATGTTCATATTTGAATAATAAGCAGAATGCTATAAACTTGTAACACTGGGCTAAAAAGTGGAACTACTTTTTAGTAGCCATGTATTATGGGTTTTGGAAGTGTGCACATGTGTGGTGTATTGCAAGAAATTATATTGAGAGCAGGGATGTTATTGGGGAGATACAGTAAATCAGGAATTAAGGAAGATAAGTACCAAGATGAAATAGAAGCAAATGCCATAAATACTCTTTTGTACACCTGTTTGTTTTCATTAAATATGCACTTCCATACAAATTTACTTGAGGGTAAGTCCCATGGAGCTTAGTGGGACTTACTTCTGAGTCGACCTGTAGAGGGCTGCCCTAAAACATAATTGCTTGTCTACTAAAAATAGATGAAGTAGCCAATTGTAAGGTCGGTGGTTGGAATCTGCACGATGGGGTGAGCTCCCATTGCTATGTCTCAGCTCCTGCCAACCTAGCAGTTTGGAAGCATACCAGTGTGAGTAGATAAATAGGTACCGCTGCGGCTGGAAAGTAAATGGTGTTTCTGTGCACTCTGGTTTCCGTCATGGTGTTCTGTTGTGCCAGAAGCGGTTGTGTTCATGACCATGGAAGTTTGACCCCCAAAAGCCACTCCCCCAAAAACCCAGAAAAAAATGCTCTCTGGTTTGTCTGATTGCTCCCCTTTACTCCTTCCCTCCATTTCTCAGCCAACCATCAAAAAGCAAACAATGAAGTAAAATACTCTGTTCTTATATATAAATTGGTGGTGTGTATAGCAAGGTTTGGGTACTAATTTATTGTTTTTGGATAAGTGATTATTCTCATAACTTAAGTTCATAAAGCAGGTCCTGTGTGGTTTGTTTATGAAAGAGGAAGGATATAGGACTATTGGTTTTATTTCTTACGCACATATTAATTTTATGCTTCTCATAGGTTTCTTTGTCACATTTTCTATCGTTTATCTTTTTCCACAGCGGTTACTTACTCGATCAGTGTCCACACAGGAACGTTACCTGCATCAGAAACAGAAGCAGATGTCTTCATTACAATATTCGGGGAGAATGGGGACTCTTACAAAAGAAGACTTAGGTGTTCAGAGTCATGTGCATACTTTGCAAAGGGTCAGGTAGGCTTAGAATTTGTCTAGCTGTTATTTTGAGGGGCTTTGTAAACTTCAATCAGAGTGTTCACAACACAGCTACCTCAAGCTCTGCTTTCACTGGCATTGCTATGTGCAATCATGAAAAATGCAGAAAAGACACTTAAGAGGTGTTCCCTCTCTATATTGCTTGCGAAAGTCGAAGAAAAAGGAGCTGCCACATCCAAAACACACATGCAAAACAACTCTTAAATGCTGGCAAATTAGCAGTGCTGATGCTGTCAGAAATAGCCACCTTCTATCATTCAATAACCAAAGGGCTGGAATAAAAAAATAAAAAAGAGGTGGATAAAGGAGCTCTGGGAATGTTTTTACAAGTTTATGGGGGTTTGGAGGAGTCATGAAGTTGCAAAGCTGAGGGGGCTGGGTCCAGACCTAGACATGGCCAGATGAAGACATTGGGGCTCTTTCAGTGAGTCTGTTCTAAACATGACCAAGTCCAGATCCAGACCCGAGTTATTTCCCCATTCAGATCTGCATCTCCTTTGCTTTCCATGAAGACGGATCTGGCTTCTTCAGCTGCTATTCCACAGGGTAGCTGCATGCCAACTGGAAAATCTCTTGCAACTCCAGGAATTCCCATATCATAGCTCCCAAGGACTCTGAGGATATTAAGATAACCTTATATATTTAAAGGATTCTAATACAATTTGCAGACGACTGTGATGTGCATCAATACCCTGCTGAAATAACTATGTTTAATGACAGAGAAAGGAGAGCCTCTCAAGCTTCACAGCTGCAGCCTTAAGGGAATATTCCTGGAACTATAAGCACAGGATGCCATAATTCTAATTTCTATTGACTCTTTCCTATACAAATCACTTCTCTTAAGGAATGTGTATAGAAATAAATACCATGCATATAAAATTTAAACTGGCACTGCTGTAGTTCAACCTCCATTCATTTAATGGGGTTTGTCTGGGAGCTTAATGCCAGACCTGCTGAAATAAATTGAGGCTGAACAGCAGCAGTACTTGGTGAATTGTGCCTATGATATTAGATATTTGCATATAATTCTGAACAGAAATCCAGGATCCAAATCCGATGCAGATATCTCACTGCTGCTTTTAAAAGAAATGCGAAGAGATGGAATATCTGATCACAGAACTGCAACGCCTTGGCTAGTTTGGCCCTTTGTAACCACTAAAACAGCTGAGCAATTGAACAACTTGCACAGGAAAATTGTTGAATTTCCCTTCCTAGAGATTTAAAAGAAGAGAGTTGATAAGTATCTGTCAGTGTAGTGAATCCTGCTGCTGCAGGGGTTGAGCTACATGACTCACGAGATCCCTTCCAAAAATTGGGAATCTGATTCAGCCACATTAATAAGCCTAAATTGAATTTACTGCTTGTAGCTGTCACAACTGTATGATAGAAGAAGATGAAGCAATTCAATTAAATCAAATCACAGTGAATGAAGCTGGTTTATATTGCTTAAGTAATTATCTTTCTAGTTAAATGCTCTCATTGGTTTAATGGGTTAAATGAGTAGGAAATTGTCATTTTGCCTAACTAAAGCAGAATCTAAATCAGGCGAGCCAATTTAATAAAATGGTTTTGCTTTTCATCAATTACATTTCCAATGAAGTGTATGTGTCTTTACACAAAGGGAGAAATAACATAGGACAAAAATACATTCTGGCTAACAGTGAGAGCTGTGTAATTTAATGCATCATAAGGCAAATTCATTGATAACAATGGGGTGATTTTGACCACTGTTTCCGGAGGACTTTGATTTATTGTCCTATTGAAAGGGATTAATGATAGATTTCAAACTGAAAAGTACTAACAGGAAAGAAAGATGAATATTGCTGGTATAGCCTATTATGTACAACTCTGCATATAGTGTGCCACCATAACAAGATTTGCCATTTCAAATAACAAAATCAAAAGTGGTGCAATGTTCCAGAAGTTATTTACAATACATTCTTCTTGACTATTGACTATTTGGGGCTTTTTATACTTCCCATTAAGAGCTGTACTTTGTCATGGTAACTGTTTTTTGGAAGAGTATAAATATGTGAAGGTAAAAATGTCAGAAATTCTATTTTTCTAGTTGAAATTATATTCTCCAGGCTACATTTCCTGGGAGTATTTGTAGAATATACCTGGACCAAAAGATATGTGTAAGAATCTGATTTTTAAAACCATAAAGCATTTCCATTTTATTTTAATTTATTCATGTTTTATTTCATTCTTCTTTGTCTCATTGTATAGAAGTTGTCAACAAGTAAAATTATAGCTGCTGCTGCTGCTTCTTCCATCCATCTGGTCGTCTTGCTACCCACATGTGCCCATACTTCCACCCACCCGCTCATATTCTCTCTCAAATGGGCACACATTCATTCCCTCTAATATAATTTATTCATCCCAACATGCATCTCTGCAGCTGCTACTGCACTGTTGTTTACTGGAAGCTAGAATAGTATTAGAAGTGTTCATTTGCACTAAAAAACCCACACCATTTCCTTGTCTTTATCAAACTCTCATGCACAGAAGACTGATAGCTTTCTGTGGTCAGTCTAATTGGCCATTGTTAGCATTGCCATCTATACTTAGAATTTGAAACACTATAAGGAGTAAAACTTAAGCACACACACACAAATTGGTTGATTTGTTGTATTGCACTGTGCTGTCATTCACAGAGTTGCTGCTGAGTAGATGGAGAAAATCATGCATGGTATTAGTATGAACCAGTCATTTTCAAGCTTTCTGTGTCCATGGAATCCTTCCTTCCAGTAGCACCTTAAAGACCAACTGAGTTAGTTCTAGGTATGAGCTTTCGTGTGCATGCACACTTCTTCAGATACACAGTGTGCATGCACACGAAAGCTCATACCTAGAACTAACTCAGTTGGTCTTTAAGGTGCTACTGGAAGGAATTTTTTTATTTTGTTTTGACCATGGCAGACCAACACGGCTACCTATCTGTAACATGGAATCCTTCTCATTTCAAGATTCCTGCCAAAGAACCTTTGCAGAAGAATCGGGGAGGGGGTGTTGTAGGGTCCATATGGGATACTGAAGAGTCCTAATGGCCCATGTGAACTGAGTGTATATCCTTGAATACACCCAGAACTCCCCCGCAGCTCTGTACTGTATGACAAGCTGTGCGGTGGAAATTGAACTTCTATTACTAATACTTTAATTCAGGAACCTTTGCAGGAATTCCATGGTTCCAAACAACACAGTTTGAAAGTCATCAATTTAGATCAAAATACCAGAGACAGGGAGCTGGCCAATGAGTTTAAATCCTGAAACAGCTATGGATTTGCTGGGTTTATGCTGCACATACTGTTCAGCCACTGTGGTCTACCTGTAAAGTTAACAGCAACAGCTGCATACTTTGAATGCTGCTGGAAAATATTACTATAGGAATCATTTAGTTAATAAATGTATCTCAATCTCAAGTTCCCAAAAGCATTTTAGGCAGGACAGAGTTCTACTAGTCTCTGAACAAGAAGACCTCTGCATATGAATAAGGTATCTAAAAGCTATTGAACCAGTTTTGTGTTTAAGTACCAGTAAAAGGAACAACTGAACAGGAAAACGATTCTCTTTTCTAACAGAGTAGTTGAACTGAGCGATGTTTAATATGTTTTTATTAAGTGGATGTTGGCCCTGCTTTATTTCCTTTTCCCAATAGTTGAATACCTTCAGTGTCCAAGCAATAGATCTAGGAATGTTGAGCAAAGTGGTTGTGGAACACAATAGATCTGGTTATGGAGCGGGTTGGTACCTTGACCGAATAATGATACAAGAATCAGAGAAGAATAGTGACCAGTATGTATTCCTGTGCCAGCAATGGTTGGACAGTGGAGTTGGTGATGGAAAAGTGAAACGAGAGGTGCAACTTCTTGGAAAAGTTAGGAAAGAGAAGCTGGCTGAAAATTTTCATGGTGAGATGCAAAATTATAAAAATATATTAAAGATTCTGTTTTGATAGATTTTATTTTGTCTTTCAGGGATGGGTCTCTTGAAACAAAAAAATGCTATTCAAATATAATATACCTTTATTCTAAGTGACATCATTCATGTATCCTCATAGCATTTTGCAAAGCGGGATAATACAGTTAGTGTGTGTGTGTGAATATGTGTACACACACACACAGAGAGAGAGAGAGAGAGAGAGAGAGAGAGAGAGAGAGAGAGAGAGACTAAGAAGTATAAGAAATGATTTAAAATTAGATTTGGGGATTAGATGCAACAGAAGGTGGTGAGGAGAGAAAAACAAATAGGAGACTTCTTCAGGCATGATGAATGACAGACCAAAGGCTCTTGTATCTGAAGCTATTTCTGATATATCTAATCTGTTCTAGCAGTATTTTCTACCTCACCTACACCCCATTTAGGGTACAAAAGTAAAGGTAAACCCCATTTAGGAATGTTGTTTTAAAATGTGATGAACTGAAACATGCCCACAAACCCCTTTCTTGGTCAAGGGTGTGGAGAGAGTGTTGGTGAGGCAGTAGCAGCAGTTCCTGGATGTTACAGACTATCTGGATCCATTTCAGTTTGGGTTTAGGAGCAGTTTTACCACTGAATCAACCTTGGTTGCCCTGATGTGGCTGGGGAAACCCAGCCAGATGTGTGGGATAGAAATAATAAATGATGATGATGATGATGAATGAAGTGCATTGAGAGCAGCTGCTCATCCCTACTTGCTCTTGCCCCACCATTTTTCCCTGGGGAAATGCAATATTTAGCACTGAATAGGAGCAGATTGATGCTTTCTTCAGATTGATGCTTGCTCCGATTTATTGCTAAAGAATTAGTTCTCCAGAGGAAAGTGGTGTGACAAGGGCAAAACCACTTGGACCTGTGCCTAGAAAGTGTGGGACAATGGGGAAACTGCTCAGACCCATCCTTTCTTATGCACAGGACAAGCATAAGACCGGATGAGCCCTGGAACATGCAGAGTATTACTCTGTCCTTCTTGCTTGATCTCTCAGCAGTTTTTGATCCCGTTGATATCATATGAGCAGAAACACTGTTAAAATTGTAAAACAATGTACAAATTCAGAATAGTATATAAATGATTAACAATCACGGCACTATTGCTAGTATTGAAATATCAAGGGTTTAACTGTTGGCTTATTTCATGCACTCTGTGGCTAACAAAAGTTCAAAATTGTGGAGCAAATTCAGATTTCTGCAACACTACAGTCAATTTGTTATTTCCTACTGATTTGCTTTTCTAGGTACTTGGGATGTCACTGTTACAACTAGAGGCATTTCAAGCAATGCTATGAACCCTAAGTTGACTCTTACGGTTTGTGATGACAAAGGGGCATCTTCTTCAGTCTTTATTCCCAAAGGATCATTTCAGAGGGCTGAGGCTTATCAGGCAACACTGGAGCTGGATAAGAAGTCTAATATGATATGCAAAGTTCGCTTGGAAGTAGAAGACACAGATGGGGAAATGTGGCATTGTCGTGAGGTAAATCCTAACTATGCATTTGTATATTATACTGGAAGAAAAAACTTCTTTATATAACCTTGTTGGGCTTCCAGGGACAAGGCTAAATCAAAGGCCCCCCGTGTCCATTCCCTCGTTCCTCTTCTTTTGCACAAATGGCCACAAATCACTAGGATATTCTGTTCATGGTTTTTATTAGGGATTAAATTCACACCCCAACAAAGATAGATCCCCCAGGGCATGAAGACTGCCTCCCAGATTAGGGTTTTAGACAGTCCCCTCCAATAGTCAGCCAGAATTTTCACTCAGTAACTTTTGGGTATCCAGTAAAGGTAGTCCAACAGCTCCTTGTTGGGCGGCTTTACCTCTACCTTCCTTCCTACTAGCATGCAGAAGGAGGTGGGGAGCCCTCTTGCTTTTCCCTTGCAGGACTGTTCTACCTCTCTGGAGGCTGAGGCAAATAAGCTCTGTGTCAGTGCATCTCCACTTCAGGGACTCAAGAGCAATCCTTTCTTCAGGCATAGCCCACTAGACCCCCAGATTCCTCCAGCCTCATTCCAATCAGCTTCCCAGCCACAAGGCATTGGTTAGGTGTAGCCTGAAGCTTCACGCCTCCCCACTTGCTTGCCTGCTTGTTTAAAGCTATCTTTCTGTATTTCCTACTCATTAATATTCTGCCTGTGTTCTCTGTGTTTGCTGCTGCTTGGATAAATGCATGAATCTGACTTTTGGAACTTTTGTAAGTAAAGTGTTTTAAACTTACTTTATGACTTCTACAAGAGGGGTAGAAAAGAGAAGAGCACTTTGCAAGTGAACTAAATGGGATAAAAAGGTCTATATTTCCACATTATACTGCTGCTTAACTTTTCTGAGTTTAACTCTGCTATTGAGGGCTCTCTCCTGCTGTTGAATGAGTTTAGCCCCACATTTTGAATTCATTCCCTGTTTAGGGAAGTTTTTAATGTTTAATGCTGTATTGTGTTTTTAATATTCGGTTGGGAGCCACCCAGATTGGCTGGGGAAACCCAGCCAGATGGGCGGGGTATAAATAATAAAATATTATATTATTATTATATTATGTGCCCAGCCAATTATTTTGTTATTTACCCCACACACATGGGTCGTGTGAATTCATTTTTTTCTCCCACAAGACCTCCACTCTGTCCCCCTGCTCCCCTTTTTCCTATCTGCCTTCTGCACACAGAGAGGAAGCTGCCTATCTTGTCCACCAGCAGGCTGTCTTCTCAGCCACACTTTACTGGCAAGCCTCTGAGCAGTTGAAAAATACAGGTATTGTAGAGCTGTCCCCAGCTATCCTTCACAAACCTACTCTCCCACACACACACACACACACAAACACACATTCCTATTTAAAGGGATGTGATTTTCAGAAAGCATCTTCTAGTTGTGCTCAACAGTTATCTAACAGTCTTATGTAACATAATGCTCAGATCTGTTTGTCACATATCAGACTATTCACATAATATTCATATCTGTTTATAGCAGAACTATTACGGCTTCCATAGTATGCGTCAAAAATTTATTTGGGAAGAAATGTTTTCTTTTTTAAAAAAACAAACATGAATGGTGGGGACTGGAAAGATTCCCTCCCCGAGTCACTCAGTGAAGTAGTTGGCAGGTGGTTAAGAAGACAGAAGGAAGTGTTATTACATAACACAATTACCGATTTCACTATGGTAGTATGATTTCACTGTGATGATTGCCACTGGCTGAGCCAAGGGGTTGGGGGGGGGCTGGGGGGGGCTGATGGGAGCCAGAGTCCAGCAATATCTGTAGGGCTACTGCCTTCCCATCCCTAGTTTGGATGGATGAAAAAAGATGCTTTATTTCTTAGTAGCTGGCTATACTTCACCTCCAGCTGATGTCTTTGAATGATTGTGTTTTGCGTTCCTTCAGTCCTTCCAAGGGCTGGAGTAAACCTGTTTCCTCTCTAATGCAGAGGAGTGACATTGTTCTCTAACATATTTGAACATTTTATTTATTTATTTATTTATTTATTTATTTATTTATTTATTTATTTTGTTTATAATACAGTGATCCCTAAAGAGTTTGCATAAAATATTAAAACTAAATATAACGAAATATAGCAATGAAAGAGTATATATATATATATATATATATATGCAGGTTTTGGTGTCCTCGGGTGTCTTCCCGTGTAAAAGTTGGGGTGTCTAGGCGACGTTTCGACGAGGTCTCACTCGTCATCTTCAGGCTGGTGCTTTCGGCTTCTTGTTACTGGAACAGAGCAGGATCTCAGTGTTTGAGTTCCTATAAATACTGTAGAGGGGGTGTGGTGTATAGCCTCCAATGTTCTGGGCAGAGAGGAAGTTCCCAGGCTAGTGTGCCTTTTCTTCTTTTGTTCCTTAATTACTTGAGAGATATCTTGAGTGATTTCTTGAGTGATATCCTGAGTACCACTTAGGTGGGTCATTAGGTGTGGATTAGTTGTTAAAGTCTTTGTGTCTTGACCTCTTGAACTTTGTGAAGAGTTTTCCTGAGAAGATGGCTGTACTGTACTTAGTTGTGCTCTGGCTTGGCTTCGTGTATAGGGGCGAGCTGTGGTTTTGTGGCTTGTGTCAGCCAGATCTGTGTAGGGATTGCAGGGGGGTGCAGCATCCGGAGGTGCCACCATGGATTGGCTACTGGATGGTGTCTGTAATTCATCTGTGGAGAGGGTCTGGGTTTGGGTCTGGTGTGGTTGATTGGTGTTGGCGTTCTGTGTGCCTCTGGATCTGGTGTCAGTTTTTGTGGGGAGGGCTAATTTCCAGATGTCTGGCAAGCGGGATGTGTCGTCACGCTTGTTCATGTTGTGAGGGTGTTTCTCTATCTCGATGGCTTCCATGATTATTCTCTTGTGGTGATGTTCCGTGTTAAAGAGCAATTTGGAATCTGCAAAATTAATTTCGTGTCCTGTTTCTTTCACCCGAGGACACCAAAACCTGCATTCCTGTACCCGTGAAAATCTACGAAAGCATATATATATATATATATATATACAGAAATCTATTATCTAGGGCAGTGTTTCCCAACCGGTGTTCTGCGGCACACTAGTGTGCCGCGAGATGTTGCCTGGTGTGCCGCGAGCGAGTCCAAAAAAGGTTGGGAAACACTGGTTTCTCTTTCAAAAAGGAAACGTGGGTTAAAGCGGCGACACCGCCTCCCACTCACTTTCCTGCTCTGGCTTCCCTAACAGTTTTCCGAGTTGCGTCACTGGATCCAGCCCCCTTTTCCACATGTGACACGGGGCTGGAGGGAGGGAAAGAGGGCTTTACGTCGCGCACAAAGGCAGCCTCCTAGAAGCGCTCTGGGCCGGCGCCGTTTCACCGAAGGCGCCGGAGGACCCCCACCCTCAGCTCCTTCAGAAAGGAAGCCCCGCCCCTCGGCTCCCTACGCCGCCAGGCAGCTCAGCTGACTGACGAGGACGTTCTGCGGTGGCGGCCGCCGCACAACCACCACAGGTGCTGGCAGCGTCCGCAGCGCAATAAGTAACAGCGCCTGGTGCTGCCAACTCTTTCTCTCTCTCTCCGGCCCCCCCCCAAGCTCTCGCGCGCCCCGCGTCAACATCGTCGCGCGCAGCTTCCCGAGCTTGAGGCCAGCCGCTGCACGCATGCGCCGGCTCGTAATCGGCTCCGGTTGTTGCCTTTCTCCGCCTAGGTCGGTGGACCCCGAGCCTAGGCTTCCTTCCCGCACCCCGCTTTCCGAAGACCGCACACCAGTTGGGCCAGTACATATTCCCCTCCCGTGACTGGAGCGGAATAGCCCTTTCTCTTCTTCCCCAACCCTTGTCGTTGGAGGAGTCCCTCAGTCCCTCGCTTTGCTGCCTCCTCCCCCCCCCACCCCCAAAGCTTGGAGGTTCCCCGGCAAGGGGGAGGGGAAAAAAATTGAAAGTTACACTTTCGTGCGTCCCTCCCGGCGTGACGCTGCGCGCTGACGTCACGGGGCTGTAATGGTGGTGTGCCTCGAGATTTTTTTCATCAAACAAGTGTGCCTTTGCCCAAAAAAGGTTGGGAAACACTGATCTAGGGACATGACATGTGCTTAAAAGTAGCTATTGTTTCCACTTCCTGGATTGCATGTGGGTGAGTGTTACCAACTGAGAAGGCCTGCTTTCTAGATACCACAAGGTGACATTCCACTGATCATAGTATAGTCAGCAAAGCCTCCTCTGAAGATCTTAGTGATCAGCCAGGTATGTTGGCCTGCTAGGTATCCTGGTCCTAAGTTGTTTAGAGCTTGAACATGGCTCAGTAGCTACTCGGCAGCTGTAAGAAACGTTCTCATATACCATATTTATTTGGATCAGCTACACCAAGGTGCTGACTTCAATATTACCTAGTAAAACATGGCTCTATATCTACATATTCTCAAACTGGCTATTATATTCTGGTCTTGCAACTAACAAAGGGAGACAGTGACAATGCCTTGACAAAAGTACCTGCCATGTAAACTGACATCCCAGGAAAGAGGCAGAGCACCAAAGTGACAGCCTCTCCAAGTATGTCTAGGATGCTGAAGCTAACGTCATCAATTGCAGCAAAATAGCTGTGTTGCAGAAAATATAAGGAATTTTCCCTGACAAAATAAAAGTCAAAATGCTTCTGGGGAATAGCTTTTAATTCATAGTTGTAATTGAAAGTCTTGCATTGTTTCTAAATTGCTCTGCTGCTGATTTCATTTCCCAGAAGGTGAAAGATGCAAAAAGAGGGTCATATCTTTTGGGCCTTGTCCTCACCAACAGGGAGGAACTGATCAATGAAGTGAAAGTACAGAGAACCTTGGGAGGAAGTGATACACAAGCAAGGGAAATCTGAGTGTAGTTGAACATACACTCTGGACTTTAAGGAGGCTCATTTCAAAAAGCTAACAGAACTACTAGGTGAAGTCCAATGGTCAAAATCACTCAAAGAGATAGGAGTCCAAGATGGATGGGAGTTTCTTAAAGGTTAACTATTGAAGGCACAAAGGCTGGCAATTCCAACAAGAAAGAAAAGTGGGAGGCACCAAAATAAACCGCATAAAAAGCTTACAGATGAGCTGTGTTGGAAGAAGGGACTATATAAGAAATGAAAGAAAGCAGAAATCACAAAGGAAGAGTGTACAAGAGTAGCCAATAGTTGCAGGGAGAAGGTTGGGTGAAGCAAAGCTCAGAGGGACATCCACTGCCTCACCTGTAGATGTAAAGGAGTTGTGTGTCATCAGCATATTTCTGACTGCATACTCCAAAACTTCAGTTAACCCCCAGACAGCAGTTTCTTGAAGATGTTAAACAGCACAGGGGATAAAATTGAACCCCGAGGAACCCCACATTGAAGGCTCCACGGGGCTGAAGAGCACTCCCCAAGCATCACCCTCTGGGGGGGGGGGAAACCTCCAAATAGGACTGGAACCACCACAAAGTGGTGCCACCCACCCCTAACTCAGACAGCCACTCCAGAAGGATACCATGGTTGATGATATCAAAAGAGGTCTGAGAGGTTGAAAAGAATTAACAGGAACATATTTACCTCTCTCTCTCCCAACAGAGGTCATCACGTAGGGTGACGAAAGCAATTTCTGTACCGAAACCAGGCCAAAACCCTGATTGAAATGAAAATCAAGAAAATCCATTTCCCCCAACAGCATTTACACAAAATATATTGGGTCTAAATGAAATATTAGATATCGTATTTTTCCGTGTGTAAAACTAGGTTCCCCCCCCCAAAAAAAATAATGTCCAAAATTTGGGGGCATCTTATACATAGATCTCCCCCCCCCCCATTTTCTTAAATCGGAGTCCGCCCCCAAATGTCTTATACATGGGGGCGTCTTATAGATGGAAAAATACGGTACTTTCAATAGGTGATATCCAATGAAGTCATGCTCTGAGCAGACCCATCAATGGACTTATTGCTTTACTCAAACTTTGGATATTGGAGTGTGTGTGTGGTTTGTTTTTTAAAGCTCTTACAAAACCATGTTTTCTACAGTGTATTCTGAAGTCATTTTTAAAGTAGGGTTTTCAAGAAACATCCTCCACAGAGGGTGATAAATGCACATTTCATAAGTATTTACAGGAAGGAATGTTTTTTCCTGCAAATGCTGGACTGATTCAAACATTCAGAGGATGATAGATGGTATTATATATGTAGGGAGATGAACTCTTCTGTGCTGCCTTTGGTGGCAATGTCCCCTGCATACAGGGGCGCAGCGTCTGCGATCACCACCTGGGGCAGACACACATGCACTGGAGGTGGGTGGGGTGTGCCGCCAGGCAGTGCACTCACCCACCAGAGCCCGCTGCTTCTGCACTGTGGCTGCCTTGTAGCATTGGGCTGTCATGCGAGGAAGCTGCCTCCACAGCTCCCTTGTGCACCAGGTCCCAGCATTGGAGAGGGGTGCTGCCGCCTCCTCTCCAACACTTCTGCCCCTGGGTCAGGCTTGACTTTGGGGTGGAGCTGCAGCCGGCTACCATCTGAGGAAGCTGCCTCTGCAGTTCCCCCTAGCGTTGGAGAGGGGCGGCAACACTGCCAGTTTCTCCCGGGTCACCCGGGTCAGGCCTGACCCAGGAGTGGAGCTGTGGCCAGCTGATGGCTGCGCCCTCCCTCTTCTATTCAGATGGCCCGGGGCAGCCCTAGGGAGAAGGAGCCAGTGCTACCGCTGCCCCAGCCCCAAAGGGAGGGCCCAGGCACGGCTTCTCTCAATGAGGAAACCTGTTGTGGGGGCACCTAGTTGTGCCCCCTTAAAAATGCACCCGGAGCTACACCCCCAGGTGCCCCCCCGGCTATGCCGCTGCCTGAAAATGTGGCTCAACGCTTGTATTTGCACCATGGCTAATGTTTCAATATCTCATTATTTGTACACAATAGATAATCAATAACTATGCTTAGGATATAGCATGCTCTAGTTTTGAACCAGTAGAGCTTAAGTGATCTGAACTGATGGCTGGAGTCTGGGACTTAGGGCTGATTCTCACAATATGACTGCCACGTGGTTGTGTCTGCTTGGAAGATGCTAATTTGGTGTAGACCCCATTGCTGTCTTCAAGGGCTATGGAGTTCTGTATGTCAGCTGGGGACAAACCATAGGACTGGATTGGAAAATCTCTCATCCTCCAGATGATGCTAGATTCCAAATCCCAGGAGCCCCAGCCCATGAAGCTGACAATCAAGGATGATGAACATCTGGAGAACATGGGTCCACCCATCCCTGCCATAGAATGTGTCCATTGGTTTCATGCCCTGTTTGTGAGCTTCCCAGAAACAAACTACAGGCCTACATGGAGCTTGGTTTGATCTATACATATCTCATTTTGTACAGGTGAAACTTCAGCACAGAAAAAGCAAACAAATCCTGGAATTCCCGTGTGTCCAAGATTTTTCAGATGCTGAAGGAAGCACAGTGGCTGAACTTCCAGTTCTCACAGCTGGCTGCAACTTTTTAGCAGGTTTGTTAATTGCCACACAGATTTGTTTGCTTGTTTATTTCATTTGAAGCATTTTTACCTCACTCTTCAGCCAAAAGGGCACTCAGAGCTGCTTTCATCAGATTTGTAACACACACACACACACACACACACACACACACACACACGTCCCTGCAGACTTAAAGATTTAAAATACACAATAAAAAAAGGAAAATGGGAAGAGTAGGGAAGAGGAAAATAAGAAAACACTGACACCAATTTCTTCAGTGGTGCTTCTGATCAGCTGGAATAGAAACAATTCAGGGAGAGGAGAAGTCCTATGGAGCAGATCTCTCAGCAGAGCCAATGGGGTGGCCTTGCATCTCATGCTTTTCTCTGTTACAGCCTGAAGAAAGGCTGCTGCTGGTGACCCATGAGAATTGGCAAAGTCAGAAAAGGGAAAATCTTATAGTTCTGCTTATTTTACTGTGCAACGTTTAGCTAAAATTACCATTCACAGGCTGGGAATAGCTCAGTAAGTCCTCAGTACGCAGAGTGGATACTAATGCCAGCATTGTAAATCCATGTAAAAGCCACTTCTTCTATTGCTCTATGACCAGTAGACTTGCCACTTGTGAAGATCCACACACACACACACACACACACACACACACACACACAAGTTATTCAAGGAAGAAGAGCTAGAAGAAGAGAAGATGCTCTTGTGTATAATCCCTGACCGCTAAGAGGGTTTAGCAGTGCTGCAGGAAATGTCTACAGCATGTCTTTTTTCACTACTATCCCACAAGGACAACCTCATTTCTCACTCACACACTCATCCTCCAGACCAGGACATGGCCAGCACACTCATATGCACACACCCTGCCTTTTTGCCTGGGAGTGATAAGGGGCTTCCAGAAAGGCTCTTAGGGTAGCAGCCAACTTAGAGCAGACCTACTGAAATTAATGGACCTACCTTTCTCCTGCTTATTAATTTCAGTGTGCCTACTGTAAACAAAACTTAGTTACATGCCACCCTTAGTATTGTAAAAAGTGCTCAGGAACCAATCCCAAGGCTTCCTCCCTGAGGTCCTGCCAGTTGCTGTGCAAACTGAGGCCCACCCAGTAGTCTCCTAATAAAAGGATAGTGCTATTAACTTGTATGTGTTTATTGAGTGAGAGTCAATACCTCTTGCTTTTTCTACAGTTAAACAGTATGTCCTGTACATCTCAACGGACTCCTCCCCAGAATCAGGAACAGACTCAGATGTGTACGTCACTTTGAAAGGATCCATGGGAGACACTGGCAAGAGGAAATTAGTTAGGAATGGAAAGGACATTTTCGCCAAGGGGAAGGTAGGTTGCCAGGTGCACTGTCTTGCAACAATACCTGTTTTATAATGCTTTGCATTACAGAAACTACAGATGCACAGTGGCGTACGAAGGGGGGGGCAGAGGGAGCGGGCCACCCCGGGTGCCACCCAGGGGGTGAGTGACACGATGGGCCACTGCCTCCCCCCAGGTGTGGAGCAGCGAATTGTGCATCCACAGTCAGTATGGGTGCCGCTTGCTGCATCCGTATGGGCTGATGCTCGCACAGCATCTGTACAGGCTGTTACACATACACAGCCCAATCAGGCTGCCACTCATGCACGGGCATCCATACGGGCTGCCACTCGCGCGTGGCATCCATATGGCTGCCACTCGCACGGTGTTCGATCAGGCTGCCGCGCGTGTGCAATCCAATCGGGCTGCCCAGCGGTACACCCTGACCCTCAGCATACATCCAGATGTTTTGGATTATTATTATTATTATAAAATTTATTACCTTCCCTTCAGCAGGTTCTGGGGCAGCAACAACTTAAAATTCAGAATGAAAAAACAATTATAGGAATACAATGGATCCTGAAAACACACATTCAGATTGGAATTCACATCAGCTCTAGTCTTGCTGGCTGGTACTGAGGGGAGTTGTAGTCCAAAATGTCTGGAGGGCAGGCTACTCTATAAAATTTGTCATGGCTGTATGTGAGATTATAGGTCGTTCTTGTAAGGGTAAGCCTGCTCTTTACTACTGGCGGATTACGTATAGTAGAAAGCATTCCCCTACATGCAAAGGAGAATGAATCACATTCTACCAAGCAGTTGCTTTCCTAATTAGATGTCATGAGATAGGTCTTTGCCTGTGTAATTATACCACGGCTTTAAATTGTGGTAATATATTATTTTCTTTATTGCATGCACTTTTATTTTCATCTCCTTCTGCTGCCTTCAAGCTTCTAAAAGATTCAGCTTCTCACGAAGAAAACTACCTTGAGCAATACTTTACATATGCAGACAATATTATAAAATAAAATTATTACCTGCAATTTAATGAGTACTTTCAATAGGATAATTTTGTCTCTTTCTTGGTATTTCTTAAAATATACCAGTGATGGGTGGATCGTAAGCTCATGAAGCCACAAACCCCTTTCTTCAACATTAGGATACTAAACCACACTAAACCACACCCGGGGGATTTTTCTACTGACCTTTACAGATTCACTGTCTGTGAACATGCCAGGACATTTCCTCCTCCTTCTGGAAAAAGGCCACAATCCACAGTGGTCCTTTAGGCATGCACATGAGGTTGCAGATACCCAGTGAGATTTATGGATTTTTTTTAAAAAAAACAGGCAACCCAAAACAGCAGCCTCCACTACTCTATCACCTCGGTAACTGTTTTTGAAACTCCATTAAGCATCAAAAGCATTTTGTCATGTGACACAGGAGGAGTAGGGGCTGGCTGCATTGATTTAGAAAGAAAGGCAGAAGTTCTATAGGGCACCCATAGCTAAACAGATCCTTCCATATATTATAGCCCTTGAATTGGAAGACATGTAATACTGCATGCCAATTCAGAAGTGTGCTGAAATTGTGGGTTGAATTTCAGTGCAAGGTCATGGGTTTATTTAATTAATACATTTTTCTTATACTCCCCTTTGTTACCATAAGGGAACTAAGCATGTGTGTGTGTGTGTGTGCGCGCACACACACATACACACCATTTGTTTTCTTTATTTGATAACATAATATAACATAATTTTATTACGGTAAAAGACCAGCTTGAAAAGCACAACTGGGACAGCTTTCACAAGAATAAAAAATACATTTAAAACATTGTACAACAACAGCTTAAAGATTAAAATCTGAGATAAACGCATATTTGATACAACATTGCACAGGAACTGTGAGGAGATATATAATTGGATAGAAGCATTCCTAATAAATCCTTATCAATATTGCCTGGTGTTTGCTACAGAGATCCTACAAAATTATCTCGCTAAGTAAGTGTGGTTGCCTATAAAAATGTTCCATTCTCCTGACTGATTTATATGGTCAGGACTGAAAAATATCAGTCTTTAAATGTGATGGGATCATTTGATCCTTGCCTTAGCTGTGATTTTTTTTTTTAATATGTTTACTTTTGGAAACTGTATGTTTGTATATTATGTGTTTTTCCCCCCCTTAAACTAAAAACAGAAAAGAAACTCCAGTAGAATTGACTCATTTTTAGTCAAGCAGATATGTACCTTGAGTCCCCCCCCCCTTTCTACTCTGCAGCAAGGGAACCTGGAAACAGGGAAGTGAAGGGTTTTACATTATCTCAGGTGTGGAATTTGCATGCTACACCTTAACAGTTGTTGTGACATTTTAAAATGTGCTTTGCCTAGCAATAATTTCCCCCCTGACTCTACAGTAACTGCCACTCAATGTAACCAAATTCCTGTTTAATACCATGTCAAAATATGGCATTAGCCTCATACAAATGCCACGACTGTTATAAACAGCAGATTAATGATGTAGAAATATATCAGAAAGTCTGAAATATTTAAATACATTTGCAAGATATGAGAAAACTGGGGCCCTTTGCACTGGCTGAGCATCATCTGTAATCTGAAGATTGCTTCACAAATGACAGTCAAGAATTTGATTACATTTCAGCATTCTGAAAATTACAGCTGTGTGTGACAGGACCAGGTGAAGACCTTGTTGAGCCTATGGAGCAGATGAGCAAGTCAATATATTGCTTCACATGTCTATTGGCTTGTCTGAAAAGAAACAAACAAAAAGTTGTTCATCGAGTCATTTGGCTGATTGACAGCATCTGAACAACAGCATTATTGTTGTGTGATCCTATGTGTGTGATCCTATTAGCTTTTTCCTACTCCAAAGGGTAAGACTCGAACCAATGGATTCAAGTTACAAGAAAGGAAAATCCAGCCAAACATCAGGGAGACCTTTCTGATAGTAAGAATAGTGAGATGAACTCCCTCAGAAGGTGGTGGACTCTCCTTCCTTGGAGGTTTTTAAGCAGAGGTGGATGACCATCTTTCACAGATGCTTTAGCTTAGATTCCTGCCTTGCAGGCATTTGGACTAGATGACCCTCAGTGTCCCTTTCAACTTTACAATTCTATGATTCCATTAACTGCAGTTCTTCAAATAGCATAAACCAGCAGCACAAAAACCAGGCAGATGCTGCTGCAGGTGCAGGCCAGGATTAGAGAGGAGTGTGGCTTGGGAAGAATCCTGAGGCACAAATCGAGAGGCTTGAAGAGCCACGTTCAGCCTCTGGGCCTGAAGTTTTGTACCTCTCTTATAGTGAGTACAACCCCATCCAACAAAGGCTATGCACTTTGCGCAAATCAGTAGAAACCCTCCATTACCTCCATCTTTCCTGGATTAAGCTTCAACTTGTTTGCCTGCATCCAGCCTATCAGCATCTGACAGAGTTCAAAACCACCAGTCCCCTCCTGCGATCAGATGAGAAAGAGAGACAGAGCTGGCTATCACCAGCATCCAGACAACACTTCAGATTAAATCTTGGGGAAACCTTGCCTAGCAGTTTCATTATGTACAAACCGAAACCCTGCAGTCCCAAAGGCCAGAGTAGCAGTCCCCCAGCAGCAGCATCTGGGATGTGCTCTCCCAAAACTGAGCTATTGACCAGAGCAACTGAAGTGCAAGGCCCCGCTATTATTATTATTATTATTATTATTATTATTATTATTATTATATTTATGCCCTATCTTTTTCAGTGTCAGGACCCCCCCCCCCATGAGTAAGCTTCCTGAGAAATCCAAAAGAACAAATAACTAAGTAATCAATAAAGCTTAATGTGCTTTCTCCGGCAACTCTTAAAGTAATAATTTATCCATTTCAGCAGCCCTCTTCCATATAATTGTAGCAGCTTGTGCTGGCACACTGACTTTCCACAGGAGTAGTTCTTGCACGTTACGGTCACCACTTGTGGATATTTCCCAGCAACCCCTGCCAAAGAGGATGTAACATGTATATAAGTCCTCTAGCCTGTGTATTTGAGGCAATGCCTATTGTAAAGTAAAGGTTACAGGTCTCTGCGACTCTGGTTTTCTACCAAAAGCAAATAAAGCTATATTTATTCTAGTGACAATAACATAGATTGCATTTCCCCCTAGATTATTTTTCTGTTGTAGTCATTCCAGTTTTCTTTATTGGCTTTCTTTAAATCAATAACTTTATTCATGTGTTTCTTATTTATAGAGCACAGCTGCACAGAGCTAAGAATGGGGGCATGTTTTTAGCCCAGCTCCATATAATATATGCAGGCTACACCAGTTTCTGTTTATACCATTTTTAGTCTAGCATCCATATAGGAGCGACTCCCAAGAATGCAGGCTTCAGTTCCAACTTTTTCTCAGGAAACACTTTTGCCTTTTGGTCACACAAATCTTACACTCCCAATGTTGCATCTTTTTCTTTCAGTAGCCATATGTCACATGTGGTTGTGTGGACACAAAAACCAATGCACAAGTTCCTGCTCACAACCTGATTGCAATGAGCCCCTCTTCATGATCAGGAGTTCATGCATTAAATTTTCTGTTCCCACAACCACACGTGGTATGTGGCTACTGAAAGGCAAAGACATGATGGCCAGGTGTGGCTAAAAGCACACCCCTGCTCCTTGCTTATTCCCTCAATGTGATCAATGTGACGTGTTAATAGGACTAATGTTACTCTTACTTTTAGCAAAATCTTGTTTTAAACCCATTACAGTAGTACCGTCTGAAATAAATTCAAATCCTTACTTTTTCAATATTAAGTAGGGTATTTCTTTTTTAAAAAAAAATGGTTCTCCTGTTTCTTCATCTTATCTATATTGTTTTCTATCATTTGGATGTCAAAGGGTGTTAAATGCAAATCCTTATAGAGGAAAAATATATACCAGAATTTGTTAAAGGGGAAGATTGGCAAGTACTAGCCATTTGTGGGATCCTTTTACTGCTATTTCTATTCATAGACGTCCCAGTTTTCAAATTAAGGACGATGCTCTTTATGCCACTTCCACCAGACTCCATCTCTGTAATTCTATTTTAGGAAATAAAGTATCTCCAAAAGAAAGAGGGGAATAATCAGGCCACAAACTAGGAATTACGAATCTCAGCTTTAAATATATATATATATATATATATATATATATATATATATGCTTTCGTAGATTTTCACGGGTACAGGAATGCAGGTTTTGGTGTCCTCGGGTGTCTTCCCGTGTAAAAGTCGCCTAGACACCCCAACTTTTACACGGGAAGACACCCGAGGACACCAAAACCTGCATATATATATATATATATATATATATATATATATATAATCCAAGCCTGGCTATAACAGTTTCCTTTACCTTCTAGGGAAGTATTTAAAATTGAAAGTGGGGATTATGGAAAATGAGTAGAAATTAAGGGCTATGGGAAGCAATTGACATTCAAGACCTGCAGATGAGGGGTATGGTGTGCCTGATTCTTCATTTCCATTTTTGCTGGGAATATTTTTGCTAACTAACCATCAAATCTGAACTACCGGTACTGAAGATATGTGATTGATGTTTATGCAAAGACTGTTTATTTTGAATCTGTTGCTGATAAGACAGCTACTTGCTGCCATGAACAGAAAGAGAAAGCTTTCGGAGCTGACATTGATAAATGCGGTATAAAGCCAACTCAGGTTAAAAAAAGTTGATTGGCATTTTCAGAACATAAGGCTTTGGGAAACATTTCTGTGCATTAAGGTGATGTGTGGTACATTAAGGATATCACAAAAAATATGGAGTTTATAACAGTGCAAATGAAAATATGAAAGGGCTTGCTGTGATTTTTAAGGGAATTTGTTTGCTTTCTAAGACAGAACAATTGAAATTTCAGTTTGGGACTTCTCTCTGTGACCAAGAAGATAAAACACATATAACTTCAAAGCAATATGATTTCAACAAGAGAAGCAGCAGGACATCTTTTAAAACTTATTGCTTCCCCCCCTTTAAGATATCTTTTGTACTCCAACTTTCCTTCAATAGGTCCCCAAGGTGGCTTACAACTGAAGGCAAGCCCATAATGACCGCTCCCCGCTTAAAACGGGGGGCGCCCTTTGCGTGGACGCGTGCAGCCCTGGATCTGGAGTGGCCCCATCAGCATAGGCTTTGCCTTCCCTCAGGTGGGATACCTGGAGGTCCCCGCCTACCTCAGTGAGTTATCCAATCCCACCTGGGGGAAGCGTTGCCAGGGAAACCAGGCCAGGTAGGGGGAGGGATTACCTGCCCACACAATAGAGGGAGGATCTTACCTGGTAATCCTCACTTGGCTCCAGAGCTTCTCCCACCCTACCCACCCTCAGTTAATGTCTTCTTTTGCAGGTTAACTTTTCTTCATAGGTTTTGCAGGTTAACCTTTCTCCACAGGTATGTGGGCGCTGCTACAATAAGGTCGCTGTTAAAGGGCCGGAAACGAATTTCCCTGCATTGGCAGGTTTCGCCTTTCCCGTAGCAAAACGTCACAACTTTGGCGGTATCAAGCCTTGGGCGGAATACTTTAGTCCATCTTCCTCTTTGCGGTGGCGATACCAGGGTTCCCCGTTAAAGGGGTTTCTGAAGGGAGGCTTTGACCATACGCCGAAAGGTCGTCATTGCTCTCCCTTGCGGCGGCGGCGTAATGGGGGCGGCTATCTCTGCTTGAACATATGTTATCCAGAGCCAGCCCATCCCCCCCCCACACACACTGGATAACCCTGTAGTTCCATAGGTCCCCGGCTGGGGACTGGGGAGGGAGAACGCCCAATGCCTGAGCCAAGGTCTACCCACATTTGAAATTTAATAAAGTTGTGGCCAATTTAATCCCATAGCACGTCGTCTAGAGTCGTTATTCCACATGACGGGGGGGACCACTCGGGATCTGGGGACTCCGCCTGTCCACGCAATGAAATCTTTAAACTGTAAAACAGCAAAATGAATGAAACTAGCAGTAAAACAGTGGAAGAGAATTCATATTGATCCTCTATGTGGTCTGTCACATAGATGACAAATGATATGATACCAGACAAATATCTCACATTTCATTGCTGGGGTTTCAGACAGACCATAGCAGGTCGGAGCAGCTCAGCCAGTGTGGTGGAGTTGCGCAAATAGCCTCCTGGTTGCAGCATCACTGCCACTTTCCAGGAGTGGAAGGTGCAAGATCACAGAGAGACCTGGACTATGCAGACACAGTGGCTGTAGTGCTGGATTGGCTTTGCTATCGTGCCCACGCAGCCCCAACTTCACCATCATCTTGTCCCTTTTGGTAAGCAGCAATGATGCCACTACCAAGAGGCTATTTCTTCTGTTCTACCCCAGCAATTGAGCTGCACCTGCCAGCAGTACCACTTAGCTGACTGCACTGTGTTTCATTTTATTGGCCTTCATCTTGCCCATTTCTATTTCTAGTGGTAAATTAGTCCAAGAGAATGTTATGCAGCAAATTTATCTTTCAGTGCCAAGATGTTTTCAAGGTGATGGTTACAGTTTAAACAATAAATCGAATGGATTTTGCAATGTGCAAATTTCTCTAAATATTAAACTGCAGTCCATGACCTGCTCATTGACAAGTGGTTCAATTGACCTTAATAGGTGGCTAACTCCAAATAAGACCAATTTATGTAGCAGAAGCATAGTTCTTATAGTTATTAGTGTTTGTGTAAATCTGTCTTTGTAAATTGTCCCTCAGTTCTGCGTAACCCTTAACAATTGGATATATGTATGCAGCTAAGCAATGAATGTGACCCCAAGTCATGTGTTTGCAGATTCTCGTTCTTTTCTATCCATGCATGTGCCCACAGAGGTCCATTGATTTCATTGGATCATACCAATTCATTCTGTTTGGAAGTCAATGTATTCTAATTTAGTTTTGCTCTGTGAGTGAATTGGGTTTCCCAAGTCTCCTCATTAGTGTCTGTCAGCATTAAATAATAAAACACTAAGCTTTGGTGTCCTTTTGCTTTTAGATGCTTGGCAGTTTCATTTTATGATGTTCCAGCCTAACTATTCTGTTTATTAAGCCCTCTGAATGTTAATTGTGATCCCTCCAGGTGGATGTTTTTCAAGTGGAAGCCATAGATATTGGAACGCTATCTGAGCTGCTTGTGGAAAAAGGAAAAGGCTCTGATTGGCACCTTGAGAAGATTATTGTGAAGGAGCCAAAGTTTTCAGGAAAGGAGATACTTTTTATGGCTCAAACATGGCTGAGAGACAGAACTGATAGGAAAAGATGTGCCTCAGTAACTCTGACTGGTACAGGTCAGTATTGTTTGAGACATTACTTATTTTGCTGAGAATCTCCTTCAGAACTGCAGACCATGCCACTTTTTCTATTTATTATAAGCCTGTTATAACAGAAAGCACACCATGCAGAATCTTTGCTTACCACAGCAATGGCCCTGGCCAGCTTAGCAGTTAGAATAAAGAATATTAATAAACTATTAGAACTTGCAACCAAATGGCATACAATTTTTATGGGAATTTTCTGTCACCGATTTCCTGTCATTTCTCTGCAAGCCATCCCGTTCTAAACCACTGGTTGAGTTACTGTAATGGCATGGAATGTTCACAGCCATTCCACCTACAGTATGAGAAGAAGCACCATTAATCTGATTGTTGATTAAACTAGCAGCTGCTAGTGGTAGGTCCTTTTTTTCTCCCTCTCTTCAGTTTGCTTTGGATTTTCCAGGCTTGAACTCTGGAAATAACTCAGTTTTATTACTCAGAGTTTGAAACCTCCTTTGTGTCACCTGAGGCAGGGAAGACCCTGCCAGCATGCTAAACCAGTCCTGGGAAGCTGACTGGAGTCTTTCAAGCCCACAGCAAAATTCGTTAATTTCACCCCAGGAATCATTTCCCAAGTCTTTAGGAATAATATTAAATAAAACATTTTAAAATAAATTGTAAAGGGATCAGAAAACTGCGGCCCGCAAGATGTTGTAGGACTCCCATTGGTCCCAGCCAGCATAGATAATGGTGAGGAATGATGGCAATCATAGTGAGTGCTGCAATGTCTGGAGGGCCTCAGGTTCCCCATCTATGATATAGACATTCGTGGTTATCTAGACATTCTTATGCAAAACTAATGCAGCCTTCCATCTTGTTTTAATTAGAAATACAGGAAAGGAGAAGCACCACTGCCTCACTGTTACAAAAGCAAGAGATGAAATCAGGTATTTTACTTCACTGCAGCTGTGTCAATCAGAATTCTATCTCCAACAATATCATATTTCTATCAAAAGTGTGTGTGTATGTACACACACATACACTATATTTTGGGACTGGCTCTAAATTTGCAATCTTTTGGGGTCTCTAAAAAGTGAAAATTTTAAAATAATAAATTATTAATTACCTATGAACCTGTTGGTTGTTCTAAAAGACATAACACTCTTTGATGATGAAGGGATCATATTGCATTCATTGACAGTGGCACAATTAGCTATTAGCCAGAGATGGGGAAAGATCAGTTCACCATCCACTGGTGATCAATGGATGAGAGGGTGGAGCACAGCTCATATTGCTGAATTGCAGTAAGAGAGGGAAGATAGCAAAATGATCTGTATAAAACAGAAAAGGGAATCCTTAATATATTACTGGATGATATGCTAAAGGACATTGTACAGTACAACGATGATCACTACAGGGTGTAATTTGATCAGTTCTGATTTTATAACAAGCACTTTCGTTCAATGCCAGACAGAAAGTATTTTCTTTGTTATGGAGTTATGGTTTTTCATTTAAACTTTTGTGTTTCTTTCGTATTTTAAAATGTGAACCTATTTTCTATGCAATTCCATGAAATACTGTAAGTGAACTGTCAATCTTTTCATAAAGCTTCTAAACCAAATATAATTTGAAAATTAGAACGAAAGAAGAAAAAAAGAAGGTTCTGGATGCAAATCTCAAATAGCAGTCAATTATGCATCCCTGGAGCGGCTTACTCTAGAAAGAATCAATTAAGCTAATTTTTTTTCTTTTCCTTTCATCTTTTTTCTCTTGTTTGTTTGTTTCTATCCAACCCTATTTGAGAATATTTAGTCTTAAATGCTATCATTAACGGTTTCTATACATGTAGATAAATATATACTATTGTTTATAATATATATAATGCAATTGTCTGTTTGTCAGTTACTATTTATTATCGTATTATTTTTCAAGTATTGTTAATTGCTCTCTAGTATCTCAAAGTTACTACTACTACTACTACTACTACTACTACTAATAATAATAATATAAGCCTTCTCTAGAATCAAAGAATTGTAGAGATGGAAGGGGCCAACCCTCTAGAATGCAGGAGTCTTTTGCTCAACATGGGGCTTGAACCCAACAACTCTGAGATTAAGAGTCTTATGCTCTACAGAATGAGCTATCCCTTCATGAAATAATTGGTTTAAACAAGAGTCCATAACGTTTTAGCCTACTGTTTTCTTTCCCATTGGTTTTATTTACAAAAACTTGTTTAGTCTTCTCATAATGTTATTCAATTTTATTTTTTCAGAAGGTTCATGGAAGATTTATTTCACTGAATGTCATGAAAATTCATCAAAAGAATTTAAGACGTCTTGGAGAAACATTTCTAAACTTGTTTTGGTATTTTATGGGTGCAATGGCAAATCTGAACCAATTTCCTTGGAGGATAAAGTAGGAGATCAAGCTGAGGACCAAGTAACATATGATGTAAAATAATGTATACTTGTTATCATCTTTGCCAATGTTTTTTGTAGATGAGCTTTTTATAGGCTTAATTTAGCATCTGCATACTTCTGCATAGGTTAAGTTGCTAACAAACCAACTCTATTGCAGGGGTGAAGGACCTATTAAAATGGCCTGTCTGAGGAGTCCGGTGAATCCCAATGGTTTTATGGTAGCACTTGGGGATTTTCTTGGCAATATGGTAGGAATTATGTTTAAGCAAAGCCAGGTGTGCCCCTTGGTTTTCCTCGGAGCTTTGGGCAATGAAACTGGAAGGATATTGACTAGAGCAATACTGGCGGAAAACTTGTGGTGAATCAAGCAGGCAACAGCCCAGTTTGAACGTACTCCATGGCAGTGTAGTTGCCAAACAAATTGTTTTCTTCCAACACCATTGCATCTGTGCAGAGTTATCCAACATAATTGTTTCAGGTGATCAAAGGTTTATTTGGGGGTAATTCCCCAGAGAGGAATGATTCCACATCCCTTGTTGGCCTGCTTGCAAGACACTTTACAGATAAAATCACTAATTTTCATTCTTACTTGAATGAATGTGCTGGTTCTTCTGTGACTTCATCATCGGCTCCCTCTTTTTCTCTGGATTCTTTTTGGCATGTGTTACATGAGGAAGTCGATAGTTTCCTTGGAGATAGGCGACCCACTGGCTTTACTCTAGTCTGTTGCCCAGCCTGTCTAATAAAAGCAGCCAGAGAGGAAGTGGCCAAGTGGGTTATTGTTGTGGTTAATGCCTCTCTTCAGCATGGCATGAAACCATCGGGCCTCAAGGAGACAGTGGTTATACCACCCTCTCAAGAAAAGTCCTCTCAAGACCCGATGGTGTTTGGCCAACCCCAAATATTCCTTTTGTTAGCATAGTGTTGGTACAAGGGATAGTGTCTCTGCTCCAGGTTTTCCTAGATAGAACTGATGCAGCCTGGCTTCTGCCCTGGTTGTGGTACTGAAATGGCTTTGTTCATCTTGGTAGGTGACCTCAGCAAAAAATTAGACAGGAGGAATATATCCCTGTTGGGGTCACCAGATCCAAAGCCATCCTTTCCCCCTGACGTACCCCCGGGACGGGAAAGGAAAGTACACCAGTCCTAGAGCTGCCATACTTATTTTTTCTCCAGTTGCCCTTCCCCCAACATCCACTGCAGCAGCAGGAGACTGGCAGGGTTGTATGGTGGAAGAATTGCCGGCTCTTCCACCATTAACTTCCATCCCCACCACCAAAGGATTCCTCTGCTTGTTAGTGATACTATAGTCCCATTGAAATCAATTTGATTTAAGATATGCCTAACTTGTCCCATTGATTTCAGTGGGGATAAGGCATGACTGCATCTGTATCTAGCCGAGTGTGTGTCCTCATCATCATACTGAGGGTTTACTTTGCAAAGCCAGTAAGTAAATTTAGCTGTTTAGTGGGGAGAAGGAAGACTGGGCTCTCAGAGGAAAAATCTCGAAACAATCTATATTGGCCATTTGTGCTCCTTCTGAGGTCTGCAGGGATGTACAATGCTTAAGAAAATAGCATATCAAAATGTCCTTTAAAGCCAACAGAATCACTCAAAAGATCAACTTGCCGTGTTGTTTATTTCTAGGTGTATTTCCCAGCTGATTTGGGAATGCTCTATAAAGTGACGTTTGGGCTTCATCACTTGGGAGAAAGCATATCCCAGTTGTTTCATCATTGTAAAATGCAGAACACAGGAACCCTGGACACCTTTAGTCTCTCCATAAATAAAACACTTCCTCTTCTTAATGGAGACCAATGGATTGAATTCCCTGTAGAGTGGCCATTAAGGGAAGCACTTTCCGGTAGGTATATATTGGCATCAGGCATAGAAGAAAGACCTCTGTTATTACAATTCAAACCAAGATAAGTTGCTGTAATAAAATAATATGGTTTAAGCACACATTTAAAATACTTTAAGAAAATATTTAAAGTTAGAGCAACACAAGTTATCCCTCCACTTGTGGTGGTGGGGAGGGTTGTGTGTGCACATGAAACAGACTGAGACTGTGGGTATATTAGGCCCTAATATGGACACACAGTCTCAGTCTGTCTCTCATGTGTGAACAACCCCCCAACACAAAAAAATGGAGAATTTGTCTAACAATTAGAGTTACGAGCTTTGATTGGTTTAATTGTAGGTTAAATGTTAAAGGAACATTATCATTTATTGGGCTGAGAATTAAGAGTAGGTTTGTTTTCTGTAGTTATGCTGATTCTGACATATTAAAGTAAAAAAAGATAGCATTGCCTTCTAACTAAGGGAATAGCTTTCCCTTCACCTCTATGTTCAGCAAGGCTAGAGAATGGCTTCAGGTTTTCACCTTTCTTTTTCTCACTCCCAAACTCCAGCTATGCATAGAAGCTTATACTGTTAGAGATGCTGTCCTAATATCCAGAATCTGGGGAGACCCTGTATTCAGCATGGTCACAGTGTTCAGTTAGGCACAGAATTTCCAGGTGGAGGCATTGGCTTCTACATGGAGTGAATGTAAGGAAAAAAAGGAAAAATGCTCACTCTTAGGCTGTGTACACATTCTGGCTCCAAGGCAGCCTCACCACTGGTGTCTGAAGTCATGGACACCTGATGTCCACAATCCATATCAATCCTGCACAATCCTGTACTTTCTTGAGAAATACTGCTGTTTGATGTGTTTTCCCCACGAATCAGCCTCCATGTAATATGAAAATGTAAGCCACATTCACTTTTCAGTTAAGCTGAGGTGTGTGTGTTTGAGACAGACTTTACACATGTGTAGATGATAGCTTCATGAATAGGAGCTAGGGGCAGTTGCAGGCCTAGGGAAACCAAACAGGCAGTATGCATAAGGTGAAAACATCTCTATCTTCTCTAGTGTGTACAGCAACATGCAAATGTGACTTGAAATGCTGTGGGGGCCAGTGACCTCACTGTGTTTTCAACCATAGTTTCATCACATGAAAGAATGATGGAGATAACTTTCAAGCAGCTGTAATGAGTAGTAACTTTTCTTTATTAGATCATATATTATCTCATTTTTTCCAATATATCAAAATGATGCCTATGTTAGTTTATTTGCAATATGCACATTAGTCACTTAATTAATTTATTAATCAGTTCAAAAGCAGGTGATAAATTAACTATAGGTAAATAGATAATTGCAATAAAAGCTACATTTGACCCATAACACCTGAAGAGGGGGGATCTGTTTTACTCATCTATAGATATAACTCATCTATGGTGAACGTATGAACCAGAAGAGTATTTCAAAGTGAGAGGGGAAGCAGGAGAGATTTTATACATAAGGGTATAATACATATTGCTACAATAACTATTTTACCTGTGGAAATTTTACCGAAGTTCAGAGCTTTCACCATCAAGCAAATATAATTAACCAAAATATTCAACTGGATACACACAACTCTTTCTGGAAAATCAAATCAATGTTAAATATGTTTTCTCTGAATATATATCATCTGTAATGCTAAATGTATATATTTAAAATCCTGATTTGAATGCACCTTGGAAACACAGTTTACATCCTGAATATTAATAGCTGGGTGCCCAAGCTAGTTCAGTCAGAGTACTTGGTTTAAGGTAATTCACTTTCTCTGAAGTCAGAGGGACCTAAGCAGCTTAAAATCTTTGTAGTGATTGGCTTGTGAATTTGACAACCCAGTACTCTTGCAGTTGTAGCTCTTATCCCTGCAATATATCTGAGTTCCTAACTCTGTAAGCCAATCAACCATCTGCTGTTTCATTTTTTTCATCCAGATCTGGGCAAAGGACTGTATTCTCAAGAAGCCACTTAGTTTATTATTACAAACACCCAGGGGCCAGAGGGCATAAAGTAGTGCAAATAGATTGGCCCGAAGATCAGTTCCTTCGTGGTGTCATGAGCAGTAGTTGTGTGGCTGTTTCCGCATGTTGTCAAATCCATATTTTGTTCCACAGCACCCTCAGATTTGTCTTGCTTTTGTAGACTCCAAAAGTGTAGTGGCAATAATGCCATGAAAATTCATGGTGATAAATCTGAATCTCGGAATGTTATAAAGCAGTTGTATGAGCTCTTCATCACATTTAGACATTCATTAAACCCACATCTTCCACAGTCATTATCTAGCATGGTGCAGTTGGTTGAGCTTCAGTTGCCCAAAATAGTAGTATTAATTACCTACCCCAGTGAATTTCTACAAAAATTAATAAGATAAGGAAGACAGAGCATTTTGTACATTAAGGCCATGAACTATACTGCATTCACATGGCAGTTTATTCCTTTTAAACAACTTTTCCCTGTCAAATTCTGTGTTATATCTGAGCTTTCATATGATGCAAAAGCCACTTCTGGAACTATAGTGGAATATAGTACAAGTTTAGCACTCATTTCCATATTATTTGCAAACAGATTCTTTTCTTGAAGCAAACAACACAAAAATGAGCACTAAACTATTTACAGAATGTAAATAGAATTAGGCATTGGGGGATAGGGGGATAGGGGCTCTTCAGCAGGATGTGTTTTCTGTATTATTCCTCAGTGAATTGCTAAGAAGTGGGAGTTGAAAAGGCCTTTGCTCCTAATCACATAGGGGTGAAGCTCAGCTAAAGGCTCATCCATACTTCCACTTGTCCCATGCTTTCTAGCGATGGGTCCAAGCAGTTTTACCTTTGCTCTACCATTTCCCCTGAAAAAACCTGCTCTTTAACACTCAACTGGAGCAGATGGCAATCTGCAGAAAACTCCATTGCCATTTGTTCCAATTCAGTGCTAAACCTTGGGTTTCCCCAGGGGAAAGTGATGGGGCAAATGAAAGTGTGTATGATTGAGCCCTATGTTTTACTCAGAGTAGTCCCACTGAAGTTAGTGAACTTGACTCAGTTGGGCCATTAATTTCAGTTTGTCTATTCTGAGTAAAACCTCGTTGGATACCTCCATTAAGCACCTCTCTTAGGATAATTTCACACATACACAATGTCAAGACTAGTATGTGGCAAATGGAAGGAAGCGAATTTATAAAGTAATGAATTACAAAATAGTTATACAAGGTGTTCTCTTGGATTTGGCTTTCCTTTCTATTTTACAGTTATTACATATGATGTAAAAGTATTCTTCAATGATGCCTCAAGCAAAATCAGCTCCATACATATGTCTCTGTGTATATACGGAACCAATGGCGACACTGAAAACAGGAAGCTTTTGTTGCCATCTCAGCTAGGAAAAGACAGGGAGGTAATTCACTTCTTCACAGATGTTTGGAATGGTCATTTACATTTGTGCCTGAAACCTATTACAGAAGTGTGTGTGCGTGTGTGTGTGTGTGTGTGTGTGTGTGTGTGTGTGTGAGAGAGAGAGAGAGAGAGAGAGAGAGAATAAGCTAAATATTGCTGGATTTTTTTAGTCATTTACAGGTCAGATAGATGCTGTGGATTTGGGGGAGCTACACAAAGTTACACTACTCATTGGAAGCAAATCATGTAAGTTTCTTTTATTATGAAGATACTGCTTAAATAGCTTCTTAATATTTGTATTTACATTAGACATTAATATTAATAGCAGTAGCTGCACATGTACCAAGGCAAAGCTGCCTTTCCAATACCAGTAGGGGGCTTATTGGTTTGTTTCTGTTCTTGTTTTTATTCTGTATTTTGTGTTTTTTATCTTGTATTTTTATGTTGTGAACCTCAGAGAGTTCTACAGATGAAGGGACAGTATGCAAATTGAAATAAATAAATAAATAAATAAATAAATAAATAAATAAATACATACATACATACATACATACATACATACATACATACCTGATCAGGTCTAGGGTAGGGATGCAGCTAGGACTCTGGGTGCTTTATTCATTAAGAAGCATCCTTTGTTTTGGGGGGTGACCATTAGTAGAAGGAATCTATCAAAGTCCTATCAGTTTCTGAATTAGACACCTTTGGAATTAAAGATCTTCTCAAACTGCTCAGTGAACACCATTTGCAAATGGGGAGAATGACCAGATCATTTTACTGTAAACAAGACTTTTCCTCTGTTTTTCTTGGTGAATAAAATCATATCAAGACTTCATTGTGCTGAACTGTCATGAAGATCATAACCACAAGCTTAAAACACTAAAGTTGAAGTCATAGTTACTTGGGAGTAAATCGCATTGAACTCTTATTTTTTAGTAGGCTTGCATAGGCTTGTGGTGTAAAGCATTAAAGAAGCAGAAGTTAAACAATACAGAGCGCTGCATATATTAATGAAAAGCAGCTTGAAATAAAACAATTGTTTACTTATTCCTCAAGCATGTGGTTGCTGGGCCTGGCTACAACTCCTGGTATAGAGGTTGAGCCAGGGTGCCTCTCTGTGATGACGAACTTGCTTCTTTCAATCCTTACATTGCACAAGTGCAGAGTGACTGAACAAAAAGAATGCATTTAAACTCAACTGGGCCTCTTAAAATCAGGATGATAAAATAGTCTCAAATTTATCATCCTAATAGGACTTAATCATGTAGGAGTGTCTGGCTCTTGGATATTTGTCCCTCAGTTTGCCCTGCTATGCCCTGCTGTATGGGGATCATGATGCAGAAGTAGGTGACTTTAACCCTTTGGCCCTTCCATGGTCTCAAACAGAATTGTCCCCACACACTTAGACATGGGCTTGCTGTTCACAATTGAATAAAAGCTCCCATTGTGGCCCAAATGTACATCTTTTCAGTGCAAGGCTGAGATTTAATAGGGTGGAGAGACCATTTATTGATATCTAATATTATTATATTAGTACTAGATTCAAATTAATATCTGATGTGAAGAAAATTGTTTTCATTGCTTGTTGCTTCTGCTGTAGCTTGCAAACTGGATATTAAAGCACTCCACCTGAAGGAAGCCCCAAAGAACGAACCTGTATACATATTTGAAGTGAATGAGTGAGTTTTTATACATATATAAATCACACTAAATGTTTGTTGACTTGCCTAGCATGTTAGCCAATAGCATGTGACAGAATATTTATTAAATATCCCTGTTAATACACATCTGTAGAAATTAACTATATTTCTTTCTCTTTCTTTCCTTATTAAGTTCCATATTGAATTTTAACCATCACTACGTGGCTTGATCTCAATCTTTTTCCTTTTCCTTTTAGAATATTCCTTTTGGATGCTAATGAACCTGAAATAAGGAAAGAAATCCCTCTCTCTTTTATTACCAAAGAAGGCAGTAGCTCAGAAAATCTGATAGAGCATATTATTAAAGTGTACACCGGTGACAAAAGGGGAGCAGGAACTGACGCAAATGTGCATATAATTTTGTTTGGAGACAAGGACACATCTCAGTTAATTCAACTCAAGGAGTCTCTAGATCATCGAGATCCCTTTGAAAGAGCAAAGGTAAATAGTTCACTGTCTATGTTTTCCACTCTTTATATCTCGGGGCACTTCATACATTACACCTTTAGGTGTACACGTGCTACATTTAGGCGGCAGTCTTAAGTCCACCACTTACCTGGCTTACGTCTGACTAAACACAATTAAGACTGTGATGCAAATGAGACAAGCACCTGTTTGGATTCTACAGGTTGCCCCTCAGTCATGATTAGCTGCAGATTCCTATTGGATTGGGGCAATCCTGAGTTTGTTGCCACATCTGTAGAATGTTCCTTTAAATGATCAAAACCCTGATCTGCTCCTAAGTTACAAACCTGTAAAATACTGGCCAGACTGTGACTTGATTCCACCTCATCTTGCCTGCAAATGAAAGTAAGTGCTGAAGCCTTAGGTTATAAAAGGGAACGGATTCCACTTTCCATTTAGCCTTGTTTTAGTTATCTGTCTGAAACCATCTTCACTGCTGTCTTTAGGGCATCTTCTACCTATAGATGAAAGATGCAGTTGTGGGAGGTTGTGGTGCTTCTTGGAAATGTACTATCCATGCACATAAAGTGCTGCTGCTGCCAAGAACACTGGAAGTGAAACTATATTCTGAACCAAATTGTATACCACTTGACAGATTTGGCTGTAACTAGAGTCAAATCGCTTATCTTTATGTTTCCAAAGGTAGGTTTGGGTACCATAAACAAAAGATAAATTAAAAAAATGAAAACAAAAGGTGCTGTTTCTTCACCTGACTGGCAATTCATAATGCACTTACCAGAGAGAAAACATCTCTTGGGTTCTGAAACCAATAAAATGGCAAGAAACCTTCAAAACCTAATGTGGAAAGTACATGTTTTATGTTTTCAGGGAAGAGCTGAAAATTAGCAGCATACAACTGTACCAGAAAAGGAACAGTAACAATAATGCACTCCTCTAGCCATCCTCTACCCCCTGCACACAGATAAATTTAAACCAGTCCCAGATAAGCATACTATTTTCCAGACATAGACTTGTCACATTTTGAAAGCTGCTTCTCTTATTTTGAAGACTGACACATTCAGAATCAAAACAAAGGATGTTGGAAGGCTGCAGAAAATTGAGATTGGACATGATGGCAAAGGATTTGGTAAGTATACCTGTAGGTTTATTGCATATCCTTGTTGTCATTTATATGCATATGAATCCACACCTTCAATTTTGAAATGCCTTAAATCTCCCTCAGGAGGATGGTGCAGATGGAGTATTGGACTAGGGCTAGGCCCTGAGGGATCCAGGTTCAAGTCTCTATTCCACCATGAAGCTCACTGGGCAACTTTGGTTGGTCACTTTCACTCAATCTAATCTGCCTCACAGGGTTGTTGTGAATGTGAACTGGGGGAGAGAGCAATGTATGCCACCATAAGCTAATTTGTGGAAGGGTGGGATATAAATGTAATAAAAAAGAATTATAACATTGCCAGAACCGATGCCACATACTATAGAGCCCTCAGAATAACATATGGTTTGACTCTCAGATATTATGTAGGGAAATCATTTGGGGGTTTTTAATCCACTTATTTTGATTTACACAAGTCTACATGACATCTATCAAGAAGAAATGTATTTTTTTGCTTATTAAGACTACTTTGCTTCCTTAAGAAAATTAATTCTCTTTACTTGTATGTCTCAAGAATTCAGTATTGTTTTCTCAGAAATTTCTCAAAATCCATTTAATTGCATGCTACTGTGTTATTAGATTACATTTTAAATTAGAGGGGGGAAGTTGAATCTGATTTCCACTATTTCTCCCCATATTGCTTCATTCTTTGCTTCATTTACTAACTTCTCAAACCAGTTTTTGGAAGAAAAAAGATAAAAAGATTTAATCACGATGTTTTCCCCATAACTGTCAGAGAATGTTCAAAGCAAACTTCAGGACACAATCAATTTTGACATGTACCAGTACATTTCAAGAACCACTACTTTTCTTCAATAAATGACCCAGCTTCACCCAGATTTCCATCATTTATGAGTAAATGTCAGTATTTACCAGGCTGGAGTGAGGAATGTCCAGAACTGTGAGGGAATAAATTGCTTTTCGGACATTTTATGTTATGATTTATCTGAAGCTATTGCAGATATATTAACTGACTTATTTTATTCCAAGAAATCAGTGCCAATAAACAATCATTGCAGTCAGAGGATATTTTTTCTCTCCCTATACAAACGTCTGCTGTGCAGATGTCATTTGAAATGGCAGGGCACTTATTTCTGGGTACATTTCACCTGCTCTATGGCATATAATGTAGTGAGACCCGTTTTCAAATTTAACTTGAAAATATGTTTTACAGCTTGATTTGAGCTGCAGGTGGCACATCACTCTATCTACAGATGAGTAGTTAGCCTGTTATTTCAAGTGCCAGGCTACTGCACTGATCCAGAATCACATTTGTTCACAAGAAAGCACCTCAGACTTCAATTTTATGCAACAAGCTGGTTTCTCTGTCTGCAAGTTGATCAGTAAAGTACCCCAACCTGCCATTCTCACACCCACCTACCCCATTGTGTCTGTCCCCTAGTGACCAGTATATTTTACAGGTAAATGCCTGTCATTGATAAAATTGGATATTCTAAAAGAGAGCTGGTCAACAATGGTTGTGCCACAGGGCTTAAAATTAAAAATTACCAGACTGATATGGTCAGTGACATATTTTTCCAAGTTTACAATTAAACTGTTTATCATCCTTATTTATATAGTCAGGAGTAGGCCTTGTGATTTACTGGTAAATATCATAATGTTCTGGAAGCACTGGCCACTGTAACCAAATACCTTAAGAATTAATGGTAAATGTTAACATTTGCTGAGTTTTTGACAACCACTGTCAAAATAGCCAATAATTTTTCTCATTTAGAAAATTTTCTCCAATTTTAATGTGTCGCCATGACTTAAAAATAAATTTAGAATTATTTTCTTTGGGTTTATCTGTACTCAGAGGTGAACATACTTTATTATTGTCCTTTCTTTACAGCAAGTGGCTGGTTTCTGGAAAAAGTAGAAATCACAGATGTTTCTACGAATGAATTATACTCCTTCAGTTGCAACCGGTTTGTTTCCCAGTTATTAAACTTGATCACAGCACAATCATAACCATGTCTACTCAGAAGCAAGTGCTGTTGAATTCAGTGGGGTTTACTCCCAGGCATGCGGGATTAAGATTATAGCATGAGTGCTACAGATGGTTACAACTTTCAAAAATAATAGTATCAGTAAAGTGATAGTATTCAAACTAGAGAAAATATGCAACTTTCAGATCTCCCACATTAAAATTCAGGGAAGACAATGTAGTTCTGTTGATGGCAGTCTTCTTTCCATTTCCAAAAACAAGAAGACCAAAGGAAATGGGAAGAATCAGTATGCCCATTCTTCAGTCTACAAATAATCAAGAATTTGCTTCATTGGCCCTCAGTACTTCCCTTCAATTCCAATAAAAATTCTGTTTCACATATAGAAAAGAGGCAAGTCAATAATCCACAGCCTGGTTACTTAAACACATGAGAAAAGTGGAGTGGGAAATTTTCTTTTCTTTTATGTATAAACCCACAAGACAGGATCATAAAACTTAAGTATTTAACAATGCTGCTTCCATGCTCTTAGCTAGTACATGTATGGTTGCCTTGTGGTGATTTGGCAAAACACACACACACCATCTAAAGCAGGGGTCAGCAAACTTTTTCAGCAGGGAGCCAGCCCACTGTCCCTCAGACTTTGTGTGAGGCCAGACTATATTTTTTTTTTTGGGGGGGATGAATGAATTCCTATGCCCCCACAAATAACCCAGAGATGCATTTTAAATAAAAGCACACATTCTACTCATGTAAAAAGACGTTGATTCCCAGACCATCCGTAGGCTGGATTCAGAAGGCAATTGGGCCTGATCCAGCCCCCGGCCTTTAGTTTGCCTACCCATAATCTAAAGCAACTGGCTTCAGCTCCCTTGGGAGATGTCCATGCAATGGACAATTGCAGGCTTTAAGTCCATGTAAAAGATTTTACATACGTAAATGTTAGAAGCAGCATAAAGCAGTGGCAGAAGAGTGTTAATTTTGCATAGGTGCCCTATATGTCAACAACCCAAGGCAAGCTTGATTCCTGATGTGCCAGATTTACTCCACCCAGTAAATAAAGGATATTTTATGTTTATTGGTTTATTTTGAAAGGTTTCGTGCTTGTTTGTAACTTGGCTTTCCCAGTTCTTCTTAAAGTGAGTTTAGGGATCATCCCTGGTCAATGGATCCATATCTCTGCCTACTCCAACCTTCTCCCCCTATTTATTTTCGAATGGGCATTCCCAGATGTGGGTTTTAAGTGATGGATAACTAGTCCACTGTCAGTACAAGGTGCTACCCAGGTTCCTTAAGATTAGAAACAATTCAGTACTCATGTCCTTACAGACATTTTTATTTTTATGTGTGAACCATCTCTTCCATCAGCAATGAATATTTTCTTCACCAGGTGGCTGGCTAAAGATGAAAATGATGGACGTACCGTAGTGCAGCTTTCCGTGTAATTATGCACTCCGAGAATCCTATTTGAACATGCTTTCCCTCAACATCAAGCTGATTGGGTTTATTTGTATTTTCTAATTGTGAAAGAACTATAATTATCATGAAGAAATATCAAAACAATACATCATATTTGAATACTCGAGTGAGAATGTTACCAGGAATTCTGAACACCTGTACCCAAACATGAATAAAACAGAGATACACTGTTGCAACTTGGTTTTATAAGTTTGTTTCCCATGATTTCACAATATTTGGGATTTGTTGTCAAAGGACGTGGGTGGCACTGTGGTCTAAACCACAGAGCCTAGGGCTTGCTGATCAGAAGGTCGGCTGTTCGAATCCCCATGATGGGGTGAGCTCCCATTGCTCGGTCCCAGCTCCTGCCAACCTAGCAGTTCGAAAGCACATCAAAGTGCAAGTAGATAAATAGGTACCGTTCCAGCAGGAAGGTAAACGGCATTTCCATGTGCTGCTCTGGTTCGCCAGAAGCGACTTAGTCATGCTGGCCACATGACCTGGAACCTGTCTGCGGACAAACGCTGGCTCCCTCAGCCTATAGAGTGAGATGAGCATGCAACCCACGACTGGACCTAATGGTCAGGGGTACCTTCACCTTTACCTAAAAAAAAGAAAAGAAAATATAGTTTATGTAGTGAGGAATATATATATTCCAAGGTAGATATTTTTAAATAAATGAGAAACACAAGCACTTTCCCAGAACTTGTTTTGCCCAGTCATTCTACTGGACCAAATGTCACCTTGATAGCTATGGAAATTTCCCTGTGGTCACATACTTCTGCTGCTATTGGTGTGGTCTTGTAAAAAAAAGCTTTCTAGCTCAAATCTCAACAAGAAATTGTGCAGATCAGTGTTTTCTAGATCTGAGAGGGGGAGCAGTTAGAAGGCTGGCTTCTGTCTTTATGATTGTATGATATCGCCTGCTTTTAACTACAGTAAAGAGACTGGAGAAGTGGATACAGTGATACCTCGGGTTAAGAACTTAATTCATTCTGGAGGTCTGTTCTTAACCTGAAACTGTTCTTAACCTGAGGTACCACTTTAGCTAATGGGGCCTCCCACTGCCACCACTGTGTGATTTCTGTTCTCATCCGGAAGCAAAGTTCTTAACCCTGAGGTACTATTTCTGGGTTAGCGGAGTCTGTAACCTGAAGCATCTGTATCCCGAGGTACCACTGTAATGCATAACAATATGTACTAGAAATTCTGCTTTTTTTTATCTTAAGAGCATAAGAAGAGCCTGTTGAATCAGACCATTGGCTATCTAGCCCATATCCTCCTCTCAGAGTGGCCAACCAGATGCCTTTGGAAGGCCTGCAAGGAGGACATGAGCACAAAAGCACCCTGCCCACCTATGATTCCTGGCAACTGGCCTTCAGAGGTATACTGCCTGTGAAAGTGGAGGCAGTACATAGGTATCATTGCAAGAAGTTGCTGATAGCCCTCTCCTCCATGAATTTGTCTATTCCTGTTTTAAATTCTTGCAAGTTGGGGTCCATCTCTGCCCTTGTCCTTGCAGAGTTTCTAAAAATGAATGGTTCAGAATGTGCTACAGGGAAACATTGACAAGTCATATTTAAAATATTTCCATGTGCCTCATATAAGACCCAGATTTTTGATGACTTTTATTGTAAAGGTTCAGTAAATGAAAGAGACAGTAATAGGTAAGGTGGTACTTGGTTAGAAATTAAAATAAAGACTATTAACCTACTTGCAGAAGACTTGCTTTAGTTTTAATTTGTCTCATAGATTATTAGCTGTAAGACCTACAGTATAATGTCTTCTGATTGACTGAGGGAACAGGGTTAATTTAGTTCTCCAATGGTTCTCTTTGTGCTTACATTGCTAAGGTACGTGCTGAAATGAATTTAAAACTCTATCCCCAGAGTGCACAGATGAGTTTAGTCAGTATCAGTATTCATTACACAGAATCAGTTTGCTGTGATCTATTATGTGGTTTGTTTCATTTAGAGTGTCTTTCATTAATAGTTTGTAATATTAACTCACCCTGATGCCATTTCTAGTTTATCAAGTGTAAATAATGCCTTCTTAATTTGTTTGCTTCTACTAACACTGAACAGCATCTCATAACAGCTTATTTGCTTATTCCCCACTCCCACACACATACAAGCTTGCGCTATTTATAATAAGAAACCAGGTTAAGTTTTATGAGGAATATAGCACACTCTTTAGAACAACCATAGTGAAAGCCATGCAAAGGAGCAGGCCTTTGAAAAGCCCATAAGAGGAATTCCACGGGCCACTCCATTTTGCTGGTCCCAAGTAGTAGGTTTTCATGGGAAACTTGTTACCTGATGTCTGTTTGGATGCACACTTCCATTGTTCATTGTTTCCTCAATTGCCCATTGCAGTCTAGACAACCAGTCTAGACACAGCAGCCGCAATCTGGTGAATGTTTTAAAAAATGCCAGCCCTACCATTAGGCAGAGTGACTCAACCACCTCAGGCAGCAGTCCATGGGACACAGGTAGCAGTGATGAAGTGCTGGAAGTGAACCGAAGTGTGTGCCTCATGGCCTACTCTGTGCCCCTAAACTCACTGGATCTCCTCAGGTGTTGTCCAGGATTCAGATTTTTTCATGATCTTAATTTTCAACTTGAATTTTATTCTTTACACAATTGGGCAGCAAGTCTAGTAAGATTTTCTTTCAGATTGCAGTAGATCCACTAATCCTTGCCTACTGAGTGAGCTACAAATTGTTGGGACACTTCAAAAGCAAAACTAGATGACCATCAGTGTCCCTTTCAACTTTACAATTTTATGATTTCATTAACTGCAGTTATTCAAACTGCATAAATCAGCAGCACAAAAACCAGGCAGATGTTCCCGTGGGTGTAGACCAGGACCAGAGAGAAGTGTGGCTTGAGAAGAATCCTGAGGGGCAGATAGAGGGGCCTGCAGAGCCACATTCAGTCTCTGGACCTAAAGTTTTGTACTCTGTTCCAGGGAGTGCAGCCCCATCCAACAAATGCTATGCACTGTGCCCAAATTAGTAGTACCCAACTCATCATTACAAGAAATCGTTCTATGATTTCTTAGATTTGGTGTACTGAGACTTAGAACTACTCATGTGTACCATTATAATTCATTCTATAATTTTCTTTAAAAAGAAAGTGAACTTCAATTTATGAAATAATTCCTGACTATAGTGTGCAGCTTATATTGTTGTGTACAAGTGTAACTCCAAAGTACTGAAATCTTTTATCAATATTCGTTCAATGGAAGCATGAAAAATGAACACAAGCTGAATTGGCTGAAATGACAGAAAGATGATTTCTATGTGAACAGTTTTCACCCGAGTTATATTTGCTTGAAAGTAAACCCCTTTGGTATCAATGGGGGTTCCAAATAAATTTATTTAGGATGGCAGTTTGCCATTAATCACAAAGGAAATGTAAAATGAAAAGACCTTTCCCTGTTAAACTTTCAGTTAGCAGTTCATAATAATAATATAAAAAATTCTTTGAATTCTTCAAGCATGAGAGGCAACAGTAAATTTCCTACTAGAAAGCTCTAAAATCTAGTCTTCAGCCAGTTTCTATAGAGACAGTGGGGGCTTTTGAAATGTTTGTTTCTAGCCATAAATAACTTAGACAATGCTGTTCAAAAATGGTACTTGGCTGCAGCTTCCACTTCATTTAAAGCAGACAGCATTCTCGAAGTGCTGATCTGGTAAAGCAGAATTCACTAAGCATTTAATGCAATCTTATTAGAGAAGTAATACACAACAAAAGTATTGTGTGTTCCCACTATAACACTACTAAAAAACTATTCTACACTGAGCAGACTATATCTACCTCTGGCACAGAACAGAGTGTTCTCTCGTAATCCTTTGGCAAATGTTTTCACAGTTTGTGTATCATATTAAAATAAACTGAATTATGTGTAGATGGTTCTACACATTATGTTGTGTAGCTGCATGGGGGAATAATAAATGCATATTGGGAGTAAAATGAAGGAATTATTTGGCATCTTGATGAAGTCATGGAATAAAGTCAAATTATTCAAAGCAGTAAGCCACCCACCCCAAAACTCTGCTAGAGATTTAGGACATTTTATATTGTGTGTGAGAAAGAGAGGTGGGGAGAGAGTACTAGTTAAATGTAATCATTTGAATATTCTGCTCAGCTAGCAAAAAACCATTCCATGCAACATGTTGTGGAAAGGGCTTTCTGTGTTCACTTAAGCTTTAAAAATGCTGCAAATTGCAGTTGTTAAATGGCCACAGCTTTACCACTACATTGAAGGTCATTTAGTCCTACCCCTTGCTGCAGTAACATATTTTAAAGCATCTTTCCTATTAGCAAATTAAGTGAGAGAATGGGCAGGACAGGGACTAATGAGCTGGTGCCAGCAGTGTCACACTGTAGATAGTGTAGATAGTGTGATGTTGTGCACTCCAAATTTGGAGCAGTATTGTGGCAATCATCTCCTGTACAGTACTCAGCTCTGTAAAATGCAGCAATTTATGCAAAACATTACCTTTCAACATGTACAGAGTTGAATTTCCTCCTGAATTACTACACTTTATGGAGTAGCTTTTCAGGTCACAATCTTCCTTACAAGGTTCTGAGTCTCCAAACAGTTATTTTTTTACAGAACAGAAATGCCATTTAAGCATAGGAAACCAATTATTGTGTACTGCTGCTGTTGTTTTAACTCTCTGCCCCTGTGCTGCAATTGTCATGAAAACTGTCTCCCCAAAGCTGCCATTTGACATGGGAAACACAGGCACAAGGGACAGCTTTCATTCTGCATCAAAGAACGGCTTTGAGGGCAGAGGGTGCTTTTCACCTTTATAAACAATTTTTATTAAGGATTTTATTGGTTTACAAAAGCACATACATTGTCTCTTTTTCAGGTTGTAAAGGTTTTTTTACATTTGAAGTGAGACATTAGTATTGTATACAGAATAAAGTAGAGGGGAGAGGAGTGGTAATACTTGGTGTATATGCAGGGTTTTTATGTCAGCGTCTCTTGAGTAGGTTCTCTTTCTATTCGTTTATTATATTTCCTTGGTAGTGAGAGAGGTTGGGATGGCCAGGGCATGGTTGGTTGGCTGCAGTGAGATTTGTTTGCGTAGGGTGTGTGTCAAGTTAGCTATATCGATTCATATGTTGGTGGTGGGTTCCTGTTGTTTTGTTCTTGTTGCTGTGTATGTAATAAATGGGAGCCATACCGCAGTGAAGGTGTCCTCTTTTATTTGTCCCCATGTCAGTTTCAATCTGTGGGTTAGCTTTTCTAGTAAGGCTGTTTCCCATACGATTTGGTACCAGTGGTCCATGTTCACTCCTGTCAAGTCTCTCCAGTGTCTGGCTATGATGCTTCAGGCTGCTGAGAGTAGGTGGGTTATAAGCTCTTTATAATGTGAGTGGGCATTGGCAGAGGGTGTTTTTCATGGGGAAGGGGGAAAAGTTGGTGGAAATCTGTTGATCCACTTTCTCCACATCACTCAAGGCTGGCCTGAGACATTTTGACAGCTGAGGTGAAGCACGAAAGGGAATAAAAATCTACATCAGGAACAAGGGTGGGAGACCAGCAGCGCCTCCTATTTGCCAAGAGGCCACTGTAGAGGTGGCACTGGGAGGCTTCTGCTGAGAAGGCAGCAGATCCAGCCTCCAAGGAGTGTGCCACAGCCATTGCTGCTACTGGGCAATAGCAGGTGATGCATTCCTTGGAGGCTGAATCTGCTGTCCATGCAGATCCTGCCACCCAAGGCAGTCACCTCACCTTGCCTCATGTGTGGGCCAGCCCTGACATCGCTCATAATTTTACAAACTTCTTTTTATGTGCTCATTATTGCTTTTCAGTAAGTAGTTTTAAGGAAAGCAGCATGATTCCTGTGTTTGTTGTTCATTAAACTGTAGCAGTTCTCATTTCTTCATCCTTGCAAGCCAATATCCAAGGAGAGTGCCCGTATGAAATGGACTTTCTTTTGGATTGACAGTTACAGTGTGAGGCATAAATGAAACAATGCTACTGTACTATTGAAAGACTAATTAGTCTTATACGGGGAGGCCAGTCACAATCTCTCTGTACAGTGACTTGTTGCTTTTGCAGATTGGAAAAAAAGTAAAATAGAAGGAATCCAAGCAGATGAACACAGAGACTTTGAGGATGCTGTAGGAAAAAAAATTATAAAAGAGACACCTGTTAGAAAATTAGATGAAAACAGAGAATTTGGATGTGAATTGGTTAACATAAACATTTGCAGAAAAATCATCAGGATGAAACAGATGCTTTCTAAATAAAGATAACTGGAAAAAATGAAATATCGAGAACTACTAAAACAGAACAAAGCAAAATACAGAAAACAAAAACATGCCAATGCATCTTCCAAATCAAACTTCAAGATTCCCATTCTCACCTAGCCTTACTTCCCATACTACTACTCTACATATTCAGTAAACTGAAGCCTAGAGTTATGTGAAGTACCTCTGGCATAGTCTTTGCAATTCTTCTATAGAAAAAAACAGAGGCTGAAATACAAAGATGTTCATCCTGCTCTGGACAGCATTGCACTCCCCCTGAAAGAGCAAGTATGCAGTTTGAGTGAACACCTTAATCCAGCATTGTCACTTGAGTTCCAGGTGGTCTTAGTGGCCTGGAGAGCCTTTAACCATGTTCATCTGGTTAACCAGCAGTGACCATCCTGGACAGGGTTAGCCTAGCACTGGTGATGCATGCTCTGGCAACCTCTCCACTGGATTATTCTAATGTAGGGATGCAGAACCTGTGGACACCCAGGTGTTGCTAGACTAAAACTCCCATCATCAATGACCACTGACCATGCTGCTGGGACTGATGTGAGTTGTTGTCCAGCAACATCTGGGGGCCAATGGTTCCCATAATGGCATAATGTGTTATATGTAAAGTTAAAGGACCCCTGACAGTTAAATCCAGTCACGAACGACTCTGGGGTTGCAGTGCTCATCTCACTATACTGGCCGAGGGAGCCAACGTTTGTCCGCAGACAGTTTTTCTGGGTCATGTGGCCAGCATGACTAAGCCGCTTCTGGCGAAACCGGAGTAGTGCATGGAAATGCCATTTACCTTCCTGCCGGAGCAGTACCTATTTATCTACTTGCACTTTGACGTGCTTTCGAACTGCTAGGTTGGCAGGAGCTCAGACCAAGCAACAGGAGCTCATCCCGATGTGGGGATTCAAACCACTAACTTTCCAGTCGGAAAGCCCTAGTCTCAGTGGTTTAGACCACAGTACCACCCACATCCCGTGTTATATGTAGGGCTGCCTTAATTATGATCCAGAAGCTTCAGTCACTGCAAAGCTCCTAAATTTTGATGGGTACAAGAAGGAAATGCAAACAAATGAAACTAAATATAAATTAGCAAGTAGATCTTCACGCTTGACTCCATTAGCAGGCACCAGAAATCTGTGTTTCCATTCTCATTAGTATCATCACAGGGTTGTTGTGGAGATTAATTGAGGAGGAGAACCACACATGCCACCTTGAGCTCCTTGCAGGGGAAAGGTAGGATATAAATGCATTTAATGATGATGATGATGATGATAGCATTTATCTGTCACTACAAAAATGCCTCAAAGTGACTTACAATAATAAAAGCATATGTGATACAAAAATTAAAAGACATCAAAATTATAAAAGAACATCAGCTGAAGAAGAGTACTCATCCTGCAATAAAATAAAAGGGCAAATCCTATCCCACCATACTAAAAGACAAACACCAATACAGGCTTGGGTATCATCAAAACATATGACCCCAACGAAAAGCCAAATACTTGAGTGAACAAGAATGTTTTTGCCTGTTACCTACAAGTTGATAATGATGGTGCCTGGTGCATCTCTCTGGGGAGAGCAGTGCAAAACTGGGCAGTCACTACTGAAAAGGAACTTCTCATGTGGCCACATTTTGCACTGTCCATGGAGGGGGTACACAAAGATGCAACACAGGTTCTGGGAAGGTTCATGTAGGGAAAGGTGCTTGGTCTGTGTGCCAGTATTTCCCCCTGAGTATGCTCTTTCATGTAGTTGCTATCGGTTGCTGAGATACATGGTTGTGCAAAGACACTTGCATATGGTCCATATAGAAGGCTTAGTTTCTAAAACTAAGAGCGAGGTGGTACTGAAGCCAATACTTTCTAGAATCTGTACCCTGGACCTGATGCCCTGGCTTTGGGTGCTACGAACACAAGAACCTTTGCTACTAAACCCAAGCCTATCAGGCATCCGGCAGCACTCTGAACATGCTCGGAGGCAGGCTCTTGTTCCAAACCCAAATCCTAATACGGCTTCTGCCACCCATTTAAAGGGATGCCATGAAGAAACTGTGCACTATTCAAAATTATGAGCTGAGCCCTCAGCTCCGCCCGCCAGGTCTCCTTGTGGGAGCGGAACCTTCAACAAGGTGCCTAAGATGTGAGGAGTGCAATGAGCCGAAAAACGACGCGATACCCGGGCGCTGGGTTTTCCCTGTGTGGCGAACGGAGCTCCCCCGTCTCTTGCACCGGTCCAAGTTAAGACGTCTCTCAGAGACAATGGGCTCTTTCTGCCAGGTGGGCGACTCTGTCCTTTCGCGCTTCGCCTGCCTGCCTGCCTGCCTGCCCACGAGCGACGCGCCTCGCCAAGGAGGCGCTAATCCTCCGTAGCCTTTCTTCTTGTCAGCTGCGCTGTTGGTCTGGCTCGTCCTAACCGACATCCTCATGCTAATGTGCCTGTCTCCAATCCCCAGCAAATGGCCTCAGGCGGGGATTGCTCACTTGGCTTTGTGGAAGAGGGGGATAAGGACGCCTCTTGGGCGAAGGCACTTCCAGCTGAAGGCAGCGCCACGAAAACTCACTCGCTCTGCTCCCGCGACTACTGCTTCAGCCGTTTGATTCCAGCGCGCGCGCGCGACGCCCCCCCCCCCGTCACTCATCCCCCGCGTCCCCACCAGCGTGGAGCTGGCGCGCGGCCAAGAAAGGCTTTCCCGCGTCCGCCCCTCCTCCCTCCCTCGTGGCACACATACATAATGCATCCGTGTAACAGGAGCAGGTCCCTCCTCGGGCATGGCCGTCGCACGCGAGCCGCCTCCCGGTCCCCTCCCTCCTACCCCCGTGCGCCACCCGCTGCGGAAGACTCCCCTACTCTTCGTCGCCACGCGGCCTGAGGTAACAAAGCACTGCTAATGAGGCAGCCGCCTGCGCGGCTCCACTCACTCGCCCATACCAAGAAGGCGGGAAACCAGCTTCCCCCACCTCCCCGCCCGCCCCCGCTCCGCTTGACTGGCGTCCGGAAGGGCAACTAGACCCCTCGCGGCAAGCACGCGCTTCTGCGCGGATGGGCACCTGCAACTTCTCCCACGCGGCCCCATCACCTCAGCTGCAGCTCCGCGGCTGTCTCCTCGCGCCCGCCCAGCTTGCAGCCTCGAAACAGGCTCAGGGCCACAGCGGCGTGGCACTAAACAGCCTAAGCGGGCAGCGGCAGCAAGTCTGTGGTGGAACTCGAGTCTCTACCTCTCCCCTCACGTATATACATATTTATATATTTCCCACCCGCCGAAATACCCCCCCACAGGTGTGTTCCCGTCAAATAAAATCCCCCGCCCCGCTTAGAGGGCAATCTTGGTAGCCCTCCCCGTGTCCCCTGAATACAAGTAGCCACCCTTTCCCCTCCACTCTGCAAAGGAAGGCGGACGCCTCTCCCGCCCGTCCTTCCCGGAACGTTTTCTGCAGACCACCCCTCAGCGCGCCTCGTCTAGGCGATTCATTCTTTCTCCCCTCAAATCCCCTCATCCTGTTGCATCGGCTGCTTGCTCCACAGCGTCCCCTCCCCAGTGCCATCGCCTCCCTCCCTCCCTCCTGGGCGCCACGGCTGCTCTGTGTGTGTGTGCGCTCTCGCGCGCGTGTGTGTATTGGGGAGGGGGGAGAGGGATGAGGTCATCCTCTTTCCCGGCGTCAGTCAGCTGGGTGGCGGCGGCAGCAGCAGCGGCGGCGGCGGCGGCAAAGCGGCGGGGCGGGCCAGGCCGAGGAAAGGATGGTCTGCTTCGGGGACCGCTCCCCGGGCTGCTCGCGCCTGGGGCTGGGCGGGTGAGCGGGTCTCCCCGCAGGCAGGCGGCGCTCCAGCAGCGCCCGCAGGCGCCGCTGGCCCAGCCCCGTCAGCGCCCCGAGAAGAGCCGCCGAGCGAGCGGCTTGTCCGCGGCAGCAGCAGCGGCGGGGGAGGGAGGGGGCGGACTCCAAGGGGCTCCCGGACGGGGTCCCTCTCCCTGCCGCCGCCGCCGCCGCCGCCGCCTTCCAGCCGCAGCATGGCCGCGAAGTCCGACGGGGGGCGGCTGAAGATGAAGAAGGGCAGCGAGGTGGCGTTCACGCCGCTGCAGAACTCGGAGCACTCGGGCTCGGTGCAGGCGCTGGCCTCGGGCTTGCCCTCGGCGGCGGGGCCCGGCGGCGCCGAAGACGACGAGGCGCCTGGCGGCGGCGGCGGCGGCTGCTGCTCATCCGGCGGCTGCCGCTGCTGCTGTAGCGGCGGCGGCGGCGGCGGCGGCGGCCGGGCGGCCGGGGGCTCGCGGGGCTCGGGCGGCGGCTCGTCCTCGCTGTGCCTGCGGCTGGGCCGGGAGCAGCGGCGCTACACGCTGTGGGACGGGCTCTGGATCCTGGCGGCCGTGGCCGTGTACTTCGCGGACGTGGGCACGGACCTCTGGCTGGCGGTCGACTACTACCTGCGCGGCCAGCGCTGGTGGTTTGGGCTGACGCTCTTCTTCGTGCTGCTGGGCTCGCTCTCGGTGCAGGTCTTCAGCTTCCGCTGGTTCGTGCACGACTTCAGCAGCGAGGACGGGGCGGCGGCGGCGGCAGCAGCGCCCGGCTCCTCGTCGGCCGGCGGCCACGGCGAGAGCAAGCTGCTGGTGAGCAGCGGTTCCGCCGCGGGGGACATGGAGGCCGGCGCCCGGCCCGGCACGCCGCAGAGGCAGGCGTCCAACGCCAGCAAGGGCAACGCCACCAACAGCACCAACAGCAGCAGCAGCACCAACGCCGCCGCCGCCGCCGGAGGAGGAGCGGCAGGGGCGGGCGGCGGCGGCGGCGGCATGCGGCCCCCCAAGAGCCGGTCCCCCTCCTGCGCCTTCTGCATCTGGCTCATGCAGGCGCTCATCCACATCCTGCAGCTGGGGCAGATCTGGAGGTAAGGCACGCGCGCTCACCCCGCTCACCTTCCTTGAACTCCCTCCAGCCACGCTGCGCTCAGGAAGGCGCGCAGCCGGGCCTCGGTCGCCTGGGAAAGTGTCCGAAGAGGCTCCGAGCCGGCGACTTGCCAAGCCGGCTCTGACGCCGAGGCCCGGTTGCCTTAACTCTTGGGGAGGCGGGGTGGGGGCCCAGCACAGTCTGCCCACCCCGCGCGCTTCTCCAGGGGCAACGGTCTCGTGTCGTGCGCCTTGAACTCGCTGTGTGTCAACGCCCGGGCTTGAATTAACTGACCCGTCAAGGCCTCGATGCCTTGCGTGTGCTTGCCCGTGCTGCCACTTAGGGCTTTTCAGGAGCGGCTGAATAGGCACACAATGGAGAGATGGCATCCACGCCCCTTAGGAGACTCGCTTGTTTTTGCACTGTTGGGCTGCGTGATGCTGAGACCTCGCCTGTTTCCCTGCTTGTCTCCTGAGCTTTAAAAGCAGAGATGCGCTTGGCGGTTATAATGGGTGGGGTCATTCCAAATTCTGAAGCGGAAATACCATATCACTGGGATAATCCTGGTGTCTGCTTAAAAAGGAGCACACGCAAATTCCAGCCGCAGCTTCAATTGACTTGTTCAGTCACAAGGCGTTATTTCTGAGGCTGTTACTTGTTAAAAAGCAACATGGGGAACAAGCACATGGTTAGTTGTTTAAGGGTCCTATGGCTTTGGTGCCATAACTTCACCTTATGAAAAGGTATATGCAAGAAGTTTAGAGAAGAGGAGCATTGTAAAGGACTGTAGTTTCAAAATCCTGAATAGGTGTTGCAGGCTGCACATTTACTTAGCACTCACTTCTGAGTAAAGGTGGACCCGGCTGTATTGTAAGATGAGTTTGTCAGCAGACTTTGGTTCTCCACACAAAATAAAAGTGTTCCTATGCGCACCCTGTTAAGTCACTTTGAGACCAACAAATGGAATTAATAGTAATAATAAATTAGCATTCACTTTAAAGTGTAATAAAGTATTTGGACAAATTTAGAGAAATGTTAATTTAACCTCTGCATTAAACTACTGTACTTTTTAAGAGGCTCCATGTAACTTCAGGGGTGTGTGTGTATGTCTGTCTACTTGATCAAAGTAGAATTCAAGAACCTTGGTTAAGCTTGAAATTGTGATCCAGCTGAAATGACTGCAGATTTTATTATGGGACTGACTAGGATCAGTGGGTTTCCTTTCTTAGTAGCTATGAAGGACACTGCAGGTGAGTACATAGCTGCCTGATTGAATCAATGTGTAAAAAAGTGTTAGAGCACTTAAAAATAGAGGACTATAGTCACTTTGTTCCTAGAGATCTTGGTTGATGGTCTTACTTAATTCCGACAGCAAGTGTTTTTAGTGATTTATTTAAAAATTGAGGTGGAATGGCTGCAGTGAATTTTAACTGATAGTTGATATTTGTTTTTTAAAGTATATCTGAACCTGTATATAGAACTATATAAAAAGTAACATATGATATAGCTTACAGTTGATGATAATATTGGAGATTCTGGCTTAGTGACTAAAGGTATATTTCAATAAATCTTTGTGTTCATGGATATTTTCTTATAATGTTTCTGAAGGAAGAGAATATTTCTAAAATTCTGCTGTAACATAATATGGAACTTCTTCATTCCAAAATGACATCCACCTTTATCTCCATTACTTCTGTTTTAGTCAAAGATCTTTTTATTAAACTGGCCACACCCTATTGCTCACATACTTTGGTTATTTGGACTGTAATCCAGATGATTTCAAAATGTTGTGTCATGACCTGGAAGAAAGAGAGGGGCATTGTGACCTGGGTGAGCGCAAAGCAGCTCACTGTTTAGGACACCGTCAGGACTTCCAGGTGAGGATTTGTTAAACTAGGGGTGCTCCCTAGCTAAGATTGTACAGCAGGGGAGGGGAACTGGATTCAGCCAGTGGAGTGGATTCAGAACTCCCCCACCCTTGTGGGCCACTTTGACAGGTGGGTGGGGCCAGCCAACTGTAAATCACCTGGCACCACCATGATTTCAAAGGAAATGATCGGGAGTGCTCCTGATTCTTCCTTTTTTCTTTGCAGGCATATCTTGAGTTCAAGAAGTGGTTGCAAAGGAACAATCTTTCTTTGTAGCCACTTCTTCAAATCAAACCACACCTGCAAAGGAAGGTTTTAACTGCAGAGAAAACATGTTCTTTTGCATCTCCACTCTGAATTCAATTTAGGGACACACACAAAAAGAATCATCAGCATTTTCTAGCTATGCTCACACCCCTTCTTCCCCTGAAGTCAAAGGCCAGCACTTTTTAAAATTTTCCTGCCACTGAGCAGGGTGTCAGGAAAAGATACCAAAATCTTAAAAGCACTGACATTTAGCTCCAAGGGGGGTGGGGAAAGTGTGCACTTTTATTCCTTTGGCCATGGACTGAAATTTCAATATGTGCCATATCTGATCTCATATATGATGTCAGCCCTAGCAAATGTAGATGGGGTTAGCCAAAATGACCTTCCAAAGCTGGCGAGTCTCATTTGACCCATGGGCTGAAGGTTCCCCACTACTGTTGTATGATATTGAGAAGATGGCATCATTGTTGAATGCTAGAATTGGAAACTACATGCAGCCTTTGAGACACTTTAGCATTGCCTCCTCATTCTTATCAGAATATCTGCTTTTATTTTAAAAATGAGGGCTTATTACTTTTCCCACCATGAGAATCAACACTATTAAAAAAAAATCACACATTTACACACTTTAGAATTTTGATATGTACATTGTTTATCATTTTTTCACCAAAGATAGGCATTAATAGTTGTTTTTTAAAAATACACGAAAAGCAGATATATGGCAAAGCTTGGGGTTCAAAAGTAGGCATTCCTCATCATTTTAAAATTTCATATATATATCCATTCCATGTTGCAGGATATTTTGGACCAAAAGGTATATAAACTAAACATAATACTATATTAGACCATGTTTGGTAAAGCACATGAGAATCACTAATAAAAATATTATTAAGAATCATGTAGATACATTGGAAATCTAGGCTGAAAATTGTTTTGTGTGATATATTTAATATGTATTACTACATGTGCAGACAAATTATTCTAGCATTTGTTGTTGTTGATGTTGTTATATTGGCTCTATTTCTGACCGCACTTGGTGCAGTTAACAGTCAAGCAAAGCCTAGTAAAGTAACAGTTTTGTCACTTCTCATTTCTGTGTTTTCCCTGCTAACATTTCCTGGCCTTAGCAGTAGGGCTGGAGGTGCTGTGGGTCAGTCATTTAGAGAAAGTGGAAAAGGAAGAATATCAGCAAGAATTCAGGAGACAAGCATTGATATTTCCCAGCAGTAGCACTGGTCTTCTATCCCATCATCTTAATGTACTTGGAACTTTGGAAGTTGCACAGGATATGGTGAAAAGTACTTTGCACTAACAGAACAAGAGAGCAGCACTGGCCAGTGAGGTGGGTCTCTGGCTGGCACCCAGTAGCAATCATCCAGCGCAGCAAAGCTCATTCTTACTAGTAACTATCAGGAATCCAGAACCATGTGAATGCATGGTTGCTGAGTGACTAATAGTTCCTAGTGTTAGAATTGGCTTCCAACATAGGTGGTGGTGCTAGTCGGACAGCAACCATGTGCTTCCACAGTGCTGACTGAGACACACCCTGCCACCTCATGACAGTTAACAACAAACTGCAGCTTTTCCTCTCCTGTCTTGATTGCCCTGCAGGGATGGCTGATGATTTCCTCTAGCAAGACACCTCAGTGGCTATCAGTAGGCATGTGTGAATCCCTATCCCACCATCCTGTGCGTAGACTGAATCTTTCTCGTTGTCCCGTGTTGCATGCAAAAGTCTATCCTCCCCTGCCCTTGTGCAGTGAACTGCATGTTTTGCACTGTTCATATTTATGGTTAGACATCTTCATTACACTTTCATTACCTAAGGAATCATGTCCAAGCAGTGCCTATATTAATCTTAGTCAAACCAATTTCTTTTGTAAAGTCAATAGCCTGGGACATTTCCCCTTTTTTGGACATACTGTTGCATAACTAAAGAGTGACTTGTTGCCACAGTTACTAAAGGTAAGAAATATTTTTTGGAAACAACAATGCCCACATAACCTACACCACACCAAATTCATTCAAAGGCTAATGGGGTATATAAGACAAGGAGGAGCTTTAGTTCCAGGCTACACTTTGAAATGCTGAAACATATGGAATTTGTGCAAAAATGTGAAGACTTTTTCTGACATCCCTAGCTGCAACTGCAGGAGACATCTGTTGAAATGGTTGCAAGGAGAGACAAAAGGATGGCTGGGGAGGGAGGACAGAAGTAGAGAGGATATATCATGTTCCCCTTCCCCACTTTTTTCCTCTTTCTTCCTTAGAGATGTAAATTGCTGGTTCTTTGGTATATTTGCCCTCTCATATAATCTCACGATAAAATATGTAATTCACTTATAATTGTGACATTTGTTAAGCCACTGAATTGTTGGAACCCATTTATTCTTGGTAATACAGCTAAGTTCAATTTTTCTTTACAAATATAAATGCTATTGTTGAAAATAGTTATGTATTATTATTTTTAATTAAAACATACTAATTGGGAATTAATGGGGGTTTTAATGTTGCATGCACAGGGTGATGCTGTGAAAAAGCTACTTAAAATGATTAAAATGAACATTTTACTAGGGTGCATGGAAAGTGATGCCTGCCACTGATGACACTTGATTTATGAATAATAATTAAAACTGCCTTCTTTGTGTTCTGCCTCTCATTTCTACAAATGTCAATGCTGAACTCTGGCATAGAATGCACAAACGAAAAGTTGAAGCAGGTATTGGAGGTGATCAGGGAGTTCATGTTCCTGCTATAGTCTGAATACTTGATACAGCCAGATAGTTGTTTTGCTTCAGCCGGGAGTCAGAGTCTTATCACCTTATGGGATTTTATTGTTTATTCTTATCTTTTATCGTCCCCTTCCTATTGAATTTCTCAGTATAAAGCTATGGATATTTTGACAAATATATGCATGTTGTATTGATGGTATGTGTATGTACATGCAGCACTCTTAACTCACATCTTGTGTGTGCTATAACAAACTTACTGGAAATGAGAATCTACCCCATAAATGTGCTTTCAGCAAGTGCCGGAAGAAGCAGTTATTTCAATGAAGGTTCTGGGAAGCACAACATGAGCAATGATGTCATTTGGAAGTATGCAAATGGTGCAGGCAGGTGGAGGCATCTTCCTATCTTGTGGGAAGGTAGAGAGATGTGGATTTCTTTCTCTGATTTTTACCTAATCTGGCTTCTTTTCCCACCAAATGTAAAAAAAAAAATTCATAGAAACACAGAGTTGGAAGGGACTTAGGAGGTCATCTAATTCACCCCCCTGTGCAATGCAGGATGCAACCACTGCATCCCTAACAAATGTTTATCCAGTAACTCTGCTTAAATAATTCCAGTGATGAAGACTTCATCACCTTATGAGGCTGTCTGGTTTTTCCTGTTAGCTAAAATTTGCCTTCCTGCACTTCCCCAAAGGCAGATCTAGGGGTGCGCAGCCAATTTGATCGCACCACATGCAGAGCTTCTGGGTCGGTGTAGCAAGCACCACAACTATGATGTTGAACGGGAGGTGAGGGGGCACCGGATTTTGGTGTTGCACAGGGCACCACTGAAATTTGAGATGCCGAGGTCTGCCACTGACTTTCCTTTTGTTCTTGTCCTTCTCTTTGGGTCAACAAATATATATTTTACTACCACACTATAGAAAGCTCTAGCTACCCAGCCTAGCTCTGAAGTAGAGATTTCCCCCTCTTCTTTCTGTTATTTGGAGTGGGGAATGGCTTCCTCAAAATATATCTGCAAAAATCTGCATCTGAAATTAGTCCAGTATAGCTGCATAGTATAGCTGGCGGGGGGGGGGGGGCAGGGTGTGAATAGTGGAGAGAACATTACAAAGCCCAGCTGAGACTGAAAGTTACTCACTTACTTAACTTATACATACATACTTTCTCAAAGTGGCTTCTATACAACAACAACAACAACAACAACTCCATAGCCAGACTAGCGTAATTTAGTACATACAGGGGCTATGATGGCCAAGCCTGCCACTCACTCAAGTGTAAATAATGTTAATTATTTATTTTAAAGTGTATACCTTGCCCAATTTTCAAAAGAAATTCAAGGAACCTAATGAATTCAAATGCAACAACCATATTAAAATATATTCCTATTGCAACATTACATTATAAAATCAAAATATCAATATACAGTCATACCTCGGGTTACAGACGCTTCAGGTTGCGTTTTTTTCGGGTTACGGACCTGCCAAAACCTGGAAGTACCGGAACAGGTTACTTCTAGGTTTTGGCGGTTGTGCATGCATAGAAGTGCTAAATCGCACTTTGTGCATGTGCAGAAGTGCTGAATCGCAACCCAACATGTGCAGACGCGCCGCTGTGGGTTGTGAATGCTGCGGGTTGCGAACGTGCATCCCACATGGATCATGTTCACAACCCGAGTGTCCACTGTATATCAAATCTAAACCACAATAAATAATTTCAAAACAACCACCAGAACCAAAACATCAGAGATTAAACAATCAGCCACATGCATCTATAAGCAGCCACATTTTTTACCAACTAGCTAAAAATAGTGCAGTGATGGGGCTTGGAGCATCTCACTTAGTAAGGTGTTCCAGAGGACAGGAACTACTAACCTTGCCTTCGTCACTGGAAGCTGTGCCTCAGGGTGTGAGAGATTTAGAGCAGGGCAACAGATGATGACAGAGCATGTGCAGCGGGACATATGAAGGTAAATCTTAAGTAACGCAGTCACAAGCTTTTAGGTCTTTAAAAATTAGCACTAGCACCTTGAATTGAATCTGGAAACAAACCAAGAGTTCACTGTTAATTTGGCCACTCATGGATTCAAATTTATCATGTATTTCTAAAGTAGGGGAATGGGTTGTTCATTTTGTTTCTGTATATGGGCATGATGAATTAAAGCACAGACCAATCATGGTTTGTGAATCCTTTCATTCCATTTTGAACTGTGTTTGGTAGAGCAAGTCATTTTTGGGACAGGGTGAGGACACAAAAATAACTTGATTAATCCCTCGCCCCAATTCAAGCTGAATTGGGACTTGGGCATCACTGGGAATTGGGCATCACTGAGAATGCCACATAATCTGACTCTTTCCCTTCCAAGTTCCTAGGAGCTCCTCAACCCCTTCCTGGCTGCTTCTGCTAGTGCATCAGCAATTCCTCCTGACATTGTTGCTCCCTTTTTCAACAGCAGCAGCCGGCAAAGAAGGCACTCCATCCTTCTGTCCCTTTTCCTCTGTCCCTTTATCTTCTCCTTCTCTCTCTCTCTCTCTCTCTCTCTCTCTCTCTCTCTCCATCCCATTCTCCTTTATTCCCATGAGCAGAAAATAATATGTTTGTAGTATGTGTATGAATGAATAATTTTCTTGTGCTCACAAGAAAAATCATGTATGCATATGAGTGTACATGATACTTTGCATTAGGGTGAATGTCTGAAACTGTCTCAGAAATAGATGTTGTATGAGTAAGACATACAGTGATCTGTGATTTGTGTTAGGAATATTTCCTGTTCTTGCACATGGCCCCATAGTTCTCCTAGTTCCCCTCCCATCTCTCTTCAGTAAGTTTGTGTCATTCTAATTCTAATGTATTCAAAACCTCAACATATGTGATTATTGCAAATTTTATTGAGTGAAGAGTCTGTGGAATTTCAATTCTTGTTCAGTGCAAAATCAGATCATACTAATAGTATAGATAAGACCTGTAGGTCTTACAGGTGGGGGAAAACAAAACAAAAGAGAAAATATTAAAGTGGCAGGGGCTGATATTAGAGGAAGCTCCTCAAATAAGTTACTATATGCCAAATAAAAGAGCAGGTAACAAGTGAAGAGAAAAAAGGGAAACCTGGCAAAATTAAAATAAAATAATTCAATTTTTGAATAAAGTGGAAATTATTAAGTATAGTAATAAAAGTGTTCATTAAAACTGATAAGGAAAAATATTTTCATGACTTTCTCAATTCAATGCATTATCTGGGGAGTATCATCTAAATTAGAAATAATAATGGATTGCTGCTGTAATGCATGAGACGGAAGTAGCACCAAAGAGAGAACAATCCCTGGGGCAGAATGGAATCCCCAGTAAATTTCTGAAGGCACTCAACAGCATTACGTAACCCTGATGCAAATGCATATATCTGTGTGCAGGAGGGCTATGGATGGGAAGGAGCAGTACTAGGGAGATTTCTATGCATGGAGCAGCACACACAGGAGGGACTAGAAAGGATGTGGTTGGGGACGAGTGAAACTCCTGAATTCAACTTTTAATGGGTGGGGATGTTTAAAGCACAGGGAGCTAATAATTTAGCACCGGTTTTTCAAGACAAAGTAGGCACCAAGGAATGTGGAAATTATAAAGGTGTTAAGTTAATGAACCATATAATGAAGTTGTGGGAAAGGCTCATGGTACAATGTCCTAGACACAAGTAGATGAGGTCAGTGATAATCAATTCTTTTCCAGACTAGGGAAAAAATACAATCAATGCCACTTTGTGCCTAGATTTCTACAAATGAAATACTGGCTAGTAATAGTGTCTGATGATCTGCGCAGCATTTTTTACCCCTGGGAAAAAATCAGACAAGTCCTAAGTAATATAAAATTCCTAATTTGGATATAATAAGGGCGTTTATCATATAATTAGAGGCTCTCTTTCAGGTCTGAGCTGAATCTATTTCAGTAAAGTTTGTCATAGTGATTAGTGCTTAATAGCAGTGGTTTAGTATTGTTGTTGGGGAAATCTAGAACAATGGATCGGAGTGTATATTTTGGGAACACGAAGAAACACTGCAGGATGTGATGAAAAATTAGAGTAGGCCGGGACTATGGCCCAGTTCAGATGATAATTCTAAACCACCTAACAAATGATTGTGAACAAACCATGGTGAATGTCAGGCTCACATGCTCTCCATTAATCCCCTTCCTTTGAACTTGAGAGGAGCAGAGTATAAGTTTCTGCATTCACATTATAACAAACCTCAGTTCCATGTTACATACAAGAAAATGAGGTTTGTTCTAGCTAAAGAGGGGGTTCGTTCACAGTTCCACTTGTCCTGTGCCTAGAAAGCATGGGTCTGAGAGCTTTCTCACTTGTCTCATGTTTGCTAGGATAAGGGCTTTTCCACACTACCGTTTGCTCCACCACTTTCCCCTGCTTTAGCAATGAATTGGAACCAATGGCAGTCCACAGAAAGCCAGATTGCCATTTGCTCTGATTCAACACTAATCCATGGGTTTTCCCAGGGGAAAGTGGTGGGGAAACAAAGTGTGGATAAGCCCTTAGTTAACTAATTTGGATATCAAATCACAATTTAATCTGATTTTCTTAAACTAACTTCTTTCAGAACAAACCACAACTCCCTGAATTGATGCAAAACAAGGAGCTGCAGTTTGTTCTTAAGTAAAAAGTGAAAGCTTCAATTTTCATGCAGATAAACCCAGGGCTCATTCCTACTCACCTAAAGCATGATCAGAACCAGGACTATGTTTGCATCAGTACACAGAAACTAGAATGACACAGGGAACAGCTGTGGTACAAGGAAGGTGACTGTATGCTGGTGAGAAGGACCCAAATCATTCTATACATGTATGAATGATTTGTGGGATGCATTCATTGTACATATGAAGGTCCTACACGGTGATGCTGGAAAAATGTAGTTTAAACCTGCATGGATTGTAGTATGGGATGAACATAAGTGTAGTGTATGGAATTGAAGACAAATGTATCTATTTTGAATATATAAGGAACTTCTTTTTCACAAGTCAGAATAACCGCTTTCCTAGTCTGTAATTCTCAATTTCGACTTGTACATTTTTACTTATCCATAATGTTTTAGGAAAGAGGTTAAAGCACAAGACAATTGCAGTGGTACCTCGGGTTACAAACTTAATTCATTCCAGAGGACCGTTCTTAACCTGAGGTGCACTTTCGCTAATGGGGCCTTCCGCGCCACCACCACATGATTTTCATTATCCTGGGGCAAAGTTCTCAACCCAAGGTACTACTTTTGGGTTAGCAGAGTTTGTAACCCAATGTGTTTGTAACCCAAAGTGTTTGTAACCTGAGGTACCACTTTATTGTAAGAAAATAACTAATAACTAAATAATAATTGTAAAATCAGCAGCAACTAGGCCCCTGACAACCTTCGAAAACCTCCTCCTAACAACAAAGGGAAACGGTAAAGGGACGGTATCCGCAATATACAAAATACTACTCCAAAATCCCGCAAATCCCCTAGACACAATCAAAAAACAATGGGAGAATTACATAGGCTATGAGATTAACCCCACTCAATGGACCAGAATGTGGTCTAAACCCCCCTTTAAATCCATATCAACAAAAAGAAAAGAACTCACACTGAAACTCACCTACAGGTGGTACCTAACACCAAGGAAACTAGCGCTAATACACCCAGGAACCTCACCAAAATGCTGGAGAGGGTGCACCTCCTCAGGCACATACCTCCACATGTGGTGGGAGTGTCCCAAAATTCAACTATTCTGGACAACAGCCATACAAGAAATATGTAAAATAACTAAGCAAGTAATAGACATCACCCCAGAATTGGCCCTACTAAACATCTTCCAAGACAACAATGCCCATTTACACCACAAAGAACTTATAACCCACCTGCTCTCAGCAACCAGAAACATCATAACCAGACACTGGAGAGACCTGTCAGGAGTAAGCATGGACCAATGGTACCAAATAGTATGGGAAACAGCCCTACTAGAAAAATTAACTAATAAACTGAAACTTACACGGGGACAAACAGAAGAAGACGCCTTCACCCCGGTATGGCTCCCCTTTATCACATACACAGCCCAACAGGACAACGACAATAATCCACCAACAGCATACAAATCAATATGGCTAACCTGATCCAAAACACCCACCCACCTCACTCACACACGAAAACAAAGATCACCACAGCCAATCACAAGCAAACAATCACACCCTAAGCCAACCCCAACCTCTCTCACCACCAAAGGAACACAAGTGAACAACACAAGCAACGCTGACACCAAACTCTACATACATTAAACATAATAGAAACACCGCCACCCGACCCCACCCCCATCCATCCTCCCTCTCCCCACCCCCCCTTTCTTTTTTCTTTCTGTTTTCTTCTCCCCCTAATGCCTCAACAAATGAAACGGATTTGTAAAAATGTTACATGGAAGAAGAAGAAGAAGAAAAAAAAAAGAGGCACTACACTTCTGTAAAACAAGAAAATCCTTAATAAAAAATATTAAAAAAAGAAAAGAAAAAGAAAATAACACAGTCCAGAATCAAAAAAGTTCCTTAAAATACTTGCTCTAGCCCAGGGACGTCCAACTCCCAATAAACTGTGATCTACTCACAGTATAAAAAAACTGGCAGTGATCTACCCATTGTCGTAAAAAGACTGGCAGTGATCTCACCAAAATTATGGAGCTTTTTTTAGGAAGGCCAAAGTTTTTTGCTTTCTTTGTAAAAAGGTCACTGAGGGGCCAGAGATCAACCAGGATATACAAGGAACACCCCACGCTCTACCAGTAGATTGTGATCTACCTGTTGGACATGCCTGCTCTAGATTAGTCGAATTTTATTACTTATTTGTGGACACCCAAATCATGTTGCAAACAACTCACCTGAATTTTGAAACACTGTTTTGAAAATCACATGAATTTTAAAATATGTTTTCCATCTGACACAGGAGTGCTCAGAGTTCAAGAAAAAGCATTCTGAAGCTTCTTTGGACTCCATATTTCTTTGGATCACATACATTGGATACCAAGTGCTAAAAGTTGGGGAAATATGTTTTGTTTTTTGGTGTTTCAGCTATGACCCAAATGTGTGGGATCAACTATGGCCTCAAGGTTAAAGGCTGTAGTATCTTTCTTTTTTCTTTTTTCCCTCTTTTCGGGAATGTGTAAAAACTAGTTTTAAAATGGTACATGTAAACAGTGAAATGGCAAAGGCCACTCAAACTCCATAGCCTGTTTGTTTGTTTGTTTACCATATTCAGTGACAGCAAGGGTCAAGAGGATCATGTGTATGTTCATTGAGCCCTGTCCCTCTAGGCTGTGTCTGAATTGGAGTCTATCCCAGTTATATTTTCAGTGCTTTCAATTCATGGTGCTTGCAGCACATTTTCCTCTTGCTGCGTGATCCTTGTCAGCAACTGTAACTCATGCTGGTTTCTCTCTCTCTCTCTCTCTCTCTCTCTCTCTCTCTCACACACACACACACGTTTTCACATGTTGTCCAATTCTAGAATAACTTGTCTAACTCATGGAACTCCAAGGGTGTATTTGTATGTTTGTCAATTGTTTGTCAGTCCTTTCAGCCAATATTTAATTTCTCAGATGTGATAGTCAAGAGTACTGGTTAACATTACATTTATGTCTACTGGGACACCATCACTTGAAGCATTCCTCCCCTCCTTTTTGACTGGGTGCATTTTGCCACAGTAATTAGAAGTTACATTGATTTTTAGATGAGCCTCACCTAGATGCTATTTGTGGGCTGCGCTTTATAGTGACATTAAATCAAGATTTAATGTTGAAGACAAGATGGCATCGCATTTCTGAAGTAATTAGGACATGTTTCACATAGTGTGTTTTATACAAACATTTTGCTTATTCATATATTTAGAACAATATAGGACATGTTATTGCTACTAGGTATGATAACAGTCCATCTCACAACATGGAAGTAGCCCCACCCCCAAGTTTAATCTGAGCTAGGACTTACCATGGCTCACCCCAGAAGAACATACTTTGAATTTCTTGGAATGTTGACTATCAATAATACATATGTGAGCAATAGTTATGAAGAGAATGCATCTGTTCATAGAGAGAATGGCTTTCCATTACTAATCACTGTTAGTCCACAGATATTTGGGATTAGAGAGGAGGACTTCATGTGGTTTCCACATAGGTGCATACTGCACCAATCTCTGTTTCTGTCTCTCTCATAGTGCTTTGTCTGATGGATAGGTGTACTTCTCATTAATTTATCCCTCTTTTGGTTTGCTGGTCTAGGACTTGCTTTTACCCTCTGCTTCTTGGATACTGTGCTGTGGTTATAAAATGTGTTGTATGTCAGTTATGCATGTTGTAACTCATGAAAGGCCAAATATGCAGATAGAGAAAAGTAGATGACCCCTCAGAAATACAGATTCACACCTGATATATTCCTGAAATATCTATATTAATGATGCATCATATTTATGAATATTAACTTTAGCAAGACAGGTAACTTCAGTGCTGTGCTGCTGTTTATTTCTTGGCATGAGAAATTTTTTTGCACTCAAGGAAGTAAGAATGGGAATTGAACTAATGCTGAAAATGGCCTCATGCTTATGTAAAGTGTAATTTATTGATATGAATGAGCTTTTTAAAGGTAGTAGCTGAATGCTGCCAAGGCCACTCTTGCACTGTCTGGGTATATTATTCAAAACATTTGTGCACAAAGTCTTCACTTTCTTCTAGATCAATATGCCCTGCCCACATCTTTTTACACAAAGCTTTCCCAAGTTGTCAAGATGATGTGTGCACTGGACTGGGTCTGAAGTTTCTGTGTCTTTTGAGAATGTTATACTTGGTTATGGAAAAAAACCCAAAACCTTACAGATACATCCACGGGGTAATACGACAACTCACATTCCCCTCTTCTCTGAGTACGTAAGAGAGGTGCTTATCATTGCCTGTTAGGGGAAAATAAAACTTCCCACTGCTGACTGGCAAGGGAGCCAGTGTGGTGTAGTGGTTAAGAGCGGTAGTCTCGTAATCTGGGGAACTGGGTTCGCGTCCCTGCTCCACATGTAGCTGCTGGGTGACCTTGGGCTAGTCACACTTCTCTGAAGTCTCTCAGCCCCACTCACCTCACAGAGTGTTTGTTGTGGGGGAGGAAGGGAAAGGAGAATGTTAGCTGCTTTGAAACTCCTTAGGGTAGTGATGAAGCGGGATATCAAATCCAAACTCTTCTTCTTCTTCTTTATGGAATGGTGAGGCCACTACTGCATCTGCAGCCCTCCTGTGATGATGGATGATCAGAAAACAAGGCCAGGATGATCACTGTGCCAACATGCAACTGGTATAGTGATCAGGCACAGATTAGGTCTGATATCATAACATGACAATAGTGGGATCAGCTCAGGATCTAATGGCTCCCAGGATGGCTTAGCCACAACCCTCCCAGCCTCTGGAACACCCTGTTTTAGAGCTTTCTACAGGCTATTACCAGCAGCATACCCACCACCAGCACTTCTGCCCACCCAGAAGTTCAGCAGGCAGAATGGAAAGCTCTGAACCAGTAGCATGCAGCAGGTGGCCAGTTTGCCCAATAGAGCTGGGTGGAGGAACACCTCTGTCCAATCCAAGTCCCTCCTACCCAAACCTGGTAAACATGGGAGATGGTTTGCTCTGTTGCTTTCAAAGGAAAATTAGAATTTCTTATGGCTCTCTGTTCCTTGATGGATAAGTCGCTGAAAAAGAACATGTTGTAACTGGATATAAATATTTAACATTAGAATATTAATGATAAGATGATTCTTCCTAAGGAGCCGAGGAGCCAGAGGTAGCTGATAGGGAAGTTAGGGATGCATCTTATTTTTCCCCAGTACCAAACTCCAAACTCCAAGGTTTATGCATTTGACAGGGGAGGTTGTGAGAGTTCGTGTTAATTGCGAATGGTTTATAAAACAATTCACTGTTACCTCTCATGCCCACTATTTTCAGGACAATTACTTACAAAACACTAGGTGAGATTAAATTAATAATTTTTATCCATCCCAAAACTGTAAAGGTTACCCTTGCAAGAAAACCAAAGCAGTTATCCTTCAAAATTAAGTAGGATCGATCTCTTCCAAAGGGTCAAATCTGCTTGCAAATTTCATCTAATTCTGCTAGAAATTAAAAAATCTATAGATATTTCCTTTTAAAAGAAAGTTGTCGTCATCAAACTTTTAAAAAAGTGCTCAACACAAAAGATCCTGGTTGTATTCGCTTGTAATTTGGTAGGTTTAATACACTCTGAAGGGCTACTGTGCCTGCAAATTTCATTGATTTTTTGCAAAAGCAAAAAGTTATATAGTAATTGCCTTCTCCCATAGTGAATGGGCCTTTTGTCTGAAACAGATTTGGCCTGGGACCCTGAATTGAATTGGGCAGCCTTTGAATTACTTTGGACCAAGGCAGGCTGTGTTTCAAAGCTCCTAATTGCTTTACTGTAGTACTAAATCTTCTGTTGAGTATACACTCATAGTACTTATGATATTGCAAGAAATATTCTGCTCAAGCTGGCACTGCCATGCAATGAATATTGCTGTTTTTCTCAGTACCAAATGATTTGAGAATACCATCTGCAGCAAACCGAGGAACTTATTCTGTGTTAAATACTTTATTAAATTTTACATTGCAAAAACATATAATATTTGGCAGAAAATAATAAGGTTATAATAGCAATGTCTTTTTTTAAAAAAACAACACAATAGTGCCAGCATACACTTTAAAAATGGGATAAAACTGCCAAATTAAGGGGCTGCTCTACAGCAGCAACTATCAGTTGCTCTTCCAGCAGTAGGTGGCACTGCAACCAGAAATAGGAAGCTAGCTCTATAATTACTTCTGTTCTAATTTATAAAGCTATAATTCAGTTCCTTGTTAATTCTGTCCTAGTCTCTTCTCAATAATAATCTGATATAATGTCACCAATATAATAAAAGACACCAGGACTCTCTGCCATTGCAGTTTTTGCTCTGGAAAGGTTCAACTTTGACAGAATCATCAAAAGGATTTTTTTGCTAGTTTTTGCCTAGCAACAAGGCTTCTCTGGGAAATGGGGGCAGTGCAGTCTTCTTCCCTAATCTATGCCAATTGACCACATTTTCAAACATTTTGCCGCCTCATAGGAGTCATAAGAACGATTATACAGAGGTGCAGGCCAATTGTGTACTAACTCTTAAAGAAATTTCAGAGGGTCAACCCTTTGCATTTCAGTAGGAATGGCAAGGGAACCCAAGATGGTTAAAAATAAGAAGAGAGATCAGAAATAACTTGGATGTAACTTCTGGATGTGACTAGTGAAAAGAGTCCCAACAAAAGAAACCATCCATGCAGAAAAATCAATTAGTGGAAACCATCAAATACAGTACGGGGTGAAACTTGTTGCCAGCAGGTTTCACAACCCAGAGTGTGTTGTCCTCAACCCTGCCCCTTACAGGCCTCCAGAGCTGCTGCCTGTGACATGCATACGAGTATGTCATCTTCCACATGACACCAATCTAGATTAGAATTGGCCTTTCCCTCAGTGGCCAGATGACCTCACAATGTCAACTGGATGTAAGGCTGCCAGAGATAAGGCATGGCTAGTCAAGCTGCCTGTCAGCCACAACTAAAGGTACCCTTTTCTTTTAGAAAAAGCACCGCTGATGTAGTTTAACCTAGTTGCTGAACTTGTTCCTGGGGGAAAGTTCTGTTAATAGCAGACACATGATCATGAAGTCCAATGGGATAGTTTGGGATGGAAACACAATGTGACAGTCTCTGCTAGCAGGGGCAGTTAAAGCTCACAGACCAATGCCAGAAAGGATGTGATGACTGCAAGAGGTGATTAAGGTGACCAAGGCAGATAAATATTTTCAAGCTTACTGTTTTCATTTTTTCCAGAATGGCGAAAGTGCCAGTAAAACAGGTAACCTGAAGTAAAGGATTATTTTGTTGGTTGAGGGCAGTTCAGTGAGTTCAATGAGATGCTGCCAGAGGGGGTTCAATTGTCATCACTGGGAATGGGAGAGAAGTTTGTCCAGTCTGCAGTTTCATGTGCCCCTACCAAAGGCACATTTACTAAGCCAATGCACAAACTGAAACACAGATCTCCTTCAAAATTTGCAATGCAATGCAGTTCTTTAACTTAAAAATGCATAGGAAAGTGTATACATTAGTGAAATGTGCACAAAAACAAACCTATTCATGAAAATAACACACACAAATGCATGCTATTAGGAGAAAACTGATTGCAAAAATGCATACACTAAGCAAAAACAGCATACAAGACTGCCAATACTAGGAAAATGTGTACAGTGGCATACCTCGGGTTACAGACGTTTCAGGTTACATATGCTTCAGGTTACAGACTCCGCTAACCCAGAAATATTACCTCGGGTTAAGAACTTTGCTTCAGAATGAGAACAGAAATCGTGTTCCAGCAGCGCAGCAGCAGCGGGAGGCCCCATTAGCTAAAGTGGTGCTTCAGGTTAAGAACAGTTTCAGGTTAAGAACGGACCTCCGGAACAAATTAAGTACGTAACCAGAGGTACCACTGTATGACATTTCACATCGACTTTCAAATTATCAAACATACGGTATTTGGAAATGAACTTAAGACTGGAAAATGAACTTAAGACCCAAACTGACAATCATTCCTAGTCATCCCAAGTACTTTGAAGAAGAGAGATTTAGAACTTACCCATGAGGAACTCCAAGGACTTTACAAAGTGCCATTAACAAAACAAACAGATGGTGTGGTAGTGTGGCATGTGTGAAGCTAGGCAAATAAAGCCATCTATCTTGTAGATCAGGGAAAACATAAATAGTGACAGTTCAATTTTCCTTACATTAACAGTAATGAGAGTGAAACCTGAGTTGTCACAAAACAACAGTAGCAGTTGCATTTAACCAACTTAACTGCCTCATATATCATGACTAAGAGAACTACCTGTTTCTGCAGAACATGTTTTAAAATCAGCCTACTCCAGGCTGCTGAAATGCTGAGCTTCGTGATACCATTGGCTGCTGCATAGGCTAGTAAGCATTTTGGATAGGATTAAGTCACTGCTCTACTGGTGCAACATCACTGTGGTGATGTGATGTTGCAGATGAAGTCAGTACTTCAGGTTGCTGACCATATTTGGTGAGGTAGCATGACAGGAATACAGCTAAAGCACCATGGTGCAAATTTAACTAGGACTTCAATCCAATACACACTTCCCTAGCAATAAGCCCCACTGAAATCAGTGGGACTGCCTTCTCAGTAGACATTTACTGAATTGCACTGTTGTGCAATTCAATTCACCACCTGTACCTGCAGGGGTTGTGTTGTATCAATGTATTTGAGGACTGCATGTTTTGAGGATTGCAGTTCACAAAGGGGTAAATCCACACAACATAATCTAAGACAAACTTGTGTAGAAGAGCAAATACCTGTCAAATAGCACAGTTATATGCTAAGGCTTAATATGGAATTACTGCTTTAGATAGCCACCATCATACAGTTTGTAGCAAGGACTTCAAATGCAATTTAATTAAATGAAGCTGAATGGCTCAAGGAGCATGTCGGTGAAGTATTTAAAAGTGATTAATGTTAAAGTTACATTTATGTGTGTGCACTTTGCTTGCACAAATGTTTAATACAATAACTGAAAACTACACATAACACAACCTTATTAGGAAAAATAAATCCCTTAACATTTTATACACAGTGTGTCAGGCAAGAAAATGCTACTGCAATCAAAGCAATTAACAAAGATTTACCAGAATGAAGCCAAATACAGTAGAGGATAATTAATGACGCTGATACAACTCAATAATAACTACTTTGAACTCTAAACAATAGTGCATGAACTCATGTGTCAGAAGGACAGATTTTAATTACTGTCAGCAACAATTTGCTATGGGTTAATTAAGAATTTGTAATAACTGATTACTGAAATAAGAGCTATGCTAGGATTCTTAAGTATGACATTTCCTCTTGTCTGTGCAGTTATGCAGGTGACATTGTAATATAAATACAAAAGTGCCCCCCACAAAATAAATGGGAAACCGGATGTTCTGGCATGTAATTGTATCCTTGGCTACATAAATCGATTCTTTCTTTCTTTTTCTTTTTGACTGTTACCTTTGCACAGTATCATATTGGGCTGTATTTTGTGCAGAAAAGGAAATAATCTTCTCTTCAAAAACCACTTCTTTAATAATTTATTTGGGTTTGTAGACTGTCCATAAAGAAATATGAGTAAAGTAATAGTAATTTAATATGTGAAGCAACTGAAGTAGCTTTTCTCCAACATGTATGATCTAAATAAGGTGTGACAGTTTAGGGTCTCCATTCACCCCGTGGCACATTAGTATGAAACTTGGCAAGTGGCTATAGTGCTCCTATATCTTCTGGAAGAGTGAATGAAAGATGCATTATTCAAAGATGGTATTAGTCTGCTTGTTGACGATAAGTCTGCATTTCCAATTTACATCCCTTTGTAATTGTTGCTTTTAATAGGCTAATGTGATTATTTTGTGTTTCACTCATAAACTAGATGTTCAGTACAATAGTTCAAATGCAATGTCAAAATAGTAACTTGACACAGAAACTAGAATATGGTGGTTTTTTTAAAGGTGGCAGTCTTTTTCCAAGCTGTATGAAACTGTATGCCTTCAGGAAGGGGTAGCCAATGGTGTTGTTGTCCAGATGCTGTTCCCATCAGGCCCATATGGCCATTGGTCAGGGATAATGGGAGTTGTAGTCCATGTAGAGGAAACCACTTTGGCTTACTGAGTAGATCCATTAAGTGAGATCAGTTTAGAGCCTATTGAGTTATATGCCAGTATCTGTACTTTAATAATGCGCTTTGAATAAATGTACTAAATGTGCGCTCTTTGTGGGGCTACCTTTGAAGGTGACCTGGAAACTACAACTAATCCAGAACACGGCAGCTAGACTGGTGACTGGGAGTGGCCACCAAGATGACATAACTCCGGTCTTGAAAGACCTACATTGGCTCCCAGTATGTTTCTGAGCACAATTCAAAGTGTTGGTGCTGACCTTTAAAGCCCTAAACGGCCTCGGTCCGGTATACCTGAAGGAGCATCTCCACCCCCACCATTCTGCCCAGACACTGAGGTCCAGTGCCAAGGGCCTTCTGGCAGTTCCCTCACTGCGAAAAGCCAAGTTACAGGAAACCAGGCAGAGCGCCTTCTTGGTAGTGGCACCCTACTTGTGGAACACCCTCCCACCAGATGTCAAAGAGAAAAACAACTACCAGATTTTAGAAGACATCTGAAGGCAGCCCTGTTTAGGGAAGCTTTTAATGTTTGACAGATTATTGTATTTTAATATTTTGTTGGAAGCCACCCAGAATGGCTGGGGAAACCCAGCCAGATGGGCGGGGTATAAATAAATAATTAATTCTTATTATTCATCATCAACAACAACATCATTATTATTACTGAAATATGAACAAAGCTAATGCAAAGACTAGATTTATTTTAGGAAGAGCACTTAATTATAAATGCAACAGTATTTGGAAATATCTTATTTCAGGGCATCATTATTCCAGTATGATAGGTGTTTGTGCAGCTGGAACACCTGCACACCACAACTTCACTGCTGTCTTTATGTTGTCAATAGTCCACCATTGTGAAGGGATTTCCACATCTTAATATGTACGTTCTGAAAATATGCATGTTGTAGCAAACAGTTTCAGAATCAAATATAAAACAACAGAAAGACTGTTATCTTTAGATGAATATTGCTGGGTGAATATTTATCTTCCCAAAGTAAATTAAGTTCTGAAGCAGACAGAGATTTGCATGCTTACAGTCTAGTCCAAGTCTACTGATTTTTTGTTTACTCTCCAGGCATGATTTTGAACAGATAATAAAATTGCTGGTAGAAATACAGTCACAACAAATTCAGGTCTTCCACATTTTGATATTGTCCCACAGATATATATTGTCACATGCTATGAAATCAAGAAGTTTAGACATCAGACTGTAGAATTTATGCTTACAGTAAATATCTTGTCAAACAGGATTCGAGTTCTTAGGGAAAGATTCCTTAGGCTGGGGGTCCCTAGATAAATTAGGGCTGCTGGGTAGAAATGTTCAGTGGTTTTATAATGTGCTATCATGATAACAAGCATAGCACTCATTTTTTAAACAATAGAAGCATCAGTCAACTGGCTTGATTATCAAATGTTAAGCACCTCAAAACAAAACAAACAAACACCTCTACCTTTTAATTATTGCAACAATTCATTGCTATTCCATCACCACCCCATTATTCAAATGAATCTTTGTAGCACTATTTGCAAAGTTATGCATTCATTCAAAACAATGAAAAGAGGGCAATATGAAGAACTCTGTTTATTTAACAAGCAGTCTCCCAGGTTTTCTTAATTCTGATCATGTGTTCTTAGACACTGGATAGCTTTAGAACCAAACTCTGAACCAAACAATGTAATAAGCTGTTGCTACTGGGAATAGGGGAGAAAGCCCACTGCTTCTACTGCATAAATTCTTGTGCATGACTTATTGTACTTTGGATTATGACTGCTTTTGCAACTAGTCTTCTGCCTTCTTCAAGGGGAGTCTATAAGTTGGTTAGCTAGTCTAGTCAGACTCCACACCTGAAAGATCTGAATTAGAATACCTAGTTTGTTAACTCTTCTTTCCTCTGCCAGTCAGGAGGGATAAACTAGTTGTACAACCACATACTGTGGTTCTGAATGATTCAGGAGCTTTGAGACCTCCTTAGAATACAATCTTAGATCAAGGCCGCCACCACAGATAAATGAGAGCCAGGCCACAATGTCTAGTGACTGACAGGAATGATGACCAGTGAAACACACTTATTATACTCATATTATTTATTTGTTGTTATTTATTTCACTTTAACAAACAATGTAGGATGAGCACTGCCTTCATTTTATAGCTCAAATACAAAAGTGTTGCTCATCTACTCTCAGGTTTCTCCTGAGCTTCTATATGTCTTGGGGAGGATTTACCTCACAAGTCCTGTCAGCAGAGGCCTTGCACAAGCACTGCTGCAATGGGATTTCCTCCATCTCTTCTATATGCACACACTCAAGAGACCCAAAACTGGCTGGGAGGAGGGTTCAGGAGAACCCCCAGAATAGTGAATGGAGAAAGAGCAGGCCATTGTTAGGTCCAGCAAACTGAAATGCTTGCAAAAACAAAACACGTCTCTTGGAGCAATGTTGAATTTCACCTCTTGTCTCTTGTTTAGTAGACAACCCTAAAATATTTTTTAAAGTAAATTATAAGGAAGGAACAGCATGACATAAGTAATAGGAGAAGAAAGCTTTGTAGAGTAGCAAAAGGATGAAACACATGGAAGGGTTAACTGGTATCAGTGCAGAAAAGTTGAGGCTAGGAAATCAAACCTTTCCAGTTTCTAGGTCACAGAAACATGTATATATCTACTGTTCACAATTGCTCATGGTTTGTTCTCATCATAATCACCTTTAATAAGCCCCTAAGCTTCTCCAGCCTCTCAAAATATATGAGAAAATGCATTCTTAGGGAGTGAGTCAAAGGTATATATGTCCCTAAAATACAGAGACAGTAGGACTGACTTTTTTGGCAGCTGTAAAAAAGAAACAAAACACTGATAGCTCGGCTAGCATGTTAAACTGAACCTTGCCTGCATCGCAGAAGATTTCACAAGAAAAACAAAATGGGATGTTGTGAGTGATGGAGAATGTGTGGGCAGGTCTGTGTGCATCAAATTTAAGAACGTGTAATAAAACAACCATAAAGAGAACAATATTAAAATAACAAGCCAAGAGAACGTGGTCAAATGCCACATTTTTACCTGTGCGTAGGTGCATTCAGAGGAGAAAGCATGGTTTGTAGGCAGAAGTATTTAAATTCCTCCTTTTCTCCCTGAAGATGCATAGCATTATGTCTTTCAAAACAGAATTTTGCCTTCCTACAACTCAACTGTACAATACAGTGTTACCTCGGGTTACAAACGCTTCGGGTTGCAAACGCTTCGGGTTACAAACTCTGCTAACCCAGAAGTAGTACCTTGGGTTGAGAACTTTTCCCCAGGATGAGGACAGAAATCGCGCACTGGCGACACGGTAGGCCCCATTAGCAAAAGCATGCCTCAGGTTAAGAACAGTTTTGGGTTAAGAACGGACCTCCAGAACGAATTACTGTAAGTTTGTAACCTAAGGTTTTGCTCTTTAGCTATAACTTTCTTAGCCAAAGTACTAAAAATATATTTCAATAGGTGTTATTTTCCATTGGTACCAGTGGCGTAGCGTGGGTTGTCAGCACCCGGGGCAAGGCAAGTAATTTGCGCCCCCTAACCCGTGGATTTGCGCCCCCTAACCCGTGGATTTGCGCCCCCTAACCCGTGGATTTGCCCTAACCCCAGATGTTGCGCCCGGTGCGGCCGGCCCCCCCTGCACCCCCCACGCTACGCCACTGATTGGTACTGACTATAAAGTTTTGTCTTGAGGGCTTACTAGAAAAAAGCAGTTGTGGAAGCAGCTGTTTGGCTGTTTTTCTTAAACTGAATTGCTCCAACAATGGCCTGTGGGAGACCCATCTTTTCACCTTCACAATGCCTTTAGAATGATGCTACATCATAATGTAGAATGATTTCTAGTGGGGCGTGGGAGAGGAAGACATGGCAGCCTGCTGGGTGCCGATAGCTGTGGCTCCATTGTTGTTAAGGTGGCAGAACAGGGTTGTTGTTTTTTTAAGCATTCCCATAAAAGTACCTAAAATTTATTCCTACTAAGAAAAAAAACTATTCTTTTTTTCTACATTTCACTCTGCCCCAATGGTGTTTTTTAAAAAATAAATAGATATATTATCCCAAAAACATTTGGCCTAAGTGTGTGTGTATATGTTCACAGTTTTTGAAATATATAGCAAAACTAATACTAGCATGTGTCAGGTTTTCTGAAAATAAACCTACTATTAATCACTCTAGTGCATAACATTGTCTCCTTTCTTCTTCCCTTTGCCACCCTTTAAGAAAAAGGTGATGAATGTGTAGAATTATACTACACTTAATGTCATATGCATACTTAATCTCAAATGATTAAGAGTAAAAATTATAATACAGCTTTTGACATTCTAAATGGAAAGCAGGGTTAATGAAACCCCATTTTCTTCGGATTGGCTAGAAATGCAGGACAGGTCTGGAATAAAGAACCTGAAAAATCCCTTTCACCTACTTATTTTTTAGAAAAAGCCTAGGACATACAATTCAGCAAAGCCATAACAGATGCATCATGCTACCACAGTATAATTGAGTTGAAAAGAAAGCATTATACAGTATAACATTTATTAGATATTGTGCATCACAGACTCTGAAAGCTGGGCATTTAAAAGACCTATCCTCCCCCATTATTTTGTAAACATAATCTTGTAAACATAAGATCTCCTGTTGTTTTCTAAATTCTCAGTTCCTCTTTCCTGCTCATATACCTACTTGCTACCAGTGACCTCATTTGGTGACAACAGTGGTAGAATTCATCTTACACTTCCAATGATTGTCCATATGCTGAACAGAATAATGTGTTTTGTATCCAGTAGTATTCTGCCAGTGCAAAGCGTGTACAGCTAGAGGCAGCCTTGTGCAACAGCTGAAATGATTAATTTCCATTTGTGCCAGATGTTGCACAAATCCTAGTGCAGAACATGTATTTGTACACCTCATTTTTAAGCACTAGTTGCACTATTTGTTGTGCTAGCACTTGCACAACTTGTTAGCCCAAACTACTAGCAGATCACTCCATACACTAACACTTTTTATACCAATTTTGCCAGGCCCTCCAAGTGTCCCTGTTTTCCACAGACAACCCTGATTTAGAGAAGCCGTCCCGATTTCTGATTTGATCCTGGAATGTCCTGTCTTTCTTTAGAGTGTCCCTAGTTTCATTGGAGATACATTGGACGGTGTGGAGTTATCCAACCCCTGAGCCGTCTGAAGGCAATCCTGTATGGGGAAGTTTACTAAATGTTTAATGTTTTATCATGGTTTTTTATATATGTTGGAAGCTGCCCAGAGTGCTGGGGCAAGCCAGTAAGATGTGTGTGTGTGGGGGGGGTATAAATACAGTGGTACCTCGGGTTAAGAACCTAATTAGTTCTGGAGGTCTGTTCTTAATCTGAAACTGTTCTTAACCTGAAGCACCACTTTAGCTAATGGGGCCTCCCACTGCCGCCGCACTGTTGCTGCGCGATTTCTGTTCTCATCCTGAAGCAAAGTTCTTAACCCGAGGTACTATTTCTGGGTTAGCGGAGTCTGAAGCGTATGTAACATGAAGCGTATGTAACCTGAAGCATATGTAACCCAAGGTACTACTGTAGTGAAATTATCATTATGGAATGGGATGTCCCTGTTTTCATAGGAGAAATGTTGGAGAGTATGTGTTACATTGGCTATCAGGGCTTGAGTTGTGGGCAACAACTCTAGCATCTATTGAAAAATATACAATATGTGTGATATAATCATAGATCTGATAGCAGTGCTATCACGTTGAGGCAGGACGAGGTATCTTTCCCATCTGCTGGGTAAGAAAATTCCTGGATGCCCATGTAGAATTGAAAGGCCTTTTTTTCTTACCTTTTTTTCTTACCTTAAAAAAACCACAAAAAAAAACCCACACAACCACTCAGGGGAAGCAGTGAATCCTTTTCCTAGCTGCTGCTTCCTAGTATTACTAACTTTAAAAAAAGAAAGAAAAAGAAAAGAAAAGAAAAGAAACACATGCATAGTATCAGGGTGCAGCAGCTGTGAAAATCGTGGTTTTCATGTTAGGGATCATTAGGAAAAGGAAAATAAAACTACCAATATCATAATATTTTTATACAAATATATGGAATACTGTGTGTATACATGGTGTATTATTTCTGCTTGCTGCACCTCAGAAATCATGTCATCCTGGACTCCCTTTGGGAAAAGTATGAGATACACATTTAATAAATAAATTTCACAATGAATATTAATATTAATATTATGCAGAGTTGGAAAAGGTTTAGAAAAAGGCAACCAAAATGATAAAGGGACTGAAGTGCATCCCCTAAAGGAAAAGTTAAAGTGGGAAACGAGACATAATAGAGGTATATAAAACCATGCATGGGGTGGAAAAAATGGGCAGGGGGGGGGATCCCCAGAGGCGTAGGAAGGTCAGGTGGCACCCGGTGCGGAAAATTTCTTGTCACCACCCCCCACATTGATTTCTTTTTTTTTTTTTTTGCCTGCAAAAATGGTTTTACATTATTTCATATTTTCTTACAAAGGAATGTGGATTCCGAGCCTCTGATAACAAGTAGGCAACTATGGACAGATATTTAAATTTACAGGATGGGTTGTGTTTTGGCTTGTGTTATTTTATTTATATTTATTGTTTATTTGTTTAATAAAAATTGTTTTAAAAAACCTGCAAAGTGGTTTACCAAAACAAAAAACAAAAAAACACCACAGCAGTAAAATCAAGAAAAATTAACAATCCTACCTTAAAACATACAAAAGCTAAAATATTAAGATTAAAATTACTTCAACTTCCTAAGCATCTAGGTATGCTTGCCTAAAGAAGAATGCTTCTAGCAGGTGCCTGAAAAGAGTCTAGCAAAGGCATGTGCTTTGTTGCAATAGACGGGGAGTTCCAAAGTGCAGGTGCTGTCACAGTAAACAATGCAGTACAGATATTATGTGGAACCTGTAGTAGTGCTTGAAACTACTGAAGGGGAGGTTTTATTTATTGTGATTTCACCATGCTCTGTATTATATGTAAAGGAAAACATTTATTTAAAAAACAGGACTGCACAGCAGCAATCTAGTCTCATCATGATCAGTGGGACTTATTCCCGAGCCGAAGGTGCATAAAATGGGCTGCAATCCTATGCACCCCTTGCTTCCAACTTGTACCTAAAACTCTGCACAAGCCTGCACCAGAGAATTGTAGAGTTGGAAGGAACCACTGAGGGTCATCTAGCCAAACCCCTGGAGCAATGCAGGAATCTCAACTAGACCATCCCTGACTGATGGCCATTCTTCTTCTGTTTTTCCCCTCAGCCACAACACACAATGCATAAAGACACAACAACAGAGACTGGAGGTGGGGGAGAGAAGCCCAGCAGAGGGTAGGGCAGTAGGGTGGTTCATAAAAAACTTGTTTAAAAAAATGCCTGCTCCAAAGGTCTTATCTTACTAAACCAGGGATTACATAGCTATATGTGAAATTTCATGCATATCAGTTAATATCTTGACCCTGCTCCACTGAATTGAAATTTCAGCCTTCACGACATAGGAAAATGGCCAAGTAAACAGCTATTTTCGTGGAGGAGGGTCAAGATATTAAATGATATGCATGAAATTTCATATATAGCTATATAATCCCTAGTGTAGTAAGATAAGACATTTGGAGCAGGCATTTTTTAAAAAAAGTTTTTTTATGAACCGCCCTAGTAGGGCAGTAATTGTTCCTTGATAATTTTTTATGAAGCTGAATTTGGGGGGAAGGAAGACAAAAGCAAGTACTATTTCACACAGCACATAGTAGCGAATTTAATTATCTGCTATAAAAAATGTTGGGATGCCACCAACTTGGATGACTTTAGAAGGGGATTAGAGAAATCCCATGGCTACTAGTCATGATGGCTACATTACCTCAAGCACCAGAGGCAGTATGTGGAGAGGGCTATTGCACTCATGCTCGTGAGCTTCCCACTGGCCTCTTACTTGGTCTCTGTTGGAACAGGATGCTGGACTAGATAGGCCTTTACTTTAATCCAGCAGGGCTCTTATGTTCTCATAATTTTGCAGGTGCATGCCCTTCACACTTAATGGACCATGCATGCATTGATTGTGGTATTTTGGTTGTTGTAAGCTGATCTGAGTAATGTAAATGCATTAGAAGGGGAAGATAGAGATCTTTTAATAAGTAAATACATTTTTTACTCATATATGTAAAATGAGAGTTGGGTCGTTATGTGTTGCACCCCTGACCTTGGATACCAGTGGTCTGTCATTGGATTTTGATGTAAATCAATTGCTGTCACATTTTGCTTTAGTGGTTATACAGCAGTAACTAAGTAAACTGAGTTTCTTGTGTTAAACAGGATCTGTGAGAATCATTCAGAAAGAAACACACTTGCTTTTCTTTTGTGGATCCAAACAAATATTGTATTTACATTATGTTTTTAAATAAAAAAAACTTGAGGGATATAATAAGAATTAACTTTCCCACAAACACACACACACACAAACAAACAAACAAACAATATTTACAATATATATGACGTGATATCAGAGTGTAGCTTTCGCTGGTCACCAGCAAAAACACATGTCAAAATTTTAAAAGGGTTTTTGAAGCTCATGCGTTTAAATCAAAAAGATTTACAGTGATACCTTGGTTCTCAAACTTAATCCGTTCCGGAAATCCATTCCAAAACCAAAGCGTTCCAAAACCAAGGTGCGCTTTCCCATAGAAAGTAATGCAAAATGGATTAATCTGTTCCAGACTTTAAAAAAACAACCCCTAAAACAGCAATTTAACATGAATTTTACTATCTAATGAGACCATTGATCCATAAAATGAAAGCAATAATCAATGTGCTGTACTATAAAATAAATAAGACAGTATTGTAGATGATAAAAAAATTAAATTATTTTTTTTCCCTACCTGTACTGATGATAGTCATTGTTTGGATGGCGGGCTTTTATCCATTTCCACAGTCACACAATCAGTCAATCAGTAGCTGAAAACAAAATTAACCGAAAAGCCTCAAAAACAAAAACGCAAAATAAATAGCAAAAACAAAGGCACCAAACTTAATCTGTTCCGGAAGTCCATTTGACTTCCGGAATGTTCAAAAACCAAGGCACAGCTTCTGATTGGTGCAGGTGCCATGGAAACAATAGCCGACAGCCGCATCAGATGTTCAGCTTCCAGAAAACATTTGAAAACTGGAACGCTTGCTTCCGGGTTTTTGGCGTTTGGGAACCAAGGTGTTTGAGAACCAAGGTACCACTGTACCTAGCTGATTTTCCAGCTGTCACAAAGGAGAAGTCAAGGCTGAGGAGCAGAAATATCTCAGCACTGAGATTCATTAGCTATATGATTTATTCTTCATGAGCTGGTTAGTAATAACTGTTGAAAGAGTCCTGGTTCAGGCCCTTTAACAGTGACCTGTGTAGTTTTTCTTCCCTTCTATTTCTTCCCTTCTTGAACATAGTTCATACTTACGTTTCCTTAATATGACCCCCAGTTTGGACTCACTTTACTGTTAATTGCTAAGATTTCTGAAATATTTCCATTCTAATAAAAAAATGGATTATCGCACACCACCCCAATTTCTGAACAGTGCAAGATTCCAGGGGTCCCAGATGCTTCTCCAGGGTTCATATTTCCTTCTGGAAATGAGGCACAGCAGAGAATGTGGTGTCTTTATGATATATGGTTCTATGACATATATGAAACCTGGGCCTTTAATGGAAGGGTTCACAGCATTAAAACCCCCAAATGAGGCCTTGTTTCTCCCATAGTTACAGCCTTGGATTCAATCTGAAATCAAACATTCCTCTCAAACATTGCTTTGACACTCTCCAGCTTTCTGCTTTCCATTTAGTTCACACCACTGCTCCCACTGTTCCAAACTCTAGCTTTTACTGTTGAGGGAAGGGGGCACTATACATTTCCCAATGCATTGAGCCCTTAATCCTCCTTAATGTCTTATCACCCAGGTTCTCACCTCACCAGGAGGCTAGCCTGGCTATTCCAAGAATTAGAAACCTTGATTAAATTTGAACAGTTGCTGGATCCAGGGATTAGAGGGGTCTGGCACCCAGTTTAACACCCCAAACTCTTGAGGAATTTCCCATCCCTGCATAGGGAAGACTGTCACCAAAAGGCCAATTGTCACCAGGAGATGGTCTGCCCATAACAATAGGTTTACTTCAAATATGTCTATCCTTTGTCACTTTCAAGCTGGGGCGAAGATCAAATTAAGGATTTGATGTGAGTCATGTGTTGGCCTGATGGCAATTTGAGACAGGCCCATGCTTGTCCTAGAGGCTGTGACATCCACAACCAGCTCAACAATTATTCAATTGTTTCAGTTGCTTAGGGATAGCGAGATGGTGCTGCTACAGGGCAAAAACTACTCATGATTGTCACTGAATTGCAAACACTGAGTTGACGGTAAATAAGTAAGAACAGGAAAAATAGATGGGCCAGCTAGTGTATAAGAATATACCAATCTTAAAATAGTAAATTAGTTATTCTACCCATATTTCTATCTTAACATACTCTATGGGGTAAAGGTAGCAATCAATTTAAGTCAGAACACAAGCATTCGGCAGGCTATTTATATAGCAAGAATTTTACAAAGTTCAAGAAGGCATCTTTTGAACTATGAAAAATGCATTAAGCAGGATTGGGATGACAATGAATCCATTTTTCTCTATTATACATGACATTGCATTCTAAAACATTAACGGTTATTTATTTTAACCATATTTAAATAAGTGTAAAAATAATTCTGAGAAGCATCCTTTACCAATTAGCCAACTGTAAATTTCCTCCCAAGTTACAAAGGCTCCAGTGGAATTTCCATTGGTCATATTGTCCTGCTCATTTCTAGAACTCTATGGGGGGAAAACCCTGTATCATTACCAAATGAAAATAAAACAAAGCCTTATACCACAGGCCAGCGCAGGACCAAGTGACACCAGCAAATGCTTTAAACAAACATTTCTCCATGGATTAGACCAGTGAAGTGGCTGTACCCCAGCCCCATCACCCTTTATGGCATTCTACACTTTTATGAAAAACTTGGGTGGCTATGCCATTAAAAGCTGCTAATAATATTAGTACACTTTCTTAATGGCCCCAAAAGATAGTGGCTGGATCCAAACCAAATTAGTTGAGTGAGACAACTCAGTGCCACATTCCATATGATGTTAGTCACATGTGCTTAACCTGGCTGCTTTTACTTTGGAGAAAGAGCATTCAAGGGTCCTGATCCTGAATATACTCCTAGTCTGGATCAGAGCAGGCTTACTGGTTTTCTGCTGAAAATGAACCCCGTGTCTGGCTGCTATTTGCCCCCCACCCCTCCAAAGCATAAGCTAGGAGAAAATGATTTCTCAGATCCAATCCAGATTGACGGCAAAGGCATCCTAGCAAGTTTTAGTGAAAAAACCATTACTTTCAAACATCTACATAAATAACCATAGTGTATGTTACATTGTGGGGGGAAATGAAACAAAATTGGAAGAACAGGTGCAGAGGGAAAATGCAATTTAAATGCTGGCTTTTCATTTAACTGCAATAATAGATTCTGAAAACAAAGCTATTTTTGTGAAAATGCACAGAATGATAAAGCAAGCCGCAGTAGTAATGGTTATGCATCTTTTAATTATGGGGAATATCTACCACATTCATTTTATACTATTATCAGAGCATAATTTCCCTTCCTTTCAGCCTCAGAATTCCAAAAAACTTGCTTACTCCTCCTATAAAATTATGCTATTTAAAGCACATTCTGTTATGTGTGAAGGGCTTTCAGTTTTAGCTTTCTAGATATTGTTGCCAGTTATTCAGAAGACAAATGCTATGGTATAAATACTTTGGTTTGGATCCAGACTTCTTTCCCACTGGTGAGAAAATCTCTTGAAGAGAGAGATGGGTATCAAATGTCAAAGTAGAATCTAGGAGTCCCATCTCCACCCACACCCCAAGACTATACACCAGATCCTTTAGGTAGTGTGCAACCCCATCTATGTATCATTAAGTTGTATTAGTATGTCTGTTCAAAAGAAGTGGGAAAGCTAGGCAAATGGCTAATTGGGTATCAACTATTTTAAGGTTTTCTAATTTCATGCTATGGTCTTGACACCAACTATGCAATATTTGTATCAGACTTCATACTTGTGTGATTTTAGGGTTTTTTTCTGCTAAGGAGATGGTATTTTACCAACTGGAAACAGCCATAAACAGACATCCTGTGGGTTGAGCTAGTCCCATCTATTTATTTTAAAGCTGCTATATATCACTAATCATTTACAATTTAAAACCAACAAGCAACCAAAAATTACAGAAACATAATAAAAACACAATATACTGCAGCAAAATCCAAAACACAAGAGTCATTCTGAATGCTGTCATGAGGTGGAGGGCAGGATTTGCCTAAACCAGTGTTTCCCAACCTTGGGCCTCCAGCTGTTTTTGGACTACAACTCCCATCATCCCTAGCTAGAAAGACCAGTGGTCAGGGATGATGGGAATTGTAGTTCAAAAACAGCTGGAGGCCCAAGGTTGGGAAACACTGGCCTAAACAAATATATCCACATCTACAGTTCAGCTGTAGAGCTACAAAAGGCCTGATCCTACAAAATAACACATCAGGTCAGATCTTCCTGGAAACGACAGCCTCCAATCCCAGGAGCTAGGTTTTGTGTTTTGTTTTTTTACTGCTGAGAGAATTAACTGTACAAATGCTTTTAAAAATCTGAGCTGAGAAAACTCCCCAGCTTCAGCAACACTTTAGTTGCTTCAGGAAAATGGGGTGAATGGCCCAACTTCACACACTCTTGCTCAATAGGTCTTTTGTGCAGTGGAGGTTTCCTCAGTGCATTTTTCTGGTGTTTTCCCCAGGGACCTAGTCTTCTAATTCATCTGGGCATACTAGCAATCCATCTTTAACATCCATAAGTGTAGAATTCCTTCCTCCACCTCACTAATAAACTTTCATACTGTATCCAACTCAAACTGATAAACAAATCATTCTCCTTTGTGAATTTTCAGAATGCTGCGCACAAATACATGACCACACAATTTCCATTAACATTTATGGGAATCTAGAGTTGTCCTTTACAATAACATACCAGAATACTACTTTTCAGTGCACTATGCATTCACTGTGCTTCCAGTATTGCAGATAGTCTTCTGAATTATGAATATTCTCCAGTATAGAATATTCTGAGCAGAATTATTCACTACCATCAATTGTATAAAAGCATGTGAAATATGACAGTTTGCATCCCCAACAATCAGTCTCCCAAGGCAGAATTGCTCTCCAAACCTCTGTTCTTTACCAGCTGCTGCCACCTGTTTTCCAGACAAGGCAGATTAGGACACTAATTCAAGAGGGAAATGGGGTCTCAGTATTCTAATTTGAAAATGACATAGAATTGTTTCTGAATTTAATGGGATCCAAATTGGTAGGAAAATGTATCTTGCTTTGGAAGTGTTAATTTACAGTATAGGAGATAAATGATGATTAACACAGCACTGTCACTGAAAACAGCAGCCATTGGATTGGCCAAGTTCTTCTTCTCCAACTTTGAAACGTTTAGTAAAACTTTCCTATATCATTAGTACATAGGTTAGCTTCACAATAAACTATAGGTAGAATCCACTCACAGAAGGGCTTTTAATATGAGACAATCCACCAACATTCAGCTAATTAGGCCCCACTGCTTTCTGTGAGAAATTTAGTTAATTTCCCCATTAAAATCAATAGAACTTAAAGATGGCTGGATTGTGTTTATAAGCATTAATAGCCTTTCCTTTCCTTTTTGCTGAGGAAGGAAATTGTAGGAGCAAGTTTTGTTTCCAGAAAATTGCTACACTATCAGCTACCTTTAGCTATTTTCATTTTCATTCATGCAACAACATGGGCAACTTTGATTTTATGTGATACTTACATTTAAAAATAAATAAATATCAAAATAGTTATATTTCTCCAAAATCCAGGCTGATTAAGCAAAACTATGGCCAAATAGAAATGCAATGGTTAGCTTTTCAGTGCAATTAACAGCAAAGTGAATTTCTTCTGCTCTCTAGTTAGCTCTTTCTATAACACAAAGGGGAAAATTACTAAATTCAGTAATAGTGATATGAAATGTCTCCTCAACCAAGCATAGTTTTGCTAGGATTAGGGTCTTTTCTTTCTATATTTTTCATACCTTTTTCTTTTCACTATTCCTGTTGTTCAGGCAAACTTAATTTCATGTTCGATATCTACAAATATGTACTTGCAGTATAAGTAGTTCTGGCACAATAACAGTGCAGATAATTTGTTAAATCACAACAATTTGTGTTAGGTTTGTTAAATCATATTTCTGTTTGGTTTTCAAATGTCCCCTCTTGCCTGGCTTCTGATTACAGGTGAAAGCAAACCCATCCTCCCTCTTGTTGCCAGGGCACAGGGTAGTGAAAAAGCATATTCAGTCCTAAAGTTAGAAGGGAATACGGTGTGGAACAATACCGCACACAAGACGTGGCCAGCACGGGTACCTTAGTTGTTGCTGGACTTGCTGGACTGCATTGTTCTTAGCCTGCATGGCCAGTGGTCTGGGATAATGGAAGTTATATTTCAATAACACCTGCAAGCACCACATTACCTAAGCACCACATTACCATTACGTAAGCTGCAACTATCTTTTGGAATATGGGGATTGCAAATTTGAACCTACTGGTGCAAGACATTTTCTCGGCTACTTTTTCTTCATTTAGTCTTGGTACATCAGCTATGATGTATTTTTATCTGCCATTCAAATACAGGATGACCAGATAGTTTGGTTGAATAATCAAAGTTTACTAAATGTACAGTAATGTTCTTTTCATATTTGTTTTTTAAAAATATTTTCCTAGTGCAAAACTTTATAGTTCAGGCATGCTAGTTGCACTTTGCAGATCAAACCATGATGAGCATTTCTGTAGAGATCATGAAGAGTACTAAATGTTTGCTGAAAATAAAGCCGAGTAATCATGAATAATCACAACTGTGAAGTTCAGAATTGAATTGTATTAACTTCTGGCTTGCTGTGTGTGTGTGTGTGTGTGTGTCTTTAAAGCAAGGAGCCTGTCAATGTATATAAACCACTTTGACAACCCTAGGTGCAGCATAAATAATGTAATCATGATTTGTGGTCTTATCATCAGCTAGAAGAGGTATGGAGGTTATTCATAGGTTGCTGTGGAGGCTATAAAGTGGTCACTATTAGTAAGAAAAATACACTTCCTATTATTACACATTACCCATAGAGCTCCTACATACAGCAATGTTTGATGTGTTCACAGAATAATAGTTCTAAATTTCCAATTGGCAGCCAAGGGAATAATCGGAGGGGGGGGGATCTATATAAGAGAAATATTATTTTTAAAGCCAGATCTGAAAACAAATCACACTGGGATTTGAAATGAAATGAATAGTTGCTGCAGAAGAGTAGAATTCAATCTGGCCAGTTCATGAGGACTGTTCATTGGAATAGTGCCTACTTGGTTTCATATTATGCCTCTGTTCTTTGACTGCACCTTCAATTTATTTCACAGCATGTTAAATTAGCTTCAGAACAGCTTTAAGTAAAAAGTGTCCTGTGCCATGTGTTGACCTTTGTCTTAAATATATAAGGTGAGCATTTTTATTTTTTTTCCTTCACAACATTATTGCGTCCACCCAGTCTTTTCCTTTTGGGGCAGAGGGTGGTGATGATAATATTTACTTGATCATTAACTTAACTAGAAGATAAGGAAATAATAGTCATACTTACCTTGAGTTGGCAAAATACCATGTGCAGCCATTTCATATCCCCCCTCCCCAATTTGCATTTTCACACAAGGTATCTTCAATTGATTGGTTTCCCTGGCAACTGTTCCTTGCTTTGACTGCATAAGCACTCCGGTGTGCTGTGAAACAGATTACTGCTGAAATAGTGGAATTAGTCTGGTGTAATGGGATGTTGTTTGAGCTGTTTCAGAGTTCTTAATTCCATTATTCGTTGCGTTATTCCATTAATGCTGCATTATTGTCAAATAACAAGTAGATTTAGTCTAATCAAATTCTCTTTTAACAAGTTTCTTGTAAGCCTATGATAGGCATTCTTTTGATAGAAGGAAAGAAATCTCTAACCCAAACTTGAATAAAATATATCATTAGAAAGGATACAGAAGGAAACCTAATTCTCTTTGAGCCAATTCACATGATAACATTTTTATTTTTATTTTGGTTAATGCTATCAACAGAGTATTGCCTTATTCATCCCATATGTTTATCTCTTTGTGCATATTCTCATGTGGGCTTGCATATACTAGACTCTATGTCAAACTATATTAATCTAAAAAACAATCTAATGCCATTTCACATAAGCAGATGCTTTCAATTCCTACAACAGCCAAGGTCAAAAATGGTTAGAAAGGTAGGGCCATGCAGAAATAGATTGGAATTATTGAAACAATATGAAAAATAATTCCACTGCATGAACAGAATTGCTAGTTTTTAGTCTGTTCCAGTTTAGTCTAGTCTAATGGGGATTAGTTATTTTCTGAAATCAAATAACTTCACAAGCAACATAAAATTGAGAGAAGAAAGGAAAGAAGCACATAAGGCAATTGCAGTATTTTGCCTTGAATTTATAACTTTACTGAAATCCCCAAAGTTCTAGAAGTTCAAATTGTAGATTAAAGAAATAATGCAGCATACATCAGGAACTGGGATTAAAATGGATCACACTGTTATCAAGTGTGGTGGTTATAACCCTGCCTGAATAAATGACCAAAGAGTCTGGCAAGGGTAGCCAGCCTATGTGTGTGTGTGGCACAATTTTGCTTGTCCTTGAACCACACTCTAGTTAATTGTACCATTATTGCAGTACCATGGACAGCAGGCCTACTTATGAGCTGTTACATCATATGATTATCACCCAACTCATGGTCCATACATCACTGACCCCACTCTGCCAGCAGCAGGAGCATTGTTTGAGGATAGCCCAGGTGGCCAACTCCTAGGTATTTTGTATTGGGGCTCAGTCTTTGCCCTCCACACTTTAAAAAAGAAAGTCCTTTAACTACAGGGCAGGTGGCTGTAAAGTGCAGTGCTGCTGAGACTCCCCATCTCAGTTTATGGAGGGCCCAATCCACATGTAATGTGCTGGGCCCAGAAAATCCTGTTGGTACCCCATAAGGTAAAGGTAAAGGTACCCCTGACCCTTAAGTCCAGTCACGAATGACTCTGGGGTTGCAGCTCTCATCTCGCTCTATAGGCCGAGGGAGCCGGCGTTTGTCCACAGACAGCTTCCGGGTCATGTGGCCAGCATGACTAAGCCGCTTCTGGTGAACCAGAGCAGCGCACAGAAAGGCCGTTCACCTTCCCGCCGGAGCAGTACCTATTTATCTACTTGCACTTGACGTGCTTTCGAACTGCTAGGTGGGCAGGAGCTAGGACTGAAAAACGGGAGCTCACCCCATCGTGCGGATTCGAACTGCCGACCTTCTGATCGACAAGCCCTAGGCTTTGTGGTTTAGACCACAGTGCCACCCGTGTCTCCATAGCTTAGGGTAAACCCTGACAGCGAGAGACACAGGCTGTGTTTTTGCTTCTGAAGGTCAGCCTTTAATGTTCATCAATACATATGCAAATTTTATGCAAAAGTTTTTTCATGGTACTTAAGTCCTTTAAGTATCTAACAATACCACTGGGCAGCAGTCATCACCAATTATTGCAATCCCACATCTGACAAACCACTACTATGCACTAGCAGAGGACCAGATTACCCCACAACATTACAGCTGCCATGGCCTAAGAACAAGGGTGACCACACTTGGGTCTCAGCAGCTGCCCAACATGCTTGAATCTCTCCTCTAATAGCCCACCTCCCTTAGCAGTAAAGGTCCTAGGAAAGTTATTCCTAAAAGGAAAGTTATTCCTAAAAGAAGACAAGCCTTTGCATGTGCTCCAATCAAATGCCCCAGAGGCTTGAGCTTTTATGAGTATTCAGTAAAAGTGCCCAGAAATTCTCTGTCAGAGTGTGGGGAGTACTCACTAATGTCTTTCTCCTTCTTCCCATACCCCAAGATAAATTTATGGGCAATGAGGAAGCAGTAGCTTGCAGGATGGAGCTGTTCATTCTTGCTCATCAGCATTTCATCAGGAGATAGGTTAACTTTGGCAAGTACCCCATCTCAAATGTCTTGCAACCTCCCTAGGACCTCTCAGCGTATTGTCTGCACACTCTGTTTGATGGTTACCTCCTGCAGTTAGCTAGCATGGATAAAAAAGGGTAAACAATCTTGTTGGACCTCAGGCAAATCCTTAGATTTCATGAGCCTCTGGTTAATGGGGCTCAAAACCTATGGTCACTGTTGCAAGGCAGAAGAACAATGTGTCATAGGGCTGGGCTTTTTAAGCACATTCAATAACATTATGAACTTATTGCTTGAAAAAGAAAAAGAAATTTTGCTTTAAAATTATTTAGATGTTAAACCACAGGCATATCCTTTTAAATTAATAATGCAACTTTTATAAGTACAAAATTATTATCCCCAGACTTCTCATAAAGTAGGACTTAAGTGTATAACTCCTTATGGTCATTTGAATTTGGCCTGTTTATTTACCTCCATAATTTCCAGTACTTTAAAAGCTATCCATTTAGAGAAAGTGAGCGTAAATTATTCCTCTTTATTTCTCCAGTGAGAATCTAGCTATTCAGAATGCTCTTGGAGAAGGAAATTGCATGAATGGATGCTGATATCAAATATACCCTGCCTGTAAAAGCTAGCATGTCAATGAAGTGGCTTCTGGGGTAGCCTTATCATGAAGTGATGGTATGGAGAGATTTTGTCATGACAAGAAATTGAACTTGCAGTCTTTCTAAGGCTATTCTGAAGCAGAAAAATCCCAAGAGGTGCAGTCCTGTTCAAAAGCACCCTGTCTTCATAGTGCCAAAATCCCAGTTTAGGGCTAAGTGTCCTCAAGGTTCATGAATAACATCATAGCTGGTAGGAAAAATAAGGAGGAAAACATGTCTTTCTTTTTTTCCAGTGGACAGCATGTTGCATTGCACAGGCTGATACTTGGTGTACAGCATTCTATTTGGGAACTTGCGTTGGTGGCATTTGACACTTACAAAAAATGGAGATACTCAAGGGCAAAAAAAGTTGCATGCAGTTTATAGATTTGAGTTTAGAACAGTTTAAATGCCAACATCAAAGAGATGCAAATTTGAGCAACTCTTGAACTCAATAGCCTACGTGTTAGTCTTAAATCGGCAATACAGTAAGAAGAAGTAAATGAGAAAAACTAAGAGAAGAGCTACCAACCTTTGTTTTTTGACTAGTTATCTCTCTAATAATTACTTCTAGTGCTACTAATCAAATTACTGCTACTGTGCTAGCTGGAGAAAAGTTGTCCCTTTGTATGATGGTGGAGGTGGGGCAGGTGTGCAGATAGGTAAAGGACCAGGTGAATGAGTATCTACTGAATAATTATTTACAAGGCTATATTCATATATTCGTATTCTTTTGCAGTCAACAGTTCATAGATAGACAGATGGTTAGATATAGTTAGAAAGCATAGTTGGAAATCCTCTTTTCAGTATGAGTGTATCATCAGTACACATCATGTGGGACTTTGAGTTCAATATGTCATTATAACCAGTTGGCTGCATGCCTGTAAAATATGAAAATGATTTACAAAACAGAGCAGAAACCATTTCATCTCCTGAATGCATTCCAAAATATAATTTGCCAGCAATTAAAATCCCAAGCAACGCAAACTGAATTACTTTTCCCCTTGAGGCTTTCAACACCATTTAATTTGTTCTTGTTTTATTCTTTAGCTTTTTACTTTTTGATAAGTCTCTTATGAGGAATGAAATACTAGCTTTTATTCTTCAAATGAGTAGCAAACGCACAAGCAAATTAGTAAATTCTGTTGGCCGAAATATCAGCCTCCTTGGTCCTTGTGTCAGTCAATAAAATTGCATCTAGTTTGCACACCATGTCACTAGTGTAATGTTAAATAGGAGTAACATTAATATCCACGTAATGGAAATTTTTGCAGGAATCGATCAGCACATGTACATATTGAAACAGGTACTGTGTTGTGATAAAGTGGTACCTTTCAGTTGAAGTGTTATTTTTACAGCACTATCATGTGCTGCTTTTCAAGACTCACTGTATTCATTGAGGTTCAGTCACAGTTAAGTGCACCAGAGTTTGAAACCCCATGCACGCTTACCCTCCATAAGTCTAATTGAATGTATCTGGGCATGTTGCCAAAGAAAGATGCACAAAATTAGGTTGTACATTTTAAAGTTATCATGTTCTACTTTACTAGATTGCAGTGGTACCTCAGGTTACATACGCTTCAGGTTAGATACGCTTCAGGTTATAGACTCTGATAACCCAGAAATAGTGCTCCAGGTTAAGAACTTTGCTTCAGGATAAGAACAGAAATCGGGCTCTGGCGGCACAGCCGCTGGAGGCCCCATTAGCTAAAGTGGTGCTTCAGGTTAAGAACAGTTTCAGGTTAAGAACAGACCTCCAGAACGAATTAAGTACTTAACCCGAGGTACCACTGTATTTTGCATATATATTTAAGTACTGGGATGAAGATGGTACAAGTGGAACCTGCAAGTTACCTAGCTCTCTCATCCCCATATATTGGTGAACATTAAAACAAATAGTATTTGTTTTTAATCTGTTAATATTGATGAACAAAGTGCAATGTTTGATCTCTTTTTTGATGGAGAACATTTTCTACTTTTACAGAGGATCAAAACAGTATCCTCAAAACTTCAGGCAGCAAGTCATTCCTTGATGGACACTTGTTCTGTAAGCTACATCTGCTATGCAGGATCACCATATTTGACGGAGGCTCACAAACAGGATCCTGTGTGCCAGATTTAGGGCAGTGCAGGTGGTTGCCTCACAAAGGGGTGCCAAGCCAAGGAGGCACAAAATTTGGAAGATCCATAACTGAGAAGATCCATTTGGGGACACCAAATGGCCTCACACATGGTGCCATATTACAGAAGATCTCCAAAGTCCGCCTCTGGGACCCTACATGCAAATGAATCAAGTAGACCAGGAATACGCAAACTTGGCCCTCCAGGTGTTTTGGGACTACAACTCCCATCATCCCTAGCTAACAGGACCAGTGCTCAGATGATGGGAGTTGTGGTCCCAAAACATCTGGAGGGCCGAGTTTGCCTATGCCTGAAGTAGACATTATGTGAAGAATGAGGAATTGCTGGCAGGTGTTGTGTCTCTCCCTTACACAAAGTGAATAGCCAAATAATAGTTCCATGTTCTCAAATAATCAAGGGCGAGCATATTCTAATAGAAATTGGCATAAGCATTGGATCTGATATTGTATCTGTGACAGAAGCTGTTACTTAGTTTTGTCTGACTCTTCATCAGATTACCTCTGGTGCTCCTTCAGCTTCAAGGTCAGCCCTAGCATTAGGTAGAATGAGGGGCCATCTTAGGCAACATGCTAAAGAGTATTGGGGCAAGTCTTTCCACCCCCAACTATTTTCCTCCATTGGAAGAAAAGCTGTGCATGCAGCGTGAGCTTTACACTGGCCTGCTACCCTCTGGTGTGGTGTATGATGTGGTATAACAGCCAATCCAGTTACCTTCTGCATGTGCTATGAGGGAGGGGTTGCCATCTTGTCCATTGCCTCAGAGAGCAAGATGTGATCATAGGCCAGCCCTCTTTAACCAGGCTAGAACTTTGATCCAGAGGGCCCTTTTACCTATGCAGTCATGCCTGCATCCACATCAATTTTTTTTTTTAAAAAAAAACACAACACAATAAAATCCATACACTATTACTGTTATCATTCAATCACTCTACAATGCACCCTGTTTTGCATTTATGAGAGATTAAAAAACTGCTTGTGTTGCAGCACAGAGGAAAGGGGATTGCTGGCTGAGTGTCCCTTTGCACCTTTTGGACTGGGATTAGTATCAATCTCCGAGACAATATCTGACCAAGTTGGGAGGAATGGTACAAGAGGAAATGCATAGCAGAGCTAAATCCAATCTGACAGGATGGGCAACTTTTTCTTGCTATGATGCTTTTAAAATGACAAGTATCCATCTCAAGAAAAATGTATCTATCTTTACCATAATAATTGATTCATCATAATCTTTGTAGCCATCACCATTAGTGATTCCCCCCCCCCCCCGTTCACTTTTCCTTTTTAAAAGCTAATTCATTATTTTCCTAGTAGAAAATAAAATAAAATCAGTCCAACCCCCAGAATGCCATCTTTGTTCTGTTTTTATACCTAGTATTAAGTTTGTATTAAGCATTTTTACTGTCATGATGAAAGTAAAAGAGACAAGGAAAGATGCATTTTGCTTTTGTTTCTTTTAAAAACCTTGGCTGGAACAATGTATCCAGTTGTGTATGTTTATTCTCTTTGCCATGGGGTGGATTCTTCAAAAACATTTTTTTCTATTTGGCTACGTATGCTTAGGACAAAATACACATGCATCCTGTCAATGTGAAATGTATATAACAAAATAGTTTGCTGAGTAGAAGCAGCAGTCTAGATGCTCCTTCTGGGCACTCCTTCCTAATCCTGCATGTGTGCACTTTTCACATTTGAAGGAGGATATGCATTTTATATTGGGGTGAATGTGTATCTAACCAGCAAATGAAAAGTGAGGTCCAAGTTCCTGTAGCTTTTGTAATTGTGTTCTGCACACCATGCAAACATCAGAACCTCTCCAATAAGCGCATACACCTCCCCTGCACACAACAGCTGCTCCATTCATTTTTCTGGACTCTAATAATCCGTGTGTTAAATGCAATGTGCATATGTATCTGCTTCCTTTATAGAAAGGTAAAAGCCCTTGTATTTGCATTGTGACTCCTGTGCCTATTAAAAACCATTACATTGGGTTGATTGATTTTATTGTGCTGTAAAGCTTCTATTTGTTCCTCACAACAAAGAATCCAAGGAATTTCTCTCTCTCTTTTCCCCGATGGCCCCTTTATCAGGAGATAATTTTAAGTTGTCATGCATTTGCCAGTTGAATTATTCACTGTATTGCAGTTTTAACATCTTTAACTTTTGCCCATTAGCAATCATCTCTAGTCTAAAGCATGCTGCAAAACCTAATCCCTCAAGGTTAGATAAAAATATTTTTTCTTTTCATCTTCTTTCAGCTGGAGTTATAGAATAAATGGCAGCAATATCACACGGGACCTATGCACGCAAAATGTCATTCTTACTCTTTACCTAGGGGCAACAATTGCTAGATTGAGCTGCTGTGCATGTTTATGTCTCTCCCCCCCCCCCACCTTGTTGTTTTCCTGTATTTTAATTTCCAGTTCATTTTCCAATTAATTTTTGAAACATAGAATCCTACAGCAGATACAGAAATGTTCTGGAATACGATATTAGTGAACCGAGGTTTTCTGTTATGCATGGACATTCTTAAAACACAGATAGACAAAAAAGGCTGAACTGAAGTAATGCCATTTTATTTTAGAGAGACTTGTATCAACCACATAGTGCTGTAAGGTACTTAATGTTGAGATAATCCCATTATCATGGTACCACTTTGTCAATTGATACTGCGTCAGAGGTCCCTGCTTCAGTTTGGGACACTTTGGAGAGATTCCCATTTAGCTCAGGCAAGCCACATTCACCTGAATCTTTTGTGTGCTCACACCCTAGTATACATCCACTACACGAGCAGGAACTGAAAGGAAAAGAAGTCATATGTTGCTAATTCCATAATAGCTACAACTGAAGAGGTAGCAGGACCGGGTTCATGTGGTCCAGGAGCACAAATGTTTACCTACACAGAGGTCTCAAGCTAGTAATAGTACATCTGTCTAGACTTTTCTGTGTATAACTTCTGGCATCTCTTTTTAAAATCCAGCATATATAATGATACATGATCAAACAGTATTTAAGAAAGTCTGTAGTTCTGTCAAAGCATACTAGTCATTGCAAAGGCAAATATAATGGTGTGGATAAATTGGCCATAATATATTATAACTATGCATATTTGTTACAGCACAAAAATGAGCCAGACTGAATGGGGAAACAACATTCCAGATATATGGTATTTCAGTTTTAATTATTGCATTATTATTTATCAGAGGAGCACTCCATTGTCTCTCAAGGCAGATGGATGCCAGCGATAAAACATAATGTAACATTACAAATACAGCAAAAATCATATAAAAAATAATTAACAAATCATCCATGAAACAAATACAAATATGTAAACCACTATTAACAAAAAAAGCATCTAAAAATAAGCGAAGCATCACAATTACACCAAAAGTCTTATCAAACAAATCATTAGGGCATTTATAATCTATAAAACAATATTAGCAACATTAATAAAATAGCAACTAAAAAATATAAACTGAGCACTGTTAATACACACACTGTTCAGTTCATTAAAATACACATAACTTACACATAATTTCTGTTTTTAAGCCAGCTCAGCCAGATGCAGTACTGACCAGGGTCCTTGGGTAGTGGGCCTTGGAAGAGATGGTGGGGCTCTCAGGCCTATCACCACAGATAAGGAACTTGCCTGCATTGCTCTCGATAATGAGGTAAATTCCCATGTGAAGTCTTATACGAGCCTATCTCTTTGGAGTGGTCAGTTGTGGTGCACTCAGGGTGGAGACCAACCAGGAGGTCCAACAGTGACTGTACACTCAGGATGTTCTTGCTACGTCATAGTGCATCCACTAGCAACTGCTCCAGCAGCAGTGCATCATCTGTACTTGCTTTCTGTTTTGCTTGGCCATGGATGTCCTGAGAATGTCATACTTCAGATGGTTTCCCAAATGAAAACTTCGGTCCTTGAGCAATACCATAATGTGGGAGGGGAAGTTATTGGGTTTTTTTTTTTTAAAAAAAAAATGTGTTTTGTGTTGTCTCATTTTGTATTTTTACGTTGTGAGCAGTCTTGTGATCTTTTGATGAAGGGCTGTATACAAATTTAATAAATAAAACCATGCACAGAATGCCTGTGTTCCCCTTAAGTAGGCAAAATGAGAGAATGTTGAAGCATTCCTTTCTGTACAGACAAAGTGTGAGTGGTTGGTGCATGCTGTGGGTTGTGCAGCTCAAGTGGTTCCGGTGAGCTGACAGTACAATATATGTGTCAATAAAAGAATGAGAGGAATGGGTAGCTTATACACATGCAAGGTGATACGCTGTGTTCATAATGTGGAAAAGGGTGCAAGCCACTTACTGTGATGAGTCCTATAAAAACGATTTTTATGTGCTGCTGAGGCAATACATTCTCACCAGTGCGGTCAGTGTTACTAGTATGACCCTCCTAAGTGGTACAAGGATTAATAGGGCTGCTAACAAATGCAGAGTATTTTGTAGTTGTTAGTTTATTTGTTTAAATCACACAGTTGCTTAAAGAGCACTGAAGAAGCAATCTGTAATAAATTTTAAAACTCCTCATTAATCAGCATTTGAAAACCACCACTAAGAGACAGTTTTGACATTAACAAGTGCAAATAAACCACCCAGAGTGCAGTGGAGCTGCCAGTTAAACCAGTAAATAAAAAATAATTTAGATGAAATTTGTATTGTGTTTTTTTAAAGCGTGTATTCCTAAACTCACCATGGAAATAAGTCTGGAAATTCAATGAATTGTTATTCAAGGACTGCCAGTAGAATAAAACGTTTCAAGAGCTCATTAGTAATACATTGATAACAAACGACATAGTTTATTTATACACAATACCTGTGCATTACCAAATTCCAGTGACAAAAAAAGTATGGCAGCTCAATTTAAAACAAATTTGCTACAATTAATTAATCCATACAACAGTGCTTAAAATCTGAGGATATTGGAATGAAATGTTGCAAAAATATACCTTAATTTAGCATTTTTATAAGTTGTGCAGAAAATCTGTTTTTATATACCTGATAGGCACTCACGTGCTGGATTGATAGAAGGTTCTTTTGTGTGAAAAGACAGGCAAAGAGCTTTTCTTTCCTGCAAAAACATTGAACCCTGCCACTCTGTCAATGTAGATCTTACTATTCCCTCAAGCATTCTGCATCTAAACAAAGGCTTCCAGTATATCCAGCATCCTCTTCTTGACAAATTGTGCTCCATTTTCTATTGCAACAAAGTTTTTCTAGGCTCATTCAGTCTTTCAAACATTGTCAGACATGGATGGCACTGCAGTCACTTTGCTGCCACCCACCCCTCTCTCCTTGTCCTCCCATCTATTTTACTGGAGCATCTAGGCCTTCTGCTTTGTGCCCTGTGGTCACTTGCTAGATTCATCTGAATGCGATAGGGTGGTATATAAATGCTCTAGCTTATACTAGAGCATTGAAGGTGGTAGGTGGCCATTAGCTTGGCTCCTATTTAAGCGGCTCTGCTGCCTTTCCACCCCTAAACCAGCTATTAGGGGGCTCAGCTGGGAGGGTGGGATATGACAGCAGTGCTGGGTGAGGCCAGTGAGCCATCAGGCCTTTGGCCAGTGCCCATCCTGGCTGACTATGGCCCAGGTTTGAGATACATAGCTCCTATGTAGCAGAAATGTAAGACTATAGAGCTATTATGCTGGAAATGCACCATACAAATTGTGTAGTGGCACACATTTGTATCCTACCTACGATGTCAAATTCACAGACACCATTTCTGGGAAAACAAGAGGAGAAAGGTGGGTGTATGTCATGAATTGCAGGTGTCCACAAGTGCAAGAAGTCCATCAACAGAGGAAAGGCTTAGTTTGTGTTGAGGAAGGATTTGCGTAGATGACATCTGGCCACCTCCCATTACACCAGGCATGGGCAAACTCCGACCATCCAGATGTTTAGGACTACAATACCCATCATCCCTAGCTAACAGGACCAGTGGTCAGGGATGATGGGAATTGTAGTCCCAAACATCTGGAGGGCCGGAGTTTGCCTATGCCCACATTACACTATTTCCAACAGAACCTTTGCCCCACCCTCCTCTCCAGTCTGTGATTGGGTAAGGTAGAGATTGACTAGGTAGGTGTGGGGGCAGAGTGGCATAGTTTCATGCCACACAATTTGATATATGTGCTCTGTTCCCCTGCTGCAGCTTATACATGCCTGGGGTTGGGACATCACTGCTACTACACAGGTTTGTCTTTATCCATCCACTCTTGGTGCCTCGGAACTTTTAAAAGGACAAGAACCAACTCTGGGTGAAGACCTGGCAGCCCTACTGCTGTGCCACAATGTAGAATATACAGTCACCAGGAGCCTCTGAGAAAACAGCATCCGTGCACTGGTAATGAACTACACAGGACATGGGGAAGGGTTGGTTGGGAACACTGGGCAGAATCAAATACAAAGCTATAAGGAGAAACTTTGTATTGCCTTAGAAAATTTGTCCATCTGGTTCTTTACTGGCTGGCTGAAGATCAAAATGTCTCAGCGGGCATGCACTGTGCTTTTATCTGTGAAATGGACAACTGGTGCTTGAAATTTTGCATCTTGAAGTCTGTGCCTTTTTGAAATGAACCCAAGAATGTTTCATAGGTTATACAATTCCCTAAAGGATGCTCAAACTAAAAGCAATGCAGATTTCACTCCCACAGGTCACTTTTAATTTGGATGCATCAGTGAACACAGCTGCCATAATTAGAGTCAAATTTCTGATCTGCTCCAGTACATGGTACCAGTGTGCAGGATGTATAAACATACCTGGCAGGCTGGCAGGTTCCATTACATAATGAACCATATATTGCCTAAGGCATGTAACAAGGATGCTGCTGACCCTGCACTGGAAAATTAACAACCAAATTACTTAAATATATTTCTTTTGCTAGTAGACTCACTGCATCTAACGGTTGTAAGTATATAGCCTGCTTCCCCTACCTTGACCTACAAACTGACCTTAGTGATCAATTGAGGTACTGTTATTTTAATATGTGTGATATATATCAGTCTGTATCACTAGAAAATAGTCTTTGACTGTAAAGATACTGTACTACCAAGATTAGAGTGTGGTTTCAAACTGCTACATAATCATTGTTCAACTTTGCCCATACAAAGTGCTTCACAATCCATTCTCCAAGGCAGGCTCACTAAGAACCACCTCAGAGCTTATGCATTAGGTCACCTTCTGGGATGATCTCACACATAATTTTGGTAAAAGTGTAATGTTTGAAACATCTTTTGTTATAGCCACTTTACAAAGGAGAAACAGAGTATGAGAGAAAGCAACACATATTGAGTCCAGCAGTGAATCTGTGGTAGAACTTGCTAGTCTAAGTCATTATCTACAGCAGCATTTGGGATATTGTCTGTATCTTTGAAAGCACAAGCATATTCTGATCCAGCCAGTAACTGCAGGCAGAGAAGGGGGGGGGGAGCAATATTCAGTGCGCACACAGAGGTCCCTTATCCACAAAGACTTGTCCTATAACAGAAAACAGGGAAGGGGATATCTCTTTACATGCTCAGAAATGCCCTCTCTACCAAGAAAATGGGTTGCCGTGATGTGAAGAAGCACTGTTTGCTCATTAAAGCACAAATAGGAGTTGAGGTATCAGCAGAAGGCATCCAGAAGGGTGGAAAGTGTGTTGTAATACAAGGCCATCATCATCATCATCACTTTTATTATTATTTAGGATTAGTGTGTGTGTTTTCACCAGAATGTACCACAATAAATTATATTCTTAGTTTCATTTACGTACTTATAAGCATTACATATATTTGTTTGGATAACAGTTGTCATCCCCCCCCCTCCATTGTATATATTGCCATTTAAATAAATATTTTCATTAAATTCATATCAGTTACTTGCATTATGTACTTGTTTTCACAATAATCCTATATTTTCTTTTTCTTTGTACCTACATCATTGGGGAAGCTTTTCTTGCCAAAATATATAAGCATGTCTTTCTATAGTGTTCTTCATAGCTGTATTACTATCAAAAGTGGACTTCAGTTCCTGTCCTTTGAATCCATAGACTGTGAGGGTTTGTCCACATTTACCTCCACTGCCCCCAACACTTCTGTGCCCAGGTCTGCACTTTAAAGTGCCGTGTCTGAGCACTTTTTTTTTTTGCCCCACAACTTTCCCCAGGAAATCCCACTCTTTAACGCTGAATCAGGGGATAACAGCAATTCGTTTTTTTCGCAGATTGCGGGAAAAGGTTACAGCAAGCTATGAGAATAGCTGAATACATGTACAGTGGTACCTCGCAAGACAAATGCCTCGTAAGACGAAAAACTCGCAAAACGAAAGAGTTTTTTGTTTTTTGAGTTGTTTTGCAAGACGGATTTCCCTATGGGCTTGCTTCACAAGACGAAAACGTCTTGCAAGTTTGTTTCCTTTGTCTTGCAAGTTTGTTTCCTTTTTCTTAAAACCGTGCATTCACTTCGAATTTTAGTATATGTGCTGCCGAAGCGAGCACTTCGAAGAGCAACTCATAGCACGCGGTGTGGTAGCCTTTTTTGAGGTTTTTGAAGACTTTGGTGATTTTTGAAGCTTTTCCAAAGTCCGTGCTTCGCAAGACGAAAAAATCGCAAGACGAAAAAACTCGCGGAACGAATTAATTTCGTCTTGTGAGGCACCACTGTAATTCTTTTTTTTTGCTGTTTTGGCAGACCAGCTTTATCCTTAGAGTAAGAGTGTTAATTAGACTGCAGTCCCATCCCCACTTCCCCCTGGAGTGAGCCTCATCAAAGGGTGGGCTATCACATGGATGAACCTAGGGAACGAGTCCATATGGTTGCTGGTTTCCCCTTAGAATATTTTGATTCTGTTGAGATGCAAAAGCAACAAAATACTCTGAGATACTCCTATAATTAACAACAACAACAAAATTATTAATTTGTAGAACTGTCTGGACAAAACAATTTATACTTTCTTTACACCAAGCACTTAGGTAAAGGTAAAGGTACCCCTGACCGTTAGGTCCAGTCGCAGATGACTCTGGGGTTGCACGCTCATCTCGCTCTATAGGCCAAGGGAGCCGGCGTTTGTTCGCAGACAACTTCCGGTTCATGTGGCCAACATGACTAAGCTGCTTCTGGCGAACCAGAGCAACGCACAGAAAAGCCATTTACCTTCCTGCCGGAGTGGTACCTATTTATCTACTTGCACTTTGGCATGCTTTCAAACTGCTAAGTGGGCAGGAGCTGGAACCGAACAACGGGAGCTCACCCTGTCGCGGGGATTCGAACTACCAACCTTCTGATCGGCCAGCCCTAGGTTCTGCGGTTTAGACACCAAGCACTTAGTTTGGCTCATATTATGGTGTTGCAATTCCTTCATTGTTACTGACAGTACATGTTCATTTCCCTCCTCTCTTTAGCCACATATTTATTGAGCTTCAAATACCTGAAAGACCTTAGAAATCATAGCAGGACAGTAATCAGTGTTTATATTTTTTTTAAAAAATTGTTTCCATGGTACACAGATCTTACATTTCCATGTAGAATTCATTGTTCAAAAACGTACAAGTAACTAGTTATTCATCTACAAAAAAATATTTTGAGTGATGCAATATGAGAGGCAGACCACAGAGGAGCAGCTTGAAAGTGTGTGGTGAGGGTGGTAGGGAGCAACAAGATCAGCTGCAGGGGCAAGAGGGAAGGAAAAGGGCTAGTAAATATGTGTGGTGATCTCTGTGCGTGCACAGAACTGAACCTATACATAAATTGATTGTCTATTTAGTTATTTACAAAGTTCCCCAATAATCTCCATTATACACAAAGCAAAAAATAAGCATTCAGTGAAATGAACAGAATCGAACTTAAAGCACTAAAAAGAAATAAGTATTATAAGCAGCAAACATTTAACTAGCTGGCAGAAAAGGTGATTAAGGCTGCAATCCTAATGAGAAGCTTGATGAATTAGAAAGGCAGTTTAACTTCCTCATTCAGAGCCCTGCTGACAAGGTGAAACTGAGGGCATAGAAATGTTCTTCATTTCTCCCTCCATGTCTGGCTTGGCCATTTGCTCTCCCATTGGAAGAGTTGGAAGAGTTTTAGATACATTTAAAAGTATGCCTAAATTTTCTCCAAGTTTAGCTGTGTGTCCCAGGAAGGCCTGAAAATCCATTGGACCACAACTGCTCCCCAACATGCCCCCTTTTTGGGCCCTTCTGCTGCCAGGGATCCATTAGTTGGGCCAGAGATTCAAAGAGGCAAGTGGTGTCAGAAAGGACTTCTGTCTCTAATGTCAAAGAGGCTTATCTGATATATCCTATGGCCACCGGAAAATACTCTTCTGATCCTACCTCTTAAAGAGATGGTGCAGTGAGCATAGCCTTCCCACAAATGTCAAAGAACAGGAAGATTTACCTTACTGACGGGATAATCAGCATCCCCCAAGAGTGCCTGCAATTATCTTCTTGAGCACTTTGCAGCTTGGGTTTCTTGCAATGATGAGTCATCAGGTAGCCTAAGCCTGTGAAATGAAAAAACACCAGACCTCCTCTTTCACCTAGAGTGGAATCTCTCACTTAATGTAGATTTCCATGCTTTTGCAAATGCAAACCTTTACATAATTTTTAGCATCAATATGCACAGACATTTTTCTTAAGCTTCATATAATGTTATTGAGCTTCTCATATATTATGAGGTTGCAACCACACACAAAAATTCTAGAGATTTATTTTATTTTAACAAAACCATTCATAAAGACTTTCTGAGGGATCGGACACAAACAGTGAGGATTGGGCCTGTTATATCTACCTCCCTGAAGCTCAGCACTGGCACCCCACAGGGATGTGTGCTGAGTCCCTGTACTCATTGTATACATATGACTGTATTTCATCTGATCCATCCATTGCAATTATTAAGTTTGCAAATGATACTACCATAATGGGTCTAATTACAGGGGGAGATGAATCAGTATTGACATGGTGCGTAGAGAATAACTTGCATCTAAATATTAGCAAGACAAAGGAGATGGTGTTGGACTTTTGGAGGAAGAGAGGGGAACTAGGCCTGTTGTATATGGGGGGGGGGTTGGGTGGAGAGAGAATCTTTCTTTAAATTCCTGGGAGTTTACCTTAGTGAAGACTTCACTTGGAAAAACAATATAACTCAGGTGGTTAGGAAGGCCCAACAGAGACTCCATTTCCTCAGGGTCTTGCGAAAGAACAATGTTAAACAACAATTGATGACTTCCTTCTACCGGTCCACAATACAAAGTGTCCTCTCATATTGTATCAAAGTGTGGTACATTTGACAGTCACGGACAGAAAGTCTTTACAGAGGGTGGTGAACACAGCACTGTTCCCTGAGCCCACTAGATGACATCACAAGGATCATTGCCTTAGGAGAACGAGAAAACTTAGGAGGGACGATTCACACCCCGGCCAGCACCTCTTTAATCTTCTACCCTCAGGCAAGAGATATAGAAGTATAATCAGTCGTAGCAACAGGCTAAAAAACAGTTTCTATCTGTGGACTGTTAGGCTGCTGAACGGAAAATAATATAGTGCAACTGACTTTCAGGGTTGGTGTGTTGTGCGACAAGCACACAGAGTGCAATGTGATTGAGTGTATGGGGGGGGGAAGGCTTGGTTAATTTCATTGTACACAGATTGTACATTGACAAGAAAGGTATTATTATTATACTAATAAATTTGGTGGGACCATTTTCAAGTTTGATACATGTCCAAAATATTTCACATCTTTTGTTATCATCTCTCATACGGTAATTTGCATTTGGACTTTAGTATCTCTTAGATTAGTTTCAGTAGAATGGAATTCTCGGTATGTTAATGACTGTTGTACAGTACTGTACAACTTGCAAAATGGAATATCTTGTGGAGTAACAAATATTACTGATATTGAAATTCAAGGGCTGCCGTGGTAATAACTAACCAAGTTAACTATAATGCAGGTGGGGAACTCTTCTTCATCCCAAGGGCTGCATTCTCTTGTGGGCAAACTTCTGTGGGCTGCAGGTGTGCCAATTCTAGGGGGCAGAGGTGTCCTCAGCCCGCTCAATATTCCTAACAGGGACTCAACCCCTCTATTATTGAGGGGACGGAGAAGGCCAAACACAGTGCAGCATCAAAGGCATGCTCCTCCTGAGCACGAGAGAGAAGAAGCAGTGGCCATTGAAGCTGCACACACAACATGCCACTGCGCGCACCCTCCCCCCAATTTTTGGCCCAAGTCAGCACCCCTAGTGGGCTGCATGCCAGAGCTGGCTGAGTCCCAAGCCTGAAAAGTGGACAAAGCAATGGATGTGATTGTTAACTTTTGTTTAGTCCCCTTCATTCCAGTCATGCAAAAGCCAAATGTTTCTACACCTCTGCACACCTTTACACACTATTATTTAGTTATATGCCATATAAGTTACTGAAGTGTTAACTGCTTAGTAATTTGCTTTTTAATTTAATATTGTAAATATTTTAGGTTTCCATATTTTGCTTTATTATTTTATTGCTGTTGCAGGCTGATCTGAGTGACATTATATTGAGCATATGTAATGTATAAATTCTAAATGTGGTTTCAATGATTTTGCACTTATTCTTTTAGGTTGGACCTAATTGCTTTAGTCAAGCTGTGTTAGCAGGTCCACATAAGAAAAAAAGGGGGAAAGGTGATATTCCATAGCTATGTTCCAAGGGTATCCTTTGTATTTTCCATTGAGAGTGCCAATACTGTCCCCTAAGATGCAAAGTGACAGGGCTCCAGCTGTGTTTCTTGGCTGTGAGTTCTATTAACATTGCATGTAAATGCTTTGACCCTTCAGCTTGTAATATGGCAAGTCAAGCTGCGATTTTTAGTACAGGATATTTCCTAGTATAAGACCGGCATTTCTTCTTGTTTAATGAAATTGCTGTGTCTTAAACTATTTTAATAAACCTCAAGGGCTTCATAGTTGGATATTGTGTGCAATCATGTGTCAACTGACACAGAATTGAAAAGCTGTAATAATTTTTTTCCCCTCTAAACAGTAAAAAAAATTAAGTGGTAGCACTAGGTTACAGTTCAAAGAGAAATGGTGAAATCTGATGTTGCTGTACGTTACATATATAGTATTATGATAACCCAGTGCATTTTGAACAATGGTATTCTCTGAAAAATGTCTTTGTATCATGAAGGACAGACCAGATTCCTATTTTATGTATGGCTTCTATCTTATCTCATTAGTACTACTCAAAATGCATTAAATAAAGCATAAACACAACTTCAGATTCTGTGCCCGTTTCTCAAAACTCAATTTCCCCATTGGATTATGATTTGCAATGTTGACATCTTTTATTTCACTGTGAGTATACACAAACCCCTTCATTTATTTCATTTTGCCCAATTTAGAAGTGTCCCAGACAAAGCCTAAAACTGGTATTGAAAAGCAATGATTTTTGGATACGTAGAAAGTGCCTGGGTGGGGAGTCCTCATGGGCAGGTAGTTTCCCTTTCCTGGTATAAATGTTGAATAAATGCATTTCCCCCCCCAAAAAATTAAGGCAAATGTTTCCCACTGACAGAGACTAATGCAATATCAACCATAGATCCAGTAACAGTAAAAGAGGGAGAATATCATTTTATTGCCAAACAAGTTCTTCCTATGAAAGGGTACCAGATTGTGTGCAAAACACTATCTGATTTTCTAAGATCCAAAGAAAGCCAATATATTACAAAGTTGTCACTGTTATATTACAGATAACAGATTTTCTCACACTTATTCTGTGTTGAGATTCCTGCCGAAATATCAGCATGAAGCCCTTCCCTGAGGAATGCATGCAATAGGCAATATTATATATATAATGAGTGCTACAGATTGATAGCCGCAAGTAGTTTGAAAACAGAAGACAATGAATTCTTTTCTTCAAGCATAGTATGCTAAATCAGGCAGATATGGCTTTAGAATATGATTACTTTTTAAAGTGCTGATGGAATCACATATTTTGAATTTATACCTTATCTCTTTCTACTTGTCCACTTTGTTAACCCTACTTTTAATTTTATTCCTGGATAGATTTACAGGAAAAGCTTTCAAACACCAAGCCATAATTAGCCAGTAAAGGTTCAGGTTACATGGCCCTGCCATATACATTATTGGTGATTTGTTCCATGCAGCATTTCTTGGGCAATTGTTTTCCCATTTCCTATAGCTTGTGCTAATATAAGAGCAATACACCATGTGTTTAAATCTTAGCTGTATGCCTAGTGTTCTGTGGGACTTCCAGACAGAGTTGCATAGGGCTGCAGCCTAAATCTTATTGATGTTAATGTAATTAGGTAGCAATCCTATACCCAATTACCTGGGAGTAAGTGTAACTGAACTCAGTGGGACTTGCATATGTGTAAATATGCAGATTAGTTTCCTAACCAAACAGAATGATTTGGAGTCGCTGTTTTTTTAACAGCAACTCCCTATTATAGATGGAAGTCTTTACAAATAAATATGTTGATGACAAAACACATAGAACTGCTTCCCTTGTAGGCTCACATAGAGTTTTCATTATTCTTGTTGTTGATGATTACAACAATGCATGTGCTGCGCATCTAAATTTTTACAGAATGTGGGTTGACGGCATTTGGAATGGTCACGGCTGGAGAGGGAAGGGTCAGTACCCTCATGTGCTGTGGTGATGGCTTTGCTGAAAAAGCTTCTATGCTACCATTAGGGTTGAAAAAAGCCTTGTAGTGTGTGTGTGTGTGTGTGTGTGTGTGTGTGTGTGAGAGAGAGAGAGAGAGAGAGAGAGAGAGAGAGAGAGATGGTGTGTAAATGAATGTGATGTGTGGATGTTTGCGTGTGCGCGCGCACACACACACACACACACACACACACGAATGTGGGGGGGGGGGAGGAGAGACTATGAGATGGCTTTACCCACTATCAGATCTGGCAATGACCACTTTTGCCACCTTCATTTTTGCTATGTTCATTGCTGACATGTGATTGCTGGAAGGGTCACCACAAGAAAATGAAGCCCTTGGACTTAAAAAGGAATGGATGATTAATTGTGTCATGCCCCCATATAAGGAATCCTCTAAAGCAGAATCCTTAGGACAGCAGTCCCAAGGAAGTTGTGGTTTCACTCCCTGGTCCATCTTCAAAATCTGAGCTCTTTATGTCTGATGTTTATATTTATTATATATAAACAGGCTTCATCACTTTTTTATGGGTTGAAAATATCTCCGCCTTGTATTTTAATATTGTGTTTTATTCTCTTATTTCATGTGAGCTGCCTAGAGAACATTAGTTTGGGTAGCCTATATAAATGCACTAAATATACAAGGTGTGCCCGGAAAGTTTAGTGAATGGTCACAGAAATTGGACAGCGAGAAATATGCAAACATACATACCTTAAAGGCCTTCAATATAGGTCCCCTCTGATACAATGCACCATTGACAATGTTCATAGAACTGTTGGAAACATCCGGAGAAGTCCTCTTTTCATACTGCTTTTGGTTCCCTCGTCACAGCAGCTTGGACGTGTGAAATGTTGGAAAATCTGTGCCCTTTCAGTGCAGATTTCAGTTTTGGAAAAAGAAAGAAATCCAGTGGGGCCAGTGTCATGGTATTGATGGAGAACGCAGGGGAGGAGGAGGAGAGACAAGCAGAGGAAGGGGGGCAGGAAGTGACAATGGTGGAAAGGAGGGAAGGTCAGGAGGAGGGGAGGCTCTCAGATGTTGAAGCAGAGCCTCAACTCCACACAGGAAGCTCTGGCACGGACAGCGATACAGTGCCGGTCCCATCTGCTCAGGAAAGGAGAGGGTTAAAGCGGAGGGGGCAGAGACATCAAATGAGAATGCCTCGCCTCTTCTGTTGGAAAAGGGGCAGACGTAAGTCACTTCGGGAATCTGATTCACAGGATTCGGACGCATAATTATGTGTGCTGCTTGTACATATGTAAAATAAAGGATGTATATATGTATCTCTGAGTGAGCAGAGGCATTTCTTGCGGAGAGCACTCACAAGCCATCACAGGCCAGATCAGGAGAATGTTTTTTTTTATTATTATTTTTTATTCAATTTTCCATCCATAAGAAAAAAAACAAAACAATAAAGAACATACAACACGTATAATTTCAGAGTCTTAATTTCATATTCCTTACTCTCCCGACTTCCTCATACCTCCCCTTTCTGCATTCTCGTGTCGAATTAATTAATTAACAAATCCCTCCCTTACTTTCAAATTAATTGTAAAAACATTCAGTTTCTTCCACTTAACCGTTATCGCTGTTAACCCCTATTTTTCTCATTCAACATCAATCTAGCATTCACTGATTTTTGAATATTTCTTTAAATAGTCTTTGAACTTTTTCCAATCTTCTTCCGCCGTTGCTCTTCCCTGGTCTCGGATTCTGCTCGTCATCTCTGCCAAGCCCATGTAGTCAATCACTTTCATCTGCCACTCTTCCACGGTGGGTAGATCTTGTGTCTTCCAGTACTTTGCTATAAGAATTCTTGCTGCTGTTGTAGCATACATAAAAAAAGTTCTATCCTTCTTTGCAACCAATTGGCCGACTATGCCCAGAAGAAAGGCCTCTGGTTTCTTAAGAAAGGTGTACCTAAGTACCTTTTTCAGTTCATTATAGATCAATTCCCAGAAAGCCTTAATCCTTGGGCACGTCCACCAAAGGTGAAAGAATGTTCCTTCTCTTTCTTTACACTTCCAACATTTGTTCTCGGGCGAGTGGTAGATTTTCGCAAGCTTGACTGGGGTCATGTACCACCTATAAATCATTTTCATAATATTTTCTCTCAAGGCACTACATGCCGTAAATTTCATCCCGGTGGTCTATAACTTTCCCCAGTCAGCAAACATTATGTCATGACCAATATCCTGCGCCCATTTAATCATTGCAGATTTAACCATTTCATCTTGTGTATTCCATTTCAACAGCAAGTTATACATTTTTGACAAGTTCTTAGTACTAGGTTCTAACAATTCAGTTTCTAGTTTTGATATTTCCACCTGGAAGCCGACTTTCCTCAGATCAGGAGAATATGGATGGTGGGACAACTCAGTAACCTCAGTAATGATTTCATGTGGAATATGCAATTCTTCCGCCATCATTCAGATGGACGAATGCTGATCCCGCATCAATAACTCACAAACTCTGTCAACATTTGCCGCTATTCTGCTTGTCGACGGTCTGCCAGACCTAGGGTCATCTTCGATGGTTTGCAGCCCTTCACGGAAATGCACAAACCACTCATATACTGTCTTTAAAGTTACAGCTTCATCTCTGTACACAATTGTGAGCATTTCATGGGTTTCTGATGCCGATTGCGTTTTCGAACATTTCTCGCTGTCCGATTTCTGTGACCATTCACCAAACTTTCTGGTCATAAATAAATTCTATGGCTGAGAACACATACGACCCCAAGTTTGCAGCCCCATTGGGGGTGAACCTGGGCAATATTTTTCCAAGGTTTGAGGGAATAGTCAGTGTGGGGTAGGGCTACTCATCTTTAACAGAGGCAGTGGGATGTTTCTGTTGTTTTTTTATCCTTCTTTGCCAGTGTTCATGAAACAGCAGCAAGAGCTCTCTTCAATGGCACATGCACCACCATTTTCTTTCTCCCAGAGTGTCCAGGCACAACAAAGTTCCTGTTTGCTGTGAAGAAGAAAAAATCATGTCTTGCCACAAAAAAAGATGACTGCTGTAATGCTTTTGTCAATACAACACACCGACTGGAACAACATTGTTTTTGGCAGTCTCAGGAAAATAAGGCAATGATGCAATAACTCCTGAAGAAAGAGTGCCTTTATTGCTGATCTCATCACTGCTGCTACTGAGTTAAAATAAGTTCTAAAAAGGAGTAACCCCTGTACCATTCCCAAAAGTCACTCCCTGGGCTTCACCATCCCACCAGGAGTATAACAAAAACGACTATTTCAGTGATCCGAACACATGCTTCTGCAGGGCTGTCTTAAGCATATGGGGAGCTGGGGTCCAATGATCCACGCGGCGCCCCACCCCACCCTGGCTGCCAGTCCCAGGCGCACAGGAGGGTGGAGCCAGCCAGCTGCCTCAGCGTCTCGCTGGCTCAGTCGCCCCCAAACTCATGGTGCAGAGCCACCTGCAGCAGAAGAGCCTGCCGCAGCTCTCCTACTGACGGGCGTGCTCTTCCCCGGACTCATCTCTCTTGGCCTGGTGCCCCTGCCCTGAGAGCCCGGTGCCCAGGTGCCCCTCACCCCTAGTGCCTATGGGAGGACTCTCCTGTGTGAGTGTCTGAGGGCCCTGCTCCTTCCTGCCACTCACCATCTGGCCCAGGGCGGGGCCTGAAGCCTCACAGGGTCTGCTGTGCTCTGCTGCCCAGGAGGACTCTCCTGTGTGAGTGTCTGAGGGCCCTGCTCCTTCCTGCCACTTACCACCTGGCCCAGGGCGGGGCCTGAAGCCTCACAGGGACTGCTGTGCTCTGCTGCTCAGGAGGACTCTCCTGTGTGAGTGTCTGAGGGCCCTGCTGTTGCCGCTTACCATCTACCTGTCCCAGGGCGGGGCCTGAAGCCTCACAGGGACTGCTGTGCTCTGCTGCCCAGGAGGACTCTCCTGTGTGAGTGTCTGGGGGCCCTGCTCCTTCCTGCCACTTACCACCTGGCCCAGGGCAGGGCCTGACGGGCCTCACTAGGACAGTTGCTGTTACTGCTGGAGGGGTGCAGAGTGCTTTTAAAATGTTTTAAAATTTTTCTTTTGAATTTTTTGTATGTGGGGGGGTGGGATGGATGTTTATTGGGCCTGGGAATTTGTTTGATTTTATGTTTTTGTAATTTTTATTGTTTTTTGTATTGCATTGGGTTTTTTTTAAGGTGTTGTTTTGTTCTTAAGGGGAGGGGTCAGGGCTGCTGGGGAGTAGGTCCCAGCCAACAAAATGGCTGGGGCATGTTCCACAGGGGGGGGATGCACTGGGACAACCGATCTCAGTGATCACGGGCAGGAGGAGGAGTTACGCTAAGACCAGACCATGTCATTACAGAGGAGGCAGGTTTAGTCGTCTGAGGACTATCCCTGCCTCCGGGTCTGGTCCTGACCGGATGGATACTAGAAACAACAAGGGATACCCACATGACCTGAAAGTGTTGCTGTGCAATGCCAGGTCAATGATTCATAAGACCACTGCCATCCATGACTTGATCATGGATGGAGGACTTGACCTGGCATGTGTAACAAGAGACTTGGTTGGATGAAGCAGATGGGCCTGTCCTTGCCGCTGCTTGTCCACCAGGTTTCTCTTACGCACAGCAACCCAGGTCATGTGGGCGGGAAGGGGGGGTTGCAGTGATTTTTAGGAAGTCATTAGTTTGCACCAGGCGTCCTATTGGGAAGACCCAGTTTTCCGAGTGCATGTTCTGGAAGTTGGGCAATAGGGGCAGTACAGGATTCCTTTTGGTGTACCGACCTCCCCGCTGCACCAAGGATTCCCTGCCCGAGCTGCTTCAGGTCGTGGCGGATGTTCTCCTGGAGACACCTAGCTTGGTTGTCCTAGGGGATTTTAACATCCATGCCGACACGGCCTTACAAGGGGCACTTGGGACTTCGTGGAATGCATGGCCTCCATGGGGCTGTCCCTGAATAAGTCTGGCCCAACCCATAGCCGCGGACATGCCTTGGACCTGGTGTTTACCTCTATGGATGTTGGTGATCTGACACTAAGTAAAAGCGAAACGAAAGAAGTGCCATGGTCAGATCACTTCCTGGTGCAACTGGACTTCTCTGTGACCCATCCCCTCTGCAGGAAGGTGGGACCGATTCAGATGGTCCGCCCCCGCCACTTAATGGATCCAAGTGGTAGGGGATGCTTTATCCCATGTTGATGGCCTTTCAGCCGATTCCCTGGTGGCCCGCTGGAATGTGGAGTTAATCAGGGCTATTGACTGTTTGGCTCCGAAGCGCCCTCTCCGATTGCATGTAGGCTGGAGAGCCCCGTGGTTTTCCACGGATCTGAGGGCAATGAAACAATCGTTGAGACGGCTAGAGCGCCGGTGGTGGATAACTCATTCCGAATCTGACTGGGCACAGGTTAGAGCTCAACGTCGAGCCTACCAAGTGGCGATAGCGACGGCGAACAAGACTTTCTTCGCCGCCTCTATTGCATTTGCAGAAAACAGCAGCAGGAGACTTTTTCAGGTGGTTCACAATTTAGCGGAACCACCTGCGACATCGGGGCCCAGTACGGGCCACATGATCTCCTGCAATGATTTTGCAAAGTTTTTTGCAGACAAAATCGCTCAGATTCGGGAAGAAGTAGACTCCACCGTGGGAGCAGGGCCAGGGTGGGAGAGTGCTAGAGTCCTGTCTAGTCAAGTTGTGTGGGATCAATTCCAATCTGTTACCTCTGAGGATGTGGACAGGCTGCTTGGACGAGTGAAGCCAACCACCTGTCTCCTGGATCCTTGCCCATCCTGGCTTATAAAAGCTAGCCGGGAAGGACTGGGCGATGGGCTTCGTGGGGTGGTGAATGCTTCCCTCCATGAGGGAGCCTTCCCAGACCCGCTGAAAGAGGCGGTTATTAAACCGCTTCTTAAAAAACCATCTTTAGATGCGGCCACGATGGCCAATTATCGCCCAGTCTCAAATCTTCCATTCTTGGGCAAGGTGATTGAGTGAGTGGTTGCTGAACAACTCCAGGCACGCCTGGAAGAAGCGGACCATTTGGATCCCTTCCAGTCGGGATTCAGGCCTCATCACGGGACTGAAACTGCCTTGGTTGCACTGGTTGATGATCTCCGGCGGGCTAGGGACAAAGGTGAGAGCTGTTTTCTAGTTCTGCTGGATCTCTCAGCGGCGTTTGATACCATCGACCATAACATACTTCTGGACCGCCTTGAGGGGCTGGGAGCTGGGGGCACTGTCATACAGTGGTTCCGCTCCTTCCTCCTGGGCCGTGTTCAGAAAGTGGTGGTGGGGGATGAGTGTTCAGACCCCTGGGCTCTCACTTGTGGGGTGCCTCAGGGTTCTGTCCTCTCCCCCATGCTTTTCAACATTTACATGCAGCCACTGAGAGAGATCATCAGGAGGTTTGGGCTGGGTGTTCATCAGTATGCGGATGATACCCAGCTCTACCTCTTTTAAATCAGAACCAGTGAAGGCGGTGAAGGTCCTGTGTGAGTGTCTGGAAGCGGTTGGAGGATGGATGGTGGCTAACAGATTGAGGTTGAATCCTGACAAGACAGAAGTACTGTTTTTGGGGGACAGGAGGCGGGCAGGTGTGGAGGATTCCCTGGTCCTGAATGGGGTAACTGTGCCCCTGAAGGACCAGGTGCGCAGCCTGGGAGTCATTTTGGACTCACAGCTGTCCATTTAGGCACAGGTCAAATCTGTATCCAGGGCAGCTGTTTACCAGCTCCATCTGGTACGTAGGCTGAGACCCTATCTGCCTGCAGACTGTCTTGCCAGAGTGGTACATGCTCTGGTTATCTCCCGCTTGGACTACTGCAATGCACTCTACGTGGGGCTACCTTTGAAGGTGACCCGGAAACTACAACTAATCCAGAATGCGGCAGCTAGACTGGTGACTGGGAGCGGCCACCGAGACCATATAACACCGGTCTTGAAAGACCTACATTGGCTCCCAGTACGTTTCCGAGCACAATTCAAAGTATTGGTGCTGACCTTTAAAGCCCTAAACGGCCTCGGTCCAGTATATCTGAAGGAGCGTCTCCTCCCCCATCATTCTGCTCGGACACTGAGGTCCAGCTCCGAGGGCCTTCTGGCGGTTCCCTCACTGCGAGAGGCCAAGTTACAGGGAACCAGGCAGGTTACAGGGAACCTTCTCGGTAGTGGAGCCCACCCTGTGGAACGCCCTCCCATCAGATGTCAAAGCGATAAACATCTACCTGACATTCAGAAGACATCTGAAGGCAGCCCTGTTCAGGGAAGTTTTTAATATGTGACATTTTAGTGTATCTTTCATCTTTGTTGGAAGCCGCCCAGAGTGGCTGGGGAAACCCAGCCAGATGGGCGGTGTACAAATAATAAATTATTATTATTATTACTATTACTATTATATGGGTAAGACAGGCCTGTGCTTCTGCAAAGCCCCCTAAATTTACACACCTTCATTTCAGCCATGTTCATTATTCTTGTTCAATTTCAACAAGATATCAAACTATGGGAAGGCTGGGAGGCTAGGCTACACTATTGGAAGACTGAACTAATTTGAAGTCAGAGTTAGTGCAGAATTAAGTAGCTTCTATAAATAAAGCGTAACGAAGATACTGAATTTCATTTTGAAAATAAGTAGCGGCTGTATCTTTCACAAAGTTCACATTAAGCCATGGCATAGCTTAGGTAAAGATAAAGTTACCCCTGCCCGTACGGGCCAGTCTTGACAGACTCTAGGGTTGTGCGCTCATCTCACTCTATAGGCCGGGAGCCAGCGCTGTCCGCAGACACTTCCGGGTCACGTGGCCAGCGTGACAAGCTGCATCTGGCGATCCAGCGCAGCACACGGAACGCATATCTTGCGTGACCCAACACATCTCTTGGGTCCATTACTGAGAAGTCATTGTGAGGGAAGGCACAAGGCAACAAGCAGTTGTTTGAGAGGCAAAATGAAGTAGTTATCATCTTCTCGGATAAAACCTGTCAGGCCTTTTCTACTGAAAAGAGTTGCACTCTTGTACACTAAGTCATGTGAAACCTTCCTCTCTGCAATCATCCAGGTATTTTGTACTAAGCTACCCATAGGCAGAACCTGGATTGCTTCTACGTTTTGACTGGATTTCTGCTCTGTTCTTTGACATTAGAAAGAAGGTGTGAGATCTTATGTGATTTTATATTTTATGTAAACTGCTTACAGGTTATGATGATTAAGTGATATACAAATCTTATTAAAAAAAATTAAAAAACCGGCTGATTATACACTTGTCACAAATAACTCAGTAATATCCAGTAGTGGCTGGCCGAGCTGCATGGGTGCTGATGTTTTGCTCTCCTGTCTTCCCAGTGCCTCCCAATGCTGTTGCTTACTGAGGCGGGGATGGGGAAGGCAGCAGGAACTCAGTGCATGCAAAGCAGTGGAACCAAACAAAGCTCCCACTGCCTTTTCCTTCCTCCTCTCAGTAAACAGCAACATTGTGAGACATCTGGCACATAAGAACAACACCTAACAGAAACAGAAACAGAAAGAGATGAGAAATAGGGTGAGAAACGTACTGAAGACCCAGGAATAAAGAGGAGCAAAATGAAGAATACAGTGGTACCTCAGGTTAAGTACTTAATTCGTTCTGGAGGTCCATTCTTAACCTGAAATTGTTCTTAACCTGAAGCACCACTTTAGCTAATGGGGCCTCCTGCTGCTGCTGCGCCGCTGGAGCACGATTTCTGTTCTCATCCTGAAGCAAAGTTCTTAACCTGAAGTACTATTTCAGGGTTAGCGGAGTCTGTAACCTGAAGCGTATGTAACCTGAAGCGCATGTAACCCAAGGTACCACTGTATTATAAACAGGAACATTAAGATTGATACTTAGTTATAATGTTTATGATAGAAAAGCAGAGTCACTGGGTGAGCTATAGAAGAAAAGATTAAATAGGAGTTTGTGTACAATGGACTTGTGTACAATAAAAAAAAGTGAGGGAGAAGCCGAGATAATGAAAATAATAGACAATACTGGGTTGTGCTTCATTTGTCTTTATTTTCTAATTGGATTTATTTGCTGTATCCAGAGTTTACATCTATTATCAGAAAGTAGCACCAAGTTTGGTGGTTTTAAATATATCCGTATGTTTTTATCACAAAATCTAAGGAGCTTCATTCTTTCATCTATTTCAGCCAATGCCAATAAGCAAAGTGCCAATAAGCAAAATGGCTCTCATAATAGTAGCTCTGATCGTGATAAACACAGAGAGTAAGAATTAACAAATCAAATACATCTGCTTAATAAAGTGAGCATAATTACAATCTCCTTGCAGATATTCTGTGACCAGGAAAGGCAGATAAATTATTCACTGTAAATTATTCACTCAGCTATAATCACACGCACAGAGGAACTGCTACAAAGGAATTAGTTCAGGAATTAGAGGCCACAGGGATAAATGCATTACTGAACCCATAACCCTGAAAACTGGAAAAATAGATAAAAGAAATCATAGAATTGGAGTTGAAAAGAACCCTGGGGGTCATCTAGTCCAAGCCCCTGCAATGCAGGAATCTCAACTAAAGCATCCATGACAGATGGCCATTCAACCTCTGCTTTAAAACCCTCAAAGAAGGAGAGTCCACTATGTTTCAAGGGAGTCCATTCTACTGTTGAACAGCTCTTACTGTAAAATTATTCTTCCTGATGTTTAGTGGGAATCTCCTTTCTTGTAACTTGAAGCCGTTGGTTTGGGTCCTACAGTCCAGAGTAGGAGAAAACAAGCTTCCTCTACCATTTGACAGCCCTTTAGATATTTGAAGGTGGCTATCATATCTCCTCTCAGTTTCCTCTTATCTAGCCTGAACATACCCAACTCCCTCAACCATTCCTTGTAATGCTTGGTTTCCAGATCCTTGAACATCTTGGTTGCTCTCCTCTGCACATGTTCCAGCTTGCTGATATTCTTCTTAACTTGTAGCACACAGAACTGGACACAGTACTCTAGGTGTTGTGTGACCAAGGCAGAACAGAGCAGGACTGTGACTTTCCTTGATGAGGACACTATACTTCTGTTGATGAAGCCTAGAATAGCATTAGTTTGTTTTGTTACTTCATCACACTGTTGACACATGTTAAGCATGTGGTCTACAAAGACCCATAGATCCCTTTTCACATGTACTGCTGGTGGTAAGTCAGGTGTCCCAGATCTTATATCTGTGTGGCTGGTTGTTCCTACCTAAGTGTAGAACCTTATATTTGTCTGTATTGAACTTCATTTTGTTGCCATATGCCCTCTTTTTCCAGGACACATCCTCTTTTCATGGGTAGAGTCTTCATAGTGATCCATAGTTAAAAATAGAAGTTGGCAAACGTGTTCTCTTTTTTGATTTTCAAAATACGGCAACCCTAGTTCTCCAGTCTGTTATGGTCATCTTGAATCCCAATTCTGTCTTGTGTGGCATTAGCTACTCCTCCCAGATAGGCGTCATCTGCAATTTTTTGATGAACATCCTCTCAATTCCTTCATCCACATCATTTATAAAGATGTTGAACAGCAGTGGGCCCAGGACAGAAACCGACACCACCCTACCCCAAATAAAGTTGTGGCCTAATTAAACCCAAAATATATATCTGCTGTCTTGTCTGGATATTTTGTAATTAGGAAGCAATGGAGCCACAGGCCTAGAGCAATCTGCTCTAGGAAGGCATTATCCAAGTCTTCAGTCTGACTTGGAAGTCTATAGCAGACACCCACAGTAATTCTTCTATTCATTCTCCTACAATTTTTACCCATATACCGTACTCTCAATCTGCAGTGCTACCAATATATAGTCTTTGGGAGCAGCTGGACCCAAACAGAAAGGATTAAATGAACAAATGAAAGATTCTATATACCTAAGCATACCTGCAAGAGAAAGGTCAACTGTTCTGAATGCAGAGGGCATTAGAGAAGACATTGTTCAGATTTTGCTCAGTGCTAAAGAATTTGTTTCTCAACAATATGGTGTCATCATGTATCCAGCTAGCGTCTGCTTACCAATCTTTTCTTCTGTTCTTTGGCAACTGAGGTAGCCTTTACTTTGTTTCACATTTACCTGAAAAATGTGAAAGGGTTATCAAGATTTATAGAAAGTCACTGGTTTATTCCTTTTCCTCTCCAGTCATATTTATCAGCTTTTGAAGTCTTGACTTCTTTTGGGAAGTCAACTAAAATAAAACATCAGTAGAGAACTCTTTTTCAGTAAAACGGACAAAAAGTTGGATCTACTATCTAGCTTCTCACTGGCTTGAAAGGCAGGAGTTCTTGTATAATATCAAAACAGTATGAGGCTATTTGTTTTGTGTTTGCTTTCTGCTCTGAATTGGCAACAAATGCCTTGGTGGAATGGATGGATTATACTTTGAGAAAACATAGAGGGGTATAATATTGTGCTGGTGCCCACTAGGAATGTTTTTAAAGTTTGGGGTGTTTTAAAAAGGAACATTCTTTTTTTATTTTTTACCATTTGTGGGTTTTAAGGTGTGGATAATCTTTGTTGTGTGAATGTGCAATACACACCATGTTAGAAAGTCTGTGTTGTGTATTGGTTAGAGCAATGGATTAGGACCTGGAGGAGTAGAGTTTAAGTCCCCACTGAGTCACAAAACACACTGGGTGACCTTGGGTAGCCATCTTTCAACCTAACCTATCCCAGGGTTGTTGTGAGGATAGTATGAAAAGAGGGAGAACCATATTGTATACCATATTGGATTCCTTGAAGAAAGGTGGAATATAAATGGTATTAATTAATTAATTGATAGTCCTTAGTGCAACCTTAAAAAAAAGACATACCTGCTTGCAAAGTCAGCAGAGTGCCATCTGACTATTCTTTCAGGCAGAGGCTGGGTGCATATGGAGGGGCCTTCTCACTCTTAGTTTTGCAGCTGAAAAGCCCAGCTCATCACTGTGGCTATACATGACGAGCAGTGGGAAAGGAAGAAGTTCAGGTGGTGAGACCAGTTGCCAGTAGAAGCCGCCTCCACTGCTCTGCCCCAGCAGCCAGAGAGAAAGTGTCAGGGAGCTTGGATGGTGGAAAGAAATCCAAATGCATCATTGGGGGGGTTGGTCGGTATCAACCACTCACTGAACAGGCAGCAAGTAGGATAACAGACAAATCCCTGTTAGTGATGGGTATATCACTTTGGAAGCTGTGCATTGCTACAGCTAAAAAGTAAATGAAAAAATATATATGATAGAACACCTTCTGTTAGTTCCTTCTACATTCCATCCCAAAGCATTGTGATTGCAAGTTATATTGAGAGCTCTGGTAAAATTGTTGCCTGGTTGGAACCTAAAGCTGTCAGTCATAGAACTACAAGCTCCTCCTCTCTGCCTTGATTAATTTTTTTTTATGTAGAGCTTGCCTGTGGGAGAGGGAAAGCAAGTATTCAATTGTGCTTAATGGGGGGGGGGACACCCACCCTTCTGAAGCTCTCAAAGCTTTGAGAGTAACCCACATAGCTTAGGACCACTTTGGAGAAGACCTAGTTCATTTTGGGGAAGGCCTGAATACCACCTGGGTTCTGTATTCAAGCTTTGTCCAAAGTGGATGAACACATCTGGTTAGCAATAACCAAGCTAGCTAAATCAAGGAGATGCCAGATTGCATTTTGGAAAACTCATACTAAATACATGAATTCTATGTTCATCATTAATACAACAAATGATAATAATTAATGGCCAATTTTGCTGAAGAGTATATACATGTTTTAAACATTGTTTTTCTGAGCGCCAAATGAGATGTGACACTAAAACACATTGCTCTAAACCAGGCATAGGCAAACTTGGCTCTCCAGATGTTTTGAGACTACAGTTCCCATCATCCCTGACCACTGGTCCAGTTAGCTAGGGATGGTGGGAGTTGTAGTCCCAAAACATCTGGAGGGCCAAGTTTGCCTATGCCTGCTCTAAACCATGTCAAGGTTTGTTTGTTTGTTTGTTTGTTTGTTTGTTTGTTTGTTTGTTTGTAATTAATAGCAGGTGCAGGGGAGGGAGCAAATGAATTAAGACCATACTGTGAGGGGAGGAGATGCTTAGCCCTTCCCATACCATCCAAGATCCTGATTAAAATCATCCTAATACATGCACAGCTGTTAGCCCTGGAGAAAAGCTCCCATTGATACCAGTGGAGGTAGTTTCCCCAGCTAATTATTATCATTTTATTTATTTATATCCCAACTTTTCCCCTGACAGGGACTCAATGTGGCTCACTGCTAAAAACACATATAAAAAAGCAATCATAAAAAATAAACATTAGTAGAATATATATCTATATCTATAATCACATACAGATCATTACAATAAAAACACCACTAATAAAAGTGGAGGGAAAGTAACTTTCCTCAGGATCCTGGTAGTGGAGAAAAGGGCTAAATATCCCCTTTCTATGCACTGCAGTCCAAATGCAATTTGCCCCCATGTGCCTGCTACTAATTTCTAAAAACCTGATATGCTTCCAGCAAATGCATGTGGAATCATGTCTAGCTTGACTCTTGGGAGTTTTATTTAAAATGGGTATGAGCTCTTCATCACAACTGGCTGTTTCTCTAGGCAGAATGTATAACCGTTTGCACATTGAAACAGCGCTTTTCTCCTTCCGACTACCCTGTACAAGAGTTTGACAGAAATTAAATCTGATGGAATTGGACTTAACGAGGGTCTAAGATGCTTGTCCTCTCCCATATAGCTACAATATCTGTGTAGGAAATTGACGCTGGCAGAGCAGCACAGTTTCCCTATATCCAGTCTGTGATTCGAATGTTCCTCTTCCGTACCACAGAGATCCTTTTCTTTTTAGCTGACTGTGCTTAATAGTTTCTAAGTGCCTAGAATGATTCCGTTTTTTAAAAAATGATGATTCTAATTAATGGGCCAAAACCTTTTAATGATGATTCTTCTCATTTAGCACCTCTAATGTGCTTTATGCCATCCAAGCATTTTATAAAATAATAATGACTCTAATTGGTAATGGTGTGATGCTGTTCATGCTATATGATTGGTGATGCAGTAAGTAGCATCACTACTTCCAGTTAATTGGGCCAAATTTAAATTTTGGTATTGCTCATTTTTTTGTCACAGGAAGAACTACGGCCTGATTGTAATGTAATGACAACACAGTGACATTCTAGTTTAAGTACTGTAGCTGTAATAGAAATTCCATCTTGAGTTCAGTGCTTTTCATTTAGTGTTAACTTGGCCCTTCAGAACTTGTTACCTTCAACCCACTTACCAGATAGTAAATCCTCACTCAATGGGAGTTACTTTTGAGTACTCACATATAGGATTATGCAGACAACCTCTCAGTTGTCTCTCTTCCCGAAGTTCTAGACACTAGAAGGAAGTCTACAAATGCTATATGAGTTGTGGAAGATTCAGGACAATGTGGCACTAACCACGTCTCCTGCAGGAGACAGTAATGACCTCTAATTTAGATGGCTTCAAAAGACAAATTCATGGAAGAGAAGGCTATTGTTAGCCTTGAACACCCCTGCCTTGGACAGCCACTGAGAGGCTGAGGAGAATTAACAAGGACACATTTCCCCTATCTCTGAGGTCATCATACTGAGTGACCAAAACAATTTCTGTGCCAAAACCCTAACTAAAAGGGATCTAGAAAATCTATTTCCTCCAAGAGCACATATGTAGATCTTTAAACATAGTAATAACCATCATGTGACTGTAAGAGAACATCATATCAGTAAAATTAATAAATAGCTCATCACCTCAGCCTAACGTACTGAATGGATGTATTTTCCAATCCAGTAGGAAAGAAGATTACTTTATGTCCCTTGTAAGCAAATAGTTATTGTGATAGTGCTTCAGTATTAAATACAATTCAATTCCAGCTAAGCATGTGTAAAAACTACTTTGCAGTATTGCAATGATGACTAGGCCTTGCAGGACCGAGTCCAAAGATTTTCTTTATGAAAATGGGTCAACTCGAAAAGGAATGTATCTTGTCTGCACAAATTATTATGAGCTGTGCCTTGAGGGAATTTCAGTTGTCTACAAATCTACTTCTAGTCTTCTAACTAAATCATTCAACCAAAAACATGGTTATATCATTTATCTCTTTAACTTGTCTTGTCTGGATTTACACATCCCCAAACGAAAATGTTATTAAAATTAATGTAACTGATGTGACGTTCAATGGTGTTTGCTTACCTGCAAATATTAAAGGTTTTTTCCCCACTTGAGATCTTTGTATCCAAGCAACAGTGAATTGCTGACCCTGTAAAAATTTGCTCCCCCAAGTTTTATTGTTTAAATAGAACAGATAGCAGGGGCGCTTATATTTCAAAATTAATAATTTGAGTCCAACACAGGGCCTTTATGTTAGCCCGACTAAATGTTTTTCCCAATAGCTTTTGTCAAGGGCAGATATTTAAACATCCCCAGAAATGATAGACATTGCAGATGTTTTTTTAATGTGCCAGACACAGTCAAACATATTATTTTCTACTGTCCATTGTACAATGAGCTACACAAACATTTGGTATCCCCTTTTTTGGGTAGTCTAACATCACGGCACAATGTAAATATCAGATTCTATCTGTCTGACATCAACCCAGAAGTAACTGTAAGGGTGGCTGAGTGGTGAATGGCACTATTTAGTGGGAAGAAACTCTAATGAAAATCCTCATTATTTCATATTTTTTACATGGCTGTTTATTTGTATATATTTAATATATATATATATATGGATGTTTTATGATGGACTATATTTGTAATGCCTAATAAAGATTTGGTGAAGTAAAGTAGTAAGTAGAATTGCTGGCCATCAACTGTCTATCAGTTCAGACATGCAAACTACTCAAGTTTTCACCTCAAGAAATGCAAAGGTGCTTTGAATTTCTTAATTAAATCATACCAAGAAAGTGTTCTGTATCCTGGCTATGTTAGCTTTGCATATTGGTTATTCTGGCTTAAGACATCACTGGATTTATTTGTCAGAGATTCAAATAACCTTGTACAGGAAAAGCCTTTGCATTTATTTCATCTGTCATCATTTCATTTAAGACATCTTCCTATCTGAATTTATGGAACACTTCCAGAAATTTGCTGTTGGCTTTTCCACAATGCATCCTTTCTGCTAGCAGACAGAGATCCTGCTGGGAAAGGTTTAAGTAGATTCTCATGGTTGAGACAGGTGCTTCATTGTCTTTCTTGAATATAAGAGGATACATTTAAGTGGTCTGTGGAAAGAGAAATGTGGATAGACTAAGCAGTTCAGTGAATGAGAAGGATCCTAGCTATTAAGCAACTTGGGCAGATGTTGCTTCTCATTCTTTACAGATGCAGATATGCCTATGATGGGGGCAAGTCTAAACTATGCAGAAAATATGGAGACTGAGTTTGCAGGGCAAGTTAACAAAGTACCAGCTAGGATTGCCTGAAGCTGATTGGATGGCAGCCATGTGAAAAGATGACAAAAGCAAGTCTTCTTTAGAGTACATCAGTAAATAATAAACATTCTGATAAACTGATCCAATTTGGGGTTAGAAATGTGCATTTTGCTCCTCTTGGCTAAAGTGCAAAAGAAGTAAAATAGGTGGAAATAAATTGTATACAGAATTTAAAACTGATGTTTCAACATAGCCTGGATTCATCCCAACACTAGCAGTTTTAGAAATGCATTTGTTTTTGTCCCTATCAGATTACTGCTGAATTAATCTATAGAGTACTATACAGTAGTTCTACAATAATTACTTTATTTGTTCACCTAGGTTTTAGTATAGGTAAAACAAAAATACAGTTAGCAAATATCTCACACACATTTTTAAGCAAAGGTGGGGTGGCCATCTGTCATGGATGCTTTAGTGGAGATTCCTGCATTACAGGGGGTTGGACTAGATGACCCTCAGGGTCCCTTCCAACTCTACGGTTCTGTGATTCTGTTATACTAATGAATAAACATGTATATGATCTATTGTGTAGGATTACATTGCAAGAGGATCCAATCTTAGTTAGTAGGACGGCTAAACAGTTAGCTTTTATCTAGATGTTGTTGGACTACAAATCTCATCATCCCTGACCATTGCCTATGCTGGCTAGGGCTGATAGGAGTGCTAACAACATATGAAATGTATCATGTTGGCCTGTGGGGGAGTGCAGTACAGTACACTAGTGTGGGAAATTTTATATGAGATCCAGATGCAGTACAAGTTTCTCCCAGTGCTAGTATGGAAGCAGATTAAGGTCCATATAGTTTACAGTTGCAGAAGATAAAATAACAAGCTGCAACCTCCTTCAAAATCCATGCAGTAAAATAGTTCTCTCTCTCTCTCTCTCTCTCTCTCTGTGTGTGTAGTTTATAGGCTTTTGCAGATACAGATATGTATAGATACATACAAGGAGAAAGTATCTCCATTGCTCCAAATAAACTCCAGCAGTTCAAGCTAGACAATCTGACCTACTACTCACACCAATGAACACTGCTAAACTGACATGCATTAATCAAAGACATAGTTAGGGCACGGGGCTATTACCATAACAACTGGCTTGGCTGACCTTGTACCTGTGATTAGCTCATCCATGGGGTGATATACGTTCATGAAGTAAATTGACACCTTCCCATGTACAGTTACTCCAACAAGTAGAAATAAACATTTCTTCTTCTTAAAGCAAAGTAGAAGACTATATAAATGCAAGGGTGGTTCATAGTTAACTACTACATCAATTTAAGATGTTTCATTTTACACCTTACTTGAAATTTTCTCTTATAATGTACTTTTATTCTTAATGTATGATCTTTGTGTGTGTGTTTTCCAAAACAAATTGTTTCAAGCTGTTTTCTTCAAAAGAAAAGAGGAAGCAATACTCTGCCCCAGCAAATCAGTTCTCCTCCCCACAGCACTTTTACCCCTGGGGGGAAAGCCATAGTTGTCTTATTTCCTTTCAAGTTCATAGGATGTGCATCATGTCCCCAGGCTGCATGAGAGATTTCACAAGCATTGTGGCTTTCCCTCACCAAAGCTATTACCACTCTATCATAGCTATGTTATTGCCCACAGTATACTTGGTTTCACACCTCAACTGTTTTAGATATCCTCAGTTTTCCTTTCTATCACAACGTATTTCATCAATGTGATAAAAGCTAGTTTAACTAAGCCCAGCATTTATCAGGTTCAAGTCCCACCAGCTTCAAACTCCTTCCTGTCCACCCGTCACCCACCCCTTGTCTGTATGCCTCCATATAGCTGGTTGTCAGAAGTCACTGGTACATTTGCAGGGATTTTGTGGGAGGTTTTGGATTTTTACATATTAGAAAGTGAAGACCTTTGAGTCAGTTTGAGGATCACATTAGTGCTTATGGAGTATTTTTCATTTTTATGTATCTTTAAAACTTTCTGTTGTTGGATTTCCCCCTGTATATTATGTCACATACTGAGAAGCTAAGGTTATGGCTCATTTTCAGTGTTCACTTACTGCTTGATGCATGGCACCATGCATAAATGTGCATTGAAGGTGCATAATTTCAGATAATTTTTTGCAATATTCTAATGTGCTTGTGGCTCTTCTCTTAGCATATAAATGAAAATCTTCAGGAAAATGCATGTTTTGTATGGATGCTACTGCATATTTGTAGCAGCTTCCAGAAGTCGGGATGGATGAGCAAGAACAGAGAGAACTCAGTGACCCAAGGAAACTGTTGTTGAGCCTCAACATGCTCGATTAGCAGAGATGAGCTGGATATGTGACCATAAAGGCAAAGGACTTGTGGTGTAACAGCTGTACTACCAACAGAGAACAGCATTCATGATTTCTGGGTGTGTTCTCTGAGCCAAACAGAGATACAAAACAATGTGTCCTCACAATAGAAACTTCTGTGAAATAGGATACTTTGGGAGTAGGTTGTTCACATTTTTCTTGAACTGAAAATTATGAACAGTTGCAAACTTTCATTTGCTTTCTATTTTTTAATGTGCTAGTGCAAAATGATGCCTTTAAAACTCGCATAGCATTATGCTATATGGTGGCAATATGGGTGGGATTGCTTTCTTTCCAAGATTGTTTGAAAGCATTGCTCATATGCAGATCAATTTATTTAAATGATGCACATGTAGTATTGACCCTTGGACTAACTTTGAACCTGCCCAAGAAAAAAAAAATACAAGCCAGGACACAAGCAAACTGGCTGAGCTGGCTTCAGACCAGATAAAGGGCAATTATAACAGTGGACTTGCTTGGGATTCCAGCTGTTGTGAAGCCGTAGAGTTTGCCTGGTTTTTCTTTTTTCTTTCATGGCTGATTTTATTGGGAGGAGGCCAAAGTTCTTTACAGTGGCCAAGGGCTACAGTGGTTTTGGCTGAGTGAACTCAAATAACGCATAAAGGGAACCTTCCATAATTTGCAGCTAATTTATTTATCTGGTGCAAATTCAATACTGAGTGCAGATTACAGCTTGAATGGTTCTTGAGGGATTTCAGAATGATATCAAACCTTAAGTAGGAAGCTAATTTAAAGAAACAACTAGCAGGGGCATGTTTAATAAGTATTCAATATCTATGCAATAAATGAGAGGAATGAGCAGAGAGGAACAGCTTTCAAATGAAGGACTTAAGATGTGATGCACTGTATAAGCAGCATTTACGAGGAATTCATTAGATTTCCATGGGCAAGATAAGGTTCTGTACTGATGCCACACAATCTGGGCTAAAATGGTGCCATGACTCTGTTGAAAATGTCATGGATCATTCATAAAATACAGTAGATGAAATAATTTAAAATAGGTCTGAGCATGTGTGACGTGTATTTCCATAGGAACTGCAGCAATCCCCTGTCCAGAATTTGGAGCAGAGAGCATAATTTCCAAATAATCTTAAACCCCAAAAACATTTCCCCTCATTTTGGGGAAATGCAACAGTGTCTGTTTAATCTTACCAGTATTTCCCATGAAGTAAGTAGTGATTCAAGACAGCCTTCTTCAACCTGGTAACCTCCAAATGTCTTGGAGTACAACTGCCATCATCCAAACCAGGTTGTGGATGATGGGAGTTTTAGTCAAAAACATCTGCCACTAAAACTAGGCTAGGATTTGGACACAGTGTTAGCAAAGAAACAATAAATCTATTTTGCCATGTTATTCGGAAGACACTTTTTTACTTTTATTTCTTTCCATCTTCTCCTCATTTTGTTATTTCTCACCCCCCCCCATTTGTCAGTGCCTGTTTTCTTTGTTTGCCATTTTTCTACATCTTATTTTTCACAAGGATATTATAAGGTTACAATGACCTGTATATTCAAAAGCAGATGGCAGGGGTGAAATATAGAAAGCAGATAAACACAGGCATAAAAATACTGTTAGGACAAAAGCAGCTCTTTGGAAGAGGATCAGCTTTTATTGCTTTTACCACAAAAAAACCTACATATCAAAAGCATATTAAAAAGGTGATGGGACAAGAAATTCAGTGGTCCTGCTATGTTTGTGGTGTGTTAACATCAGTGTATCAGCCTAGTTCCTGTGCACTCTTAGCAATAAAGTTGAAAAGAAATAATCAGCGTTCCAAGCATTACATAATGTGGCAAACTTGTAGGATGCTACTCCCTAGGATTCATGGCAATGCTACAAAGTTTGAGATGTGGTAAAAATGATTACACATCAACCATGCATGTGTGCAAGATAATGGGAAGGTTATGTCATCCACTAGACACTTGCATTCACAAGTGGTAGCATAGGGAAAACAACTGAGTACCATAACACAGGAGTTTGAGAAGGCAAGTATTAGCAGGTTAGTCTTCTTCTATTTTATGGTTGACCTCTGTGACCACAACAGATGTGGTGGGAATACGACTCCCATTAAGAAGATCTGAATAGCAACAGGTTAGCCACTCTACCATATTTATGAGGCCAGAATCTTTGTACAGAGTGCTTTTTTTCTTTAATTACCTGACTTCCAGTTAAGTAAGCAGGCATCTGTTAAGAATCTTACACAATAAAGGTGGAACATCAAGCTAAATTGTTACAGTATTATATGATTTCTGCTTTCACCCTTTGGCTGTGTGTCAGGCTTCTGTCTTACCCATATCTCAAACCAGAGACCTCATCAGGTGAGCAGCGAGTGGAACAGGACCCTCTAGCAGAGCTCCACATTGCCAATAGTACTAAGGAGCCATCGGATTAAGATATCCTTGCCCCTGGACTGGAGGCTTGCCCCAACCAGGTCCCTGGATTTCTGGCTAGTTTCCCTGTTTTATCTTTTCCATGGTGACAGGAGCAGAGGAAGGGTGATCCAGACAGGGACATCAGAACTAAAGGGCCCAGGTAGCTGCATATGAGGTTACTTGGGAGGAAGGAAATTGCATGTAAATATCTGTTCAGATCAGGACCTGACACAGCCAGGCACAGGTTAAACCACCACGTCCTATACAAGCTGTTAGCTGGAGCTGCTGCATGGCTGAAGCAACCATTCTTATCCCAGCACCAGCCCTGGTAACCTGAGGAACTAGACTGTGAGGTGGATTAAGTTGTGCACATATTTAGCTGTTAAGTATTATTCACACCTCTCATCAGTAGGATTATTGACACAGTGGCACCTAGGGCCATATTATTACGTGGACAAGAAAATGAAGTCTTGACTGCTGTCAACCTTTACAAAGCTTAATGTGTTCAAACAATAGGATCTATGATGGCTGGTAATAGACATTCTCCCCACAACAGCATGATCTCATCCATCATAGCAGTTTAAAAATCCAGAAATTTATGTGGTTAGTTAAAAGACTTGCAATGAGCACAATCATGTGAACTACACTGCACGTTATATTATCAGACTATAGTACTATGCAAAACAGTACTGACTTCAAAGACATGGCAGCAAATCATTATTTTTAAATTTTCATTTATTTCATTTATCTGTCACATTTCACACAAATTAGTCTTAAAGCAACTTATAGATCTAAACAAGCTTCAGATAGAAAAGGCACTAAAAATCTTCCAAAATGGGTTATGGTTTCTAGAGGGGTGTTGATTCCAATGAATTTACATTCAAGCACAAGTAACCCGTGTAAAATACGTTTTTAGCATGACAAGATGTGGATGGACATATAAGTTTGTCCTTTATCTTTTTAAACAGAATGCTTTTTCAAAGCCCCATATCCATACTTAAACATAATTAGAATTCATTTTGCATAAAAGACCTTATCAGAAATAAGAAACAGAAGAGGGAATGTTCCAAGCACAAATGTTACCCAGGCTAACTATGTTGGATGACATTTTAAATACAGAAAATAAGAAGCTGGTAAAATAATGCTGACCTTTTAGTCTGAGCAAATAAAATAACAATTCCCAACTCCAAATAGCTAATTTTGAATTCAAGGAATGTGATGTGCAGCCTTGGACACAAGTACAGATCCATTTTCTTCTAAAGTTAGTATTGGTAATGTCTTCCTTTTAAATATTTCTCTGAACAAGCAAATCATAAATGGGAAATTTTCAATATTATTTTCAACAATATTTAAAGAGAGAGGAAGAATGTATGTACCACAGCTGGGAATATTATTGTTTGGTTTTCTGGGCATTTGTACCAAATATTCCCTTTGTGTCTCATGACTGAATCCCAGTAGATTATTCTGTAAGCTTTAGATTCATCTTGGAATTGGACCCCTTAGGACAAAATTAATCATGCCATTAAGCATCTATGCTACACAATACTGAAATCTCCACACTGCTGTTGGATGGGCATCATTTATTTCAACAGTGACTGGCTTGCAGACCACTGGTATATCTGTAGCAATAGGATCTTATTGAAAACAATGGACAATGGACAGCAGCTATGCCTGATATCAATAATGAACACAAGATTGAAGCGTTGAATACACATATATCTCATACAATTTTATATATCTATATATATTTGCACTACACCTTCCAAAATATCTACAAGGAAAGGTTTCCCATTTTTTATTGTATACTGTATTGCTTCTGCATACAGCACTCCACTGAAGTGAATGGAAAGGTTTTTGGGTGTAACTTCTCTGTATGAGAACACGAGAGGTTCCTTTGATAGGAGCATACTGCTAATTCAGGCTGTCTGCCTTTGGAGCGATCACATGTTTTAAAACAGAAGAATTTACACAGGGGAAAAAAGCTTCATTAAATACAAATGTGAAAATTCCAAATAAAAATGTAGAAGCCTAAATAGGAAACATTGCTCTTCTCTAACCAGATTACATGAACCTTGAGACTATGCCTACTCTAGAAATATCAGAATGATTAATCTAGTCAATGATCTGTTACCCTTGCCTAATTATATTTTGGGCGGAGCATCAAAAAAACCTGAACAGAAAAGACCTGAGCTTTGGTGTGCCTTTTTGTGCAAGATGTTTGCTGATAATTGCTGTAATTCTTTTCTCGGATATTCTGTATAGAGGCCCACCACTCATGCATGGAGCAATATCTCAAAAATATTTCTGATATTTTTTTCTATATATCTTACTGCTTTGGGTTTATGTATGTGCAAAGTTCCATAACAAGAAATTAGCTTTAGCTGTGAAAACTACTAGCTAAGATTGCTTGAATGAGCAGCATATTCAAGAGAGAATAAAATTCAATAGCTTTGAGACTGTGCATTGTGTTTCACGCATTTGTTCTCTGGAAATTAATAGGAGCACAAGGAGATAGTGACCTGAAGACTGGCAGTGATAACTAGGCTCCAGGCTCAACCTGAGCTGTAAGCATACTCAACTGTAGCATCTGAAAATGCTACAGGGCCCAGCAATGAACCTAGCTTAAATGAAGCCCATGAAATAGGGGCTGAAATCAGCATTGGCCCCTGTTCAAGAAGTTCTTATGTTTGCTTGGGCCATTGAAAGTTTCTCTCTCTCTCTCTCTCTATATATATATTGGTTTTTTTAACATATCATTTCCATCAATCATATAACATAACTTTTTATCTTATACAATGTTTTAGACTTCAGTCGACACTTCTGATGATTTTTCATTCTTTATCACTTATTCTGCATTTCTTAATTTCCCTATTACACTTAATTATCATTAACTAATAATTTTCCTCACAGTCTTTCTTCCAATATTTCAAATAATCCTCCTTACAAAACTTCTTGCAGTCCTACTAGCATAATCTGTTCTTTACAATTACTTTTCAAATAGTTCGTATATTTACTCCAGTCTTCTAAGAATCTCTGGTCCCGCAGGCTTCAAACCCTTCCCATTAGTTTGTCTAATTCTGCATAGTCCATCAGTTTCATCCACCATTCTTCTTTCATCGGTAATTCTTCTTGCTTCCATTTTTGTGTCAATAATATTCTTGCTGCGGGCCATTGAAAGTCTCATCTCTAATAAGGGGAACATTCAGATGTGGAATAACCACACCTTCTATCTTAAGTAAGAGAAGCATTACATGAGGAGTCTCATCTTTTGTTAAAGTTTTTAGCCCGAAACTAGCCAAGTTCACTCATCTCTGCTGCAAACTACAGCAAACATATCTCCATTTTTACCAGCTTCCACTTATTTTATACTTGCTTTGAATCACTGCAAACCATTTTTATTCTGAAGGTGTGTATACATAATTAGCAAATTTGTGATCTTTGACAAAGAGTAAATTGCATTTCTTGTACATGCTAGCAAAAACAAGTTTTTTTTTTAAAAAAAAGTAAAGGTGTGTGGGGGGGGAGAAAATCCAAAGTGCAGCTTGATTCTGTGCACATTTTCTTGGATGACAATCTGAGTTCAATGGAGCATAGCTTTCTAAACCTATTATACTGTTATAGTTGTAATCATGATCATTATTTAGAAGACACCCAAGTTTCCTAAGCGCTGTGCAAAGACTTAAGAGAACAGCATATTCCTACTAACTATATAATGAGCAAGATACAAATAAATATAACAGCAAAGAAAAATTGATTAGGAGCTGAGAGGAACGCTAGGAAATGGAGGCGCATATATATATATATATATATATATATATATATATATATATATGGTTGTATCCAGTGTTTGTCCTACTCAGAGTAGGCCCACTGAAACTAATGAACATAAGTTGTTTAGATTCACTAATTTCAGTGGGTCCTCTCTTAAACAAAACTTAGATGGATGCAGCACTGTAATATGTAATGACCAGGCAGAGTAGCCACTGATCTGGCAGGCCTGTGAGAAGAGGAACCAAATGGCAGTTGCCCACAGCTGAACTGATGAATACTGTCTCACCTGTCTCTCAGCTGCAGCCACATGAAATGTTATTGAGATATGCAGAGAAATAGGTTGTGGAGACAACCTAGATATGACATTTCACTAACAGCATAGCCAAGAGCAACCAGTGTGGTGTCATGGAGCTATCTTCCCACCACCATCAGTGCTGCTGACCAGGATGATGAGATCCAGTGGTGATGCTGCTGGTCACAGAAGTGGGGGAATTAACAAATCTACTTGGAATCCTTTCTCCTAAATTTCAAGGGATTGGTTGAAGTCTTTTCAGCTTCATTGCATGCTAACATGGTGATCTGTGATCTTCACTCCAGTAATTCTTTTTGTCATAATACAGATGTTTCGTGCAGCTGGAAGGATAGATAAGCAACAACCTTTGCTGTTTGTTTCTGTTCTTCTGATTCATTTCTTAAAATGAATGTCCATCTGCAGTATAACTATATAGCCATCATTGCCTTTTGTCTCTGGACGTGGGAATGCAGACACACTTACCGGTAAGTACTCAGCAACGGCACTAGAGGGGATTTCTTAATCCCTATTGTGTCTACCCAAACAAATGAAATGCTGTATGAATAGATGCTTTTGGAATTTGTGTTTCTTGACAATCTTTAAATAAAAGTGTGATGGCCTGGGAATCCGATTCAGAGGCTGAACCGGAGGAACCCCAGCCTGCACAGGAGTCCCCGCCTCCAGGGCCTTGGATCTGAAGCGCCTGCAAGTGTGCCGGATCCTCAGGAGCAGGCACCAGGTAATTCCACTCTGGCTCCGGAGGTGATTGAGGACACAGTGCCTACAGGTGCGCCTCTCCCAGCCCTGTCAGGGGAAGGTGAGCCTTCCCCTGGGTCCAGTAACCCTCCAGCCTCTCCTGAGCTGCAGAGGCTCAGGGCAGAGAGGCGGAGGGAACTGGTTTCTCCCAGGAGGAGTGCTCGCCTTAAGGTCAGGAGAGGCGGGTCTCCTGGGGGCTGGGACCGCCCCGGCCTCAGACAAGATAAAGGCCAGTCAGCCCGGTCCCAGGTTGTGGGAGCAACGTCGTTGAATACCTGCTTCTGCCCAGACCCAGACCTGTCCTTCCAGAGTTCCCATCCCCGCCTGGCTTCCTGCTTCGGACCCCGCCTCGCTCTTTGTGAACTGTTTCCAGACTCGTGACCCAGGACTGGACTTTGACCACGCCAACGGTAACCTTCCCCCCGGGACCAGCACAAAAAGCAATTGCCTCATTAAAAAAAAATGTGTGTGCACTGCATCTTGTGATCAGTTATGCAGGGCTCAGTTTATCTAGGCCCCCTCCAATATTTTATTGAAGTTGTAAACCCCACTATCAGATTTCAGGTTTAGTCTTTTTCAGATATTCAGTATCATTGCAATTGTTAATTAATTTAATCTTCCAAACCTGGCCCAGCATCTTAATTCTGGTTTATTAAGCATGAACAAATTATGCCTTCAAGCTGTGGTTTGTTGTTGGTTTATGTTCACCATGGATTAGTGTTGTGTGCAAACCAGGGCACTGTAAGATATTTGATGTGTTTTACAGAAAGGCAGAGTAGAAATTTTATCAATTAGCAAAGTATTTAGAGCATGGATATATCCTATATAAATATATTTTAAAAGTGGCTCAGTATTATAAAGATAATATTTGTTTTTTATACAATAAATTTTATTAGTTTTCAATTACAGTCCAATAATAGCCTCATTATAACAATTCCAGTTTATAATGCAATTATTAATACCAATCATTCAAATACTGAATTATATAATTTAGTTAAAGTGGCCCCCAGCATGCTAGATTTGATGATTTAATTATTTTCTTTAATTCTGCATTACAAAATCTTACTAGTTTCAATTACACCCCGGTCATAATAATAATCCCTTATACAACAACTGCAATAAAAGTGGGAGAAGCAACAAGAGGAACAGCCATTTTAGATCTGGTCCTAACCAATGTTGATGACCTGGTTAGTGGGGTAGAAGTGGAAGGATCATTAGGCGCGAGTGATCATGCTCTTCTGAAGTTTACTATACAGCGGAAAGGAGCAGCCAAGCATACTAGGACTCAATTTCTTGACTTTAAGAAAGCCGACTTCATAAAACTTAGGGAAGTGCTGGGTGAGATCCCATGGACAGTAATACTAAAAGGAAAGGGAGTTCATGATGGCTGGGAGTTTGTTAAGAGGGAGATAGTAAAAGCACAACTTCAGGCAATACCAATGAGACGGAAACATGGAAGGTGCCTAAAGAAGCCAGGGTGGCTATCTAAAGAACTTTTAACTGAGTTAAGATTAAAAAAGGATGTGTACAAAAAATGGAAAAGGGGGGAAACCACCAAAGAGGAATTCAAACAAATAGCCAGCACGTGTAGACACAAAGTCAGAAAAGCTAAAGCACAGAATGAACTCAGGCTTGCTAGAGAGGTTAAAAGCAACAAAAAAGGCTTTTATGGGTATGTTCGTAGCAAAAGGAAGAACAAAAAAACAGTGGGGTCACTCAGAGGAGAAGATGGTGAAATGCAAACAGGGGACACAGAAAGGGCTGAACTCCTCAATGCCTTCTTTGCCTCAGTCTTCTCCAATAAAGAAAACAATGCCCGACCTGAAGAATTTGGAGCAAATGATTCAGCAGAGGAAACACAGCCCAGAATAACTAAGGAGATAGTACAAGAATACTTGGCTAGTTTAGATGTATTCAAGTCTCCAGGGCCAGATGAACTGCATCCAAGAGTATTAAAAGAACTGGCAGATGTGATCTCAGAACCAGTGGCAGTCATCTTTGAGAATTCCTGGAGAACAGGCGAAGTCCCGGCAGACTGGAGGAGGGCAAATGTTGTCCCTATTTTCAAAAAGGGGAAAAGAGAGGACCCAAATAATTACCGCCCAGTCAGTCTGACATCAATACCAGGGAAGATTCTGGAGCAGATCATTAAGCAAACAGTCTGTGAGCACCTAGAAAGGAATGCTGTGATCACCAATAGTCAGCATGGATTTCTCAAAAATAAGTCATGTCAGACTAACCTGATCTCGTTTTTTGACAGAATTACAAGCCTGGTAGATGAAGGGAACGCAGTGGATGTAGCCTACCTTGATTTCAGCAAGGCATTTGACAAGGTGCCCCATGATATTCTTGTAAAGAAGCTGGTAAAATGCGGTCTTGACTATGCTACCACTCAGTGGATTTGTAACTGGCTGACTGACCAAAGGGTGCTCATCAATGGTTCCTCTTCATCCTGGAGAAGAGTGACTAGTGGGGTGCCACAGGGTTCTGTCTTGGGCCCCGTCTTATTCAACATCTTTATCAACGACTTGGAAGATGGACTCAAGGGCATCCTGATCAAATTTGCAGATGACACCAAACTGGGAGGGGTGGCTAACACCCCAGAGGACAGGATCACACTTCAAAACGACCTTGACAGATTAGAGAACTGGGCCAAAACAAACAAGATGAATTTTAACAGGGAGAAATGTAAAGTATTGCACTTGGGCAAAAAAAATTAGAGGCACAAATACAAGATGGGTGACACCTGGCTTGAGAGCAGTACATGTGAAAAGGATCTAGGAGTCTTGGTTGACCACAAACTTGACATGAGCCAACAGTGTGACGCGGCAGCTAAAAAAGCCAATGCAATTCTGGGCTGCATCAATAGGAGTATAGCATCTAGATCAAGGGAAGTAATAGTGCCACTGTATTCTGCTCTGGTCAGACCTCACCTGGAGTACTGTGTCCAGTTCTGGGCACCACAGTTCAAGAAGGACACTGACAAACTGGAACGGGTCCAGAGGAGGGCAACCAAAATGGTCAAAGGCCTGGAAACGATGCCTTATGAGGAATGGCTAAGGGAGCTGGGCATGTTTAACCTGGAGAAGAGGAGGTTAAGGGGTGATATGATAGCCATGTTCAAATATATAAAAGGATGTCACATAGAGGAGGGAGAAAGGTTGTTTTCTGCTGCTCCAGAGAAGCGGACATGGAGCAATGGTTCCAAACTACAAGAAAAAAGATTCCACCTAAACATTAGGAGGAACTTCCTGACAGTGAGAGCTGTTCGACAGTGGAGTTTGCTGCCAAGGAGTGTGGTGGAGTCACCTTCTTTGGAGGTCTTTAAGCAGAGGCTTGACGACCATATGTCAGGAGTGCTCTGATGGTGTTTCCTGCTTGGCAGGGGGTTGGACTCGATGGCCCTTGTGGTCTCTTCCAACTCTATGATTCTATGATTCTAATATTAATAACTTCTATTCATGTTGACACATTAAATGATTTATTAATAACTTCTATTCATGTTGACACATTAAATGATTTATGAGTCTTCAAGTGAGGAATTCAAACTATATCCTTGTTCTTCCTGTGTGTGGCAATTATTCTGTCCATGGTATTTTTTTCTGCCCTTGTAAGATGTTATGTCTGTCTTTACTCCGATTGTTGCTGTAACACGTCGTCCCTTGGGCAGAGCTGATATTCCATTGTTGTTCCAGAAATTTCTTCATTACTCCGTCCCGTGCTTCATTGTTTTGCACCGAGAACTTTAACAACCGCTGCAAAAGTCGCTCTGTCCCAGTATATAAACTGCTTTCACCATTTTTCCTCTCAGGCTGGGAAGAAGAGCAGTCTGTCGAACTGCAGATGACTCAATAAAGAACCTTATCAATTCCTTGACAGATCACAGACTCCTTTCATCCTTCCTTCCAGCTAAAGATATACAGCCAGTTATCCTTCCAATTAAATTAAATTCCAAGTCCTCTTAGCTTTATTCAGTTCAGTTCGTAGATAATAAAGGATGGGAAAGAGTGAGCTCTAAGTTTTCATCGTAAACCTTTTGCAAAGTAGAGCTTCCCCCTCTCTTTCCTTTTTTATACACACACAGTTGCTTTTCATGTTTTATTCCATATTTATAATCCAATTTCTTCCATCCTCACTTGTTCAAATATAATTTGAACTAATATTCAGAGGAGGGTTGTTGAAACATAAATGTAGAAAAGAAAATTTTAAATAAAGAAACTGTAGGCTCCCCACCGTCTTTTGCACCAAATGAAGTCTTATCTCAAATTCATACCTTAAAGTCCTTGCAGTTGGTTTGTTCCTCAGTTTGTGATTTCATCTCTTCTAGCATACACCTGTTCTTTAGTCCAATTAAGCTCTAATTAACAGAAGAACCTCTGCTTCTTAATGGCTGCATTGGAGGGTTTTCACCAGGTGAAGTGCTTTTGCTCTCAGCACCTCCCTGCCCCCCGCATTCCAAGCCGGAGTGAGAGCCAGGTACCAAGACAAACTGTGAGTGTAGCCCATTCCCCCCATCCCTGGGGGGAATTTGCAGGGATGATTTACCCTCAATCATCCTTGTTTTTCCTTCACCTTCAAGTGAGGGCTGCCTCCATTAAGAGAGAGTGGAACCAGAAGCCATAAAGATGATGTATTTGGAACCTATGTTTATCCTGGTATTAGCCACTGTGTCAGGTCTACAGTCTTAAAATCCTAGGGCCAGACTTGATGGACTTGAGCAAAGCTCCTCTTGTGGATAATTATCTCCTTTTTAGATCTGTCTTTTAAGACGAGTCTATGATCCAGGTCGCTCATCCTCCTAAATCCGCTTGTGGATATTGCAAAAGCATTTAATAGTACATGATACTAAGAAAGCACATCAGGAACTTTTTCTTTTAGTAGAAACTTGTGGATTTTAGCAAATAAAATCATGAATGGCTAGTTGTCTACTGTTGCAAAGATAATGTGGCCTAAAAGGAGTGTCTAGCAAGGGGGGGGGGAGAGACACAATATACAATATTTATTACCATCACAAGACAGAGAAACAGCTTACAGTTCATTGTTCAAGTAGAAATTCAAGGGTTTTCCCTGGTAAATCTTCTGTGGAGCATAGCTGATGCCATTAGCTTACAAATTCATCGTTGAATTGAATGATGCAACCTAACCCTTCAGACCCACTCCCGCTAAAACACATTTTTCATTATTGAATACCTAACAAAAAAAAGTAGGCAGGTTATGTTTCTGTGAAGTAACATTGAAGGCTGGGGGATAGCAAGTGTCATGTGAGCCATTCTTTTGTATATCCCTGAGAGCACCTACGCTCCTCCGACTGCTTTCTTCTATGGATGACATACTGCTAGGTTCAGCATGCTACTGACAGTACTTGGTTTTCTAGTTAGTAAATATTGGGGTTTTTCGGTCTCAGGTGACAGAAATCCAAGAGCACTGATTTCTAGTAAAATAAAACAAGAAATAATTATAGCAAGTTAAAATACCCCCCCCCATTCATTTCCAATTCTATAAGCTAGATATAGCAGGCCACTTCTAGGTATTATAATGTGTGTCTGTCACCGGGTAACCTCCACTGCATAATGAAATGTGGCACTTTCTGCATGATGGCAGTGACTAGACCTATTTTTATGCAGCTGCATAGTTTCAGCATCCTTTTCAGCATCCTGCCATTATGACACATTCATATTTTTTTGTTTTTCATAGCATCAAGATAATTTCTTATATTCATTGGGGGGTGGAATTCACTGAGAATTTATTGGTAAGAGATATAGTCTGGCTAAAAACTGAGGGGAAATGGCACAGTTCTAGCAGTTAAAAGCTTCTGCGTTGAAGGTGAAGTTATCTGTTTCTGACCATGTTCTTGGTCATGCACAACATCATTTTGGGTTACATTTTTCCCCTTTTACTGTTTTGTATCATGTGTGCTGTTTGCAGGATGATTACTACACCAACAGCAGCCCTACCTTGTCCCTTGTTCTCAGAACCAGGTACAGATACTTAAAGTGTGCACCCAATCTGATAGGGAGCCTGGACTGGGGGATGAAATCCCTAAAAACAACAGCAACAGCTCTTTCCTGAACCTCAAGTCTGTGTCTGGGGGAAAAAGCTCTACCTTTATCGTCCTTTCAAATCTTGGTGAAACAAGCGAAGTCAATCTCCTCATTCAGGATCATTAAATAGCAGCATTGTAAGACTTATGGGGGGAGGGTAGCTTGATTATTCGGAGTACCATGTTAGGATCAGGTGAAGCAGACCTGAAATGCTGGATTTCTCTTCTCCTTCAGATGTCTTGCCCACTCACTCTGCCTAGTGGCTCCCCCTACCCACAGCATTTCCCCACAGATGATTCCAAGCACATAATACAAAACTGATCAAACAGGTAACATGTTTTTCAGAAAGATTATGCAAGGCACTAGAAATGCCTTTGGTGTGATTCATTAGGCTTGTTCTTACAACAGGCCACAAACCTCCCCCAATCCACCCCATTGTCAATGATGTCCAGAGGAAGAGGATTGGGGCTGAAGGCTAAACTGTCGGTGAGAACAGTGTGTGAGACAGTCAAATCAAATGTGTGGGTTTTTGGTTTGCGGTTTGCTTCAATTTCCATAGTGTTGAAGTTAAGACTGGTAGCTCACTATTTCCATACTTTCTTTGGTGCCTTGGTGGAATTTATAAGCACCATAACTCTTTTGTGAAACCAGAGGTCATAGAATCTTAGAATTTTATTCCACATATTATTTTCAGACCTTGAAGCTTGCGTGTTCTAGTTGGTCACTTCTGCCTGCAGAGGTTTTAACCCAGAAGAGTGGGGTTGTGGTGGGAGTTGTTCTAGACAAAGAACAAACTTTTATTTTTTCAGTATAATCTTCTTAAATAGTGAAAGAAAACATAGTCTAGTTCTATGTTGCTTAATTGCCAGGAATGTTGTGAATGTGATACTCCTACAAATTTTGGGTCATTCTTTGTCACAGATCATTTTCATGGGTACATTTCCTGTTTATATATAACACTAACATTTTTTTCAGCCTCAATTTAGATTGAAGGTTATAATACCAAGTGTTTAAGATGCCAATAAAACTGGTTCTCTAGTATAGATATATTTACTTATTTATGGTAAGTTGTGTTCATTTTTTAACTCCCCCACACTTTTATATTCAGGTACAGCTAATAAGCAAATACTTCAGAAAGAAAATAGGACAATATATCTTTATTTAAACAGTCAGCTCCATTGAGCTAAAAATACAGCATAGTTTTTTTCCCCCCGGTAGCTAGGCAACTGGAAAAAAACACCACTTACCTGAATTGCTGTTTACTTTTTATTTTTAAATCCCAGCTGTAGAGATTTTTATTCTCTGTACTTATGAGATGGTAGAAAGAGTAACTGTTTATGGTGTAGCTAAATTGTTTAATGTACTGTTTGGTGCAGGAAGCAAATTAGACATTGGAATAAGCGTCTCCTGTATCTGTAACAAGCCATTAGTAATATTTGATCTTTTCATAAATGTTTCAATATGTTATATATTATAAGCAATTGCCCTCTCTTGACTTGGGTGGCTGTCATAAATATCAGAGCGTATGAGGCATGAAATCAGTACATTTCTATTTTTCTGTAGAATGCAAATGTTGTTCTAGTCAACTGTATCTTCATAGCAATTTCAAATCAAGCAAATGGTCATAGTACACCATTTGCTTGACTTGTAAGAAAGCAAAGTAGGTTGTCTTTCTACTACTCTATCTACTACTATGTAGCATATTTATTTAGTAACATCTTGCTATAAAAATGTTGAAGAGAGCATCTCATAGGCATAGCATATAATTTGGTGAAGAAGTTGAAAGTCAATAATTTATTGAAAGATCTGGTAACTCCAGATTAATTATGGGCCAGGCTACACAAGACCGATCTATATTGAGCACATGGGTGATTTAGGGCAGTGCAACAGGTTTTCCCTGTGCAGTATGCCGAGCCAAAGGGGCACCTTCCCACCTCCTTCCCAAAGCCTACTTAGCACTTCGTCAGCTTTGGGAAAGAGGCCAGAGCCCTCTAGGACCCTGCCAGAGCCTTGCGGCTCCTTTCCGAAAACCCAGCACATGAATCTGGGAAGGCTGGCTGACAGGGAACGGAACATCAATCCCCCCCCCCTTACTGCCCCACTGAGGTTTACATCCTTACAGCCTGAGAAGAAAACTAAAAGCCGTTTCAGAATAATTGAAAATATTCATTCAGTTCAATCCTATGCATGTCTATGCAGAAGTAAGCCTCACTAAATTCAAAGGGCTTACTCGCAGAAAAACATGCTTAGGACTACAGCCTAGTTGTTGGGTATTTGGTGGATTAAAAATTGCTTTAGTGTTCATATTTACCTGATGAGTTTTCTAGCCAACTTTTATAATAATACTTCAGTGATGAGACTGGTCTGTAAAAGTGTACACTTGTTTGATCTTTTTTCTAGTTTTTGGAATAGACTCCTCCCAGTGCACGTACAGAAGAGGGTTCCTTTGGCCGATCTCATTGGTAGCTTAAGTCAAAGGCTTTACTAAACTATTCTGATTTTGAATTATACATTAATTTAATCTTGCAGTCTGCTCCCTCTCCATGATCTTGCAATCTACACTTTACAAATACATGCATGCAGAGAGTATATTAGTGTTACATTAGAGTAAAAATACCATCCTTTGAAATACCTTTCATTCACTTCTTTTTAGGTATTTTCACACTATCTACTTGGGCATCCGAAGTAGACGGAGTGGTGATAGTGACAGATGGCGCTTTTATTGGAAAATGGTCTATGAGTATGCAGATGTGAGTATGCTGCATTTGCTTGCTACATTTCTAGAAAGTGCCCCACAACTGGTCCTCCAGCTCTGCATTGTTGTACAGACACGTACTCTTCAGGCCCTCCAAGGTAAGGATTTATTTATTTATTGGTCTTAATTAATATGTACAGATAAATCTGTATGCATATATGCAACCTAATGCTATATATACTGAAGTAAAGACCTAAGAATGATTTATTTTTAATGGGGGCTAAAAGGAAGCAAAGGAGAAATGCATCAAGCTTTTGCCAAGCTGTTATTAATGTGTTTTGGATTTAACAAACTTAAATAATCCAATTTTCCTACACAAAAAGGCCAGGGTTTAAAGGGGAAATCCAGACCAGAAATGCAGTTCCCTGTATGTATGGGTGGTAAATGCTAGCAGCCTTTATGTTGTAATCATGAGAGGCAATGTGCTTTTTTTACCTTCATTCTGGATCAATGAACGCAAGTTGGATTTGATGACTCCCAGGGTCCCTTCCAACTCTACAGTTCTATAATTCTGTGTTTTTAAGTGTTGTGAAAGTAGGAGACAGTGTAGCATTTAGGTTGAAGAGTGAGCTCTTATTCCACAGTACAAAACAAGACATGATGCTGCCAGGTCAACAAAAAAATTGGCACATCTGGAGATATGCTACCAGGCTGGAAGCATGGGATGAACATTGGGGTTAGTAAAGAGAGCTAACCAAAATGAGCCAAAGCTGATAGTTGCTGATAGTTACTCAAAGAGCTTGCTTACCAACTAGGCTGTGTGACATCAGTGCCAGGATCCATCTTTAGTAACAATTTGCAACTTTCATTGTGTCGCCAGGTCAAAAGAAGCACATGACATGATATTACCAAGGATTCTGTGAATTTGACATTCAACCTAGATTCCATTCTGTTGTAATTGCTTATTCTCATGGCCATTTTCAGACATTATTAAAAGTTTATTCTTACTGCCATTTAAGACTTTATTAAAGGCAGGGTTCCTGATTGCATATACAATTCATGGCTGTCTGTAACCAAATGATTCGACCCCAAGTCCCTCCAAAATAGACCCGCTTTGGCTAAGGACTCAGCTGACTCCAGTCTACAGCCCAAATGTCTATTGATCTAACAATCTCCTTTTATAAAATTCCAAAATCTCATCTTCAAAAACTTTATTTAGTAACATTATTGCATTTCTTTAAATATGGGCATAATAAAGTACAAAATGTCATATGTTGGCTAGAAGCAGTATATGCTCATTCTGAAGTGGTATATTCTTCTGTCTGGTAGATTTACAAATGCAGCCATTCTTGCTGCAGACACTATACCACAGAAACAGTATGCTTGTAGTTGTGATGTACCCTGGCAATACTATAGCCCAGTTCCTTCACCTTTATTCTGTGAATTGTTTTGTTCTAGAATATCCTTAATAATTGTCCTTTTAAGAAAGTCTTCTTAATGAACATACATATTACTAATTGTATGCCAGTGCCTTGTACAGGAAAAGACTGATATACATGACATTACACACTTTTCTTTCAGAATGGGACATAAATTCCTCTTAAGATTGTTCCAAGCCTTCTACTTGAACTATTTTTAATGATAACAACAACAACAACAACAACAACAACAACAACAACTTATTTATACCCCGCCCATCTGGCTGGGTTTCCCCAGCCACTCTGGGCAGCTTCCAACAAAAGTCTCCAAAGATCTCCTGGATTTAAAATAATGCTCCATTCTAGCAATATTTCTGATAGCCATGCATATCAACATAATTCCCCCCCCCCATTAAAAAAAAACCTAACAACTTCTGCACGTCAAGTTGTTTCAGATATGTTTTGAATGTGACCTACTTTAGTTTTGCTAAAAACTTAGTAAATCTTAGAGGTAGACTAACCACATTATAATTATGATTATGATTCCCAGGCCATCTGGCTGGGCTTCATATTCATATAGGTGATAATGCATACATGATAATCTTTTCTATTTTAAATGAATACACAAACACTCTCAAATATATACCGTATTTTTCGCCCTATAGGACGCACTTTCTACCCTCCAAAAATGAAGGGGAAATGTGTGTGCATCCTATGGGGTGAATGCAGGCTTTTGCTGAAGCCTGGAGAGCGAGAGGCGTCGGTGCGCACCGACCCCTCTCGCTCTCCAGGCTTCAGGACGCTATCCACAAGCCTCGTGTGCCTGGCGGGAGGTCCCGCCGGGCGCGCGAGGCTTGGGGCGGCAGCCTGCAGCCTGAAGCAGGGGGTGAGCTGCAGAGCCCGCCCCTGCTTCGGGCAGATGTCTGCAAGCCTCACGCGCCCTGCAGGAAGTCCCGCCAGGCGCGCAAGGCTTGGGGCGGCAGCCTGTTCTGGGGGCTGAGGTCGGGGGAAGCTCAGGCTTCCCCCACTCCAGCCCCCGTGCCTGGGGAAAAAATATTTTTCCCCCTTTATTTCCCCCTCCCCCCCAAAAAATTAGGTGCGTCCTATGGGGCGGTTCGTCCTATAGGGCGAACAATACGGTACATTTCCATCCATAATAAGTTGCTTATAATGGCTCGTTGGGTTATTATGTTTGGGTTGCCATTAATTATGCCAAATGATATCAGTGAGTAAAAAACTTAAGCCACCAAAGATTTGTATGTAGGTGGATTTGCATGTAGGTTGTTTCTTTGTGAATCAGATTCTGTATGTTCATTTTAGGTGTCACACAAGGCAGCAGACAATATTGGAAGGAATACACCTTCCAATAAAAACACTCTCTGAGAGCACTCTCTGCAGAGGAATGAGAATCTAATATGTTAGTGAATAGGAAGTAGTAAATATAACAAATACTGGGATGGGGGGAATGGGGTGCCAAAGATTTTAAAAACTTACTTCAATCCTTTTTTTTTTTAAGGCAAAAACTTCTACTCAAACTTCTACTCAAGAATTGAGCATAATGATGATTCAGTGCAGTTCCTCAGATAATGTAACATTTAGGAGGGGCAGCTTACAGAAACATCATAGGGCTGCATAAATGGTACTTAATTTCTCACAGCTGTGCTTTGCTACAGCTGATTTTATTTTTAAATCCCACAGCATAGCAGCCTGTTACGTTTCTTCACATTGAACTGTCAATTTGGGGTGGGGGGGTGGGAGGGTGGCATCTTTGCTATGCTTATTGTTTCCGTGATCAATACACATCCTTTTAATTTTCTTCAGAAGCTAGTGGCATGACAATACTTATTTAGCAATTTGTTCTCTGCTGCTGAGAAGACTAGTTATCATGTAGATGTGATATGTCAGAGTCTCTGAACACAATTATTTACCACATAAACAATACATTTATGATCCAGGTAAATAACAATGGGATTGTTTTATAATGAAAATGAAACTAGTTGAGCAAATAATACATTTTACTGGCTACTGTGTATGGTGTTCACCTTGTCTCACACAGCTTCAGTCTCTTGAATGAAGCTGAGAATAATTTTAAAAATCCAGTTACAGATAGGTAGCCGTGTTGGTCTGCCATAGTCAAAACAGTCTCTGATGATGCGTTGTACTGTTATCACATACAGCTCCCAAGTTAAAACAGTACAACGCATCATCAGAGATCTACAACCTCTCCTGGACAATGACAGTTCTCTTTCTCAAGCTCTGGGAGGAAGACCTTTCATTGCCTACAGACAGCCACCCAGTCTTAAACAACTCCTAACCCACAATAATACTACAACCAGACCTAACACGGACACTGGCACCAGAGCCTGCAATAAACCCAGATGCCAACTTTGCTGCCACATACACCCGGACAACACCATTACTGGCCCCAACAACATCACACATACCATCTCGGGACTATTTAATTGCTCATCGTCTAACATTGTGTATGCCATAAAATGCCAACAGTGTCCTTCAGCTCTCTATATTGGACAAACAGGCCAGACCTTACGCCAAAGAATAAACGGACATAAATCGGACATCAGGAATCACAAGACAGAGAAACCAGTAGGAGAACATTTCAATCTCCCAGGACATTCTATACAAGATCTCAAAGTAGCTGTTTTACTACAAAGGAATTTCAGAAATAGACTGGAAAGAGAAGCTGCTGAATTACAACTTATCACCAAACTCAAAACCATGGAGAAACCTGGTCTGAACAAAGACCTTGGATTCTTATCTCATTATACATGACAAAGCCATTTTTCACCTTCTCACCCCTTGCTTTTTCCTGTAAGACCTATTGCAGTCGTTAAGAGTCGTCAACAGGCTCATCACAGCTATCTGCCAATCACCCATTCCCACCACCCTTCTGAGTAATACCCCTCCCCACCTTCTCACTATATAGAAGGGTCTGGAAACTTCTGTTTCAGTGTATCTGAAGAAGTGTGCATGCACACGAAAGCTCATACCAAGAACTGACTTAGTTGGTCTTTAAGGTGCTACTGGAAGGAATTTGTTTTGTTTTAAAAATCCAAAACAATTTTCTAAATCTCATTGTGACATACCTCTGAGTAAGCAGGGATAAAATTATGCAGTGCCACCTTTTTATCCTATGAAATTTGTAAGAATTGACTTCTTTTCTGAACCAAAGTGCTACTGCTATAAATATATTAAAAAAAAACCTTTAATCCACATTTGCTTCAATAATAGTTATAATATACAGAAATTTTTTTCCCACTGGTCTTGGTGGCTTGTTTTTGGTGTCATAGTTGCTGTGTGCCTGGTTATTTCTTCTACTTGTTGCCTCAGTCATGATGCTTTCAGTTCCATCTGTCATAAATGATTAAATGCCAATAATACTGAGCTCCTGAGAAGGCAGAACATTCACTTTTTAAAGACAGATGGGTCAGTAAGGTTCCAGGCTTGGTTTGGCTTCTTATTTAACAAGTTTAAATTTAGAAAGATTGGTTAAAATACTTAACACAGAAATGAATTTCATAGCTTGATAGTAGCCTTGTTCAGGTGTTATTCATCAGTTTCTCCATGTGTGCTGTCCCTCCTTGCTCCTCCCCAAGTAGAGTGGGAAGGTCTGAAAGAGAATTCTACTCATGTTTGAACCAACATACTAACAAGCTTCCATTATTTGGAACCCTGTGTTATCAGAGTTCCCAATCATGGAGAGGCTTACAAATGCAAATCCCTGAACACACTGTTAAGAACTTCTTGTTCAGTACTGGGAAAGCCAGGGGTTGAGTGGGTAGGAATTGCATACACAGGAATGTTGGGCCTGGGGCTGGCATGCATATCCTAATCACCAAAAGCTCACTGTAATTGGATACCACGCACAGGAGGATTGCCTGAATTGGAACTTTGTACCTTTGAAACCATTAAACATTCTGAAACTGGCACAGACCTTGCTGGTATGACCATTGCACCAATTTGCCCATGTTACACCAGAGGATCTTTTACAGAATCAAAGCCTTTTCTTTTCCGGAAGAAACTTAAAGATGTGCATGTTAAAGTCTGGCCTCAGCTACTTACCATAGGACTAGAACCAAGAACAGCTTGGTTTAAGATCTGGAATCTATCCAGCTAAAAATTAGAGGTTTCTCAAATATGTTTTTAGCAGAGAAGCTCAAAAACTGCCAGGCTGTGAACAGATATTGAACAATGCTGTGATCAGATTTTGGCTCATTGATCTTTGTAGCCTCTTGTGTTTGAAGAATGTACATGAAGAAGAGACATAATGAAACATCTTTCTCATCTTGTTTAAATGACAGCTCTGGATTAATCAGAATTTCTGCAAAACTGTCTATTTGGCAGTCAATCAGACAAAAGAAATATAATTCATAAACTGGAACAATGTTTTCATTGCTTTTGGGGTTGCTGTTTCTTGCGTCCTTCAGATCTTCTGGGTTTATAGTCTGAAAATATATTCTGAGTGTATATTTTTCCATTGTTATTATGTTTCGTCTTCAGGAGAGGAAAAGTGAAAATTTGTAAATGTCCTCAAATGTTCATGGGCATGATTTAAAACAGGGCTAACCCTTCCTTTGACTCAGTGATAAAAACCCATGCTGTGCATGTTAATGACCCCAAGGTTCAAACCCTTGCATATCCAGGTAGGACTGAGAGAAATGCTAGAGAACCACAGCTAGTTAGTACATTGACAGCACTGAGCTCAATTATCTGACTTCTTGCACAGCTTCCTGTGTTCCTAATTTGGCAGGTTCCTATGTTGCTAATACTTGTAGTTAAGCAGTTTGCATTGTATTTTGTTTATGAACTGTTAATTAGAGTTGAAGCAGAACAACCTAAGCCACATCCAACCACAAATGTTTCTTAAAGGATATCTACATTTGAGACTCATTGCCCTTTCAGAGTATGCAGTCAAGGCAGCGTCATTGGGGAGGAGAACTACATGTTTTGTAGTTCTATGCATCTACATGTTTTGTAAAGGTTACATTTACATGATGTATATCCTGCACTTTGTGAATATGAGTTTTTCTAATCTGAGAATCCCCAGACTCAGAGCCAGATTATTGTTGTGTACTTTGCATACCTGTTTTTAAAAGTTCAAGTAAATTGCAGCAATCGATTAGCATGCACCATGTTTTTGTGCTGTCTGAATAATGCAGACCACACTAGCAAAAAATAGACAATGTACAGTGGTACCTCGGTTTTTGCATGTCTCCATTAACAAACATTTTGGTTTTCGAACGCTGTAAATACGGAAGTAAATGCTTCGGTTGTCAAACATGCCACACGGCTTCCACTGAGTGCAAGATCCTGAGGCCTAGCTGTCAGCTATTGAGTTTTCGGTTTTCGAATGTTTCAGAACTCGAACGGTCTTCCAGAATGGATTACATTCGGAAACCAAAGTACTACTGTACACATAATGATTTGTTTGTCAGTACACTTATATCTTATTTTTCTATGTAGTAGTGTTCAAAGACAATAACAGAAAGATTCATAAAACAATACCATATTGTTTAAAAAAAATTTAGAAAAAGAACCACAGATATCAACAAATTCAAGAAAAAATAAGCAGTGGCTTTTACAATGATAAGGATTCACAATTTACACATCAGTAATAATTCTCTTGGTTTAAGTTATAAACAAAAGACAATTTTCCAGGACAAGGGAGTTTCCCTCTAGCTTTTCATTGCTGATATTCCTGATATTTCCAAGCTTCAGCAAAATCGCTTGGTTCCCTATACATAGCATGAGAACACTATCAAAGTTATTCCTATGAGTCACCTACTTTACCTCTTCTGTGCTTCCCCCTCCTGCTGTCTCTGTCCTTAACAATCTGTTCACCATACATAAACTAAGATCAGTTAATGAAGTGGTTATTTATGCTCTATTCAAACTTCACGACAAACAATGCAATATAGAAAATGTGTATTGGTGAATTATATATTGTAAATGGGAGTTATAGCAAAGCCCTTCTGCCTTGCTGTCCATTAAATAAGCTGACAGGAAGATTTGCACACAAAGGACCTGAAAAATGTTGCTTATCGATCTCACCATTACCTTTAGTGGTTACTAAGTCATTGCTCACCTTATTGCCCTGCAAACTCTTCCAAACTGCAGTAGATTTAGAATTATTTCATTGTCTCAATAGGATAAATGCTTGGTTTTTGTTTGTATAAATAACAGGAATGGTCCTAAAATAATAATAAGCAGAAACTGGCTTGGGACAACCCAAAATGAAATAAGAGATTTTAGCTACAGGACACTTGAATAGATATGGTTAAAGAAATGGTTAAAGAAAGACATTTTGTGGAGTAACATACAAAGTGATGAAAGTCTAAGGTTTAACTCAAATCCTAGTGCATCTGGGACTTCTTTGCAATAAAAAACTATTATGTCCAAAGAATTTGGAAAGCTCTCTTCAGGGAAACTTGCCTGGTGCCTTTAGCCTCAGGTGAAAATATTCCTCTTCTCCCACGCCTTTCAGTAATTAAATAATCTATTATCTTTTAAACTGTGTGGGCATTATTGTTTTTGCTTGTCATGTATTTTTCTGTTTTATATTGTAAACAGCCCTGTGATAATCAGATGAAGGATGTAATAGAAAGTTAATAATTTAAGTATCTGAAGTGCCAGTGTACAAGCATACATCTTTATTCTGGAAAAGTTGCATTTCAGTCTGTAGTAGTATAAAGGCAAAGACTTTTTGGGCACACAATAATCTTCCCTTATAATTTATAACACCTAGTGATGTGGTAGGTCTGAGTCAACATGTCTGATAGAGGATTAAAGTGTTCTTGATTTCATCACTAGGGACTCAGCTGTACAACAGCAAATACAATGTTTTAAGTGTGTTTTAAGTGCATTATACAAATGTGACACTAAATGGCACTGGTGAGCTAATGGCAAATTCCATATATATTTTAAAACTTTTTTTTACAAAAGCATTTTCACAGCGTTTTTTATACATGTGTAGATTCAGCCCTAGGAACATACCATTTGTACAAAAATAGATCTGCCAGCAAAGGTCACCCAAGCCAAGCTTGGTAAAGAACTTCGGGGAATTCCAAAAGCCTGACTCAAATGACAGGTGAGCTTTTAAAGCTTCCAGATTCTTCTCCAGCTCTGATCAGAATCTGAACTAGAGAAAAATTGCCAGCTTCCCCTCCCCCAACATCCTTGCCAGCCTTCCCTCAAAGCTCTTCACATCCATCCCTGAATTACTTAAGTGAAAACTGGATAGAATTTAGAAAGGGTTGAAAGGATGAGAGGGATTGAAGGAGGGAGAACACAACACAAAGCAAAACCTGCTTGCATGAGTGGTACCCAAAATCTTATGCCTGGAGTCACCATCATTCCTTGCCTCATAGTAAAATTAGGGATAAAGGTAAAGGGACCCCTGACCATTAGGTCCAGTCGTGGCCGACTCTGGGGTTGCGGTGCTCATCTCGCTTTATTGGCCGAGGGAGCCGGCGTACAGCTTCCGGGTCATGTGGCCAGCATGACCAAACCACTTCTGGCGAACCAGAGCAGCGCACGGAAACGCCGTTTACCTTCCCGCCGGAGTGGTACCTGTTTATCTACTTGCACTTTGATGTGCTTTTGAACTGCTAGGTTGGCAGGAGCAGGGACAGAGCAACGGGAGCTCACCCCGCCGCGGGGATTCTAACTGCCGACCTTCTGATCGACAAGTCCTAGGCTGTGTGGTTTAACCCACAGCACCACCCACATCCCCAAAATTAGGGATAGAAATACTTTAAATAAATAAGAATTGCCCATATCACAGCTTTCTTTTGCCAGTCCAGCTAGTTTCCATTGCTGTAAGATGACCATCGTATGTGGAATTTACATGGTCTCCCCTATGCTAAAGTTCCTATTTCTGAAGTGAAGCTATTTTTGTTTAATTTTTAAAAAAATGCATGGAAGACAAACAAAAGTGGAAGTTCAAATGTATTACAGTTGGTTTGACCTTTTACCAACCAATGACCTTATTCAAGTCGCTGCTTTTTCTCTGACTGGATATAACATACTTTTTTATTTTACTGCTTCTGCTTTATTGGTACTAAAAATAACTACCAGGAAAGGTATCAGTACTCTTTACTGTCTCTGCTGCCAGGAAGAGAGAAAGCAGGCCAAATGACTTGGAAGTTAAGAGGACATTGAGAATGGCATCTTTTATTACAGAATGTTCTCAGCGATTGTAATTCCAGCTAGCATGCCCTCTGGCTGATCAGCTGGGGCCGAAAGCAGCAAATGGCCACCTCTGCAAAGTGGTGTGAGAGCGAGGAGGAGAAGCCTCATGCCCTACTAAGCCAACAAGTGTCTTTGAATGCAGCTGAGGAAAAATGCACCCCTTCCCATCTTTGCATGAGAAAGGCCCAATGACGTCTGTATCCCATAACAGATACCAGATTTGCCAGCAGCATGTCCACAAGCCACTTTCTGCCTTTACATTCTCTGCCACGTACCTTTTCAGTGCAATTTGGTAATTTGCCTCCCTTAATATGGGATACTGCTTTAGAATGTACTATGACAGGCCTCTTGCCTAGAGAGGCCGCTGCTGTGCTCATTATGTTGCGGGGGGACGCTGGACTGAAGGTGGTGGACTCTTCCTCATTGGATATTTCTAAACAGAGGGCGGCTATCTGCCAGGGAATCTTCTGTTGTGGCTCCTGTATTGCAGGGGACTGGCCTAAACAACAACAGCAGCAACAACAATTTTATTTTTTATACCCCACCCATCTGGCTGGGGATCCTTCCAATGCTCCAATTCTATGATTCTATAACTTCTGCCCCAAAGTCCTGCCCTGTTTATTCCTGCTCAGCAGCAGTGGTCCGGGCTTTTTGTTCCACTTTACTGGCTGCTACTGCTGAAGGAGCTGTTATGATCTTTATGTTACATGCAACTCAGCCCGCAAAAATGTATGTTTTAAAGAGATATTATGTATATGTTTCTAGTGAAAAACATCGAGTTGGGGAAAGGAAGTGGCTTGGATCTGTTCTACTTTCAAGAGTCCATTGCAGTTTGTTTTTTAAAAAAGTAAATTAAATTTTACATACACTAGGAATTTGCACCACAGTAAAGTCTTTGAAAGCAAAAGGCACAGAGGGACTCTGAGCCATGATGGAGCCATGTTGCCATATTCTTTGCATATTCTTGCACCTGGTTAGCATAGTGTAGCTGTATTTAATGCAGTGGCAGTACTTCAGATTTACAATTACGTAAGTGAAGGAAGAATAATCTTTTCAGGCTCTTTATGCGTCGGCTCCAGATGGGAGTTCAGAGGACACATAATGGATAGAATTGAATTGATATCTAAACTTTTTTTTTAGCTTAAAATCAAAGAGATTCATAGGCAAAGCTTACAATATAGAGCTGATTGCAATACAACAGGCTGTGCTAAGTGCTGCCAAGGATATGGTTTTGTCAGCGTTTTAATTCCCAGCTAGTTTTCAATTACTTCTAACATCTGTTTTGTTTTTGTTTTTTAAAATCATTTCTAGATGGTGATTGAGGAAACAGAGGTTTTGACGCTTGCAATCCATTTTTAAAAAAGCTTGTGCATTCAGAAGAAAAGAAGGAAATGTAGCTTCTGTTTCAATCAGCAGAAAATGTTTTCTGTCACAGTCTTCTTACAAAGATAATACCCTGCTGTATATCATTCATGCAAGGATCAAGTGATCTAAGGGTGGAAGCTGAATATGGCTAGGAAAACCCCAGTAAGAAACTCGAGAACCTTTATGATGGAGATCAATAAAAAAGAGCACAAGGCTTCAGTTGACAAAAATGATAATACAGAATAAAAACCATGGGATGTTTGTTCTGCTTTTTAAGTAAGTAAAGAAAAAGAAAAGGCCATTTCATTAAACCAAAAAATAGCAAGTTAAGAAATGAGAGAGAGAATATTTCCTCCATATAGCAACATACCCATGAAGCTTGATAATCTTAGTATTATAGTTTCTTATCTCTGAAATACTATTATGTTAGGAATGCACAATCATAACTGAGAACCAAGCAGAGTATGACAATGGAATTAAGAAATATGAGTTGGAGAGACAATTTTTCTTTCATCAGCTGTTCCCTGGAGTGTCACAGCATTTGGCCAGTATACACTATACTGGATTTCTCTCAAATTTAGTCAATCTATGTTATTGCAACATTATTTGTGACATCTAATAATAAAGGCTACTAGCAAGGTCACTGCAATAGATAAGTCATTGGTCTGATCAATGCCTGCTTTGCAAAGTGCTGTAATGCTGATTAACAACCCTTCTCATATGTGTGCAGTAAAGGTAAAGGTAAAGGTAAAGCGACCCCTGACCATTAGGCCCAGTCGTGGCCGACTCTGGGGTTGCAGCGCTCATCTCGCTTTATTGGCCGAGGGAGCTGGTGTACAGCTTCCGGGTCATGTGGCCAGCATAACTAAGCAGCTTCTGGCGAACCAGAGCAGTGCACGGAAATGCTGTTTACCTTCCCGCCGGAGCGGTACCTATTTATCTACTTGCACTTTGACGTGCTTTCGAACTGCTAGGTTGGCAGGAGCAGGGACCGAGCAACGGGAGCTCATTCACAACTGGACTTGACTGTAAGGGGTCCCTTTACCTTTACCTTTATGTCCCACTCAATATTGGCCAATATTAATCTCTTAATTAATGTGATCTATAGCAAGTACAAAGAATCTCCACCTTCTGAAGATATACAAAATCCAATAGTGGTTGGCTGCCAGAATGCAGAAATGTTATAGTATTAGCCCTACAGAGCATGACACTTCTCTTCAAATGTATGGTGTTAATTGAATAGCTAATGCATCTTATCTTTAGTCATTCCTCTTCGTGACTTGCATACATACTCATTTGCACCTACCCACAAGTGTTACCATGTAAATTAGCTCTTGGCTATAAGCTATAAAGTGATGATTTATAGTTTTTGCTTAGTATAGCACCTACATCAAGCATTAGTATTACAAATGATCACCGCTGAAGCCTTATTGAATACAGTGGTACTTCGGGTTACAGAAATATTACCTCGGGTTAAGAACTTTGCTTCAGAATGAGAACAGAAATCATGCTCCGGTGGCACGGCAGCAGCGGGAGGCCCCATTAGCTAAAGTGGTGCTTCAGGTTAAGAACAGTTTCAGGTTAAGAACGGACCTCTGGAACGAATTAAGTATGTAACCAGAGGTACCACTGTAAATCACTTAATGTACCACATTTTAGTATTTGTGCAGAATTCAGTTCTTACACAATGTTGCAGTATATAGTCTATATGTAAATTGGCTGAGACTGAGAGTAGGAGGAAGAAGTAGGTAGCATATCTGTGTTGTGCATGCTGTAGTGCTGTTTATCAATTTATTTTTTTAAAAAATGACTAATTTGAGGAACAGAGATGAGTTCAAAGGCTGAAATAATAGAAAAGTAAAAGGTTGCATCCAACATTGCATCAGTGGCTTTCCACTCAAGTAATGGGACTCCACCTTCCTCTCTTCTCCCTGCATGCCATCAAAATCTGCTCTGGAGACAACGCCTACTCTCTGGAGCATATTTTGTGGGTGCGAAGAGGGCATTAATCACAACATGCTGAGAAGGGAGGAGAAAGAAACTGATGCACTGGGGCATAAAGTTTGTTCTTATCTTGATTTATCAGGCCAAGAGATGTACATCTGAACCCTGTTTTCTAATTTAATATCTCAGATCACAGAAAAGTACTACCCTAAATCCTAATTAAATTTCTCCACAGGTTCTTTATTTAGTGGTTTGCAGGGACAGATTGCACCTTTAATAACACTTTTTAAAAAAACACACCTCTGTTCACAGCATTAAGTCATATCTCTTCATTGTTCTAAGCAGTATTATCCACAGTCACAGTCAGGTTCTGGGTTTCATTCAAGAATATAAATTAAAATTAACTGAAAGTCTTGAATCTCAGTTTTGGTCCCATGGAGCAGAATTAATTTTCCTTGGTTAAAGGTTTTTGTTGTTTTCTTGCTAAACTAAAACAACAAGAGGATTTAAATAGACATTGAAATGCAGAGTGCACAAACTACAATAAAATATGCTGTAGCTTCTTTTCTCGCTAGTACCGTGAAGTAACAAAGCAGGAGCACATTTCATGGCTCATTTTGACTGCAAGACACCAGTTTTTTGTTCAACAGAGAGCCAACCTAGGTATTTACTTAATATGAAGCATGCATCTACATATCTTGTTTTTCCTGAAATAGTTACAGGTGCATGAGAGCCTGAACCTTACTAGGAAGACAGCATGTGGGAAGGAGAGACTTATCTATTCACTTCTCTCTCACAGACATTTTTTATTTCAGTCCAAAGACCCACAGAAACATTTTCAAAAGCAAAATAAGACAGAAATACAGGGAAAGGGTTCCAAGGCGGTTGCTATGTTTTATCCAGAGCATGTAGGTTCTCTGCCATGATAAGAATCAAGATTATCTCACATGGCTAGGAGCCTTAAAAAAATAAGGACATTGCTGCCCTGTTCCCACCCCCACCTTGGCCACATGACTAAGCTGAACAGGGTTTAGAATAAGTGTAAATCTCTCCTTGCTCCATCCCACCATGTTCCTAGAATGCCCTTTGGGGGGACTTATGCTGGTGTAAGTTATGCCAGCTGAGCCCTGGCTGAGCTGAGAAAGCCCAAGATCTGCCTAATTCAGACTCACTCATCTCAGCAGATCTTGTGCTTGGCTTGATCTGTAGGTCGCAAGTACAATTAGCAAGAATCTGTCATCTTTTAAAAGTAGGATTGGAACTGACCCCTCGCATATACAGTATTACTCAATTCACTTCTTCCCTCTGTTTGCTGTTTTCTGCTTTGCTTATGCAACAATTTGAGGTGTTCATAGTTTGTTTTGTTTTAGGCAATAGGACTTGATGCACACATACATGTTTGCCTTATCGTCCTCCCCCATTTTATCTTTTGTCCAGTTTGGAGCAATTTTTACTCAAGAGCTTTGAGCAAAATGAGGGATGCAGGGGTAGTGAATTGAATAATACTGCACAAAATGTTCTCTTTGCTGGTTAGTGAACACAGCATCTTCCTTTAAATCCAGACAGAAAATTGCTAATAGGAACCATTCTGGAATCCTGAATGGAAAACAAGTATTTTGAATTGATGGCTTTCTGTGATTTTGCCGTAATAGCACACTTAGGGAAGTCTTTGAAGTGGAATAAAACATTTGACTATTTTTTAAAAACAAACACATAAATAAACCACAGGCCAAATACATTATACCAAATAAAAGTGGCAGCATAATTTCATATTTATCATTTATTAATTTATAAGGCTTTTCAGAATAGTCACATACAAAGTGATGTATAGTCACTTAAATATATCCTTAATATCAGCACTAGCTGCCGACCTGCAACCAAACCTGGATCAAGGTTCTTGTATTAATTTACAAGGCACTGATTGTACCACCAGAACCTTTGTATCCTACCTCAATAACTGAGATCAACTATGGTTGTTTCCCAACCTGGTAAGGTTCATCTGATACCAACTTGAAACTAAGCCTTCAGTGTTATTGACTATCTGGTAGAATGCTCTTCCAGTAAACATTCAGCAGACATTGTTAGCATTTGTTTGCAAATACTTGCTGAAAACTTTTCTTTGCTGACAATCTTGTGCACACAACTAAAATCAAATTGTACAGTTCCCTGGTGACCTGTGATGTTAGTTTTTATGTGATTTATTGTGTTTATGTGTGTGTATGCCACTTTTACATTTTTGTTACAAAATTGCAGTATATAAGCATTTTTATACACAATGGAGTAAAATAACAACCTGTGAAATACAGCAATGAAATCTCATTGCTATCAGACAAATTAACAGGCTAAAACTATCATGGGACACATGCCCAAAGAGCCGACCTCACGTTTTAATCCTCAAAGATTTTTCTGAAAACGTATGCCTTTATATCTCATTTAAAAGAGGTCAGCAATGAGACTAGCCTGACTTGACCCACAATTGCTCATTCTCACTTTCAAGGCTTAGCTGGCAATTTAAACCAGTCTGCTCTTAATCTGTTTGTTTGTTTTTATTATTATTGTAGAAATCTTGGTTTTACTGCATTTTTATTACACCAATTTGTGATTTTTAAATGAAAAGTTGCTTAAAGGTATTTTTTAAAAAATAAATAGAACACAGTAGTTCATATTTCCACCATCACTTCTGTACATTTGCACTTTTTCTGCTTACAGTTTTCTGCAGCTATTAGTGAACGGTTTGATGAGCTCTTGCCTCCAGACAGATTTTAAAAACAAAACAAAAGGAAAGTATTAATACCAAGTAAAGCTATGGTGTGAAATCGTCTGTTCCAGATTTGTTGCTAAAAATAGTTATGAATTGGTAAACGAAAGGCAGGATCTTTCACGGTCCTTGAAAGAAATCTAGGTTAGTTTTACCTGCTTACAATTTTTTTGCCTGCTTAAAATTAATATTCCTGCTCATCCTGATAAATGAATGGGAAAGAAATGATTGTGGAGCTAAAAGAAATCCCAGTTATGTCACAACTAGAGGGGAAAGCATTGTATAATGTAGTGGGCATTTATAAGCAAAACGAATGGAGAAAAATTATTGGGAGCTCATGCACACTGCAATATTCTGCTATACCTAATGACTGGTGCAATGAAATTAGGCACAGGTCTGGGCTTTTAAGCTCCATGTCTAAGTCAGTCCTATTCGCCACAGCACTTTCCCCAGGAAAACCCATGTTTTGCTGCTGAATTGGAGCAAGCAGCAATCCATGGAAAACTCAGTTTTCGTTTGCTCTGATTCAGCAGTAAAATGCGAGTTTTCCTGTGGAAAATGCCAGGACAAAAAAACCCAAAACCCTGATCAGATCAGACATGGAGCTTTAAAGCCCGTCTGGACCTGTGCCTAGAAACATGACACAAAATGAAATTCGGATGTGCCCTAACTACCCACCAGTGCAATATCCATTTGTGCTTTTGTACAGACAAAATCATGAATATATGTTAGGTATATATGTGGCATATTTGTTAGATGTCTTGTGCATATTGAGCTCTGCTTTGTGGACTGATTGAATGTAAGGCTTAACGTAAAGTTCCAGTAGAATTTCACTTAGGGGAATTCCTTAGTGGGTGTCCACATAGTAAAGATATGAGCCAGGCATGGAGGAAGGTGTGAAAATTAGTGCACTCTGCTTATTAAGAAGCATATAGATTAGTGGAATGGGAGTGTTGTGCTTTCCTAATCATGTTTCAGCAAATAAGAAATTATTAGCATACTTACAGTAAAGTAAGTATTTTGTATGCTCCCCTCCTTAAGATTCTGATGTCATGCTGTGCTGTTTCCTCTTCTGGTGATTTGTGCTGTATTGTTCTTATTGTATTCTCATTGCTTTCACTGGAAGCACAGTTAGTTGTCTTGAACCTTCTGGAACAATAAGTGCAGGATAAAAGTGATGGATGGATAGGGAGACAGAGAGATAGAGACGTAATCAATCCATTCCAGATCATTTGGTTGATGCATATATATATGGCTTTGGAATGCATCGACTGTTTGTGAATGTCCAATTTCAATATACTATCACACAGACCATGTTCTCTGTTTACCTGTATAGTTGTATCTCTGCTCCCAAACACCTTGGGAGTCAAACGTTCTGGCTCCCAAACAATCGAAAACCGGAAGTGAGTGTTCTAGTTTTTGAACATTCTTTTGGAAGCTGAACGTCCGGCAGGGCTTCCATGGCTTCCAATTGGCTGCAGGAGCTTCCTGCAGCCAATCAGAAGCCGCACTTTGGAAGTCAAACATTTCAGAAGTCGAATGGACTTCTGGAACGGATTCAGTTCAGCTTTCTGATTTACAGCTGTATATGGAATGATCCTGAATCAGGCATTGATAGATTCTGACTACTCTCATCCTGCATGATTACCTCATCACCAGTTTTTCCTACTTCCACAGGTAGATCTGACACCTGCCAAAAATCCTTACTACAAGGTGCTGTGGTTACCTTGATCTTATGACTTCAAAGGCACGTCATCAACAATCTTGCCCCACTCATTTAGGTCTGTCCATTGGATATGACTAAGCTGTTAACAAATTTTTAAGGACTGATAATATAGAAACAAAAAATGTCCTTAGCCCACAAATGAACCTATCAATTAAACTGTTCTGCAGTGCCATCTAGTGGGCCATGCATATAACAATTTTGCCCGGGGGGGGGGGGAATGGATTATATTACAGTACTAATACTTTCCTCACTTTATTTTAGACCATAGCCCAACCTGGTTAACTTTCATGCACATAGAAATAATTTTCTAAATGATCATCTATATTGCACATATAATACATATACATTAATTAAATAGTGAGTTTTCTTTCTCTCCCAAACAGTGATTGCAAATGTGTTTATATGTAAATAAAGTAGATTAGCCAAAAAGCTGAGTTGCTGAGGTCTGTCACGCGAAATGCGCAAACTCTGCGGATCCCTAAGTGTGCCAGTGTCGGTTGGCGTCGGTCGCTGTGATGTTTGGGCTGAAGAAAGCTTATGAAGCTCCCGAATGATCAACCAGGAGGGAGAGAACATGCCAGTCGGGCATGTGTCTCTGCCAGGGTCCTACTCAAGTGTAGGCTGAACTCCTTACACTCCTTGAAGTGCCCCTGGAATGTTCCTGGATTTCATTTAATGTCCCTGGATTTTTATTTTAAATGTTGTAGATTTATTAGTAGGGAATGAATGTTGCGTGATTGGTTCAGCAGCACAAGACACATCATATGGGGGCAAAATGGTGGCCACCATGGCAGCGAGCAGCCCTCAAGCCAGCCAGAGCCAACTACGCTACCAGGCTGGCTCCGGGCTGCTGAGACTGCCACCGCCACTGCTGAGGGGGAACCGGGGACGCCCGGTGCATCACCTGGGGAAACCGCTGACCCCCCCCCCCAAGCCCAAATTGAGCTGGGAGCAAGAGCACCCGGCCGACTGCCCAGAGACGATCCAGGACAGTAAAAATCCTGGAGCCAATGCTGAGAGAAGAAGGTGAGGAGAAAGAGGAAGGAGAAAAAAAGAGAGGAGCCCCGACCTTGCTGCGCCACTGAGGAGGAGAGGTAGGAGAGCACCGGTAGGGCAAGGACACGTGGCTGAGCCCTGGCCCGACCCAAGCCTACTCCACGGCTGCTAGCGCTCCAAGAGAGCAGGCCAGGGCCCAGAGGAAGGCCGTGCGACAGAGGAGACCACAGAAGAGAAGATATTACTCCTTTTTCTTATTAAAAAAAATGTTTTTTTAAAAAATTTTTTCTCTTTTTTTAAAAAAAAGTTTCCCTGGAATCTGGTAACCTTAATGTAGAGGAGTTATGATAGCCATCTTCAATTATCTCAAGGGCTGTCACATGAAGGATGGAGCAAGCTTGTCTTCTTCTGCTCCGGATGCTAGGTCTCGAGCCAATGGCTTCAAGTTACAAGAAAGAAGATTCTGACTAATCACCAGGAATAACTTTCTGATAGCAAGAGCTGTTCAACAGTGGAACAGACTCCCATGAGAGTTGGTGGACTCTCTTTCCTTGTCGGTTTGTAAGCAGACATTGGATTGCCATCTGCCATAGATGCTTTAGGTGAGATTTCTTCATTTCAGGAAGTTGGTCCAACTCTACAATTCTATTATTCTATCATTCCATATTTCAGTTTCCTGTTCATTATGCTGCTTTGAATGTATACTTTATATTTCACCTTCTTCAGTAGTGCTTTGTTATCTATTGTTTTATTTGGTGTTTTAATTAGTTGCAAACCACTTGGTGGTGTACACACTGAATGAATGAATGAATGAATCAAAGTAAGGAGGTCAGAGAGAAGACACCAGCAACTTCTCATAAGATTTAGACAGCAATAAATAGACATACTGGCAATAACTCTCAGTGAACTGAAAAGGATTTGGTTCTGAGTAAGCATGTTTATGATCATGCTGTTAGCAAAGCTTACTTTCCAAAGCAGACATCTGAGCCCAAAGTCTTTTAGGAATGCCCATTCCTTTCATTATTGACATTAAGCTACCATTTTGAAGAGCAATATGATCACTCAGATCAGAAAGCACATTATAGATATGGGGAATTGAAGTATCTCTTCAAAGGAACATCAATCTTTTGTTTAATGTTCTCTTTAAGTCTCCAGTTCTTCAAGGGAGGAGGATTAAAGTGAGATGGGAGAAGAAAAGAGAAATACATACTCTTCTTTCTAAAGTGTTTATGTGCAATGGTAGAAACATTAAATTTAGTGGATATTTGGAGCGTCAAGTGTTTGTTTGATAGGCAGTTCACTTTTTTTTCTAACGTACATGGCAAGCTGGATGCGGCTTGGGTTTCAAAAGAATTAGAGTTAAAGGTAAGAAAAATCAAAATAGAGCCAAGAACATTATCAGATCATAATCCTATAGTGATGGAAATTCAAAAAGAAACCCAATCAACTTTTAGATGGAGACTAAATGAAGAAATCTTAAATGATAATGTCTTTTTAGAAAAGGCAAAAAAATAAAATAAAAATGATGAGAGAATATTTTGAACTAAATTTGAATAAAGGAACCGGGCCACAAACAGTCTGGGACACTAGCAAGGCGGTGATGAGAGGACTGTTTATTCAACAAAACGCAGTTAAAAGAGGAAAGAAGGAAAGAAATTATAAATAAATTAGCAGAGAAAGAAAAAGAGTTAAATAAAACTCCTAATAAAGAAACAGCAAAAGAGGCAATTAAATTATTACAGTTGCAATACTCTATGCTAATTAGCAAGGAAATAGCATGGAAAATTAAAAAGACAAAACAATATTTTTTTTTAATGCTAACAAATCAGGTAAGCTTCTGGCATGGCAACTGAGAAAAAGTGAACAAAAAAATTATATAAATAGGATAAAACTTAATGGTAAAATAACTGAAAAAAACAAAGGAAATAAGGGAAGCCTTCATGAAATACTACACAGATCTTTACAGAAAGGGAACAGAAAAGAAGGTACAGAAAGAAGAATATGTAAAAAAGAGTAACATCCCAGAAATCACAACGGAGCAAGTAAGGATTTTAAACCGAGAAATAACCATGCAGGAAATTATAGATGCAATAAACCAAACAAAGGAAAGGGAAATCACCGTGGCCAGATGGAATAACGGCTAAATATTATTTAAAAAATGAGTGAACAGCTTGTAAACCCAGTGAGGGATACTATGAATGAAATTTTAAAAACAGGTGAAGTCCCGGAAACATGGAAAGAGGCCTATATAACTCTAATACCAAAGCAGGATTCAGATATAACATTGGTTAAAAATTATAGGCCTATATCATTATTAAATAATGATTACAAATTATTTGCATTTGTGTTGGCAAATGGATTGAAAAACATTCCAAAAGATCATATTCATTAGAATCAAGCTGGGTTCCTTCCAAGAAGGCAAATTAAGGATAATATTATATGTCAGAGCCACCCTGGGTCCCAGCTCACAAGAGACCAAAGTCCAGTCCAAGCTATATACAAAAGGTTTTATTGAAGATCATTGTCGTCATTACATCCAAACTCCGTGGCTCCGCATCTGTTACCCTTAGATGTTAGAAGTCCCCTCTGAGTCCGTCCCTCCCCTGCACCAATTTAAGAGGCTTGTACTGCTCCACCTTTTCCTCTCTTTCCTTTTCCGCAGGGTCTTCCTGCCCCCCTGTCTTCCCTCTTTCCGGGACTCCCCAGAGGCTGAGTCTTCTCCCGCCTGCTCCCCCCTCCTTCGTGCTTTGGCACCAGGCTCCTCCTCAGAGCTCTCCTCATTTCCGCGCGCCTCTATATTTGAACTTGGCGCGCGTACGTTGCCTCTGACCTTCCTTTCTACAGTTACGCTGCTCTCGGTACTACACTCCTCCCTTTCAGGCAGGACGTCTTGCTCCGAACTCCTCCCCCTTCCTCCTTCCTGTTCTGCTCTTTCTGACACACTGGCAACTCCCCCCCCTCTACTCCGTTCCGACGGGGGAGCTGGTCCCGCTTTGCCACTCCCACTGGGGATTCCCTCTTCGTTCCCCTCTCTCTGACTGATTCCCTCTCTATTGCCCCTTGGCCTGACCAGGGGGGCTCCCTTCTGGGAATCCTCTGATTCGCTAGACGGACTTTGGGACAACCTCGGCTCGTTGTCGTCCTCTTCCTCCTCGCCCTCGCTCTCTGTCTCCTCTCTCCCTAAAACCCTGACATCCATCCCCCCCTCGAAGCCCCCCCTTCCCCCCTTCCGCTCATCGGGTGCAGGTTGTGGAAGCTGCCGCTCTTCGGAGGCGGACGCAGGATACAGATTCTGCACCTCCATCTCCTCTGTTTGCAGTTCGTTGTACGAGTGTTCGAATTCGGGTTCTTGACCCAAGGTGTTCTCTTCTCCCTCCTCCATTGGTACCTGGTCCGGTGCTGCCTGCCAAGGTCCCGTCAGCCATTTCCTGCGCCAGTCCTCCTCTGGTTGCTCGTCCCACCAATAAGAGGGTTCTGTGTCCACCCCCGAACACGATCCCCTGGGCGAGTTGGAGTCCGGCGACCTTTCTTCAGCTGAAGAAAAGCCGTGGAAAGTGCTGCCTGAACATGTGGGCGTAAAGAGCCAGTCATCAAAGTACTCGGCTGGCATGGGTCTATGAGGGAAAAGGGCATGGAACTCGTCTTTTAAAAGAGGTTCGTCTAAGGCGTAGCCCGGCACCCAACCATTGGCACTGACTGGGGCACCCTCTCTGACTAGAAAATATTCTACTCCCTCTTGCCCCCATCTCGAGTCCAGGATCTCTGTGACCTCGTTGAGTGGTTCGGCCCTAGGCGCCCTCTCCCTCTCCTGTGACTTAGTGTGTTGTTGCGTGACTGTGTCAGACTCCTGAAACCTGTGCGGTGCCTTGTAGGGAGTGAGCACCGATCTATGAAAGACCGGGTGCACTCTGGAACCTTCGGGGAGGGCTAGTCGAAAGGCTACAGGGTTGATTTTAGCCTCCACCTGGTACGGCCCTAACTGCCAGTGCCCCAGCTTCTTCTTGGCCAACGACTTGGCTGGCATCGCTTGGGCCGCTAACCACACCCAGTCCCCCACCTGGATCTCCTCTCCCTCTCTCCTGTTTTTGTCAGCCTGCACCTTATATGCTTGCTTGGCCAGCTCTAAATGTCTCCGCAACTCTTCGTGCACCTCCTGCAGCTCCGCTGCAAACTGGTCGGCTCCTTGCGGCACCCCCTCTCCCGGTGCCACGAACCCCGGGAAGGTTCTGGGGTGACGACCATTGTTCGCGAAAAACGGCGTCACCCCCGTGGACGCGTGCTTCGTGTTGTTATAGGCAAACTCTGCCATCGGCAGGTAGTCCACCCAAACTGCTGGTCGCTGGTTGGCGTAACATCTCAGGTACTGCTGCATGATCGCGTTGACCCTCTCAGCTTGGCCGTTGGTTTGTGGGTGTCTCGCCGACGTGAGGTTGATCTTGACGTTCAGGATACCTAAAAGCTTCTGCCAAAAATTGGAAACAAACTGGCGCCCCCTGTCGGACAGGATGGACTGCGGCAGCCCATGCACCTTGAACACGTGATCGATGAAGAGTTTGGCAGTCTGTTCCGCCGTCGCCACCTTTGCGCATGGAATGAAGTGCGCCATCTTGGTGAACAGGTCCACAACCACCAGTACCGCCGTCTTCCCCCTGGAGCTGGGCAGGTCAGTAACGAAGTCCAGAGCTACCCTCTCCCACGGTTGCTGTGGCGTTTCCAGCGGTTCCAACAGCCCCGCTGGCTTCTGGTGTACTGGCTTGAACCTCTGACAAGTGTCACACCTGGCGACGTAATCCGCTACCTCTCCACGCATCCGGGGCCACCAAAAGTCTCTTGCCACCAGTTCTATTGTCTTCTCCTTACCGAAGTGGCCCGCACTGGGGGCGTCGTGCAACTGCTGCAGAACCTTTGCGCGAAGCTCGTCGCTTGGCACGTAGAGGGCACCTCTGCGAGTTAGCAGCCCGTCGCGTAGTTGGAACTCTTCGCCACTCTGCACACCTCTGTGCAATTCCTCCATCTTGGACTGTGCGAACTGATCCACTTGCAACGCGCGTCGCACCGCGTCCAGATCTACTGTGGCGGCAGCGCACGACCACGCCTGCGGTGCGAAAATGTGCTTGGCTGCTACAGGCGCCGCTTCATCGAGATATTGCGGTTTCCTGGATAGCGCATCGGCTATAACGTTGGAATCTCCTGGGACGTACTCTATCCGAAAGTCGAAATCCGCGAAGAATTCCGCCCAGCGCATGTGCCTCTGGCTTTGGAGCTTCGCCGTGCGCCAATACTCTAGGTTCTTGTGATCCGTGCGGACCTGTACTGTGTGCTTGGCTCCTATGAGGAAGTGTCGCCACGCTTTGAAAGCTGCGTGAATGGCTAACAGCTCCCTGTCCCATATGGTGTAGTTTTGCTCCGCTTTGCTGAGCTTTCTGGAGTAAAAGGCACCGGGTCTCCAGTTTCCATGTGGATCTTCTTGCAGGAGTACGGCTCCAACCGCTCTGTCTGACGCGTCGGTCTCTAGTCGTATGGGCTTGCCTGGATTCACGTGCAGCAGCTGCTCCTCGGAGGCGAAAAGGCTTTTAAGCTTCTGAAAAGAGCGCTCCGCCTGTTCCGTCCACACGAACCTCTTTTTCTTGGAACTGAGAGTGTCCGTGATCGCTGCCGTCTCCTTTGCAAAACCTCTGATGAATTTGCGGTAGAAGTTGGCGAAGCCGATGAATCTTTGGACTTCCTTCCGATTGCGAGGGCTCTTCCAGTCCAACACCGCGCGGACCTTGGCGCTGTCCATGGCCAGCCCCTTGTCGGACAGCTTGTAGCCTAGGAAATCCACGTCCGTCACATCAAACTGGCACTTCTCTAACTTGGCGTAGAGCTTGTTCTCCCGTAGTCTCTGCAGGACTTCCTTTACGTCCTTCTCATGGGCCTCCTCCGTTTCCGAAAAGATCAGGATGTCGTCGAGGAAACACACGCATTTCTTGTAGAGAAGTCCCGCTAGCACGTGATGCATAAATGCTTGGAAGACGTGAGATCCATTTTGGAGACCAAATGGCATAACTCTGTATTCGTACGTGCCCAGAGGCGTGAACATGGCCGTCTTCCACTCATCGCCCTCCCAGATGCATATGAGGTTATACGCTCCACGCAGATCCAATTTGGTGAAGATCTTCCCCTTCCTTACGGTTGCCAGGAGATCATCTATCTTGGGCATGGGGAAGGCCTTGGGTTTGGTCTTACTGTTTATGAATCGATAGTCCACAATGAGTCTTTTCTGGGGCGTGTCTTTCTTCTTTACAAAGAAAACAGGACTGCCCCCCACCGCTTTCGATTCTCGGATGAATCCGCGCTTCAAATTGTGCTCTATGAACTCCCTGAGTTCTTGCATCTCGTCCTCAGACATGGAATACAGCTTTGCAGTCGGCAACTGCGCCCCTGGCACCAGGTCGATGGCACAATCATAAGGCCTGTGGGGCGGCAACTGGTCAGCTTCCTTCTCGCAGAAAACCTCCAGGAACCCCTCGTACTTGCGGGGTACTGCCTGCACCATGCCAAGTTGCAACTGCTGCTCAGCTCCCTCCTCCTGGCTGGACTGGATGCAATGTTGAGCACAGTACGATGAGCAAAAGGTGATCTGCCGTTGGTACCACGCTACAGCAGGACTGTGTCTCTCCAGCCAACTCATGCCTAATACTATAGGCGTGTCTGAAAGGCGGGTGACATTGAAGCTGATGACTTCTCGATGATTTCCAATCCTCATCACCATGGGAGGCGTCTGTTGCACAACTTGTCCTCCTAGCAATTTCCTGCCATCCACCGTGACTACGTTCAGAGGTGTTGTCGCTGGCAGAAGCGCTATGCGATGCTGCTTGACAAAGTGCGTCCCCACAAAATCTGCGTTGCTCCCAGAATCAATCGTGATGGGGACTTCCAGGGTGGTTCCATTCGGCAACTGAAGTGTTGCAGTGAGCTGCACCGCTGGCTTGGGTGGTAAAGGGTCTGTGCGTTGCAAAAGCGCTGGGGACTGCTCTACAGATTCGCCTGGCTGAGCCCCAGCAGCTCTGCTTCCAGCCAGGCACTGTCGTTTCCCTGAGGTTGCTCTGCTTGCATCATTTCTGCTGCAACAGTTGCTAAAGCTGCAGTGTGTTTCTGCAGCCTCTGGGGACACTCTTTCGCCATGTGCTGTGCACTGTCGCAAATGTAACACTTCCTGGTCCCTCTAGGAGGCTTTGCCTTCACTGCACCGGAAGCTGGGGCTCTGGCTGTTGCTTGAGCCTTAGCACCACCAAGTTCCATGGGCTCCTCCCCCTGCCTTCCCAGTGGCGAAGGATGTGACTGACTGAACTCCCTGGGGATGAAAGAAGACGTCCTCGCTGGTGGACGCACCTGACGTTCTTCCTCAGTGTGCCAAGGACGTCCCTCGTGCCGTATTCCAATCGCCAAAGCCCTCTGCACAAGCTCCTCCAGGGTCTGGGGTCTGTCTCCCCTGGCAAGTTCATCCTTAATGGGACCGCTGAGCCCCTCCCAGAACAAATCCCTCACAGGTGCACAATCCTTCTCCCAGCTTAGCGCAGTCAGTAAAGCAAAAAATCTAGAATGGTACTGACGCACAGTGGCTTTGCCTTGCCGCAATCCAAAAATTTCCCTGCGTGCAAGATCCACATCTACAGTAGACTGGAAGCAGGCATCCATCGCTTTAATGAATTCATCTGCATCGCGGCGGGCAGGGCCATCTTCACGCCACAAATTGCGCAACCAGTCTCTGGCCGGCCCATGCAAGTGAGAAACAATAAACCCCACTTTCTCCTCCTCATCTTTAAAGTCATGACGAAGCAAGTGCAATGCATACAAAACGTCTGCTCTGAAACTGGGGTAGTGCTTCAGGTTCCCATCGAAGTGGGTGACTAGGCTGCCCCCCCTCCGTCCAAGTCCAATCCCCTCTGATCTGGACCCTGGGAACCCTTCCCTGCTTGCACGTTCCCACCTTGTTTGCAGGTCCTGGCAGCGCTTCTCCATTTCGTCATGCTTCTTCTGAGACGCAAGGACTGCAGCAGTGAGTTCGGAAACTGTAGTTCGCAGCGCTGTCAACTGTTCCTCCGCAGTCATGGCTGTCACCGTTCGTGAGCTTTGCAAAAAAAAAAATTTTGCGTTCTTTGGAGAGGGGACTTTCTGTCAGAGCCACCCTGGGTCCCAGCTCACAAGAGACCAAAGTCCAGTCCAAGCTATATACAAAAGGTTTTATTGAAGATCATTGTCGTCATTACATCCAAACTCCGTGGCTCCGCATCTGTTACCCTTAGATGTTAGAAGTCCCCTCTGAGTCCGTCCCTCCCCTGCACCAATTTAAGAGGCTTGTACTGCTCCACCTTTTCCTCTCTTTCCTTTTCCGCAGGGTCTTCCTGCCCCCCTGTCTTCCCTCTTTCCGGGACTCCCCAGAGGCTGAGTCTTCTCCCGCCTGCTCCCCCCTCCTTCGTGCTTTGGCACCAGGCTCCTCCTCAGAGCTCTCCTCATTTCCGCGCGCCTCTATATTTGAACTTGGCGCGCGTACGTTGCCTCTGACCTTCCTTTCTACAGTTACGCTGCTCTCGGTACTACACTCCTCCCTTTCAGGCAGGACGTCTTGCTCCGAACTCCTCCCCCTTCCTCCTTCCTGTTCTGCTCTTTCTGACACACTGGCAACTCCCCCCCCTCTACTCCGTTCCGACGGGGGAGCTGGTCCCGCTTTGCCACTCCCACTGGGGATTCCCTCTTCGTTCCCCTCTCTCTGACTGATTCCCTCTCTATTGCCCCTTGGCCTGACCAGGGGGGCTCCCTTCTGGGAATCCTCTGATTCGCTAGACGGACTTTGGGACAACCTCGGCTCGTTGTCGTCCTCTTCCTCCTCGCCCTCGCTCTCTGTCTCCTCTCTCCCTAAAACCCTGACATTATAAATGTGTTGAATATTATTGAATACCTGGAAGTTAGATATGTGAAGAAAGCAGTGTTGATGTTTATAGATGTGGAGAAAGCACTTTATAATGTTTCTTGGGACTTCGTGGAAAGGGTGATGGAGCAGATGGGTTTTGGTGTAAACTTTAATAGGGGGATACGGGCTGTTTACTCTGAGCAGAATCAGGTAATAACAAATAAATAATATACAAAAAGGAACCAGACAAGGTTGCCCGTTATCACCATTATTGTTCATTCTGGTCCTAGAACGGCTGACTGGAAATATAAGAGAAGATAAAGAAATAGTAGGAATAAAAGTAAAGAAGAGTGAACATAAATTAAAGGCCTTTGCAGATGATTTGGTAATTACGGTAGAAGATCCAAAAAGTTCTCTCCCTAAAGTAATGGAAAAAATTCAAGAGTTTGGTCAAGTGGCAGAGTTTAAATTAAACAAAAGTAAGACTAAAATGTTATTAAAAAATATTAAAGAACATGAAAAGAAAGAAATAACAGAAAAGATAGGAATAGCAGCCCATAAAAAAGTAAAGTATTTAGGTGTATGGCTGACAGCAAAAAATATTAATATATATATAAGGATAATTATGAAAAAGTTTGGCTAGAAGTAAAAAAGAATCTTGAAATGTGGAATAGGATGAACCTATCCCTTCTAGGAAGGATTGCAGCAATAAAAATGAATGTACTTCCAAGGATGTTCTTTCTTTTTCAGGCAATACCAATAATAGCAGGGACTGCATGCTTCAAAGAATGGCAAAAAGAAATTTCAAAATTTGTCTGGAATGGGGAAAAACCGAAGATAAAAAATAAGATACAGATGTGAAAGTGAGGTGGCTTCTCACTTCTAGATTTAAAATAGTATTATGAAGCTGCAATCCTAATATGGATCCGAGATTGGATCAAACTTGATAGAGAAGAGATAACAGACTTGGAAGGGCATGATAATATGTTTGGATGGCATACCTACCTATGGTATGGGAAAACAAAAATTCATAAAGGATTTCATAATCATATAATAAGAAGAGCATTGTTCAAGGTATGGGATAAATATAAAAAACTATTAGAACCTAAAACACCTTGGTGGTTATCACCTATTGAGGCATTATCACTTAAAACATTGGGGGGAAAGGGAGATTGGCCTACATACTGTATAGAGAATTGTTAGTAGAACAGGAAGGGAAACTGGAACTGAAAGAATATGAGGAAATAAAGGAACATCTTCAAAGCTGGCTACATCATAGGCAGCTAAAAGATATTTTCAAAGAGGATAATAAGAAAGGCTTTTCATATATAGTTTCTAAATTCCAAAAGGAAGTAATAGAAGAGAACACAAAATTATTAAAGAAATGTATAATATCCTTTTGGAATGGAAAACGAAAGATGAGGAAGTGAAATCAGTAATGATTAAATGGGCACAAGACATAGGCCACAACATACAATTTGAAGATTGGACAAAACTCTGGAAAGTAAATTTGAAATTCACAGACTGTATATTGTTAAAGGAAAATTATATGAAGATGATGTATAGATCACCGGTGAAGCTGGCCAAAATATATAAAAATAAACAGAGGAAATGTTGGAGATGTAAAGAGGTTGAAGGGACTTTTTAATCTTATGTTGTGGGATTGTAAAAAGGTTAAGGTATACTGGGAAATGATTTACAATGAATTAAAAAAAATGTTTAAAATGAAGAAGAAGAAGAAGAGTTTGGATTTGATATCCCGCCTTTCACTCCCTTTAAGGAGTCTCAAAGCGGCTAACTTCTCCTTTCCCTTCCTCCCCCACAACAAACACTCTGTGAGGTGAGTGGGGCTGAGAGACTTCAAAGAAGTGTGACTAGCCCAAGGTCACCCAGCAGCTGCATGTGGAGGAGCGGAGACACGAACCCGGTTCCCCAGATCACGAGACTACCGCTCTTAACCACGACACCACACTGGCTCTCAAATGACATTTTTTTAAAAACCAGAAGCCTTCCTGTTGGGCATTTTAGGGCAAGATCTGCCAAAAGAGAAAAGGACACTATTTATGTATGCAATGACGGCGGCGAGAATACTGCTAGCACAGAATTGGAAGACTAGAGAAATTCCAACAAAAGAACAATGGCAAGAAAAACTGATGAGTTATGCGGAGATGGTGAAGCTGACACACAGACTTCAGAGAAAGGACAATAGGAACTTTGGAAAAGAGTGGAAACCTTTTATATTATATCTGCAGAAACAAAGGAAGAATATTGATCTGATGGTAGGATTTGAAAAAACATTCACAATTTTATGGATAGAGAATAGGTAATTTAATAAAAGGGTAAAGTATAATATTTGTAGAAGATAGCAGAATATATAAGGAGGTAAATAAATCAGAAACGGAAGCTGAGGGAAGTCCAAAAGGGGAGAGGGAGAGATGTTTATGTAATCTGTGTGTTATAAGTATATTTGTAAGACAAAAAATTAATAAAAATAAAAAGTGTTCATGCGCTAAAATGCTTTCAGTGTAAAGTGCCCTCCACTCCTCTTCAGAACACTCATGTCTGCTCTAGAGAAAAAAGTAACATTGTCTTTGGGAAGAAGAAAAAGAACTCTCAGGTCTAGTTATGTAACTTTCACTGAACCTGATTTTATATTGTGTTGACTATCCCTTTGTACATATGTAAAGCTTGTCTGACCACAGAGCCAGGTAGAAGTAAGACATAGGCTCCAAATAATCCCTAGATACTAGTCCAAGCATTAAGGTGACTTGGTTTGCATTGTAGTTTTTTTCCACTTGTACCAAAAGTACTTATGTAAAGCTGCCAAAATGAATGGGCAGCAGCTAAGGTTTGGGCTTGCACTATTCTTCTCTTCTGTTCAGGCAAAATTGGTGTGCACTGACACAGCTGAAAATATAGTAAAACAGTGCATGAAAATGAAGTCTTTTTGTATATGCATTAGTATTTCATTTTTCCCACCGGTGATTTTTTTTAAAGAAGAAAATGGAAATACAATAAATTCGTCAGTGGGTTAAAAGGCTTTTCCATGTCAGTTTTTAATTATATGTTTCTGAGCCTTCTGGGATCACTTTATTACACACTTCACTGCTCACTAACAGATTCTTCCCTGCACAATCAGTGACAGTGCACTTTATTTATTTATTACATTTATATTCCACCTTTCCTTCAAGGAGCTCCATAAAGCATACGTAGTTCTCTCTATGTTATCCTCACAACAAAGGCTGAGAGCAAGTGATCCCAGGTCACTCAATGAACTTCATAGCCAAGTGGGGATTGAAATAATGGGGTTCCATATCCTTGCCCATCACTCTAATCACTACACCACACTCACTGCTGCTTTGTGCATCCTTGTGTGTACATAATGTCCTGGCACCTCTGATTTTTTAAAAAAATCAGTATGTCAGCACAGTCACACTAGCTAGCTCTATGCCCCATGTCATGCTTTCTGCAGGACCTTCCTCAATACATGCATAGAGCTGCTACAGTGGTTTAGATGCTATCATTTGTTCATTTATTAAATTTATATATTGCCCTTCACCTGAGCATCAAGGAGCAAAGCAGAGCCCAGAAGCATTCCCAGGCTATGTGCCCGGTCGTTCAAAAACGCCATCAATAACAGAACACATATTCTCTCCCAGTTCACCTCTTTTACTAACCATTAGCCCCTCTGTCTTGTCTGGATTAGACCTACATGCCTTTCTGCTCCTTTCATTTTCTGCAGGTAAGCCAACCATAGGCACCAAGTCTGCGGGCACCCTCAAAATTTCCAGTGACCGGCCTGGGCCCCCACAAAGTGTGGCAGCTGGCACACGGGCACACTGCCAGGCATGCACGCCATGGTGGCATGTGTGAGTGACGTCAGCATGTTGTGGGGCATGGTGATGTCACACCACATACAGACATAAGCTGACACTCCTAGAGCCAACTTAACCTTATGGGAATTAAAACTAAGCACACACCCAAGACTTCTGTGCTGTAGGCAGTTTATCGAACATGTGATATCACAGGCATTTCTAGGTACCTAAAAAGATTTGAAGGTCAGGCCAGTACCACAAATTTGCCCACAGTGTGGCAGCCTCCTCATGCGCAAAGTACCAAAAAGAAAAACACTTTTCAAAGAGTGAAGTGGCATGACATCTGCAAAATACTCCAATGCAAAAGACCCCAAATACAGCCTCTGCCTTTGTAGTACTAGGAATGATTCTGAATAGCCCCACAAACACAATTACCCACACTGTCTTTCTAGCTTCAAATGCATGTTGTTACTCTTACAGTTTTTTAAACCAAGGTTTGCTAGTTAATATTTACTTAAGTTTATTATAGGGGAAGAAAGATACCTCCCTCCTTGCCCTTAATATTTACTTAAGTTTATTATAGGGGAAGAAAGATGCCTCCCTCCTTGCCCTTAATATTTACTTAAGTTTATTATAGGGGAAGAAAGATACCTCCCTCCTTGCCCTTAATATTTACTTAAGTTTATTATAGGGGAAGAAAGATACCTCCCTCCTTGTCCTGATGCTAAACAAATGCTTGACTTTTTACTCTTTCCTTGTGCTGTCACTGGACCTGTGACAGTTCATTTTCAGGGCTCTCTTGTGCTCCCCAGACCGGATTATTAGACCACTACCTTATGTTACCTTTTTAGCTGTTTTGCTACACCTCTGATTGTGCAAAGTGCTTATAACCTTTTCATTCTTTGGCCAGAGTACCAAGTCTCCTGTGAAATATGTCCTAGGGCACATGATTAATCCAAGGTGTAGGAGTGAGTTGATGCCTTTACCCCAGATTCAAATCTTAACAGACTATCATTTGAACCACTGAGGACATTCCATTTAACTTTTTGCCTGCTAGAAGTTGGTGCTGGTGTCCCACATTCATAACATGCATTTAAATACTTACAGCCCACATTTACTCAAAAAATTCAAGGCATTTTGGAACCACCTTAGCAAATGAAACTATGCGATGAATTATCAGAACATAATGCTGTTAAATGGTTTGCTAATTACTGTTCTGATGATGTTTCTTGCAAGACATTCAAATCAATATGTCAGTATATTGAAGTAGATTTCCCCACTCAAAAATGTGGCAATCTGGACTGCACCTTGCAAAAAGTTTCAGATAATTACACCTGCCTGGACTGGTGAAGCAACAAACGTAAGTAACAGACGCTTGCCACATATTACCCAATCTTGGTTTACATAAAGCAAGAATGTCTGGAATGTACATTTGCTATAAAAATTGAGCTGAAGCTCCAATACTTTGGCCACCTCATGAGAAGAGAAGACTCCCTGGAAAAGACCCTGATGTTGGGAAAGATGGAGGGCACAAGGAGAAGGGGTCGACAGAGGATGAGATGGTTGGACAGTGTTCTCGAAGCTACCAGCATGAGTCTGACCAAACTGCAGGAGGCAATGGAAGACAGGAGTACCTGGTGTGCTCTGGTCCATGGGGTCACGAAGAGTCGGACACAACTAAACTTCTAAACAACAACAACAACCTACATGAATGCTTTTGACTTTATTAGGAATAAATCCAGTTGAATCATGAAATGGGGGGGAAATGTATACTAGTTTCTAATAATACAACATTCTTATGAGTGACAGTTATCTGGAAGGAAGCTCTAGAATTCTGTGGTCGTGGTTCCAATTACTCTACAGTTGTCTTTGTAGTATTACGATACTGTACATTTTTGCAGTGGAGTGTCATCTTTTATTGGCGCCTGGGGCATGCATGCACCCAAGGCGGGACCAGAGGCTGGGTGCAGAGGGTTAACAAAACCTGACACGCCAGCTGAACCCTTGCCTCTGCCACCGGGTGACACGGGGCACAGAATGTTCATGGGGCTATGGTACACCACCTGCACAGTGGGGAGCGCAACCGGACAATGCAACCCTTGGCGAGGGGGCCAGGGGTGTGACAACAAGGCCAAGGTCCTGGGCCCAAAGACCCTCAGCGGCAGGTGGGGGTACCTGGTTTGCACCCCCTCAAAACCATGCAGCTGGGTCTATAGCCCCCTTGGCCTTCCCCACACCATACCCCTGCATAGATATATATATATATATATATTCAAATTTACAAAATCATTTTAAAAATTCAATAAATTCCCATGGACTTCCCCCGTCCCCTTCGTTAACTTTCTTCTCCTGCATCTTCCCTGATAATCCAATTCTATTAAATCTCCATTACGACCATAGTCCAATGTTTAACTACAAGTGTCATTCCCATCCTACTAATAATTTTCATTGTTTACAATGATTTTTAAGGCAAATTGTATATTTTCCCCATTCCTTATTAAAATTTTGGTCTTCCTGGTTCCTGATTCTTTCGGTCATTTTTGTCATTTTTGCCAATTCTGAGTAGTCCATCAATTTAATCTGCCATTCTTCTCTGGTAGGGCCCATGTTTTCTTTCCATATCTGGGCTAATAGCATCTGGGCAGCAGTGGTCATGTACATAAAAAGTCTCTTCTGGTCCCTTGGAATTTCGCCACCTACAATTTCTAAAAGAAAATCTTCCATTTTTAAAGAAAAGGTTATTTTAAAAAAATCAGTTCATTATATATCATCTTCCTTTTTTATTTTTTATTTTTACTACCTTACAGATCCACCACATGTGGTAAAAGGTGCCCTCTATTTCCTTACATTTCCAGCATATATTTAACCTTGCTTTATACATTTTAGCTAATTTGCTAGGTTTTAAATACCAGCAATACATCATTTTCATATAATTGTCTTTCAAAATATATCATCCTGTAAACTTCAAATCCCAGTTCCATAACCTCTCACATGTTGCTAGTTGTATATTATATCCAAAGTCCCTTGCCCAGTATATCATAACTGATTTGACCTGTTCATCTTTCGTATGCCATTCTAATAGTAGTTCATACATTTTTGAAAGTATTTTAGTCTTATTTTCTAAACACTCTTTTTCAAATACAGATAGGTAGCCGTGTTGGTCTGCCATGGTCAAAACAAAATAAAAAAATTCCTTCCAGTAGCACCTTAAAGACCAACTGAGTTAACTGGAAGGAATTTTTTTATTTTGTTTTGACCATGGCAGACCAACACGGCTACCTATCTGTAACTGGAACTATGGAAGGCACCACATTGAGCCGCATGAAATGGAAGTCCATCAACTAACTCAGTTGGTCTTTAAGGTGCTACTGGAAGGAATTTTTTTATTTTGTTTTGACTCTTTTTCAAATTTAGAGATTTCATTAGAGAAACCTTTCTGATTGTCCATCTTAAATATATCATTAAGCTGATGGTGTTGTAACCAATCAGTTAATAATCCTGTTATATCTTCAAACCTCTTTCGTTTCAACTCATGATCTACTTCCATTAATAGTTCTTTATAAGATGCCCAGTCATTTCTCATTTTTTCTTCTTTTTTCTAGAGATATTGGCTCCAGTGGGGAAAGTCACCATGTTGTTTTTGGTTGTAATATTTTTTTATATTTTGTCGATACTTCATAAACCGCTTTCCTTACCACATGGTACTTTAACCTTCTCGTACCAAGGTATGCATGCCAGCCATATTTATGAATTCCATGAAAAATAATAGAGAAAAATAAGTACCAAACTTTTAGAAGACATCTAAATGCAGCCCTGTTTAGGGAAGCTTTTAATGTTTAATGGGTTATTGTATTTTAGTGTTTTGTTGGAAGCCGCACAGCATGGCTGGGGGGACCCAGTCAGATGGGCAGGGTATAAATAATAAATTATTATTATTATTATTATTATTATTATTATTATTATTATTATTATTATTAAAAGTACTGTAACTTGGCAAACTGCTTCATCCTTTTCCATAATGAATAGTTTAGTAATTCTCAGAGAGATGAGGTAATTGTTAGTGCAACCAACATTCAGAACTAATCATTAAGAAATTTGGAAGGCTTGCCTCTGCTTGAGCAACATTAAAAAACAACAACAGGACATTAATAATAAGGCAAAGCTATTCCAATTTTATAGGGATTAATGCAGTAGGTGGAATGTAGGTCATTATCATCTCCAAATCTATGTAAAGGTAAAGTTAAAGTGCTGCCATCTATATCTCGTTTGGATTTACACATCCAAGGCCTGTAAGATCACTTCTGTCATTTTTGTTGTTTAGTCTTTTAGTCGTGGCCAACTCTTTGTGACCCCATGGACTAGAGCACGCCAGGCACTCCTGTCTTCCACTGCCTCTAGCAAGGAATTTCCCTTTCAGTGTAGCAGCACTCATGCTTTGAAACTTCCTGCCTTTTAATATCAAGCAGGTGTCTTCATTGTACTATTTTGAACACTTGTTCAAAACTTATTTGTTTTTGGAAACCTACCCAGAGATACAATGCATACTTGTTTTTAATTTTGTCGATTTTGTAAGTTGCTTGTAAGTTTTGTGAGATGATTTTGTAACTTACTTTTTGTGCAAGTGCTTAACAATTTCAAATAATCATCACTTGTATTTTTATAATTTTATTATTTCTGTTTTTAAAGTTAGACAATTTATCAGTATTTTTGATAAATATTTTATACTGGAGGTTATTTTGTTACTGTTGTTAAGTGGCCTATGATTTTGTTCAGTAAAACAAATCATGATACATACAGGTCTGGAATGTATGGTTTGACCAGTGGGGGCTAGTGTGCCAAAACCCTACCTTGAAACAGAAGCCTGGACCAGACCTTCTTATGGTCCCCCCAGGGGGTGGATCTTGGTAAAATGCCACCCTGCGTGAGCCATTTGATACCCCCAGCCCTCATGGCACTGGCTTAAGCCGGGCTTTGGGAAGGGGGCGCAAGGCCCTTTGCAGGATCCTAGAGCCCTTCTCCCCAAAGCCTGATGAGTACTTGCCTGCTTTGGGAAGGAGGCAGGAGGACTCTAGGACCCTGTCAGAGCCCTCACACCTCTTTCCTGAAGCCAGTCAAGTGCTCACTGGGCTTTAAGAAGGCTCCCTCCTTGGCTTGTGTGCTGGGTGCAACTACACTGATCAAACTGCCCTAAATCTGCCTCTGATCCCTCTTTGCTTAGTAACTGGATGTTGATGAATGGCATGGATAGTCCTCTGGGCTTAATGCCTACAACTCAGTGCTGTGTGACTGTAGTAATGCATGAGGGACACAGGTGGTGCTATGGTCTAAACCACCAAGCCTCTTGAGCTTGTTGATCATAATCACTCTGTCCCATTGCACCAGAAGTGCTTTAGTCATGCTGGCCACATGACCCGGAAAGCTGGCTGAGGACAAACGCTGACTGCCTCGGCCTGAGAGTGAAGATGAGCACCACACCCCATAGTCGAATTTGACTGGACTTAACCACCCAAGGGTCCTTTACCTTTACCTTAGTAATGCATGAAAACCACTAAAGTGATTCTTCACTGACAATGAAAGATGTAACTTCCTACATCTTTCTGAAATTTCCTTACTACAAGAAATTGGTTTTGGTTTTTCCAAACCTCCTCCCCAGTTTACTCAATTTAGAATAATCTCAGATTCAGAACTTGCCAAAATTAAAAAGTTCAGAATTATGCACAGTACGGCCTCTTTTCTTCCTGTAACCTTGCCTTGCCGATCTCTATACATTAATAGTTTGTGTTTGGCTATTGGCCCACATAGCATCCTTGGGAGAAGTGGGTTTTGTTAATGCTGCACCATACACATACTTAACTATTTGGGAACGCAAATTCTCCTCCATAGGTTTATGAAAGCAGATTTCCAACTGCAGAAATTTCCTATTAGACATCCCACCAACCCACACCAACCTTTGCTTACACCCTGACCCAGTGACTGTTTCTCCATGGGATTCAGCAGCTCTGGTTGACTATACAGTAATTAACAGCACAATCCAATGGCCCTTGCACTGATGTAAATCCCAACACAGTGAAATTTGCAGTGAAGCAAGGGCCACTAGAGCATCCTGAGAATTGTCTATGTGTTCGTTTTTCATTTAAAGTATTTCATTTAAAGTATTTATAATACTATTTCATTTAAAGTATTTATAATACTATTTCCTTTTCATCCAGTAAACTTTCAAGGTCACTAACAATAATGAATAGGGAACAATCAATTAAAAACAATGTTACAATAGTGCTTTGAAGGACTCTTGAGTGTTCTTATAAAAAAGGAAGTTTTTCACATAATAATTGTACTGTAACATCCCTGAGAGAACTGAATATCTTTCAGCCTCAACCTTGGCATAGTGTTGGCTGACCTCATCACAGAGGTCAAAAGTTTCACTGTGCCCACTTCCAAGCTCAGTAAATCTGCAAAGTTGTTCACAGCAAGCATCTAAACACGTTTATAACTGATCAAAAAGGCTTCATGCCGGTCTACACAAAGGGTACCAAATATACATGAGTTGGATAGAGAGAGAAAAAGAGCTGGCACAATAATCTCTCTGTGTCTGTGAGGCTTTTGAAATAATGGATTCATTGGTTTTGACATGCTTGCTAACCAAATTGAAATTTGGATCTAAGTTGTTGCACCTCATTAAGCAACCATACTCAAAATCAAAGGCAATTTTTTTCAATCAATGGCTGCCAATTTCTTAAGGGGTTATCATTGCAAGCAATGGCTTCAACACTACCCTGTCATTAATAATGTTGTCTCCCATGGGATTAAGCTGAAAGTTCTCCTGATCAGGTAGCAATGACCATTTGATAAATGACATGACAGCCTTGATGTATTATGTTCTGAAAGGTGCCAGTGTCTGATGTCCAAGAAGAAAACAACAGATCCTTGTAGCAATCTTGTTTAGCACTCTGCATCAGGGTGTGACAGATCACCATGATCCCGCTATAATCAAGAAGATTAGAGTCACACTGCTGCACAAAGGTATAATTAAGAAAAATGAAGACGTCTTGCACCTCTTTATGAGCAGTAGTAGTAGATGGGAGTTAAGCGCCTTGCTTTTACCGAATAATCAGTGAGTTAATGTGTGTAGGTGAGGAGAACAGACTGCGGCAGAAGGACACACCTCAGTTTACAGGCATTCCATTGAATGTCTACACAGCATCTACAAAGCCCTCTTTTTCCTTGGTCCCTGATTGCATGAAAAGACTATCACCCCTGTGCATCCATCCTATAGTCTGAATAGGCATAGGTTCACATACATATTTATTTACTACTTGTATTTCCTGAGAATAGGCATAAGTGTTCAAACTGTACCTAAAGAAATATTCAGTTTATAGGATCTTTTCCATGCATATTTGAACAGAGACATTTGTCTATCTTTAGAAATGTATACATTGTAGTTAAATTAGTATTAGTTCCCAAAAATGTCCAGTGCAGACAGTATAAATTACCCCCAAAATTGCATGTGCCTAATGATGTGAAAGTCCGGGGGGGGGGGAGGTGGAATGAGGGGGACCTGTTTTTCCCCGAAACCTTTCTGCCCGGACACTGAGGTCTAGCGCTGATATAAATTATAATTATATTGTTATTATTATTAGACATCTGAAGGGAGCCCTGTTTAGGGAAGCTTTAAATGTTTGACAGACTATTGTATTTTAATATTCTGTTGAAAGCCGCCCAGAGTAGCTGGGGAAACCCAGCCAGATGGGCGGGGTATAAATAATAAATTATAATTATATTGTTATTATTATGGGCACACATCCTCAACAGTCTGCTACTCACAAGTAAAGCATTGGGCTGGACACAATGCAACCAAATCTTTTCATGGACAGTCTTCTGGATTCGTAGGTGTATAATCTGAGGTAGCTTAAAAGCTTATTGTAGATGTGACTGCCCCAGTTCTTTCATTGTTGTCATTGCTTGGGATTATGTAATTATGAACATTACAGAGGCCAACCAGATGTGGGAAACCCTTGAGCAAGTCCTGAGCGCAATCGTGTACTCCCCTCCTGTGGTTCCAAGCAACTGGCATTCAGAAGAATTGCTGGATCTGACTGTGAGGGCAGAACATAGCCATTGTGGCTAGCAGCGATTGCTAGCTTTATTCACCATAATGGATGTTAAGGGTCAGGGACATGGAACCTTTGGCTATTTTAGAAGTTTTATTATTGAGCTATATTTTGAACTTCCATGCAAATAGGGAACTGGAATTAGTCACCAACTTCAGCACTATGCAACAATCACCATCTGCATGCATGATGTCATAAATGAGACCTTGTACTTAAAAGCAGATTAGTTCGTTCATATATTTGTTCTCTCCCAGCAAAATAGATATTATCCTTTTATCATTTGTGAGTATGACAGTGCAGATAATTAAGGCATAACTAATCCCTTTTCAGGGATCCTAGATTATTTACTCATTGGAAATTTTATTAACCTGTCTTTGATTCATTTGATTTCTTTCCCATGGAGGAAGAAATCTATATGAAAGTCAAGATAAAAATGTTTAAGCCACTGATCTTTTACTTTCTCTCCTGCTATTCCTCTATTAACTTCTGTTCTCAAGACCATATTTTAGCCAATGAAATAAGAATTAATATTGATTTTCAGGCAGAGTCCTGAAGCATTTTTTTAAAATGCCTCTGAGTGGCTTGTGGTTTTTGTGTGTGTGTGAATTTGTGTTGTGAGTGGGGAGGGAGGAGTTGTGTTTCTGCAGTATGGGGTGTTGTGATTTTGTGTATATAGGGAAATTTGATGATTAAGGTCAGTGCTTTTTTTTTTTTTTTTTTTTTTTGAGAAAAATAGGTTCCAGTACTCACCATGAAGTTGTTACAGTAAGTGCCACACTTTTTAACAAAAAGAAAAAAGGAGGTACTTGTACTCTGTACCCTTGAGTACCTCCTGAAAAAGCACTGATTAGGTATATCTTCTTGCTAATATGAGTTCAAATGAATGGGTTTGAGTTTGGGGATTCACATCCCCGCCCTTTGCCTTGCACTCTAGTAACTTGCCTTCTGTGAAATGGAGGTTCTGTCAAAGGAAGTACCCACCAAAGTAACCAAAGTTTTGTGAACAGGCTCCTTTCTCTGATGTCCATTCCTCAAAATTCCAAATGTGTCCACTGGCCCAAATCTATCTATAGATAGAGTTTCTGCTCAGGTTTTGTGATTCATATTTGTTCCCATCTTTCTACTGCACATTGTAGCGGACAGCCTTGGATGGAATTATGAATTTAGTTGGTGTGGAGGTTGCTTTTATATGCTATTTATATAATTATATTAATTTGTACAACTGACTGCATAAGTAGAAGCTAAATATAGAAATGCAGTTTAGTCATGCTGACCACATGACCCGGAAAGCTGTCTGTGGACAAATGCCTGCTCCCTCAGCCTGAAAGCAAGATGAGCACTGCACCCCATAGTCACCTTTGACTGGACGTAACCATCCAGGGGTCCTTTACCTTTACCTTTTTACCTAGTCATTTGTGTAATAAGGCTAAAAGACATGGGTCTTTCTCCTGGTTCATTAAGATTCCTTTGCAAAAACATTCCTATGTGAAGCTTCTGCATTTCTTGACTGTATTCTCTATTTCTCTCTCTCTCTCTCTCTTTCTCTCCCTCCCTGTCCTGCCCCATTTTTCTAGGACTTACTGCTGCAGCATCCCTTGTGTCTTTGGCATGGGCTTTGGCTTCCTATCAAAAAGCACTTCGTGATTCCCGTGATGACAAGAAACCAATCAGTTATATGGCTGTGATAATCCAGTTCTGCTGGCATTTCTTCACAATTGCAGCCCGGGTGATTACTTTTGCTCTCTTTGCCTCTGTTTTCCAACTGTATTTTGGGATCTTCATCGTCCTCCACTGGTGCATCATGACCTTCTGGATTGTCCATTGCGAGACGGAATTCTGCATCACTAAGTGGGAAGAGATTGTCTTTGATATGGTCGTTGGGATCATTTATATCTTTAGTTGGTTCAACGTCAAGGAGGGAAGGACACGCTGTAGGCTTTTCATTTACTATTTTGTGATCCTTTTGGAAAACACTGCCTTGAGTGCTCTTTGGTACCTATACAAGGCTCCTATGATTTCTGACGCATTTGCCATACCGGCACTATGTGTGGTGTTCAGCAGCTTTTTAACCGGCATTGTTTTTATGCTGATGTACTATGCCTTCTTTCATCCCAATGGACCAAGGTTTGGGCAGTCACCAAGCTGTGCTTGTGAGGACTCTGTAGCTGCCTTTACTCTTCCTCCAGAAGTAGCATCAAGTACTTTAAGGTCTATTTCTAATAACAGGAGTGTCACAAGTGACCGGGATCAGAAATTTGCAGAGAGAGATGGGTGTGTGCCTGTTTTTCAGGTGAGACCTACTGCACCTTCTACTCCTTCATCCCGGCCACCAAGGATTGAAGAATCTGTCATTAAAATTGATCTCTTCAGGAACAGGTATCCAGCATGGGAAAGACATGTATTGGACAGGAGCCTGAGAAAGGCCATTTTAGCTTTTGAATGTTCGCCTGCTCCTCCACGGCTACAATATAAAGATGATGCCCTTATACAGGAGCGGTTGGAATATGAAACAACATTATAAATACAATTTTTAAAGAGAGCTCAATGCAGCGGCTACGATACATCCAAAATAAAAGGGTGGCAATAGGGCCGTGGCAATAACTTAACTGCATTCTACAACAGAGCAGCAAGATGTAATAGTATCTGGCTACCATCATGATTATCATTTGATCCGCTGTCCCACAGTCTGTCGATAGTACACCTATAAAGCAGCAGCATCCAAGAGCCTCAAAGAATCTGACTGAGAAATAGACCTAGTCCAGTTACTTCCTATTTCTTTCAAAGTGCACTGCACAGTATTTAAAAGTAAAACAGGAAGGTTTGAATGAGTTGCATCAACATACTAGTTAATGCATTTTTATTTTATTTTAGAGAAACTTCAACTATTGGTGTTTGCATAGTCATTTACAAAATGAAGAAACAGTCGGGGGGGTGTCAAAATAACTTATTTTGTAAACGGTAATGTTACTCTTAAGTGAACTCTAGTTTCTATAAAAGAAATTATAAAAAAAAAATTATTCTCTGGTTTTGAATAGGTAAATCATAAAACAATTGCAAAAGAATTACAGTTTGAAAAAGACATTAAGGATTTTTTTCTGAGTCTAGAACTAAATTAAATTCTAACTGAGCAAAATACATGTGTTGAAATCTAAGGAGCTCTTCATTTTTATATATTTATTTGCTTTATTTTATTCTATTTAACAGAAATATTATACATACAATTTCAGGGGTTTGGCATTTTTGAAACAGAAATTCTATGCAGATGGCTCCCCAGCTTTCAGCTAGTCCTTAGCAATGTTAATTAAATGATAATCATGATTAAATTTTCAATTAGAAAAAAAGAGTGAGAAAGAGAAATGGCATGAAAACAAGAAGGTATATTTCCTGTAATTGAACTTTTGGCGATCATATTCAGGACAATATTAAGAGATGAACAGACTTTTAACTTACATTTTTTTCAGGATCTGGGATGCATAACTCTGTGTGAGCAGAAGATGTGATAAAAAACCACAATGCCATACCCTTCTAGTGCCAAACATTGCTGTAACTGCAAAATTGATATTATTGTTTGAGGAACAGAAAATGGGTGGCACATGTACTTAAGCAAGAAGCTGGGAAGAGCAATCATACTTCCCACATTTGCAGACATCACTATTTGGTCCTTCTTAAGGTGAAAATTGGCTACTTGTCTGTAGGTATCTAAAGTAAACATACATTAAACCAGGCTGTGTGCATCATGTCCTTGAATTGGCCAAAACCTGTTTCTCTGTGTTTGGATGTTATGAAAATGAGCTTCAGAAAATCTCAGGCTCATGGGCTCCCTCTCCTACTTCCGCACAGCTGCAAATAGATCAGAAATTTCCACTTCCATCTTAGAATGACCATAGTTTACCATGTCATCTGAATGCTAAACTATTGTCAGTGATTATGATCAGTTGAAACCTATGGTTTGAAGTTGGCTGATTTCAACTAACCATAGTTAAGATTAATATGCTGTTGAACTCAGATAAGTTTCTGAACATTTTCTTATTGCTATGTTGAAGAAGCATGGACAAGGGAAAGTTTTTTTAAAAAACTTGATCATTCTCATATTAGCATTACATCCAAACTATCTATTAAAAGTCACTTGTACAAAAGTGCTTTTGCTTACAGGCATTCAGGTATGAAATACTTCCCTTGGCCAAGCTAATTGTAGCTTTCCTTATGTTAAAAGTATCCCTTGATGGTGCTTTCAGTTGCATTACAGATGCAAGTCAAAATTTGATAGTATTTTTTAGAAAACAAAACCAGGTGCAAATTGGAATAACTCATGTATTACGCCAATATTTTTCTAAAGCAAAACACAGTACACAAGGTTGTTACTTTTTATAGACTTTGAATTTTTTCTCACATAACTCATTCTTTTTAATAGCTTCAAGTTTTAAAAATAGTCCACAAATTATATCAGCTGGCCCTTTGTACATTGACGTGACCATGTACTCTTGATGCCATATTAATTTGTTTTGCAACATAATAGCATATGAAAGCCTCTATGGGTACTTTTAGAATATTCTGAAAATACTGAAGCCTTCAAATGAGTGTTTCAAGTACAGTGCAATGTGTATATTGGATATAATGATAAAAACTTATTTTCCCCTGAATCTTTGAGAGAAGTATAAAAAGCTTCAGAAATATATTGCAAAGTTATGGTACGATGAACAGACTAGGAACATGAAGGAGTGCTGTTTGAATAGTATGAGATCTCGCAGAAAATATGGTAAGATCACAGTTTTCATGCTTTTAATTCAGTACATCTTCTAGGTATAAGCAAGTCATTATCTCACTATGCATCTGCAATAGGTCAGAACAAATGGTTACCACAACACAGAAATAATCACCCATGATGGCTTTATCATATGCAGATCCACACTATACATTTAAAAGCATATTCAATTCACATTTAAAGCACCCCAAATGAATCATGTGGCCCATAATTTTCACCTATTTTCAGCACAATTAGCAAACCACAGTTTCTTGGGTTTTTTTGTGGGAAGTCCTGTGTGTTGAGTATGCTTTAAATGTACAATGTGGACAGTGCAGATGTTTCTCTCAATCCACCCCAATAATTACCAATTTCAGGTGTGCACTTGCAATGGAATATAAACAACCATAGTAAGAAAAATGGAATATAAAGAACTAAAATAAGCAAATATTGGGCGTATATCAGAGACTGTTGAACAAATGACTTGAAGGTAGCCAACTTGTTTCCTGAGAAGCAATCCTGTGTAGATGTAAATCCCATTCAGAAGAGTAGGACACAACTGGAAATTTCCATTTGAGCATCACTGATCTCAATCCAGCCCAAATTAAACCAAGTCCTCATATATGAACTGGTCTGTGTCTGACCAGCTGTGTCAGCAGTGAGGTTCTTAAGATATGGCCTGTTGTATCCACACCAGCTGCATGTCACTAGATTTGACTTGGTGTTGGAGAAGATATACCACCTTATATTCTGGATAAATTTGTCACAGAACAGAAGAGATTGTAGTCTGGTTTGTTAATCTTCAGCATCATGGAAATTAAAGACAGGCCTAGTTCTCACAGATGTGTTAAACCTGTGTTTGAGCTGTACTACACAGCATTTCTCAAATTTGGGTCACCAGCTGTTTTTGGACTACAATTCCCATAATCCCTAGCTAGCAGGACCAGTAATCAAGTGATTATGGGAGTTGTGGTCCAACAACAGCTGGAGACCCAAGTTCGAGAAACACTTACAGTGGTGCCTCGCAAGACGAAATTAATCCGTTCCGTGAGGCTCTTCGTATAGCGGTTTCTTCGTCTTGCGAAGCAAGCCCACTGACAGCTTAGCGGATTAGCACTATTAGCGGTTTAGCGGCTTTTAGCGATCAGCTGCTAAGCGGCTTACCAGCAGATCAGCTGATAAGCGGCTTAATGCCTTAGGAAAAGGGGGGAAAAAGGGGGAAAACCCCGCAGGAACTCGCAAGACATTTTCGTCTTGCGAAGCAAGCCCATAGGGAAATTCATTTTGCGAAGCGCCTCCAAAACGGAAAACCCTTTCATCTAGCGGGTTTTCCGTCTTGCGAGGCGTTCGTCTTGCGGGGCACCACTGTATTAGTATGCAGATGGAGGATCACACGACTTAAGGCTCCTTCACACAAAAAGGTCCATATACAAAAATAGATGCCAGAAAAGCATTCTGGCAAAGCCATTCCCCCGATACATTAGTGTTTCATGTAAATGTGATCTCTCGTATGAGAGTGAAGAGGGGAGACAGAATGTTATAATGCAGTATGAAATGGTACAACCCCAGATACAAGATTAACTATCTCAGAAGAACTAGGCATCATGTCTCTGCTGTGCATTCTGGTGGTGCATAAATTTAGTCTTCTCTGTTAAAATATTATTGGGGGGGTATATTTTTTAATCTGCAGGTATATGAAAAGCATGTTTCTGTTGGTTGGAAGTTCAAGGTATTTTGTTCTACCAAGACCTAAAAATAAAATGTCAGTGGTAATAATAGTAATTATGAATGAGTAGTAAATATTTACAGCATTCACAAATTAGCCCATTATTCCAGTTTCTGAGGTGCCAGTATAAACAAAGCAGCCATATATAGGTGATGTTGAAATTTCATATTGGGCACATGAGATCTTACAGGGAAAGTGCTACCTACTTTCCAAATCAGGTTCAACAGGTCCCTATTCCTTTTTTGCAGATTTTGTTTTATCCAGCTCACACCCAGCTAAGCTGAAGACATTAAATCTGCAGCTGTTTAATTTTAAGTTGGATAGAGTGGGAGCAACACACTGTGACATGTTGTACTAGGAAAACTGATCAAGTTAGAAAGATATCATTTGATAATTATTCCAATGTAAGCCAATAGTGCCCTCCCAAAGAAGAGCATTCATACAACTAATTGCTTCTTTAGCCTCTAGTGAGCAAAGGGATGCAGAGAACAAGTGGCAGGTGCATTCCTGTTTGGGAGGAGGGTGGCTATGACTACACATGTTTACATACATCTCTCTCATACACATTTTTGTATTACGTAATTGTAGTATCTGCACAACACATAAACCCTATTGAAATTGTTCCTCCTAGCTATCACTTGATTTCGCATTCCCCATGCGTGTCAATCAGCTAGTGGCCTGGCACAGCATCAAAGCAGACACACTGTAACTTTCTTTCACTCTGAAACAGGATTCTCTTGGTCTATACATCTTGTACTAAGCAGTATAGGGCTTTATATCCAATTAGTGCCCTTGCATGTGATCCATTGGGAAGTATCTGCTAAAGAAGTGGGAGGATTTTTTTTTTTTTTTAGTGCCCCTTCCCCATCTCTAATCAGAGCTGCTGACATTGTGGTAACCAATTTTAGGAGATGAGAGGCGACGAGCAAATGAAAGTGGGTGGTTTCCAGCACTTGTCCATTGATTTCAGTGTGTCTGCTCAGAGGAGTTTTTGCTCCTTGACTCTTGTCTTCTGAAATTTGTTCACATGTCAGGAATCTGGCTGTAATGTAATGGTGGAAGTCTGCTGTTGCATCACTTTCTCCTTTGCATGTCAGGAAACAAAAAAAAAAAATGTATACTTCCTAAGGAAAGTGGTTCTTCCAAACCCACTGTGTCTGTTAAGCATCTTCAGAGAGTACATTATTTTTTATATAATGGTAAGTTGTTCATAAATCAACAAGCCTACACTTTTACATGTTGGCATGGTATAACAGAATTGAGAAATGTGTTGAACTCCTTAATTATTTTTAATTGCTCACTCTTTCACAGGAAGCTTAAGTAGAAATCAAGCATTTGGTTTGAATAGCATAATTAGGTAAAATTTTTTGCATTCTCACATTTTTGGCAAAGCCATGTATTTTTATTGTGCTTTGTTAACTTTTTTTTCTTTTTCACTGTGTATAAGAGAGATTTTGAAAACCTAACCTGAAAATTTATTCAGAGATCACATTATTTATTTGCATATTTCTTCAGTATTCATTGTCTATTTTTGTAGAGCTTTCTGGAGTTCCTTTCTGGAGTGAAGCAACCCATTTCAAAAAGCAACTTGTGAACTACTGCCAAAATAAATTACCCATGCAACCAAAACCACAGTTTGATGTATAACTGATGGAGTTGCCCAGAAAATTTATACTCTCAAAAACAGTTCTAACTCCCTAGAATAGCAGCACTATTCTTTGGGATGGTCTGAGGGTGACAAATGGTGCCTGTGTGACAGGCTGAAAAGGTTTTGTGAAGAAACTGCATTTCTCCTCTCACTGAGCTTCAAGTCAATCACAGCTCTTTTAAACTGAGGGTTTTCAGTAACATGTTTTACCTTACAAGAAAGCAGTAAACATAGGGTTGAATAATATTTTTAAGTAAGTTTGCCCATCCATGTTGCTGAAAATGTCAAAAAGTATACAGATTCTGTTAGCATTGAGATTTTCTATTTTGTTTTGACGGAAAATGAGAGTGGAAAGGAAAAGTAGCTTTAAAGGCAGTTTATTATTTGTTAATATTGGTCACGCATTAGCAATAATATAGTAATGTGATATCACCAAAAGATGTTTACTGTTGGCAAAGGTATTGTGTTATTGTGTATTTATAAATTTATAGAACTATATAAAAAGTATAGGGTGCAGTTGAGAAAGGATTCAGAGTGATCTTTCTTGAAGGTTTCTTTTCTCTCAGTTGTCGTTTCCAAAGTGGCTTTTCTTTAAAACAAAAAACCAAGAAATGATGTTTGGATCCTAATGCCCTTTAAACAAATGCCCTTTGGAGGTGGTGAGGGAATCTAGAACCAGCCCTACCAGTAGCAAAGTAAAGCAGCCACTTCAGACAAATAACTCTGGATGTTATGAGAAGGCACCAAATTATGACTGCTGTATTTTTGCTGCCCAGGAGGGGGAGACGTGCTTGTAGGATTTTCTTCCTCAGGTATCAAAGTAACTTAACCAGCCTCAGCATGCGTGTGTGACACCAAAATATTTTTCACCAGCCCTGGCTGAAGCCCTGTGCAAACACATGGGGGAAGGAAGAGAGAGAGAGAGAGAGAGAGAGAGAGAGAGAGAGAGAGAGAGAGAGAGAGAGAGAGGAGGGAGAAGCATCTTAACTGAGCCTGTGTGTGTAGATCTTACACACACATTGGACCAGTACACAAGGCACAATCCACACATGGAGGTTGATGTGGGGCCTGTCCCCATGATCCCACTTCTCCTTCCAAATATGAGTATACTTATCATTATCTGAACAAGTATGCTTGGTGGGGAGAGGCAGGCACTTCTGGCACTTATTTCTTTCTCTGCTCCAAATCTTCCCCCAGTGGTCTTTTTCCCCTTTATAATTTCAAATGCACATTTGGTCTCCAGAAAGCATAAATGGCATCAAGGTTCTTGATAAGTATGTTTAAAACATAGCATGTTTTTAGCTCATCAGGGTGTTGTGGGCGGCATTCCATTCTTGCTTACATCTCAGTTATAAACTCTAGAGGCAAGATGAGTTTCCAAAATGTCCTGCTTTTAATGTCAACTTATGATTTTTTTTAATTCTCCAGAAAGCCATACATGTAGCATGCCTCGTTTTGCCTCGTTTTGCTTCTTCCCATTTGTACAGATACACACATTTGCAGGCAGAAGGTGCACTTTTACCCTTAAACTGCCCATAACTTTCTGCATAAGAGGAGATATTTGCAAACATGTTTCTGCATTTTAAAAGTGTACATTATGTGCTACTTTGCTAGCAAATATATATTATTCACATCACTTAAGGCAGAGACTGATAACTTTTCTGGGACCCATTTGTAAACTGGACCCACCACCTGTTCTATTGGCTAAGCAGAGCTCTTATTTCAAAACTAATTTCAATTGGGCAGGGAGGAAACCTTGTGGGCACCAGGAAAGGCCTCAGTAGGCACATGTGTGTTCACATTAGCAATCCAGTGCATGTCTAATCAACAGTAAGCCCAACTGAGTTCAAAGGCGCTTACTTCAAGGAAGGTATGTATGTATGTATGTATGTATGTATGTATGTATGTATGTATAGGATCGTAACCCATAGAATCACCTGTTATGAAAAGAAGAAGGTCTAGATTCTGTGTTGCTGCCATATAAATGTGAGTAAGCATTAAAAAGAATGAGCAGGGGAGAAATCCATACATTTAAAAAAATCTTAATTTCTCAGAGAGATCTTTGTGCTCCTTGAAAATTCTTGCCATCAGTTTAATGATCTTTTAAAGGTGGTGTTTCCTGTTAAGAAATGAATGTCTCAGGCTGCATTCCTATATACACTGCCCTGAGAGAAAACCCCATTGAACTCAAGTGATGCTTACTTCTGAGTGGGCTGCATAGGTCTGTGCTGGTGATGTGATACTGGCTGCTATTGTGAGCAGTTTGGGGTGGGTTTTTAAAGGTTCACTCTTCATTAGAATCTAGTTAGTTATTAAAACATACATTCATCCTGCCATATGCTCAGTGATGCAGGTGCCCATGTATGTTTCCGTAGCTGGATCCCATATCTGCAACTACCAGTTGGGACAAACCTGTAATTAAAGGTGCCAAATAGCACCAGAAGCTGTTCAGAGCAGGAAGTAGGATTCTGGATTCTGTCCTTCCTAGCCTTCCCTTCCTGTCAAACACATTATAGACACTAGCCAGAGTTTGTATAAGAACCAAAAGAAATGTGACATGGAAGATCCATGGCTGAAGGAGCAATTCATGTTTGAATGAGTGCAGCGGTGCTGAGGCTGTGGGTGCTGAACCCTTTCCCTCATCCCATTTCCCCCGTCTCAGTATTACTTCAAAGTTGCTATTAACCTGGTGTAGGGACATGCATCTGTTTTGCCTTTAACCAGAGTGAGTGTGTTTCTAGGTATGGATTGATGCAATTGAACAAAGACTCCTCTTCTACATATCCCACTGAAATCAATGTATCTTGAAGTGGAGCATTGCTCTAGCATCACATCCTTTTAACCATGAATTTAAATTCTTGCAATCCCTGTAAATGTTGAAGGGTAATATTTCTAGTAATCTTCTCCCCCAGGACTGTATTGCTCCCTACTTTTTATTATTTCTTTGTTTCACAAATTTTTTACACTGCTTGGTTGTCAAAATCATCAAAGCTGTTTAGAAAAAGATACAACAGTAAAATCAAGAAAAAATCACAGCCATAGTTTAAAACATACAAAGGTTAAAATACTAAAACAGATTAAAATTACCTGAACTTTATAAACCTCTGGGTAGGCTTGTCTCAACAGGAATGTAATTATATAGCTGCCATTCTTAATTAACTGATTGAGTTGTTAGTTTCAATGAAGCAACTCCTCAATAAGCTGCTTTATTCCTCCCACAAATGCATTTGCATTCTAACTATTTCAAAGCACTAAGAGTATTGATAAAGTTACATAAAGTTGAGGGATTTCAAATTCAGATGCATATCAAACAAGCAGGCAGGGCCAGTTAAAGGTGGTTAGGGGCCCTGGTGCAGTTTCTCCAAAAGACCCCCTCTTACCCCAAAAGGCATGACGATCCCCCCCCAATATCTTTATTTGTGACATATATCTGTCATAAATAGTGATTCATACACAGCTGATTAAAAAAAGGAACAATCCCACTTCCACCCCCCACAGAAGCATCAAATGTCTACTTAATTACATTAAACTTTTAAGTCATTTCAGTTTTCAAACAAAGGTATCCTTCCACAAATAGCTATGTGTTCTCTGAGGTCAAAAGCATGTTCTTGCGAGGTCACATAATAAAACTATGCCAGGTTGATTTGAAAAGTAGTGATTTTCTTGTCTGTTCGACTCTCTCGGACATGGATTGCGAATTTGTCCTTTAACATTAAGCCCCAGTGTCGTGAGATCCAGGAATGGGTTCCTTAAATGCCTTATTGGATACAAATTTATACATATTTGCACGACTCTCCTTTTAAAGCATAGCAACTTCTGAACAAATGGAGGTAGGGGGAATGAAGAGTTGCCTGTAGAAGGTCTTGGATTGAACCTCCAGTATCTCTAACTGGGAGAGATCCTGTCTGAAACCATGAAGAACTGCTGCCAGTCATTGTAGACAAAGCTGGGTGGACCACTGGTCTTGCTTGGCACAAGGCAGCTTTCTATGCTTCTATACTACTTAAACACTGAGGTCAGTGCCATTCAGGTGGGGCTTATGCTGTATTCTAGATTCCTGCTTCCGTGTCATAGACCTTCCACCCAAATGGCAGCTTTCAAATGGGAACAGGAAGTGAAGGCAGTGTTTCTTTCTAATATTTTATGTGGGGCAAAGAGGAATTAAGGCCCACTTATTCCTAGGTAGCCTTAATTTTCTCTTATTCCAGGTCCCACTGGACTCAGTGGGAATAACTTCTGATTAAACTGTTGTAAAGCAATTAGTTCATGGTTTTTGGTGATACATTATCCAAAGTAATGATGACGAAACATAAAGAATAAACCACAACAAAAATGTGAAGAAATGCTATTTCAGATTTATGTGGGAGAGGAGGGGGTAAAACCAATAGCAAGCGATTAGATTTAAGATTAAATTCCAACTTAATGGTGTATGTAATAGCATGCATATTATCATTGGTTGTGAGCTTTTGAAATTGTTATTTTCATTATCATACCTCTGAAACTGTGAGCTAACACCACGTGCTGTTTACAAAAGGCTTACCTCTCTCTCTCTTCCTCCTCCTCCTCCATGTGATGACTACACATAGGCATGTTTTTCTGGTGCAAGCACCACAGCAGCTGGGCTCCCAGGCCCATCATGCTCTTGTAGTATGCAGTGCCTAATCTTTTTCATGTGCCATTGGGAAGGGAGCAGTTTCGCTTCTGCCTAATCCTATGGCCTCCTATTATCATTAATGCAAAGGCAGATGCTGTGGTGGATGGGGACAAAGGACAAGCCTATGATGGGGGCCACTGGTCCAGGCTTTCCACATCACCTGGCATGCTGTTGCTGCAGGTCAGATCATAGGAGGGAGGCAGCTGCAGTACAGTGGTGGTGCAAATGATAGGTGTCAGCATGAAACCAGGGTACAGGGACAACAAAGACAGTGAGCTGCAAGAGGAGCCATTCCAGACATCACTTCTTGTGCAATGGTTCCAAATGTACCAGAATTATCTGGTCTTGGCATCAGGGTTAGTTTAAAGGGTGAGGAAGTGTAACATGGCAAATCTTTTCTTCTGTGACTTCATCCAACTCCAACTCCTTCTTTCCCAGTGTAGAACATAATAATCTGCCTCTTTTGCAACCTGTTTTCTGTTGTTGTTGAATCCCATGGATTTTCATTCCATAATGAATGAACATTCATTTCATAATGTTGTTCTATCCTTGAAAGACATGGCTATTTTATGTTCATCAGGTTGGCAATTGCTGAACATATGTGGTATCCAAGGGATCGTAATTAATAAATCAGCCTGTTTCTTTAGCTAAGCACATTCTTGGAAAATAAATATATAAAAATAAATAATATAAATATAAATATTAAAATACTTCATTAAAACCCATGGGATCTACTTAGTAAATGTTTAGAGGTAGGCACAGGCCCCAAGATTTGTCTTGTAGATCTTCTTTTTTAAATAATCCTAACAAACTAATATATTTCTGACATGATCTGTCCATTTCAATCTGTGATATGGGTTTCAATATACTCTTGTGCAGTAAAGCTCTGAATTTCACTCTAATGAGAAATCTAAAAATGTCTATAATGTGTTCTCCTTGGCAGGAGTAGATGAAATTTGCAGGCACAGTATCCCCTCTAGAGTGGGTGGAGTAAGCCTGCCAAATTGCAAACAAATGGGGCAAAGGGCTTTTTAATGTCAAATTAAAAGGAATATACTCTCCACCATAATCCATATTAGGGCAATAATTCTTTGCTAAGAAGAGAGTGCTGTGATAAATGAACATTTCAGGATATGGTTTGTTCATTTCCATTCCACATGAATCCAAGATGAGCATTTTAGAATATTCTGTTCAGGAGGCCTCAGTCAGTTCACTAGAATTACAAAATTCTCAGAGTTGTCTAGCATGCAACTAGAAATGGATGCACAGTACAATCCACAGTTTATAGCTAATTCAGTAAAACAGGACACTATCTGTATGTTTTAGTGGTTAAGGGATAACCCCACTTATCTGGGAAAGGGCCCTAATACAGTCAATACATTCCATAGAACTTCCTTCCTTCTGAGCAGAAATAGTTAGACTTGGGCTATAATGCTCATTGTTCCACTATTACTCCACCAGATCTGTTTGGAGTTTGCCTAGGTTTGGTAGGTCTCAGGTTTGATGCTGAGACTGGGATTTTGGGGTCCATTCTCAGGGCAGCAAGTTTAAATCTCAGGGTCATCACAGCTAGTATCAAATTGCTACCTTTGGATCTTGGGTCTAGGCATTTTGCAACAGAGTCTGGTTATTTTAAAAGATGTCCTTAAAAAAAAAAAAAACCAACACTGATCATTCTGAAACTATTGCATTGATAGTTCCCGTCCCTATTTCTCCCCCACCCCAAATTTCCAATGCAGTCCCCCACTCTAATGAAACCTGTTTCTCTCCCCTCCCCAATTCAGTGTTTTTATTTTCCTGGGCATTTAGTTATCTGTATCTGCCCCTTTACCATAAAGGACTCTGGCCCTTTATCTCTTGGAACACATCCATGGGCCCCATCTGCCCATCAGTTTTCCATCCTTGAAATCAAGCAGCCCCACAACAATGTTACTAGGTTTGTACGTTTGCTCTGTTCTTCCCTGCTAACATCTGGGTCCTGCCTTTGCACTATGAGCAGGTCCAGATTCAGCACCTGCTCTCCTTAGACATCCCTAACTCTGAACTTGCTGTGAGTGGCTTGGAGTGACATTTACATTTCCTGCAATATCCCAGCACACCTCTGGCATAGCATCTCTCTGGGGCATTGTGAGAAATAAATACGTTACAGCTGCCTTTTACATTTCCCACAATGCCACAGAGCAATGCTACACCAGGGTGCTCAATGGCCCTGTAGCTTACCATCATTTAGTGAGTGCTGCTGCATGCTACACCCCTTAATATCACCCCCTCCTGGGCTCATGGGGTACCCCACCTTCATAGAACCGTGTGCACTAGAATACTCAATGCTGAGGGTCCCCTCAAGAGTGGAGCTAGCCCTGACTACTTGTGTTGCCATCAACACTGGCACAGAGATTGGGGGCGGGGGCGGGATATGAAATCTACAGTTTTAAAAGCAAGGAAATGAAGTGTGGGGAATACTAGTCCTAAACAGGAGTTCTGCTTGCACATAAAACCTACACATGAGCATAGACAAGAGTGCTAACCTCTGCCCCATTGCCTTTCAGTTCATAGAGGGTGAAGATCTGAAGCAGGGTGCTTTCTGTCCTCATGGCTGTTGCTTAAGATCTTGCATGGTATATTGCAAGGGGAGCAATTTCATGTGCATGAAATGCTAGAGTAAGGCTAGTGACACCTTCCAATGTGGACATGGCCTATCTGGAAACAATACAGAGTGTTATCTATGCCCTTTTGACTAAATGCAGTGCCATACAACAGAGGACTGCAGGGCTCATCCTTGTAGCTGTACTGGGCTAAACTGAACGAACAGTGTCAACACCCCTTCGCTAGAGACCAAACAATGCAACATAATATAGACTCCTACAAGTATGACTGTCTCCAGTGGTAAAAATATATCTTACAGATGCTGTTATGAAATCCTGCTGAAGCTCAGCTAAGTGGGCTATTGCTTGTTCAGATGGTACATTGTTAGCACAGCATTCTAGTCATGTCATTTTTTTGTTATCTCATATTTGGAAAAAAAATTAAGACCTGCAAAAACATATCAATACTTGAAAATCAGTTCTAAATGTTCTTTTTGTTTGTACAGTTTAGTTACTGAGACTTTGTTATTTACTGATACAAAACTGGTCAAGTAAATGGGACTACAGCAGAGTAAGTGATCATGCCTAGGGATTCCTGGGCATAACCCAGGGAACACTAAGGATGTTTAAGTTCCTCTTATTTCAGCTGAATCCAGATGGAACTTACACATATTTAACTCTGGCTGGGTCATGTCCATTTTTAATTAATATCCCAAAGACATATAAGTGAGTAAATTCCAAATAACTTTTTTTTTTTTTTTTGCTATTCTGACACGTTGCATTTTTACATCAAACTACCTCAGCTACCTTTAATTTTTCTCCTCCCTCTAGATATTAAAGCATGCACTTTGTATTTATTAGGGCTTCTGTCTCAACCAGCCCTTCCCAGTTTAGAAAATGAAACCTGTTTCAAAGCCATGCCAATTTATTCATAGAAGACACTGAACAGAACATACTGTAGTTGCTAACAATCTTTACCTGATCCAATTAGGACAGTGCATGCACAGAAACAAGCTTCCACATGTCTTGTGTTGTGATGTGAAACATAGTGCTTGGTTTGAATTTCCAGGCTTCATCTACCTTTGGGCAGGAGGGGGTAGATTAGGAACTTTGAGAACAGCCCTGATAGGAAATGGCAGCACCAATCACTTCAGTGGTAGGGAAGATGAATTTAGACCCCTCCCTTAAAAAAAAAATAGTGATAGATGTGTCCACAGTCAACAGTATCAACCATCTTAATTAGTGGGGTAGATTGTTCAGCTCAGTGCATGCATAGCTGGATCAGAAGCTATGGGTCTGTGAGGTGTTGTTTAATTATCCAGAATCAAAAACCACATACCCAGGAACAGAAACGGTCACTGCTTGTATATGCTTAATTTGCCTTAAAAGATTTGTGCTTTTTCCACTCATGAGTCTTTTTCATTTTGTTTCTCCTGTACCAGATATGTAATTATATAAAACTCTGAAAAACATGCCATAACAATGAAATGTGACTGTCAACAGCAGACTAACAAATGGAATAGAGTGGATCAATAATTTCTCAGCTCCTGTTGTAAACTGTTGCAATTATACACTGATTGTGTTAACTAATTGTTACTGTGCTTTTACTCAATACTTAACCATTATCAGAAACAAGTTCTGGGAGATCACCTTTGTGTTTATGGAAAGTGTAGATATTTCCCTTGGTACAAGCACAGTGACTCGAGTTGAATGATATTCATGACAGTTCTTGTGCTATGGATTGTAAACATTGTACAAATGTATTGGGTATTCTGTTTGAAATGAAGATTCAAAAAATAGTTAAATGAAATGAAATCCTTCCTGTAAATAACTATATTCAGATTCCATGTATACGAACATTCCTTTAGAGTCCCGATCGTGAAGAGTGTCTTTATCAGCTAGAGACTACTGTCTTGTGTGGCAGTGGTTACATGTGCTATAGTAAAGAACACAGTGTGTGAAGTATTTGGTGTACTACAGTACCATAGTTCTTTTGGTCTGTTAAGTAAGTTGCAATTTGTGATGAAATGAAGTTGAAAGTAGTGCTTCATACTAACAAATTTCTTTGGTTACAACCTGATTTTTCTTGTAAAACTTCAAAGGAAAACTTGAAAATTTTATATATTTGGATTTTGTAGATTTTTTTTTATTGCAACACGAAGTACCAAATCATTAAATAAAGTACACTGTGGTCATTTTATGGATGCCGTGGAGTCTTTTAATGGGTTGTCATCTGCTTGTAAATGCATTCTGTTTCAAAAGATTGAGCAACTGTGCAACGGTAAGTCTTCAGGGATCTAGATTTGGCATGGATGTCAACACAAAGAGTCCATATATCTGAGACACAATTATTAGCTGCTTCCACAATCCAACCACGGTTTCTGCTGGAAAGAATTTCCTCCCAAAACTGCAGCAATTTATTTTTATATATAATAGAATTTACTAGAGTTTATAAGGAGAAATACAAAGCTTAATATAAAATATCCTTTTTTGTCCAAACTAAAACATTAAATAAGATAAAAACATAGAAGGGGGGGGGGGAGAGAATGAAAGAAAGATTAAGAAAAAGAAATATAAAAGGTATTAAAAGAGAGAGAAAAAACTAAAGAACTTCCTGTTCTTTGTCTGTCCATTATATATAAACAATATTCACTTAATCTGTTCCAGTATAACACCAAACAATACCACTTTCTATAAACAAACATTATCTTCAATCCTCAAATCCAAGTGCCACTATTTCATTTTCTTTTTCATGCAAAAAGTCTGAGGTTTCCACTCCTTAGTAAATGTTAACAATAACAATGGTGTGTGAGGCTGAGGTGTCTCAATGCCAAGTAGCTTGTAGGATCCTAAACTCTTTACTAGGAATACCGTATTTTTCGCTCTATAGGATGCACTTTTCCCCTCCAAAAATTAAGGGGAAATGTGTGTGCGTCCTATAGAGTGAATGCAGGCTGCGCGGCTAAGCCCAAAGCCAGAACAGGGAGACGGAGAGCTGTGCAGCGCTCTGTCTCGCTGTTCTAGCTTGGGTTTAGCTGCGCAAAGCCTCCGCAGGGCACCGGAGAGAAGGCACCCCGCTGCCCTGCGGAGGCTTCAAAGGCTGTCCCCGAAGCCAGAACAGCGAGACGGAGCGCTGCACAGCACATGAGCATGAGCATGAGCATGAAAGCACTGTTTTCCTATGATTCCCAGCAACTGGGATTAATTTACCATCCTAGATCCAGTAAATAGGCAGAATTATTATTATTACTATTAGTTATTATTATTGCAACTTGTGTGTTGCCTTTCAAAATCAAAGGGCTTCTTAAGCTGGCTTACAATTGAAAGGTTCATAAAGAATAAAACAAAATAACATAATTACATTGCTGTTGTCTTTGTCCATGGAGTTTTCTTGGCAGTGGCTTGCCGGTTCCTCCTCCAGGTGGATCACGTTTGGTCAAAACTCTCCACTATGACCTGTTCATCTTGGGTGCCCTGCTTGGCATAGTTTATTTATTTATTTTACGGCTATTAGCCCATAAAATATGTACAAACATAAAAGCACAGAAGCATAAAAACCAATACATCTAACAACAGAAGGGGAACACCACGATGCAAGGGTGGGTCATTGAACAGTGACAGTAACGGCTTGGGGCCCGGAAAGATCCAAGGGACGGTTCACAGAAAAAGGAGAACTGGAGACGAGATCCGTCATGCACTTTCATCATGACTGTCCGATTAGTTTTTGTTGTTGTTGGGTTTTTTTGGTGGTTTTTGTGTGTGAGATAACTGCATTCAGGAATCTCGCCACCTGCAGAGTTACAGAAGGATCTGTATCCTGCAAGAGCAGTGCGGCATGTGACTCAACAGGCCTGCCAACCAAGCGCAGTAAAGCAGGACCCAGGAATTTAGTCCTAGCTATGCTATGTAAGGGACAGTTGAACATTATATGAGGAAGAGATTCAAATGTTTTCCCGTCACACTCGCATAGCGGAGACACCAAACCCTTGGAAAATCTGTAGCTCAACAGGTTCGATGGAAAAACATTGAACCTTGCACGAATAAATGCAAGTCGGTGTGGTGCAGATGAAAGAGATGACATGTATGATGGAAGGCCAAGTGGTGGGGTTATTCCGTGATACCTGGGAGAGCAGACACCCCCACCCCTGGAGAGGTTGTGTTGATTTTCAATGTCTGCTAATCTTTGCTCGATAAGGCTTTTGGCTGAGCGTAGGTTCATCTTTAAGGAGTCCGCTGGGGAAATTCCGATGCTCAAAAGTTTGGCATGGATTTTTCCTACCCATGGGTTAACAAAGTCATCCCACCAGAGGCACTGAAAGAGGTAATGGTCGGGAAGCCTATGCCAGCTGGACAGCCAATAGCCAAAGACTCGCTTCCAGATGACCGTCTCCAATGATGCAATATTTAACTCCAGATGTATGGCTGCATTGCTCACACACATGGGGAGTTTCAGGAGGCGACGGAGAAACTGATTCTGCAATGTCCCCAGCGATGTTAAATTGGACCCTGGGGCCCAGAGCGGGGCAGCATAACAGAGGGTGGAAACCACTTTTGCGTGGTACACCTTCAATGCAGAAGGGATGTGGGAGGCTCCGTCGGCCGCAAAAAATTGGAGTAGAGTGTAAAGTATTGTTTTCCCTTTGTTCAGTAAATACTGTATCTGTGGCTTCCAGCTTAGGTTATAGTGAAAAAAGACTCCCAGGTATTTAAATTTGAAAACCTGTTCTAATTGGACTCCATCTAACTTCCAGCTGTAAGTTTTCCGAGACCTGGTAAAGACCAGTACTTTTGATTTTCCATGATCAATTGTCAGGTGGTTGAGTTTGCAGTAAGCCGCATAGTTCATAGCTTCTCTGAGTTATTCAAGCCCCTTCGCCACGGCAAGGCAGTGATCCATGAAGGGACCAGAGACCAAATTGCAAACATGCGCTGGATTATGGAGAAAGCTAGAGAGTTCCAGAAAGACATCTACTTCTGCTTCATTGACTATGCAAAAGCCTTTGACTGCGTCGACCACGGCAAACTATGGCAAGTTCTTAAAGAAATGGGAGTGCCTGATCACCTCATCTGTCTCCTGAGAAATCTCTATGTAGGACAAGAAGCTACAGTTAGAACTGGATATGGAATAACTGATTGGTTCAAAATTGGGAAAGGCGTACGACAAGGCTGTATATTGTCTCCCTGCTTATTTAACTTATATGCAGAATTCATCATGCAAAAGGCTGAGCTGGATGAATCCCTAGCCGGAATTAAGACTGCTGGAAGAAATATCAACAACCTCAGATATGCAGATGACACAACCTTGATGGCAGAAAGTGAGGAGGAATTAAAGAACCTTTTATTGAGGGTGAAAGAGCAGAGCGCAAAATATGGTCTGAAGCTCAACATCAAAAAAACGAAGATCATGGCCACTGGTCCCATCACCTCCTGGCAAAGAAATGGAGGTAGTGAGAGATTTTACTTTCTTGGGCTCCATGATCACTGCAGATGGTGACAGCAGCCACGAAATTAAAAGACGCCTGCTTCTTGGGAGAAAAGCAATGACAAACCTAGACAGCATCTTAAAAAGTAGAGACATCACCTTGCCACCAAAGTCTGTATAGTAAAGGGCTATGGTTTTCCCAGTAGTGATGTATGGAAGTGAAAGCTGGACCATAAAGAAGGCTGATTGCCGAAGAATTGATGCTTTTGAATTATGGTGCTGGAGGAGACTCTTGAGAGTCCCATGGACTGCAAGAAGATCAAACGTATCCGTTCTTAAGGAAATCAGCCCTGAGTGCTCACTGGAAGGACAGATCGTGAAGCTGAGGCTCCAATACTTTGGCCACCTCATGAGAAGAGAAGACTCCCTGGAAAAGACCCTGATGTTGGGAAAGATGGAGGGCACAAGGAGAAGGGGACGACAGAGGACAAGATGGTTGGACAGTGTTCTCGAAGCTACAAACATGAGTCTGACCAAACTGCGGGAGGCAGTGGAAGACAGGAGTGCCTGGCGTTCTCTGGTCCATGGGGTCACGAAGAGTCGGACACGACTAAACGACTAAACAACAACAATTACATTGCTAAAATTGCATGCAAATTAGAGGGATTAAAAATCTTCAATAGAGAAACAAACCAACATTAAAAATGTAGCAGCTAGCCTTACGCCCTCAAATGCCATAAGACGACTTATTTCCCACCCCCTCCCTCCAATATAACAGACGCCATTGGCTTGGATTCTGAAGGAGAGAGCTGAATATGTCAACTTGGTGCGGCTCCCCTGCACAAGCAAAGGAAGACACTCTTGAACGCTGTCCTCACCTTATCCATGCCATCCTACATTTGATGCCTAATTTGGCTTTCAAACTAATTAGTCTAATGATTATCACATTCCTGACAGAAGTTGACAAACTGTCTAGACATTCTTTCTTTTCAGCGTTAAAAAGAGAGGAACTCTAACAGTAGATAATTGCCTTCCTGCAAAATCGTTATGCATTTAACACAACTGAACACTTGCTAGGCTAGTTGTCTGCAATATGCCTGGGTATATTATTGGTGTTTCTGTCTACTCTAGTAGTGATACACATCTGTGCTTGTTTATCTGAAACTGGCTGAAAGTTCATTTTATTCAGTTATTTATTTTTATTTATTATTCAAGAAAACTATAAGCATTAAGAAAAACACACAGGATTTTTGTTGTAGTTGCCATTTCAACTTTATTCTGCAGTTTAAAAAAAAAACTTCACAGAATACCATACAAATATGCAGAAAACAGAATGTGGAAAAACTAACTGAGATATGTTAATTGACCATAATAATTATACTGCATTTTGCTTTGATACTCAATTCAATACTTTTTAAAAATGAAGGAATGTACCAGTACCATTTTTTCAGGTTTGTAACACAAACAATTGCAGTTCAGCATGAGATTGCATTATTTTTAAAAACAACTTACTGTTATATTTGCCACCACCACCCAATCGTTCTCTCTCTTCTCTGTCTCTCACACACCAGAATTGAGCACACATATCTTCATACAGTTATACATTCTGAGATACATACAGGCTCTTTCAATCACTTTTGGCTACAACCTGCGCTGTTGTCAAGAAGCTGCTGCATGTGACAGCTTTTCTATATACATCAGAACTCCAGCAAGGAGTTGTGGGCAAGGACAAATAACTATAATGTTTGCACTGCACTAGTATGACATCTGATCAAGTCAACAGAAACCACCTGAGCTGTTTTCCATACAGTATTAAAATTTATTATGCATCCTTCACCCTAAGGTCCCAGGACTGGCTACAGCAATTCAAACACAATGTCAAGATCAGTTTAAAACAACTTACAATCACAGAAAGAAAGAGGTTTCTAAAAATGTCATTTGTCTTATCATTCACTTTTAATTGGTATTAGAGCTGCCACTGTTTTTTAATGCAAGAGAAAGTAAACTGGATCCGGATGTAATTGCATCATTATTCATATCATCAGGTTTACATTTGTTGCAAGATTGTGACATGGGACCATTTTTAAAAAGCAAAATCATACCATATCCCATTTATTTAGGCACTTGAGAGAGAAATCAGTGCCCACAAATGTATTTTAACAAACCAATTTAATTTTCTGGCAGCTCAATTCTAACCTGAATCTAGCAATCTTCTGATAGGCGCAGATAAGTGCTCAAATGTTCACTGAACAGGAAGGCCTACCCTGACCAGAAGAAGTACACATTGATCTCCTGAAGAGTTTTGGGTGAGGCCCTATTTACACATATTAAAATCTGAAAAGTAATGTAAAACTCAATTTCACATATTCCAAATCAATGCAGATTAGTATTCAAGTATACTGAAAAAGTCTATTTTACAGCATCTTCAGCTGGAGTTTGCTCCTGACAATTTTTAAAGTAGCTTTACTTAAGCTAAACCTACAAAATAAAGATAAACTCTGCAAAATAACAAATAAGCTAAATATATAAATATTAATTTTAAGAAGTACAAATGAGCATGGCAAGTTATTCTGGAATGTTTAAAAGTAGCATATCAATTTAGGAAATAAGCTACCACTCAAATAAAGGTCAAATTAGGTCCAGTCGTGACTGACTCTGGGGTTGCGGCGCTCATCTCGCTTTATTGGCCGAGGGAGCCGGCGTACAGCTTCTGGGTCATGTGGCCAGCATGACTAAACCGCTTCTGGCAAACCAGAGCAGCGCACAGAAACGCCGTTTACCTTCCCGCTGAAGCGATACCTATTTATCTACTTGCACTTTGACGTGCTTTCGAACTGCTAGGTTGGCAGGAGCAGGGACGAGCAACAGGAGCTCACTCCGTCACGGGGATTCGAACCGCCGACCTTCTGATCTGCAAGTCCTAGGCTCTGTGGTTTAACCCACAGCGCCACCTGTGTCCCTACCACTCAAGTATTTACACCTAAATATCAGAATTGCTATTATCCTGAAAGCGGGTATTTAAACAGAAGTCACATCACTGAAAGTTCAGTATAACTCATCAATTTATGGAGCACAAACCAGCTCTCTTCAGGTTAAATAAGCCAACAAATTTTAAAAGTACTTAAAAAAAACAACCTAATTAAAGCATTAAATATTACTAGTTTTACTACAGACAAAGTTGGAATACAATTCCAAGGATAAACATGTTGACCTATCATTTTGCATCCAGGGCCTCTTTATCCATTTTGGCAGGAAAATGCTTGTGTGGTCGTGGTTTCATGCAAGATATTTATCAGGCTTTCACAGTATTGTCATATATTTCTGCCAGCAGTTGGTGCCAAAATGCACTCTCTACATAAGAGCGCCAGGTGGTTTTTCAAATATGTTTCTGGTCTATTGTTATTTTACCTTTTTGGAAGTTTTACATTATTGCTGTTAATTTTTTTGTTTGCTTGTTTTAATTTTTTTGTAAACAACTTCCAGCTGCGTGTTTTTAACCCGGAAGCAGTGCATAATTTTTTTTTAAATAAATGTTAAGGCCGTTATGTGGAGCCAGTCTCCCAACAACTCTCAGTGGCTTCAACGCTGCCATCACAAATGGGGCAGTATCTATACACCCACCACTTAGCTTTCATAATATATGGGGAGAGATAACTGCGGCTGCTATGTGAATTAGCTAAGTTTCCATCTGGCACAGCACTGGTCCACACAATTTTCAGTGCATTCACATCCTTCTAAAGTGCTAAAACTCGCCATGTTTTGGAATTTTTCTGATGCATATGGCTATCCAACTACTGCTCTTTTGGGCTAAAGAACTGTGCAATTGTATAGTATTAATCCTGCTTGCTTTCCTTATTATAGAGTGTCTATGGAAATTCTAAACCTTCAGCCACCACCAAAGATGGAAAAAAGAGAAAACCTTTGAAGGGATGTATTAGAGGGAATACTCTCCCTCTACAAAGAGGCAAAACTCAGCAATGCAAGTTCATGGAATTCCAAATAAATACTTTTGCAGCACAGCAAATTGTGATGGAATTTGCATTTCTAGGGATTTCAAATGAAGGTAATGCAAGTTAAATGTTCCTTACACATGGTAAAATTATGGCATCCACAGGGCCTTTTCTAAGCACCCTTACAGTGCAATCCTATGCGTGTATACTCAGAAGCCAGACTCCATTGAGTTCAGTAAGATTTACTCCCAGGTACCCATGCGTATTATTGCAGTTTTAGTTTGACAGCAATAGCATCATCTTCATTTCACAAATGTTAATAAATATAATTAAGGACTTTATCATGATTGGAAAATCTCTGTTACACCACACGAGACATGAAATGGACACAACTATAATGTTCAAATACATCCTAATGTTATCTTCAATTTAAATAAAATTTGTATGGAAATTTCATATATTTTCAACAAACCAAAAAAGCCATTTTATAGCTTATTCCAAGGTACAACTGTGCTTTTAAAAATATATCAAATTTTTGTGTTGGTACCTAAAGAGTAAGATTCCCAAGTTCCAGATTTAACAAGGATCTTTTGGGGAAATAACTTGTTTTTCTGTAAAACTGTACAACTGTAAAGAAAGTAAAATACAATAGCATTTTTCTCAAATATTACATCACATCATAAACATAATTTTAAAATATTTTACAACTATTTGTGAACCCAAAAAGACACTAGTCTTCTTTTTTCTGTGTTTCAAATCGTTCCATCAATGCTCTAAATACATTTCCTGGTATTTTCTGATGTTTGTCTATTAAACATTGTATTGCATTTTTTGCCTATAAGGTCAAAAAGAAAATAGCTCATTATTGTAACAGCTTTCAGTCAGTCACAGATTAAAATTAAAACCAGCATTTAGCCCTTTTAGTAGCAATAAAAACCCAAGATACCAGCAGTTTAATTTCAAAATTACAAAACAACTGTGAGATGCAAATGCACAAAATGGAGTACGAAGTATTAGCAACTGTCAGGTGGGTTGAAGTTAGAATTCTGATGCTTTCTATCCAATGATTTATAGCATATAGTTAGCAAAGCTAAATAGTTAACATGGGGTCCAGACCCAAAATATGCAACAAAACCCACAAGAAATCTAATGTTTGTTCTCTAATAATACCCCATATGCGTAGCAAGGTAAACTTGGTCCTCTTCCTTAACCCAGCCTAATGACAGGCTGAATCATCCAGAAAAACCTGAAGCTGAGAAGTCACAATACACTCTAGCATCATGACCAAGAATGGAATAAGAGAAATTTCTGGCTGTGAGTCCAGAATAGCAAGATTCAAGTTGGATATGTTTCAACAAATGTATTTTAAAGCTTGTAAGGTCTATCTTCAAAAGGAGATATGTGACACTCTTCTCCCATCTCTCATTATTCCTTATTCTACTGTCCTTGCACTCTCTTGTTTCTTTAGTTCTTTGCATCTTTATCTCAGCCAGGTCAAATTCACCTTTTCCCATTCCCATTCTCAAATCACAACCTCCCAAAATGTTCTCCACTGATTTAGCATACCGCTGGGCAATCTTGGCAGTTCACCTCAAAATCAATGAAATTAATCAGCTTCATCCCATGGCTCTTTGGGATGTTTCCATAACTGTATTCAGAACATAGGAATATTACACTACAATTATTTAGGATTAGGATAGTAACTTTGCTACTTCAGCATTATGAAAACAAAAACTTACTTTTTCTGCCAGTTCTGCAGCAGTGACATTTGGGTCATATGGAATAGGATCTCCAATATATGTGCGTAGTTTGACAGGGAAGTTTCCATACAATGGGACTAGTGGCCAACGAGTCTTCTCATAGACCCATCTAAGAAATTCTGGTTCATTAAAAAGAAGGCGGGGGAAGACATATTTAAGAGAATAGAAGGTAAAATAAAGTTCTGTTGCCCAAATCATGCAACTCTTTAAAGGTATCTTGGAGGCAATGGCTTTCAAGTCATGTTTATACAGTAATGCCTCATAAATTACTGATGCAAGCTAAAAGCCTCACAGTTCTGGAATATGTACAGGTATATCCAATCCTGAGCTAGTTGCACAGATTATGCATTCTAAGCCAGAAGTCATGAGAGAGAAGAAATAATTGCTGAAATATCTCCAAGATGTAGGTTGTGTTTGCATGTAATGTTACCCCCACCACCAATCACAAGCTTTTGCTTCCATTTCCCACCAACCAGTAATATCTGAATCTGGACAAACTGTTGATATTAATTCTGGTTTAGGGAATCCTACTGCATTTCCTTAACTATAGTTAACACTAACCACAGTTCTTGGTTCAACATACTGAATAACTACAGTTACTTGAAAACAGAAGCAAAAACTTATGATCTCCTCTTCTGCATGACTGTGAGAAGAAAAAGAGAAGTGCAGGAATCCAAAACTATAGCTTAGTATAAAGTATGAATGAAGCCTTAGGTCCTACATAACCTCTCTTCCTAGTGTAGAATAGTAAAAGAAGAGATTCCAAAAGTTGTTTTGGAGGAAAGAGTCATTGTTCTAGAAACATATTGCTGCTTTCTTAAATACCTGTGTTATAAGACAGGGAGCATGTCCTGTGATAAATACCAGTAGATTCTCTGCTTAGCCTTTCTTTAGGTCTTCATAGGACCATAGTCAATCAATGTGCTATTGTCATAAGAGGGACAGAACTTATATCTAAACAAGTGTGAGAACTGCAGCAAATTCCCCACCCCTTTTAGGAAGACCCTTAAATGAAATTTAGTCTGCCTTCTTTATCTTTGATTATACATGCAATTAGCTAATATTTTAAGATTTACTTAACAACTACAATAGTGACCCTCCATTTATTTTTTTTAAGAGCCTGGTTTGGGGGGTGGGGTGGGGAAAACCTCTTGTATAGTGCCTAGGAAAAAGAGAAGGCAGGAAGCAGGCACAGGGAAAGCAGAGCAGAAAGATGACTTATGAAGTATGGAAACTAAAGTATGGGATAAACAGATTCATGGTGGCTGCCTAAAGGATGGTTGAAGGCTAGGCTGAGAAGCAGACATATGAGAGGACTGAGCATGAATAGGGTGGAGGCAGAAAACAATAGAAAGGAAAGCAACAAAAAGGATCAGGGGATAGAACGGCAACAAAGCCTTCTGTTATATTTTGTAATGGTTGTGAATTACACTTTTTCTCTGTCTCTCTTTTTTACAAAATTGAATGTCAAAGGCATAGGTGGGGGGAAGGTAATAGGAGATTTAAGAAAAAATGGAACCAGTCTGGAACACCTTGCTACACAGAACAGTATATATCTAGGTATTAAGGCTTTGCTAATAATTCCAAAAGGACAACTGACACTTGTGGATTTGTAGAGCTGGAGTTAGCATAAAGCAACCTCATCCCTCCAGATGTTTTGGATTACAAATACATATTCACTTCACAGCACTTAATGATTAAAATGTCAACCACATCGTTCAAGAAAGAAAATCTTACCCCTATATGCACCAAAGATAGCAAGCCAAAGGTTCAACCAGGAAAGCAATAAATGTAACAACTGAAAGCATAATATAAAAACCCCAAAAACTGAAGTTGCTTACTTATTCCACCAAATGTTCGAACGCTTTCCCGAACATTTTGTGTGAAAAGGGGAATGATGGGCTGTAAAGATGAAGGACATGCGTTAGCAGTTTCTGTCTCACACTCAAGGCGTTGCATCCTAAATAACAGAGTGCATTCCTCAGTGATTACACACTAACGATTACTTTGTATCATTATAGGATTATTAAATGAGTAGAAAGCCGAGAGAACCATGCTAAACCATTCATTAATTACATTTGTATCTTATGCTTGCTCCAAAGAGCTTAGTGCAATTTTCCCACTTACTCTTTTCACAGCTGTCCAGTGAAACAGATTACCCAATGAGATTCATATGGGAATGGGCATTTGAACCTGGGTCTCTATCACAAAATTGAGTTTTTAGCCACAGCATAATATGAATCCCCTATTATTACACCTATAAACTTAGAATGTGATTCTGTAGAGAAAGAAAGAATTTGTTTTGGAGTAAGAAAAACCCTCAAGGTAAATCTGTATTTTCAAAGGAAAACCAAACCACTCTACTCACAACTAGAACAAGAATCTATTTCACCCAAATGCTTGTGTTTCATAGCCGCATATTCTAACAGAAACAATTGGAATGCTAAAAATTAAGGTATATAGGATCACAATCAATATCTTATCACTTCTGATACCGTATTTTTCGCTCTATAGGATGCACCAGACCATAAGACGCACCTAGTTTTAGAGGGGGAGAACAAGAAAAAAAAAAATATCTCCCTCTCTGCGCAGCGCCCCTCCAGCGAAGCGGCAGGAGAAACGGAGCCCCTTCCATTTCTCCTCCAGCTTCGCTGAAAGAGCGCTGTGCAGAGAGGGAAAGCTGTGCAGCGCCTCTCCAGCAAAGCAAAGCCAGGAGAGCAAGAGGGATTGGTGTGCACCGATCCCTCTTGCTCTCCTGGCTTTGCGTTGCTTTCGCTGAAGCCATGGAGCCTGCATTTCCCCTTAATTTTTGGAGGGGGAAAAGTGTGTCTTATAGAGCGAAAAATACGGTACTTCTCAGCATTCTATGTGAGCTGTTCCTGTTAAAAAACATTATTTTGTCCATAAGATCATTAATTTCATCCTCAATGCAATTTGAAAAAGCAGACTTTGCCTTCTATTTATTTAAAACAAGGGCAAATGAAATTAATTTTCAGAATGAAAAGACTGATACAATTAAAGCCTTTTTTTGTACCAGGACAGCCCCCCTCCAAAAAAAAAATATGGATCAAGCCATCAGACTGTATGATAGTCAATCAGACAAAACATCTGAAAGCAACATAACCTATTAAGAAATCTTCAGTAATAGCCTTGCATATAACACATTCATTTATTCACATTAGTCTAGATGGCCATTCAAAAGATAAGACAGGAGGAACAATTCAGGATTTTATTTGATGTTCTGTAATTTCCAGGAAATTGATGGTTTTGTTGGCATACACTACGGTGTTACACAGAAGAACCAGGGCACTAACACAATACTTTACCATTTATACAACTACTTTGGAATATGTAAGATCTGATCAACTTGGATAAATGGAAACATTATTTATATAGATTCTCAATGTATGTGGTGGGCTTCCATATAAACATTTTTTGAAGAGCCATTAAGTGCATCCATTTTGTTTCAATTTCTGCTTGCTTGTCTCTGCTTCTTGTAGTTCTCTCTGGATGAAGAACATGAGCAAGCAAATCATCTGTCTTTACTTTGTTGATTTTACATATAGAAAGATTCCAACACTGATGGTGCTGGTTTGGTTAAGATGCCTGAAGTTATATTGCATTTATGCTCAGAAAACACTCACCACTTTTGCATCAATAGCCACTTGAGCAAATCCTTTACGATTTCCCCATAGTATGGGGTAGTATTCATTAGCAAACAGGGCTTCCCGAACTCCTCCTGGTGAAATGGCCAATGAGCATCCGCTCTTTAATGCTTTTATACATTCCTCCTGTGATCCAGGCAAAGTACGAAACACTTCAACTACGATTTTGAAACCTGCAAAGAGTTAAGAAACAAATAGCTCATGAGAGAAATCTGGAATAAACAGTAGGCAAAAAAGAAAAATGGAAATATTGAACAAAACCATGAAAGAATTGGATTTTATACACCTAAATGCAGTCCAGCACCCACCTCTTGTTCACATCCTCCTGCATCAATATTGGGCTTAATCAAAACATTTACCGTATTTTTCGCTCTATAAGACGCACCAGACCACAAGACGCACCTAGTTTTTGGAGGAAAACAAGAAAAAAAATATTCTGAATCTCAGAAGCCAGAACAGCAAGAGGGATCGCTGCGCAGTGAAAGCAGCAATCCCTCTTGCTGTTCTGGCTTCTTCTGTGATAGCTGTGCAGCCTGCATTTGCTCCATAAGATGCACACACATTTCCCCTTACTTTTTAGGAGGGAAAAAGTGAGTCTTATAGAGCAAAAAATACGGTACTTTCAAAACAAAATAGTGATAATTTTAAGCAACTATTGACTCATCATTTTTCTCTAGGACAAAGTTTGTTACCTAATTTCCACATATCAGGTGCATTTGGGCCAATTCAAGCTTAGTGCTGCAGGGCTTACATGGTACTAATACAGAAACAACAAACCATTACTATTATCACTCTAGAAAAGTTAGTGTTTTGAAGACACATTATATTTCATAAAATTTGTGAATTGTTTTATAGACTATAAATTTAAAAGTTTCATAGAGTTTGGTGTAATCAGACAGAATTCTCGGTACAATTAATAATTTGGCAAGTGACCGTTCCATTTGGTCACATTAAATTTTATTTAGTTTAACAGTGTTTTTCTACACCACTCTCACCGAAGGGTAATTAGCACAGCAAGATATATTTCATGGCACATTTGGGAATTTTAGCAAAGGGTAAAGGAAACAACTATGGCAAATTCTAACCACTGTTAAGTATTACATCTGTATGGGGCTGCAACTGTGAATAAGAAACACCTTATTTTCTAACCATTCCTCAGGAATGGTTATTTAGTTTTTAATATAGGATATATTTTTAAAAGTCATGAAAGATACTGTTTCCATCTTCAAAGGGCTACAACTAGAAAAGGTACAGTCAATCCCTTTTCAGATCATTATTACCGATTTTCACCACTGAAGACAGAACTCAGTCCAGTAAGCAAATCATAATAAAGTAAGTTAAATTTCAAATCTGCAATGCAGAAGCCACAATTTAAGAACATTCTCAGTGAGTGTGTTCATGTGTCATGGTAAGCTATGGATCCCAGGTCTGCGATCTGAAGTCACATGGAGCTACCACATTGCTACAGGTAAGCAGGGCCAAGGCCTGGTCAGAATCTCAATGCAGAACTGCCTGGGAATCATATGTATACCACCTTGGGCTCCATGGTGGAAGAAAGGTAGGATATAAATGTAAGGGGGGGGGGGAGGAGAGAGAAACAAAACGACATACAAACACAGCCAGTGTTCATTTCTGCATTTTGAGTTGTTCTAAAACTCTACAAACTGCATATTTGCTCACTGAATTTATGTATGAATGCACCTGTGTACACAAACAAATAAACCCTGTCCATAACACGTGTCTTCAGATGTCCAGTTAGTACTCTTAACTGATCTACAAGCATCATAATCACATTTCACAGTTTTTACCTGGTAATGAAAAGACGAAGTGATCAGCAACTACATGGATGAATTTTTTCTTCTTAGTAAAAGCAACAGACACGAAGTAGAAAAAGTCTATAGGTGTTGCTCCGTGATAAAAAATAAATAGGGCTGGTCCATCAGGTATTTTTTCTAGGCCGTGCACCTCATAACCTGTTAAGAAGAGAAGGGAAGGTTAACATTTGATATCAACTTTGCATTGCAAAAGCTTACTCAAAGAAGCACCAGAACTACAGTTGCAAATGACAGGCAAGCAAAGGCCACATCACAACTGGACATTCAATATGAAGGATTGAGTACATTCCTGGAAAGGAAGCCTCTTTTGAACTACTTTTTAATGCCCTCATAAATGACTGACTTGTCTGCCAGTTAGGTAACTGCTGACTTCTCTTTTGTTACTTTAGACAGAAGTTACATTGCTCTTAAAAATGATATCTTGTATTGGACTAGCTTCTGTCAATGAAAAATAGTAAGAGCTTCTAATCTGGGTTATATGGTTACCTTGGGACACAAAGGTAACCATCGGGGGTTCATCTCAGTTTCTCCACCAGCATATGCTAAATCTCATAATCTTGTTTAGTTACTCTTCAACATACTTGTGCACTCTTTGATAAATGCAGTCAGTATCAATAAAGTCCATCTCCAAAGAAAACATTCCTGTTCTGTAGAGGAATTATAGTGTCCTGCCAAAATTGCAATGGCTTTTGTCCTTTTCAGATCATTGCTGCTGTTCCATTATCAAATATTAAGAATCTCATTCCATCTCTGCCTTGCTCCTGAGAAACATTTTCTGCAAGTAGAGTGGGCAACTGAAAACATATCTGATCATCCCAATACAATTGGCTCCACCCCATGAAAGCACATATATGAAAATCTGTAGAGAAAATCCGCTTACAACATTACACTACCTTCAAAAGGAATTCTTCTGTTGATAAGGAATCTGTCCCATCTGACTCAAAAGATTTCACTGACTACTTCATGGGCACACCCTCTTCTTGAAAACACCTGCAAAGTGGGGGAATAACCACCTTTGTTGTTGCTGTTGCACAGAGGACCTGGAGCTGTAGATGCTAATCTTTAAGAACCACCTGCTCACATTTAGAGTTTCCAAGTCCAGGAATTGGAGAGACTGTTCTGAATGGGGTTGCACTGTACCTGAAAAAAGGTACATGGTTTGGGAGCTCTCCAAGATTTCAAAGCTGTCACTGGAAGTACAAGTAGCCTCAGTGGGAATAGTTACTCCTCACCAGCTATAGCAATTCATGGACTTGGACAGCAGGTCTCAGTAATCCACGCTCTGATAACCTCATGACTTGTTACTGCAATGCACTCTACGTGGGGCTACCCTTAACTATAGTCTGGAAGATGCAGTTAGTGCAAAATGTGGTTGCCAGGCTCCTAAAAGGGGCAGCCAGATGGGATTCAAGTGATTCCAATCCTCAGAACTCTGCACTGGCTGACTGCATGCTACTGGGCCTATTTTAATGTGTTGGTACTGGTGTACAAAGCCCCAGATGACTTAGGAGCAAAGTACTCCTTCCAATACCTACTCTCCCAATGGGAGTGCTCTCCCAATACCTACAGGTCTGTGTTCCAAGATCCAACCAGTGGCCTGGCTTATTGGTGGTGGTCTAAGGCAGTGGCCTTCTCAGTGGCAGCACCCTGAACATGGAACTCCCTCCCAAAGGAAATGTGGTTGTCCCCCACACTGTCACTATTCAGATACCAATTTTTAAAATGTTCACCTGGGGATCTGGGCCATAAACGGGCTATGGAATTTAGTAGTTCTGCTATTTCACTGCCCTTCCATGTCGATCATTTATAAGTTTTTAAATGTAGTGTACTGGTCTGGGCTTTTTTTTAGAAAGAATGGAATAAAATCATTTCAGGTTAAGGCAAGGTAGGGTAAAATATTTAGAAATTTTTCTATGTTTATTGTGCTATACTCAAAATTGTTTACCAAGTCACCTGAGGCAAGATCTGAATAGGGGAACTTCCCAACCTTCAGTTCATTGTTTCATAATCTAATTATAATTATGTTTCATCACATAGGTAGGTTGCAACAGGGGTGGAGTGTCCCATTTTACTCGCTTAAGGAGAAACAGGAAGTGCCATCCTGGTGCCTCCAGCAATGGTGCCAATTTGAAGAAAAATCTCGCTGGAAATCAGTGTAAATGGCAGCGGTGGAGGCAGTGGGGCAGAAGGGGTGCCCATAAGGACACAGCCTTGGGGGCTTCTGCTGCCTGAGGCAGCAGTCTCACTCTGCTTAATGCCTGGACCAGCCCTGGGCTGCAAGACAGGTAAAGATAAATTCATGTGAACACCTGACTATTTAGCCAAATAGAAATGCTTAAGAATATCCAAGAACCGTCATCAACCTGAGTTTAAGCAAAGGGTCATTCCATGTCATTTCAATGAGGTCATGTCACCATCCATCTCAGATGTTGATGAAATTTGAAACCCACTTAAATTTTTCCCTCCATCTCAAACGGTTTTAATTTTATAGTACTTCGAAGTTTTGTTAAATCTGCATTGTCTGTCCCTATTGAGACCCTCGGCATAAGATACCCTTGTGTACATTTCTTCTTCTTCTCCATAAACAAGTATCAGATTGAAATTTTACACAGAGCTCAATAAAATGATGACGATTTAAGAAAAAAATACACCAGCACTCAAAAGATTTTATAAATGCCTATTTTTTTAAAATTTTTTTTAAAATGCACTTGTAGCCTAGTTTTTTGGGTGGAAAAACTAGGTTTAGAAAATCCATAGCTGTAATAACTTCAAATTTCCCAAAATTAAAACAAGTCTACACTTTCAAAAAGAACTTATAATAACCAATATTATTTTAATTTTTAAGATATACAACTTTGTTTCATTAATTTTTTTCTATTACAGCTATGGATTGTAGGAAAGTTGTACGAAATGGCTGCCCAGTAGCCATTTTCCCCCATGATGTCCAAAATACATAAAATTTTCATTACAAGAAATAAAATATCATAAATTTCATTCTTTGTCAAGAAAGAACATGTCTTTGCAATAATTTTCAACATCAAAAACTTGTGGTTACATCATGCCCACCCACTGTAAATTCGGGTTTTCTAAACCTAGTTTTTCACTTTTGGGTTGGCAATGTCATTTTATTCTGGGATCTGCCTTGGGTAGCTGTCTCAACCCCATTCCTTTCCAAGTTTTCCTGAAGAATCCTGGCCAAACCACTCTTCCATTACACTTTGCTAAAGGCTCTGCTTCATCCACTGTGGGTATTGTACAACTACTTTACAACAGTTGGTCCTGTGCTGTATTAAAAACTAAGTATGCTTTTTAAATTTGGATAATGAATTACCAGAGAAGCACAACCTGTTACCAAAGTTAGCTTCATATGAAATGACAGGCTTGCTTAAGCGCTTGAGATGGCTTGCTTAAGCCCTTACAGCTTATAGCACCCAGAGAGTACAGAACAACCCTGTTATTTGGGGGGGGGGGGCAAGGATACACGGCAACTTTTTGTTGCATGTCCTAATTGTTGTTCCTATTGACTTTCAGGTTCATCAACCTGTGCCACTAACACAGTATCAGTGGTCAGGTGAAAAGGGAGATGAATAACGGTCTATAAAACTGATGCTATCTAGGTTGTATACAACTACAAAGATCTGAACTCAGGAATAAGGGAGACCATAGAGATACATGAATAAAAGAGGTGGTCATATTCGGCAAAATAATATTTCACATTGCTAAGCACCAGCATAAAACATGTAAGCATCTGGCACAACAAATATTTCCTAGCACTGCTCTTATGGTACACTGACAGTAAACTGCCTTAAGGTATACTATTGTATCCTGTGGCAGTGGTGACGAATCTATGAACTATGGACCAGATCAGACCCACAAGACAGCCTCACATGGCCCACCAAAGGCCTTTTCCCTTCTCCAGTCAAGTTAATGGAGAGATTGCTGTTGCCATTAAGTTGCACTGAGGACAAAGACAAAGGGTGCTGTCACCTGTAGAATTAATGAAGAGTTGCACAGGGGAAGAAAAAGAAAGGATCCCTGTATGTGCATGGTTGCGGTGTGTGCCAGAGACAGAGATTCATTGGTGAACAAGTGCCCTGCAGTACAGTGCATGCAGGTGAACATGAATTTCTTTTTCTCTCCTCTGGCATCAAACCCTCAAGCAGGTTGGTCAAAACTGAATGCAGTCCTTGGGTTTAAAGTGATTAGCTACCTTTGTCCTATGCCAGCCATTTACTGGGGACTATCAGGTTAAGAACAGAAGCAGACTGAATTTGTTACAGCATTTGCCTGATAATACACAACTTAATATTTGTATATATCAGTCCATTACAGGGACGCGGGTGGCGCTGTGGGTTAAACCACAGAGCCTAGGACTTGCCGATCAGGTCGGTGGTTCAAATCCCCGTGACAGGATGAGCTCCTGTTGCTCGATCCCTGCTCCTGCCCACCTAGCAGTTCGAAAGCACATCCAAGTGCAAGTAGATAAATACCTTCCAGTGGGAAGGTAAACAGTGTTTCTGTGCGCTGCTCTGGTTCGCCAGAAGCGGCTTAGACATGCTGGCCACATGATCCGGAAGCTGTACACTGGCTCCCTCAGCCAATAAAGCGAGATGAGCGCCGCAACCCCAGAGTCAGTCACAACTGGACCTAATGGTCAGGGGTCCCTTTACCTTTACTCAGTCCATTAATTATTTTTATTCTAATTCTTAAAAGTTGTAAAATGCCTTTTTCCATAAAGAGGGCTTCTCCCCACTTCCCTAAATGAATGTGGATAATTGCTATAATTACACACTTGCTGAACTTGTTGGACTTTCCACAGTCATTCTTCCATCTTCCCCACTAGTTTTTCTGTACTCTTTCCTCTGGAGGTCCACATAATTGTGAAGCTTGGGATGGGGGAAGAGAATGACATAAAATGCTAGACCAATATATTGGCAAAAGCATATATATGTGCCTTATTAGACCGATGGTTTAAGTCAGTGGTTCTCAAGCGGTGTGGCTTGCCACACTGGTGTGGCAGGAGAGGATGTCAATTGTGGCAGGAAGATTCAAGGACAATCAAAGATTCCAGTGAATCAAGAGGCAACACATGTGGGTGGTTCTTGCAGTTTGCCACTCTAATCCTGAATAACCAACTTCTTAGAATTTGGGTCACAGCATTTGTGGCTAAGAGGTTTTGCTGGCTTGAACAGAAATACAGAAGATTTCTATATCATGGCCTATGTCATGGACAGAAAAGTTCAGGCTCTTCAAATGTTAACTACAACCCCCATGATCCACACCCACAGCCCATGCTGGCTGGGGCTTAGAGAACTTGCAAGTACAACCACAGCTGGAGGGCCACAGGTTCCTCTTTCCTGCCCTAATTGCATACTTTCCTTTATTTAACTATTTCCCTCCATATGACAGGTTAGGCTAGGCTAGGGCATTGATGGACACTGTGGAGCAAAATCTACCAGCAGATTTCTGGGGAATTTAAGTAGATTGGCAAGGATTCCCAAATCCCCAATTGTTTAGCAATGACTCCCACACCCACATTACTGCATAGTGCTGAAATGAAGCAGAAAGTGATGCATTAGTGTGTGGAGGGACTGAAGAGTTCAGTTTTGTTCTGATGCTCAAAGTCACTGGGTTCAGAATTTATTAATTCTAAGTACTTGTGTCTGTTTGTACCTGGCTCTGGTTAATAGATCTTCAGGTTTTAATAGAAAAAAATGTAAATCCCACAAGCCTGAAGTCTGTCCTCCCCTGAGCTATGGGATATTTGAAGGATTAATTAGGCTGCTTAGGTTTTGAACAGAAATAAGTGTGAAGCTATTCATTATCATTTGCAAGTGAAGGAGCAGAAATACTGACTGAGGTTGGAACCCCATTTGTCTAGGAGTAAAGCCCCACTGAATTGAATGGGACTTGAATGGGAATGAGTAGACATAGTATTGCAGGCTTGAAACAACGTAACTGGTTTTCCTGGTCATCATGTAGTTTTTCAAGCAAAGAGACTATAGTTTTTCTGACTATACTTTGCCACCAATTCCATTAGTCAGACTCAGAGGCAATCTCATGCTATTCATTTTTTTCTAAAATATACTTGCTACAATTAGCATACATTGTTAAAGCAAAAAGAAGGGAAGAAGTCTAGCAACCATGCCTAGAAAGCCTTTAATTGTTTCATTATTGACTTTCACGGTATCTTTTAGAACCTTTTGTAAAAAATCCGATTTACTTATTAAAAAAAAATAACCCCACATCATTGGGCATATAAATTCAAAATATATTTAAATATTCACACAGACTAAATCTGTCTTTCAAGGACAAACTACGTCACCTGAATACAGTTGCTAAATATTAGTGCCTGTACAGCACAGGAAAGTAACAGACAATAAGTATGACATACCAGACTGGGAAACAATAGTTAAGGTAGTCTGAAGCAGAAGAAAAGTAGACAGAGTTCATTACGTGAAGTTCCTGTTTTCTTTGAAAGTTCACAGGAACACCTTGATTTCTGGCAGCTGGGAAGAAGGAAGGAAAGCACTGATGCACCCCCATTATTGTCTATTCTACAAGACTTCTCCCTAACAAGAAGCTTGTCTAAAAAGCCTTGTAGTCCAAGATTTATAGTGAACAAGCTAAAGAGTTTATTGTTATATTGTCTTGAGAATCTCATGTACCCTCTTAGACTGGTGCAGTTCTTGCTTAAAAGGAATGAATCACAACAGAATTCCACTTTCCTGTAGGAAAAGGCCTATGCATTCCTATGCACACACCATGCATTCCTCATCAAAGAGGTGTGTGCACAAACACACATCTGGGTAATAGATGGTGCAAAATCAAAATGATTTTGTTTTTTGCTTCTTTTTACGATCTCCAGAAAGTCCAGTGAGGTTGGGAAATACATGGTGCAACTAGTTAGCAATGAACAACTCAGAAAGAGCTCCTTTAACATAAACCTTATTATCATTTGCCTCCCTCAAACATACGTGAATGTAAAATATAAAGCTACTTTCTACAGTGGAATAATTCCTCTTTAATCAAACAAATTTTTTTACAACGCATACACATTCTGAATATAGGAATGTGATTGATTAGGAAGTGGAATAAAAAAGTACTGAACCTCTGAAACTGTAATAACAAAGTAGTTTATGCAGTGCTACTGAAAAAAATGCTTGGGAAAGTTCTTCTGAAAACAAGTATAGGATTTTGTATCCTTATACTTGAAGACTATTTAGCTTATATCATCTACATAAGAAAAATGTACTTACCATTCCATATTCTTCCATGAACATGCCACAAAGTTAACACTGCAAGTCTTGCACTATCCCAAAAATCATTTGAATAAACCTCTTTTAGGTGTGTCCGTAACTTGTAAATATGAAGAATAAAAATGCTGACATATACAAGAATGAGGATGAGTGCAGGAAGTAAAAATGCTACAAGCAATGGTGCAAAGAGCCATGTGAGGTAGACCAGGTAACTCAGATATTCGTCCAAGTGTTCGACTCCAGTCCATCCTTCCAGTATGTAAAGCAGGCAAGTCAAGTAAGACATGGGCATCTGCTCTGCACCACAGGATTCATTTCGGCCTATCATATTCTGTTTAAAAAGAAAACAAAACAAGTTTTTTAAAGTATATAAAGATCTGCATAGTATATTATAAAGAAGTGTTTGGAATTGTCAGTTTGAATTTCCAGACAATTTTCACTAAAGACCAGAATACTCTTAAGTTGAATACAGACTGCTGTCATTACCAAGTAAACACAACAATCAAGTTTGGGAGTGAAGCAACTAGGGAACCTGTAATACTTGTCTACCCTCTGCTTCTTAAAGTCTATGAAGTGCAACGTATGGCAACAGATTCTTATCTCCCATGTAGCACTTTTACAATAGTAGAAAACAGGCTTTCAATGTTGTAAAATCCAAAGCCCATCTAAGATAGCTTTCTTTGTACAGGAGGGACTTTGTTCCAGACTTTATCTTGTGAACCTCCCTGAGATCTTTTGATGAAGGGAAGTATATATATCTAATAAACAACAACAACAACAATTTATGTATGGCTTTCTTCGGTTCTCTTGCTGTGTCCCAGCATCATCCTCTTTGTGTAGTGCAGTGACAAAGACAAGAGCAGCAAACTGAGTTCTATGATGGAAACCTGCTCTGATTTAAAAAGGCTTCAGTGATCATCTTCATTCGTTTAATTCACATGGGTTTACTGGGATACATTGACTAGATCTGTGTACCTGACAGAGATGGGGCCACAAATGTCTTTTTGATGAAATAACCACCTGTTTTTCAAAAAGAGCTATTGGTCCTTTGGGGGGCACTCATCATGTTTCAAAGTCTTTCTTTCAGCAATAAAGAGCTGAAAGAGCAATAAAGAGCAAGCAGACAAGTGAATATCCCACAAAAAGGCACTCCCACATAAAAACAAATGCTCAAGTGCACACACAACAGCAACTCAGTGCACAGGGAGACACTACTGCAAATTGATGACCGATAGCTGAATTGATAAAGTTACAAATCAGGAAAGACCAGCTCCAATCTTGTCTCTCCTATAAATTCTCTGGGTGGCTTCCAGCAAATGGGAGCCGCGCTTTCCCAGCTGCACACCTGCAATATCTACCTGACATGGGGTTGTAAGAATTGCGTGAAGCAGCCCCTACAACATTCGTAAAGCACGGGAAATATTAACGGCGCCCGCGCCACAACGCAAGGACTCAAGTCAGAATCAGGGAGAGAGCGCCCAAACCGGCACGGAGATGGGAAGTCCTGCGAGAAGTTGGGGAGAAAAGCAACAGAAAAGGCTGCCCATGTAAAGGGGGTGGAGGGGAAGGCGAGAAAGGAGCCAGGAAGGGCTGCCCTCCCTCTGTCAACTCTCCTCCCCGCCCGAAGAGACAACTTGCTGCATCCTAACGAGGAGGAAGGGAAGACGGGCCTCACCTGTCTCGGAGAGGGAGGATGCGGCGGCGGCAGCTGCAGCTGCAGAGACGCTTCACTCGGCGAGAGAGCTCGGCCTTTTCTTCCTCTCCTGCCGCCCCCAAAGGGGCGGTATGGCAAGCGGCCACTCCTGGCACTTCACCGCTATCCCATTGTCCCGAGTGAGGACGCACCAAAAGAGGACAGCGTGCTCTTCGCTAAGCTTAGGGCCGCTGCTCCCATTGAGTAGGAGGACAGGTGCCTGAACAAGTCAGAGAAGGCGGCTTCCGGGAAATGCGCCATAGAGAAAAGAAAGGGCAGAGGGACGCGTAACAGAGACTGCTTTGCGGCTGCGCGTCGGAAGCCTTTAAAAAAACAAACGCCCATCTCCCGTCTCGCCCAGAGGGAAGGGAGGACGGCGTATGGCTGCTTCCAAACAAGAAAGGCAGCTGCAGAGGCTGTTGTAGCTCACATCTTATTTAGTACTAATCTAAAAAGGGAAAAGGGAAATCTAAAACAACCCTGCCAAGGCAAATGCATAAATCCCCTTATTATCATTATTGTTAACAATGTAATTTGTTGCCCGCCGTTCACCCTGAGGTCCCAGGGCACTTTAAAAATGCAAAGCACGGAAAACAATTTAAAACCACAGAGTGGCGAAACCCATAAGTAACGCGTTTCATTACTTCCGGGTCGCCGTGGGGTGTAACCTGAAAACGCTCAACCCGAAGCTACTTCAACCTGAGGTATGACTGTTCTGACCTTACATTGCAAAGAAACAGTACCGGGACAGAGAGTTACAGTCATATCTCGGGTTACAGACACTTCAGGTTGCATGTTTTTGCGTTGCACACCACGCCGAACCCGGAAGTACCGAACAGGTTACTTCCGGATTTCAGTGCAAGCGCAGAAGCGCTAAATCGCGTTTTGCACAGAAGCTCCAAATCATGACCCGCACGTGCGCAGATGTGGCGCTGTGGGTTGCGAACATGCCTCCTGCACAGATCAGGTTCGCAACCCCAGCGTCCACTGTACTGGTTTTCCCAAGATGACCTAGTAGATGCTCCATGAAAGGAAAGATTTAAGCTATGGCAGGCATAGGCAAACTTGGCCCTTCAGATGTTTGGGGACTACAATTCCCATCATCCTTGACCACTAGTCCTGTTAGCTAGGGATGATGGGAGTTGTAGTCCCAAAACATCTGGAGGGCCGAGTTTGCCTATGCCTAAGCTATGGGTTTTACAGGTAGCATCACAACAGTTTTTTTAGGCTAGAGTACAAAGTGAAGCAAAAGTATTCATAAAAACCTGGTAAGAGAGACTACATTAAAATTCCTTGTACATTGTTAGATGCAACAATCATACATGCATGCGTTTTGCACTGTGTACTCACAGCAAGGCTTGTGCACATTACGCATTTTGCAAACTACTTCTTATATAGACTGTTTTCCATGTAGCAAGTTTGCCACACAGTGGTCCTCACACGTCTGTTTCTTCACTGGTCTTCTGGAAACAAAGCTGTACTTAGAACTCCACCTTGTGGTGATTTATCTGCTCCATCTAATGAAAAGATATAGGGTGGAATTCAATACAATACTGTGCTCTTTCAGTCATTCTATCTGTGCAAGCATTTCATGACACCCAGTAGAATTATCCCTCCTCTCTTCTCCCTGAAATTAACAGAAAGGCAGTGGTGGTGGTGTTAGGAATACCCCCAGAACATTAGATGAAGCAGATGAACAGAGTTCTATGTATAGCTCTTTGCAGGACATCTGTCACTTAGGGCCACTGATTCTGTGCCTACATGAAGATAACTGCAACCTAGGAAAATAGGTAAATTGAAGTCAGTTTGTATGACCAGGGCCGGATTTAGGTTTGATGAGGCCCTAAGCTACTGAAGGTAACGGGGTCCTTTGTCAACAACAAATTGTCGCTGTATTTTGTGTTGAATATATGCTATATGGTAATTTATGGACCTAACAGGTATCTAAAGCCATTTGCACATAACAAAATATGTATTTTATCAAAGTAACTGTTGGAACTGAAATGCAATTAAGAAGTATATTAATAGTGAAATGCAATTAAGAAGAAGTATATTAATAGTGAAATAATTATTAAGCTCTAACTGTATGTAGGTTTTATTTTATATGTTTTTTATCTTATATTTTGGAAATGTACATCCAGGGTTTTTTCCCTTTAAATTTTTTGGGGGCCTCCAAGAGAGTGGGACCCTAAGCAATAGCTTGTTTAGCTTATACGTAAATCTGACAGTGTGTATGACGTATGAAATCCGTGTGTTTATTTTGCATAGGTGTATTGGGACAACCATGAACATCCTGGAGTAGAACAAACAAGTTGGGGCCATGCTGAATCACAATCTCACATAGGAGGAGAATTAAGGATTAGGAAATGCTTGTTCCTCAAGTACAGTATTGTTACATTCTGGGGCTAGATCAGTGGCACACCATAGGGGTCTCAGATTCAAGCGGCGCCCTGTGCAAAGCCAAAATCCACATCCCCCTGCCTCTCACCTCCCAGTTACTGTACTTCATAGTTGCGGCGCCCACTGTGGTGCCCTTGAGGCTTCATGAACCAGTTGTGTTCCCCTAAATCTGCCTCTGGCTAGATGTTCAGCTTTGAATTGCTACAGCTCAGTGCAATGGTTCCCAATTAGCTAATTACTGAGGACCTACTATTTTTCAAAAGCCAAGCCACGGACCCCCTACTTTTGAAAATTTTGATAACTCTATAGTAGCTACCTGTGCAAAGCAATTTTTTGAAGAAAATTTGGGGTGGCCCCTAATAAGCAAAGGATTTTAGGTATACTAAAAAGCAGACCATAAAATTTGTGATATTACCACAAAATTCCTATCTCCAGACAGTAGGAAAAACTTGTCTCCATTGCTCCACTACAACTGAATAAACAAACAAACAATTGTGTCCCTAACTTGCCCGTGTTCTATATGCAGAAGGCTATTTATATGAGAGAGTATTCAAACATTTTATTTCCTACTTGTAATCTGAGATGGTACATTTTAGCAAAACTTTGTAGCATATGGTTCTGCTGACTGAGGGATCTTGCACCTTCAAGACATAGGTGAAGGCCTGGTCGGGGCTTAATAAAGTATTGGTGAAGACTTAGAAGAAAACAGCTGGAATTTTGTAATGTTGGTAGTAGTAGTAGTAGTAGTAGTAGTAACAACAACAACAACTTATTTAGTCCTTCTGTGCCCAGGTTTCATCTCTGGCTTAAAGAGATTAATTGGTCGACTTCCGGGTTGGCGCCTCCGGCAATGGCTGAGCTCCTCCGATCGGGAGGAACTTACTCCGTGAAAAACAGGGTCTGACCGCCACGGCGAAGGCGGAGACCCATTGAAATCACAGGTGGAAGAAACCTGTGAACCTGGGATTCGGCTGGCACCTTTTGCGCCTCCCCTACTCACGGGGAAACCCTGTTTAGGGGATCCGGAGCGACGTGGGGTGAGCGGCGCGGTGCTTTGAATCGACCGCTTCTTTCACGGAGTGAAGCCGCATTGCTGTTGCTGGAGAGCACTGACTTTTCCCTGTGGACAATTGGATTTTAAACAACTACCCGTGAGTAGAACGAAAAATTGGATTTTTAAGTATCTTAATTCGGCGCCGAAGCAGGAAGGTCATAAACAGGAAGTCCGCCTTCCGCTTTTGTAAATAGACTGAAGCAAAGACGTTACAAGCAGCCTTTGAAAGCCTTTGATAAAAGATTAAATTTCCATCAGTTAAAAATACAAAACCCCCCTTGGAGGCACGTGAAGAGGGGGGAAGCTTTGAATTGAACTTAGTAAGCCTGCAGGAGTGAGGGGAAAATCAAATCACCTCAGCTCTGAAACTGGGAACGGGTTGCCAGATGACGTTTGGGGAAAGTTCGTTGACAGAACGGATTTGACAGCTAGTTGAAATAAGAGCAAGATACTGTTTCCATTGTCCTCTTCTGCATTCAAAATGGAGGAAAAGTAACCGAAAATTGAAACTTTGTTTATTGCTTGAGCTGTGCTTGAAAGAACTCATACAAGTGGAGACTGCTTCCCTCTAGAGGGAGCTTTTGAAACTGTTACAGGAGTGTAACTGGGGGATCTCCAGCTGCAAGATAAGGATTCTGAGAACCAGTGATTGACCTTGGACTATTCAAAATGTTGATAGGAGAAGATATTGTGACTCTATTATGTAAAATAAGTCATTCGCTGGAAGAGCTTAATAAAAAGACAGATGCCACGACCTTTAAAGTTGATAACTTGGAACAGAAAGTGACTAATTTGATACGAGAAGAGAGCACCAATACAGAAATAATTCAGGACTTGGCACAGGAACCTACTTTGGCAGAACAAATGGTGGAGGAAAAGGAGAAAGTTGTTGTTTTTGAACCTAAAATAACACAAGTGGGACTTTTACTTTTACAGAAGCAAATTGAAGACTATAAATTGAGGCCTTCTATGATTGAATATAGAAAAAGTCAGATTTCGAGGATTAGTTCCTGGTTTGGACTGAAGAAGGAAAGTCAGAATGATCCCTCTATCCAGGGATTAATTGATTTTTGGGACATGGACATGGACTTGGAGGAGATTGAAGGTTTGAGGGCCTTTGGATTTGGAAGAATCTTGAAATACGACCTGAAATACTTTATTGACCCTAGCCTCAACTATGGAAATCTGGCTGAACTGTCCAGAAGGAATAAAAATATTGTTAAGATGGAGTTTTCTTGATTTGCTCTCTAGCATCAAAGAATATGAAGGAGATCGGCAGAAGGGACCTGGAAAAGAGTTAAGAGCCTCAGACATAAGATCTCCAGGTTGATGGACTACTGTATATGGAATTGACGGAAAGGACTGGCAGAATCCGAAACCAGGGAGAGGAGTTGATGGAAGAAGATTGAAAAAATTAAAGTTTATATATAGAAATATTGTAAAATTAATGAGTGATAGATAATTGGTGGATTGATATTTTATGGATTTAGCAGAAATGTTATTTGGAGGAAATTTAAAGACTATTTACAGAAATATTGTAAAATTAATATCTGTTAGAAGGATGTTGGAATAATATTATATGATTTTAGCCGGAATGATATAAAGGATTTGGGAATAACTGACTGTTAATTGGTGAAAGGAGGAAAAGTAAAGTTACATTATATTAAGACAATTTACAGGACAAAAAATTTAAAAGAGGGAAAGGATTTGCTGAAATGGATAATTGACCTAGAATACAAAAAAAGGGAGGTGGGAGGAGGTCAAGGAAATAAGCTAATGAAAGATTAGTAATGAGGAGATTTGATGCATTTTTTGTGTGTTTTTGTTTTTGTTTAACGGGTTTTATTTCTCTGTTTTCCCCCCCTTTTTATATTGTGATGTGTTGTTTTGCTTTTGTTTAATGTGTCATTTTTTACTTTTTCTTTCTGTAATTTTTGAAACCTTAATAAATATTATTTTAAAAAAATAAAGAGATTAATTAGTCAAATACAGTACTTATTTGGAGTGAGGTTTTTATCATTGCTGATTACCCGATAAGAACGAACTGTTGAATTTATTAGGATTCTGCCATATATCTGTTTCCTCCCACCCAAAATGTATCTACATAGCTTCCCACAGAAAACAAGAAAAAAAATCCACACAGGCTGCCTTTTGCACTACATAGGCCTGAGCGATGCATTGATGCATCGCCCAGGACCAGCATGGGAGCAGACCGTGATGGTGGCTTTACTCGGCAATATATCATGATTTGCATTTGAGCTTAAGAGGCATCGGGACTTGCTCACCGTGTAGGGCTGGGCTATGTATCTCAGATGCAGCAGGCAAGATAAATTCGAAGTCATCGTGATATATCAGCATATACAGGTATTTAGCTGCTGATATATCACAAAGAAGCAAAGATCACCAGTGTTGAAGCAATGATTCTTCAACATAAACTTCATTGGATTGGTCATGTGTGGATGCCTGATTATTGTCTTCCAAAGCAACTACTCTATTCCGAACTTAAAAATGGAAAGTGTAATGCAAAAGAGGTTTAAAGACTGTCTCAATGCAAATCTAAAAAAAATGTAGTATAAACACCAACAATTGGGAAACACTTGCCTGCGAGCACTCCAGTTGGAGAACAGCCTTTACCAAAGGTGTCATGGGCTTTGAAGACATTTGAACTCAGGACGCAAGAGAGAAACATGCTAAGAGGAAGGAGCACTTGGCAAATCCATACCGTGATCAACTCTCGCCTGTGAACCAATGTCCCCACTGTGGAAGGAAGTATGGATCCAGAATTGGCCTCCACAATCACTTATGGACTCATTGCTAAAACTGTGTTTATGGAAGACAATCTTACTCGACTATGAGTGATCACCAAAGAAGAAGAATATCACAATGTTGCAAAGAAAGTATTGCCCAGCCCTAGCACAAAATTAAATCATCAGAGAGGAAGCTATTGTGCTAAACGTGGCAATTTGCTTAGGTATTTCCCCTGTTGGACTTCCAAGATGAGACATGAATCCGAAACTCATAAGCCAAGAGTCACTTGAAACCCTACCTAGAATAGGGTTACCAGATGTCCCTGTTTCCCAGGGACAGCCCCCAGATTTGTGAATAAGTCACCGGACAAATTCCATCCCCGGAATGTCCCCGGATTTCATCTAATGTCCCTGGGAAATGCAGCAGCAGCTGTCTCAGCAGCCCAGAGCAGTTGGCTCTGGCTGGCTTCAGGAGCTGCTCGGAAGTCCCCATATGATGGTGGTGCAGGGGCTTTTAAGATGCTGCCTCCACCTTCCCTGACCCTAGCAACTAAGCTGTGAAGGGAGGTTTCATGCTGCCTATTGGAGCAGCCTCCCAACTCCTCCTTGTGTGCAAGCGGTGGCAGGGGGGGAATCGCTCAGTTAAGCAATGGGAAGCCTCCCTTCCCAGCTGAGGGATCCTCGCCCCCTCCTGCTTGCACACAGGTAGGAATGGAATTGGGGCTGCTCCAGTGAGAAGGGAGGCATTGCGCTGCCCGAGCCTTGCTGCCACTCTCGGCCCTCCTCCGTTTTCCATGCCTGACCCACCACACACCACTTCCCCACCACCACCACCACCGAAGAACCAACAACTATGGGGCTGCCCAGGCTCATGGATCATGGAGAAAGGAGATAGAAGCCTCGGAGGAAGGGGAAACGTGGCGGTTAAGGTCAAGGCAGTGGCCGCCCCTCTGCCACCGCCATCGCTGCAGCATCAACGTCCCAAATGTGATTTATTTATTTATTTATTTAAAGTGTCCATGGATTCATTGAAAAAAATCTGGTAACCTTAACCTAGAAGCAGTGGAAGAGTCCTCTAAACTTGATAGTCATTGAAAACAAGTAGAACAGGGGTCGGCAAAGTACAGTCCCCCAGGGCGGATCAGGCCCGCCTGGGTCCTAAATCCACCCCCACCCCCCTGGCCATTTAAGAACCCTCTACAAAGCCAAGACTCCCGGCAATGGCGACGGTGGGAAGAGGCCGAGTGGCGGGGGCTCTGCCAATCGAACGCCGTGCCTGGTTTACCTCAGTGGTGTTTGATTGGTAGAGACCTCCCCGCGCCACGCTGAGGTAAACCAGGCATGGCATTTGATTGGCAGAGCCGCCGCCACTCGGCCTCTTCCTCCTGTCACTGCCACCCCCATAGTGCTCCTGTGGACCAGGGAGCGGAGCAGACGAGCTCACTCTGCCTACCTGCTACACAAGAAGCGGTGGCGGCGGCAGCCCCTGGAAAGGTAAGCGCAGTGCCCTCTTTCTCTAAGCAGAGGTTGAGTGATCCGTGGATCATTATTGGTGTTTTCATTGTGTAATTACCAAGATAAGCAAGGCCCTGGCAGGGGATGGCGTCGCGGACCCCTAATTGGGAACCACTGATCTTGTGTTATAGAATAAGTTGACCTATTGTGCAGACAGCTGGGGTTTGGGAGTAAGTGAACAGGAAACTGTTCATTTAGTCCTGAACCCAAGGCTGCCTCTAGATTTCTGGGGTTTCTTGGGCACAACGTATCATTGGGCCCCTTGCTTCCTGAAATGAAACCCCACCTCGTTCATGGCCCTCTTTAAGGTCAAAAATCTTGACCAACAGACTAACCTCCTATGCCAAAGAAAAAATACAAACTTTTTAATTTTATTGGTTGCCCTTTTTGTATATAACATTGCTTACTTGGAAATAAACAGAAAATACACATACCCATATTTTTCGCTCCATAAGACACACTTTTTTCTTCCTAAAAAGTAAGGGGAAATGTCTGTGCGTCTTATGGAGTGAATGCGTGGTCCCTGGAGCTGAATTGCCCAGGGGCAAAAAGGAGATCATGGTGTTGTTTTTTGAAAGAGGGAAGTGGGTGTTGAAACAAAGCCACTGATCGCAAGTGATCGGAAGCGAGATAAGGGATGCTAGCAATAAAGGAGGCTGCCTGAGAGGGGGGAGGTAAAAGCCCATGGATCCTCAGGATTTTTACATTGAGTCACCCCAAATTCACCATCAGATCACATAGCATGTCCATGGCTACAGCCTGCACCAAAAAAATCACGCACCCACTGTTGCATGGGGCCGCAATGGTGCAAAAACATGGTTACAAAGCACGAATCCACATGGATCCTCAGGATTTTTGCATTGGGCTACCCAAAACTCACCGTCAAATCACATGTTTGTGGCCACAGCATGAACCACAAAAATCATACATCCACTGTTTCGTTCAGAATATTTTTTTTCTTGTTTTCTTCTGAAAACTAGGTGCGTCTTATGGTCGGATGCATCTTATGGAGCAAATATATGGTATATCTTTTAAAAAGCAGTCAGAACGAAACCCTCATTTCTGATTCAAAGGGCAAGGCAGCCAGTGATAAAAAGATTTCTGTAGGAATAGGTATACCAGTAGCAGAGCAGAAGTTGTCCCTCTTCTCGATGTGTTGACCACTTTGTGCCACATCCTGGACTGATGTGTTCAGCAATGGGCAGGCAGGCACTTTTTGAATGGGAGGAGGAGGTAAGCTCAGTTCTCACGTGGCAGCTGCTCTTTGCAGTGCCTGCCACTGCCAATATGCAATAGCATTTGGGCTGTTGCATGTCAGGTGATTTGATGGATGGCAACCACCATGGCTGGTGGTTGCCACCCCTCCACACATATCCCTCCTGCTAAGGGTTGCTTTTAAATGCATAAGGCATAAAATGACATTCTTGCGCGCACACACACACACTTTCTTAGAACACACATCCTCACATGTACATAAATCCTTTCATGGAATTGAAAAATGGATAACTGAATCATGAAAATAAAAAAAATTATATACCGTATTTTTTGACCTATAGGACGCACTTTTTCCCCTCCAAAAATGAAGAGGAAATGTGTGTGTGTCCTATGGGGAGAATGCAGGCTTTCGCTGAAGCCTGGAGAGCAAGAGCGGTCGGCGCGCACTGACCCCTCTCGCTCTCCAGGCTTCGTGCAGATCTCCGCAAGCCGTGGGAGCCCGCGCCGGGCTCCCACGGCTTGCGGAGAGTTGCCTGCATGCCGAAGGCTGGGTGCAGCTGTCCGCAAGGTGCGGGAGCCCTGCACGGGGCTCCCACGGCTTGCAGAGAGTTGCCTGCATGCCGAAGGCTGGGCGCAGCTCTCCGCAAGGCGTGGGAGCCCGGCGCTGGGCTCCCGCGGCTTGCGGAGAGTTGCCTGTTCTGGGGGCTGGGGTCGGGGGAAGCTTGGGCTTCCTCCGCCCCAGCCCTGCGCCTGGGGGGAGGAAAAATAATTTCCCCCCAAAAAAACTAGGTGCGCCTTATGGGACGGTGCATCCTATAGGGCGAAAAATACGGTATTTAAGTCTAAAACTCTGGCAAGGTGTTACCTCAAGACTGGGGATTTTTGTGGGAAAAGAATGGAAGAAGTGTAAATGGAAGGGCTTTAAAAAAATCAGGATGGAAAACCACAGTAAACACAACAGGAAATGGAAGATATGGAACTGGGTGCACATTAATGAAATCATAACGAGAAAAGAACTATGAAATATTATTTTGATATATGGTCACAGATGAGAGACTTCGTGTGGACACAGACCGAATTTTTTTTCAATTTTTTTTTTTATTAAATATTTAATTGGGTTACAAAAGTCCATAAATCATCTCTGTTTTCAGTACATAACGTCCTTTTGCAGATCATTTATACTCAATGTTAATGTGGAGGAATTGTTGAAGTTATTTGAGACAAAGTTTATATATTTGATTAGAGAAAAAACTGCTGAAATTTACTAATAATTCATTTCAGGGTTTTTTCTTCTCTTTGTGAAATCTTTCCATTAAAGCATCATAGATGTTTCCAGGAATTTGCTGGTGTCTTTGAATTAATGCCTGGAGTGCTGCCTTACTCTGAAAATGAGGAAAAGAGGGGAAAGTTATGCATCTCACTACTACAGCTCCATGGGCATGTAAATTAATCCACCTGAAAAATTATAGTGAAATGCATATGAAGTCTACAAATCTATATACAAACAATGATTCCTCATTTGAACTCCTTCAGCTCATGGGGATGACGACTAGGATCTGGCCTCACCCTAATTCAGGGGTATCCAATGCCCTCCAGAAGTTATTGGATTGCAACTCTCAGCACCAGCCAGTTTAGCCGGTGAGTAGAGATTATGGCAATTGTAGTCAAGTAGAATGCCTAACTGATAACCTTATTACATTGTATCCCTAACCTTATTACATTGTATGCCTAACTGATAACCTTATTATATTGTATCATATACTGTCCAGTGTCATAGGAACTGAGTAGAATAAGCCACATTGAACTAATGCTATTTAAAACAATAACGCTATTTATTTATTTATTTATTTATTTATTTAAAAAACACCATCTCAAGTTTCCCTAATCAATAAGTATTTGAAAGTTCAACACATTTTGATTTGCAAATAACGTATGCATACTCAGGAGCTAAAAATGAGGGTCAACCTAATCTTTGTCAAGTCACCACACACACACACACACACACACACACACACACACACACTGTTCATCAAGAACAAAATAAATGCCTTGCTTGATCAGACCAACTTTCCTTGCAAGAAAATCATAGCAACCAGCACTAGGTACTAGATACCCAGGTGACAGATCATGGTCAGTTTCAATTTTCTACCCACTCCTGACATAAACCTTGTGACAGATTCTCTCTGTTCAAACAAATATAGATATTATTTTCAAACAAATAAAAGGCTGCAATAGTCATGTACAAATAAAACTAGAATTCTAGGACTTGAGCCTGTGTTTAATAATGCTCTAACCTCCAAATGGCTTAGCAATATAGTTCTAAAGGTGACAATACTGCACTGCAGCCTACATGTTTTTAGAAAAACGCTTTCTCTTTTCAAACTGTTTTAATAGAGGGCTTAGTAAATGTATTACCAGCTATTAAAGCTAACAACTCATTTCTCTTAAATAGGAATATTTTGAGTGCACATTTATAATGAAACAGTATTGCTGGTGTTTTATATTGGTTTAGCAGAAAACATACCTTTGTTGCTAACTCTGGAGCTGTTATATTTGGATCATATGGAATGGGTTTACCAATATATGTACGAAATTTGACTGGAAATCCACCATATACAGGAAGAAAAGGCACTCGAAGAGATTCAAAACACCACCTAGTGAATCCTTTTTAAAATCCAGAGGGCAAAAAAGAAACAAGCAAGATATCAGTTTTCTTTCTGTTAAAAAAATGTGAGTGCCCTTTATGTTGGGGGAAAAAAAGGAAAATCATTTTTTTAATCTAAAAATTCTTTTCCCTAGGATCAGTCCATTGCTCCACTGCTGGGATACATATATTGATGTACTCTGACTACAAGGGTTTTGCTGTTTACTTCAATGAGCACACAAAAGCATCCTGTTGGAAGTTACTGAGGGAGTCCTTGTGGATTTGAATTCACTGCTGTGCCTGCACCCAGAAAGACTTCTAATTAAGGTTTACAGCTTCCATTGCAGATCAATAAAGTAGCTCTTCAGAAATTAAAACATCTGTTCGTAAATATGCAGCATTGTACATATGTGAAGGGTTCTACATGCCTGAGACCATTTTCTGAATTCAGTGTTTTTGGGATATCCATATGTACATTCATTTTTAATCTGAATCTTATCAATCCTATTCCAAAGGCACAGGTTTATACACATCTTTAATACTTTTGTACTGTACATTCAAATCATGTATGTTTAAGCTCAAAAAGCTATAAAGCATGGGTAGGCAAACTAAGCCCCAGGGGCCGGATCCGGCCCAATCGCCTAAATCCAACCGGCAGACGGTCCGGGAATCAGTGTGTTTTTACATGAGTAGAATGTGTACTTTTATTTAAAATGCATCTCTGGGTTATTTGTGGGGCATAGGAATTCATTCATTATTATTTTTCAAAATATAGTCCAGCCCCCCACAAGGTCAGAGGTACAGGGGACTGGCCCCCTGCAGAAAAGGTTTTCTGACCCCTGCTATAAAGGTTTTAGCTAGAGCTTTAATTGATACTAAACTCTTCAAAGCTATATTCCGCTGAGATCAATAGCAGTACTACTATTTAGCTCTTGCCACATTCCAGTCCCATATCACATAAGGTAAAAGGGAATTTGCTTTTTTAGAAGGAGAGAGAATGAGCTATCTTTCTCCAAAGTGTTTGGGCTCTGCCTCTTTCAGGTAACGAGGTAAAGCAGGCAGAAGCCAACTTTGTTGCTTTTCATAGTTTTTAGTTTAAAAATAAAGGTGTAAAACAAGAGAGCCCCCCAACTTTTTAAGGGAATTACCCACTAATTTCTTCTGCTCTCTGTGCATCCATGGGCACTAGGTGCCATGAGATGAGGTTTCTGTGGCTGCTGAGGTAATGCAAAAGATGGCCAACCAGCTGGCTCCCTTACTCAGAGGTTCATTCCCTGCTTAGGACAAAGGAGGGAAAGAGAACCTATTGGCCACTTTGTATTGAGGCTGGCTTGTTCCCTGCAAGTGTGGGCTGGCAGAAGGAGGCAGAAAGCCACTTGAGCACTTGGCTTGTGCCCCAAGAAAACACCTTTCTCAGCTGTGAGGAGAAAGTGGCGGAGCCATGCAGTATATCCTGTTTATTCTCTTTCCTGAGAAGAATGTTTCTGCATTGAACACCTTTGAATTAAAGGGAAGCGAAAAGAAAACACTGGCTGTTATCTTCTTCTGGTGAGCTCAACAGTGAGGTCCAGGGCTGGTTGGAAAAGCTTCCTAGCCCTGCCTGTGTTATCCTGACCAATTGACTCTGCCCATAGCCAAGATGTGATGACTCCCAGTACTTAAGGAGAAGGAATAGTTTTTAAAGATTTTAAGTTAAAACTAGAAGTCCACATTAGTACCAAAATTAAAACAAATGTCCAGACCAACCATGAAGCTCCTAGCATGCATGTGAGCTTGCTGCTCCAACAAACGCATTAGCAAAAGCTTCCCCACTCTGTTTAATGAACAGGATTTATTTTCATGTGTAAGGAAGTGCTATGCAAGTCTTTTGAAGCAGGCACTGAGCTGCAGGCTGGAGAACACAACATTTTAAAAGTACAAGCTAAATATCTGCATGCCTTACTTGTTCGTCCAAAGATCCTAAATCCTTCCCGAACATTTTGTGTATGCATTGGAATGATGGGCTAAGGGAGGAGAGAAAACATGATAGTTAAAGTTAGCATATTTAAAGTTCAGTCTTTATCTTGAGAATAAATATACACACAGGTAGCTGATGCTACCAGAAAGGAATTCTGTAAGTTCCCACCCAGCTGGCAAACCACTCTTACAGTCTATCTTGGCTCCAAAATATATTTGACCTGGCAATATATTGCGAATAATAATGTGTGTGTGGGTGTGCGCGCGCACTACGCAAAAATCACAGTGCGGGGGAAATCATGAAGCCTCTACATAGCTGCATCCTTATTTCATACATTGTGATAGATCAGTATATAACAAATGTTTAGCTGGTGAAATATCACAATATTGAAAACCAGATATTGCTCAGTCCTACTTGGTACCATACTAGTAGCCAGTGGCTTCCTCAGCACAACTGTTAGATGCCAGCAACCAGGCTCTAGAAATCTGCACTTGCTGCAATTTCTGAACCAACCTCAAGGGTAGTCCTACAAATAGTGCATTACAATATTATATAGTCAAAATTGCCAATGTTTCAAAATTGTAGTCAAGCTATCCCAATTCAGGAACGGTCACAGACAACAGACCAACAGAAGTGGAGAAAAATCACTCCTACCCTAGCTGGATCTTGAAGTACCCCCCAGAATATGTAGCAGAACTGCAACCCGCCTCCCAAACACAACCAGTCTCCCAAACACAGGAATGGCTCACCCACAGTGCTTCTGTCTTGTCAGGATTTAAGCTCAACTTATTGACCCTTTTCAGAGTCTTGTTTTACTCTCCTCACCAAAAGTTCTACTTTCCCTTCTCTTTTTTATTCTTCTTCCCCTTCTAAAGCTTCTATAAACTGCACATTGAGGCTCAAAGACATGATATGGCATGTTGCAAGTTCCCTCGTTCTGCAAAGGTTGGCCAAGAGGTTGCAAAACTTGCTAATGTGATGACATCACATGAAACTTGCTTTGCTAGACTAGATAAAGGAGCAGGAATAATCTCCCGCCCTCTTCATGTGGGTGGGGAGCCTTGGCTCTTTTGGTCAGGTAATGCGTGTTCCTAAGGTAGACATTTTATGTAACCATTTGTCATATGAAGACCATGCTGTAGATATGTGACAATCTGACTGCTGATTTTGGAGCACCAACATGCTTCAACAAATTCCCTGCAAAACACTGCATATGTTGTGCTTTGCCTGACTTTACACTTACCTTGGAAGGCATGTTGCCACAGGCTTGAGTGATTCTTTGTGATGTTATACTAGCCAAAAAATCCCTTACTTTGGGACATTTTCTTAACTCATATTAGTTGGTGTCACCATGTATATATTGTATGTTATCTGATTGTAAATTAAGATACAATTCAGTAGTGATATAAAAGTGTTGTAATCATATTATTAGCCTATTGTGTTGCTTTTGGATTGTCAGATTGTTCTGTTTGCAGCACAGGGGATTTTTGTTGTTTATAAATATGTGAAAAATAGGGAAATGGTGAATAGCTTGGGCCTTTTTTTACAGGTCATATATTATTTTCAGAAACAAATGCCTGCATCCTCCCAGGCTAATCTAATATGATGATCTTTGTCTATTGGGTAGTTGTAATTTTCTAGATTCAGTCAATATTAGCACAATCACTGACTTTCAAGAGCAGAAGACTTCAATTAGCACTTTCAAGAGCAGAAGACAATAAAATGCAATTAAGACCCATTGTTTCATTTTAAATGTTTTACCATTTTTTTCTCTCCCGCACTAGAATGGGATTCCAAAGGGCCAGACTTCTGCAGAATTATATCATACCTTTTTACAGTATTCCAAATGGGTATGTTTTAATCAGTTATTTCTCACCGCTCAAAGCACTTCTTGAAGCAGAAAGTTACTTTTTTAAGATGCTTAATTTTCCACATGTCTGGATTTAATTTGAATTTCTAGTGTGCCACTATTTAACTCTGAAATGTACAGAACAGCTGTGTGTAGGACCAGGAAGATGTGGCCTTCCATATGTTGATGGTCTGCAACTCCCATCCACCCTGACCTCTAACCACGCAGGGTGGGGCTTGTAGAAGTTAGAATTCAACTAAACAACTGGAGGGCCATAGTTTCTCTGTACTGTACCGTATTAACTATAAAATGTACATAGGTTCAAATATTTTAAGTTGCCTTGCTAAAAAGCATATCACTTACTCAGAAGGTTTAATCAAGTCAATAAAGTTATTCAGAGCTGAAGTTTGAAATTTAACTAGTGCCTTGTAGTCTTCCTTTTGTTCTGAAGAAAACAGAGGTCACAATAGTAGTGCTTGCATGCAGCAATCATTAATTTATGTGATATTTACATGGGAAAACTCCTCAAAAGATTCTTTTAGAGAATGGAGATTTATCTTCACAAGGTGGATCTTATAGACCGAGAAATGAGAATTAATGCAAATGGAAGGACCAGCGCAAGTCCTGATCCCCTTTGATAATCAAGTTACTTCAGAAGGACAGTGGCCTCGAGCCCTGAAATCAGTTACAGACTGATACTTAGGCATCTTGGATCTTCTCTGCAGCTAACAGGCATAACCACAGGTAATAGTTTAAATATAATTGTTTGGTAGATCGCTATTACTTCATTTTACAGCATGGATCTTAGTTATATTAAGTGAATCCCATGCACATGAAAATTATAATTTTAGATTATTGATTAACAACATTTTTATGTTAAAAAACATAACATGTCTTCTAGCTGTTTAGCTTCTTATTTTGTTTGATAACATATATGCATTCAGAAGTGTCCAAATGTATAATCATATATGAATAGTACTTACCACTTTGGCATCTATAGCCACTTGAGCAAAACCTTTCCGATTTTTCCATATAAGTTTGTATGATTTATCACTAAATAGTGATTCTCGAACTCCCCCTGGTGAAATTCCCAGCAGATGACCATTTTTTAGAACATTTACACACTCTTGCTGTGTACCAGGTAAAAGCCACATTACAGCACCTAAGTTTTTTAAACCTATAAAATATAAACAAGAAGACATAAACAAATAAACAGCCCCAAACCTGGCTCAGCTGAAGATATGCCAGCATAATTTGCTCATCCTGGCTGAACTGAGACTGACTGAGCAAAGGCTTTTGAAAGTCACCCCAAAAGGGTGTTCTGAGGATGTGGTGGGATGGGGAGCGGGGAACTTAGACTGGATCTTAAGCCCAGTCCACTCAGTCACATGACCTGGTGACCTGGCATAGAACCTTTGATTAAAGGCTTGTTTTCCATTGGCCAAGGACCCACCAATTTGCTCTCTGGCATAGAGCAATTTCCCTTGCTACACTAAGGGCCATTAACTCATCAAAAAGCTTGCCCAGCTAGTTCAACAATGGAATCCTTCATTTTAACCCTTGCTGGATCTAGGACCCCGGGAACTCAGAAGGGACTCAGGCATCAAGCAGGCTAAACCCCCATACTCACAACACTGAATCTTGTGCTTCAAATATTTAATGCTAGGCATTAAAACTGCCTTATCTAATGAAGGACTTATCTAGCCAGTGTAAACAGCATTACCCCTGATGCTAAGCAGAGGGAAATTTATAGATTTTACCATTTTGATAATAGATAAAATCTTGCCAGTTTCTGGAAATCACAAGTGGGGAGAGTGATCCTGCACAAGCTTGGATCTTCTCTTAGGCACCTGACTGGCCACTGTGAGAACAGGATGCTGGAGTAGATGGGCCATTGGCCTCATCCAGCAGATTCTAACTCCCTCTATTCATTTCTTTAATTTACTGATATAAGATGCTTTTTCATGACCACTGAGGACTAGGCATTGCTTCCTGAAACAAGCAGAGAAAACTTTTGATGGCTGGTAGTTAGCAACCTACTAACCTGTGTCTCCATTAACCGCTCCTCACTAGGAAACTAATGCTGCAAAAGGCTGAAGCTTCCTAAACCATTTGGGGAAGATGGGGTATATTTTAGTATTACACACATTACCTGAAATCAGTTTTAAATTAACAAAGAGCATCACCTGGAAGTTTGAAAACACAACGATCAACTACTGTATAGCAACTTTGGCGCTTCAGAAGAAAAAGTTTGGATAAAAAGTAACCATAATCTATAGGAATTGCTCCATGGTAAAATATTATAAGGCCTGGTCCATCTGGTAGGTTTTCTATGCCATGTAGTTCGTAACCTGTTTGGAATACAAAGTGCAAAAGGGTTGTTATTTCAAATTAAGTAATTCTGAATGGGTAACTGAACTATAGTAGATTCCAGTGGTGTAGTGTGAGGTGCCAAGGGGGCCATTGCCCCAAAACCACAATTTGGGGGGTTGTGAACCCTCAAATGACACACTATCCACGCCCTGCCCCTGCCCATTGTGTGAGTGCCGGCACAGCGGTGGCAAGGTCTGGGGAGCAGAGGGTGAAGGGCACTCTCTGCGCCCCTTTCCCACCCAGCACACAACACCTGGCTGCAAGAGAACGCAGACAATACTCTTGACCTTCCTTCACCTCACCCCTGCCCTGCACATGAGCGCTTGCCTGGTGGCAAGGGCTGAGCAGCGCTAAACGTTGATAACTAGTTTGGTTTTGTTTGTAATTATGGTAAATATTCTCATGTTGTAAGTTGCCTTGAGCAAGGTTTTAATTAAGGAAAGACAACATACAAATCAGAAGACGAAGATGAAACATGCTTACCATTCAAATATCTTCCAAGTCTATCCCACATGAATGTTATAATTAGTCGTGCACCATCCCATGCTTTACTGGAATAAGCTTCTTTTAGTTTATGTGTCCTCTCATAGATGAAGAGGACCAAAGAAGAAAGGTAAAGAAGAAGCAGCACACATGTAGGAATTGTAAAAAATAACAGGATGTTGATAAACACCAGCACTACTGAACAGATGATCACATATGGGAGATATTCAAGAAAAATCCATTCTTCCATCAGATACTTAAGGCATGTAGAGTATGTCATAGTTGTATGTAGCATTTATTCACACTAATAATGTCCTGGGTTTTTTTTAAGAAAAAGAATAAAACAATGTGAAACCCTTTCTACCACAAACTGTAGTCTCCTCAAAAAAAACTTGAAGCATCTCTTCATTCCAGAAAAACCAGTTGTGAGCTGCTAAATATTCCTCCTGTTCTAGAGATACTAGCAATACAATCAAATTATCTTGCCCAAGAACTACACCAGCCAATCTACATCACATGTCTCGCCTGAGGCTGTGAACACTAGTTCTCTGCACCATAGATGGTAGAACATTACGTATAGTTCAGCTGATTAAGGAGAGGACGTGCAGCAGGCACACAATACTGTGAGCAAATGTGCCAGGATGTTGTAACTATCACTATGGAGCAGGTACTGAATGGTAACCCAGTAAATTTCTTCTGCCTAGAAGCATAGCTTGGACCTCATATCCAAAATCATTTTAATCCTATACATATTCACAGTGCTGCCTTCTGCATATTTACTCAAGAGCAAGTGCTACTGTGCAAAAGGAAGCTTACTCCCAGGTAAACGCTCCTTTGGCACATGTGCCTGCCTTCCCCCAGCATGTGGCACCCCCTGGGTGCAGGTGCCCACTGTGTCTTAAGTTCCGGGCTGGAGACTTAACAGTGTAGTTCCTCTTTGCAATGGGCTAGATAGGATAGAAAAGTCCCCCCCCCCCCGCAACTTGTCCTCCTAGCTTCAGAGTGAAGCCAGCAGCACCCAAGTAGCACAGAGTTCCATTTTCTGTCCTCAGAGCACGTGGGTGGGCTAGCTGCCTCTGGTGGGCTCTTCAGCACCACCCAGCAGAAGTCCCCCAATGGGGCATTCTGGGGGAGCCCTGAAGTGGATCTCCCCTTCACAATAGGAAAAGGCGCTACATGGGAGAATAAGGAAGAGCCAAGGCGGTGCTAGAAGGCTGAGTGCTCCTGAGGGCTTGGGGAAAGGAATGAGGGTTGGGTAGAAGTTGACAGACGCCAGGGTCCCAAACACCTGGAGGTCCCCTAGTTGTGTGTGTTGGGGGAGGGCGACTGAGTGACGCAGAGTTGCTCAGCTCCATAGCCACAGCAGCTGACTCTCAGAGTTGCTCAGCTCCATAGCCACAGCAGCTCCACCATTCCCTCGCCTCCCCCCCCCCCCATCAACCGCTCTCCCGCCCTGCTCCGCTCGCGCGCTTTCCCCTCGCCTCGCCTCCTCTCAGGCTCTTCTGCGCGCCGAGCTTCCTTCACACGGGACGTCCTCAGCTCCTCACGTGGGCGCTTCGCAGGGGGACCCGGCGGGAGCTCCCTGCGCCCTTCTGCCTCACCTCTGCGGTTACCTCGTCCGTCGCTAGCGGAGGGCGGAAGGGGAGGAGAAGGAGAAGGAGAATGACACGAGGAAATGGGTATCGGCCTCCAGAGATCCTCACCGGCGCTTCCTTCCGAGGGGCTCGGCTGCTGCTGTTCGCAGCAGGTTGTCGGTGAAGGTAGCCTCAAGCTCGAAGCGTCTGCTAGGGAGGAGTCGCGCTGGCGTTAAAAGGAGCTTCGCAGTCTTGCGGATGAGTCTGCGGTCGCAAGTGAGGCTGCCTCGAGCTGTTTGCGCCTACGTACTTCAGCAGGAGACTGCCGGTTTTTGTAAAAAAGAAATATATCGGGTACTTTCTACCATGGGGCGGGGACAGAACCTCAGTTTGCTATGTATTTTTTTTATTTAGGTTCTAGCACATTTGCAAACGAAGCAGGGTCCAGTATGGTTTCAAATTGGCTGAGAGACTTTGTTGGGATAACTAGATGACCCTTGGAGCTCCTTCCAACTCTACATTTTATGATTCTATGAACAAAAACGTTTACTTACATTCCTGGTAAGCCTAAATTGCCTTTACTTCAGTCACCTCTCTGGAAGCAGCAGAAGGCTTGTCTGGTGCACTTTTTCGTTGGCCAATTTTCACCCCTATGGAGTCTTGACCCTTTATGTGGTGGTTTAAAGAGACTCTGGTGGGTGTGCCATCTGTATGAGGAAACAAAGCATTGTGAAAAAGAGGGAGGGCTTGGGGAGGCTGCTTCTGGGAAGTCGTGGCCCTTTTTAATTAAATGTAAGTTATGGGGTCAAGATGTGCTTGCAAGATATCCTGCAATACGTAAACCTTGATAACATGTTCTGTTTACAATATTAAATCCTAGCGCTGCATCAGGAAAAGCTTTTCCATTGGACCTCTCTCTTTAATTCTCTTTAATTTAGAGCAATAATCACATACACATATGGTGGTCTGTTTTACTCTATTTTTGAGGGGAGAGGTATTCGTTGTGACAGAGTAGTAGTACTTTCCTGCATTAAGGGGTTTGATCAACAGGGGAGAAATAATTTGATAGCCTTGCCTTGTTTAATTTGTTTGACATGGTTAGTTTGTTCTAATTTTCTTTTTTGGAGTCTTGTAAAGACCATTACTCTTCACTCCCCCCCACACACCACAATGCTTTATCACCAGGTTCTCAAGATTTATGAGGATTTATAAAGTAGCTGACCTTCCTTATCCACAAAAATGCTGTGTCATGAAGTTCTCTGTCTGCAATTCAGTCATAGATGCAATAAAGACAAATATCCATGCCATATAAAAGGCAAATAAAGCCAAAAAACAAAAAACAAACAGGTCTCCAATCTTCACTAGTCCCTTCATGAATCAATTGAAGAAGAGCTAAAACCTACCAAAATCCATTAAAATCACTTAGAACCTACTAAAAGGCAGATTAAAAACCACAAACTTCCAGAGAGGGATGTTATCTCCCAATCTGCTGAGTCCCTTCCAGACTTTTTCCTTTTACTTCAGGAAACAGTTAATTTAAGGTAAAGTTAACAGAAGTTAACGCGCAGGAAGGACCTCCATCAACAATATCCTTAGCTTGTGTCAAAGGAATGAAAAAAATATGTTATCAGCTGCATAATTCCCTGATGGAAAAATGCATGGCTATCAAGTACATTAGAAAATAATGGACAGAAGGATTTCAGAGCAGAATCAGCATGTTGATTTCCTTCTGAAATTATATCTTTGAATCCTGTATGGGAGCAACCGTGAGAGTAAACATGAGCAGCATAGAAAGGCGCAATTCTATTTGTCAAGAGATTTTTCAGTGTCAAAAACAAAGAGTAGATTAAAATCTAGCATAGGAGAAAGATAGGAATTAGCCAAATGTGCTAAAAAGATATCCCACTTCACACAAAAATCACAAAATGCAGTGAAAGTGTAGGCTGGTCTCTGTCAGTTTCCTGATTAGCTGCAAAAAATATGCCAGTTATTTTCAGAATCCTTATGTTAAAACACTCTAGAGGTGTTGAATAGGAACCTGCTTTTGGACAGAAACCAATTTCCAGGGTACCTGTTGAATTAAAACTAGGCGTGAATCTTTAGGAGGGTTAAAATAAACTATCCCATGTTAATCAGTAAATGTAAACTGGTAGGAAAGAGAATAACTCATTAGGGACTCGTGTTCCTCTTTAGAAAAAAAGCAAATAACAAACAGCAATATTAAATCCAGTGTTAGGCAAATGTAGCCACTTTAAAATCACTATTCTGTCAGCAGCGTCTGGGGAAAAAGTAGTCCTGTAGGTGAAAACATTGTATCAAGGAAAATCACTCGTATGAATTGACCCCAAAACTCTGCAACTGCTGTAAAGTAAATTCATTAGGAATTTTAAGTTGAGGGAGGAAAGGAGAAAAAACAGTCTGCAACAGGTGATGAAGAATAAGTCTCACTGTCTGAGGTGGAATCAGACCTGTATGCTATGTCTTAATTTTATAAACCACCATAGGGCACTGGAACTGAAATTAGGAAGTTCTGCTGTCTTTAGATTCAAACCAGCACTGCACTTAGTGGCATGGCGCAGATCTGTCACAGGAGACTGTGTGTTAAAAGCAACTGTGTTAGAAGCAATAGGTGGCTCTGCTAATTTAGCTTCAGTAAAATCCTGACAATCAGCTGGCACAACAGTGTTTGTTCTCCCATTTAAACTCAGGCTGGAAGGCCATCCGTTGTGGCATTGCCTGTCTTTAGCAGGATGAAGGACTGAAGGAGACAAAGCTGCTGCTTGTTGTTGTTGTTTAGCCGTTTAGTCGTGTCCGACTCTTCGTGACCCCATGGACCAGAGCACGCCAGGCACTCCTATCTTCCACTGTCTCCCGCAGTTTGGTCAGACTCATGTTTGTAGTTTCTAGCTGCTGCTAGGAGGGCAGATTTGTGAGTCTCGGTGTCAATATTCTGGCAAGGCTTACTCATTTGAGCAATATCTGTTTCTGGCTTCTGATAACTTGCTTTAAGAGCAGTCTTGCAATCAGCATTTTCATTTTCATAAGCCAATTGTTTCATTTAAACTTCAGAGGCTTCAAGGTTTGGAATTTAAGTACAGTGGTGCCCCGCAAGACGAACGCCTCGCAAGACGGAAAACCCGCTAGACGAAAGGGTTTTCCGTTTTGGAGGCGCTTCGCAAAACGAATTTCCCTATGGGCTTGCTTCGCAAGACGAAAATGTCTTGCGAGTTCCTGCAGGTTTTTTTTCCTTTCCGTCCCTTTTTCTAAGCCGCTAAGCTGCTTATCAGCTGATCCGCTAAGCCGCTAAAAGCCGCTAAACCGCTAATAGCGCTAATCCGCTAAGCCGTCAATGGGCTTGCTTTGCAAGACGAAAAAACAGCTAGACGAAGAGAATCGCGGAACGGATTCTTTTCATCTTGCGAGGCACCACTGTACTGGCTCCTCTTAGCCCATCAAGAATGCCATGCAAGCCATTTTCTGTCACACTTTGCTTCAATTGTTTAAAAACTGCGAAGGGCAATGATTCACTGGCTCTCTGTTCCTGTGCATTCTGAACAACAGGACAGACTGATAATAATGGTAAGGTGTCAGCTATTTCTCCTTCACTGCTTCCTTCTGCCATATTTGGAATAACCAATTTTTGCACTGTGGTCTGAGCCCCTTGCGGGCATTGGTCCAACAAAGAAGGTGGCATGGAATTTACATTCGACCCAGGCAAATCTTTGGCAAAGGAAGGTGCCACTGGAAATTGATTACATTTGGCATGACCTCAGAGAGAGGCTTGAAATCTAGAGGCTGAGATGGGGGAAGCAATATTATGGTATTTTTAAAAGCAGCTAGGGGTTGCAACAATGTGGGAGCATTCACAGAGACAACGGGTGGTTGGAGCAAAGCATTAGAGAGCTTTCCAACTGCGTCTCTACACAAATGCCAGGTGTGCAAAACTTGTACAGATGCCTGAGGATGTCTATGGAGTGCATCTCCCAGCTCATTCCATTTCTTAATGTCATAAGGACCCCCCTCTGGAAATCAGGGGCACAGTCTAGCAATCCCTAACAACATTTTTTCTACTAAGGGTGCTAGATGCTTATCATGCCCTGCCTGAGCTAGCAAAAATAACAAATTATTCCTATGCTTTTCCTGCTCATGTGAAAGCTTGCTTCCCATGATCTCACCTGAAGGGGTATAGACGCACGTCTTTGGGGCTCGTTCCGAGCGAATGAGATCCTAAGTCTGGGAATCGTTTTGCAGGAGATGATCCACCGTGACCAAGGGATAGCAGGTTGCTAGCTCCGAGGGGAGTCCAATCCTGGGGGTTTCCTTTTGCTGAGGTTTCCTTTTGCTTTGCCTCACACGCTGAGTTTTTTTTTTTTTTACAAGCCTCATATGTTTCTTTTTAGCTTAGCCTCACACGGGGCACCACTTGAGGCGTTCCCAAAGTAAAGGAAGGATTGAACTCTGATTAATGAGAATACACACAGAGGCTTGAACCAGCAAGACTGTGGGAAGGGTACGTATAATAATCTCTGTCTGTGTCTCCAGCCCCCTCGGCCCAGGTTGTTTTATTCACAAAAGAACTTTTTACAGAGTGTTCGTAAGAACCAATCAGATTTCTTCTGAGCATTTCAACAAATCCATGTGGGGAGAAAGTTAAACTACCAAAACTAATTAGGCATGGGGTAAATAAATAACAGAACTACAAAGGAGAGCATTTGGCAACCCCAGAGGTGATAAACAAGCAATATATATGATAAGAAGGATGGCCAGGAGGACAGCGATCATTATCACCTTCATGTGAGATCTGTTTCCTGGCCCTAAGATTAACATCCTGGGATTAACATATCAGAAAGGCCTTCAAAGAAGCTTGCCCACTATCTTTATGGCCCAGGATGCCTGCCTGGCGAAGCAACTGGCAGTGTACATGACTGGTGAAGAAAGAGAAATGGAACAGGGATGCAGAGGTGTGGATTGATCAAGAATCATATCAAAATAGTTTAAACCCAGACAACGCAATGCTTTCATTGCTGACACAGATGGCTTACTCTATATTTGTTATAATTCCTCATAGCAATCCCACCTGATCACTACACTCCATCTAGACCTAAACAGAGTGCAACAACTATAGACTGGTCACCAACACCTCTTTTTTGTCAAAGGAATAAGATACAGGGATGTCTTCAGAAAGTTGTGTAGTTATTTATCTATAGGACATCTGATAAGTTGGTTTCAACATGGTGGGCGGTGCTACTGCGGGGCAGGCACCAGATCCAGCTTCATAGCTGAGTTGGCTGTTTTTGTTAGATCAGTCACTTTTTTCACCAATTCCAGCTGTATTTCTCTCTCTCTACTTTTCTTGCTATAAGTTTAAAAGGATTTGCATTACAGGGCTCAAATATTGGAGCACCCTTTTATAAACATAAAAGAAGTGCCACTGTTTTAATACAGGTAATTTATAGACATTACTCTTTCACATTTTAAGAGAGAATTTAATGAAAATGATTTACAGGTGGTACATGACACCAGTCAAGCTTGCAAAAATTTACCATTTGCCCGAAAATAAATGTTGGAAATGTAATGAGACTGAAGGTACATTCTTTCACCTTTGGTGGACATGCCCAAGGATTAAGACATTCTGGGAGATGATTTATAACAAAATGAAAAAGGTATTTAAATATACCTTTCTGAAGAAACCAGAGGCCTTTCTCCTGGGCATGGTCGGCCAATTGGTGCCAAAGAAGGACAGAACTTTCTTTATGTATGCTACAACAGCAGCAAGAATACTCATTGTGAAGTATTGGAAGACACAAGATTTACCCACCCGGGAAGAATGGCAGATGAAGTTGATGGACTATATGGAATTGGTGGAAATGACTGGCAGAATCCGAGACCAGGGAGAAGAGTCGGTGGAAGAAGATTGGAAAAAATTTAAAGATTATTTACAGAAATATTGTAAAATTAATGAGCTATAGAAAAATGGTGGAATGAAGTTATATGGCTTTGGCAGAAATGTTATAAGGAACTAGGTACAGATAGATTGTTAATGTATTAAAGGGAAAAAACAAGGTTAGAATATGTTAAGATTAATTACAGGACAGAAAATAGATGAAGATGGAAAGGAACTGCTGAAACAGTTAATTGAAGTGGAATACAAAAAGGGAGGCGTGAGGAAGTCAATGAAACAAGTGAATGAAAGTTAAGATTGAAAATATTGGAAGTGTTTTTAATTGTTTTTGTTTTGTTAATTCAATGTTTCATGTAGTGTTTTTGTTTCTGTTTTTGTATTTTATTATATTGATTTGTTTAATTCTTTTTCCTCCTTTTTGTAATCTTTAAACTCTAATAAATATTATTTAAAAAATAAAACAAAATAAAATAAAATAAAATAAAAGCCTAGTTGTTCCAATCACTCTGGGCAGCTTAGAACATAAAAAACACAGCAACACATCATCAGTTAAAAACTTTCTGATGCAGGGTTGCCTTCAGATGTCTTCAGAAAGTTGTGTAGTTGTTTATCTATTTGACATCTGATAAGAGGGTGTTCAACAGGGGGGCGGTGCTAATGTGGGGCGGGCACCAGATCCAGATTCATAGGTGAGTTGGCTGTTTTCGTTAGATCAGTCACTTTTTTCACCAATTCCAGCTGTATTTTTGTTTTCTCTACTTTTCTTGCTATAGGTTTAAAGGATTTGCATTATAGGGCTCAAATCTTGGAGCCCCCTTTTATAAACATAAAAGAAGTACCACTGTTTAATACAGGTAATTTATAGACATTACTCTTTCACATGTAATATTATTTCACGTTTAGTTAAACACTCGCCTACTTGTTATACTCTTCGATTCTGCCTCTACTAGTGCAAGTTCCCCAAAAAGGGGAATTCTGGGTATATTGCAGGATAGGGCAGAAAAGCACTTGTACGTCTTCAAAAACGTAGAACCTTCTGCACACACAGCTGAGCTACTGAGCCAGGGACCCTTCCAAATAATTCATATAAAATCCAGCACAATCCTGTGTATATCAACTTAGCTTTAATAACATAATTATTAATGCTTCCTATTACAGACACCTTCTCATGAACACTGCAACTATTTTATATGGACTAGTTAGCTTTGTAATGCTTATCAAATCGTTCTGATAGAGCTCTTAATATATTTCCTGGCCTTTTTTGGTGTTTATCCCGAAGATTTTCAAGTGCAGTCTTCGCCTGTTGAAAGAAAACCAGAGGAATACATTGTGTTATAGGAATAGATTGCAAATTAGGTATTCACAGTTATTAATATCTGTGAGGAAAAAGCTAAAGGGATCAGAACCAGAGGCAACCCATTTATTCCAGCTATAGAAGCACAATATGTGACTTCTTTCTGGGATACACAACTGACTTTGTACACAGAGATGTGTTGCATCATGAGAGTCCTTGTCTCTCAACCCTCAAAAGTGGTTTCTTCAACATGGAGGGTTGGGCCAGAGCAGCCAGGGTGAGGAACCCCCACTAGGAAACTGCTCATCTCTCAGTGAATCCAGCCCACTCTCTGTATGTTTACCAAAAGCACTGTATGAGAATGGCAGAGAAACAATCAAACATATGTGCCTTGGGCTGCTTTGTACACAGTAGCTACCTTGCATGGTTGTTACAATGTAGGATAAAAGGAGTGAACCTCAGGACAACCAAGGCATAACCCCTTGCAGAAAGAAATTTCTTATCTGCCCCTTTAAACAGGCAATCAAAACCTGAAGCTTGATGCAGCAAGTAAACAAGCAGAAAGTGCTTGGAGAAGGATCAGGCATACTAAACAATGTTCCCACCCTGTTCCCATTAGCCACCAGGACCCTACATGCTCCTCCCCTTAGCCCCCTCCCTTTGGGATTCAGAGTCCAATGTTTTCCTGGAGGAAGGGGGAAAGTGTATCATCCCCTGCAGGAGCAGGTAGAATAAGTCATGCAATGTAATACCATACAAATGGTATCTGTGTTTGACATTGTATTCAGTGAAACGGCATCTCATATAGGAGCTTCCTGATGCATGAAATATAACAAATTACAGTATATGTGTTGCAGGTTCAGAGTTGATAGCTTGGTAGTTGGTCAGGAATTATGGCACCGTTTAACAAAGCTGTATCCAATGCTCTCTTAAACACACATCAGTGTGTACATGCAACATATATCAACATGTACAATAAATTGTCTTCCTCTTCAACCCTCTCCATATCCTCAAAAATTAGCACTAGGGTGGCTTGGAGCCACCTTGTCAGGCAAATTCTGGGGCACATTGTGTAGGGTTGCCATATGTTTGGGAAATCCCAGACTGGTCCTTCTGGGGCCATCTGGGGGGTTTCTTTTTTCCATTTTAAGGAAATATCCGAGTTGGGGGGGGGAATTTGTGTGTGCGCTGTTTCAGGTGCCTACGTGAGTGGCTCTGGTTCTGTTTTGCGCCTGTGGGAAGTTGGGGTGGGGAGAGGGCAACCGCCCCCCCCCCAAATCTCAACTTTCTGACCAATGGCCCAAAGAAGCTCAGCTCAACAACTTTTTATGCAATTGACCAAAATTTTCATGAGGAGCAATTAGAATAAGATCTATTATTTGATTATTTTGTATAGTCCACCCTAGTATAATGGGAAGAAGAAATCCCATTGCATGAGCAGATCTATCTTTGTACCACATAGTTCCCCCCCCCCCATTTAATTAGTCTCAACAAGTTAAGGAAAGGGGAAATTGAGTGATGGGCATAATGCACAAAAGTATATATAATGAACCCTATATCAGGTCATATAGAATGAGGAAATCAATATGTACAATACAATTTAGAGCTGAAAGAGAGAGAAACCAAGAGGAAAAGAAACATTCTGCTTTTAAACTTCCAAGTTTAGAGTTAACTTACTCTTTCAGCCAGCTCTACAGCTGTTATATTTGGATCATATGGGATGGGTTCTCCAATAAATGTCCTCAATTTCACTGGAAACCCTCCGTAAATGGGAAGAAGCATACATCGAGTTTTATCATACAGCCATTTTGTCAGCCCTGTGTATGAAATGGAAGAAGATTCTGAAGGAAAGCGACACCATATCAAATCTGAAATTAGTTGAAATTCTCAGTGTTTAGCAATTGCAATAAATAGGAAGAGAGGAAGAGTTAAATAATATGAGTGCTTGGGAAAAGAGATACAGTGGTACCTCGGGTTACGAGCGCTTCAACTTACGTTTTTTTGGGTTACGAAGGATTGTAACCCGGAAGTAAGTTTTCCAAGCTCTCGGAGGACATTGCCTGGAGGCAAACCCAGACATCGGCAGAGCCTACGGAGCTGTCAGGGGCCTCTGCAAATGCAGGGAACCAAGCCCTGACATCTGCGCTGCCTAGAGCGGCTCCGCGAATGCCGGGAGCCAAGCCCCGACATCCATGGTGGCTGCAGAGGCTCTGCGACTGGGCTCCAGGAGCTCTCTGAGGCCTCCACGAATGCCAAAAGCCAAGCCAATTGTGATTGTGGAAGAGGACCCTGAGCCCGCTCCAAACAGTGAGTTTGGAAATAAATTTTAATTCTTTTCATCTAAAATACTGTCTTATTTATTTTATAGTACAGTACATTGATTATTGCCTTCATTTTATGGATCAATGGTCTTGTGAAACAGTAAAATTTGTGTTAAATTGCTATTTTAGGGGGTGTTTTTTCATCATCTGGAGCGGATCAATCCACTTTCCATTACTTTCTGCTTCAGGTTAAGAACGCTTCAGGTTAAGTACAGACTTCCAGAACCAATTAAGTACTTAACCTGAGGTACCACTGTACAAGATATTCAGTCAGCTCTTCTCAGCTCTTTGCAATCAGTCATAAGTTGTGTACAATAGACTACAGAATATGGTATGTTTCCTGTTCAGTTCCCCTCCATTTTAGGGTTGCTCCCACATTTATCGATTATAGCTTTCTGTTAAATCTAATAGAAAACTAAGCAAGGGCATGTTCACTCAGTACTGAGGCAGGCAGCACAGTTTTGCAGATAAGTGGACATGGAATAAAATATATTAAGTAAAGGTAAAGGGACCCCTGACCATTAGGTCCAGTTGTGACCGACTCTGGGATTGCGGCTCTCATCTCGCTTTATTGGCCGAGGGAGCCGGCGTTTGTCCGCAGACAGCTTCCAGGACATGTGGCCAGCATGACTAAGCCACTTCTGGTGAACCAGAGCAGTGCACGGAAACGCAGTTTACCTTCCCGCTGGAGCGGTACCTACCTTGTACTTTGACGTGCCTTCAAATTGCTAGGTTGGCAGGAGCAGGGACCAAGCAATGGGAGCTCACCCCATCACGGGGATTTGAACTACCGACCTTCTGATTGGCAAGTCCTAGGCTCTGTGGTTTAACCCACAGCGCCACCCATGTCCCTATAAAATCTATTCGTGAGTAGTAAATAGATATTCTTTTTAAAAGATCATTCTATAGTATTAAAATGTATATTGCCTGAGATCTCTTGATTAACCAAGGTATTTAACTTACTTGTCTTTCCAATGGTCCTGTATGCTTCACAAATGTTTTGTGTAAAAATAGGGATGATGGGCTAAAAAAATAAAAGATGAAACAAACATGAAAAGAAAGGTGAGGAGTGGATAATTATTTTGTCCAAACCATCCTGCCTTTATTTTTGTTATGGACTATGAAGAATGCTTCACATCTGAGATTATAATGAGAAGCAACTCATAAATGATAATGTAATTGGCTTTAAAATTCCTGACACATTTATTCAAATATCTCAGATGAAGAAATTCAGAAGCTGTCCTCCAGATTTTCAGGAATTGAAGGGGAAAAAAGAATTTCCTGGTTTGCCCTGAGGGGGAAAGGAAGCCAGGTTCAGCCAACCGTCCGCTGCATTTTGGAGTTTGGCGGCAGCTCGTAGGCAACGAGCACCCAAAAAAGGTCTTGGGGATGACCAGGACTCTGAGGGCTCCTGTGGAAGTCAAAAACGAGTTCCCAACAGGTCTGAGGTTCCATTTGGTGCTGGCCTAACCCGGCTGTCAAGCTGTCATCTCTGGGCTCCAGATAATAAAACGAAGGAAAAAGGGATTTATTACACTGGTCAACAACAAATTTGTTGTCTGCGTTTTTTCAGTTGATTTAGGACGAATCTGATGCGCTGAATCCAAAAATCACATTGGTTTTGCTCAATCAGGTCAAGTTTTTGATTAGCAGATTTCCCAGAAAATAAAACCAAGGAAAAGGGGATTTATTATTCAAGTGTCTTTAGCATTTGGATTAATTTGGCGAACTTCCAGGAGAACAAAAGGGGAGTCTTCTCTAGAATTGGTGACTATCCTGCATGGGAACCAGATGGCTGAAGCATTGAAGGAAACAAAGAAAGTCTGCCATCGGAAATAAAAGGAGGGGGACGGGGGGGATAAGAACTTTGAAAACTTTCTTTTTCAAGAAAAAGCATTCAAACTTTTATACTCCTCCCCCCTGGATTCAACTGGCGGCAGCTATAGCATCTCGGGAACTATTGGCAGACAATTTGGCTTTAATTGAATTGAGGCAAAAAGAGATGCTTTTATGATTTAGATCTATTGCTCAGCAATCTGGTGAAGCAATAAGGGATAAAATAATTGAGGCACTTGCAAATCTTCTTGAGACTCAAAAGCAGGAGGTACATCAAGCTATTGATCATGCTTTCAGGGTTAAATCCCCGTATGCTAAGAAGAAAACATTTCCAGGAGATTGTATGGTTCTTTTTTTATTCTAGAAATATCAAAGACTGAGTGCTCCAGACATATTATGAGAAGGATCTTGAAATAGATGATGACTGGCAGCATTAAGATAAATTCTGCAGTGTAATGTGTTTTGATGGATTCAATAATGGAAAACTGAATAGTATAGTTTTTGTAAAATATGCAAGGATTTATGATATGTAAAATGAACTATCAAAGGAGAAGAAAGGAAGTCATTGATATCTTAAGGATGTAAAATGAGTATTTTAAACATTAAAACAAATTTTTAAAATAAAATTATATATAAAAAGAAAGATAAAAGGAAAATGCTTTTCTTTTTTAAATGTCATGAATTTCAGTAGGTTTGTTTTAAAGCAGGGGTGGGGAGACCTGTGGCACTCCAGATATCATTTGACCCCCAAACAGGATATTTGCCATCCTCAGCTTTTTTGGATGCTGGATCAAGGATGTCAACACATTACGTCTTATCTAGGATAATCGTGAAGGCAATGCAGATTGCACAAAGATCACTCACCACTTTCGCCTCCAAAGCTGCCTGAGCAAAACCTGTGCGTTTACCCCACATTATGCAGTAATCGTGACTATACAGTGCTTCTCTACCTCCACCAGGTGCAATGCCCAGTAAATGGCCTTTCTTCATTATTTCCACAATTTCAGCTTTCTTGTAAGATTTCAACCTGATCACATAATAAAACATCTGCAGCCCTGAAAAAAATAAGCTCCAAATAGAAGAATGCTGTTTTTTGTGAAACTTATTTAGGAAATACTGTGGATACAATACAAGTGCCATTATTCCAAAGATATTGCACTATTATGGATCACAAGCATAGCTCTCTGCCATCCATTTCAACTATGATTTCATGGATGGGGAATTTCAATGCCTTTAGGGTACAGAGCTTTTGGATACAGTAGACACACACACGGGAGGCGAGGGGAGGAGATACACAGAAGGAACTGAGGAGACTATGCTGATGGAAAACCGCCACCTCCAGCAGAGATTGGTACACAGATATATGGGTGGAGGTTATATGCTGCATTAATTAACCTAGTGGAAAAACTCCAAACAGCGCTCTGTGCTACTGGGCCTCTTTGGCCTCCTTCCTTCCTTCCTTTAAATGACCTTTCTGTGATGTCATAGTTTCCTGGTGTGGCTGCTGTGTGCGTGCAGAGGAAGATGATGTGGGGGGAGTGGCAGTGGAGGGCCATGAACACTACAGCAAGGGTGCCACATGTGTTTGATTGCAGTGTCACATGGGGGCATAAAAGATGTGTGTGGGAGTGCTTGATTGGTTATGTGTTTGGGTGGGGCCATGTTTTCTGGGATCTGTGTGCAGATTTGGTGATAGGTTGGACTTGCTATGAAAGCCACGGACATGTCTTTTGGGCTTCACTTGGGTTTCTGCCCTTTTCCTTAGCTGTAGCTCCCACTGCATCCCAGCTGCCACCCAGTGGTGTTTGAATACAGAGGATTTTGCACAGGTGGTTTGCTAGTGCAGATGCTCCCAAGCAGATTCCCATACTTTGCGTTGTTCTTTCCAGTAAGGAATATCCCATCTTTACTAATGACTGAACTTTGCAAAACTCTTTGTACTTGAGGAAATCATCAACTTAGACACCCCAAAGCCTACGCCTTTCCCTGTTCTGGTATTAAAGTGAACAGCAATTATTACATGAGAGCTTGTAGTCATAGCATAGGAATCAGATGACATTATCCAGATTCCTCAGTTTTTAGATCTCTGGGGAAGAATGTAGGCAGAAAAGCACAGCATTTCTTCATGGAGACCATTTCTGCTGACTCAGTTTTGAACTGGAAATAATTATTCATCCTGCATTCATTCTCTTTTACTAGCAATGACTTGGTGTGAAAGTATCTTCATCTGCACTAACTAAACTATTTCACCTGTTGCTGCTATTTTATTTATCAATTGTTTTTACCTGCTTTCCTCATATACAGCTTTATAATTTAAAGCATTTTTTTCATAGCTTATAGCATTGTTTTATGTCATATTTTACATGTTTTAAGTAAAAAAGCATGATTTAAATTTAAATAATTTACCTGGTATCCAATACGCGACATGATGAATTAATGAAAAGCACCCTCTCCCCGTCTCTAAAAAATATCTAGCCACAAATAAGGCATAGCCGAGAGGAGCAACTCCATGATGATAAATAATAATCCCTGGTCCTTTAGGGAGATTTTCCATGCCAGTAATTTCATAACCTGAAAATAATACGAAATGCAACAAAGAAATATCGCAACCATTACTGGAGAAAATCAGTGTGGTTCAGGGGGAAAAAAAGAAATTTAAGATCAGGTTAAAAGCTCTGTTATATGATTTTGAATTATGGAGTTGGAGGAGACTCTTGAGAGTCCCATGGACTGCAAGAAGATCAAACCTATCCATTCTTAAGGAAAGAGCCCTGAGTGCTCACTGGAAGGACAGATCCTGAAGCTGAGGCTCCAATACTTTGGCTACTTCATGAGAAGAGAAGACTCCCTGGAAAGGATCCTGATGTTGGGAAAGATTGAGGGCACAAGGAGAAGGGGTCAACAGAGGACAAGATGGTTGGACAGTGTTCTCGAAGCTACCAGCATGAGTCTGACTCAACCGTGGGAGGCGGTGGAAGACAGGAGTGCCTGGCATGCTCTGGTCCATGGGGTCACGACGAGTCAGACACGACTAAATGACTAAACATCAATGACAATATGCTCCAGCATTCTGGATGCTAGGTTGTCATCCACATGCATCAAGACTTTCTCTGTGGTGGTCCCTTAATGAATGAATGAAGGGATTTCTCCTCTCGTGGAATGTTCCTTCCTTGCTTCCTTTTGAGCACAGGTGGAAACATTTTTGCCCAGTCTTTGAGTGAGCTAAAACTGTGTTTTGCTGTTTTAGTCTGCTTTAAGCTTTTATATGGAGTTTAGCCCTTGGGATGGTTTAATATGTTGTTTCAACACTTACAGTAACATGAGACCTGTGGGAAGCATTGAGAACATATAAAGAGTCCTATGGATCAGGCCAAAGGACTCTGTATTAGACCATCCTGTTTCTCACCATGTCCATCTAAATTAGTTGCCATCACCACATCCTGTGCTGGCAAATTCCATAGTTTGTGTACATACAGTGGTACCTCGAGTTACAGATGCTTCAGGGTACAAACGCTTCAGGTTACAGACTCTGCTAACTCAGAAATAGTACCTCAGGTTAACAACTTTCCTTCGGGATGAGAAGAGAAATTTGAGGCAGCCTATGACAGGAGTGCATTCGAGTTCAGAGATCACAGTTTGACAGCTGGGTCAGCTTGGCAACAAATGGAACTGCAAAGCCGTTGGGAACTCACTTTTGACCTCCATAGTGACTACAGTGGTACCTCAAGTTAAGAACTTAATTCATTCTGGAGGTCTGTTCTTAACCTGAAACTGTTCTTAACCTGAGGTACCACTTTAGTGGGGACTCCTGCTGCCGCTGGGCCGCCATGGTGCAATTTCTGTTCTCATCCTGTAGCAAAGTTCTGTAACCTGAAGCGTCTGTAACCCGAGGTACCACTGTACATAGTTGCTAATAGTGCCTCTGTGAGGGGTAAACAACATTCTCCAGGTTTCTTTAGGGGAAGAAGCGTACTTAAAATGTGGTTTAAATGTATGGTGTTTATGCAGCCACCAGCTGACCCTTTCCTTTGTAATCTGTCTTATTTATTTATTTATTTTATCATTTATTGAATTCATATAACGCCCTCAGGGCGTATATAAGGAGGAGGCTGGCTCAGGGCCTTAGTTTCATACTTCATAAAATGCTTTGTTTTTCTTATTACATAAATAAATAGCCATGCCTTTATTTTGATCCTTATATAGCCAACCCAAACTTGTAACTGTTGTGACTCTGAGGGGGGTTCAGAGGTCCAGTCCTGATTCACTGTGGCAACTATTGTACCAGTGCTTCAAGCCTGAAATTCTGATCCTCAGTCCTATGAAATTATAGTGACTCATAAGGAAGAATTATTGCTATGAAAGAAACTTTTACTCACCATGCCATATCTTTCCATATATATCTGCAATATGAGCAAAAATTTTCCTTGGCTTTTTCCAAATTTTGCTATCAGGACCAGTTTCTTGGTGCTTATTCATCTTCTTGTAAACATATAGCCCAAATGAGCAAGCACAGCCAACCAAATATATATCTATTATTAATGAACAAAGCAAAATCAGAAGCTTACGAAACCACCAAGGGTGAACCACTGAGCTCAGGTATTCTTCTAAATAAGGAAAACTAATCAAGTTTTGCAGCATTTGAGTAAACCAGCTCATTGTTTCCTGATCTGAAGCACCAAGCGTATGCCAATGAAATAACTATATGAAGTGAAATTTTCTTCAGTTGTGATGCTATTTCCCCCACTGTTTACCTGGAAAACAGAAAATGCAGTACATTGGTTTGATCTGTATGGTTTGATCAGTATGGTTTCAAATAGAATGAGAGACTTTGATGAGATTCCTGCATTTCAGGGGGTTGACTAGATGACCCTTGGAACCCTTCCAAATCTACACTTTATGATTATCTGAACAAAAACTTTTACTTACATTCCTGGTAAGCCTAAATTGCCTTTAATTCAGTCACCTCTCTCTTGAAGCAGCAGAAGTCTTGTCTGGTGCACTTTTTTGTAGGCTAATTTCCACCCCTATGGCGACATGTCCCTTTATGTGGCTCTTTAAAAACACTCTGATGGGTGTGCCATCTGAATGAGGAAACGAAGAATTGTGAAAAAGAGGGAGTGCTTAGAGTGCCTGCTACTTGGAAGTTGTGGCCATTTGTAATTAAGGATAACTTAAGGAATCACACCTACAATAGCAGTCATATTGCACAATAACATATTGGGTCACAGAAAACCAGTTATTGATTAAGGAGGAAAGGTAGGAATTGTGACAAGATATGCATGTAAAAGGATCATCCTGCAATACGTAAACCTTAATAACATGTCATTTTTACACTATTGAACCTTAGCACTATAAAAGCTCTTCCACTGAGTGCTGCCATTTAATTCTACAGCAGCATGCGTATGTGGATTTCATTAAGACCTACTAGGTTTGAATACTGAATCTCAAGTAATCATCCTCAGTAATCAATCCTACACTAATAAACTTGACCAGCTACTTGTGCTCTGGGCATTGTCTAAGATCTCCAATACCATGTATTTGATTGTTTGGTTAAATTCTGCCATGCTGATTTTTCTGCAGGCAGCTCATCAAAAAGCTTCTTCACTCGTTGCTCCTGCAGTATGCTTTGCTTTCTCAGGAGCTCCAGAAATTCCAGGTTGACATGCTTTGACATCAAAGGGTCTCCGGCTTTCGGTACATGTTCAATATTGTCAGGTGGGGGTCCAACATGCATTCGTCAGTTATGTCAGAGCAATACTATAATCACATACACATATGGTGGTCTTAACGTTTATTTCTAAAAGAAACATGAAAGTGATATGAAAGTAGCCAAGACAAATGTGCCACAGAAGCCCACCAACCCTTGCAAAGGCCGAATAGGTCGGCGCCAGCGTTTGATGGCGGTCCTAGCCTCAAGCTCCGAGGCAGGACTGCTCCGTAAGTTCGGGTCTTACCCGCTACGGCAAGCGGGGGACCCCTAAAATCACAGGCGCTGAAGCCTGTGAGCAAGGAGATTCGGTGGGCACCTTTGCGCCCCCCCGGCATCGTGAAAGAGCCTTTTTAAAGGCTCCGGAGCGGCATCGGGGTGAGCGCGGTGCTGAGGATCGCTACCCAGCTTACGGAGTGAAGCCGCGTCGCCATTAACGGAGAGCGCCGATTCCTTTCTGAAATCAACGATTGGCAACAACAATACCCGTGAGTAAGATTGCAAAAGTAAGACGGGATTTAAAAAATTTAGAAGATTTGGCTGAAAACGGGAAGGCAAAATTAAGGAAGTCAGCCTCCCGGAACTGCATGATTAACGGAGCAATGAAAAGACTAAGCTGTGTTTAAACGGACTTTCCTTTTAACTCTTATTAAACCAGACATCGAAAGGATCTCCCCCCTGTTCTGCAGGAGAAGGGGGGGAGGAAACAGAATTAATTTAACCTGCAAAAGAAAGGGATAAGGAATAAAAAACCTCTGCTGCTGATACTTCTGGCCAGGCTGCCGGAGCAGCGATCGCCTGAAAAAAGGAACTGTCAAGTGAGCTGTCAAAGGACAGCGGCTACAAAATAAGACTTATTTTGAAACATACTCGGGACTTTGGTGGATTACAATTTTAACAGTAAAGTGCTACAAACTAAAGACTTTTAATGGGACTTTTGCCTTTGGACTTTCTGTTTCTTTGTTCTGGGTGCCTTTGGACGGTTACAATTTCCTCCTCTAGAGGGCTTTAGTTACATTACGGAGTATCCAGTGGGATTTTCCACTTGCAACTTTCCTGTGTGAATGACCTTGAGTTATGAGCAACCCGCCAGAAGAGATTTCAACAAGAAGTAAAACAAAGCAGGCTCAAAAACAAGCTCAAAAAAGAGGCTCCTTATCAGGAGCAGCAGCTGCACAAGAAAAAATAACAGCAGCATCAATGGAGTCAATGACACAGGCCCTGCTTAAAATAAATCAGTCACTAGAAGTACTTACCAAGCAATCTGCAGAACTCACTAAACAGTCTACAGAGAACTCAAAGAAATTGACGGAGTTGACAACAAGACTAGACCTGAATACAACAACAATTTCATCTAATACAGATTCTATAAACCGTTTGGTTCAAGAATCTACGGAAACAAGGAGAATAGCTGAGAGTGCTAGGTTCACTGCTGAAGAAACCAAAGGAAAGTTTGCGCCTATTGTAAAAAAAGTACATGAACATGATTCAGCATTAGCCCTACTAGAACTGGAAAGGAAAAGTAAGAATCTGAAATTAAGACTGGTTCCAGAAGAGGAAGAGGACAAGCTCGGGGAATTCCTTACAGACAAATTTCAAGACTTCTGGAATGATGAGCTAGATGGAGAGGAAGATGAATTTATGATAACCTCAGCCTTTCGGATTGGCAGGAAGCAAGGGAAGAAGCCAAGAGATTGTTTAATTACCTTAGGATCAAAGGAACAAAGAGACAAAATATTGAACCTACATTTCCAGAAGGCCTTGGTCATTAAAAATTCTCAGATTCAAATCTTCAAGGATATTCCTAAATACTTTTTGGAGGTTAGATCTCAATTTAAAGAACTAGTTGATCTACTTAAGAAGAATAATATCCCATTCAGGTGGGAATTTCCACAAGGGCTGTCCTTTAGCTACAAAGGGAAGAAAATTAAAATAAAAACAAACCAGGATAAAGAGTTCTTTTTGGAAAGAAATCAAGAGGATCTTCAGAAAGGAACTGTCAGCGAGGAGGAAGTACCGGACATCTCAAATCTATCATTTGGACTGAACCGAGCACCGACCGAGGAGGAACAACAACTTGGTGCAGTCGGTGGAAGGTCTACCCAGTAACCAAAATGTCTCTGCAACTCTTCAGTTGGAACTGCAATGGTTTGAACCACCCTCGAAAAAGGGGCCAAGTATTTCATTTATTAAAGAAGGAACATCTAGACGTAATCTATTTACAAGAAACTCACATTGCCAGGATACATAGAAAACTTTTAACAAACAAGAGATTAGGACAAGAATTTATATCATCAGATAGAGTCAAGAAAAGAGGAGTTGTGATTTATGTCAAGGAAAAATTTGAACCAAAATTGATCTTTAAGGATGACCAAGGAAGATACCTGGCAGTGGAAATCCAAATTTATGGAGAAAAAATATTGATTGTTGGAGTTTATGCACCAAATGAGGGGAAGGCTGAATTCTTCAAGAAGTTGCATGAGACTTTAATGGACTTTTTGGACTTTAAAATTATAATGATGGGTGACATGAATGGAGTCGTCTCTACAAACATGGATAAGGCCCAAAGACAAACAATATCTAATGACGGAAGACTACCAAAGACTTTTTTTGACCTGACTGACACTATGGATCTGATCGATATTTGGAGAACTAGGAACCCTCTGGAAAGGGAGGGGACTTTCTTCTCTGAAGCAAAAATGACATGGACTAGAATTGATCAAATATGGATTTCTAGTAATCTGGCATCAAAGGTTAAAAAAACAGAAATCTGCCCAAAGACCTGCTCTGACCACAATGCTGTCAAGATGGAAATGAAACTGACAACAGCTGGAACCTTTAGATGGAGAATGAATGACACTCTCTTTGGAGATGGGGAAATTTGCAAAAAGGCCCAAGAAACACTTAAAGACTACTTCGAGATCAATTTGAGATCAGACACAGAAAAAAGAATCATTTGGGACGCAAGTAAAGCCGTGATGCGTGGCTTCCTAATACAACAGAATTCAATAAAGAGGAAAAAGCAGAATGAGAAGAAAGAGAAAATTTGGAATCTAATAAAAGAAGGGGAGAAGAAATTGAGATCTAAGCCTAAATCCCAGGAGATATTAAGAGAAATAAAATTCTATCAAACACAATATATGGAATTGACGAACCAGGAAATAGAATGGAAAATTAAACAAATGAGACAAAAGACTTTTGAATCTGCAGATAAATGTGGGAAGCTACTGTCTTGGCAACTGAAAAAGAGACAAAAATTGAATACAGTGACATCACTCGAAGTAGATGGGAAGTCTATTAATAAACCAAATGAGATAAGTAATTGTTTTCAAAGTTTCTTTAAGAAATTATACAAACAAGGGCCAAAAAATGAACAGGAGATAGAAGAATTTATTGGAAAATACGGACTATCAAAAATCTCTGAAAACAACAGAAGGAGTTTAAACGAGAAAATTACAGATCAAGAAATAGAGAGTGCCATCCAGGATATGAAGCTGGGAAAATCTCCAGGACCAGATGGATTAACTGCGAGATATTATAAAGTATTGAAGGATTGGTTAATACAACCATTGAAAGAAGTCTGCAATCAAATTTTGGAGGGGAAAAAGGCTCCCGAATCGTGGAAGGAAGCATTCATCTCACTTATACCAAAGACAGAAACTGAGAAACATCAAGTCAAGAATTACCGCCCTATATCACTTTTGAACGTGGATTATAAAATTTTTGCAGACATTCTAGCAAAAAGATTCAAAAAAGTGCTGTTAGAGGAGATTCACAGGGACCAAACAGGCTTTCTACCAGGCAGGCATTTGTCAGACAATGTGAGGAATATTATAGATATTCTAGAACTTTTGGAAACTGACATAAATAGAAAAGCTGTTTTGATTTTTGTGGATGCAGAGAAAGCCTTTGACAATATTTGTTGGAGCTTTATGAAGAGGAATCTCCAAGGAATGGGGGTAGGCAAGAACTTTGAAAATGGTATAAGTGCAATTTATTCTGAGCAAAAGGCCAAACTTATTGTAAATGGTATGGTTATGGATGAAATTCCAATAGAGAAAGGGACACGACAGGGATGCCCAATTTCCCCTCTATTGTTTATATCGGTACTGGAGGTTTTCCTTAACATGATTAGAAGAGACCAGCTGGTTAAAGGTATACAGGTCGGAACTAAACATTATAAGCTAAGAGCATTTGCAGATGACCTAGTTTTGACACTACAACAGCCAGAAACTAGTACAAAAAGAGTTTTGGAACTTATTGAAATATTTGGTCAGGTAGCAGGTTTTAAATTGAATAAACACAAGACAAAGGTGTTGGAAAAAAATCTCACGGTGGGGGAAAAAGATAGTTTTCAAAGAGAAACTGGTTTGGAAATTACTAAAAAGGTAAAATATCTGGGGGTGAACTTAACATCTAAGAATGTGAATCTATTTAAAGATAATTATGAGAAATGCTGGGCTGAAGTGAAGAAAGATTTCGATATATGGTCAAGATTGAGACTTTCCTTGTTAGGCCGAATTGCTGTAATTAAGATGAATGTATTGCCGAGATTGTTGTTTTTGTTCCAGACATTGCAAATTTTAGATAAGATGGACTGTTTCAAGAAGTGGCAGAAAGATATATCTAAATTTGTCTGGCAGGGCAAAAAACCCAGAATTAAATTTAAGATTTTGACTGATGCAAAGGATAGAGGGGGCTTTGCCCTGCCGGACTTAAAACTTTATTATGAAGCAGCAGCTTTTTGCTGGCTGAAACCATGGCTACTTCTTGAGAATACAGACATTCTGGACCTGGAAGGTTATGATAATAGTTTTGGTTGGCATGCATATTTATGGTATGACAAGGTAAAGGTACATAGAAATTTTAAAAATCATATTATTAGGAAAGCATTGTATAATGTATGGAATCGATATAAAGATTTGTTTGAAAGTAAAACCCCCAGGTGGCTGTCACCAATGGAAGCTAAGGCGGTAAAAAGATTGAACATGGATACAGACTGGCCAAAATATTGTGAAATTGTAGAATATGATGGTGAAAAGCTGAAACTACAGAGTTTTGAGAAATTGAAACCTAAAGTCCGAGACTGGTTACATTATTACCAGATTAATGAAACTTTTAAGCAGGACAGAAAACTAGGATTTCAGAAGGAGAGGTCAAAGTTAGAAACAGAATTGCTAGAACCCAATACTAAGAATTTGTCTAGAATGTATAATCTGCTGCTAAAATGGAACACACAAGATGAAACGGTTAAATCAGCCATGATTAAGTGGGCACAAGATATTGGTCATGATATTATGTTTGCTGACTGGGAGCAGTTATGGACCACAGGTATTAAATTTACGGCATGTAGTGCCCTGAAAGAGAACATAATGAAAATGATCTATAGGTGGTACATGACCCCAGTCAAGCTTGCAAAGATATATCATTTGCCCAATAACAATTGCTGGAAGTGTAATGAATGTGAAGGAACTTTTTATCACCTTTGGTGGACCTGCCCAAAGATTAAGGCCTACTGGGAAATGATCTATAATGAAATTAAGAAAATCCTTAAGTGGACATTTGTAAAGAAACCGGAGGCTTTTCTCTTGGGCATGGTCGGCCAATTGGTACCAAAGAAAGATAGGACCTTTTTTATGTACGCAACAACAGCAGCAAGAATCCTTTTGGCGAAGTATTGGAAGACTAAAGAACTACCTACTCTGGAAGAATGGCAGACCAAGGTGACTGAATTTATGGGACTGGCAGAGATGACCGGCAGAATCCGTGACCAGAAGAAAGAGACAGTGGAGGAGGACTGGAAAAAATTTAAAATCTATCTTAAAAATTGTTGTAAAATTTCGGAATGTTAAGATGTCAGGGGATTGGACACTAAGAATTACAGCTATAAATCGAAATTTATAAAGCAGAAACTCTTTTTAAAGAGAATTAAATATAAAAATGGGATAAAGAATTGCTAAAAATTTTGAAATTTGGATGCAGTGAAGGGGAGGTTTGGGGAAGTCGCATTATGTTTGTTTTGTTTTTTCTTTATGTTGTAAAATCAATAAAAATTATTATAAAAAAAAAAAAAAACAAAGGCCGAATAGGTAAAGGTTCTTTTGGCATGTGGGTGGAGGAAATAAAAAGGCACCTGTTAGGATGGGTAGTGCAGAAGGCAGCAGAAAGAATATGGGAAATAACTGCTTCAAAATTTTACAACTGGGATACATCATTCTGGATATTCAGATATATGATTGGGGCAAGGGGTTATTTTTTTGTAATCCAATAGCCGAGGGTTTTATGGGGGGAACAAACCAGTGTATTGCATCACTTCTACTTATCTGGAGGTAGATGGAGAGTGGGGAAGATAGTGGCAAGGTGGGTGTGATTTAAACAAATCAATGGAACCAATCCAGTGCTCCTGTTTGTTTGTTTGTTTGTTTGTTTGTTTGTTTGTTTGTTTATACCATGCTGACCTCGCTTCCAACTTGCCTTTCCCCCTCTACCTCCTGTTAAGCAGCAGCAATGTGACCAGTCAGGTGAGCAGCAGTGCCCCTTCACACTCTGCCAATGCTGTAACCCATCATGCTGCAATGCAGTGGCATGTAAGAAAATGTGTCCTGCAGTTGCTGTGTCTCCTTAATTGCTAGGTACACCCACACCTCCAAGCTGGTGTGATTTTGAAATGGGCTGGCACACCCCATTAAGGTGATATTCACCCTGCATTGTTGAAACTCTCACTATGTGGGCAGTGAGAACTTCAAACAATGATGCTATCAGGATGACAAGAATGGAGCCACTTCTGAATGAATACTACACAAAAATTGCAACAAGTATTATTGATTTCCCATGGCTGCTTACTTGAATATTTTCTGTATATATTTCTGCAGCTTCCATTATTCTAGCATCATTATTTTAGTAAAAAGAACTAGTCACTTTGAGGAATTTTGTTAAAAAAGCAGGATATGAATCTAAATAAATTAAATAAACCATTTAAAGATTAAGAAGCATACTGTGACCAAATTTTTACTGTATTTTTCGCTCCATAAGATGTACCTGACCATAAGAGGCACCTAGTTTTTAGAGGAGGAAAAAAAGTAGAAAAATATTATGCACAGAGCGTGTAAGCGGATCTTGATTTTCTTGCTTTAAAGCAAGCAAAGCAAGAGCTGCTTACTTGGCTTCCGTCCCGCTTTGCGCAGCTCTCACTTTGCTTGCTCATCCCTTCAGAGGCATCCCTCATATCGCGACTGCAGCTGCAGCCAAGGTATCCCTCTGCCGTCCAGTGCTTTCGCTCCATTAAATGCGCAGACATTTCCCCTTACTTTTTAGGAGGAAAAAAGTGCTTTTTATGGAGCGAAAAATATGGTGTTTCCATGGCACAATCTATGTCCATGGCATCATGCCAATGACCATAATACTGTGAGGCGTCATCAAGAATATCTACCTCCCAGCTCTGTAATAACATTCCTCAACACACCCAATGATTTTCAGATCAAAAGCTTGCCCTTTGTTCACAGGGCCATACATCATCTTCAGAAATCAAAAGCTTGGCCTTTGTTCACAGGGCCATACATCATCTTCAGAAATAAATGCCCAAAAAATTATTGAGATGTGTGTGTGTGTGTAAAATCCTAGTTGTTCTAATCACTCTGGGGAGCTTAGAACATAAAAACCAGAGGAACACATCATCAATTAAAAATTTCCTGATGCAGCGTTGCCTTCAGAAAGTTGTGTAGTTGTTTATCTATTTTTCACCAATTCCAGCTGTCTTTTTGTTTTCTCTACTTTTCTTGCTAAAAGTTTAAAAGGATTTGCATTATAGGGCTCAAATCTTGGAGCACCCTTTTATAAACATAAAAGTGCCACTTTTACTCTTTCACATGTAATATTATTTCATGTTTAGTTAAACACTCACCTTCCTGTTATACTGCTCGATTCTGCCTCTACTAGTGCAAGTTGCTTGTGTAGGTCCCCAGGCCACCCCTCAAATAATTTCACACATAACACGTAATTTTAGTTTTGGTTTTTGGGCACTATTTTGGCCACAACTTTATTAAAATACAAAATCAGTGAGTGGTTCAGAGACATTGGTTATGACTATCTGTCCCCCCACCTGGGACAGAACTGACATACCGAGGTTCGATCAGAAGCCAGTAGAAGGGAAAGTCAAAATGGGGGATCATTTGAGCTAAGCGTCGGACCCACGCCGCTCACCCCAGCAGCTCCCCAAGGCTTGCCAGCCCTGGTCCCATGACAGGGATTGGATGAAATCGTGGCAAGCCCCAGGATTCCTTTAACGGAATTCCCTTCAGAGCAATAGGAGGGGCAGGCACAGCCTATCCTGACCCCTCCACGACCAGCATTTTATAACCAATGCCTAACCGCCACACGAGCTCTAACGCTCGCCGTCAACCACTCACAAACCCAACCAGGAACCTAATTTTTCAGCCACCACATCCAGCCAAATATCATTCCCTAAATCAGAAAGGTGTACACCATCCACCCGGTAAAGGGCCACAGCCTTAAAATAAATGCTAGGGTGTGGAATCACTAAGCCACCCAGCTCTAAAACCTTCTTGCACACCACAGAATTAATGCGCTTCCTGGCCTTCTCAGCGGCCTCCGGGCGGGAAACGCCGCGCCAGGATTGCCTCTGCAACAAGTGAGACCAAATAATTCTCACAGAAGGTAGCAAGGCTGCCAAATGCTCCAAATCCCTTCGGATAATGGAACGCAAAGTAAGGCAATCAACAGTTGCCACATCATTTCCCCCCAGCTGCACTACCATGGCCATGGGGGGGGGGGGGAGAAAGCAGCCGACATCTGATAAGCGGCAAAAACTCTTCCCACAACATTCCGCGTCTGGAAATCCATGACACTTGCACGTACTGAGGGAGGCCGAGACACGATCCCCTGGCAGATTGCCTCGCTCTGATGCCAGCCCAATGAACGATGCTGTGTCCCACTATCCAGACGCAGACCGGCGAGGGATCTACAAGTGGAAACAACAAATATTATTTTAAAAAATCAACATTTGTTACGCACATAATCCTTGAAGGCATCCGATTTCCATCTCCCCAGATCCTTAATCCTGGCAGCTGACAAACCCCAATGGGCTGCCATGGTTGCTGCCCCTATGCGAAAGGAATGAGGAGTGAAACCGGAGGCCGCAATCCCACATGCCGCATGATTTTTGTGAACTGATGCCGTGCCAGAGGGCAACCATTTTCATGCATGAGCAGGGGGCCATCCCTAGGAGGTCTCAAGGCCAAGTACTTCCTCACGTCCTTGACCGGACACGGGCCCGCCTCCCCAGTGGCTGGGAGGCAGACCACCTCCCCCCGACCCAACTGGTCAGTTTTGGAGTTGCGCACAACTAGTCTCAACTCCAGGGGGGACACGCTAATGTCCTGAAGGAGCAAACCATGGGAACCAGCAGTAGAGTTGCCCTCTACCATGACCTCTCCCACCCGAAGGGCTCCGAAAAATGCTAGTGAAAAAGCCGCTGAAAAAAGGCGAGCTTCATATCTAGACCAACACACGCTCCTCAGTTTGGTGCGCATACTGGACAACAACTCAAAGGTAATAGGACGCCTGGAAGCCATCCTGGGGGGGGGGGGGCAAGTCTACCCCAACCTTCCATAGCTTTGCGCACCACAAATTTAGAACAAGGGTCCTTGTCGTAAAAGGACTTGCTAAAAAATGAGTTTGCTGCAGAATGAATTCTCAGAGTTCTGGCAGCACGGCCCAGCTGAAACAGGTGTGCCAAATATTGCAGGACCTGAGAAGTGGAAGGAGGGGGTTGAAAATTGGTGGACATTGACTGTGTAAATTTTAAAAAGTCAGTCCAGGCTTTTTTATAGGATCGCAAAGTGGACGTAGAAATGGATGCTGCTACTCCCTGCAAAACTAAGTGCTGCCAAGATTCCAGAGGTGCGGCGGAAAATACTCTGGACATTTCTGAGCTTCTGGAGCCAGGGACCGGAATCGCTCCATCTGAAAATGGGATAGAGCATCAGCAATCTCCTTAGATATCCTGGGGATGTAGCGTGCCAAAAACACAATATTAAACCTCAGACAGTGTAAAACAAAAGCCCGCAAAAGGGCCGATACCCTGGGAGAACGAGACGACTGTTTTGCCAGCACGTTCACCACCGCCTGGTTGTCGGACCAGAAACAAATCTGACGGTCCCTGAATTCAGCGACCCATAAATGCACTGCTACTGCAATGGGGAAAAAACTCAAGAAATGTTAAGTCTCGCGTAATCGCTTCCCCTTGCCAGTCAGGAGGCCACCGCATGGCACACCATCTTCCATTCCAGTACAATCCAAATCCCAATGAACCAGCAGTATCAGAGTGCACCTGAAAATCATTGTGGAGGTTCAAAACGTCCTGCCACAAGGATACACCATTGAATTCTTCTAAGAATTCCAACCAAACCTGCAGGTCCGCCCAGAACTGTGCTGACAGTCGCACTCGATGCTGCGGAGCCCGTAATCCGGCCGTGAGGCTGGCCAAACGGGAGCAGAAGGGGCGACCAGGCGCCACCACTCTGCATGCAAAATTCAAATGACCTAATAAGGACTGGAGCTGCCTCAGGGTAACCTTCCTCAAAGGAAGGATCTCCTGAATAACCCTACGTAAAGTAATTAACTTATCGGGGGTAAGCTGGATGTTTGAGCATTGGTATCCAACCGAATGCCCAAATAGGTCAATTGAGTAGCTGGGCCTTCTATTTTATCTGCCACCAAGGGGACCCCCAGCTCTTCCATAAGGGAAGCAAAGGCCTCCAGTAACACAACACAGCTGCCCATGTCGTGTGCTGAGGCCAACAAAAAGTAATCCAAATAATGGGACACGCCCACTAGGCCAGTCTTAACACGCAAGGCCCAGTCCAAAAAGGTACTAAAACACTCAAAGGCCGCACATGCTACGGAACAACCCATAGGCATAGCCTTGTCAAAATAAAACTTTCCCTCAAATTGGAATTCCAACAGCCAAAAGTCCTCGGGATGAATAGGTAGCAGGCGAAACGCCGACTCAATGTCACACTTCGCCAACAGGGCCCCAGGGCCAAATTTCCTGATCATCTCAATTGCCTGATCAAGGGATGCATATTTCACTGAACAAAGCTCTGGGGGAATAACATCATTTACTGACGTGCCTCTAGGGTGAGATAAGTTATGAATAAGGCGAAATTCCCCCGGAGCCTTCTTCGGGACAATACCCAAAGGTGAAATATGCAACTTAGGAAATGGGGGTATTGTAAAAGGGCCAGCCATACGTTGTAAGGCCAACTCCTTTACAATCTTCCTGCGAGCGATATCAGGCATCTCCCGCACCGACTTCTGATTGCGAGGATTCTGTGCCATGGGCGCCATGGCTACAGGAATCCTAAAACCCACTGAAAACCCTTCCCGCAAATAACCTGCAGCCTCGCGCTTAGGATAAGACTGCAGCCAAGGCAACAATGCTGACAGTCTTACCGGCGTATACGCCATAGACAGTAAGTCGCTACTTTACAGTTCCAGCAGAGGAGGCTGAGGGTGTGGCCTTTGGGGGTTGCTGAGCACCCCCTTTTCCCCCTCGAAAGGGCTGCTTACCACCCTGGCAATTGGTAGCGGCGTGACCTCCACCACACATCTCACACACATGGGGATATCTGCAAGACTGCCGTTGGCACTCTCCTTTGTTAAAATCCCAAAAGATTATCTTATGCCCGGGCCGAACAGGGGCTGCTTTCGGCTTGGGCTGTTCCAGGGCCTTCCTCTCAAAATGTGGGACCACATGTCCAAATCCCTGCGGTCCCATCGAGCCGTAGGGATTTTAGCAGCGCGACGTTGAAAATTTTCATCATATTGGATTGCCGCCACTTCCCCAGCCATGGCGTAAGCCGAGCGGACAATAGACATGTACACAAAGAGATGCAAAGCTCTCCGAGGATAAGAAGCCGAAACAACCCCAGCAAAGACCTGGAAGCTGTCCAGCCAGCGCTCAACGGTCCTAGCAGCCTTTTTAAGCACAGTCAGCTTCTTTGGGGCAGAAACAGCTTTAGCTTGACCATCCAGACTTGCAGTCGGCGGTGCCAGGTCAAAAATGTCCACATAGCGGCCATTCAAAATCCTGGACCGCAATTTAAAGGACAAATGAGCCCCTGGTATAATGTCTCTAACAGAGTTAGTAGAGACCTTTACCTCAGGAACCAATCTGCCGTCACGGCAATCAAGGATCAAGGACACATGCAAACACACACACACACACATGGCAAAGAGGAGACTATGCTGATGGAAAACTGCCTCCACCAGCAGAGATTGGTACACAGATATATGGGTGGAGGTTATATGCTGCATATATTAACCTAGTGGAAAAACTCCAAACTGCACTCTGTGCTACTGCGCCTATTTGGACTCCTTCCTTCAAATGACCTTTCTGTGATGTCATAGTTTCCTGGTGTGGCTGATGTGTGCATGCAGAGGAAGATGATGTGGGGGGAGTGGCAGTGGAGGACCATGAACACTACACAAGGGTGCCACATGTGTTTTATTGCAGTGTCACATGGGGGCATAAAAGCTGTGTGTGGGAGTGCTTGATTGGCCATGTGTTTGTGTGGGGCCATGTTTTATGGGATCTGTGTGCAGGTTTGGTGATAGGTTGGACTTGCTATGAAAGCCACGGACATGTCTTTGGGGCTTCTGCCCTTTTCCTTAGCTGTAGCTCCCACCCCATCTCAGCTGCCACCCAGTGGTGTTTGAATACAGAGGATTTTGCGCAGGTGGTTTGCTAGTGCAGATGCTCCCAAGCAGAATCCCATACTTTACGTTCTTTCCAGTAAGGAATATCCCATCTTTACTAATGACTGAACTTTGCAAAACTCTTTGTACTTGAGGAAATCATCAACTTAGACACCCCAAAGCCTACACCTTGTCCTGTGCTGGTATTAAAGTGAACAGCAATTATTACATGAGAGCTTGTAGTCATAGCATAGGAATCAGATGACACATTATCCAGATTCCTCAGTTTTTAGATCTCTGGGGAAGAATGTAGACAGAAAAGCACAGCATTTCTTCATGGAGACTATTTCTGCTGACTCAGTTGTGAATTGGAAATAATTATTCATCCTGCATTCATTCTCTTTTACTAGCAATGACTTGGTGCAAAAGTACCTTCATCTGCACTAACTAAACTATTTCACCTGTTGCTGCTATTTTATTTATCAGTTGTTTCTACCTGCTTTCCTGATGTACAGTTTTATATTTTATAGCATTGTTTCATAGCTTATAGCATTGTTTTATGTCATATTTTACATGCTTTTTGTAAAAAAGCATGATTTAAATTTAAATAATTTACCTGGTATCCAATACGCGACATGATGCATTAATGAAAAGCATGCTCTCCCCGTCTCTAAAAAATATCTAGCCACAAATATGACATAGCCGATAGACATAACTCCATGATGATAAATAATAATCCCTGGTCCTTTAGGGATATGTTCTATTTTTTTTAAAAAAATAATATTTATTACTTTTAAAACTTACAAAAAAGAAAAAGAAAAAGAAGAAAAAGACAAAAAGAAAAAAAACACGAAAGGGAAAAAACAATACAATATATAAACAATACAAAACACAATATTGACACATTGGCCTAAACAAAACAAAACAAAAACAATTTAAAAACATACATCATACCATTTCAGTACTCTATCTTTCATACCCTTGTTTCATCGACCTCCTCTCACCTCCCTTTTTGTATTCCACTTCTATTAATTGTTTCAGCAATTCCTTTCCATCTTTCTCTATTTTCTGTCATATAAATATCTTAACTTATTTTTACCTTTATTTTCCATTAATACTATAATGCTTATTTATACTTAACTCCTTATAACATTTCTACTAAAGCCATAAGATTTGATTCCAACATTTTTCTAACACCCAATAATTTTACAATATTTCTATTTCTAAAAATAAACTTTAAACTTTTTCCAATCTTCTTCCACCATCTCTTCTCTCTGGTCTCGGATACTGCCAGTCATTCGTCAATTCCATATAGTCCATCAACCTGGTGATCTTCTGTCCGAGGCTCTTAACTCTTTTCCAAGTCCCTTCTGCAGGTGTTCTTCATATTTATACATGCACTTTACTTTGTCTTCTACTGATCTTGTTCTTATTTTCCTTCCTTTGATACTGAAGAGCAGATCTCGGGGAAGCTCCAACCTAGCAATGCTTTTATTCCTTCTTGACAGGTCAACCAAATCTCCATGGTTAAATCTAAAATCCATAAGGTATTTCAGGACATGTTTCAAAATTCTTCCAAATTTAAAGGCCCCCACAGCTCCAATCTCCTCACGACCCAAGTCCAAATCCCAAAAGTCAGTAAATCCCTGCATGAAGGGATCTATCCAACTTTCCTTCTCCAGTCCAGGCAGGGCTCCGATCCTCAAAATCTGACTTTTTCTAAATTCAATCATAAAAGGCCTCAACTTATAGTCCTCAATTTGCCTCTGTAAGGCTGGGGCTCCCACTTATATTACTTTAGGTTCAACAACAGCAACTTTCTCTTTCGCCTTCTCGACAATTTGCCCTGTCAAAGTAGATTCCTGTATCAGATCCTGAATAATTTCTGTATTGATGTTCACTTTTTGTCCCAAATTAGTCACTTTTTGTCCCAAGTTAGTCACTTTTTGTCCCAAGTTATCAATTTTAGTAGTCATGACATCTGTCTTCTTGTGGAGTTGTTCCAACGAGTGACTTATCTTGCATAATGCAATCACTAAAGCTTCTTCTGTCGACATTCTCAAATAGTCCAAGGTCAATCCCTGATTCTCACAGTCTCTTATCTTGCAGCTGGTTCCCCCAGCTCAGCTCTTATAACAGTTTCAAAGGCTCCCTCTAGAGGGAAACAGTTTCTATTTGTGTCAATCCTTTTAAGCACAGTTCAAACAGTAAATATAGTTTCAATTTTCAGTTACTTTTCCTCCTTTTTAAACGCAGAAGAGGACAATGGAAACAATATATTTCTCTTATTTAGCTAACTGTCAAGATACGTTCTATTCACAGCCAATGAACTTCAAAACGTCAATCTTACTGGCAGCCCCTTTCCAGGTTCAGAGCAGTGGTGATTTAATTTTCATCACTCTCTCTTGCAGGCTTGCGCAATCCAAAATTTCCCTCCTCTTCTCCTGCTTCCAAGGGGGGTTTAATAGTTTCAATCGATGGAAGTTTAATCCTTTGCGGAAGACTTTCCAAGACTTTAGCTTGCAGCCTCTTTGCTTCAGTCTATTTACAAAAGGGGAAGGTGGACTTCCTGTTTTAAACCTCCCCATTTCAGTGCCAAATTAAGACGTTTAAAAATCCAATTTTCCGTTCTACTCACGGGTAGTTGTTTTAAGATCAAATTGTCCACAGGAAAAGGTCAGCGCTCTCCGACAACAGCTATGCGGCTTCACTCCGTGAAAGAAGCAGTCAATTCGAAGCACCGCGCCACTCACCCCACGTTGCTCCAGACCCCCGAAACCGGGTTTCCCCGCGAGTAGGGGAGGCGCAAAAGTTGCCCGCCGAATCCCAGGTTCATAGGCTTCTCCCGCCTGTGATTTTTAGTGGGTCTCCGCCTTTGCCGTGGCAGCCAGACCCTGTTTCCACGGAGTAAATTCCTCCCGATCAGAGGAATTCCGCCATTGCCAGAGGGGCTAACCCGGAAGTCCCCCTTTAGGGATATGTTCTATACCAGTAAGTTCATAACCTGAAAATAATACAAAATGCAACAAAGAAATATCACAACCATGGACTGCAAGAAGATAAAACCTATCCATTCTGAAGGAAATCAGCCCTGAGTGCTCACTGGAAGGACAGATCCTGAAGCTGAGGCTCCAATACTTTGGACACTTCATGAGAAGAGAAGACTCCCTGGAAAAGTCCCTGATGTTGGGAAAGATTGAGGACACAAGGAGAAGGAGACGACAGAGGACGAGATGGTCGGACAGTGTTCTCGAAGCTACCAACATGAGTCTGACCGAAGCGCAGGAGGCAGTGGAAGACAGAAGTGCCTGGCATGCTCTGGTCCATGGGGTCACTGTGGGATGTAAACACAGGAGCAGTCAATGACAACATTCCTAGAGTGTACATGTTAGAACATGGGGAGGGATGTCTGTCTAGCAAGCAGGTAAACTTCCTGGGGACGGACTTCCTCCGCATGTGACCAGAGGTGGGAGTGGCCTCACCTGTGCAGGTAAATGATAAAAGCACAGGGCAGGCAGCCATCTCTCTCTCTCTCATCTTCATCTTCTGAAGGAGCAACATGCCCTCTTGGCTCTCAGCCAAGAGAGGACAGTACTATCTTCCTATAAGATAGATTCTAAGTGTATGTAACCCTTTTTTAAGCTGTCTTGCCTTCTGGGATCATATTGTGAACAGAACATGAGTAAACTCTTTTATACTTTTATAAAGACTATGTTGTGTCTTGTATTTTAAGAGGGAACAAAAGGGGAAATTACCAGAGTAATTATTATAGAGGTTCTAGCGAACCTGTGCAGACGTTACCATTGCGAACTAAAAGGGGAATGTCATAAACTCTGCTGATATTTTGGGAACTTGTTAGCACAAGTTGGATAAGGATATAATTAGTCAATATATCCTCTCCTGCACCCCAGAACATTCCCACAAAGGGTTAGTGGCCCCAGTATTGCATATTTCTGTATATTTTTGAAGGATTGCATTGGATTGTGATTTTGAGTTGAGTAGTATTTTTCTGAGTTAACTTCCTGGTAAGCACATGGTCCTTTGTTCCATTGTGCAGTGGGAATTAAGCAACCCCCCCTTCCCTCAGAGTTCACAGTGACCCAAGGCAGTGAAAATTTGTTTTGTATTTTGAGATTTTTGAGATTTTGATTTTAAAATTTTGAGAAATTTTCAAATTTTGAAGAATTTTCAAATTTTGGATTTTAAGATGGCTAGAGCAGCTTTTGATAGTGATGCAAAGCTAGGAATGCCTGTGCTGATGAACACAATTTCATACACTGGAAGCAGCGCTTGATAGCATGTTTAGATTATAAGCACATTTTGGAAGCTTTAAACCCTCAACCTACAGGAACAACTGAGGGAGATTTAGCCAAGATAAGTGCTTGGAAACGCATGAACAGCGAAGCTAGACACATAATTTTGAGTGGACTTCGTGATGAGCAGCTATCATTAATAAATAGTACAGATGATGCATCTCAAATCTTAAGAGATATTGAGTGCGTGTATGGAGAATCTAGCATAAACTGCTTCAGAAACTTGGTGTGTAAATTAACCAGATTGAGGATGAATTCAAAAGAGGAATTCACAGAGCACATCAACAAGTTTACTGAGATTATTCAAAGAATTGATTTGACTCCCAAAGCTTTTGATGAAGTTACAAAGATAGCATTTTTGTTATCATCGCTTGGACCACGCTTTAGCGCATTTGTAAGTTTGATGGACCATAGACAAGGTCTGACTTTTAAAGACTTGATTGGTTATTTAAAAGAAGAATGCAGAGATAGAGGTGAATCTCCAGTGAGAAATGCTAGAATCAAGGACAGCAGTTATGCATCTAGGCAGCTTACAAAGTCCAAAGAGATGCCTAAGAAGGTGATTTGTTTCAATTGTAACAAAGAAGGACACATTGCAAAGAATTGCAAGGCTCCTAAAGCAAAGAAACCCCACCCCTTTCAGCCAAAAGGGGAAAAGAAGGGGAATTGTGAATGCACATGGCTACTGCAAGAAAGGATTTTAGCTGTCCAGAATCGTGAAAATAACCGTAATAAATGGATAATTGATTCAGGAGCGAGCTCACACTTTTCATATAAAAAGGACTATTTTAATGAGATAAATAAGATAAATGATGAAGAAGGATCTGAAATTGAGATTGCAGATGGCAACATTGTTAAAGCAAAAGGTGCAGGTTCCATGAGCCTGAAATGCAATATAAACAACGAATGCATTGAGAACACAATCTCTAGAGTTTTGTATGTTCCAGAGCTGAGCTGCAATTTAATCAGCGTGTCCACTTTGGACAAGAAAGGTTTCCAGATCACATTTGGAAATGGAGAATGCAAGGTGACTAAAAATGGCAAAGTGGTTGCTCAAGCAAAGCTAATAAATGGTGTATATGAGCTTGATCTTTCAGAGAACCAGTCTGCAAAAGTGGCATATTCCAGCCAGAAGAATGAAGCGGATCTGGACCTATGGCACAGAAGGCTTGGACATAGAGATACCAACGTCATTCTGGATCTACAGAAAAGAGATCTTGTAAGAGGTTTGCAGGTAAAGCAGAGCAACAAAGCTCCAGCAAAGTGTATAAGCTGTATTACTGAGAAGGCTGTAAAACCTTCATTTCCACGTTGTGCTGAACAAAGAAGCACCAAAGTGCTTGATATTGTGCACACTGACATATGTGGACCCATGAATGTTCCCTCACTGGGAAAGAATAGATATATTTTAATATTTCTGGATGACTTTTCAAGATTTTCTGTTGTATATTTCCTCAAAGAGAAGAGTGAGACAGTGGACAAGCTCCAGGAATACATTGCCATGGTCAAGAACTAATTCCAGAGAGCTCCAGCTGTGCTAATGAGTGACAATGGAGGTGAGTACTGCTCAAATGAAATGCAGGCTCTCCTGGCCAAGGAAGGAATTGCACACATAACCACAATTCCTTACATACCACAGCAGAATGCCATAGCTGAGAGAAAGTTTAGGTCCATTATGGACATGACAAGGTGCATGCTAAAGGATGCATGTTTGCCACAGAAGCTGTGGGCCGAAGGAGTATACACGTCGGTCTATTTGCAGAATAGACTACCAACTAAAGGTGCAGAGCGCACACCATTTGAACTTTGGCATGGGAAAGCTCCTAATCTGTCGCACATACGTGTGTTTGGAAGTCTGTGTTACTTCCACGTGCCCAAGGAACACAGACACAAGCTTGACTCCAGAGCAAAAGCAGGTATCCTTGTGGGATATGCTTCTGGAGGCAAAGGATATAGAATTATGGACTTACAAACTGGTAAGACAAATGCATACCATGCGGTTTATGTTGATGAATATGGAAAAGTAGACACTAAGAACACTGTTGTGGATTCTTCAGATGAGTCAGAAAGGACTCAAGACTTCGTATATTTCCCTTTGAGACCCCACAAAGTACTAACCTGCCTTCGAGTGTTACAGCACCCCCTACAGGCGACACACCAGAAGACGCAGAGGACCAGAACCCTGGCGGCACCAGAGACGAAGAGGAGGACTCAGATGGGGACATGCCTGCGTTGGAGGAGGATGAGGAAGCTGATGCGGTCACAGAACCAGAGGTCAGGTGCTCATCCAGAACCAACAAAGGTGTCCCACCATTACGGTTGTCCTACTTTGCAGGGTCAGTGTTTCTACAGGAACCTTCCACTTGGGAAGAGATACAGGAGATGCCAGCTGCAGAAGCCAGTCTCTGGAGGAAGGCCGCGCAGGAGGAGATGGATGCACTGCATCAGAACAAGACCTGGACACTCACTGAGCTGCCTCCCGGTAAGAAGGACATTGGCAGTAAATAGGTTTTCAAGGTTAAGAAGGGGTCAGAAGGAGAAGTGCAGCGCTACAAAGCTAGACTTGTAGCACAGGGATTTTCACAGTGTTTTGGTGAAGACTATGATGAAGTTTTTGCACCAACTGTGAGGTACAGCAGCGTAAGAATGCTTTTAAGCATTGCAGCCTCCAAGAAAATGAGAGTGAAACACATAGACATTGCTACCGCTTTTCTACATGGGCAGATTTCTGAAGAAATTTATATGAAACAGCCCAAAGGTTTTGTAAAACCACATGAGGCACATTTAGTGTGCAAACTCCAGAAAGGACTTTATGGACTTAAACGGGCTGCTATAGCCTGGAACCAGAAGTTGCATAAAATGCTGACGCAACTTGGGTACAAGCAAGGCGCCGCTGACAAGTGCTTGTACAGTAAGTCAAATAATGGACAATTCTCATATATCTTAGCTTATGTTGATGACCTCATTATTGCCACAGCAAGTGAGAAAGACTATACACAGATAGTAAAACACCTTAGCAAAGAGGTGGAGGTCAAGGAGCTAGGAGATGTCCAGTACTACCTCGGGATCCAGGTGGAAAGAGAAGAGGACGGCTCATTTCTTCTCAGCCAAAGACAGAAGATCCACGAGCTGATTGAGCACATGCAGATGCAAGACGCACATCCAGTTGCTACACCAATGGCTACTGACTTTCTGAAGAATCAGCAGGATTCGAAGCAGTTGCCAGACAACAATGACTACAGGTCGGCGATTGGTAAACTTTTGTATTTAGTTACCACATGTAGACCTGACTTAGCTAATGCTGTGGGGATTCTTAGCAGAAAAGTGAATTCTCCCACTGAGCATGATTGGGCAGGTGTAAAGTGGGTGGTGCGATATTTGAAGGGTACCATAAATTGTAAATTAAGGTTACCAGCCGTCAGAGATCCCAAGTTGGTTGGGTATACTGATGCGGATTGGGCTGGGGATAATGCTGATTATAAATCAACAAGTGGTCATGTTTTCATGTTTGGTGATGGACCTGTTTCATGGGGCAGTTATAAACAGAGCTGTGTAGCATTATCTTCCACAGAATCAGAATACGTTGCAGCAACAGAAGCCTGCAGAGAGATCGCCTGGCTTAATCAACTCATAAAGGACTTTGGGTTGGTGAGAAAAGGGCCTGTCAGCTTGCTAGAGGACAATCAAAGTTGCCTGAAGCTGACGCAGAGTGAGAGGTTCCTGGCCAGAACAAAACACATTGGGGTTAAATACCACTACATATGCCAGATGATCCAGGATGGACTTGTGGAACTATCCTACTGCAGCACCCAAGAGATGACTGCTGACATCCTGATGAAACCCCTACCAAGAGAGAGTTTCCAGAATCTACGTGTCAAGCTGGGACTCTGGGTGGTTGAATAAAGTTGTTTATGTTTTGTGTATGTTGTACTGCCTGAGAAGGGGTATGTGGGATGTAAACACAGGAGCAGTCAATGACAACATTCCTAGAGTGTACATGTTAGAACATGGGGAGGGATGTCTGTTTAGCAAGCAGGTAAACTTCCTGGGGACGGACTTCCTCCGCATGTGACCAGAGGTGGGAGTGGCCTCACCTGTGCAGGTAAATGATAAAAGCACAGGGCAGGCAGCCATATCTCTCTCTCTCATCTTCATCTTCTGAAGGAGCAACATGCCCTCTTGGCTCTCAGCCAAGAGAGGACAGTACTATCTTCCTATAAGATAGATTCTAAGTGTATGTAACCCTTTTTAAAGCTGTCTTGCCTTCTGGGATCATATTGTGAACAGAACGTGAGTAAACTCTTTTATACTTTTATAAAGACTGTGTTGTGTCTTGTATTTTAAGAGGGAACAAAAGGGGAAATTACCAGAGTAATTATTATAGAGGTTCTAGCGAACCTGTGCAGACGTTACCGTTGCGAACTAAAAGGGGAATGTCATAAACTCTGCTGATATTTTGGGAACTTGTTAGCACAAGTTGGATAAGGATGTAATTAGTCAATATATCCTCTCCTGCACCCCAGAACATTCCCACAGTCACGAGGAGTCGGACGCCATTAAATGACTAAACAACAATGACAATATGCTCCAGCATTCTGGATGCTAGGTTGTCATCCACACAGATCAAGACTTTCTCTGTGGTGGTCCCTTAATGAATGAATGTTCCTTCCTTGCTTCCTTTTGAGCAGGTGGAAACATTTTTGCCCAGTCTTTGAGTGAGCTAAAACTGTGTTTTGCTGTTGTAGTCTACTTTAAGCTTTTATGTAGGCTTGAGCCCTTGAGACAGTTTAATATGTTGTTATAGTTATACTAAATTTTTCTGAGACTTTTTTTAATTTAAAGAGTAGTATCCCCCTTCTGTATGAGAGCTCTGCAGGGCCTGGAGTATATTTCTTCCCCGTGCCTAAGAGCTCCATCTTCAGACCATTCTCTGAATCACTTTCTACCAAGTGAGAAAGCTGTTTCCTAGACACAGCTTGACCATGCCCTAAGTAGCTACACGGTCTCATCCTTATGGCCCAAACTTGGTTTATTTGTGTATTTCTGATTTAAGTTTCAACATTTACAGTAACATGAGACCTGTGGGAAGCACTGAGAACATATAAAGAGTCCTATGGATCAGGCCATCCTGTTTCCCACAGTGTCCATCTAAATTGGTAGCCATCACCACATCCTGTGCTGGCAAATTCCATAGTTTGGGTACATACAGTGGTACCTCGGGTTACAGATGCTTCAGGTTACAGACTCCGCTAACCCAGAAATAGTACCTCAGGTTAACAACTTTGCTTCAGGATGAGAACAGAAATTCGAGGCAGCCTGCTGCAGGAGTGCATTCGAGTCCAGAGATCACAGTTTGACAGCTGGGTCAGCCCAGCAACAAATGGAACTGCAAACCCATTGGGAACTCACTTTTGACCTCCATAGCAACTACAGTGGTACATCAGGATAAGGACTTAATTCATTCTGGAGGTCCATTCTTAACCTGAAACTGTTCTTAACCTGAGGTACCACTTTAGCTAATTGGGCCTCCTGCTGCCGCTGCGCCGCCATGGTGCGATTTCTGTTCTCATCCTGAAGCAAAGTTCTGTAACCTGAAGCATCTGTAACCCAAGGTACCACTGTACATAGTTGCTAATTGTGTCTCTGTGAGGGGTAAACAACATTCTCCAGGTTTCTTTTGGAGAAGAAGCATACTTAAAATGTGGTTTAAATGTATGGTGTTTATGCAGCCACCAGCCGACCCTTTCTTTTCTAATCTGTCTTATTTATTTATTTTATCATTTATTGAAATTATATACCACCCTATACATGGAGGCCTCAGGGGGGTTCACAGAACCGCCTTAGTTTCATACTTCATAAAATGCTTTGTTTTTCTTATTACATAAATAAATAGCCATGCTTTTATTTTGATCCTTATATAGCCAACCCAAACTTGTAACTGTTGTGACTCTGAGGGGGGTTCAGAGGTCCAGTCCTGATTCACTGTGGCAACTATTGTACCAGTGCTTCAAGCCTGAAATTCTGATCCTCAGTCCTATGAAATTATAGTGACTCATAAGGAAGAATTATTGCTATGAAAGAAACTTTCACTCACCATGCCATATCTTTCCATATATATCTGCAATATGAGCAAAAATCTTCCTTGGCTTTTTCCAAATTTTGCTATCAGGATCAGTTTCTTGGTGCTTATTCATCTTCTTGTAAACATATAGCCCAAATGAGCAAGCACAGCCAACCAAATATATATCTATTATTAATGAACAAAGCAAAATCAGAAGCTTACGAAACCACCAAGGGTGAACCACTGAGCTCAGGTATTCTTCTAAATAAGGAAAACTAATCAAGTTTTGCAGCATTTGAGTAAACCAGCTCATTGTATCCTGATCTGAAGCACCAAGCGTATGCCAATGAAATAACTATATGAAGTGAAATTTTCTTCAGTTGTGATGCTATTTCCCCCACTGTTTACCTGGAAAACAGAAAATGCAGTACATTGGTTTGATCTGCCATCCCAGAAACATTCATGAATACATGAAAATCTCATACTGCTTAATATTTTCCTAGTTTTCCCCACTGTTTGTTTTGTTTTTTGCATTTTCAAAAACGGGAACAGAGAGCATGTTTTATCCAACATAGGCATGATGCCTCGAAGTAAAGTTGAAGGTCTGGCAGGGCAAACCTCCTCTTTGTTTTCATCATTCATAATTTTAAATTTTACTCTGGGCTTCATTCCCTGCCATATGAACCTTAATATGTTTTTCTGCCACTCTATTAATCATCAAATATCATTTATAATTGGAAGGACATACATTTTGATGGCCAAAACAGTGATAACTTCATTCTCTCCCATATTTCCAAATCTTTCCCTCTTCTAAGCTTTTACATAGTTGTCTTGATAGATATTTTGTTTTTTATTGTTAACCAAATCCCCCTAATGGCTTTGGACAGGGAAGCAACTAAGAAAATGAGAGATTGCAAAGGACTAGAAGGATCAATTCTCTTTTATCTTTTTATCATTTTGCTGTTCCTTCCTTTCCTTGGTACAGCCTATTCAGGAGAAGCCAGCTGCTTCTCCAATATGGAGGTAAGATGGTAGTGAAGGCAGCAGAAAGAATATGGGAAATAACTGCTTCAAAATTTTACAACTGGGACAAATCATTACAACTGGGATAAATATTCAGATATATGATTGAGGGAAGGGGGTTATTTCTTTGTAATCCAATAACTGAGGGTTTTGTGGGGGGAACAAACCAATGTATTGCATGACTTCTACTTATCTGGAGGTAGAGGGAGAGTGGGGAAGATAGTGGCAAGGTGGGTGTGATTAAAACACATCAATGGAGCCACTCCAGTGATCCTGCTTGTTTGTTTGTTTATACCATGCTGACCTCGCTTCCAACTTGCCTTTCCCTCTCTACCTCCTGTTAAGCAGCAGCAATGTGACCAGTCGGAGGTCAGGTGAGCAGCAGTGCCCCTTCACATTCTGCCAATGCTGTAACCCATCATGGTGCAATGCAGTGGCATGTAAGAAAATGTCTCCTGCAGTTGCTGTGTCTCCTTAATTGCTAGGTACACCCACACCCACAACTATGCTGGCGTGGTTTTGAAATGGGCTGGAACACCCCACTAAGGTGATATGCACCCTGCATTGTTGAAACTCTCACTATGTGGGCCGTGAGAACTTCAATCAATGATGCTATCAGGATGACAAGAATGGAGCCACTTCTGAATGAATACCACACAAAAATTGCAACAAGTATGATTGATTTTCCGATACTGTGACCAAATATTTACTGTATTTTTTGCTCCATAAGATGTACCTGACCATAAGACGCAGCTAGTTTTTAGAGGAGGAAAAAAGTAGAAAAATATTATGCACAGAGCGTATAAGTGGATCTCGATTTTCTTGCTTTAAAGCAAGCAAAGCAAGAGCTGCTTACTTGGCTTCCGTCCCGCTTTGCGCAGCTCTCACTTTGCTTGCTCATCCCTTCAGAGGCATCCCTCAGCTCGCGACTGCAGCCACAGCTGAGGCATCACTCTGCCGTCCAGTGCTTTTGCTCCATTAAATGCGCAGACATTTCCCCTTACTTTTTAGGAGGAAAAAAGTGCTTGTTATGGAGCGAAAAATATGGTATTTTCATGGCACAATCTATGTCCATGGCACCATGCCAATGACCATAATACTGTGAGGCGTCATCAAGAATATCTACCTCCCAGCTCTGTAATAACATTCCTCAACACACCCAATGATTTTCAGATCTAAAGCTTGGCCTTTGTTCACAGGGCCATACATCATCTTCAGAAACAAATGCCCCCAAAATTCTTGAATCCTGATCAGCCTACTCTGGTATTCATAACTGAAGCTATGGAAGAAAGAAATCAGCTAAGATGGGAACTTGAGTCTTTCAGGAGCTAAAAGATAAAGGAGATAGTGTGTGTGTGTGTGTGTAAAAGCCTAGTTGTTCCAGTTCCAGTACCCTTTTAGTACTAGATTCTGGCTCCTGTAAAGTCAATACTAGGTCATCAGCAAATGCCCTCAATTTATACTGTTTAGCTCCCACTTGTATACCTTTAACAAATTGGTCCTTTCTAATCATATTTAGCAAAACCTCCAGGACCGATATAAAAAGCAGTGGAGAGACTGGGCATCCTTGTCGTGTTCCTTTCTCAATCTTAAACTCTTCTGTAACTACATTGTTCACAATTAATTTTGCTTTTTGTTCTGAATAAATTGCACCTACACCATTTTCAAAACCTTGACCTACCCCCATCCCCTGTAAATTCTTCTTCATAAAGCTCCAAGAAATATTATCGAAAGCTTTCTCCGCGTCCACAAATATCAAAACTGCCTTAGTATTAATATTCATTTGTAGTTTTTCTAAAATGTTAATTATATTCCTCATATTCTCAGATGTCTGCCCGGGAGAAAGCCCGCTTGGTCTTTATGAATTTCTTCTACTAGCACCTTTTTTAATCTTTTAGCCAAAATATCTGCAAAAATTTTGTAATCCACGTTAAGCAGTGATATGGGGCGGTAATTCTTAAGCTGTGTCTTTTCAGTCTCTGTTTTCGGTATAAGTGTAATATAGGCTTCCTTCCATGACTCTGGTGCCCTTTTCCCTTCCAATATTTCATTACAGACTTGCTTCAATGGTTGTATTAACCATTCTTTCAAAGATCTATAATATCTTGAAGGCAAACCATCTGGTCCTGGAGATTTACCCAATTGCATATTCTGTATGGCCCCTTCCACTTCCTGATCCGTTATTTTATAATTCAACATTAACTTATTTTCCTGAGAGATTTTCTGTAGACCATTTGTTTTCAAAAATCGATCAATGTCCATTTCTTTCTGCTTCTCCTGTGTATAAAGTTGTTTATAATACCTCTGGAAGCACTTCCTGATCTCCACTGGATTCTGTATATTTTTTCCTTCCAAATTCGTAATAGTATTAAGTTTTTGTCTTTTTTTCATTTGCCAGGCCAACAATTTCCCACACTTATTTGCCAATTCAAATGCCTTTTGTCTCATCTGTTTAATCTTCCATTCTATCTCTTGATTCATCAATTTCATATATTGTACTTGATATAACTTTATCTCTCTCAGGATCTCCTGTGATTTTGGTTTTGTTCTCAGTTTCTTCTCTCCTTCCTTTATTTTCTCCGGGATTTTATCCTTTTTCTCATTTTGTGTTCTCTTCTTAATTGCATTCTGTTGTATCAAAAATACTCTCATAACCGCTTTGCTTGCACCCCAGATTACTCTTTTTTCCACTGTAGTATTCATATTTATCTCAAAATAATCTCTCAAAGTTTTTTGGGCCTTCTTGGTTACTTCTTCATTCCTAAACAAAGTATCATTCATCCTCCATCTAAAGGAACCAATTGGCGTCAATTTCATCTCCATCTTCACAGGATTATGGTCAGAACAAGTTTTGGGGCATATCTCCACCTTGCTAGTCTTCGGAACCAGACCTCTAGTTATCCAAATTTGGTCAATTCTTGTCCATGTCATTTTAGCTTCAGAGAAAAAAGTTCCCTCTCTTCCCAAAGGATTCTTCATTCTCCAAATGTCAACTAAATCCATATTTTCAGTCATGTCAAAAAAAGGTTTTGGTAATCTACCATCTTTGGTGACTACCTGTCTCTGTGCCTTATCCATATTTGTAGACACCACTCCATTCATGTCTCCCAACAAGATCATATTGTAATCCATATAGTCCAATAGAGTCTCATGTAACTTCTTAAAAAATTCCGATTTTCCTTCATTTGGTGCATAGATACCTACTATCAAAAATTTCTCTCCTTGTGATTGAATTTCAATTGCAACAAGTCTTCCTTGTTCATCTTTAAACATAAATTTCGGTGATAGGCTCTCCTTTGCATAAAGTACTCCTCCTCTTTTTTTAACTTTATCCGATGAAATAAATTCATGGCCCAATCTTTTATTTCTCAATATCTTCCTGTGTAGCCTTATCACATGTGTTTCTTGTAAACAGATCAAGTCCAAATGTTCTTTTTTCAATAAATGGAAGACTCTCCGCCTTTTTTCTGGGGAGTTCAGTCCATTAACATTCCAACTCAGTACTTGCAACGCCATGGTGTAATTACTCTGCTTTTCCTCCAACTGCACCCAATGCTTGCTCTTCTTCTGTTGGTGTTGTTGGTGTCACATTCACTGGGGGATCCAATCCAAAGGAATATGTTGATATATCCAATATTCCCTTATTTGATGATCTTCTGTCCAATGCTCTTTGCTCTAGTCCTCTGTCTGTTGGTCTTCTATCCAGTACTTCTGGCTCTTTCCCAAGTCCCTTCTGGAGATCTTCTTTGTATTTATGCAAAAACTTTACTTTGTCTTCTACTGATCTTATTTTTATTTTCCTTCCTTTGAAACTGAAAGATAGACCTTGGGGGAATTCCCACCTGAAGATGATTTTATTCCTTCTCAACAGGTCGACCAAATCTCTGTAATTAAACCTAAGATCCAAAAGATATTTCCACTCTTGACTGTTATATTTCCAAAGTTTTCAGATAGTGCCGGCCCAAAATTCTATCCCTCTCTTCTTTAGTTTCGAGGGTGATCAAACAGTCTCTTATTCTACTCTTTTCTCCCCCCCTTCCGAGTCTGAAGGCACTCACAATTCTGAATTCCTCTTGCTTCAAGTCCAATTCCCAAAAATCAGCAAATTCCTGCATGAGAAATTCTATCAAACTGTCCTTCTCCAGTTCAGGTACAGCTCTAATCCTCAGATTTGTCTGTTTTTCTTTAAGCTCAATCATAGAAAGCATCAGCTTATGGTCATCAGCATATGACCGAACCCAAAGGGTGCTCATCAATGGTTCCTCTTCATCCTGGAGAAGAGTGACTAGTGGGGTGCCACAGGGTTCTGTCTTGGGCCCCGTCTTATTCAACATCTTTATCAACGACTTGGATGATGGACTCAAGGGCATCCTGATCAAATTTGCAGATGACACCAAACTGAGAGGGGTGGCTAACACCCCAGAGGACAGGATCACACTTCAAAACGACCTTGACAGATTAGAGAACTGGGCCAAAACAAACAAGATGAATTTTAATAGGGAGAAAGTATTGCACTTGGGCAAAAAAAATGAGAGGCACAAATACAAGATGGGTGACACCTGACTTGAGAGCAGTACATGTGAAAAGGATCTAGGAGTCTTGGTTGACCACAAACTTGACATGAGCCAACAGTGTGACGCGGCAGCTAAAAAAGCCAATGCAATTCTGGGCTGCATCAACAGGAGTATTGCATCTAGATCAAGGGAAGTAATAGTGCCACTGTATTCTGCTCTGGTCAGACCTCACCTGGAGTACTGTGTCCAGTTCTGGGCACCACAGTTCAAGAAGGACACTGACAAACTGGAACGTGTCCAGAGGAGGGCAACCAAAATGGTCAAAGGCCTGGAAACGATGCCTTATGAAGAACGGCTCAGGGAGCTGGGCATGTTTAGCCTGGAGAAGTCCAGAGAAGCGGACACGGAGCAATGGTTCCAAACTACAAGAAAAAAGATTCCACCTAAACATTAGGAAGAACTTCCTGACAGTAAGAGCTGTTCGACAGTGGAATTTGCTGCCAAGGAGTGTGGTGGAGTCTCCTTCTATGGAGGTCTTTAAGCAGAGGCTTGACAACCATATGTCAGGAGTGCTCTGATGGTGTTTCCTGCTTGGCAGGGGGTTGGACTCGATGGCCCTTGTGGTCTCTTCCAACTCTATGATTCTATGATTCTATGAAAGGATGTAATTTGGATTTGTATTTTTTTTGTTATTCTTTTTTCTGTTTTTTGTTGTTTTGTTGTTGTATTTTTGTTTTTTCTTGTATTTTTTTCCTTTTGAAATTTTGAATAAATATCATTAAAAAAAACAAAAAACAAATGGCACAAAGATCACTCACCACTTTCGCCTCCAAAGCTGCCTGAGCAAAACCTGTGCGTTTACCCCACATTATGCAGTAATCGTGACTATACAGTGCTTCTCTACCTCCACCAGGTGAAATGCCCATTAAACGGCCTTTCTTCATCATTTCCACAATTTCAGCTTTATTGTAAGATTTCAACCCGATCACATAATAAAACATCTGCAGCCCTGAAAAAATAAGCCCCAAATAGAAGAATGTATTTATGTGAAACTTATTTAGGAAATAGTGTGGATACAATACAAGTGTCATTATTCCAAAGATATTGCACTATTATGGATCACAAGCATAGCTCTCTGCTAATACATTTCAACTAGGATTTCATGAAGGAGGACTTTATGCTAATTCCTCTTTTGCTCAGAGGTTCTGACAGTAGGCTTTTTTTGGAAAGCACATTGAGTGGGATTGAGTGCTGAGGAGGGAACTTTTTAGGCATGTGTTCCTCAAGTCAAGCCTGTAATACATTCAAGTATGCATTATGATAAAAATACAGCTCACAGTGCCTTGTTCCACCATCCAAACCTTCAATCACTTTAGGGTGCAGAGCTTTTGGATATAGTAGATACACACATGGGGGGGGGGGGAGAGATACACGCATGGCACAGAGGAGACTATGCTGATGAAAAACTGCCTCCACCAGCAGAGATTGGTACACAGATATATGGGTGGAGGTTATATGCTGCATTAATTAACCTAGTGGAAAAACTCCAAACAGGAGTGCTACTGGGTCTCTTTGGACTCCTTCCTTCAAATGACCTTTCTGTGATGTCATAGTTTCCTGGGGTGGCTGCTGTGTGCATGCAGAGGAAGATGATGTGGGGGGAGTGGCAGTGGAGGGCCATGAACACTACAGCAAGGGTGCCACATGTGTTTGATTGCAGTCACATGGGGGCATAAAAGCTGTGTGTGGGAGTGCTTGATTGGCCATGTGTTTGGGTGGGGCCATGTTTTCTGGGATCTGTGTGCAGATTTGGTGATAGGTTGGACTTGCTATGAAAGCCATGGACATGTCTTTTGGGCTTCACTTGGGCTTCTGCTCTTTTCCTTAGCTGTAGCTCCCACCCCATCCCAGCTGCCACCCAGTGGTGTCTGAATACAGGGATTTTGCACAGGTAGTTTGCTAGTGCAGATGCTCCCAAGCAGAATCCCATACTTTGCGTTGTTCTTTCCAGTAAGGAATATCCCATCTTTACTAATGACTGAACTTTGCAAAACTCTTTGTACTTGAGGAAATCATCAACTTAGACACCCCAAAGCCTACGCCTTGCCCTGTTCTGTTATTAAAGTGAACAGCAATTATTACATGAGAGCTTGTAGTCATAGCATAGGAATCAGATGACATTATCCAGATTCCTCAGTTTTTAGATCTCTGGGGAAGAATGTAGGCAGAAAAGCACAGCATTTCTTCATGGAGACCATTTCTGCTGACTCAGTTTTGAACTGGAAATAATTATTCATCCTGCATTCATTCTCTTTTACTAGCAATGACTTGGTGAAAAAGTACCTTCATCTGCACTAACTAAACTATTTCACCTGTTGCTGCTATTTTATTTATCAGTTGTTTCTACCTGCTTTCCTGATGTGCAGTTTTATACTTTATAGCATTGTTTCATAGCTTATAGCATTGTTTTATGTTATATTTTACATGTTTTATGTAAAAATGCATGATTTAAATTTAAATAATTTACCTGGTATCCAATACGCGACATGATGCATTAATGAAAAGCATGCTCTCCCCGTCTCTAAAAAATATCTAGCCACAAATAAGACATAGCCAATAGACATAACTCCATGATGATAAATAATAATCCCTGGTCCTTTAGGGATATGTTCTATACCAGTAAGTTCATAACCTGAAAATAATACAAAATGCAACAAAGAAATATTGCAACCATTACTGGAGGAAATCAGTGTGGTTCAGAAAAAAAAAAATTAAGATCAGGTTAAAAGCTCTGCTATATGCTTTTGAATTATGAAGCTGGAGGAGAATCTTGAGAGTCCCATGGACTGCAAGAAGATCAAACCTATCCATTCTTAAGGAAATCAGCCCTGAGTGCTCACTGGAAGGACAGATCGTGAAGCTGAGGCTCCAATACTTTGGCCACTTCATGAGAAAAGAAGACTCCCTGGAAAAGTCCCTGATGTTGGGAAAGATGGAGGGCACAAGGAGAAGGAGACGACAGAGGACGAGATGGTTGGACAGTGTTCTTGAAGCTACCAGCATGAGTCTGACCGAATCGCGGGAGGCAGTGGAAGACAGGAGTGCCTGGTATGCTCTGGTCCATGGGGTCACGAGGAGTCAGACACCACTAAATGACTAAACAACAACGACAATATGCTCCAGCATTCTGGATGCTAGGTTGTCATCATTTCTCTGTGGTGGTCCCTTAATGAATGAAGGGATTTCTCCTCTCGTAGAATGTTCCTTCCTTGCTTCCTTTTGAGCACAGGTGGAAACATTTTGGCCCAATCTTTGAGTGAGATAAAACTGTGTTTTGCTGTTTTAGTCTATTTTAAGCTTTTATATAGGGTTGAGCCCTTGAGACAGTTTAATATGTTGTTATAGTTATACTAAAGTTTTCTGAGTTTTTTTAATTTAAAGAGTAGTATCCCCCTTCTGTATGAGAGCTATCCATGGCCTGGAGTATATTTCTTCCCCGTCCCAAAGAGCTCCAACTTCAGGCATCTTCAGACCATTCTCTGAATCACTTTCTACCAAGTGAGAAAGCTGTTTCCTAGACACAGCTTGACCATGCCCTAAGTAGCTACACGGTCTCATCCTTATGACCAAAACTTGGTTTTAGTCGTGTATTTCTGATTTAAGTTTCAACACTTACAGTAACATGAGACCTGTGGGAAGCACTGAGAACATATAAAGAGTCCTATGGATCAGGCCAAAGGCCTCTGTATTAGACCATCCTGTTTTCCGCAGTGTCCGTCTAAATTAGTAGCCATCACCACATCCTGTTCTGGTTAATTCCGTAGTTTGTGTACATACAGTGGTACCTCGGGTTACAGATGCTTCAGGTTACAGACTCTGCTAACCCAGAAATAGTACCTCAGGTTAACAACTTTGCTTCAGGATGAGAACAGAAATTCGAGGCAGCCTGCTGCAGGAGTGCATCGGAGTCCAGAGATCACAGTTTGACAGCTGTGTCAGCCTGGCAACAAATGGAACTGCAAACCCATTGGGAACTCACTATATAAAAGGATGTCACATAGAGGAGGGAGAAAGGTTGTTTTCTGCTGCTCCAGAGAAGCGGACACGGAGCAATGGTTCCAAACTACAAGAAAGAAGATTCCACCTAAACATTAGGAAGAACTTCCTGACAGTAAGAGCTGTTCGACAGTGGAATTTGCTGCCAAGGAGTGTGGTGGAGTCTCCTTCTTTGGAGGTCTTTAAGCAGAGGCTTGACAACCATATGTCAGGAGTGCTCTGATGGTGTTTCCTGCTTGGCAGGGGGTTGGACTCGATGGCCATTGTGGTCTCTTCCAACTCTATGATTCTATGATTCTATGATCAAGTTGCCTCTGTAGATTTGGGACTCTCTCTGCCTCCAGTTGTGTTACTTTATCTTCTACAACAGCAACTTTTCCCCTAGCTTCCTCTGCAGTCTGTCAAATCAAAGTAGATTCCTGTATCAATTTCTGGATAGTTTATGTATTAGTATTCACCTTTTGTCCCAAGTTATTGATACTTTCTGTATTTAAGTCAATTTTAATAGTTGCAGCATCCACTTTTGCATTTGTCGCATCCACTTTTGCATTTGTCGCATCTGCTTTCTTATTAAGCTGTTCCAAAGCCTCATTAATCTTGCCCAATGCAGCCGCTAATGCCTCTTCTGTTGACATTCCTCTTGGTTTAGAATGTACTGATGCAGCCACTAAGGGAGCAGGGGGACCTGATGTTGAGGCTCTACTAGGTTGCTGCCAAGACTTCCCAGACCTTGTTGTTTTTTCTGGGATTGACTGATCTATCTTTCCCTTTCCATCTGCCATAACACTTTAAAAATTCAAGGTCAGTCCCACAGTCACACAGTTTTTATCTTTACAGCTGGGAATTACCTAATCCAGCTCCTGTGACAGTTTCAAAAACTTCCTCTAGAGGGAAACAGTTGCAATTTGTAACAGTCCGTAATGTCCACTTTTAAAAAGCAGTTCAAGCAATAAAGTTAATTAGTTACAGTTTTCAGTTACTTTTTTTTTTAAGTCAGACGGAGACAGTCAAAACAAAGTATCTCTCTTATTTGGCAAGCTGTCAAAAAACATTCTATTTGCAGTGCGTAAACATTTCAAAGCACGTCAATCTTAATGGCAGCCCCAGACCAGGTTCGGAGCGGTAGTATTCTAACTTCCTTCACTCTCTCCTGCAGGCATGTACGATCCAACACTTCCCCCCTCTTCTCCTGCTTCCAAGGGGGGGGGTTTAGATGTTTTTTACTGATGGAAATTTAGTCTTTTAAGATAGGCTTTCCAAGAGTTTAGCTTACAGCCTCTTTGCTTCAGTCTATTTACAAAAGGGGAAGGCGGACTTCCTGTTTTGAACCTCCCCTGTTCGATGCCAAATTAAGACGTTTTTAAAAATCCTATTCTCCACTCTACTCACGGGTAATTGCTTTAAAATCAAATTGTCCACAGGAAAAAGTCAGTGCTCTCTGGCAACAGCTGTGCGGCTTTGCTCCGTGAAGGAAGCAGTCGGTTCAAAGCACCGCACCACTCACCCTACGTTGCTCTGGATCCCCGAAACTGGGTTTCCCCGTGAGTAGGGGTGGCGCAAAAGGTGCCAGCCGAATCCCACGTTCACAGGCTTCACCTGCCTGTGATTTATAGTGGGTCTCCGCCTTCGCCGTGGCGGCCAGACCCAAATTTTCATGAAGCAAATTCCTCTCAATCAGAGGAATTCCGCCATTGCCGATGGCGCTAACCCGGAAGGAAGGATTCAAGAATTTGGACAGGTAGCAGGTTTTAAGTTAAACAAAATGAAAACTAAGGTTTTAGAGAAGAATTTAACTCTGAACGAGAAAGAGAAGTTCCAGGAAGAGACAGGATTAACACTGGTCAAGAAAGTGAAATATTTAGGGGTTAATATGACTGCCAAGAATGTGAATCTGTTTAAGGATAATTATGAAAAATGTTGGATTGAAGTGAAAAAGGACTTAGAAATATGGTCAAATTTGAAGCTATCATTGTTAGGCAGAATTGCTGTGATAAAAATGAATGTATTGTCAAGGATGTTGTTCTTGTTTCAAACATTGCAAATCATAGACAAGACGGATTGTTTCAAGAAGTGGCAGAGAGACATTTCCAGATTTGTCTGGCAGGGCAAGAAGCCTAGAATAAAATTTAAGATTTTAACTGATGCTAAAGAAAGAGGTGGATTTGCCCTGCCAGACCTTAAACTTTACTATGAATCAGCTGCTTTTTGCTGGCTGAAAGAATGGCTGCTTCTTGAAAACACGGATGTGCTGGATTTAGAAGGTTTTAACAATGTATTTGGTTGGCATGCATATTTGTGGTATGATAAGGTAAAAGCACATAAAGCATTCAAAAACCATATTGTTAGGAAAGCATTGTTTAATGTTTGGATAAGATATAAGGATTTGTTAGAAAATAAAACCCCAAGATGGTTGTCACCAATGGAAGCGAAGGCACAGAAAAAACTCAATATGGAGGCCAAATGGCCGAAATATTGGGAAATTTTGGAACAAGATGGAGACAGGGTAAAATTGCAAAGTTTTGAAAAATTTAAAAAACAAAGTGCGAGATTGGCTTCATTATTACCAAATAATAGAGGCATATAATTTGGATAAAAAAGTTGGCTTCCAGGTGGAAAAATCAAAATTGGAAACAGAATTGTTAGATCCCAAAACTAAGAATTTGTCAAGAATGTATAATTTGCAGTTGAAATGGAACACTCAGGATGAAACGGTGAAATCTGCTATGATTAAATGGGCACAAGATGTTGGACATAACATTATGATGGCTGACTGGGAACAGTTATGGACCACAGGTATGAAATTTACGGCATGTAATGCCCTAAGAGAGAATTTAATGAAAATGATTTACCAGTCAAGCTTGCAAAAATTTACCATTTGCCCGAAAATAAATGTTGGAAATGTAATGAGACTGAAGGTACATTCTTTCACCTTTGGTGGACATGCCCAAGGATTAAGACATTCTGGGAGATGATTTATAACAAAATGAAAAAGGTATTTAAATATACCTTTCTGAAGAAACCAGAGGCCTTTCTCCTGGGCATGGTCGGCCAATTGGTGCCAAAGAAGGACAGAACTTTCTTTATGTATGCTACAACAGCAGCAAGAATACTCATCATGAAGTATTGGAAGACACAAGATTTACCCACCCGGGAAGAATGGCAGATGAAGTTGATGGACTATATGGAATTGGTGGAAATGACTGGCAGAATCCGAGACCAGGGAGAAGAGTCGGTGGAAGAAGATTGGAAAAAATTTAAAGATTATTTACAGAAATATTGTAAAATTAATGAGCTATAGAAAAATGGTGGAATGAAGTTATATGGCTTTGGCAGAAATGTTATAAGGAACTAGGTACAGATAGATTGTTAATGTATTAAAGGGAAAAAACAAGGTTAGAATATGTTAAGATTAATTACATGACAGAAAATAGATGAAGATGGAAAGGAATTGCTGAAACAGTTAATTGAAGTGGAATACAAAAAGGGAGGCGTGAGGAAGTCAATGAAACAAGTGAATGAAAGTTAAGATTGAAAATATTGGAAGTGTTTTTAATTGTTTTTGTTTTGTTTTGTTAATTCAATGTTTCATGTAGTGTTTTTGTTTCTGTTTTTGTATTTTATTATATTGATTTGTTTAATTCTTTTTCCTTCTTTTTGTAATCTTTAAACTCTAATAAATATTATTTAAAAAATAAAACAAAATAAAATAAAAGCCTAGTTGTTCCAATCACTCTGGGCAGCTTAGAACATAAAAAACACAGCAACACATCATCAGTTAAAAACTTTCTGATGCAGGGTTGCCTTCAGATGTCTTCAGAAAGTTGTGTAGTTGTTTATCTATTTGACATCTGATAAGAGGGTGTTCAACAGGGGGGCGGTGCTAATGTGGGGCGGGCACCAGATCCAGATTCATAGGTGAGTTGGCTGTTTTCGTTAGATCAGTCACTTTTTTCACCAATTCCAGCTGTATTTTTGTTTTCTCTACTTTTCTTGCTATAGGTTTAAAGGATTTGCATTATAGGGCTCAAATCTTGGAGCCCCCTTTTATAAACATAAAAGAAGTACCACTGTTTTAATACAGGTAATTTATAGACATTACTCTTTCACATGTAATATTATTTCACGTTTAGTTAAACACTCGCCTACTTGTTATACTCTTCAATTCTGCCTCTACTAGTGCAAGTTCCCCAAAAAGGGAAATTCTGGGTATATTGCAGGATAAGGCAGAAAAGCACTTGTACGTCTTCAAAAACGTAGAACCTTCTGCACACACAGCTGAGCTACTGAGCCAGGGACCCTTCCAAATAATTCATATAAAATCCAGCACAATCCTGTGTATATCAACTTAGCTTTAATAACATAATTATTAATGCTTCCTATTACAGACACCTTCTCATGAACACTGCAACTATTTTATATGGACTAGTTAGCTTTGTAATGCTTATCAAATCGTTCTGATAGAGCTCTTAATATATTTCCTGGCCTTTTTTGGTGTTTATCCCGTAGATTTTCAAGTGCAGTCTTCGCCTGTTGAAAGAAAACCAGAGGAATACATTGTGTTATAGGAATAGATTGCAAATTAGGTATTCACAGTTATTAATATCTGTGAGGAAAAAGCTAAAGGGATCAGAACCAGAGGCAACCCATTTATTCCAGCTATATAAGCACAATATGTGACTTCTTTCTGGGATACACAACTGACTTTGTACACAGAGATGTGTTGCATCATGAGAGTCCTTGTCTCTCAACCCTCAAAAGTGGTTTCTTCAACATGGAGGGTTGGGCCAGAGCAGCCAGGGTGAGGAACCCCCACTAGGAAACTGCTCATCTCTCAGTGAATCCAGCCCACTCTCTGTATGTTTACCAAGAGCACTGTATGAGAATGGCAGAGAAACAATCAAACATATGTGCCTTGGGCTGTTTTGTACACAGTAGCTACCTTGCATGGTTGTTACAATGTAGGATAAAAGGAGCGAACCTCAGGACAACCAAGGCATAACCCCTTGCAGAAAGAAATTTCTTATCTGCCCCTTTAAACAGGCAATCAATACCTGAAACTTGATGCAGCAAGTAAACAAGCAGAAAGTGCTTGGAGAAGGACCAGGCATACTAAACAAAGTTCCAACCCTGTTCCCATTAGCCACCAGGACCCTACATGCTCCTCCCCTTAGCCCCCTCCCTTTGGGATTCAGAGTCCAATGTTTTCCTGGAGGAAGGGGGAAAGTGTATCATCCCCTGCAGGAGCAGGTAGAATAAGTCATGCAATGCAATACCATACAAATGGTATCTGTGTTTGACATTGTATTCAGTGAAACGGCATCTCATATAGGAGCTTTCTGATGCATGAAATATAACAAATTACAATATATGTGTTGCAGGTTCAGAGCTGATAGCTTGGTAGTTGGTCAGGAATTATGGCACCGTTTAACAAAGCTGTATCCAATGCTCTCTTAAACACACATCAGTGTGTACATGCAACATATATCAACGTGTACAATGAATTGTCTTCCTCTTCAACCCTCTCCATATCCTCAAAAATTAGCACTGGAGGTACCTTCTCAGGCAAATTCTGGGGCACATTGTGTAGGGTTGCCATATGTTTGGGAAATCCCAGACTGGTCCTTCTGGGGCCATCTGGGGGGGTTTCTTTTTTCAATTTTAAGGAAATATCTGAGTTGGGGGGGGGTAAATTTGTGTGTGCGCTGTTTCAGGCTCCTACGTGAGTGGCTCTGGTTCTGTTTTGCGCCTGTGGGAAGTTGGGGTGGGGAGAGGGCAACCGCCCCCCCCAAAAAATCTCAACTTTCTGACCAATGGCCCCAAAGAAGCTCAGCTCAACAACTTTTTATGCAATTGACCAAAATTTTCATCAGGAGCAATTAGAATAAGATCTATTATTTGATTATTGATATACCGTATTTTTCGCCCTATAGGACGCACTTTCCCCCCTCCAAATATGAAGGGGAAATGTGTGTGCGTCCTATGGGGCAAATGTAGGCTTTCGCTGAAGCCTGGAGAGCGAGAGGGGTCGGTGCGCACCATGCTGGGCTCCCACGGCTTGCGGAGAGCTGCCTGTTCTGGGGGCTGGGGTCCGGCGAAGCTCGGGCTTCCCCCGCCCCAGCCCCGCGCCTGGGGGAAAAATAATCCGCCCCCCCTTTATTTCTCCCCAAAAAACCTAGGTGCGCCTTATGGGCCGGTGCATCCTATGGGGCGAAAAATACAGTAAACCTCCAGAATGTATTTTGTATGCTCAACCCTAATATAGTGGGAAGAAGAAATCCCATTGCATGCGCAGATCTCTCTTTGTACCACATAGTTTTTTCCATTTAATTAGTCTCAACACGTTAAGGAGAGGGGAAATTGAGTGATGGGCATGATGCACAAAAGTATATATAATGAACCCTATATCAGGTCATATAGAATGAGGAAATCAATATGTACAATACAATTTAGAGCTGAAAGAGAGAGAAACCAAGAGGAAAAGAAACATTCTGCTTTTAAACTTCCAAGTTTAGAGTTAACTTACTCTTTCAGCCAGCTCTACAGCTGTTATATTTGGATCATATGGGATGGGTTCTCCAATAAATGTCCTCAATTTCACTGGAAACCCTCCGTAAAAGGGAAGAAGCATACATCGAGTTTTCTCATACAGCCATTTTGTCAGCCCTGTGTATGAAATGGAAGAAGATTCTGAAGGAAAGCGACACCATATCAAATCTGAAATTAGTTGACATTCTCAGTGTTTAGGAATTGCAATAAATAGGAAGAGAGGAAAAGTTAAATAATATGAGTGCTTGGGAAAAGAGATACAGTGGTACCTCGGGTTATGAACACTTCAACTTACTTTTTTTGGGTTACGAATGATTGTAACCTGGAAGTACCGTATTTTTCGCCCTATAAGATGCACTTTCCCCCCTCCAAAAATGAAGGGGAAATGTGTGTGCGTCTTATGGGGCGAATGCAGGCTCCTTGGCTTCAGCGATAGCAACGCGAAGCCTCCGAAGCCTGCGCTCCAGAGGCTTCACGTTGCTTCTGCTGAAGCCAGGAGAGTCTGCTCTTTGAGGCTGGCAGTTTGGGAAAGCAACGCTTCCCCCATCGCCAGCCCCAGAGGATGGGGGGCAGTGGGAAGGCGCGCGAAGCCTTCCTGCTACTCTCCAACCCGGCTTGGAGGCTGGCGGTGGGGAAAGCAGCGCTTCCCCCATCGCCAGCCCCAGAGGATGGGGGGCAGTGGGAAGGCACGCGAAGCCTTCCTGCTACTCTCCAACCCGGCTTGGAGGCTGGCGGTGGGGAAAGCAGCGCTTCCCCCATCGCCAGCCCCAGAGGATGGGGGGCAGTGGGAAGGCGCGCGAAGCCTTCCTGCTACTCTCCAACCCGGCTTGGAGGCTGGCGGTGGTAGAAAGCAGGTTTTTTCCCAAGGAGGGAGAAGGGACAGACTGGCGGAGTCCATCCCTTCTCCCTCCTATGGGCTTTTGTGGGAGATGGGGGAATTCCCCCACCTCGCAGAAAAGCCGGCAAGAGCCGCACAGCCTTTAAAGAGCGTGCAGCTCTTGGGGGCTTTTCCCCAAGGAGGGGGAAGGGACGGACTCCGCCAGTCCGTCCCTTCTCCCTCCTGTGGGCTTTTGCGGGAGGTGGGGGAATTCCGCCACCTCCCGCAAAAGCAGGAAGAAGGTCTTGGAGCAGCGCACAGGCTGCGTGCAGCCTGTCCGCTGCTCCCAGAGCTGCGGGGGGGGGGGAATCATATTTTTTCCCTTGATTTCCCCCCTGAAAACTAGGTGTGTCCTATGGGCCAGTGTGTCCTATAGGGCGAAAAATACGGTAAGTTGTCCAAATTCTTGGAGGACTCGCCGCTGTCTGGAAGCAAACCTGGACATCGGCGGGGCCTACAAAGCTCTCAGAGGCCTCTTCGAATGCAGGGAACCAAGCCCCGACATCCGAGGTGCCTGCAGGGCTCCGCGAATGCCAGGAGCCAAGCCCTGAGATCCGCGGTGCCTAGAGCGGTTCTGCAAATGCCGGGAGCCAAGCCTCGACATCCGAAGTGTCTGCAGGGCTCCCCAAATGCCGGGAGCCAAGCTCTGGCATTTGCGGTGCCTAGAGCGGCTCCGCGAATGCCGGGAGCCTAGTCCTGAAGTCCACGGTGCCTGCAGGGCTCCACGAATGCCAGGAGCCAAGCCCCAACATTCGCGATGCTTAGAGCGGTTCTGCAAATGCCTAGTCCTGACATCCGCAGTGCCTGCAGGGCTCCGCAAATGCCGGGATCTAAACCCCGACATCCACTGTGACTGCAGAGGCTCTGTGACTGAGCTTCAGCCACAGAAGCTCTCTGAGGCCTCCACGAATGCCGGGAGCCAATCCGATTGTGATTGTGGAAGAGGACCCGGAGTCCCCTCCAAACAGTGAGTTTGGAAATAAATTTTAATTCTTTTAATTTTAATTCTAAAATACTGTCTTATTTATTATATAGTACAGTACATTGATTATTAGGGATCCAGGTGGCGCTGTGGGTTAAACCACAGAGCCTAAGACTTGCTGATCAGAAGATTGGCGGTTCGAATCCCCGCGACGGGGTGAGCATCCGTTACTCGGTCCCTGCTCCTGCCAACCTAGCAGTTCAAAAGCACGTCAAAGTGCAAGTAAATAAATAGGTACCGCTCCGCTGGGAAGGTAAACGGCATTTCCGTGCGCTGCTCTGGTTCGCCAGAAGCGGCTTAGTCATGCTGGCCACATGAGACGGAAGCTGTACACCAGCTCCCTCGGCCAATAAAGCGAGATGAGCACCGGAACCCCAGAGTCGGTCATGACTGGACCTAATGGTCAGGGGTCCCTTTACCTTTACCTTTACATTGATTATTGCCATCATTTTATGGATCAATGGTCTTGTGAAACGGTAAAATTTGTGTTAAATTGCTGTTTTAGGGGGTGTTTTTTCATCATCTGGAACGGATCAATCCACTTTCTATTAGTTTCAATGGGAAAGTCCGCTTCAGGTTAAGAATGCTTCAGGTTAAGTACAGACTTCCGGAACCGATTAAGTACTTAACCTGAGGTACCACTGTACAAGATATTCAGTCAGCTCTTATCAGCTCTTTGCAATCAGTCATAAGTTGTGTACAATAGACTACAGAATATGGTATGTTTCCTGTTCAGTTCCCCTCCATTTTAGGGTTGCTCCCACATTTATCAATTATAGCTTTCTGTTAAATCTAATAGAAAACTAAGCAAGGGATGTTCACTCAGTACTGAGGCAGGCAGCACAGCTTTTGCAGATAAGTGTACATGGAATAAAATCTATTAGTGAGTAGTAAATAGATATTCTTTTAAAGAGATCATTCAGTATTATTAAAATGTATATTGCCTGAGGTCTCTTGATCAACCAAGGTATTTAACTTACTTGTCTTTCCAATGGTCCTGTATGCTTCACAAATGTTTTGTGTAAAAATAGGGATGATGGGCTAAAAAAAAAAGATGAAACAAACATGAAAAGAAAGGTGAGGACTGGATAATTATTTTGCCCCAACCAAGCCTTAATTTTTGTTATGGATTACGAAGAATGCTTCACATCTGGGATTATAATGAGAAGCAACTCATAAATGATAATGTATTTTTTTTTAAATAATATTTATTAGAAATTTCCAATTACAAAAAAAAAAAATTAAAAAGAACAAAACATCCCAATTAAAAATCTTATTTTCAGTAGCATCTTTCCAGGACTTCCCCTCCCCTCCCCCTCTTGTATTCCAATTCTTACAAATGAATTCAGCAAATTCTTATCCCAGATTTTGAACTTATTATCATTAGCCCAGTTTTAAAAATATTTTCCCATCCCCTAAAATCGACCTGTTCCCTTCCGCGCATTCCCTCCTTTAATATACAATACAGATTAAAATAATCAAATATAATTAATTAAAATAAAATTGTAAAAATATAATTAAGATAATCAAATATAATTTTACACCCTTTGGATTCCAAATTTCCCTCCCCCCTTTCCCGGTTGCGTTCCCAATGTTCATCAACGTCTGATGTCTTCCTGGAGCTCCCACATCTATCTAGGCCATAGTCCTTTACCAGTCATCTTTAATTTCGAATGTCCAATCTTGGAAGGAGTCTATCTCAAAAAGGCCCATTTCTTCCATCCAGATTTTTATATTTAGGAGTAAAAACTCCAATTTTATTTCTTAGACTTTTCAAATCTGGATGTCCCAAATGTTCCCACTTCCAACTTTATCCAATTCTTGTTGTTCTTGTTGTTCTTGTTAATCCCTCTCCTCCTTTTTTTTTTCCCTGCTCTCCTGCACAAATGTTCTAATTCCAAAAGCTGCTAATTCCTCTGCAGAGGCTCTGTTATTCAGGAACAAAACATTATGCCAAGTCCCTTCCATTCTTCAGTAGATAAATCTATTGTCTCCTTTAGTGTGTAGACCTCTGTAGACAAAATAGTGTTCCATTCCTGCAGTTTCCCAGGAGATAAAAAGTTCTGTTCAAGTTCCAAGCCAACAATACTTGTAATATCCCTCAGCTCCTCTAGGTGGATTGCAATAACTCAGTTCCCTTCCAGATCATGCCCACCAGTCAAAATAACTTGTTATTCCTTATTTTAAGCAATTTGTATCCAATTTATAACAAATGTAACCGGCAAAGTCCTCGTAACAAAGTTCTCATTTTTGTTCTTCCGCTTTGACAGCTCTTTGACAGCTGTCAAAACCTCTCTTTCTCTTCTCCCGGCGCTCTCACAAATCGCTCCCAGGATTCCGGGGGGGGGGGGGGGGTTGCTTTGTAATTCAATTCCACTTTTCTCCTCCAGCTCAGTCTTATAATTTTCCATCGCGAAGTTAGTAACCTTGTCAAAATAGGGTTGCGCTCGATCTTAGTTGTCAAATCCTTTACTTTAACTCCTCTACGACAGGGGGGGGGGCTGACTTCCTTTTTGCGCCTCCCCCGCTCGCTCCGAATTTTTTGAAAAATTTATCCCCCTTTTTAGTCCAGGTTCCAATTACTCACGGGTTATTCTTTTAAGTCCAAATTTTCAATAGAAGAAGTCAGCGCTCTCCGTCGAATGGCATGCGGCTTCGCTCGGCAGGGGAAGCGGAGGACTCAAAGCACCCCCCCGTCACCCGTTCCGCAGCCTTTAAAAAGGCTCCTCCGCGGGTCGGGGGGGCGCAAAAGGTGCCAGCCGAGTCACCATGTCCATGGGTTTCAGCGCCCATGGTTTTTGAGCGTCTCCGTGTCGCCGGCGCGGTAGGACCCAGCCCCTGCCGAGCAGGCTCCCTCCGGAGCTCGGAGGGAGTCCGCCATTCGGCGATGGCGCCAACCCGGAAGTCCACAACTCATAAATGATAATGTAATTGGCTTTAAAATTCCTGACACATCTATTCAAATCTCTCAGATGAAGAAAATTCAGAAGCTGTCCTCCAGATTTTCAGGAATTTGAGGGGGGGGGAGAATTTCCTGGTTTGCCCTGAGGGGGAAAGGAAGCCAGGTTCAGCCAACCGGCCGGTGCATTTTGGAGTTTGGTGGCAGCTCGTAGGCAAAGAGCACCCAAAAAAGGTCTTGGGGATGATCAGGACTCTGAGGGCTCCTGTGGAGGTCAAAAGCGAGTTCCCAACGGGTTTGAGGTTCCATTTGGTGCTGGCCTAACCCGGCTGTCAAGCTGTCATCTCTGGGCTCCAGTGTTTTCCAGCAACAAGCTGCCTTGAATTTCCTACTCAGCGAGCAGCAGATTTCCCAGAAAATAAAACCAAGCAAAAAGGGATTTATTATTCAAGTGTCTTTAGCATTTGGATTGATTTGGCAAATTTCCAGGAGAACAAAAAGGGAGTCTTCTCTGGAATTGGTGAATATCCTGCTTCAGATGGCTGAAGCACTGAAGGAAACAAAGAAAGTCTGCCATCGGAAATAAAAGGAGGGGGATGGGGGGATAAGAACTTTGAAAACTTTCTTTTGAAAGAAAAAGCATTCAAACTTTTATACTTCTCCCCCCGGATTCAACTGGCGGAAGCTATAGCATCTCAGGAACTATTGGCAGACAATTTGGCTTTAATTGCCTTAAGGCAAAAAGAGATGCTTTTATGATTTAGATCTATTGCTCAGCAATCTGGTGAAGCAATAAGGGATAAAATAATTGAGGCAATTGCAAATCTTCTTGAGACGCAAAAGCAGCAGGGATTTACGATATGTAAAGGTTTGTTTTAAAGCAGTGGTGGGGAGACCTGTGGCACTCCAGATATCATTAGACCCCCAAACAGGATATTTGCCATCCTCAGCTTTTTTGGATGCTGGATCAAGGATGTCAACATATTACATCTTATCTAGGATAATCGTGAAGGCAATTCAAATTGCACAAAGAATGGGCTAAATTGATGAAAGAAAATAAAGATTATTACCATTCGGAATTCCCCGGAGACACTCTCCTCAAGGAGAGAGGGAAGAAACTACGAAAGAAACCAACAAGGGACAGGGAAGGGTGCAAGTATAAACAGGAACATAAAATCTGCAGAGGGGGCGTAGAAGAGACCTGAGAGCCTCGGACATTAGAACACCAGATTGATGATGGGGACTTCCGGGTCGGCGCCATCGCCGAATGGCGGACTCCCTCCGAGCTCCGGAGGGAGCCTGCACGGCAGGGGCTGGGTCCTACCGCACCGGCGATGCGGGGACCCTTAAAAACCACGGCCACGGGGGCCGTGGACATGGAGACTCGGCTGACACCGTTAGCGCCCTCCCGACTCGTGAAGGAGCCTTTTTAAAGGCTACGGATCGGGTGCCGGGGAGAAGCGTGGTGTTTTGAGTCCTCTGCTATCCCTGCCGTGCGAAGCCGCATGCCATTCGGCGGAGAGCGCTGGCTTCTTCCTTTGAAAATTCGGACCTAAAAGAACAACCTGTAAGTAATTGGAACTTGGATTAAAAAGAGGGACAAAAATTTTAAAAATTTCGGAGCGAGCGGGGGAGGCGCAAAAAAGGAAGTCAGCCACCCCCTCCATTGTAGAAGGGTCAAAGCAAAGGATCTGATAACTAAGATCGGAGTAACATCATTTTGGCAAGTTTTTAACCTCACGAGTGAAGAATATGAGATTGAGCTGGAGGAGGAAAGTAGAATTCGGACTTAAAAACAACCCCCCCTGGAACCCCGGGAGCGATCGATGATGGAGTTTGGAGAGGAGAAAGGCAAGTTTTGACAGCTGTCAAAGAGCTGTCAAAGCGGAAAATAAGATAGAGACTATGTTACAAGGACTTTGCTGGTTATATTTGTTATAAATTGAATACAAATTGTTTTAAATAAGGATTACAAAGTTACTAGGGCTAATGGATGTGATCTGGAAGAGAACTCAGCTTTTGCAATCCACCTAGAGGAGCCGAGGGACATTACAAGTTTTAGCTGGAAATTGGAACTGAACTGTTTATCTCCTGGGAAACTGCAGAAATGGAACATTATTATGACTACAGAGGCTACTACACCGAAGAAGACAATGGAATCATCTGTTGTGGAATGAAAGGAACTTGACGTAATGTTTTGTTTCTGAATAACAAGCCTCTGCAAAGGAACTAACTTTTGGAATTAGGACATTTGTGCAGGAAAACAGGGACAGAAAGAAATAGAAAGAGGAGTGTGATCAATAAGAACAACAAAATAACAAGAATTGGACCAAGTTAAAAGTGGGGACATTTGGGACATCCAGATTTGACAAGCTTAAGGATTATAATTTGGAGTTTTTCACTCCTGGATATAAAAATCTGGATGGAAAAAATGGGCCTCTCTTTGAGACAGAATCCTTCCATGATTGGACATTCGAAACTAAAGAGGACTGGCAAAGGACTATGATTTAGAGAGACGTGGAAATATCGGACATTGAGGAACATTGGGAACGCAACCGGGAAAAGGGGGGGTGGGAAATGTGGAATCCTTAAAGGCGTAAACTACGTTTTATTTAGGCTATATACATCTACATGGTATTCTAAAGGGGGGAATTCGTGGTGGGAATAAGCCGATTTTAGGGGAATGGAAAATAATGTTTTTTTTAAAAAAAAATTTGGGTTAAGGATAACAAGTTTGAATTGAGGAGAAGAACTTGTTGAGATCATTTGAGAGATTGGGAATACAAGGGGGGGAGGGAAGGGGAAGTCCTGAAGGGATGTAATTGGAAAAAGATTTGAAATTGGATGTTTTATTAATTTGTAATTAATTGGAAAACTTTAATAAATATTATTAAAAAAAAAAAAAGAACACCAGATTGATGGACAGGATGTAATGGTTAGAATGGACTGACATAACCGGAAACCAGGAAGAAGGGACGTTGGATTTAATTAGAAGAGAATTTCTTTTTATATATTTTCTTTTTGGAATTAGTGTGATACTAATGAAATATCAGAATATGTTGGAAAGGAATTAATTGGCTTTAGTAGAAAGGTTTGAAGGAGGTAAGCATAAATATGGTTTAAATTTTGAAATTTTATAGTTCTTAAGGTAAGACAAGGTTAAAGAAATCAACGGTAAATTGAATAACAGAATATAGTAAAAGTTGTTACAGTGGTACCCCGCAAGACGAACGCCTCGCGAGACGAAAAACTCGCAAAACGAAAGGTTTTTTCGTTTTCGAGTTGCCTCGCAAGACGAATTTCCCTATGGGCTTGCTTCGCAAAACGAAGCTTGCCCAGGGGACAGCGGGTCTTCTCTTTTGAAGCAAGGGGCGGCGGGGAGAAGCGATCTTCTCCCCGCAGCCCCAGGTCCGGGGACAGCGGGAAGCGCTTCCCGCTGCCCCCGGACCTCTTTTGAAGCAAGGGGCTGCGGGGAGATCGCTTCTCCCCACCTCCCCTTCCTTCAAAAGAGGTCCGGGGACAGCGGGAAGTGCTTCCCGCTGCCCCCGGACCTCTTTTGAAGGAAGGGGCTGCGGGGAGATCGCTTCTCCCGGTGCTCCGAAGCCGGGCGGGGGGGAGGGAACACCTGCCCCCACCGCCCGGCTTCGGAACGCTGCTCCGAAGCGGGGCGGGGGGTGGGAACACCTGCCCCAGCCGCCCCGCTTCGGAACGCTGCTCCGAAGCGGGGCGGGGGGTGGGAACACCTGCCCCAGCCGCCCCGCTTCGGAACGCTGCTCCGAAGGGGGGCGGGGGGGGCGGGAACACCTGCCCCAGCCGCCCCGCTTCGGAACGCTGCTCCGAAGCGGGGCGGGGGGGGGCGGGAACACCTGCCCCAGCTGCCCCGCTTCGGAACGCTGCTCCGAAGCGGGGCGGGGGGCGGGAACCTCGCACCCCGCCGCCGGGCATCTGAACGAGGTCCTGGACCTCTTCTGAAGGCAGGCGGGGGCAAAAGTCTTTGCTCCCCCCGCCTGCCTTCCCGGGACAGCGGAGACTTCTCCGCTGCCCCGGGCGATCTTAAAATGCTGGCGGGCGGGAGCGAAGCGTTCGCTGCCGACCCCCAGCATTTTAAAATCTCCCCGGGGCAGCGGAGACTTCGCTCCCGCCCGCCAGCATTTTAAAATCGCCCCGGGACAGCAGGGGCTTTTAAAATGCTGGCGGTCGGCAGCAAAGCCCTCCTGTCCCCGGAGCTTGTGGGGCGGGAGGTGGGAAGAAGGGCTTTTCTTCCCACCGCCAGCCTTCAGAACAGCCTTCTGAAGGCTGGCAGTGGGAAGAAAAGCCCTTGTCCCCCCCCCCCAGCCTTCAGAAGAGGTCGGGGGACAGACTGTCCCCGGACCTGGTCTGAAGGCGGTTTCCCTAGGAACGCATTAATTGATTTTCAATGCATTCCTATGGGAAACCGTGCATCGCAAGACGAAAAAACCGCAAGACGAAGAGACTTGCGGAACGAATTAATTTCGTCTTGCGAGGCACCACTGTATTTTTGTTTCAAACTTTACAGATTGTGGACAAGATGGATTGTTTCAAGAGGTGGCAGAGAGAAATCTCTAGATTTGTCTGGCAGGGCAAAAAGCCCAGAATAAAATTTAAAATATTAACTGATGTGAAGGAAAGAGGGGGGTTTGCCCTGCCGGACTTTAAACTTTATTATGAATCAGCAGCATTCTGCTGGTTGAAAGATTGGCTACTTCTTGAGAACACTGACATTTTGGATTTGGAAGGTTTTAATAATGCTTTTGGATGGCATGCATATTTGTGGTACGACAAGGTTAAAGTGCACAAAAACTTCAAACACCATATTGTCAGGAAAGCATTGTTTAATGTCTGGATTAGATACAAAGATTTATTGGAGAATAAGACCCCAAGGTGGTTGTCACCCATGGAAGCAAAGGCTCTGAAAAGACTCAATATGGAGGCCAAATGGCCGAAGTATTGGGAGATATTAGAACAGGAAGGAGACAAAATGAATTTGCAGAGTTTTGAGAAATTAAAAGACAAAGTGCGAGATTGGCTTCATTATTATCAAATAAGAGAGGCCTATAATTTGGATAAGAAATTGGGTTTCCAGGTGGAAAAATCGAAACTGGAGACAGAACTGTTAGAACCTAAAACTAAGATCTTTTCAAGAATGTATAACTTGCTGTTGAAATGAAACAGTTAAACCAGCCATGATTAAATGGGCACAGGACATAGGTCACAACATTTTGTTTGCTGACTGGGAAAAGTTGTGGACCACCGGTATGAAATTTATGGCATGCAATGCCTTAAGAGAGAATATTATGAAAATGATTTATAGGTGGTACATGACCCCAGTCAAGCTTGCTAAAATTTATCACCTGCCTGATAACAAATGTTGGAAATGTAAAGAAACTGAGGGTACTTTCTTTCACCTTTGGTGGATGTGCCCGAAGATTAAGGCTTTCTGGGAGATGATATATAATTGTCAGGGAACTGCCATCGGAGAGTCAGGTGGTGGAAGGGCTCAAGGAGGCTAGGAGAGCTTCGGATGCTGAGGAAGGAACCAGTAGGGGGAGAGGGAGAGTTCCTGCAGAAACTCAGTCGGAGGAATGGCTCCAAGATGCTTCCAGTGAGAACAGCGGGGAGGGCTCAGGACCTCCGCTGGGGACGCCTACTCCGCGCAGGAAACTGTCACTCAGAGAATCCAGAAGGAGAGTTTCCGTCAAGGAACTCTTATGTTGGCGTAAATTCCAGAAGCGCCCACTGACGGATTCTGCCAGCGATTGAGGTAGCCATGCACCCAGGGCTCCACGGACTGGGAGAGTTTAGGAACTGATGGCAAAGCTTTGAGGGCTTAAACACTTACGCACGAGCAGCCCCTTTTTCCCATTACAGCAATCCGTCAGTCCTGGACGCTGCTTGTGCGAAGGAGAGGCATCATGAGCAACCCAACCGGAGCCGGGGGAGCAGGAGGAGCTGGAGAGGGACCAACTCTGGAGGAGAGAAACAGAGCTTTGGAGCACCAGCTGGCACTGCTAATGGCGCGGCTCGAGGAAAGGAGGGTGCAGGATGCACAGGGGAAACCCACCCCCATCGCAAGGAAGGTACCGGGGTTGGTACAGAAATTCGGGGGGTGACCCAAGGAACTACCAAGCCTTTAAGACAGAGATGCAGTATGCACTGAACCTGCAATTCGATGACTTTGCCGATGAGGAATCGAGAGTGGCTTTTGTGATTGGGAACCTCGAGGGAGGGGCTAGAGATTGGGTGAGGCCCCTGATGGCATCGAATAATGACGCCTTAAAAGACTTGAGGAAATTCTTTATCGCGATGGACTTGATGTTTTCCAGCCAGATTGAACAGGGCGTGGTACGCAGACAGTTAATGACGTGCAAACAGGGAAATCAATCAGTCAGAGAGTATTGGACACAGTTTACCATGCTTATACACAAATTGGGGTGGGACCTGTCTTCAGACCCGATACAGATGCTGTTTGAAGAAGGCTTAGCCACAGCGGTGAAAGATGAACTTTCCCGCGCGCCCCGTCCGGAGTCTATGGATCAGCTGACCAAGGCGGCGCTTGCGATTGGAGCGCGCCAGGAGGCGAGAGCTCTGGAGAGGTGGAATTCCTGGGGTACCGTTTGTCAGACAAGGGATTGGCCATGGATCCAAGCAAGGTCCAAGCGGTACTGGAATGGAAGACACCCAGAACCAGGAAGGGCATGCAGAGGTTCCTGGGGTTTGGAAACTTCTATCGGAAGTTCATAAAAAACTTTGCCCACTTAACGGCTCCCATCACCGATTGTCTCAGTAGTAAGAAGAAATTTGCATGGACGGAAGAGGCGCAGCGAGCGTTTGAACGGCTAAAGAAAGCGTTCGCTTTGGAAGAACAGCTCTTGCACGTGGATCTACAGAAACCGATGAGGGTGGAAACAGATGCATCAGATCGAGCGGTAGGGGCGGTTCTGCTCCAACCGGGGAAGGATGCGTCGGACTGGAGACCGTGTGCCTTCTTCTCGCGGAAGTTGAATAAATCCGAAAGGAACTACACAGTGTACGACAGGGAACTGCTCGCCATTTATGAAGCGTTTCGACGATGGCGGCACCTGCTAATAGGCGCGCAGCACAAGGTCCAGGTGTGCACGGACCACAAGAACCTGGAATATTGGCGAACGGCCAGAGTACTGAACCAGAGACAAGTGCGATGGGCACAGGAATTTTCCAAATTCCATTTTGAGATTCGCTACGTACCGGGGCCAGAGAACGTAAAGGCGGATGCTCTCTCTCGAAAACCAGAGTATATGGAGGGGGAGGGAGCGCCCGAAGAGAGACATGTCATCCCCGAGGACCACTGGGTGTGTGGGGCAGCATTGGTGGGGCAACGAGAACTGGTAGAAGGGACAGAGAACGATGAATACGCCCAAGATAAGCTCAGAGGGCTCAGGAGAGCCGGGGAGAACACCGGGGGGTTTGAAGAAAGGAACGGGGCGTTGTACTACAAGGGGGCCTTGTACATACCAGAAGGGGAATTGAGGAGCAGAGTACTCAAACAACTGCACGACAGCCCCACCGCGGGGCACTTTGGGCAACACAAAACAATGTGGTTAGTTACCAGGCAATTCTGGTGGCCCAAGGTGAGGGAAGATGTACGAGAGTATGTAAGGGGGTGCGACCGCTGTCAGCGAGCAAAGGGGGAGAGGGCGGCACCGGCGGGATTGCTGGAACCATTACCCACACCCGAACGGCCATGGGAGGCAGTTTCCATAGATTTTATGATGGATTTACCAAGATCCAAGGGGAAAACTGCGGTAATGGTAGTGGTAGACCTGTTAACCAAGATGTGCCACTTCATAGCTTGCTCACATGCGGTAACGGCGGAAGAAACTGCCAGGTTGTTTGTAAAACACATTTTTAGGTTGCATGGCGCCCCCTTGAGGGTGGTCTCAGATAGAGGGAAACAATTTACGTCCAGGTTCTGGAGGAAGCTCATGAGCTTACTGCACGTGGAGGTCAATTTCTCAACCGCCAGACACCCAGAAACTAATGGGCAGGCGGAAAGGGCAAACAGTATTCTGCAACAATATCTGAGGTGTTATGTAAATGACAGAGAGAATGATTGGGTAGAGAAATTAGCCCTGGCCGAATTCGCCTACAATAATGCGGAAAATGTGTCCACGGGCATGAGTCCATTTATGGCTAATTATGGGTGTCACCCCAGGGCCTTTCCAGGGGAAGGAGGGGAAAGATGGAGCGTACCGGCAGCGGAACATTTTGTGGAAGAAATGGAAGCAATACATCAACAGCTCAAAATGAATTTGGATAGGGCCAAGGAAGAATACAAGAAGCAGGCAGATAGGAGCAGAAGGGAAGGAGAGACCATAAGGGTGGGGGACCGGGTGTGGTTGTCAACACAAGGGTTACCGTTCAAGGGGGGTTGCAAAAAATTGCGGCCAAAATGACTGGGACCCTTCGAGGTTACACAGCAGGTCAATACGGTGGCCTTTAAACTCAGGCTGCCAGACAACATGAAACTGCATCCAGTATTCCATAGGTCATTACTATCACCATACCGGGAGGGGCGGGAATTTTGGGGACGTGAAGGTGAGGTTCCCGCGGCACCGCAAGTAGAAGAGAGGGAGCGCAGCAGTCATGTAGCAGAAATACTCGACTCTCAGTGGAAGGGGAAACAGGTGGAGTACTTAGTGGCATGGGAAGGGGAACCGGAGTCCGAAAATACCTGGTTACCGGCAGAAACGGTCAAGGATGAGGTCTTAGTAGGAACGTTTCATCGCCGGTTCCCAAGGAAGCCTTAGCCCTTGGCTAGGTTCTGGGAGGAACACTTCGGCACCACTGATGAGGAAGAGGAGTTCGCGGGGTTCCCAGAATCAGGACAGGAAGAGGAAGAAGAATCAGATGGGGAAGAGTATGGGGGAAGAAGGGACAGTAGTAGGTGGAGAGCGGTTTTCGAGTCATCCGAAGATGAGGAGGATTCTTTCCAGGTTTCCCAGCCTCACCACCCAGAGAAGAGGGGGAAATGGGGGGTGAGGGGGGTCCTGGAGGGGAGGTGGATGTCAGGGAACTGCCATCGGAGAGTCAGGTGGTGGAAGGGCTCAAGGAGGCTAGGAGAGCTTCGGATGCTGAGGAAGGAACCAGTAGGGGGAGAGGGAGAGTTCCTGCAGAAACTCAGTCGGAGGAATGGCTCCAAGATGCTTCCAGTGAGAACAGCGGGGAGGGCTCAGGACCTCCGCTGGGGACGCCTACTCCGCGCAGGAAACTGTCACGCAGAGCATCCAGAAGGAGAGTTTCCGTCAAGGAACTCTTATGTTGGCGTAAATTCCGAAAGCGCCCACTGACGGATTCTGCCAGCGATTGAGGTAGCCATGCACCCATGGCTCCGCGGACTGGGAGAGTTTAGGAACTGATGGCAAAGCTTTGAGGGCTTAAACACTTACGCACGAGCAGCCCCCTTTTCCCATTACAATAATGAACTGAAAAAGGTATTTAAATATACCTTCCTTAAGAAACCAGAGGCCTTTCTCGTGGGTATAGTCGGCCAATTGGTGTTAAAGACACATAGAACGTTTTTTATGTCTGCGACAACAGCAGCAAGAATACTTATCGCAAAGTATTGGAAGACACAAGATTTGCCCACCTTGGAAGAATGGCAGATGCAAGTAATAGACTACATGGAGATGGCAGAAATGACTGGCAGAATCCGAGACCTGGGAGAAGAAGTGGTGGAAGAGGACTGGAAGAAGTTTAAAGACTACTTACAGAAACACTGTAAAGTTTATGAATGTTAAAATGATGTTGGATTTAAAAATAATACGGCATTAGTGATATAGGTTTAAAAGCTATGTAAAAATGTAATTGAAAAAAGGTGAAAGACTAAAGTTATATTATGTCAAAAGTAAATAATATGTTAAAGGTGTTTAAACACAAGGAGGAAGGATTGGAGACATAATAGAAAGATTTTAATAATCAGAAATGAGTTTTGAAAGAGGGTAAGGATTTGCTGTATCTGATTGAGTAAAGAGGAACACAAAAAAGGGAGGCGTGAGGAAGTCAGGAAAGAAAGTTTTGCAAATATCAATTTAAATGCTGGAATTTTTATTTTTAATTTTGTCTTTTTGTTTTTTCTTGATGTTTTTTATCTTCTGTAAAAGCAAATAAATATATTTTTTTTTAAAAAAAAAGTTGGAAAGGATATGTTGAGTTAACGGGGGGGAAAAAGAGAGAGAGAGATTGTTAAGACAAATTATTTAAATAAAAATTGTGAAGTATGGGAAGAATATGCTGAAATAATGACTTAAGATAGAATACAAAAGGAGGTGTTAGGAGGTCCAAGAAATAAGTAAATGAAAGTCATCTTCGAGAATTCCTGGAGAACAGGCGAAGTCCCGGCAGACTGGAGGAGGGCAAATGTTGTCCCTATTTTCAAAAAGAGGAAAAGAGAGGACCCAAATAATTACCGCCCAGTCAGTCTGACATCAATACCAGGGAAGATTCTGGAGCAGATCATTAAGCAAACTGTCTGTGAGCACCTAGAAAGGAATACTGTGATCACCAATAGTCAGAATGGATTTCTGAAAAATAAGTCATGTCAGACTAACCTGATCTCGTTTTTTGACAGAATTACAAGCCTGGTAGATGAAGGGAACGCAGTGGATGTAGCCTACCTTGATTTCAACAAGGCATTTGACAAGGTGCCCCATGATATTCTTGTAAAGAAGCTGGTAAAATGCGGACTTGACTATGCTACCACTCAGTGGATTTGTAACTGGCTGACTGACCAAACCCAAAGGGTGCTCATCAATGGTTCCTCTTCATCCTGGAGAAGAGTGACTAGTGGGGTGCCACAGGGTTCTGTCTTGGGCCCCGTCTTATTCAACATCTTTATCAACGACTTGGATGATGGACTCAAGGGCATCCTGATCAAATTTGCAGATGACACCAAACTGGGAGGGGTGGCTAACACCCCAGAGGACAGGATCACACTTCAAAACGACCTTGACAGATTAGAGAACTGGGCCAAAACAAACAAGATGAATTTTAATAGGGAGAAAGTATTGCACTTGGGCAAAAAAAATGAGAGGCACAAATACAAGATGGGTGACACCTGACTTGAGAGCAGTACATGTGAAAAGGATCTAGGAGTCTTGGTTGACCACAAACTTGACATGAGCCAACAGTGTTACGCGGCAGCTAAAAAAGCCAATGCAATTCTGGGCTGCATCAACAGGAGTACTGCATCTAGATCAAGGGAAGTAATAGTGCCACTGTATTCTGCTCTGGTCAGACCTCACCTGGAGTACTGTGTCCAGTTCTGGGCACCACAGTTCAAGAAGGACACTGACAAACTGGAACGTGTCCAGAGGAGGGCAACCAAAATGGTCAAAGGCCTGGAAACGATGCCTTATGAAGAACGGCTAAGGGAGCTGGGCATGTTTAGCCTGGAGAAGAGGAGGTTAAGGGGTGATATGATAGCCATGTTCAAATATATAAAAGGATGTCACATAGAGGAGGGAGAAAGGTTGTTTTCTGCTGCTCCAGAGAAGCGGACATGGAGCAATGGTTCCAAACTACAAGAAAAAAGATTCCACCTAAACATTAGGAAGAACTTCCTGACAGTAAGAGCTGTTCGACAGTGAAATTTGCTGCCAAGGAGTGTGGTGGAGTCTCCTTCTATGGAGGTCTTTAAGCAGAGGCTTGACAACCATATGTCAGGAGTGCTCTGATGGTGTTTCCTGCTTGGCAGGGGGTTGGACTCGATGGCCCTTGTGGTCTCTTCCAACTCTATGATTCTATGATTCTATGATTCTATGAAAGGATGTAATTTGGATTTGTATTTTTTTTTGTTATTCTTTTTTCTGTTTTTTTGTTGTTTTGTTGTTGTATTTTTGTTTTTTCTTGTATTTTTTTCCTTTTGAAATTTTGAATAAATATCATTTAAACAAAACAAAACAAATTGCACAAAGATCACTCACCACTTTCGCCTCCAAAGCTGCCTGAGCAAAACCTGTGCGTTTACCCCACATTATGCAGTAATCGTGACTATACAGTGCTTCTCTACCTCCACCAGGTGAAATGCCCATTAAACGGCCTTTCTTCATCATTTCCACAATTTCAGCTTTATTGTAAGATTTCAACCCGATCACATAATAAAACATCTGCAGCCCTGAAAAAATAAGCCCCAAATAGAAGAATGCATTTTATGTGAAACTTATTTAGGAAATAGTGTGGATACAATACAAGTGTCATTATTCCAAAGATATTGCACTATTATGGATCACAATCATAGCTCTCTGCTAATACATTTCAACTAGGATTTCATGAAGGGGGACTTTATGCTAATTCCTCTTTTGCTCAGAGGTTCTGACAGTAGGCCTTTTTTGGAAAGCACATTGAGTGGGATTGAGTGCTGAGGAGGGAACTTTTTAGGCATGTGTTCCTCAAGTCAAGCCTGTAATACATTCAAGTTTGCATTATGATAAAAATACAGCTCACAGTGCCTTGTTCCACCATCCAAACCTTCAATCACTTTAGGGTGCAGAGCTTTTGGATATAGTAGATACACACATGGGGGGGGGGGAGAGATACACGCATGGCACAGAGGAGACTATGCTGATGAAAAACTGCCTCCACCAGCAGAGATTGGTACACAGATATATGGGTGGAGGTTATATGCTGCATTAATTAACCTAGTGGAAAAACTCCAAACAGCGCTCTGTGCTACTGGGTCTCTTTGGACTCCTTCCTTCAAATGACCTTTCTGTGATGTCATAGTTTCCTGGGGTGGCTGCTGTGTGCATGCAGAGGAAGATGATGTGGGGGGAGTGGCAGTGGAGGGCCATGAACACTACAGCAAGGGTGCCACATGTGTTTGATTGCAGTCACATGGGGGCATAAAAGCTGTGTGTGGGAGTGCTTGATTGGCCATGTGTTTGGGTGGGGCCATGTTTTCTGGGATCTGTGTGCAGATTTGGTGATAGGTTGGACTTGCTATGAAAGCCATGGACATGTCTTTTGGGCTTCACTTGGGCTTCTGCTCTTTTCCTTAGCTGTAGCTCCCACCCCATCCCAGCTGCCACCCAGTGGTGTCTGAATACAGGGATTTTGCACAGGTAGTTTGCTAGTGCAGATGCTCCCAAGCAGAATCCCATACTTTGCGTTGTTCTTTCCAGTAAGGAATATCCCATCTTTACTAATGACTGAACTTTGCAAAACTCTTTGTACTTGAGGAAATCATCAACTTAGACAACCCAAAGCCTACGCCTTGCCCTGTTCTGGTATTAAAGTGAACAGCAATTATTACATGAGAGCTTGTAGTCATAGCATAGGAATCAGATGACACATTATCCAGATTCCTCAGTTTTTAGATCTCTGAGGAAGAATGTAGACAGAAAAGCACAGCATTTCTTCATGGAGACTATTTCTGCTGACTCAGTTGTGAATTGGAAATAATTATTCATCCTGCATTCATTCTCTTTTACTAGCAAAGACTTGGTGTGAAAGTATCTTCATCTGCACTAACTAAACTATTTCACCTGTTGCTGCTATTTTATTTATCAGTTGTTTCTACCTGCTTTCCTGATGTGCAGTTTTATACTTTATAGCATTGTTTCATAGCTTATAGCATTGTTTTATGTTATATTTTACATGTTTTATGTAAAAATGCATGATTTAAATTTAAATAATTTACCTGGTATCCAATACGCGACATGATGCATTAATGAAAAGCATGCTCTCCCCGTCTCTAAAAAATATCTAGCCACAAATAAGACATAGCCAATAGACATAACTCCATGATGATAAATAATAATCCCTGGTCCTTTAGGGATATGTTCTATACCAGTAAGTTCATAACCTGAAAATAATACAAAATGCAACAAAGAAATATTGTAACCATTACTGGAGGAAATCTGTGTGGTTCAGAAAAAAAAAATTAAGATCAGGTTAAAAGCTCTGTTATATGCTTTTGAATTATGAAGCTGGAGGAGAATCTTGAGAGTCCCATGGACTGCAAGAAGATCAAACCTATCCATTCTTAAGGAAATCAGCCCTGAGTGCTCACTGGAAGGACAGATCGTGAAGCTGAGGCTCCAATACTTTGGCCACTTCATGAGAAAAGAAGACTCCCTGGAAAAGTCCCTGATGTTGGGAAAGATGGAGGGCACAAGGAGAAGGAGACGACAGAGGACGAGATGGTTGGACAGTGTTCTTGAAGGTACCAGCATGAGTCTGACCGAACCGCGGGAGGCAGTGGAAGACAGGAGTGCCTGGTATGCTCTGGTCCATGGGGTCACGAGGAGTCAGACACCACTAAATGACTAAACAACAATGACAATATGCTCCAGCATTCTGGATGCTAGGTTGTCATCATTTCTCTGTGGTGGTCCCTTAATGAATGAAGGGATTTCTCCTCTCGTAGAATGTTCCTTCCTTGCTTCCTTTTGAGCACAGGTGGAAACATTTTGGCCCAATCTTTGAGTGAGATAAAACTGTGTTTTGCTGTTTTAGTCTATTTTAAGCTTTTATATAGGGTTGAGCCCTTGAGACAGTTTAATATGTTGTTATAGTTATACTAAAGTTTTCTGAGATTTTTTTAATTTAAAGAGTAGTATCCCCCTTCTGTATGAGAGCTATCCATGGCCTGGAGTATATTTCTTCCCCGTCCCAAAGAGCTCCAACTTCAGGCATCTTCAGACCATTCTCTGAATCACTTTCTACCAAGTGAGAAAGCTGTTTCCTAGACACAGCTTGACCATGCCCTAAGTAGCTACACGGTCTCATCCTTATGACCAAAACTTGGTTTTAGTCGTGTATTTCTGATTTAAGTTTCAACACTTACAGTAACATGAGACCTGTGGGAAGCACTGAGAACATATAAAGAGTCCTATGGATCAGGCCAAAGGCCTCTGTATTAGACCATCCTGTTTTCCGCAGTGTCCGTCTAAATTAGTAGCCATCACCACATCCTGTTCTGGTTAATTCCGTAGTTTGTGTACATACAGTGGTACCTCGGGTTACAGATGCTTCAGGTTACAGACTCTGCTAACCCAGAAATAGTACCTCAGGTTAACAACTTTGCTTCAGGATGAGAACAGAAATTCGAGGCAGCCTGCTGCAGGAGTGCATCGGAGTCCAGAGATCACAGTTTGACAGCTGGGTCAGCCTGGCAACAAATGGAACTGCAAACCCATTGGGAACTCACTTTTGACCTCCATAGCAACTACAGTGGTACATCAGGTTAAGAGCTTAATTCATTCTGGAGGACCGTTCTTAACCTGAAACTGTTCTTAACCTGAGGTACCACTTTAGCTAATGGGGCCTCCTGCTGCCGCCACGCTGCCATGGTGCGATTTCTGTTCTCATCCTGAAGCAAAGTTCTGTAACCTGAAGCGTCTGTAAGCCGAGGTACCACTGTACATAGTTGCTAATTGTGTCTCTGTGAGGGGTAAACAACATTCTCCAGGTTTCTTTTGGAGAAGAAGCATACTTAAAATGTGGTTTAAATTTATGGTGTTTAAGAATGGCAGATGCAGCTGATGGACTATATGCAACTGGCGGAGATGACTGGCAGAATTCGAGACCTGGGAGAAGAAAGGATTGAAGAAGATTGGAAGAAATTTAAGATTTATCTACAAAAATATTGTGATTTAGAGGAATGTTAATAAGGATGCTTGGTTATAAATAATTGGCCATCACTAAATTGGATCGGAAATTGACGATAAATGAGATTAAGAGAAACAAAAATTTGTTGGAGAATTGTTACACCATATTGAATTGAGTGGTTATAAATTTGCAAATAAGATATAATTTGCTTGAAAAAATTTATTAACGATGTAAGTGGGAGCGGGAGACGTGAGGAAGTCCAAAGAAGTTATGAAATTTTGTTAAAACAAAGCAATGCTGTTTATTATCTTTGTATTTCTTTTATAAAAAACCCTAATAAATATTTTATAAAAAAAAATAAATGTATGGTGTTTATGCAGCCACCAGCTGACCCTTTCTTTTGTAATCTGTCTTATTTATTTATTTTGTCATTTATTGAATTTATATACCACCCTATACCTGGAGGCCTCAGGGCGGTTCACAGAACCGCCTTAGTTTCATACTTCATAAAATGCTTTGTTTTTCTTATTACATAAATAAATAGCCATGCCTTTATTTTGATCCTTATATAGCCAACCCAAACTTGTAGCTGTTGTGACTCTGAGGGGGGTTCAGAGGTCCAGTCCTGATTCACTGTGGCAACTATTGTACCAGTGCATCAAGCCTGAAATTCTGATCCTCAGTCCTATGAAATTATAGTGACTCATAAGGAAGAATTATTGCTATGAAAGAAACTTTCACTCACCATGCCATATCTTTCCATATATATCTATAATATTAGCAAAAAATTTCCTTGCCTTTTTCCAAATTTTGCTATCAGGACCAGTTTCTTGGTGCTTATTCATCTTCTTGTAAACATATAGCCCAAATGAGCAAGCACAGCCAACCAAATATATATCTATTATTAATGAACAAAGCAAAATCAGAAGCTTACGAAACCACCAAGGGTGAACCACTGAGATCAGGTATTCTTCTAAATAAGGAAAACTAATCAAGTTTTGCAACATTTGAGTAAACCAGCTCATTGTTTCGTGATCTGAAGCACCAAGCGTATGTCAATGAAATAAATATATGAAGTGAAATTTTCTTCAGTTGTGATGCTATTTCCCCCACTGTTTACCTGGAAAACAAAAAATGCAGTACATTGGTTTGATCTGCCATCCCAGAAACATTCATGAATACATGAAAATTTCATGCTGCTTAATATTTTCCTAGTTTTCCCCATGCAACTTGCTCAGTTGCTGTATTGTGTTTCCAGCGTCCATTATGGAGACTTCCAAAATTACAAATTTATGACTTCATCATTTATCTGTTGTAAAGCAAGCTGGTTTCATTCCACTGCTGAAGGTTTTTGTTTTTGTTTTTTGCTTTTTCAAAAACAGGAATAGAGAGCATCTTTTATCCAACATAGGCATGATGCCTTGAAGTAAAGTTGAAGGTCTGGCAGGGCAAACCTCCTCTTTCTTTTCATCAATCATAATTTTAAATTTTACTCTGGGCTTCATTCCCTGCCATATGAACCTTAATACTTTTTTCTGCCACTCTATGAAACATCAGATATCATTTATAATTGGAAGGACATTCATTTTGATGGCCAAAACAGTGAAAGCTTCATTCTCTCCCATATTTCCAAATCTTTCTTTCTTTCCAAGCTTTTACATAGTTGTCTTGATAGATATTATGTTTTTTTATTGTTAACCAAGTCCCCAGATATTTTATTTTTGTTTCTATTTCCCACCCACATTCTGATTCAATGTCTTTTTTCTTTGATTATTCTTTATTTTTTTAGCAACATCTTGATTTTCCCTTTATTTTGTTTGTAGCCAGCCAATTTTACAAATCTACTTATCTCTTCTGTCACCTCCAGTATGCTCATTCTGGGTTGCTCTAAGGTTAATACGATGTCATCCGCGAATGCTTTCAATTTGTAATTTTGCTGGCCCACTGTTATTCCATTGATTTTATTCTTAATCCTTATATTTTGAGCCAGTACTTCTAATATTAATATAAATAACAGCGGGGACATTGAGCAACCTTGCCTCATTCCTTTATTTATCATACATTTTTCTGATGTGTTGTTTACAATTATATTGGCCGTCTGCTCATTATAGATTGATTTTACACTTTTTATAAAGGTCTCCCCAACCCCCACTGCTGGAGTATTAAGGAAAGTGAGAAAGGGTCACTTCTCCAAGAGCCCGGCAAGGCCCTCTGCAGCCGCAGATATATCATGTGATGTACTGAGATATTGTGGTATTTAGCTGGTAATATATTGTGATGTTATAAACCTGATATCGCGCAGCCCTAAAGCACACTGAAAGACAGCATTTCTCTCTCTCTCTCTCTCTCTCTCTCTCTCTCTCTCTCTCTCTCTCTCTGCTGATGCCTGCACAGGAAGTGACAAATAGCACAACTACTAGGACATTTGCAAACGAAGCAGGGTCCAGTAGGGTTTCAAATAGAATGAGAGACTTTGATGAGATTCCTGCATTGCAGGGGGTTGACTAGATGACCCTTGGAACCCTTCCAACTCTACACTTTATGATTATCTGAACAAAAACTTTTACTTACATTCCTGGTAAGCCTAAATTGCCTTTGCTTCAGTCACCTCTCTCTTGAAGCAGCAGAAGTCTTGTCTGGTGCACTTTTTCGTAGGCCAGTTTCCACCCCTATGGAGACATGTCCCTTTATGTGGCTGTTTAAAAACACTCTGATGGGTGTGCCATCTGAATGAGGAAACGAAGAATTGTGAAAAAGAGGGAGTGTAATTAAGGATAACTGATGAGATCATATCTACAATAGCAGTCATATTGCACAATAACATATTGGGTCACAGAAAACCAGTTATTTATTAAGGAGGAAAGGTAGGAATTGTGACAAGATATGCATGTTAAAGGATCATCCTGCAATACGTAAACCTTAGTAACATGTCATGTTTACAATGTTGAATCCTAGCACTGTAAAAGCTCTTCCATTGGACCTGCCATTTAGTTCTACAATTATTTAGTATAATTAAGTCTTTAACGTCCCTCGAGAGACAGCCAAATTTAAGTAACAATTTGACACACAGGTGTGAGGCATTTGCGAGCTTTTTTGCGGAGAAGTTCTTTTTGCTCCGCCATGACCTCCCTGCCAATTTGGATACAATAAAGGAACTGGAGGCCCCTCAACTGTCCTCGGGCCCAGTATTGGACCACTTTGACCGGATATCCCCAGCCGATGTGGACAGACTCCTCGGAGCTGGAAAGCCCACCACCTGTCCTCTTGACCTGTCTTGTGCCCGTCTTGGCTGATTAGAGCATGTGCAGACGAGGTGCGGGCCCCCCTAGGGGATATCATCAATTTGTCCCTTGGCACATGGACATTCCCAGGAGAACTGAAGGAGGCAGTGGTGCGCCCGCTCTTAAAGAAAACATCATTAGATCCTTTAGATTTAACCAATTACCGCCCGGTTTTGAATCTTCCGTTCCTGGGTAAGGTGATTGAGAGAGCGGTTGCTGAACAGCTTGGTGGGTTTGTGGATGAAACATCGGCTCTGGATCCATTCCAGTCCTGCTTCCGTGCTGGTCATGCGACCGAGGCGGCTCTGGTTGCCCTAACAGATGATCTCCGTAGGCAGCTAGATCAAGGCGGGTCGGGGCTGCTGATTCTTCTAGACCTGTCAGCAGCCTTTGACATGGTCGATCATGAACTCCTGGACCACCGCCTTGCCGACGTGGGGATCCAGAGCACAGTCCTTCAATGGCTGTGCTTGTTTCTCTCTGGTCGGGGACAGAGGGTGACGCTTGGGGGGGGGGGAATTGTCATCGCGCCACTCTTTGGTGTGTGGAGTTCCTCAGGGTGCGATACTCTCCCCGATGCTTTTCAACATCTTTATGCGCCCCCTCGCCCAGCTTGTCCGGAGTTTTGGGCTGGGTTGCCATCAGTATGCTGATGACACCCAACTCTATCTGTTGATGGATAGCCATCCTGACTCGGCCCCAGACACACTGATCAGATGTTTGGATGCTGTGGCTGGATGGTTACGTGGGAGCCGGTTGAAGCTAAATCCTTCAAAAACAGAGGTCCTGTGGCTGGGACGGGACTATATGGGATTGGGGGGGGGGCAACTCCCATCTCTTGCGGGGGTGCAATTAGTGCCAGCACTGTCCGCTAAGAGTTTGGGTGTAATCTTTGACACCTCCCTTTCCATGGAGGCGCAGATTGCAGCTATAACAAAGGCGGCATTTTTTCATCTCCCCAAGCTAAGCAGTTGGCTCCTTACCTGTCTCGCCCTGACTTAGCCACTGTGATCCATGCGACGGTCACCTCCAGACTGGATTATTGTAACTCGCTCTACGTGGGGCTGCCCTTGAGACTGAGCCAGAAACTCCAGCGGGTGCAGAATGCCACGGCGAACCTCCTTACGGGGTCCTTGCTGCTAGATCACATTCACCCGGTGCTATACCAGCTGCACTGGCTCCAGGTGGAGTACAGGATCAGGTTTAAGGTGCTGGTTTTAACCTTTAAAGCCCTATACGGCCTAGCACCCTCGTACCTACGGGACCGCCTCTCCTGGTATGTCTCACAGAGATACTTACGGTCTTCAAATAAAAACATCTTGAAGGTCCCAGGCCACAGAGAGGTTTGGCTGGCCTCAACTAGAGCCAGGGCTTTTTCGGCTGTGGCTCCGATCTGGTGGAACGCTCTGTCACAAGAGACTAGGGCCCTGCGCGACTTGACATCTTTCCGCAGGGCCTGCAAGACAGAGCTGTTCCACCAGGCCTTTGGGCAGGGCACAGCCTGACTCCCTCCTTCGGCAATCTTTGCGAAGCTCTGGCCCAATGGTTACCATTGGTTTGATTTGAGTTAATTTTATAATGAATGATTTTAGAGTGTTGTGTTGTTCTGTTGTACCGTTTTATTGTTGTTGGCCGCCCTGAGCCGGGCTTTGGCTGGGGAGGGCGGGATATAAATAAAATTTATTATTATTATTATTATTATTATTATTATTATTATTATTATTATTATTTCTACAGCAGCATGTGTATGTGGATTTCATTAAGACCTACTAGGTTTGAATACTGAATCTCAAGTAATCATCCTCAGTAATCAATCCTACTCTAATAAACTTGACCAGCTACTTGTGCTCTGGGCATTGTCTAAGATCTCCAATACCATCTGTTTGATTGTTTGGTTAAATTCTGCCATGCTGATTTTTCTGCAGGCAGCTCATCAAAAAGCTTCTTCACTCGTTGCTCCTGCAGTATGCTTTGCTTTCTCAGGAGCTCCAGAAATTCCAGGTTGACATGCTTTGACATCAAAGGGTCTCTGGCTTTCGGTACATGTTCAATATTGTCAGGTGGGGGTCCAACATGCATTCGTCAGTTATGTCAGAGCAATACTGTAATCACATACACATATGGTGGTCTTAACGTTTATTTCTCAAAAAAACATGAAAGTGATATGAAAGTAGCCAAGACAAATGTGCCACAGAAGCCCACCAACCCTTGCAAATGGAGCCACTCCAGTGATCCTGCTTGTTTGTTTGTTTATACCATGCTGACCTCGCTTCCAACTTGCCTTTCCCCCTCTACCTCCTGTTAAGCAGCAGCAATGTGACCAGTCAGGTGAGCAGCAGTGCCCCTTCACACTCTGCCAATGCTGTAACCCATCATGCTGCAATGCAGTGGCATGTAAGAAAATGTCTCCTGCAGTTGCTATGCCTCCTTAATTGCTAGGTACACCCACACCTCCAACTATGCTGGCGTGGTTTTGAAATGGGCTGGCACACCCCACTAAGGTGATATCCACCCTGCATTGTTGAAACTCTCACTATGTGGGCCGTGAGAACTTCAATCAATGATGCTATCAGGATGACAAGAATGGAGCCACTTCTGAATGAATACCACACAAAAATTGCAACAAGTATGATTGATTTCCCATGACTGCTTAATTGGATATTTTCTGTAGATATTTCTGCAGCTTCCATTATTCTAGCATCATTATTTTAGTAAAAAGAACTAGTCACTTTGAGGAATTTTGTCAAAAAGCAGGATATGAATCTAAATAAATTAAATAAACCATTTAAAGATTAAGAATCATACTGTGACCAAATCTTTACTGTATTTTTCGCTCCATAAGATGTATCTGACCATAAGAGGCACCTACGGTAGTTTTTAGAGGAGGAAAAAAAGTAGAAAAATATTATGCACAGAGCGTGTAAGCGGATCTCGATTTTCTTGATTTAAAGCAAGCAAAGCAAGAGCTGCTTACATGGCTTCCGTCCCGCAGCTCTCACTTTGCTTGCTCATCCCTTCAGAGGCATCCCTCAGCTCGCGACTGCAGCCTCAGCCGAGGGATCCCTCTGCCATCCAGTGCTTTCGCTCCATCAAACGCGCAGACATTTCCCCTTACTTTTTAGGAGTAAAAAAGTGCTTGTTATGGAGCGAAAAATATGGTATTTCCATGGCACAATCTATGTCCATGGCACCATGCAAATGACCATAATACTGTGAGTCATCATCAAGAATATGTACCTCCCAGCTCTATAGTTACACACCCAGTGATTTTCAGATCGAAAGCTTGGGCCTTTGTTCACATCATCTTCAGAAACAAATGCCCAACAAATTCTTGAATCCTGATCAGCCTACTCTGGTATTCATAACTGAGGCTATGGAAGAAAGAAATCAGCTAAGATGGGAATTTGAGTCTTTCAGGAGCTAAAAGATAAAGGAAATAGTGTGTTTGTGTGTGTGTGTGTGTGTGTGTGTGTGTGTGTGTGTAAAAGCCTGGTTGCTGCATTCACTCTGGGCAGCTTAGAACATAAAAAACACAGCAACACATCATCAGTTAAAAACTTTCTGATGCAGGGTTGCCTTCAGATGTCTTCAGAAAGTTGTGTAGTTGTTTATCTATTTGACATCTGATAAGAGGGTGTTCAACGGGGGGGGGGGCGGTGCTAATGTGGGGCGGGCACCAGATCCAGCTTCATAGCTGCGTTGGCTGTTTTCGTTAGATCAGTCACTTTTTTCACCAATTCCAGCTGTATTTTTGTTTTCTCTACTTTTCTTGCTATAAGTTTGAAATGATTTGCATTATAGGGCTCAAATCTTGGAGCCTCCTTTTATAAACATAAAGGGAATGCCACTGTTTTAATACAGGTAATTTATAGACATTACTCTTTCATATGTAGTTGTTTATCTATTTTTCACCAATTCCAGCTGTCTTTTTGTTTTCTCTACTTTTCTTGCTATAAGTTTAAAAGGATTTGCATTATAGGGCTCAAATCTTGGAGCACCCTTTTATAAACATAAAAGTGCCACATTTACTCTTTCACATGTAACATTATTTCATGTTTAGTTAAACACTCGCCTTCCCGTTATACTGTTCGATTCTGCCTCTACTAGTGCAAGTTCCCCAAAAAGGGGAATACTGGGTGTATTGCAGGATAGGGCAGAAAAGCACTTGTACATCTTCAAAAACGTAGGACCTTCTGCACACACAGCTGAGCTACTGAGCTAGGGACCCTTCCAAATAATTCATATACAATCCAGCACAATTCTGTGCATATCAACTTAGCTTTAATAACATAATTATTAATGCTTCCTATTACAGACACCTTCTCATGCACACTGCAACTATTTTATATGGACTAGTTAGCTTTGTAATGCTTATCAAATCGTTCTGAAAGCGCTCTTAATATATTTCCTGGCCTTTTTTGGTGTTTATCCCGAAGATTTTCAAGTGCAGTCTTCGCCTGTTGAAAGAAAACCAGAGGAATACATTGTGTTATAGGAATAGATTGCAAATTAGGTATTCACAGTTATTAATATCTGTGAGGAAAAAGCTAAAGGGATCAGAATCAGAGGCAACCCATTTATTCCAGCTATAGAAGCACAATATGTGACTTCTTTCTGGGATACACAACTGACTTTGTACACAGAGATGTGTTGCATCATGAGAGTCCTTGTCTCTCAACCCTCAAAAGTGGTTTCTTCAACATGGAGGGTTGGGCCAGAGCAGCCAGGGTGAGGAACCCCCACTAGGAAACTGCTCATCTCTCAGTGAATCCAGCCCACTCTCTTCATGTTTACCAAAAGCACTGTATGAGAATGGCAGAGAAACAATCAAACATATGTGCCTTGGGCTGCTTTGTACACAGTAGCTACCTTGCATGGTTGTTACAATGTAGGATAAAAGGAGCGAACCTCAGGACAACCAAGGCATAACCCCTTGCAGAAAGAAATTTCTTATCTGCCCCTTTAAACAGGCAATCAAAACCTGAAACTTTATGCAGCAAGAAAACAAGCAGAAAGTGCTTGGAGAAGGATCAGGCATACTAAACAATGTTCCCACCCCGTTCCCATTAGCCACCAGGACCCTACATGCTCCTCCCCTTAGCCCCCTCCCTTTGGGACTCAGCTTCCCAAGTTTTCCTTGAGGAAGGGGGGAAGTGTAACATCCCCTGCAGGAGCAGGTGGAATAAGTCATGCAATGTAATACCATACAAATGGTATCTGTGTTTGACATTGTATTCAGTGAAACGGCATCTCATTTAGGAGCTTGCTGATGCACGAGTAATAACAAATTACAAATGTGTTGCAGAGTTGATAGCTTGGTAGTTGGTCAGGAATTATGGCACCGTTTATCAACACATATCAACTTGTACAATAAATTGTCTTCCTCTTCAACCCTCTCCATATCCTCAAAAATTAGCACTAGGGTGGCTTGGAGGTACCTTCTCAGGCAGATTCTGGGGCACATTGTGTAGGGTTGCCATATGTTTGGGAAATCCCAGACTGGTCCTTCTGGGGCCATCTGGGGGGTTTCTTTTTTCAATTTTAAGGAAATATCCGACTTTGGGGGGTAAATTTGTGTGTGCGCTGTTTCAGGTGCCTACGTGAGTGGCTCTGGTTCTGTTTTGTGCCTGTGGGAAGTTGGTGTGGGGAGAGGGCAACCGCCCCCCCCAAAAAATCTCAACTTTCTGACCAATGGCCCCAAAGAAGCTCAGCTCAGCAACTTTTTATGGAATTGACCAAAATTTTCATGAGGAGCAATTAGAATAAGATCTATTATTTGATTATTGATATAAACCTCCAGAATGTACTTTGTATGCTCAACCCTAATATAGTGGAAAGAAGAAATCGCATTACATGAGCAGATCTCTCTTTGTACCACATAGTTTTTTCCATTTAATTAGTCTCAACAAGTTAAGGAGAGGGGAAATTGAGTGAAGGGCATGATGCACAAAAGTATATATAATGAACCCTATATCAGGTCATATAGAATGAGGAAATCAATATGTACAATACAGTTTAGAGCTGAAAGAGAGAGAAACCAAGAGGAAAAGAAACATTCTGCTTTTAAACTTCCAAGTTTAGAGTTAACTTACTCTTTCAGCCAACTCTACAGCTGTTATATTTGCATCATATGGGATGGGTTCTCCAATAAACGTCCTCAATTTCACTGGAAACCCTCCGTAAAAGGGAAGGATCATACATCGAGTTTTCTCATACAGCCATTTTGTCAGCCCTGTGTATGAAATGGAAGAAGATTCTGAAGGAAAGCGATACCATATCAAATCTGAAATTAGTTGACATTCTCAGTGTTTAGCAATTGCAATAAATAGGAAGAGAGGACGAGTTAAATAATATGAGTGCTTGGGAAAAGAGATACAGTGGTACCTCGGGTTACAAACGCTGCAACTTACATTTTTTTGGGTTACGAACGATTGTAACCCGGAAGTTGTCCAAACTCTTGGAGGACTGGCTGCTGCCTGGAGGCAAACCTGGACATCGGCAGGGCCTACAGAGCTCTCAGAGGCCTCCGCAAATGGAGGCAAACAAGACCCGACACCCACGGTGCCTAGAGCAGCTCCGCTAATGCCGGGAGACAATCCCCAACATCCACGGTGCCTAGAGCGGTTCCGCGAATGCCAGGATCCAAACCCCGACATTTGTGGTGCCTGCAGTGCTCCGCAAATGCCGGGAGCCAAGCTCTGGCATTTGCGGTGCCTAGAGCGGCTCCGCAAATTCCGGAAGCCTAGCCCTGACATCCACAGTGCCTACAGGGCTCCGCAAATGCCGGGATCCAAACCCCGACATCCATGGTGGCTGCAGAGGCTCTGCGACTGGGCTCCAGTAAAGTTGATGAATCCATGAAACAGTAAAATTTGTGTTAAATTACTGTTTTAGGGCGTATTTTTTCATCATCTGGAACGGATCAATCCACTTTCCATGACTTTCAATGGGAAAGTCCACTTCAGATTAAGAACGCTTCAGGTTAAGTACAGACTTCTGGAACCAATTAAGTACTTAATCTGAGGTACCACTGTACAAGATATTCAGTCAGCTCTTATCAGCTCTTTGCAATCAGTCATAAGTTGTGTACAATAGACTGCAGAATATGATATGTTTCCTGTTCAGTTTCCCTCCATGTTAGGGTTGTAGATTATAGCTTTCTGTTAAATCTACTAGAAAACTAAGCAAGGGCATGTTCACTAAGTACTGAGGCAGGCAGCACAGCATTGCAGATAAGTGTACATGTAATAAAATCTATCAGTGAGTAGTAAATAGATATTCTTTTTAAAAGATCATTCTATATTATTAAAATGTATATTGCCTGAGATCTCTTGATCAACCAAGGTATTTAACTTACTTGTCTTTCCAATGGTCCTGTATGCTTCACAACTGTTTTGTGTAAAAATAGGGATGATAGGCTAAAAAAATAAAAGATTAAACAAACATGAAAAGAAAGGTGAGGGCTGTATAATTATTTTGTCCCAACCATTCTGCCTTTATTTTTGTTATGGGCTACGAAGAATGCTTCACATCTGGGATTATAATGAGAAGCAACTCATACATGATAATGTAATTGGCTTTAAAATTCCTGGCACATCTATTCAGATATCTCAGATGAAGAAACTTCAGAAGCTGTCCTCCAGATTTTCAGGAATTTAAAGGGGGGGGGGAGAATTTCCTGGTTTGCCCTGAGGGGGAAAGGAAGCCAGGTTCAGCCAACCGGCCGCTGCTTTTTGGAGTTTGGGGGCAGCTCGTAGGCAATGAGCACCCCAAAAAGGTCTTGGGGATGATCAGGACTCTGAGGGTTCCTGTGGAGGTCAAAAGCGAGTTCGCAACGGGTCTGAGGTTCCATTTGGTGCTGGCCTAACCCGGCTGTCAAGCTGCGATCTCTGGGCTCCAATGTGCAGCGAGCAGCAGATTTCCCAGAAAATAAAACCAAGGAAAAAGGGATTTATTATTCAAGTGTCTTTAGCATTTTGATTTATTTGGCGAACTTCCAGGAGAACAAAAGGGGAGTCTTCTCTGGAATTGGTGACTATCCTGCATGGGTACCAGATGGCTGAAGCACTGAAGGAAACAAAGAAAGTCTGCCATCGGAAATAAAAGGAGGGGGACAGGCATAAGAACTATGAAAACTTTCTTTTTAAAGAAAAAGCATTCAAACTTTTATACTCCTCCCCCCTGGATTCAACTGGCGGCAGCTATAGCCTCTCAGGAACTATTGGCAGACAATTTGGATTTAATTGAATTGAGGCAAAAAGAGATGCTATAAAGATTTAGATCTATTGCTCAGCAATCGGGTGAAGCAATAAGGGATAAAATAATTGAGGCACCTGCAAATCTTCTTTTTTTTTTTTAAAGAATATTTATTAAGATTTTACAAAGTCATAAATACAAAAATACATAGTAAAACAAAAAAGAAAAACTCTCAGACAAAAATACAAAATACAGAAAACAAGAAAAATAAACAAAAAAAGAAGTTAAAACAAATCCACTTTTTTAATAACTTTAAACTCATTAGCTTGTTTCTTTGACCTCCTCACACCTCCCCTTTTTGTATTCCCATTAATATAATCAAGTCAGCAAATCCTTACCCTCTTTCACTTATCTTAACTCTATATCTTAACATGTTAGAACTCTTTGTTTTCACTCATTATCAATTCATTTTTGCATACTCTTTTTAACTTTGTTGCTAATACCACTTATTTTCAATCCAACATCATTTTAACATTCATTAATTTTACAGTGTTTCTGCAGGTAGTCTTTAAATTTCTTCCAATCTTCTTCCACCAACTCTTCTCCCAGGTCTCGGATTCTGCCAGTCATTTCCGCTAATTCCATATAGTCCATCACCTTCATCTGCCACCCTTCCAGGGTGGGTAGATCTTGTGTCTTCCAATACTTTGCAATAAGTATTCTTGCTGCCGTTGTTGCATACTGTCAGGGTTTCTGGGAGAAGTGAGGAGATGGCAGAGGAGACGGAAAGCGAGTGGGAGGAGGGAGAGAGAGACGAGGAAGAAGATGACGGAATTCGAAGGGAATCTATGAGCCTAAGCAGTGAGTCAGAGGATTCCCAAAAGGGAGCTAGCATGATCAGGCGAAAAGCAGGAGAAGAGAGAAGCTGTGAAAAGTCAGGGAAGGAGGGGAGAAAGCCCAGTGAAGCACAGACGCTGTCAGAGGGGTCTCAGCCGGAACGGAGTAAAGGGGGTGGAGTTGTCAGCCTCTCGGAGGGAGGAGGAACAGGAGAAAACAGAGAGAGGGGGTTGGAGCAAGGTGTTCAGCCGGAAAGGGTAGAGAGTGGAACAGGGGGCAGTATAGAGGACGAAGGAAAGGTCAAAAGCAACGTACGCGCGCCAAGTTCAAACATAGAGGCGCGCGGAAGTGGGGAAAGCTCAGAGGAGGAGCCCGGCCCCAAAGCCAGAAGGAGGGGGCAGGAGGCGGCAGAGGATTCAGCCTCAGGCGAATCCCGGAAAGAGAGAACCCAGGGGGGCAGAAAGACCCTGCGGAAAAGAAAGGAGAGGAAGAGGTGGTCTAGAGCCAGGCTATTAAGTTGGTGTGGAGGAGGGGAGGAGTCAGAGGGGGACTTCGGCGGTCTAACGTGACAGACGTACAGCCACAATGCTGAACTGTGAAAGAAGCAATTATCTTCAATAAACTTTTCCTGTAAGTAAACTACAACGGAGTAAGGTCTCTCGTGAGCTGGGACCCACCTGGGTGGCTGTGACAGAAAGTCCCCCTCCCTCTGAAAGCAAAAATTTTTTTTTGCGAAGCTCACGAACGGGGCAGCCATGAGTGCTGAGGAACAGCTGGCTGCACTCCGGGATCAGATTACCACTCTCACAACGGCAGTCATTGCTTCGCAGAAGAAGAATGCTGACTTGGAGAAAGCGTGCCAGGATTTGCAAGCAAGGTGGGAAAATGCGGACAAGGCGGGGACCCCGGGCTCCAGAGCGGAGGGCATTGCGCTTGGAAGGAGGGGGGGCGCCCTAGTTTCGCATTTTAATGGCAACTTGCAAGACTATCCCAACTTCAGGGCAGATGTCGTGTATGCACTGCATTTACTCCGTCATGATTTTAGAGATGAGGAGGAGAGAGTGGGATTTATTGTTTCGCACCTGCATGGGGAGGCCAGGGCTTGGCTACGCAATCTGTGGCGCGAAGATGGACCAGCCCGTCGCAATGCAGATGCGTTTATCAAGGCAATGGATGCTTGTTTTCAATCCTCTGTGGATAAGGACATTGCGCGCCGGCAGATGCACGGGCTGAGGCAGGGGAGAGCCACTGTACGCCAATATCATTCTAAATTTTTTGCATTGCTCACCGCCTTAGATTGGCCGAAGGACAGTCTACCGGTCAGGGATCTTTTTTGGGAGGGATTGAGCCCCTCCGTCAAGGATGAGATCGCAAGGGGGGACAGACCCCAGACCCTGGAAGACGTGGTGCAACGGGCTTTGGCTATAGGAATTCGACATGAGGGACGTCCGTGGCACGAGGAGGGGGGGCCCCAAGCGCGCGCGCAAGCAAAAGCTCTCCCTTTTGTGCACAGGGATTTCAGCCGTGCGCACCCCTCACCAATGGGGAAAGAAGGCGAAGAGCCAATGGAGATTGGTGGTGCTAGGGCTCAAAAGCCATCCCAGAGCCCCATCCCTGCTGCAGCCAAAGCGAAGCCTCCTAGAGGGACCAGGAAGTGTTACATCTGCGACAGTGCACACCATATGGCGAAAGAGTGCCCCCAGAGGCTCCAGAAGCACACTGCAGCACTAGCAACTGTGACAGCAGAGGTGCAATCAGAGGAGCAGCTTCAGGGAAACTGCAGTGCCTGGCTGGAAGCAGAGCTACTGGGGCTCAGCCAGGCGGATCTGTAGAGAAGTCCCCAGCATCCTTGCAGCGCATGGACCCTTTACCTCCCAAACCAGCAGTTTTACTCACAGCAACGCTCCAGCTGCCTGATGGGCGACTTCTCGAGGTTCCAACAACCATCGATTCGGGAAGCAACGCCGATTTCGTGGGATTACAGTTCGTCAAGCAGCATAACATAGCGCTCCTGCCTGCAACGACGCCTCTGAACGTGGTCACGGTAGACGGCAGGAAGTTGCTGGGGGGGCAAGTGGTGCAGCAAACCCCTCCCATGATGATGCAAATTGGAGACCATCGAGAGCTTATTAGTTTCAATGTCACCCACTTATCGGACACGCCCATCGTGTTGGGCATGAGTTGGCTGGACAGGCACAGTCCCGCGGTTGCTTGGTACCAGAGGCAGATCACCTTTTGTTCATCGTATTGCGCCCAGAATTGCATCCAAACCGATCAAGGAGGAGAAGCCGAACAGCAGCTGCATCTGAGTATGGTGCAAGCGGTTCCTCACAAGTACGCGGAGTTCTTGGAGGTTTTCTGCGAAAAGGAAGCTGACAAATTGCCGCCTCACAGACCTTACGACTGCGCGATTGACTTAGTGCCAGGCGCGCAGTTGCCAACTGCCAAGCTGTACTCCATGTCGGAAGACGAGCTGCAAGAGCTTCGGGAGTTCATAGAACACAACCTCAAGCGCGGATTCATCCAGGAATCTAAAGCAGCGGGAGGCAGTCCTGTTTTCTTTGTGAAAAAGAAAGACACGCCCCAGAAGAGGCTCATTGTGGACTACCGGTTCATAAACAGACTAACTAAGCCCAAGGCCTTCCCCATGCCCAAAATTGACGACCTTTTGGCTACAGTCAGGAGGGGGAAGATTTTTACCAAGCTGGATTTACGTGGAGCTTACAACCTCATCCGCATCAGGAAGGGCGACGAGTGGAAGACGGCCATGTTCACTCCTTTGGGCACGTACGAATACAGAGTTATGCCCTTCGGTCTACAAAATGGCAGCCATGTTTTCCAAGCATTCATGCATCACGTCCTGACAGGTCTCCTCTACAAGAAGTGTGTCTGTTTTCTCGACGATATCCTGATTTTCTCGGAATCGCCAGAGGATCACGATAAGGACGTGAAGGAAGTTCTGCAGAGGCTGAAGGAACACAGGCTGTACGCCAAGTTGGAGAAGTGCCAGTTTGATGTGAGAGAGGTAGATTTCCTTGGCTACAAGCTGTCCGACGAGGGACTGGCCATGGACAAGACTAAAGTCCAAGCGCTGTTGGACTGGAAAAGCCCTCGAAATCGGAAGGAGGTCCAGAGGTTCATCGGCTTTGCCAATTTTTATCGCAAGTTTATTAAAGGTTTTGCAAACGCGACGGCGGCAATCACTGACACCCTCAGTTCCAAGAAGAAGAAGTTCGTCTGGACCGAACAAGCAGAGCGATCCTTTCGGAAGCTTAAAAGCCTTTTCGCCTCCGAGGAGCAGCTGCTGCACGTGAATCCTGGCAGGCCCATGCGGGTAGAGACAGATGCATCAGACAGAGCAGTTGGGGCCGTCCTCTTGCAAGAGGATTCGCAAGGCAACTGGAGACCGGGTGCATTCTACTCCCGGAAGCTCAGCAAGACGGAGCGCAACTACACCATATGGGACAGGGAGTTGTTGGCCATTCATGCAGCTTTCAAAGCGTGGCGACACTTCTTGATAGGAGCCAAGCACACGGTGCAGGTCCGCACGGATCACAAGAACTTGGAGTATTGGCGGACGGCTAAATTGCAAACCCAACGACACATGCGCTGGGCGGAATTCTTTGCGGATTTCGATTTCAAAATAGAATACATCCCTGGAGACTCCAATGTTATAGCAGACGCGCTGTCCCGAAAGCCTCAATACCTGGAGGAAGTAGCTCCAATCGCAGCAAAGTACATTTTCGCACCGCAGGCGTGGACGTGCGCTACCATCGCAGTCGACCTGGACGCGGTGCGACGCGCGCTGCAAGAGGATCAGTTTGCACAATCCAAGATGGAGGAGCTCCGCAGAGGGTCGCCTGACAACAATGAGTTTCAGTTGCAGGATGGACTTTTGACTCGCAAGGGCGCCCTTTACGTGCCCACCGACGAGCTTCGCGCCACGGTTTTGCAACAATTGCACGATGCCCCGAGTGCGGGCCATTTCGGCAAAGAGAAGACGATGGAGTTGGTGGCAAGGGACTTTTGGTGGCCCCAGATGAGAGGAGAGGTGGCGGACTACGTAGCCAGGTGCGATATCTGCCAGAGGTCCAAACCAGTGCATCAGAAGCAGGCGGGATTGTTAGAACCGCTGGAGACACCGCAGCAACCGTGGGAGAGGGTAGCGTTGGACTTTGTTACAGACCTGCCCAGCTCCAGAGGTAAGACGGCGGTGTTAGTGGTTGTGGACTTGTTCACCAAAATGGCGCACTTCATTCCTTGTGCCAAGGTGGCGACGGCAGAACAGACCGCAAAGCTCTTCATCGATCACGTCTTCAGAGTGCATGGACTACCGCAGTCCGTCTTGTCCGACAGGGGGCGCCAATTTGTTTCCACTTTCTGGCGGAAGCTTCTGGGTATCTTGCACGTCAAGATCAACCTGACGTCGGCGAGGCATCCACAGACCAACGGTCAAGCGGAGAGGGTCAACGCGATCATGCAGCAGTACCTACGGTGTTACGCCAACCAGCGACCCGCGGCGTGGGTGGACTACCTGCCGATGGCTGAGTTCGCCTACAACAACACGAAGCACGCATCCACCGGGGTGACGCCTTTCTTCGCGAACTATGGACGTCATCCCAGAACCTTCCCGAGCTTTACAGCACCTGAAGGGGGGGAACCTCAAAATGCCGACCAGTTTGCAGCAGAGTTGCAAGAGGTGCACGAGGAGCTGCGGAGACATTTGGAGCTGGCAAAGCAGGCGTATAAGGTGCAAGCCGATAAACACAGAAGGGCGGGGGAAGACATTCAGGTTGGGGACTGGGTATGGTTAGCAGCCCACGCGATGCCGGCCAGGTCGTTGGCCAAAAAGAAGTTAGAACACAGGCAGCTAGGACCATATCAAGTTGAGGCTAAGATCAATCCGGTGGCTTTTCGCCTAGCCCTTCCGGAGGGCTCCAGGGTGCACCCAGTCTTTCATAGGTCGGTGCTCACTCCCTACAAAGCCCCACACAGGTTTCAAGAGTCAGGAGCACCTCCAGAGCCACGTAGAAGGGCGCCTGAGAGAGGGGAGTCGCCAAGACCAGAACCTCTTAATGAGGTCACAGAGATACTGGATTCACGATGGGGGGAGGAGGGGGTTGAATATTTTCTCGCCAGGGAAGGCACTCCAGTCTCTGCAAATAGCTGGGTGCCGGGTTACGCTTTGGACGAACCCCTGTTGAAGGAGGAGTTTCATGCAATTTTTCCGCACAAACCCATGCCCGAGGAGTATTTTGATGATTGGCTTTTCACGCCCACTTTGTCGGGCAGCACGTTCGGGGGTTTCTCCTCGCCCGAGGGCTCTACGCCCAAAACAAGCCCGACCAGGGATCCCCGCCTGGGGGGGGGAGAGACAAACCCTTATTGGTGGGTGGATCAGCCAAGGGAGGTATGGAGTCAGAGGTGGATGATAGGTCCTTGGCAGGCAGCGCCAGGAGAAGCAGTGAGGGAGGAAGAGACTGTGATGCCTTCAGGGGGGGAACCCGAGTTCGAACACACGTATACGGAGCTGCCAGAGGAGAAGATTGACGTGGACACCCGGTATCCTGAACCGACCCAGGAAGAACCACATTTCCCTCAACCTGCACCCAGCGACCGGGAGGGGGGAAGGGGGGGCTTCGAGGGGGGGATGGATGTCAGGGTTTCTGGGAGAAGTGAGGAGATGGCAGAGGAGACGGAAAGCGAGTGGGAGGAGGGAGAGAGAGACGAGGAAGAAGATGACGGAATTCGAAGGGAATCTATGAGCCTAAGCAGTGAGTCAGAGGATTCCCAAAAGGGAGCTAGCATGATCAGGCGAAAAGCAGGAGAAGAGAGAAGCTGTGAAAAGTCAGGGAAGGAGGGGAGAAAGCCCAGTGAAGCACAGACGCTGTCAGAGGGGTCTCAGCCGGAACGGAGTAAAGGGGGTGGAGTTGTCAGCCTCTCGGAGGGAGGAGGAACAGGAGAAAACAGAGAGAGGGGGTTGGAGCAAGGTGTTCAGCCGGAAAGGGTAGAGAGTGGAACAGGGGGCAGTATAGAGGACGAAGGAAAGGTCAAAAGCAACGTACGCGCGCCAAGTTCAAACATAGAGGCGCGCGGAAGTGGGGAAAGCTCAGAGGAGGAGCCCGGCCCCAAAGCCAGAAGGAGGGGGCAGGAGGCGGCAGAGGATTCAGCCTCAGGCGAATCCTGGAAAGAGAGAACCCAGGGGGGCAGAAAGACCCTGCGGAAAAGAAAGGAGAGGAAGAGGTGGTCTAGAGCCAGGCTATTAAGTTGGTGTGGAGGAGGGGAGGAGTCAGAGGGGGACTTCGGCGGTCTAACGTGACAGACGTACAGCCACAATGCTGAACTGTGAAAGAAGCAATTATCTTCAATAAACTTTTCCTGTAAGTAAACTACAACGGAGTAAGGTCTCTCGTGAGCTGGGACCCACCTGGGTGGCTGTGACACATACATAAAGAAAGTTCTATCCTTCTTTGGCACCAATTGGCCTACCATGCCCAGGAGAAAGGCCTCTGGTTTCTTCAGGAAGGTATACTTAAATACCTTTTTCATTTCATTATAAATCATCTCCCAGAAAGCCTTAATCTTTGGGCACGTCCACCAAAGGTGAAAGAATGTGCCTTCATTCTCTTTACATTTCCAACATTTGTTCTCGGGCAAATGATATATTTTTGCAAGCTTGACTGGTGTCATGTACCACCTGTAAATCATTTTCATAATATTCTCTCTTAGGGCATTGCATGCCATGAATTTCATACCGGTGGTCCACAACTGTTCCCAGTCAGCAAACATAATATTATGACCAATATCTTGTGCCCATTTAATCATGGCTGATTTAACCGTTTCATCCTGAGTATTCCATTTTAACAGCAAGTTATACATTCTTGAAAGTATCTTAGTTTTGGGGTCTAACAGTTCTGTTTCCAATTTTGATTTTTCCACCTGGAAGCCAATTTTTTTATCCAAATTGTAGGCCTCTCTTATTTGATAGTAATGAAACCAGTCTCGCACTTTATCTTTTAATTTCTCAAAACTCTGCAATTTCAATTTGTTTCCTCTTGTTCCAATATTTCCCAATATTTCGGCCATTTGGCCTCCATATTGAGTCTTTTAAAAGCCTTTGCTTCCATTGGTGACAACCACCTTGGGGTTTTATTTTCCAATAAGTCTTTATATCTTATCCAGACATTAAACAATGCTTTCCTGACAATATGGTTTTTAAATGCTTGATGTGCTTTAAGCTTGTCGTACCACAAATATGCATGCCACCCAAAAGCATTATTGAAACCTTCTAAGTCCAAAATGTCTGTGTTCTCAAGAAGCAGCCAGTCTTTCAACCAGCAAAATGCTGCTGATTCATAGTAAAGTTTAAGGTCTGGCAGGGCAAATCCGCCTCTTTCCTTTGCATCAGTTAATATTTTAAATTTTATTCTGGGCTTCTTGCCCTCCCAGACAAATCTAGAAATATCTTTCTGCCACTTCTTGAAACAGTCCATCTTGTCCAAAATTTGCAGTGATTGAAACAAAAATAACATTTTTGGCAATACATTCATCTTTATAGCTGCAATTCGACCCAACAAGGAAAGCTTCAAATTTGACCATATTTCTAAGTCTTTTTTCACTTCTGCCCAACATTTCTCATAATTATCTTTAAATAGGTTTAGGTTCTTAGCAGTCATATTAACCCCTAAATATTTTACTTTCTTAGCTAATGTTAAACCTGTCTCCTTCTGAAACCTCTCTTTCTCAATCGGTGTAAAATTTTTCTCAAGCACTTTAGTTTTTGACTTGTTCAACTTAAATCCTGCCACATGACCAAATTCTTGAATCAATTCTAATACTCTTTTCGTACTAGATTCTGGCTCCTGTAACGTCAAAACTAGGTCATCTGCGAAAGCTTTCAATTTGTATTGTTTGGCTCCGACCTCAATACCTTTAATCAAATGGTCCCTCCTAATCATGTTCAGCAAAACCTCCAGGACCGAAATAAAAAGCAATGGGGAAATTGGGCAGCCTTGTCGTGTCCCTTTCTCTATCTTAAATTCCTCTGTCATCACATTGTTAACTATTAACTTAGCCTTTTGTTCTGAGTAAATTGCACTTATACCATTTTCAAACCCTTGACCCACCCCCATTCCCTGAAGATTTTTCTTCATAAAACTCCAAGAAATGATGTCAAAGGCTTTTTCCGCATCTATAAAAATTAGAACTGCTTTGGTATTAATATTCACTTGCAACATCTCCAAAATGTTAATTATATTTCTCGTATTGTCAGACAAGTGTCTACCTGGGAGAAAGCCAGCTTGGTCCTTGTGTATCTCTTCAACTAATACCTTTTTTAATCTATTAGCCAAAATATCAGCAAAAAAATTATAATCCACATTGAGCAGGGATAGGAGACGGTAGTTCTTAAGTTGTGTCTTTTCAGACTCAGTATTCGCTATAAGTGTAATATAAGCTTCCTTCCACGACTCTAGCGCCTTTTCCCCCTCCAAAATTTCATTACAAACCTGCAAATCTTCTTGAGACTCAGAAGCAGGAGGTACATAGAATCATAGAAACATCAAGCTATTGATCATGCTTTCAGGGTTAAATCCCCGTATGCTAAGAAGAAAACATTTCCAGGAGATTGTTTGGTCTTTTTTTTATTCTAGAAATATCAAAGACTGAGTGCTCCAGACATATTATGAGAAGGATCTTGAAATAGATGATGACTGGCAGCATTAAGATAAATACTGCAGTGTAATGTGTTTTGATGGATTCAATAATGGAAAACTGAATAGTATAGTTTTTGTAAAATATGCAAGGATTTATGATATGTAAAATGAACTATCAAAGGAGAAGAAAGGAAGTCATTGATATCTTAAGAATGTAAAATGAGTATTTTAAATAGTAAAACAATTTTTTAAAATAAAATTATATATAAAAAAGAAAGATAAAAGGAAAACGCAGGTTCTCTTTTTAAATGTCACCAATTCCAGTAGGTTTGTTTTAAAGCAGCGGTGGGGAGAGCTGTGGCACTCCAGATATCATTTGACAAACAGGATATTTGCCATCCTCAACTTTTTCGGATGCTGGATCAAGGATGTCAACACATTACATCTTATCTAGGATAATGGTGAAGGCAATGCAAATTGCACAAAGATCACTCACCACTTTCGCCTCCAAAGCTGCCTGAGCAAAACCTGTGCGTTTACCCCACATTATGCAAGTAATCATGACTATACAGTGCTTCTCTACCTCCACCAGGTGAAATGCCCATTAAACGGCCTTTCTTCATCATTTCCACAATTTCAGCTTTCTTGTAAGATTTCAACCCGATCACATAATAAAGCATCTGCAGCCCTGAAAAAATAAGCCCCAAATAGAAGAATGTATTTATGTGAAACCTATTTAGGAAATAGTGTGGATACAATACAAGTGTCATTATTCCACATATATTGCACTATTATGGATCACAATCATAGCTCTCTGCCAATCCATTTTAACAAGGATTTCATGGATGGGGACTTTATGCTAATTGCTCTTTTGCTCAGAGGTTCTGACAGTAGGCTTTTTTTGGAAAGCATATTGAGTGGGGTTGAGTGCTGAGGTGGCCACTTTTTAGACATGTGTTCCTCAAGTCAAGCCTGTAATACATTCAAGTTTGCATTATGATAAAAATACAGCTCAAAGTGCCTTGCTGCACCATCCAAACCTTCAATCCCTTTAGGGCGCAGAGCTTTTGGATACAGTAGATACACACACAGGGGGGCGGGGGGGGAGATACACGCATGGCATAGAGGAGACTATGCTGATGAAAAACTGCCTCCACCAGCAGAGATTTGTACACAGATATAAGGGTGGAGGTTATATGCTGCATTAATTAACCTAGTGGAAAAACTCCAAACAGCACTCTGTGCTACTGCGCCTCTTTGGCCTCCTTCCTTCCTTCCTTTAAATGACTTTTCTGTGATGTCATAGTTTCCTGGGGTGGCTGCTGTGTGCATGCAGAGGAAGATGATGTGGGAGGAGTGGCAGTGGAGGGCCATGAACACTACAGCAAGGGTGCCACATGTGTTTGATTGAAGTGTCACATGGGGGCATAAAAGCTGTGTGTGGGAGTGCTTGATAGGCCATGTGTTTGGGTGGAGCAATGTTTTCTGGGATCTGTGTGCAGATTTGGTGATAGGTTGGAGTTGCTGTGAAAGCATGTCTTTTGAGCTTCACTTGGGCTTCTGCCTTTTTCCTTTGCTGTAGCTCCAACCCCGTCCCAGCTGCCACCCAGTGGTGTTTGAATACAGAGGATTTTGCACAGGTGGTTTGCTAGTGCAGATGCTCCCAAGCAGAATCCCATACTTTGCTTTGTTCTTTCCTTTAAGGAATATCCCATCATTACTAGTGACTGAACTTTACAAAACTCTTTGTACTTGAGGAAACCATAAACTTAGAGACCCCAAAGCCTAAGCCTTGTCGTATTCTGACATTAAAGTGAGCAGCAATTATTACATGAGAGCTTGTAGTCATTACCGAGGAGGCAGGTTTAGTCGTTATTTGAGGACTATCCCTGCCTCCGGGTCTGGTCTTGTCCAGATTGATAGTGGAATCAGCAGGGATACCCACTTGACCTGAAGGTGGTGCTGTGCAATGCCTGGTCAATGAACCATAAGACCACTGCCATCCATGACTTGATCATGGATGGAGGACTTGACCTGGCTTGTGTATCAGGCCTTGTGGGTGGGGAGGGTGGGGAGGGGGCGTATGCAGTGATTTTTAGGAAGTCATTAATTTGCACCAGGCATCCTATTGGGAAGACCTAGTTCTCTGAGTGCATGTACTGGAAGTTGGGCAATAGGGGCAGTACAGGATTCCTTTTGGTGTACCGACCTCCCCGCTGCACCAAGGATTCCCTGCCCGAGTTGCTTCAGGTCATGGCAGATGTTCTCCTGGAGACACCTAGTTTGGTTGTCCTAGGGGATTTTAACATCCATGCCGACACAACCTTACAAGGGGCCACTCAAGGACTTCATGGAAAGCATGGCCTCTATGGGGCTGTCCCTGAATAAGTCTGGCCCAAATTATAGCCGTGGACATGCCTTAGACCTGGTGTTCACCTCTATGGATGTTGGTGATCTGACACTAAGTAAAAGTGAAACTAATGAAGTGCCATGGTCAGATCACTTCCTGGTGCAACTGGACTTCTCCGCAACCCTTCCCCTCTGCGGAAAGGTGGGACTGATTCAGATGTTCTGCCCCCACCACTTAATGGAACCAAATGGCTTCCAAAGAGTGGTAGGGGATGCTTTATCCCATGTTGATGGCCTTTCAGCTGATTCCCTGGTGGCCCGCTGGAATGTGGAGTTAACTAGGGCTATTGACTGTTTGGCTCTGAAGCGCCCTCTCCGATTGCATGGAGCCTGGACAGCCGCGTGGTTTTCCATGGATCTGAGGGCAATGAAACAATCGCTGAGACAACTAGAGTGCCGGTGGTGGATAACTCATTCTGAAGCTGACCGGACATGGGTTAGAGCTCAGTATGGAGTCTACCAAGTGGCGATAGCAACGGCGAAGAATACTTTCTTCACTGCCTCTATTGCATCTGCAGAAAACAGCAGCAGGAGACTTTTTCAGGTGGTTTGCAATTTAGCGGAACCACCTGCTCCATCGGGGCACAGTATGGGCCACATGATCTCCTGCAATGATTTTGCAAAGTTTTTTGCAGGTAAAGTCGTTCAGATTCAGGAAAAGGTAGACTCCACCATGGGAGCAGAGCCGGGGCTGGAGAGTGCTAGAGTCCTGTCTAGTCAAGTTGTGTGGGATCAATTCCAATCTGTTACCTCTGAGGATGTGGACAGGCTGCTTAGACGAGTGAAACCAACTACCTGTCTCCTTGATCCTTATAAAAGCTAGTTGGGAAGGGCTGGGCGATGGGCTTTGCGGGGTGGTGAATGCTTCTCTCTGTGAGGGAGACTTCCCAGACCTGCTGAAAATGGTGGTCATTAAACTGCTTCTTTAAAAAAACAACTCTAGACCCAGCCAATATGGCCAACTATCGTTCAGTCTCAAATCTTCCACTCTTGGGCAAGGTGACTGAGCGAGTGGTTGCTGAACAACTTCAGGCATGCCTGGAAGAAGCGGACCATTTGGATCCCTTCCAGTCAGGATTCAGGCTTCATCATGGGACTGAAACTGCCTTGGTCGCACTGGTCGATGATCTCCGGCAGGCTAGGGACAAAGGTGAGAGCTGTTTCCTAGTTCTGCTGGATCTCTCAGCGGCTTTTGGTACCATCAACCATAACATCTTTCTGGACTGTCTAGAAGGGCTGGGAGCTGGGGCACTGTTATACAGTGGTTCCGCTCCTTCCTCCTGGGCCGTGTTCAGCAAGTGGTGGTAGGGGATGAGTGTTCAGACCCCTGGGCTCTCACTTGTGGGGTGCCTCAGGGTTCTGTCCTCTCCCCCATGCTTTTTAACATCTACATGCAGCCACCAGGGGGTTTGGGTTGGGTGTTCATCAATATGCAGATGATACCCAGCTCTACCTCTTTCAACCAGTGAACCAGTGAAGGCGGTAAAGGTCCTGTGTGAGTGTCTGGAGGTGGTTGGAGGATGGATGGCAGCTAACAGATCGAGGTTGAATTCTGACAAGACAGAAGTACTGTTTTAGGGGGACAGGAGGCGGGTGGGTATGGAGGACTCACTGGTCCTGAATGGGATAACGGTGCCCCTGAAGGACCAGGTGCACAGCCTGGGAGTCATTTTGGACTCACAGCTGTCCATGGAGGTGCAGGTCAATTCTGTGTCCAGGGCAGCTGTTTAACAGCTCCATCTGTATGCAGGCTGAGATCCTATCTGCCCGTGGACTGTCTCACCAGAGTGGTGCATGCTCCAGTTATCTCCTGCTTGGACTACTGCAATGTGCTCTACGTGGGGCTACCTTTGAAGGTGACCGGAAACTACAACTAATTCAGAATGTGGCAGCTAGACTGGTGACTGGGAGCGTCCACCGAGACCACATAACACCAGTCTTGAAAGACCTACATTGGCTCCCAGTATGTTTCAGAGCACAATTAAAAGTGTTTAAAGCCCTAAACAGCCTCGGTCCAGTATACCTGAAGGAGCATCTCCACCCCCATTGCTCTGCTCGGACACTGAGGTCTAGTGCTGAGGGCCTTCTGGTGGTTCCCTCACTGTGAGAAGCCAAGTTACAGGGAACCAGGCAGAGGGCCTTCTCGATAGTGGCACCTGCCCTGTGGAACGCCCTCCCACCAGATGTCAAAGAGAAAAACAACTACCAGACTTTTAGAAGACATCTGAAGGCAGCCCGGTTTTTAGGGAAGCTTTTCGTGTTTAACAGACTACAGTATTTTAATACTTTCTTGGAAGCCGCTCAGAGAGGCTGAGGAAACCCACCCGGATGGGCGGGGTATAAATAATAAATTATTATTATTATTATTATAGCATAGGAATCAGATGACACATTATCCAGATTCCTCAGTTTTTAGATCTCTGGGGAAGAATGTAGACAGAAAAGCACAGCATTTCTTCATGGAGACCATTTCTGCTGACTCAATTGTGAATAGGAAATAATTATTCATCCTGCATTCATTCTCTTTTACTAGCAATGACTTGGTGCAAAAGTACCTTCATCTGCACTAACTAAACTATTTCACCTGTTGCTGCTATTTTATTTATCAGTTGTTTTTACCTGCTTTCCTGATATGCAGTTTTATATTTTAAAGCATTTTTTCATAGCTTATAGCATTTTTTTTGTCATATTTTACATGTTTTATGTAAAAAAACATGATTTAAATTTAAATAATTTACCTGGTATCCAATACGCGACATGATGAGTTAATGAAAAGCACCCTCTCCCCATCTCTAAAAAATATCTAGCCACAAATAAGGCATAGCCGAGAGGAGCAACTCCATGATGATAAATAATAATCCCTGGTCCTTTAGGGATATGTTCCATACCAGTAAGTTCATAACCTGAAAATAATACAAAATGCAACAAAGAAATATCGCAACAATTATTGGAGGAAATCAGTGTGGTTCAGAAAAAAAATGAAATTTAAGATCAGGTTAAAAGCTCTGTTATATGCTTTTGAATTATGGAGCTGGAGGAGACTCTTGAGAGTCCCATGGACTGCAAGAAGATCAAACCTATCCATTCTTAAGGAAATCAGCCCTGAGTGCTCACTGGAAGGACAGATCCTGAAGCTGAGGCTCCAATACTTTGGCTACTTCATGAGAAGAGAAGACTCCCTGGAAAAGACCCTGATGTTGGGAAAGATTGAGGGCAGAAGGAGAAGGGGTCGACAGAGGACAAGATGATTGGACAGTGTTCTCGAAGCTACCAGCATGAGTCTGACCGAACCGCGGGAGGCAGTAGAAGACAGGAGTGCCTGGCATGCTCTGGTCCATGGGGTCACGACGAGTCAGACACGACTAAATGACTAAACAACAATGACAATATGCTCCAGCATTCAGGATGCTAGGTTGTCATCCACACGGATCAAGACTTTCTCTGTGGTGGTCCCTTAATGAATGAAGGGATTTCTCCTCTCGTGGAATGTTCCTTCCTTGCTTCCTTTTGAGCACAGCTGGAAACATTTTTGCCCAGACTTTGAGTGAGCTAAAACTGTGTTTTGCTGTTTTAGTCTACTTTAAGCTTTTATATGGGGTTTAGCCCTTGGGATGGTTTAATATGTTGTTTCAACACTTACAGTAACATGAGACCTGTGGGAATCATTGAGTACATATAAAGAGTCCTATGGATCAGGCCAAAGGCCTCTATTTGAGACTATCCTGTTTCCCGCAGTGTCCATCTAAAGTAGTAGCCATCACCATATCCTTTGCTGGCATATTCCATCGTTTGTGTACATAGTTGCTAATTGTGTCCCTGTGAGGTGTAAACAACATTCTCCAGGTTTCTTTTGGAGAAGAAGCGTACTTAAAATGTGGTTTAAATGTATAGTGTTTATGCAACTACCAGCCGACCCTTTCTTTTATAATCTGTCTTATTTATTTATTTTATCATTTATTTATTGAATTTATATACCACCCTATACCTGGAGGCCTCAGGGCAGTTCACAGAACCACCTTAGTTTCATACTTCACAAAATGCTTTGTTTTTCTTATTACATGAATAAATAGCCATGCCTTTGTTTTTATCTTTATGTAGCCAACCCAAACTTGTAGCTGTTGTGACTCTGAGGGGGGTTCAGAGGTCCAGTCCTGCCTGATTCACTGTGGCAACTATTGTTCCATTGCTTCAAGCCTGAAATTCTGATCCCGTCCTATGAAATTATAGTGACTCATAAGAAAGAATTATTGCTATGAAAGAAACTTTTACTCACCATGCCATATCTTTCCATATATATTTGTAATATGAGCAATAAATTTCCTTGGCTTTTCCCAAATTTTGCTATCAGGACCAGTTTCTTGGTGCTTATTCATCTTCATGTAAACATATAGCCCAAATGAGCAAGCACAGCCATCTAAATATATATCTATTATTAATGAACAAAGCAAAATCAGAAGAAGCCACCAAGGGTGAACCACTGAGATCAGCTAATCAAGTTTTGCAGCATTTGATTAAAGCAGCTCATTGTTTCCTGATCTGAAGCACCAAGCGTATGCCAATGAAATAAATATATGAAGTGAAATTTTCTTCAGTTGTGATGCTATTTCCCCCACTGTTTACCTGTAAAACAGAAAATGCAGTACATTGATTTGATCTGCCTTCCCAGAAACATTCATGAATACATGAAAATCTCATGCTGCTTAATATTTTCCTAGTTTTCCGCAGTGTAACTTGCCAAGTTGCTGTATTGTGTTTCCAACGTCAATCATGGAGATTTACAAAATTACAAATATATGACTCCATCATTTATCTGTTGTAAAGCAAGCTGGTTTCATTCCACTACTGAAGGTTTTTTTAATTATTTTTTGCATTTTCAAAAACAGGAACAAAGAGTATATTTAACCCCCACCCCCCACCCCGTCCCACTTACAACCATACCAAATACAGCATATCTACTTATACCATGTGACTTCCCTTTCACAGTTTTCCTGGTTCCATTTGCTTTTCTACTACTCCGCGTAATCCACATCTTTTTCATCATTTGGTACTTTATCTATTTCGACTCTGCTGAATTTCCACGAGACCTGCTAAGCTATGTATTTGTCTGTACCTGTACTGGTTCTGTAAATAGTCAATGAACATTATCCCTTCCTCCTTATATTCCTTATCTCCGTTTTCTCTTATCCTGTTCATGAGACAAACCAGTTCAGCATATTCAAACAATTTACACTACTGTTCTTCCTTAGTGGTACTATACTTGGTCTTCATCTTTGTGCCAATAAAGTTCTAGCTGTAGTAGTGGCATAAAGTAGTAAACTCTTTTGTTTTTTGGGACCTCCGTTATTACCATTCCCCAAGAGAAAAATCTCAAGTGTTTGGGGAAAAGTTTTTTTTAATTATCTTTTCCAATTCATTAGATTAGATTCCTAATAATCCTTAATTATTTTAAAGGACCACCACATGTGAATTAAAAATTCCTCAAGTTCCCTTGCAAGGTATATGCAAAATATACCTTTTTCTTTTTTTAGACATCTTTGCCAATCTGGTGGGTGTTAAATCTCTGGGCCATTTTGATCTTATTTTCTTTTATCGCATAACATGCCGTAAAATTCATATTTATTTTCCACAATCTTTTTCCATAATGTATAATCAATATTGTGACCCACATCTTATGCCCACTTAATCATGCTTGATTTCACAAATTCATCTTTAGTTTCCCACTCCAACAGCTGTTTGTATATTTTTGATAATACTTCTATATTTGTATCTAATAGGTCTTTGATAAACTGAGACTTTTGTTCTGCAAAGCCATTTTCCCTATCAATTTTAAACAATTCATTAATCTGATGTACCTGTAGCCAATCTGTAACCAAATTTCTTAATTCCTAGAGATTTATCAGTTTTGGTTTCTGTCCTGCAAGGTCACTCTAAAATTTCACTGTAAGTTAACCAATGCTTTTCCATATTTTTTTTTTCCTGATCGTAGCTTCTACTGGGGATATCCATAGTGGTGTTTTTCTTTCCAGTAAATTTTTATACTTTTTCCACACTCTAAATAGGTTTTTTCTAATTACGTGATTTGTAAAAGTTTTATATTTTTTGCTTTTCTATACCATAGGCAGGCGTGCCACCCAAACTGTATATCATGTCCTTCTAAGTTTAACAATTTTGTATTTTTCAACAAAATCCAATCTTTTATCCAACATAGGCAGGATGCCTCAAAGTAAAGTTGAAGGACTAGATGACCCTTGGAGCCCCTTCCAACTCTACACTTTATGATTCACGGAACAAAAACTTTTACTTACATACCTGGTAAGTCTAAATTGCCTTTAATTCAGTCACCTCTCTCTGGGAGCAGCAGAAGTCTTGTCTGGTACAATTTTTTGTTGGCTAATCTCCAACCCTATGTAGACATGACCCTTTATGTGGCAGCTTAAAGTGACTGTGATGGGTGTGCCATCTGTATGAAGAAATGAAGTATTGTGAAAAAGAGGGAAGGCTTAGAGTGCCTGGTACTTGGAAGTTGTGGCCATTTGTAATTAAGGATAACTTAAGGGATCACACCTACAATAGCACTCATATTGCACAATAACATACTGGGTCACAGAAAACCAGTTATTGACTAAGGAGTAAAGGTAGGAATTGTAACAAGATATGCATGTAATAGGATCATCCTGCAATACGTAAACCTTAATAACATGTCATGTTTACAATATTGAATCCTAGCACTGTAAAAGCTCTTCCACTGGACCTGCCATTTAATTCTACAGCAGCATGTGCATGTGGATTTCATTAACACCTACAAGGTTTGAATACTGAATCTCAAGTAATCATCCTCAGTAATCAATCCTACTCTAATAAACTTGACCAGCTACTTGTGCTCTAGGCATTGTCTAAGATCTCCAATACCATCTGTTTGATTGTTTGGTTAAATTCTGCCATGCTGATTTTTCTGCAGGCAGCTCATCAAATAGCTTCTTCACCCGTTGCTCCTGCAGTATGCTTTGCTTTCTCAGGAGCTCCAGAAATTCTAGGTTGACATACTTTGCCATACAGTGGCGTGTAAGAAAACGGCTTCTGCAGTTGCTATGCCTCCTTAATTGCTAGGTACACCCACACCTCCAACTAAGACAAGATGTCTGAGACAAGATGGCGGCGCGTGCAAACGCTGCGGCTGAGAGCTCCCGGGAGGGGAGTCAGGGTTTGTTAGGACGAATTATCTATAGTCGATACGAAATGCTGTTCTACAGAGACAGAAGTAAGTAGCAGCAGATACAGATGTAGAAACTGTGCTGTGTGGGAGCAGCTACGGGCATGCGAGATTCCAGAAATCGTAAATCACTGGTGTTGGAGGAGGAGGAGGAGGAGGAGAGAGCGGAAGCAGAAGAGAGGCTGCAGAGGACAAGGTCATAGAATCATAGAATCATAGAGTTGGAAGAGACCACAAGGGCCATCGAGTCCAACCCCCTGCCAAACAGGAAACACCATCAGAGCACTCCTGACATATGGTTGTCAAGCCTCTGCTTAAAGACCTCCAAAGAAGGAGACTCCACCACACTCCTTGGCAGCAAATTCCACTGTCGAACAGCTCTTACTGTCAGGAAGTTCTTCCTAATGTTTAGGTGGAATCTTTTTTCTTGTAGTTTGGAACCATTGCTCCGTGTCCGCTTCTCTGGAGCAGCAGAAAACAACCTTTCTCCCTCCTCTATGTGACATCCTTTTATATATTTGAACATGGCTATCATATCACCCCTTAACCTCCTCTTCTCCAGGCTAAACATGCCCAGCTCCCTTAGCCGTTCCTCATAAGGCATCATTTGCAGGCCTTTGACCATTTTGGTTGCCCTCCTCTGGACACGTTCCAGTTTGTCAGTGTCCTTCTTGAACTGCGGTGCCCAGAACTGGACACAGTACTCCAGGTGAGGTCTGACCAGAGCAGAATCCTTTTCACATGTACTGCTCTCAAGCCAGGTATCACCCATCTTGTATTTGTGCCTCTCATTTTTTTTGCCCAAGTGCAATACTTTACATTTCTCCCTGTTAAAATTCATCTTGTTTGTTTTGGCCCAGTTCTCTAATCTGTCAAGGTCGTTTTGAAGTGTGATCCTGTCCTCTGGGGTGTTAGCCACCCCTCCCAGTTTGGTGTCATCTGCAAATTTGATCAGGATGCCCTTGAGTCCATCATCCAAGTCGTTGATAAAGATGTTGAATAAGACTGGGCCCAAGACAGAACCCTGTGGCACCCCACTAGTCACTCTTCTCCAGGATGAAGAGGAACCATTGATGAGCACCCTTTGGGTTCGGTCAGACAGCCAGTTACAAATCCACTGAGTGGTAGCATAGTCAAGTCCGCATTTTACCAGCTTCTTTACAAGAATATCATGGGGCACCTTGTCAAATGCCTTGCTGAAATCAAGGTAGGCTACATCCACTGCGTTCCCTTCATCTACCAGGCTTGTAATTCTGTCAAAAAACAAGATCAGGTTAGTCTGACATGACTTATTTTTCAAAAATCCATGCTGACTATTGGTGATCACAGTATTCCTTTCTAGGTGCTCACAGACTGTTTGCTTAATGATCTGCTCCAGAATCTTCCCTGGTATTGATGTCAGACTGACTGGGCGGTAATTATTTGGGTCCTCTCTTTTCCTCTTTTTGAAAATAGGGACAACATTTGCCATCCTCCAGTCTGCCAGGACGTCGCCTGTTCTCCAGGAATTCTCAAAGATGACTGCCAGTGGTTCTGAGATCACATCTGCCAGTTCTTTTAATACTCTTGGATGCAGTTCATCTGGTCCTGGAGACTTGAATACATCTAGACTAGCCAAGTATTCTTGTACTATCTCCTTAGTTATTCTCTGCTGTGTTTCCTCTGCTGAATCATTTGCTCCAAATTCTTCAGGTCGGGCATTGTTTTCTTTATCGGAGAAGACTGAGGCAAAGAAGGCATTGAGGAGTTCAGCCCTTTCTGTGTCCCCTGTTTGCATTTCACCATCCTCTCCTCTGAGTGACCCCACTGTTTCTTTGTTCTTCCTTTTGCTACGAACATACCCATAAAAGCCTTTTTTGTTGCTTTTAACCTCTCTAGCAAGCCTGAGTTCATTCTGTGCTTTAGCTTTTCTGACTTTGTGTCTACACGTGCTGGCTATTTGTTTGAATTCCTCTTTGGTGGTTTCCCCCCTTTTCCATTTTTTGTACACATCCTTTTTTAATCTTAACTCAGTTAAAAGTTCTTTAGATAGCCACCCTGGCTTCTTTAGGCACCTTCCATGTTTCCGTCTCATTGGTATTGCCTGAAGTTGTGCTTTTACTATCTCCCTCTTAATAAACTCCCAGCCATCATGAACTCCCTTTCCTTTTAGTATTACTGTCCATGGGATCTCACCCAGCACTTCCCTAAATTTTATGAAGTCGGCTTTCTTAAAGTCAAGAAATTGAGTCCTAGTATGATTGGCTTCTCCTTTCCGCTGTATAGTAAACTTCAGAAGAGCATGATCACTCGCGCCTAATGATCCTTCCACTTCTACCCCACTAACCAGGTCATCAACATTGGTTAGGACCAGATCTAAAATGGCTGTTCCTCTTGTTGCTTCTCCCACTTTCTGGACAATGAAGTTGTCTGTAAGGCCAGTGAGGAATCTGTTTGACCTTATGCTCTTGGCCGAGTTTGACATCCAGCAAATATCCGGGTAACTGAAGTCCCCCATTACTACTATCTCCCTTCCTTTTGCATGCTTGGCCATCTGTTCCAGGAAGGCATCATCTATGTCCTCCGTTTGGCTTGGAGATCTATAGTAAACTCCCACAATGAGGTCACTGTTATTCTTCTCTCCCTTAATTTTGACCCAAATGCTCTCACTTTGGCTTTGAGGTTCTAAATCTTGGATCTCTTCACAGGTATACACATCCCTGACATATAACGCCACTCCTCCTCCTTTTTTGTCTGGTCTGTTTCTCTGAAATAGATTGTATCCCTCCATTATTACATTCCAATTGTGGGACTTATCCCACCAGGTTTCAGTGATGCCTATTATGTCATATTTAGTTTGCTGTACCAAGAGCTCAAACTCATCTTGTTTATTTCCCATGCTTTGCGCATTAGTGTACAGACATTGAAGTCCATTAATCATTCCCCCGTGTCTCTTATTTAAGGATTTTTTCCTCCCACCACTAGGTCTGCGTGCTGTTTGCTCCATTTGGTCTATGACATTTGGATGATCATCTTCATCAATTGATAGACTCCTACCTTCAGGGGCACTGTCTCCCTCCCCCACATTAGTCAGTTTAAAGCCCTCCTGATGAGGTTTCTGAGATTTTTGGCAAAAACATTCTGGACAAGGAAAGATAAGGAAACAACAATGCACACTACCTCTTCCAAGTATCTTTTACGCTAATGTGAGATCATTGGCAAATAAACTTGACGAATGGAGGCTTCGGGTAGGAGTGGAGGAAGACATCCGGGATTGTTGTGTGCTGATACTCACAGAGACATGGTTAAATTCAGCTATTCCAGACACAGCTGTTGAATTACAAGGTTTTACAACCTTGTGGGACCGGTGGGACAACCGGTGGGACAGGACACAGGATTCTGGCAAGAAACAAGGTGTGTGTGTGTGTATTTTTGTAAATCAAAACTGGTGTACGGACTCTGTCAAGTTGGATACCTACTGTTCTCCGGATGTGGAATTTCTGACAATTAAATGCAGACCTTTCTATCTTCCCCGGGAATTTACAACAGTGGTGTTAACAGCAGTGTACATAGCACCAACTGCAAATGCATGCAGGGCCATGAGCAGTATGCATGAAAACATCAATGCTAAATTGAGCAGATACCCGGAGGCTGTGCACATTATTGCGGGGGACTTCAATCACACAGATGTGAGGGCAGTACTCCCAAAATTCTATCAGCACATTGAGTGTGCAACAAGGGGAGAAAATACTCTTGACAAGGTGTATACGAACATTAGACAGGCATATGTGGTCAAGACCTTGGCGCACCTCGGTGGTTCAGATCATGTGTTCCTGCTTCTGACACCAGTATACACACCCCTCAGGAAACAAGGCCAGATACAAACACGGATGGTTACGGTGTGGCCTGAGGGAGCCTCTCAGCAACTGCAGGACTGTTTCCAGGAGACCGACTGGAATATCTTCGACCATGTAGTTTTATGTAGATTTGTGGTAGTTTTAATGTAGTTTTAATGTAGTTTTATGTAGTTTTTCAATTTCATTGTTCCGTTGTGTATTGCATGACTTCAATTTCATTCTTTCATTGTGTATTGCATGACTTCTACTTATCTGGAGGTAGAGGGAGAGTGGGGAAGATAGTGGCAAGGTGGGTGTGATTAAAACACATCAATGGAGCCACTCCAGTGATCCTGCTTGTTTGTTTGTTTATACCATGCTGACCTCGCTTCCAACTTGCCTTTCCCCCTCTACCTCCTGTTAAGCAGCAGCAATGTGACCAGTTGGAGGTCAGGTGAGCAGCAGTGCCCCTTCACACTCTGCCAATGCTGTAACCCATCATGGTGCAATGCAGTGGCATGTAAGAAAATGTCTCCTGCAGTTGCTATGCCTCCTTAATTGCTAGGTACACCCACACCTCCAAGCTGGTGTGATTTTGAAATGGGCTGGCACACCCCACTAAGGTGATATCCACCCTGCATTGTTGAAACTCTCACTATGTGGGCAGTGAGAACTTCAATCAATAATGCTATCAGGATGACAAGAATGGAGCCACTTCTGAATGAATACCACACAAAAATTGCAACAAGTATGATTGATTTCCCATGACTGCTTAATTGGATATTTTCTGTAGATATTTCTGCAGCTTCCATTATTCTAGCATCATTATTTTAGTAAAAGGAACTAGTCACTTTGCGGAATTTTGTCAAAAAGCAGGATATGAATCTAAATAAATTAAATAAACCATTTAAAGACTAAGAAGCACACTGTGACTAAACTTCACCAAATTATTATTTCCATGGCACAATCTACATCCATGACACCTTGCAAATGACCATAATACTGTGAGGCGTCATAAAGAATATCTGCCTCCGAGCTCTGTAATAACATTCCTCAACACACCCAATGATTTTCAGATGTAAAGCTTGGACTTTGTTCACAGGGCCATACATCATCTGCTGAAACAAATGGCCAAAAAATTCTTGAATCCTGATCAGCCTACTCTGGTATTCATAACTGAGGCTATGGAAGAAAGAAATCAGCTAAGATGGGAACTTGAGTCTTTCAGGAGCTAAAAGATAAAGAAGATATTGTGTGTGTGTGTGTGTGTGTGTGTGTGTGTGTGTGTGTGTAAAAGCCTGGTTGCTCCACTCACTCTGGGCGGCTTAGAACATCAAAACCACAGCAACATATCATCAATTAAAAACTTCCTGATGCAGGATTGCCTTCAGATGTCTTCAGAAAGTTGTGTAGTTATTTATCTGTTTGATATCTGATAAGAGGGTGTTCAACCGGGGGGGGGGGGGTGCTACTGCGGGGCAGGCACCAAACCCAGATTCATAGTTGAGTTGGCTGTTTTCGTTAGATCAGTCACTTTTTTCACCAATCTTTTTGTTTTCTCTACTTTTCTTGCTATAAGTTTAAAATGATTTGCATTATAGGGCTCAAATCTTGGAGCACCCTTTTATAAACATAAAAGAAGTGCCACTGTTTTAATACAGGTAATTTATAGACATTACTCTTTCACATGTAATATTATTTCATGTTTCAGTTAAACACTCGCCTTCCCGTTATACTCTTTGATTCTGCCTCTATTAGTGCAAGTTCCCTCAGAAGGGGAATTCTGGGTGTATTGCAGGATAGGGCAGAAAAGCACTTGTACGTCTTCAAAAACGGAGGACCTTCTGCACACACAGCAGGAGGTGAGCTACTGAGCTAGGGACCCTTCCAGATAATTAATAAACAATCCAGCACAATTCTGTGTATATCAACTTAGCTTTAATAACATAAGTATTAATGCTTCCTATTACAGACACTTTCTCATAAACACTGCAAGTGTTTTATATGGACTAGTTAGCTTTGTAATGCTTATCAAATCGTTCTGAAAGAGCTCTTAATATATTTCCTGGCCTTTTTTGGTGTTTATCCCGAAGATTTTCAAGTGCAATCTTCGCCTGTTGAAAGAAAACCAGAGGAATACATTGTGTTAGAGGAATAGATTGCAAAATAGGTATTCACAGTTATTAATATCTGTGAGGAAAAAGCTAAAGGGATCAGAACCAGAGGCAACCCATTTTTTCCAGCTATAGAAGCACAATATGTGACTTCTTTCTGGGATACACAACTGACTTTGTACACAGAGATGTGCTGCATGAGAGTCCTTGTCTCTCAACCCTCAAAAGTGGTTTCTTCAACATGGGGGTTTCGGCCAGAGCAGCCAGGGTGAGGAACCCCCCACTAGGAAACTGCTCATCTCTCAGTGAATCCAGCCCACTCTCTGTATGTTTACCAAGAGCACTGTATGAGAATGGCAGAGAAACAATCAAACATATGTGCCTTGGGCTGCTTTGTACACAGTAGCTACCTTGCATGGTTGTTACAATGTAGGATAAAAGGAGCGAACCTCAGGACAACCAAGGCATAACCCCTTGCAGAAAGAAATTTCTTATCTGCCCCTTTAAACAGGCAATCAAAACCTGAAACTTTATGCAGCAAGAAAACAAGCAGAAAGTGCTTGGAGAAGGACCAGGCATACTAAACAAAGTTCCAACCCTGTTCCCATCAGCCACCAGGACCCTACATGCTCCTCCCCTTAGCCCCCTCCCTTTGGGAGTCAGCTTCCCAAGTCTTCCTTTGCTTGGACTCTGTCTTGTGTGGCGTGGGCTCTGTTTTACACGTGTGGGCAGTTTGGGAAGGGCCCAAGAGTGCAGTTGATCAGTGGCCCCAAAGAAGCTCAGCTCAACAACTTTTTATGCGATTGACCAAAATTTTCATCAGGTGCAATTAGAATAAGATCTATTATTTGATTATTGATATAAACCTCCAGAATGTATTTTGTATAGTCAACCCTAACATAGTGGGAAGAAGAAGTCCCATTGCATGAGCAGATCTCTCTTTGTACCATATGGTTTTTCCCATTTAATTAGTCTCAACAAGTTAAGGAGAGGGAAAATTGAGTGTTGGGCATAATGCACAAAGGTATATATAATGAACCCTATATCAGGTCATATAGAATGAAGAAATCAATATGTACAATACAGTTTAGAGCTGAAAGAGAGAGAAACCAAGAGGAAAAGAAATATTCTGCTTATATTATATTATATTATATTATATTATATTATATTATATTATTATTATTAGAATATCACAAACTCAATACTTTATGACAGTCAATGAAGAAATTAGTTGGAAGATAAAAAAATGAAGCAGACATATTTTGAACACGCCAATAAATCAGGAAAATTGTTAGTGTGGCAATTGAAAAAAGTGAACAAAGAAATTTTATAAGCAAAATTAATATAATGGGAAAATTACAGGGAAGATGAAGGAAATAAGAGAAGCATTTGTGAAATGTTTCTCAAAACTGTATAAAAAGGAAAGGAAAGGAGTTTTAAAATAGAGGAATATATACTGTAAAAAATAGTAATCTGCCAAAAATAAAAGAGGAACAATTTGTGGCCTTAAATACTCAAATAACAGCTCAAGAAGTTTTAGATGCAATAAATTGGACAAAAAGAGGTAAGTCTCCAGGACCAGATGGATTAACGGCAAAATATTATGAAACGTTAAGTGAACCATTAGTAAATCCATTGAAAGATTTGATGAATGAGATCTTAATGACAGGTGAGATCCCCGGAACATGGAAAGAAGCTTATATAACATTGATCCCAAAACAAGATTCGGATTTAATGCAAATAAACAATTACAGGCCTATTTCATTATTAAATAATGGTTATAAATTATTTGCAAACATATTAGCGAATAGGATGAAAAAATCTTAGGTGAATATATACATCAACATCAGGCAGGGTTTTTTCCAGGCAGACAAATGAAAGAGAATATAAGAAATATTTTGAATGTGATAGAATACCTGGAGGTAAAAAATGAAAAAAAAGCAGCAATGATGCCAAAAAAGCAGCAATGGTGCCGAAAAAGCTTTTGACAATGTTTCCACTGTATTTTAATACTTTGTTGGAAGCTGCCCAGAGTGGCTGGGGAAACCCAGCCAGATGGGCAGGATATAAAATTATTATTATTATTATTTTTCCTGGGACTTCATGAAAAAAATACTTGAAGAAATTAATTGTGGATATAAATTTTTAAAAGGGTTACAAGCAATATATTCAGAACAAACTGCAAAATTAAGTGTAAATCAGGTGATAACGAATTAATGTAAAATACAAAAAGGAACTATAGGCAAGGATGTCCGTTGTCACCGCTATTGTTCATCCTGGACCTGGAAGTACGTGCAAGAAATATAAGCACGGACAAAGAGATTAAAGGGATAAAAACTGGGGCGGGGGGATGAATTTAAGCTGAAAGCCTTTGCTGGTGATTTAGTAATCACAGTAGAACATCCAAAAAATTCTCTTCCTAGAGTAATAGAGAAAATTCAAGAATTTGGGGAAGTGGCAGGATTCAAATTAAATAGAAATAAAACTAAATTATTAGTTAAAAAATTAAAAGAGGAAGAGAAAAAAGATTTGGTGCAAAGTATTGAGATAGAAATCCATAAAAAAGTAAAATATTTAGGGATATGATTAACTACAAGAAATATAAACATGTATAAAGACAATTATGAAAAAGTATGGTCTGAGATAAAAAGGAATTTAGAAATATGGAGTAGAATGAACCTTTCCCTACTAGGAAGAATTGCAGCAGTAAAAATGAATGTGTTGCCAAAAATGCTTTTTCTCTTCCAGACAGTCCCAGTAATGGTTAAGGATGATTGCCTCAAAAGATGGCAAAAAGATATCTCTAAGTTGACTTTCGGTTGGTTGCCCGGCTATGGCGGAGGGGAGTTCTTTTGGCTGAAAGAGCCCCGGTGCATTGAAGGCTGGGGAGACCGTGAGTGTTGCGGTACCCCCCAAAAAACCTCAGATTGAGCATTCTGTGGATCTGGAGTTTCTGTGGGTGCCCAGAACGACTCCCCCCGCTCCGCGGTAAGCTCTTGTAAAGAGCCCCGAGAGCGAGCGGAGTTGGAGCCGTGGGCACTTTGGAATCAACTCGCTTTCTTCATTGCGCGAAGCTCCAAGTCCGGCATTCGTGAGGGGCCAATTTCTCAAAATAAATTTGGAAAATCTTCAGTAAAAAGGACTTAAAATTTGGGCATTTAATTTGACAGGAAGGGACTTAAACACAGAGGTTGGTCCCTTTCCGCTGGAATAAAAGTGGAAACAGCTACCGCTGCCCGAAGCCGTGAGCTGAATAAGACTTTTAGAAAAAACCAAACTGGAAACGGAGTTGTTAGATACTAAAGTTAAAAATTTATCTAAAATGTATAATCTGCTGTTGGAGTAGCATACAAAGGATGAACAAGTTAAATCTGTTATGATTGGGCAAGAGATGTTGGACACAATATAATGTTGGAAGATTGGGAATGGTTGTGGAAGAAAGGGGTTATGTTTACTGCATGTACTGTATTAAAAGAAAACGTCATGAAAATGATGTATAGATGGTACTTAACCTCAGTAAAATTGGCAAAGATCTGCCACACGAATGACAATATATGTTGGAAATGTAGAGAAAAAGAAGGTCCTTTTTTTTCACATGTGGTGGACGTGACCCAAGGTGAAAGACTTCTGGGAAAAGATTTATAATGAATTGAAAAAAAATGTTGAAAAATACATTTATTAAGAAACCAGAGGCCTTTCTACTTGGAATAATAGGATTGGAATTACCCAAAAAAGATGTTAGATTATTTTTGTATGCAACCACAGCGACAATATTGTTATTAGCCAAAAAATGGAAATCCCAAGAAATCGCAACGGTGGAAGAATGGCAGATGAAGATGCTGGATTTTTGGGAGCTAGCTGACCTGACTGGAAGAATCCGTGGCCAGAAAGAAGAGGATCACCAAGAAGATTGGAAGAAATTTAAGGATTATTTAATTAATTTAATTTAATTTAATTTAATTTAACTAGTAGTCACTTTAAAGTACCAAATAGAGCTAGGATTAAAATAAGATTGAATTGTAACTAATTTGGATTTGGAATATTAAGACATGAAAGAAGATAGTTAATTGACATGACAGAATTAATTTTAGTAGAAAAATGATATTGGAGAGCTGTTATAAGGTGATACAATGAAATTCAGATAGGAGGGATCCGAGGAAGTCAATTAACAATTAAAGATAAATTGGGTTTCACAAGTAATATGTGGTTTAATTTTTTTGTTTTGCTTTTTTAGTATTTTAATGTGTTTTTCTTTTGTGTGTTTTCTCTCTTTTCTATGTTATATTTGTTATAATTGTGGAAAATTTAATTTAAAAAAAATTGGGGGGGGGGAGAGTTTATCTGGGGGGCAAAAGGCCAAGGATTAAACATAAGATACTTACAGATATAAAAGAAAGAGGAGGCTTTGCCCTCCCAGATTTTAAACTGTAAATTTAAACTGCATGTTTGGTCTGGATTAGGGACTGGATGAAACTGGAAAGGGAAGAAGCATTAGATTTGGAAGGTCATGATAACAGATATGGATGGCATGCATTCTTATGGTATGGGAAAGGGAAAGTACATAAAGGATTTTACAATCACATTATTAGAAGATTATTAACGAGAGTGTGGGAGAGGTACAAAGATTTAATAGAACAAAAAACACCTTGGTGGTTATCACCAATTGAAGCTTTGTTACTCAAACTGCTTGGCAAAAGGGGAAAGTGGCCCACATATAGAGACCTACTGAGAGACCAAGAAGGAAAATGGAAATTAAAAGATTATGAGGAAATTAAAGATCATGTGCAGAGTTGGTTGCATTACAGGCAAAGGGTTTAGCTATACAATCTCTAGATTCCAAAAGGAGGTTATAGAAGAAGTGAAATATTGAAGAAAGCATATAGTATTCTGCTAGAATGGGAAACGAAAGATGAGGAGGTTAAATCAGTCATGATTAAATGGGCACAATATGCAATTTGAGGATTGGGAAAAGCTGTGGAAGGTAGATTTGAAATTTACAGATTGTTCTCTTTTGAAAAAAAATTATATGAACATAATGTATAGATGGTATATTACACCAGTAAAAATGGCAAAAATGTATAAAACTGGGTCAAATACATGTTAGAAATGTAAAGAAAAAGAAGGTACTTTGTATCATATGTGGTGGGAATGTAGATAAGTTTTTTAAAAAAATTGGGAGGTGATATACAATGAATTGAAAAAGTGTTCAAAATGACATTTGTAAAAAAAACCAGAAGCATTTTTGTTAGGGATTTTAGGACAACACCTGCCAAGAAAAACAAAGAACTTATTTATATATGCTAAAACAGCGGCAAGAGTCTTGTTAGCACAAGGATGGAAGAATGAGGAAATCCCAATGAAAGAACAATGGCAAGAAAAACTGGTGAGCTATGCGGAGTTAGCAAAGTTAACACATAAACTGCGTGAGAAGGACAACCGTGCCTTCAAGGAAGAATGGGAACTATTTACAAAACTATTCAAAAAGACAACAAATGGATTTGGACTCCTTGGCAGGTTTTGAATAAACATCCACAAATTTAGTAGTAGAACATATGACAGAAAAGGTAATGATATGTCCAACTTTACAACATGCAGAGAATCATATGTATGAACAAATCAGAGAGGGGAGCTGAAGGTCTCTGGAGGTCGGGAGAGGGAGGGAGGGGAGAAATGTAATTGGTTATATTTGATTTATAATTTGATTTGTTAAATATGCTTAATAAAAATATTTTTTAAAAGAAAAAAAGAAATATTCTCCTTTTAAACTTCCAAGTTTAGAGTTAACTTACTCTTTGAGCCAGCTCTACAGCTGTTATATTTGGATCATATGGGATGGGTTCTCCAATAAATGTCCTCAATTTCACTGGAAACCCTCCGTAAATGAGAACGAACGTACTTCGAGTTTTATCATACAGCCATTTTGTCAGCCCTGTGTATGAAATGGAAGAAGATTCTGAAGGAAAGTGACAGCATATCAAATTTGAAATTAGTTGACATTCTCAGTGTTTAGCAATTGCAATAAATACATCCCAGAGAGGAAGAGTTAAATAAAGTGAGTGCTTGGGAAAAGAGATACAAGATATTCAGTCAGCTCTTCTCAGCTCTTTGCAATCAGTCATAGGTTGTGTACAACAGACTGAAGAATATGGTATGTTTCCTGTTCAGTTCCCCTCCATTTTAAGGTTGCTCCCACATTTATCGATTATAGCTTTCTGTTAAATCTAATAGAAAACTAAGCAAGGGCATGTTCACTCAGTACTGAGACAGGCAGCACAACATTGCAGATAAGTGTACATGGAATAAAATCTATTAGTGAGTAGTAAATAGATATTCTTTTAAAAAGATCATTCTATATTATTAAAATGTATATTGCCTGAGATCTCTTGATCAAAGAAGGTATTTAACTTACTTGTCTTTCCAATGGTCCTGTATGCTTCACAACTGTTTTGTGTAAAAATAGGGATGATGGGCTAAAAAAATAAAAGATGAAACAAACATGAAAAGAAAGGTGAGGACTGGATAATTATTTTGCCCCAAGCATCCTGCCTTTATTTTTGTTATGGACTACGAAGAATGCTTCACATCTGGGATTATAATGAGAAGCAACTCATAAATGATAATGTATTTAGCTTTATTTATTTATTTTAATTACTTTTTTGATTTTCAAAAACAAAACAAAATTAAATAAAACTTTAACTTTAACATTCAACCTTTTTTATCTTCTTATTTACCCTGCGCAATTTCGCGCCCCGACTTCCCTCCTTCCCTGCTTTGGTTTTCCCAGTTTACATCCATTCCTGCAGATTCTTAATTACATTCTATATACGGTACATCATGTTAGCCCTGCTACAGTTTTTGAACTTCTACAGTTATTTCGTATATACACAACAAATTTACTTCACTCCTCCTCAAACTTTGTCACTTTTTGGTCTCGAATTTTATAACTCATTTTTGCCAATTCAGTATACTTGAATAATTTCGTATGCCACTCCATTAGGGTTGGTAACTCTAGGGATTTCCACTTTTGGGCCACAAAAATCCTTGCGGCAGTCGTGGCATACAAGAATAATTTGCAGTCTTCTTTTCTCACTTTATCTCCTATTATCCCTAATAAAAAAGCCTCTGGTTTCTTTGGGAATGTATATTTGAAAAAAATCATTTCATTGTATATCATATCCCAAAACTTTTTCATTTTTTCGCATGTCCACCACATGTCGAAAAATTCTCCATCCTTTAATGTACACTTCCAGCAGGTTCTATCTCACATTTTTTACATTTTTTTTTAAAAAATAATATTTATTAACAATTTAAAGATTACAAAAGAAAAGAAAAAGAATTAGACAAGACAAAACAATACAATACAAAAAAATTGCAGAATACAGAAAAAATAAAAACAGTTAAAAATAAATCCCTCTTTCTATGTCTTACAATTCATTTACTTGTTTCCATGACTCCCTCACACCTCCCTTTTTTGTTTTCCTGTTCGAATAGTTAATTCAGCAAATCCTTTCCCTCTTTATTTTATCTTAGCTCTTTATCTTATCTTATCTTTATCTTAACATATTATAACATTATATTTTCATCTATTATCAATCCATTTCTTAAATATTCCTTTTTAACCTGATTACTAAAACCGCTTCGTTTCATTCCGACATCATATTAACATTCATTAATTTTACAATGTTTCTGTAAATAATCTTTAAATTTCTTCCAATCTTCTTCCACCAACTCTTCTCCCTGGTCTCGGATTCTGCCAGTCATTTCCACCAGTTCCATATAGTCCATTACTTTCATCTGCCATTCTTCCAGGGTGGGTAGATCTTGTGTCTTCCAATACTTTGCAATTAGTATTCTTGCTGCTGTTGTAGCGTACATGAAGAAAGTTCTATACTTCTTTAACACCAATTGGCCGACCATGCCCAGGAGAAAGGCCTCTGGTTTCTTCTGAAAGGTATATTTAAGTACCTTTTTCATTTCATTATATATCATCTCCCAGAAAGCCTTAATCCTTGGGCATGTCCACCAAAGGTGAAAGAATGTACCTTCAGTCTCTTTACATTTCCAACATTTATTATCGGGCAAATGGTAGATTTTTGCAAGCTTGACTGGCGTCATGTACCAGCTGTATATCATTTTCATAATATTCTGTCTTAAGGCATTACATGCCGTGAATTTCATACCTGTGGTCCACAACTGTTCCTAGTCAGCTAACATTATGTTATGTCCCACATCTTGTGCCCATTTAATCATAGCAGATTTATCCGTTTCATCCTGAGTATTCCATTTCAACAGCAAGTTATACATTCTTGATAATATCTTAGTTTTGGGTTCTAACAGTTCTGTTTCCAATTTTGATTTTTCCACCTGGAAGCCAATTTTCTTGTCCAAGTTGTAAGCCTCCTGTCAGGGAACTGCCATCGGAGCTCAGGGTGGTGGAGAGGCTCTCGGATGCTGGGAGACCCTCGGATGCTGAGGAGGGAACCAGCAGGGGGAGAGGGAGAGTTTCCGCTGAAGAAGGAGGGAAGGAGGAGACAGCGTCGGAGGTGAGGCTCAGAGACGCTTCAAGCGAGACCAGTGGTGAGAGCTCAGGACCTCCCCTTGGAACGCCCACTCTGCGCAGAAAGCTGTCGCGCAGAGAATCAAGGAGGAGACTTTCTGTCAAAGAACTTTTATGTTGGAAGAAATTCAGGAAACACCCACTGACGGATTCTGCCAGTGATTAAGGCAGCCACGCACTCATGGCTGTCCGGTTAGGGAGAGTTTAAAACTAGCCACAAAACTGGGAGCATTTTAGCGCTTACGCACAAGCAACCCCTTATCCCATTACACCTCCCTTATTTGAAAATAATGAAGCCAATCTCGCACTTTATCTTTTAATCTCTCAAAACTCTGCAATTTCAATTGGTCACCCTCCTGTTCCAAAATCTCCCAATATTTCGGCCATTTGGCCTCCATATTGAGCTTTTTTAGAGCCTTCGCTTCCATCGGTGATAACCACCTTGGGGTTTTATTTTCAAATAAATCTTTATATCTTATCCAGACATTAAACAATGCTCTTCTGACAATATGGTTTTTAAATGCTTTATGTGCTTTGACCTTGTCATACCACAGATATGCATGCCACCCAAAGACATTATTAAAACCTTCTAAATCCAAAATGTCTGTGTTCTCAAGAAGCAGCCATTCTTTCAGCCAGCAAAATGCTGCTGATTCATAATAGAGTTTAAGGTCTGGCAGGGCAAATCCACCTCTTTCCCTTGCATCAGTTAATATTTTAAATTTTATTCTGGGCTTCTTGCCCTGCCAGACAAATCTAGAAATATCCCTCTGCCACTTCTTGAAACAATCCATTTTGTCCAGAATTTGCAATGATTGAAACAAAAATAACATTCTTGGCAATACATTCATCTTTATAACAGCAATTCGACCAAACAAGGAAAGCTTCAGATTTGACCATATTTCAAGATCCTTTTTCACTTCTAACCAACATTTCTCATAGTTGTCTTTAAATAAGTTTAAGTTCTTAGCGGTCATGTTAACCCCCGGGTACTTTACTTTCTTAACCAGTGTTAAACCTGTCTCCTTCTGAAACCTCTCTTTCTCAATCGGTGTTAAATTTTTTTCAAGAACCTTAGTTTTTAACTTATTCAGCCTAAATCCTGCCACTTGACCAAATTCCTGAATCAGTTCCAATACTCTTTTAGTACTAGATTCTGGCTCCTGTAATGTCAATACTAAATCGTCTGCAAAAGCTTTCAATTTGTACTGTATGGCTCCGACCTGTATACCTTTAATCAGATGGTCCCTTCTGATCATATTTAGCAAAACCTCCAGGACCAAAATAAAAAGCAATGGGGAAATTGGGCAGCCTTGTCGTGTCCCTTTCTCTATCTTGAATTCTTCTGTCACCACATTGTTAACTATTAATTTAGCCTTTTGTTCTGAATAAATTGCACCTATACCATTTTCAAAACCCCATCCCCTGAAGATTTTTCTTCATGAAGCTCCAAGAAATATTATCAAAAGCTTTCTCCGCATCTACAAATATCAAAACTGCTTTAGTATTAATGTTCACTTGCAGTTTCTCCAAAATATTGATTATATTTCTCGTATTGTCAGACAAATGTCTACCCGGGAGAAAGCCAGCTTGATCTTTATGTATCTCCTCGACTAATACTTTTTTTAATCTTTTAGCCAAAATATCTGCAAAAATTTTGTAATCCACGTTAAGCAGGGATATGGGGCGGTAGTTCTTAAGTTGTGTCTTTTCAGACTCAATTTTCGGTATAAGTGTAATATAAGCTTCCTTCCATGACTCTGGCGCTTTTCCCCCCTCTAAAATTTCATTGCAGACCTCCTTTAGTGCTTGAATTATCCAATCTTTCAAAGATCTATAGTATTTTGAGGTTAAACCGTCTGGCCCTGGAGATTTGCCCAACTGCATATTTTGGATGGCACCTTCCACCTCCTGTTCTGTTATTTTATAGTTCAGCATTGACTTATTTTCTTGAGAGATTTTTAGTAATCCATTTATTTTTAACAATTGGTCTATATCGCATTTTATACATTTTTGCCAATTTACTCGGGGTTATATACCACCGATACATCATTTTACTTAGGTTTTCTTTTAGAGTGGAACACGCTGTGAATCTCATACCTTCATTCCATAGTCTTACCCATTTGTCGTAGTCAATGTTATAACCAAAATCTACTGCCCATTTTATCATTACTTCTTTTATTAGTTCATCTTTGGTATCCCATTCCAATAAATGTTCATACATTTTAGATAGGAGTTTTGTTCTGCCTTCTAAAATTTCAATTTGGTATCTTGATTTCCGCCGGCTAAATCCCAATTTCTTATCCTCTTTTAATAAGCCATTCACCTGGTGATTTTGTATCTATCCCATAAAAGCACTTTTTATATTGTCATATGGTTCTGGCTTCCACCCGTTCTCAGCTTTCACTAAAATATCTTCATAAGTTAGTCTCTTCCCTTCCATATTTAACTTTTTTATTGTCAGTACATCTATCGGGGATAGCAACCAAGGTGTAGTTCTTTCTACTAAATTTTTATTCTTGTCCCATACCTCATACAGGACACCCCTAAATATATGGTTTGTAAACCCTTTATGTATTTTCACCTTATTATACCATAAGTAGGAGTGCCACCCATATCTATTATTGTGCCCTTCTAGATCCAGTAAATCGGTGTTTTTCATTTGACCCCCAAACAGGATATTTGCCATCCTCAACTTTTTTGGATGCTGGATCAAGGATGTCAACATATTATGTCTTATCTAGGATATTCGTAAAGGCAATGCAAATTGCACAAAGATCACTCACCACTTTTGCCTCCAAAGCTGCCTGAGCAAAACCTGTGCGTTTCTCCCACATTATGCCGTAATCATGACTAAACAGTGCTTCTCTAGCTCCACCAGGTGCAATGCCCAGTAAATGGCCTTTCTTCATCATTTCCACAATTTCAGCTTTCTTGTAAAATTTCAACCCGCTCACATAAAAAACCATCTGCAGCCCTGAAAAAATAAGCCCCAAATAGAAGAATGCATTTTATGTGAAACTTATTTAGGAAATAGTGTGGATTCAATACAAGTGTCATTATTCCACATATATTGCACTATTATGGATCACAAGCATAGCTCTCTGCCAATCCATTTCAACTAGGATTTCATGGATGGGGACTTTCGGCTAATTCCTCTTTTGCTCAGAGGTTCTGACAGTAGGCTTTTTTTGGAAAGCACATTGAGTGGGGTTGAGTGCTGAGGTGGCCACTTTTTAGACATGTGTTCCTCAGATCTGTAATACATTCAAGTTTGCATTATGATAAAAATACAGTTCACAGTGCCTTGCTGCACCATCCAAACCTTCAATCCCTTTAGGGTGCAGAGCTTTTGGATACAGTGGTACCTCGGGTTACATACACTTCAGGTTACATACGCTTCAGGTTACAGACTCCGCAATCCAGAATTAGTTCCTCGGGTTAAGAACTTTGCTTCAGGATGAGAACAGAAATCTTGCTCCGGTGGTGCAGCAGCAGCAGGAGGCCGAATTAGTTAAAGCGGTGCTTCAGGTTAAGAACAGTTTCAGGTTAAGAATGGACCTCTGGAACGAATTATGTACTTAACCTGAGGTACCACTGTAGAGTAGACACACACACACACACACACACAGAGAGAGAGAGAGTGAGAGAGAGAGAGAGAGAATACACACATGGCACAGAGGAGACTATGCTGATGGAAAACTGCCTCCGCCAGCTGAGATTGGTACACAGATATATGGGTGGAGGTTTTATGCTGCATTAATTAACCTAGTAGAAAAACTCCAAGCAGCACTCTTTGCTACTGGGCCTCTTTGGACCCCTTCCTTCCTTCCTTCCTTCCTTCCTTCCTTCCTTCCTTCCTTCCTTCCTTTAAATGACCTTT